>NC_056439.1:27330564-28568064 GCF_018296145.1 Oncorhynchus tshawytscha | reverse complement strand
AGCCATTCCAAATACACTATATATCCAAAAGTATGTGGATGTAACAGTTAAGCTTCTGTCCCTCTCCTCGCTCCTACCTGAGCTCGAACCAGGGACCCTCTGCACACATCAACAACTGTATCATTACCCATTGCTCCACAAAAGCTGCAGCTCTTGCAGAGCAAGGGGAACAACTACTTCAAGGCCTCAGAGCGAGTAACGTCACCAATTGAAACACTTTTAGCGCTCACCACCACTAACTTGCTTGCCATTTCACATCGGTTACACTCACCCCCCTTTTGACCTCCTCCTTTTCCGCAGCAACCAGTGGTCAGTGGTCAGTGACCAGTGGTCAACAGCATCAATCTCACAGTTTTGCTTTCTTCTCTCTCCTCGCCCCTACCTGGGCTCGAACCAGAAACCCTCTGCACATATTGACAACAGCCAAACAGCCACCCTCAAAGTATCGTAACCCATCGTGCCACAAAAGCCATGGCTCTTGCAGAGCAAGGAAAACAACTACTTCAAGGCCTCAGAGCGAGTAACGTCACCGATTGAAACGCTATTAGCGCGCACCACCGCTAACTAACTAGCCATTTCACATCGGTTACATGGACACCCCTTCAAATTAGTGGATTCGGCTATTTCAGCCACAATAACAGGTGTATAAAATAGCTTTACTGAGGAGCTCAGTGACTTTCAACATGGTGCCGCCATAGGATGTCACCTTTCCAACAAGTCGGATAAATATAGTCGGATAAATCGGATAAAGTCGGATAAATATTTATGCCCTGCTAGAGCTGCTCCGGTCAACTGTAAGTGCTGTTATTATGAAGTGGTAATGTCTAGGAGCAACAATGGCTCAACCTTGAAGTGGTATGCCACACAAGCCCCCAGAATGGGGCCGCTGAGGGCTGAGGTGCGTAGCGCATAAAAATTGTCTGTCCTTGGTTTCAAAACTCACTACCCAGTTCCAAACTGCCTCAGAATGCAACGTCAGCACAAGAACTGTTTGTCGGGAGCTTCATGAAATGGATTTCCATGGCCGAGCAGCTGCACACAAGCCTAAGTTCACCATGCGCAATGCCAAGCGTTGGCTGGAGTGGTGTAAATCTCGCCGCCATTGGACTCTGGAGCAGTGGAAAGACGTTCTCTGGAGTGATGAATCACGCTTCACCATCTGGCAATCCGACGGACTAATCTGGGGATGGCGGATGCCAGGAGAACGCAACCTGTCCCAAAGCATAGTGCCAACTTTAAATTTTGGCGGAGGAGGAATAATGATCTGGGGCTGTTTTTCAAGGTTCAGGCTAGGCCCCTTATTTCCATTGAAGGGAAATCTTAATGCTATAGCATACAATGACATTCTAGACAATTCTTTGCTTCCAACTTTGTGGCAACAGTTTGGGGAAAGCCTCCTGTTTCAGCATTACAATGCCCCCGTGCACAAAGCAAGGTCCATACAGAAATGGTATGACAAGATCGGTGTGGAAGAACTTGACAGGCTGCACAAAGCCCTGAGCTCAACCCCATTGAACACCTTTGAGATGAATTGGAACGCCGACTGTGAGCCAGGCCTAATCGTCCAACATCAGTGCCCAACCTCACTAATGCTCTTATGGCTGAATGGAAGCAAGTCCCTGCAGCAATGTTCCAAAATCTAGTAGAAAGCCTTCCCAGAGAGTGGAGGCTGTTATAGCAGCAAAGGGGGGGCCAACTCCATATTAATGCCCATGATTTTGGAATGAGATGTTCGATGAGCAGGTGTCTGACTTAGTTCTGACCTAGTGAATGACCTAGTTCACTAATTGTATATGTTACTTATTAACTACAGTAATTAGACATTGTGAACATGTGACCTTTGTAGCCAAGTGTATGACTCATGATGCATTCATTCATTCATTCATTCATTCATTATACTGCATGCATTCACTTATGCAGCACTTTTGCCTAGGGTGGCTAAGTCTTTGCATTGGTTAGTTCCCATACAGTATACACACTGAAAACACATCAGAGCAGATTCTGATTCAGATTTACAGTAATTCATATTCAGTGTATTATTTTCATGACAACTTGGTGAGAAACTTACACAGTCACACTGGCTGCAATGGCCCAAAGGTATTTAGTCATTGGAAACAGCAGTTATATATGTATCCCCATGACAGAGTAAACATATCAGCATGTATTGTACGTTCAGTATATGTCACTTTATATCACCATTAACTTACGGTTAAGTCTGTTTGGAAGTTTGAGAGTGATCTGACAAACACAGGAATAAGATAATTTATTTGTATGGTGTCTCTCTCTGCAGAGTATACTTGGTGAAAAGATAGAAGTCAGCTACTGTGGCCCTGACAACAGCTATTATGAATGAGCCCTGTCAACAATGTGCACATTGGTCTTTTCTGCAGCTGTTGTGATGACACTTAGCACAGAGATGAAACCTAGCTGAGCAAATAATGCACATCATCAGCGCATCCCAGGGAAAATACATCATCAACTACAGAAATCTAGTGAATGGTGCACGGCTTTATCAATTTATTCAATTTTTAATCTTATACACATCCATTCTAGAAAAATGGATTAGTCTGGGGATGTAAATTCCTTCTATTTGTATTTTTATTTGTATTTAACCTTTATTTAACTAGGCAAGCCAGTTAAGAACAAATTCTTATTTACAATGACGGCCTGCCAAAAGGCAAAAGACCTCCTGCGGGGACGGGGGCCTGGGATTTAAAAAAATAAATACAAAATAAATATAACACAAAACACACATCACAACAAGAGAGACACAACACTACATAAAGAGAGACCTAAGACAACAACATAGGGCAGCAACACATGACAACACAGCATGTAAGCAACACAACATGACAACAACATGGTAGCAACACAACATGGTAGCAGCACAAAAACATGGTATCCATCTTATGTTACAACTGGAGACGTGGTGCTTCCCATAAGAGCAGCAATGGAAAAACAACAATGAAAAAAACAATTAGGTCAGTTTTCATTATAATTTGACATGGTGAAAGGCTGCAGAGAGGGACAACCCAAGGACATAAAGATGCTTGTAGACAGTCTTAGCTTAGTCTTAGTTATTTATTCATTACCCCTATACATATCTAACACTCCCACTCCGATATCCCTGCGCATTGTAAATATGGTTTTGGTACTGACTCTGGAACTGACCCTGTATACATTGGTCTAAGGCACTGTACCTCAGTGCTAGAGGCATCACTAGACCCTAGTTTTATCCCGGGCTGCATCACAACCGGCCATGATCGGGAGTCCCATAGGGCGGCGCACAACTGGCCCAGCGTCGTCCGGGTTAGGGGAGGGTTTGGCCGGGATAGGCCTTCATTGTAAAATAAGAATTTGTTCTTAACTGACTTGCCTAGTTAAATAAAGTACAACTGATATTGATTCATGCATAGTTGGGAAAGAGCAAGCAAGAAAGGCATTTCACTGTACTTGTGCATGTGACATAAACAACTTGAAACTAGATATGAACAGCATGTCCGTTATACACTTTTCTTGGTCCATTTTCAGTGTGAAACGAGCAGTTACCGACATTCTTCCAAATTGTTATCTAACGCACCACCAAGGGCAGGGGAGAGCAGATGCCCTGCCTCTGGGGGTTGAGATGGGGGGGGGGGGCAGAAAGAGGGGAGGAGGAAGAGGAGGATGGAGGGTAAAAGTGGGAAAAGAGGCAGCTGGTGCCAGAAGTCACATGGGCAACACCTCTGCCTGCCTAGGAGGGGAAGGGGGCCAGGTAGACTACAGTAGCAGTAGAAGGGAAGGAAAGCTAGACATGGCAACATAATAGCAGCACTAGGGTTGAATATACAGCATTGTTGTGGCCCCTGATTGCTGTTCTGTACCTTTTGTGTATTGACTACAATAGTACAAACATGAAGGTGACTCACAATCAAATCAACGGACAGTCTGAGATGAGAAGAACAGAACAATAAAGGAACATAATACCACCTTGTTTTTTTCTATTTTGTTTCTTGTTGACTATCACATTATCGTAGAGATACATTGCAAGGCAACTGTTAGAAATATAAGCTTGCATGGTGCAACATTTACTTTTATCACAAGAAGACATAATGAAGTAAATGGAACATGACTATTACAAAATGTCTAGGAGCATCTAGTTGACCTACCAACCAAATCTCAAGGTTTAAAAACAAACATGAACTGAAACTATATCAAATGATTCAAATGAAATGAGATGCAGAGTCTAAAGCACTGGGTGTTGGTGAAGGTGTGTGGCCCATAACATACATGCAGCATGGCAGCTGTCCTTTCAGCACCACAAGGGGCCATACATTTTCCAGCACCTAACCAGACTTCATTCAGTGCATATGAACAGCAAACAATCAGGAGCACTACCTGTGGTGGAAGGAGTGTGACCATGGTAGCTATCCTTTCAGTACCACTAGGGGCCATAAACTTTTCAGGGTCAGTGCTATGGACAGCTCCAAACCAGTCTTCCTCCAGTGCAGATAAACAGAAATTAGTCAGCAGTAGGTGTGAGTGAAGATGTGTCCCCGATTGGCTGTCTTTTCAGCACTACTGAAAGGAACCGTAAGGTTTTCAGAACCATAAACAGTTCCTATCCAGGCAATGAGAAGCAACTATGAACACTAACTAGCACAGGTAACTAAACTCAGCAAAAAAAGAAATGTTCCTTTTTCAAGACCCTGTCTTTCAAAGATAATTCGTAAAAATCAAAATAACTTCACAGATCTTCATTGTAAAGGGTTTAAACACTGTTTCCCATGCTTGTTCAATGAACCATGAACAATTAATGAACGTGCACCTGTGGAATGGTCGTTAAGACACTAACAGCTTACAGACGGTATGCAATTAAGGTCACAGTTATGAAAACTTAGGACACTAAAGAGGCCTTTCTACTGACTCTAAAAAACACCATAAGAAAGATGCCCAGGGTCCCTGCTCATCTGCGTGAACGTGCCTTAGGCATGCTGCAAGGAGGCATGAGGACTGCAGATGTGGCCAGGGCAATAAATTGCAATGTCCGTACTGTGAGACACCTAAGACAGCGCTACAGGGAGACAGGACGGACAGTTGATCGTCCTCGCAGTGGCAGACCATGTGTAACAACACCTCCACAGGATCGGTACATCCGAACATCACAGCTGCGGGACAGGTACAGGATGGCAACAACAACTGCCAGAGTTACACCAGGATAGCACAATCTCTCCATCAGTGCTCAGACTGTCTGCAATAGGCTGAGAGAGGCTGGACTGAGGGCTTGTAGGCCTGTTGTAAGGCAGGTCCTCATCAGACATCACCAGCAACAACGTCGCCTATGGGCACAAACCCACCGTCGCTGGACCAGACAGGACTGGCAAAAAGTGCTCCTCACTGACGAGTCGCGGTTTTGTCTCACCTGGGGTGATGGTCGGATTCGCGTTTATTGTCAGGAATGAGCATTACACCGAGGCCTGTACTCTGGAGTGCGATTGATTTGGAGGTGGACGGTCCGTCATGGTCTGGGGTGGTGTGTCACAGCATCATCGGACTGAGCTTGTTGTCATTGCAGGCAATCTCAACACTGTGCGTTACAGGGAAGACAACACCACCCTCATGTGGTACCCTTCCTGCAGGCTCATCATGACATGACCCTCCAGCATGACAATGCCACCAGCTATACTGCTCGTTCTGTGCATGATTTCCTGCAAGACAGGAATGTCAGTGTTCTGCCATGGCCGGCAAAGATCCCGGATCTCAATCCCATTGAGCACGTCTGGGAACTTTTGGATCAGAGGGTGAGAGCTAGGGCCATTCCACCCAGAAATGTCCAGGAACTTGCAGGTGCCTTGGTGGAAGAGTGGGGTAACATCTCACAGCAAGAACGGGCAAATCTGGTGCAGTCCATAAGGAGGAGATGCATTGCAGTACTTCATGCAGGTGGTGGCCACACCAGATACTGACTGTTACTTTTGATTTTGACCCCCCCTTTGTTCAGGGACACATTATTCCATTTCTGTTAGTTACATGTCTGTGGAACTTGTTGAGTTTATGTCTCAGTTGTTGAATCTTATGTTCATACTAATATTTACACATGTTAAGTTTGCTGAAAATAAACGCAGTTGACAGTGAGAGTACATTTCTTTTTTTGCTGAGTTTACCCTGATCGCCTATTGGAGTACCCAGTACCATCATCATTCTAACCTTGTGTAATTGTATTGTACATTTATTGTTCGAAACATAAAACCAAATCCATTACTTTCCACTCTAGACACCCATACAGTACTTGCAAGGTCTAAGGCAGTCTACACCATGAATAATTATCATCTAAGTTCTTATTTTAGTTCATTTTCATTTGAGAGCCACACAAAGAATGAAACACATAGGCTTCAGGGATATGCCTTTAGGGGGGATCCAGTTGGTGCCCAATAAGAGGAATTGACAACCCTGGTTTGCAGGCATGAGACTGTTCACACTTATGGGTATTACTCATTATCACATGTCTTGGAAATTAGAAAATGGTTAGTGACTTTTTAAAACTGGATGTAGTGGCGGACTGGGAACAAAATTAGACTCTGGCATTTCAGCTACACCGGCCCACTTCTGCTGTACCACACAGGTAAAAACATTTTAACAGGCCAATGGGCTGCATCACTCTCTTTTTCCCCCGAAAATAAATACAGTACCAGTCAAAAGATTGGACACACCTACTCATTCCAGTGTTTTTATTTATTTGTACTATTTTCTACACTGTAAAATAAAAGTGAAGACATCAAAACTATGCAATTAACACATTTGAAATCATGTAGTAACCAAATAAGTGTTAAACAAATCGAAATATTTGTTTCTATTTGAGATTCTTGTAAGTAGCCATCCTTTGGCTTGATGACAGCTTTGCATCCTCTTGGCATTCTCTAAACCAGCTTCATGAGGTAGTCACCTGGAATGCATTTCAATTAACATGTGTGCCTTTTTAAAAGTTCATTTGTGGAATTTCTTTCCTTCTTAATGTGTCTGAGCCAATCAGTTGTGTTGTGACAAGGTAGGAGTGGTATACAGAAGATAGCCCTATTTGGTAAAAGACCAAGTCCATATTATGGTAAGAACAGCTCAAATAAGCAAAGAGAAACGGCAATCAATCATTATTTAAGACATGAAGGTCAGACAATCTGGAAAATTGGAAAATAACTTTTAAAGTTTCTTCAAGTGCAATCACAAAAACTATCAAGCACTATGATGAAACTGGCTCTCATGAGAACCACTACAGGAAAGGAAGACTCAGAGTTACCTCTGCTGCAGAGGATAAGTTCAATAGAGTTACCAGCCTAAGAAATTGCAGCACAAATAAATGCTTCACAGAGTTCAAGAATCAGACACATCTCAACATCAACTGTTCAGAGGAGACTGCGTGAATCAGGCCTTCATAGTCAAATTGCTGCAAAGAAACCACTACTAAAGGACACCAATAAGAAGAGTAGACTTGCTTGGGCCAATAAATACGAGCAATGGACATTAGACCGGTGGAAATCTGTCCTTTGGTCTGGTCTTATGGTGCTTTGCTCGTTACACTGTCAGTGATTTATTTAGAAATCAAGGCACACTTAACCAGCATGGCTACAACAACATTTTGTAGCGATATGCCATCCTATGTCATTTGCGCTTAGTGGGACTATAATTTGTTTTTCAACAGGACAATGACCCAACACACCTCCAGGCTGTGTAAGGGCTATTTAACCAAGGAGAGTGAAGGAGTGCTGCATCAGATGACCTGGCCTCCACAATCACTCGACCTCAACCTAGTTGAGATGGTTTGGGATGAGTTGGATCGCAGAGTGAAGGAAAAGCAGGCAACAAGTGGTCAGCATATGTGGGAACTCCTTCAAGTGTGTTGGAAAAGCATTCCAGGTGAAGCTGATTGAGAGAATGCCAAGTGTGTGCAAAGCTGTCATCAAGGCAAAAAGTGGCTACTTTGAAGAATCTAAAATCTTAAATATATTTTGATTTGTTTAACACTTGTTTCCTACATGATTCCATGTGTTATTTAATAGTTTTGATGTCTTCACTATTATTCTACAATGTAGAAAATAGTAAATAAAGAAAAACCCTTGAATGCGGAGGTGTGTTCAAACCTTTGACTGGTACTGTATATGTGTTTTTTTCTTTCAGCCTGTCCACCCACCCACCTATAAAATGGTCCAGATGGCCAATCCACCAATGTTTCTCACTCCCTAGCAAGTAGGCTTCAACTGATGCTGAACCATTTTACCCAACAGAAGTCATGAATCTTTAAACAGTTCTGTCCTGTGATGCATCACCAAACCCATACTACATGGCCACGTATTGGTCCTTGGAGACAACCTGAGAGCTAAACCAGTATGAAGACCAAGGATAAGTCAAATGCATTTTTCCACCAATTGATTCACAGAACTGATACTTCTGGTACATGGTATTTGCAGGTTCTCTTAACTTGAAATAATCATGTGGTCTAGCACAAGGTGACCAGTAAAATGCAAATTCGTTTCATTTGGCAAATTAGTCAGACGTCTGTCAATATCATCACTAGAAATAGCAGAACATTTCTTCTTATACATTCTGTAGCATAGTCCTGTAGCACGTCATGCAGCTGCAAGGGCCATTGCAGCTCCAATAGCTCATCCTACTCTCATTAAATAATTATTGGTGCGTTGCGATTTGTAATGCGTTTTCTGGGTTTAAAAAAATAAAAATAACTTGGGCTCTAGCCCGTGACGAGTGGCGAATGGAATGCGCTACGAGTGAGCTCGGGCGTACAGGTACACCTCAGAAATTGCGCAGCTCCTCAGACGTGCTTGTTTTGCACGATGCCCCACATAGGGCTGACTAAAGGTGAATGGAGAGCCGCGTTCAATGCTTATTATTTTAAGATCTTCAGCCGACCAACACAGGGATACCTGCTTGATGCAAATCTGCTCGGGACACTGCTGTGTCTGCTGAAATGCTCGAATTAGCCGGAGGTGATGGGATCTGCCTAGCATATTGATACGGTTCAGCTACTGCATGCATCCCGGCGACCCCTTCTTGTGCCAGCATCGACAGCTCAGGTGAAACGCGAATACCGTTTTCTATCGAAGTCGCCGAATTTTTTACGAAATAGCGTGTTTTTGTGCAAATACAATTTGAATGTTGGTAAAACGACGCGCATGCGTTGTCTTGGAATAATTGGGCAGCCTGTGACAAAGTTGCATTTCTGAAATCTTCGCTCAAAGTCATCTATCTCTCTGATCAAAGTTAGTGATGTGGACGGCTTTGGACCGCGGACGCTGGGAGATTTTTTGTCTTTTCCTAATGGTCGCCATGGTCTGCGGCGCTCAAAGGTGAGATCCCGCGGGTGTGATGTCTTGTTTCTGCCTGTCTTGCCAGTCCCTTACTCTGCATTTTTTGATTAAGATTCTGAATCAATACCATATATTTTCCCTTTAGCGCCAACGAGCCTAGCAACATGTCATTTGTGAAAGCGACCGTGGACAAACTGCTTAAGGGGTATGACATTCGTCTGAGGCCTGATTTTGGAGGTAAACTCCTTTTTTCGGGTGAAGTCTACCCAATGCTGGCTAATGACTAATAACAAGTCGCATTTAGATTAATTTGTCGTGTCGGCGAGCTGTCTGATTAAAATGCCACTGATACCTGTGTTCTACTTGCGATTTAAAGGTGCCCCTGTGGACGTTGGAATGAGCATAGATATCGCAAGTATCGACATGGTTTCTGAAGTCAACATGGTAAGTAGCCTACCTAATGTTTTTTTGTAAGGGAGAGATGTGCCTCGTGCAACACATGTTAGATAGGCCTAGTAATATGATAACGCAGAACACATGATAACCGCTTGGGTCATTTTCTAATGTCTGCAGATGTGCGTCTTCCATGCCACTGTCTTCTAGATGTAATGATAAATCCTTGTATTTTTGTATTTGCCCTTGTTTGGCCACTAGTATAGGCCTAACGTTTTCACGTTGACCAAAATGGTTCACTGCATTTCAGCAGCAAGGAGAGCTACCGCAATGTGTCAAATCCATCCATATGCATTAACTTCCCTGTGGTGTCAGAACCAGTAAAGACAGATAATTACCGATATATATAAAGACAGTGAGCATTGGTGCTGCACATCGATTTTTCCAATTGAGCTATTCTACACACGTGTGTACCTACATAACTGTGAGGTGTCTTCTATACAGTACACACTCTGACAGAGGATAAAGTGACTAGGAGGAGACTGATATATTGTGCATGTTTGCTGGTTTGGCCTCAATGCAGTAATTACATAACGTTGTCAGTGACTCAACAAGGAGGCCCAGTAGAGACAAATTGTGATGCTGAATTTGGGCACTTAGTGTGTGCATATGAATGCAGCAGCATTGTCAGGGTGCCAGTGATGGATACAAATGAATTCATGCTTGGTTCAACTGGTCTTACATATGTAAAAAATTAAAAAAAAAAAATAGTAACAGCAGGCATGAGTGTAAAGTGTGTGTGTGTATGCTTGCATGGAAAGGAAGAAAATACTTGTTTCTGCTCAGCGGTGTTTATGGAATGTCGGGTAAAGTTCAAGGTTTTCATGATATTACCTAAAACTACCGTCTTTACAATAATATTGCTCTGGGAGCTTTTGCATTCCCTCTTTTGATGGTCGAAATGTGGTCTGCAAAGATATGTCTACAACAATTTCTGGGAATGTCATGGGAATATTCTTAAAATGGCTCCGAGTGTCTTAAAACCGCCGGAAAATTGCATGACAACTGGATATAGAGTGATGATCTAAGAAAATGTTGCAAACGTTTTTTAAATGTTGGAAGATGTCTGGCTAAGTGTTTTCTTATAAATGTACAAATGAGCAGGCATGCTCACAAAACCAACTTGTGTCTCAGTGTGTGTAAGCAGATAAAAAATATATATTTACAACAAATAGGAATGTTACAAGAATAAGGAGTATTGAAAACTTTGTGTATGCTGCCCCACGGCACCTACTGCCAATTCACCTTCTGAAGGACACAGTTACATAATCCATGTCTCGATTGTCTCAAGGCTTAAAAGTCCTGCTTTAACCTGTCTCCTCCCCTTCATCTACACTAATTGAAGTGGATTTAACAAGTGACATCAATAAGGGATCATAGCTTTCACCTAGATTCACCTGGTCAGTCTATGTCATGGAAAGAGCAGGTGTCCTTAATGTTTTGTACACGCAGTCTATATACAGTACCAGCCAAAAGTTTGGACACACTTGCTCATTCCAGGGTTTTATTTTTACTATTTTCTACATTGTAGAATAATAGTGAAGACATCAAAACTATGAAATAACACATGGAATCATGTAGTAACCAAAAGAGTGTTAAACGAATCAATATATATTTTCTATTTTAGATTCTTGTAAGTAGCCACCCTTTGCCTTGATGACAGCTTTGCACAACGGTGCCCACAAACTCTTAGGAACTACACAAAGCTGTCCCAACAGCAGAATCTCAACAGAAGTCCGAACACATTACCACTGCTACACCTGGCTATCAGCGGAGCCTTGTCTGGTAGCAAAACAGTTCATTTAGCCTCATTTACTGACTTAAAAAAAACATAGCTGACTTGCTTAAACAAATGTGGTTTCACCTGACAATTGAGTATACAAATTCAGAACATGGACCGTTCTTAGTGTTCTCCCTATACACCAAGTCAGAACCGAAGGATAAATAAAGGGGGCATATATGCAGACAATGAAATCTCTTACAATATTTGATAACATTTCTCTAAAACAGGTTATAGGCTACATGTGTACCACCAAATCAGAACAGGCCAAATTAAGAGGGAAAAATAGACCAAGTTATTAGGATGAGGCACATGGGCTACTAACAGCTTATTACACAACATACCCGTATGTATACTGTAGCTAAGGAAGTAATACTATCTCCCTGGCATATTACATAATTTATGCAGCAGCATACAATACATTTTTGGACTCACTGTCACGATCGTCGTAATAACATTCAGACCAAGGCGCAGCGTGATATGGGTTCCACATCTTTTTATTCGTGAAATGCAAAAAAAAACAATTAAGAGGAAACGACACGTGAAGCTATGGAGTGCTCACAGGCAACTGCACATAAACAAGATCCCACAAAAACCCAGTGGTAAAATGGCTGCCTAAATATGATCCCCAATCAGAGACTACGCTAAACAGCTGCCTCTGATTGGGAACCATACCAGGCCAACATAGAAATAAAACAACCTAGATTACCCACCCTAGTCACACCCCGACCTAACCAAAATAGAGAATAAAAAGTCTCTCTATGGTCAGGGCGTGACACTCACCTTGTTGTGCTGTGCTCACTTGAACAGGAAGATGCCGCTGCGGTCGTTTGTGGGCAAATTTTGTCATCAAACTTTGTCATTAAAGTCTGGCATTCTCTAGAGCTATGGTGCTTTCAAGACAACTGGGAACTCGGAAAAAAACAAGGTTGAATCATGATGATGTCAGTGATCTTCAGGTCGTAGCTCTAGAAAGAGGCTAGAGTTCCCGACTTACAATTCCAAGTTGGATGACAGTTCAAAACTTATTTTCCCAGTTGGAGCTCGTTTTTCCCAGTTGTCATAAACATAAGATTTTCCAGTTCTGAGTCAACAGTTGTTTTGAGCGCGGCAGAAATCATGCTGGATTGACAGCATGGCCAATGTTGAATGTTTATAATTTTAAGCTTGGAAAAGAGAACCTTAAACAGAGAATTGGGACCACAATCCCACTCCACTGAATAGCAGGCTAGTGATTGCTTTGCAATGCTTGCAGTTAGCCACTGATCCCTTCCAAACCACTCATTGTTGAATTTGCGATTTCCAACTTGTTGTGTAATGGTAATGTCCAATGGCCGGTGAGCACCGATACGTTTTATCTATAATTTCTCTTCATTATTACTCTTCAATGACAAGGATCAAAAAGGATGTGCCAGTAGATTGTCAACTTGATTCATGATGATGACTGCTAGCTAAGATAGTATGATATTGACATGATCAGTCCATTCAACGCTACTGTAGGTATAAAGTGATTTGATGTAGTTTTATCTGTAGCCAATGACCTTGAGCCTTTTTGGATTGGCACTTCAAATGTAATTCTATGGCAGCATCCAAGGGGCTTGAATTTTCCAGCTCTCCCCATGAGTGACAGGACACTGAGCCAATCACGGTGTAACTAGAGAACATTACCAACCCCTATGCTCCGTATTTTCCGCTAGCTGCCCCACCATAAACAGAAAACACTGATCTAGGCTGAAATACCTGCATTTTGGAGCTGCCTTACTCAAGAAAGCAAAAAAGAGACCATGTTTGTATGGAGGCTTTATTAACTCAATTATATATTTTATTTTTTACATTGTTTGCAAGCTGATATGTGACACGTATTAATGCCAAAATATCAAGCAAAAAAGGCAACCCAAAATATATTTTACATTTTAATAATTATAATAATCGTATTTTTTTTGTGCAAAAAATGTGCGGCTCAAAACAGGTGGGTCTCTGCAACTGTCCTGAGTGACGGGTCGCCACTGGTTACATGCATGCATATATACAGTGCATTCGGAAAGTATTCAGACCCCTTGACTTTTTCCACATTTTCCACAGTTTCAGCCTTATTCTAAAATTGATTAAATTAAATGTTTTGTGCCTCAATCTATACACAATACCCCATAATGACAAAGCGAAAACAGGTTTTTAGTTTTTTTTGCCACATTAAAAAAATTATAATAAATGAAATACCTTATTTAAGTATTCAGACCCTTTGCTATGATACCTGAAATGGAGCTCAGGTGAATCATGCTTCTATTGATCATCCTTGAGATGTTTCTACAACTTGATTGGAGTCTACTTGTGGTAAATTCAATCGATTGGACATGATCTGGAAAGGCACACACCTGTCTATTTTAGAGATCGACCGATTAATTGGAAAGGCCGATTAATTAGGGCCGACTTCAAGTTTTCATGATGGAAATCGGTATTTTTGGACACCGATTTGGCTGATATTTTTATTTTTTTATATTTTTTTTACACCTTTATTTAACTAGGCAAGTCAGTTGAGAACACATTCTTATTTTCAATTAAGGCCTAGGTGGGTTAACTGCCTTGTTCAGGGGCAGAACAACAGATTTTTACGTTGTCAGCTTGGGGATTCGTTTTTGCAACCTTCCGGTTACTAGTCCAACGCTCTAATCAGCTGCCTTACATACATAGCACTCCACGAGGAGCCTGCATGGCAGGCTGACTACCTGTTACGCGAGGGCAACAAGAAGCAAAGGTAAGTTGCTAGCTAGCATTAAACTTATCTTATAAAAAACAATCAATCTTAACATAATCAATAGTTAATTACACATGGTTGATACTACTAGTTTATCTAGCGTGTCCTTTTATTTTATTTTTTATTTCACCTTTATTTAACCAGGTAGGCTAGTTGAGAACAAGTTCTCATTTGCAACTGCGACCTGGCCAAGATAAAGCATAGCAGTGTGAACAGACAACACAGAGTTACACATGGAGTAAACAATTAACAAGTCAATAACACAGTAGAAAAAAAAGGGGAGTCTATATACATTGTGTGCAAAAGGCATGAGGAGGTAGGCGAATAATTACAATTTTGCAGATTAATAACACTGGAGTGATAAATGATCAGAAGGTCATGTACAGGTAGAGATATTGGTGTGCAAAAGAGCAGAAAAGTAAATAAATAAAAACAGTATGGGGATGAGGTAGGTAAAAATGGGTGGGCTATTTACCGATAGACTATGTACAGCTGCAGCGATCGGTTAACTGCTCAGATAGCAGATGTTTGAAGTTGGTGAGGGAGATAAAAGTCTCCAACTTCAGCGATTTTTGCAATTCGTTCCAGTCACAGGCAGCAGAGAACTGGAACGAAAGGCGGCCAAATGAGGTGTTGGCTTTAGGGATGATCAGTGAGATACACCTGCTGGAGCGCGTGCTACGGATGGGTGTTGCCATCGTGACCAGTGAACTGAGATAAGGCGGAGCTTTACCTAGCATGGACTTGTAGATGACCTGGAGACGAATATGTAGCGAGGGCCAGCCGACTAGAGCATACAAGTCGCAGTGGTGGGTGGTAGAAGGTGCTTTAGTGACAAAACGGATGGCACTGTGATAAACTGCATCCAGTTTGCTGAGTAGAGTGTTGGAAGCAATTTTGTAGATGACATCGCCGAAGTCGAGGATCGGTAGGATAGTCACTTTTACTAGGGTAAGTTTGGCGGCGTGAGTGAAGGAGGCTTTGTTGCGGAATAGAAAGCCGATTCTTGATTTGATTTTCTATTGGAGATGTTTGATATGAGTCTGGAAGGGGAGTTTACAGTCTAGCCAGACACCTAGGTACTTATAGATGTCCACATATTCAAGGTCAGAACCATCCAGGGTGGTGATGCTGGTCAGGCGTGCGGGTGCAGGCAGCGAACGGTTGAAAAGCATGCATTTGGTTTTACTAGCGTTTAAGAGCAGTTGGAGGCCACGGAAGGAGTGTTGTATGGCATTGAAGCTCGTTTGGAGGTTAGATAGCACAGTGTCCAAGGACGGGCCGGAAGTATATAGAATGGTGTCGTCTGCGTAGAGGTGGATCAGGGAATCGCCCGCAGCAAGAGCAACATCGTTGATATATACAGAGAAAAGAGTCGGCCCGAGGATTGAACCCTGTGGCACCCCCATAGAGACTGCCAGAGGACCGGACAGCATGCCCTCCGATTTGACACACTGAACTCTGTCTGCAAAGTAATTGGTGAACCAGGCAAGGCAGTCACCCGAAAAACAGAGGCTACTGAGTCTGCCGATAAGAATAAAGGCTATCAAAACTGGTTGCCTAGAGCGTTGGGGACAGAGAATAAAAGGAGCAGATTTCTGGTTATGGTAGAATATATTCAGGGCATAATGCGCAGACAGGGGTATGGTATAGTGGGGTGCGGGTACAGCGGAGGTAAGCCCAGTCACTGGGTGATGATGAGAGAGGTTGTATCTCTGGACATGCTGGTTGTAATGGGTGAGGTCACCTCATGTGTGGGAGGTGGGACAAAGGAGGTATCAGGGGTATGAAGAGTGGAACTAGGGGCTCCATTGTAAACTAAAACAATGATAACTAACCTGAACAACAGTATACAAGGCATATTGACATTTGAGAGAGACATACAGCGAGGCATACAGTAATCACAGGAGTTGAATTGGGAGAGCTAGCTAAAACAGTAGGTGAGACAACAACAGCTAATCAGCTAGCACAACAACAGCAGGTAAAAATGGCGATGACTAGGCAGGGAGGGTCGGATTAACTACACACAGAGCCTGAGTGCAGCTGGGGCCGACAGATAAAACATAAACAAGCAGAATGGAGTACCGTGATTAATGGACAGTCCAGCATGCATCAGCTATGTAGCCAAGTGATCAGTGTCCAGGGGGCAGCGGTGGATGGGGCAGGGAAGCTGGACTGGCGAGTATTATCCAGGTAAGGTTAACGCCGCTAGCAGTGGCTAACAATGACTAAATAGCTTGTAGCTAGTTAGCTGGTTAGCTTCTGGAGGTTCTTGAGTGTGTTCTAAAAATTAAAAATATTAGCGATTCCGTATCACATTGGGTGAGGCAGGTTACCGGAAGGTATAAACAAATTAAAAATCGAAAAGAGATTGAAAGTAAATATGGGTCCAGTGAGTGTTTGGGACGCGGCGATTCAGACGGTTAGCAGGCCTGTGCTAACAAGCTAACAGTTAGTAGGCCGGGGCTAAACAAGGTAGCAGTTAGCGGACCGGGGCTAAACAAGGTAGCAGTTAGCGTAATAATAATCAATGCGGTGCCTGTTAATTTCTCATTGAATCACAGCCTACTACGCCAAACGGGTGATGATTTAGCACTGTCGTTGCACCAAACCTAACCATAAACATCAATGCCTTTCTTTAAAATCAATACACAAGTATATATTTTAAACCTGCATGTTTAGTTAATATTGCCTGCTAACATGAATTTCTTATAATTAGGGAAATTGTGTCACTTCTCTTGCGTTCCGTGCAAGCAGTCAGTTATTTTATGCAGCAGTTTGGGCCGCCTGGTTCGTTGCGAACTGTGTGAAGTCCATTTATTCCTAACAAAGACCGTAATTAATTTGCCAGAATTGTACATAATTATGACATAACATTGAAGGTCGTACAATGTAGCAGCAATATTTAGACATAGGGATGCCACCCATTAGATAAAATACGTAACGGTTCCGTATTCCACTGAAAGAATAAACGTTTTGTTTTCAAAATGATAGTTTCCAGATTCGACCATATCAATAACCAAGGCTCGTATTTCTGTGTGTTATTATGTTATAATTAAGTCTATGATTTGATATTTGATAGAGCAGTCTGACTGAGCGATGGTAGGCAGCAGCAGGCTCGTAAGCATTCATTCAGACAGCACTTTAGTGCGTTTGCCAGCAGCTCTTCGCAATGCTTCAAGCATTGAGCTGTTTATGACTTCAAGCCTATCAACTTCCGAGATTAGGCTGGTGTAACCGATGTGAAATGGCTAGCTAGTTAGCGGGGTGCTCGCTAATAGCGTTTCAATCGGTGACGTCACTCGCTCTGAGACTTGGATTAGTTGTTCCCCTTGCTCTACAAGGGCCGCGGATTTTGTGGCGCGATGGGTAACGATGCTTCAAGGGTGGCTGTTGTCGATGTGTTCCTGGTTCGAGCCCAGGTAGGGGCGAGGGGAGGGACAGAAGCTATACTGGCAATACTAAAGTGCCTATAAGAACATCCAATAGTCAAAGGTATATGAAATACAAATGGTATAGAGAGAAATAGTCCTATAATTCCTATAATAACTACAACCTAAAACTTCTTACCTGGGAATATTGAAGACTCATGTTAAAAAGAACCACCAGCTTTCATATGTTCTCATGTTCTGAGCAAGGAACTTAAACGTTAGCTTTTTTACATGGCACATATTACACTTTTACTTTCTTCTCCAACACTTTGTTTTTGAATTATTTAAACCAAATTGAACATGTTTCATTATTTATTTGAGGCTAAATAGATTTTATTGATGTATTATATTAAGGTAAAAGAAAAGTGTTCATTCAGTATTGTTGTAATTGTCATTATTACAAATGTTTTTTTTTTTTTTAAATCGGCGATTAATCAGTATCGGCTTTTTTGTCCTCCAATAATCGGTATCGGCGTTGAAAAAAATCATAATCGGCCGACCTCTAGTCTATAAGGTCCCACAGTTAGTCGTGCATGTCAGAGCAAAAAATGAGGTCGAAGGAATTGTCCGTAGAGTTCAGAGACAGGATTGTGTTAAGGCATAGATCTGGGGAAGGGTACTAAAACATTTCTGCAGCATTGAAGGTCCCCAAGAACACAGTGGCCTCCATCATTCTTAAATGGAAGAAGTTTGGAACCACCAAGACCCTTCCTAGAGCAAATTGAGCAATCAGGGGAGAAGGGCCTTGGTCAGGGAGGTGACCCAGCCAGAGCCCGGACTTGAACCCGTTTGAACATCTCTGGAGAGACCTGAAAATAGCTGTGCAGTGATGCTCCCCATCCAACCTGACAGAGCTTGAGAGGATCTGCAGAGAAGAATGGGAGAAACTCCCCAAATACAGGTGTGCCAAGCTTGTAGCGTCATACCCAGGAAGACTCAGGCTGTAATCGCTGCCAATGGTGCTTCAACAAAGTACTGACTACAGGGTCTCAAAACTTAACTTTGTATTTTTATAAATTAGCAAACATTTTTAAAAAACAGTATTTTTTTGTCATTATGGGGTATTGTGTGTAGATTGATGAGGAGAAAAAATGATTTAATCCATTTTAGAATAAGACTGTAACATAACAAAATGTGGAAAGAATCAAGAGGTCTGAATAGTTTCCGAAAGCCCGTTATGTTTTTTTTTTATCACAGGTTAAATGATATACTGCAAATCTTGTCACGGTATGGCTTTACTGTAGCTCTGAATATGACGTATGTGTGTGTTGCTGGCGCTTGTTACATACAGTACATGCATATACTGTTGTATGCTATACACACTGGAGATCATGTGGTGTTTTGTGATAGTAACAGGGTGGGATTGCCATGCACTGCCAGCTAGTCAGTCAGTCAGTCACTGTGGCTGATCAGCAAAGCTTCCTCCTGGTCAGACTTGGTAGTACTGTGGACATGACACTGGCTAGCAGTATTCTACCAGCAGGACTGAGTCATAACCTTCAGTATACACAAACAGTCTGCAAATCATGCCTGTAGGAAAATCTGGTTAGGCAATAGCATTACAGTAACTAATGTGAAAAGGTTAAACATTTGTCCAATGTTCATCATTGGTAAGGTCCTGAAGATTCTCAACTCTATAGTTCTTTCAAACACACTAATGATATTCAAAATTGCCTCTCAAATACCCATTTTGTTTTTGATTGGTGAACCTTTTCAGTTCAATAATGATAATACCAAAGTAATAGCTATAATAACATATTAATATATCTATAATAGATCATTATATCTCGTTTCAACACAATTGATCATTTATGAAGAACAGACTATTTGCACAAAATGATTATAATTTAGGCTTAGATTCAATCAGATTATGCATTAACCAGCGGTATCCGACACCTACATAGCTGTTGTTTTGCCAATGTTAGATGTGTAACTGCATTGGAGCTGTCAAATCGGTGAGCAACTGCTCTGGATCATTGTCACGAAGCCACACCCTTCCCACTCACGTTAAATGTGGTGGGCCGGGCTCTTGCAAGCTAACTTCAGGTTGTCAGATGAACAGTGTTTTTCCTCCGATACATTGGTGCGGCTGGCTTCCGGGTTAAGCGAGCAGGTGTTAAGAAGCACGGCTAGGTGGGTCATGTTTCAGAGGACGCATGACTTGATCTTCGCCTCTCCCGAGCCCGTTGGGGAGTTGCAGCGATGAGACAAGATCGCAATTGGATGTCACAAAATTGGGGAGGAAAAGGGGGCATAATTACAAACAATATATATAGAATAATAATAATAATGACGCTCAAATTGAAAATTGTTCAACTATTCAACAAAATAATGAGTATTTCTGTCAGCCTAATTGTGCTCTAGATTATGTCTCACATTCCAGTGTTCGAACTTGTAAACAAGCCTGCATGGGATTTCTCTTAATGCAACTCCGTGAGGCCAATGGCAATGTCTGCTTTAGGTATAATGGCAGGAGCTGCTTGTGGATTTGACAGCTCTAATGCAGTTCCACATCCGACACCGTCAAAACATCAGCCATGCGGATGTCGGCTAAAGCGGATCTGATTGAATAGACCCTTAGTATCTGTGTTTCAGTTCATTCAACTGGCCATTGAGTATCAATGGCAATGCCTCCATACATTTCACATTTGTATATTTTTTTCAAATACATATTTTTTTTGATTGTCTGAAACCCATGAATCCCTTTACTGAGTAGCCTACTATTGAGTTATTTGTGACATCCGATAGTAGAGTGCATGCAGGAGCTTTACACAGGTGAGCTTCCCTTCAGAAGTGGCCTTTATTGTTAAAAGGCTTCATTGAATTATAAAGTGTAAGTCACAGGCTTGCACTTGAACAAAGCCTTTTCCATTATTTACATTCATAGCATTCATACATAAGTCATTTCCACATACGAAATTTGCCAAGTAAATGTAGACAGAGTTTGCGGAGTCAATGATGAGCTGTCATCTTGAGCCAAGGTTATGAATTGTTTATTAGGTTGGATTCCTACTGACAAAATCTGCTCGCAAAAATGGAAGGTGCTGTTTTCTCTGAGCCGGGTCCAGAGGACTTCTGATTGGATAGCCTAACAGCCTGGATGGGTCATTGATTGTGCCTCTGTGGCCTCTCCCCAGTTTTGCATTTTAATGTGAATGAGACTGGGAGGCTGGAGGGGGTTTTATGCTCTGTCTGATGGAGACATTTGGCACCGGCTCTCCTTGAGAAAGGCCACACTGAAACATTAGTCATACTGGTCACAATATAAATATAAATTGATTATATTCTATCGTACGCCTATTGCTATTTCATTGCATGTACTTTACACCCTGCAACATCACTGTCACCCAGTATACTTTTGGGGGGCAAGCACTGCATTTTTTATGACAAGCTACTTGAGATTTGGACTGCACTGGATGTTTGCATCTAGAAAGGTTTCTGAATGTACATTGTACAACCGTATGTTTTCTAAATCACATATCACAAAACCACACCCTCGTTTTTGGTTTGGAGGGTGCTTACTACGAAATAACTGAGTGGCAGTTACATTTTCGCAAGAACCAGTTGCAAAGTTTACAAACTAATACAGGGGCAGCACTTCCGATTGTGGCTTCGAATTACAGCTCTTCTGGGTTAAACTAAGAGCTGTGTGATCATGTTTTAAAAAATACATATATTGACCTTTTCTCATCTGTTGGCAGGATCTCTCTCTTTCTCCCACCAGAACCCCCCTACCCTGCCAGGTCATTACTAACTTACCTGGTTAAATAAAGGTTGTGAGTAATACCTGACTGTCACTCGACTATCATATTGTCGGTTCTTTGCACCAACGTTCCACCATCAGGTATGCACATCATACTACTACTATTCTATACTTAAATGACAGCATACTTTGCACTCCAGACAGTCAAGGTTATTGGTCCCACTAAAACTATGTATTTATTACATTCCTGTAAGTATATTGGCAGACTCAGCACAGTTAACCTTCCATTTCAAGCTGTAGTCTTTATCAAGAGCAGTAGACTACAGCTTTCTTCAGGGGTTTCAATGCTATGAATTGTGTCTGAGGTTCTGCATTCCCTTCAAGACGGTCCTCATGTGCTATCTCTGCGCTGTGGTTCCCTCCCTTCTGCAACGACTGCATTGCAGTCCAATCGAATTCATGAATCTGATCATCAAACTCTTTGTTCTTGCTTTTTTATTTTTTTAAAGAAACAGGTCCCAGCTTTTTACAATGTACTGTCCGCGTGTAAACTTTTAAGCATTTGATGCTTGAAGAGGTAAGAAATGTTTTTTGTTGTTGTTTTTGTGAAAATGAACGTCGCTCATTCATAGAGGATGTCCCACTTAATGAAACTCCTTTTCTCCCACTTTTGTCAAATTCTCTGCAGACTTCACACCCCATTAGCTTTTTGTTAAAGCTCCTCAGCTAAAGCCGCTTGACTATCCCTGACGGATGCCAACGCACTTCTTTGGTCTAACCCAAAGTGAAATACATTTGTGATAGATTAGCAAAGGAAAAATATAGAGGAGCAAACAGGGAGAAGTGCAAGACACAGCTGACTAAGAAGAGGATTTTATTCAAATAGAAAATCAACAGTCTTTGGAGAAGACACAATTTTGAACTAGAAATGACATTCTTTAGAAAATGTGATGCGCAAATGCAAGCGACTCACAGATTTAGCTAAGAAGGCAAGAGGGGCTATAGCTTGTTTAGTAGACAATTAACAGCCAAGTCATGTAACAGATACAATTATATAGTTTGTGAGCTAATCATAGGTTGGAAGAGCAGTTTACACATTCAATATATTATATATGTTGAATTGGGTTATTGGGACATCGTTATGAGACAGTAAATGTGTTGATTTTATTATTCAAGGTCGATCCCCATGCTTATTATGTACCCCTAGAATGCGGCTCAGCATGTGTACTCTAGTATGTGAGGAAATGGGCCAAAATGCATCACAATTACCGAATACAAATTAAAATAGAGTATATATATTTCTTGAACATCCATCTTAAAAGCACTCAGCCTAGGCTACATAGACTAGATAAGTGCAAACAACTTATGTTAGCTTTGAGTTCAGATAATGCTAACAGTGGTACTGTATTATTTGCATATAATGCTAGTACTGTTCATTTGCTACAGAGAGATTCATCATAGAGATGTAATGCTATCCTAAGCATGACTGTTTCAGGTAAAAGCATAGTATAAAGACTTTATTTGTATTTTTACCAAATCACAGGAGGGTAATTCCACTTGGCCCTTACTTCTTCAACAAAAAATACAACCTTGCAGTGGCACTGAAATTCGTCTGAGGCAGGTCGGGCTGTATGCTGATTTAGCGGCAAAACGTTGCAGTACCAAAAGGATTATACAAGGATATTTCAGGTCATTGTCTCACTCTTACCGGCCTTAGTCATCAGACATGCTGTGCTGTCAAAGGCAACCGGCTGGTAACGAGACGATACTGATGCGACATGAGCTGTAGGAGGTTTGCTGTGAGGTCACAAGGGTCAGACTCGTATTCTTTCTCTTCCTGAGTTGAGTGATTGGCTGTGGCAACATTTCTGCCTGAGCGACCTCAAACATTCATTGGAAAAGGGCTGCTGCATGTGTTCAGGTATTGGATAACCTACATTGTTGCTTGTCGCCAGGATGTCACACTGCCTACATGAAAGTAGTGCTTCCCAATGGGGAAGTGTACTACAGAGGTAATAAAGGTTGCAGGATTTCTGCTCAGTCAATAATAAGTATTTCTAGAGATTAAAGGAGTATTTGATTAAGTTAGTATGTGTTTGAGACTTGATATAATGGATGTCTTGTTTTCAGATTATTTAATGGTCTGATTTCTGCAGGATTGTAGCATCAGAGAGATTTGAGCACTCTTTGCTCTACTTAAGACTTTAAGACTTTACGAAATAGCAGGTCATTCTCCCCTTGTGGCTGGTGTAAGATACTGTAATGAATTGGTGCTGGGCTCTCTTTATCTTTGTCTCTCTCTACTCCTCTCTCCGACCCACACTCCCTTTCCTTTCTCTTTGGGCTTTCTTCCTTTAACTATATTGCGGACTGTACCTAGATTTTAGTGGTTTGTTTGTTTGACATGTGAGGACCTCACTTTTTACAAGCTTGACTGACGTCAAGTAAAAGTTGTGTTTGTTAGCGATGCACAAAAGCTGTTTTGTTATCATGGCAACCGCCGTGGAATTGCTTTGACTCTGTGTCACAGTCCATTTCTTTTCAGATTTTTGGGAAGATTTGAAAGTAGCATCTCTGTTTGTCAAGGTTAGAGAGGTAGGAGTGCTGCCGCATGTGCACGGTTAGTACAGCCATGACTCTCATGAAGTGACAGCCACACTCAATATACTGTAGAACTCTCTCCCAGGCCCCATGGAAGCCCACTTGTGCCAAAATCAATCAACAGCACAGGCAGGCAGGCAATAATCACTTTATTGGGTTGTTAATGAAAATATAGGTAACGCCCTCGCTCTTGTCGACATGTGTGCTATGTTACGCTGGTTAGCCAAGAAATGTGATTATGCTGAATGAGAATTCCCCATGGTAGGCCCAGTTGTTAGTATGAGGAAGCTTACGAACCCCCACTACTCCTCCTGTCATTGCACCTTATGTATCTCCACTGCAGCTACTGTATTGAGCACCTTATGAAGCCCTCATAGTGGCTTGTGGTCAGGAGTTATTGATCTGTTGGGGAGATTGATGTGTCCGCCGCCTTCTAAGGATGAGGATTTATGAGATGCTCTGCCGATAGCACTTCATCTCACCAGTGGGAAAGATCAAGGTGTCAGGGGTGGGTTCTCTGTTCAAACAACTTCATCTCAGCTCAAAATCTGTTGCCCATGCTACTGTATGCTATGCCATGATCAGGAGTCCAAGCACTGAGGACGCAGGAGCCCACCCACCTGGGTTTGATTGACAGTTTTATTTTATTTACCCCTGGAAAAGAACAACCAAGGCACTGCACAATCAATCAATCAAATGTATTTATAAAGCCCTATGTACACCAGCAGATGTCACAAAGTGCTATACAGAAACCCAGCCTAAAACCCCAAACAGCGGCCTCCCGGGTGGTGCAGTGGTCTAGGGCACTGCTTTGCAGCGCTAGCTGTGCCACCAGAGACCCTGGGTTTGCGCCCAGGCTCTGTCGCAGCCGGCCGCGACCGGGCGACGCACAATTAGCCTAACGTCGTCCGGGTTAGCGAGGGTTTGGCCGGTAGAGATATCCTTGTCTCATCGCGCACCAGCGACTCCTGTGGCGGCCCGGGCGCCGTGCACGCTAACAAAGGTCGCCAAGTGCACAGTGTTTCCTCCAACACATTGGTGTGGCTGGCTTCCGGGTTGGATGCGTGCTGTGTTAAGAAGTAGTGCGGCTTGGTTGGGTTGTGTTTCGGAAGACGACCTTCGTCTCTCCCGAGCCCGTACGGGAGTTGAGGCAATGAGATAAGATAGTAATTACTAACAATTGGATACCACAAAATTAGGGAGACAAAAGGGGTTTTAAAAAAAAGAAGGAAAAAACAGAAGAAAAAAACTGAAAAAAAACAGCAAGCATTGCAGATGTAGAAGCACGGTGGCTAGAAAAACTCCCTAGAAAGATAGGAACCTAGGAAGAAACCTAGAGAGGAGAGTGTAGGTGCTAGAGGTCGACTGATTAATCGGAATGGCCAATTAATTAGGGCCGAAGTCAAGTTTTCATAACAATCGGAAATCGGTATTTTTGGACACCGATTTGGCCGATTTTTCTTTTTTAATATTTTTTTTTGCACCTTTATTTAACTAGGCAAGTCAGTTAAGAACATATTCTTATTTTCAATTAAGGCCTAGGTGGGTTAACTGCCTTGTTCAGGGGCAGAACGACAGATTTTTACCTTGTCAGCTTGGGGATTCGTTTTTGCAACCTTACGGTTACTAGTCCAACGCTCTAATCAGCTGCCTTACATTGCACTCCACAAGAAGCCTGCATGGCAGGCTGACTACCTGATATGCGAGGGCAGCAAGAAGCCAAGGTAAATTGCTAGCTAGCATTAAACTTATCTTGTAAAAAACAATCAATCTTAACATAATCACTAGTTAACTACTGATATTACTAGTTTATCTAGCGTGTCCTGCATTGCATATAATCAATGCGGTGCCTGTTAATTTCTCATCGAATCACAGCCTACTACGCCAAACGGGTGATGATTTAGCACTGTCGTTGCACCAAACCTAACCATAAACATCAATGCCTTTCTTTAAAATCAATACACAAGTATATATTTTTTAAACCTGCACGTTTAGTTAATATTGCCTGCTAACATGAATTTCTTATAATTAGGGAAATTGCGTTCCGTGCAAGCAGTCAGTTATTTTATGCAGCCTGGCTCGTTGCGAACTGTGTGAAGTCCATTTATTCCTAACAAAGACCGTAATTAATTTGCCAAAATTATACATAATTATGACATAACATTGAAGGTTGTACAATGTAACAGCAATATATAGACTTAGGGATGCCACCCGTTAGATAAAATACGGAACGGTTCCGTATTTCACTGAAAGAAAAAACGTTTTGTTTTCGAAATTATAGTTTCTGGATTTTACCATATCAATGACCAAAGGCTTATATTTCTGTGTGTTATTATGTTATAATTAAGTCTATGATTTGATATTTGATAGAGCAGTCTGACTGAGCGATGGTAGGCAGCAGCAGGCTCGTAAGCATTCATTCAAACAGCACTTTAGTGCGTTTGCCAGCAGCTCTTCGCAATGCTTCAAGCATTGAGCTGTTTATGACTTCAAGCCTATCAACTTCCGAGATTAGGCTGGTGTAACCGATGTGAAATGGCTAGCTAGTTAGCGGGGTGTGCGCTAATAGCGTTTCAATCGGTGACGTCACTCGCTCTGCGACTTGGAATAGTTGTTCCCCTTGCTCTACAAGGGCCGAGGCTTTTGTGGAGCGATGGGTAACGATGCTTCGAGGGTGGCTGTTGTCGATGTGTTCCTGGGTCGAGCCCAGTTAGGGGCGAGGAGAGGGACGGAAGCTATACTGTTACACTGGCAATACTAAAGTGCCTATAAGAACATCCAATAGTAAAAGGTATATGAAATACAAATGGTATAGAGGGAAATAGTCCTATAATAACTACAACCTAAAACTTCTTACCTGGGAATATTGAAGACTCATGTTAAAAGGAACCACCAGCTTTCATATGTTCTCATGTTCTGAGCAAGGAACTTTAACATTAGCTTTTTTACATGGCACATATTGCACTTTTACTTTCTTCTCCAACACTTTGTTTTTGCATTATTTAAACCAAATTGAACGTTTCATTATTTATTTGAGGCTACATAGATTTTATTGATGTATTATATTAAGGTAAATTAAAGTGTTCATTCAGTATTGTTGTCACTATTACAAAGAAACGCAAAAAAAATCGGCCGAAATAATCGGTATCGGCATCGGCGTTGAAAAATCATAATCGGTCGACCTCTAGGTGCAGAGTTTTGAGTCCCAGTTCCCCTCCCAAATTCACTTCAATAAATCCGATGGCGATTTTCCTATAGTCTCTGGTACAACATTTATATTGCTGCAGTAACTACAGTATGAGAGAGTCATGGTGTGTCTGGTTGGGTCCTTGTACTCTAAAGATTTCATCTCTCTGAAAATAGTGAGGGAGTAGGGAGTCAGTGGCACTATAAACTGAGATGATGACTCAAAGACGGTGTCAGAGTGTCTGTTTCTCCATTTTTTTTTGTCATGTGCCATATTAAAGTTGGGTTGCCCAGTGATATGTATGCAGAGTAATAGGTGACATTTCCCCCATACGAGGCAGACTGCTGCAGTGGAACTGCTCTCTTTCTTTGTGCTCTCTCGCCATTCAGGCCTGGAAATAATGCAGATGAGGAGATGAGTGGAGACATTCTTGCGCTAAGAGCTCTGTGAGATGAATTTAAAGCGAGTTACTTCATTTTCTTTAACCCCTTGGTGAACCTGATCCAGAACAGATGGGTGAATTTAGCGTTTAATCTAATCTGTCACTGGCTCTGTCTGTACTGCAGTGTACTGGTAAGGTACCATACAGTGCTGCCTATTTGTTGTACAGTACACTGGTCCTTTTTATGAAGCAGTCAGAGTGCATACTGTTTACCATCTTGTTCTGCAGAATTAGCCTATGAATTCACAAAATGTTAGTGTGAAGAAACTTTGGGGGTGTCTTGCTGCTTATTTGTAAGCCTTTTTAGTAAAACAATGTGAAATCAAACAGTATTCCCAGGCCATTTTAGTCAACCATTGTAAAATCAAACAGCATTCCCAGGCCATTTTAGTCAACCATTGTAAAATCAAACAGCATTCCCAGGCCATTTTAGTCAACCATTGTAAAATCAAACAGCATTCCCAGGCCATTTTAGTCAACCATTGTAAAATCAAACAGCATTCCCAGGCCATTTTAGTCAACCATTGTAAAATCAAACAGCATTCCCAGGCCATTTTAGTCAACCATTGTAAAATCAAACAGCATTCCCAGGCCATTTTAGTCAACCATTGTAAAATCAAACAGCATTCCCAGGCCATTTTAGTCAACCATTGTAAAATCAAACAGCATTCCCAGGCCATTTTAGTCAACCATTGTAAAATCAAACAGCGTTCAACAATGCATATTAGAAAGCTCTTGTGTTTGATAGCAAGTGAGAAAATGAGAGATCAGCATTTCATGGATCCATTTTGTAAGTAAGATTGAGAGCTAAGATTTCATCACACAGGGAGTACGCAGAGCCTTATGCCAGCGTCCTAGTGTAACTTCGTAGACTCTGTCAGAATTCCAGACCCATTAGACTGGAGGTTAATGGTTCCCCATCTGATTAGATGTCGAGCAGCATTTCCTATAAGGAACATCATGGGTACTGCCCAGCCAGTGGGAGCGTGGGATAAAACATGAGGCTGCCGACAGTGCGGAGCGACAGAGGGCACTCAGGTTTAATGCTTAATGTAATCATTCTCCACTGACCTAAACCTCTCTGGAAATCTGAAAGATAGAAAGTCACAAGGGAAAGAAAGTCTGAGAAAGGCTTTTTCTGCTCTCCTCACCACCAAGAGAATCTCAGCAAGTTTATTGAATTGTCACTTTCTTACATGTGTATGACTTTATGTGGAGGTGTTGGCATGGAAACAAGGGAGAAGGTGGTGATTGGTTTAAGTGATAGGAAGACGTGGTCATGGGTGGGTGGGTGGCGGATATGGAGGTGTGCAATAGATGTATAGACCCCTGAGTTCGGGTTAAATTCATTTGAATTCCAGCCAACTCCATGTCTAATTCATTCAGTCAATAGATTGGAATTTAAATTAATTTGACCCCATCTCTGGTATGCATACATATACATTTTATGCAAGACCTGTGTCTGTAGATTCAATGTACATCCTGACTATTAAACCAATCACAACCCTCCTCCTATCCAAGGACATATAACACAAGCTTCAGTCCACTCAAATCGCAATAAAGTCAGTCACCTGCAGTAACACATAGTTACACAATCTGATGAGTTCTTAGTTATGCTGTGCACCCAAGTTGCACTCATGTCTCGAAAGCACATTGACTTGACGACTCGAATCTTGCTCAATAACTAATTGACAGTAAATTAATGAAGAGAAGTCTTGGACGACCTTGAAACACAACAACACAACATTATACAGGTTTTTAAATGCAAGCGGAGCTAACATTTTTCACTAAGCAGGCTGGTAATTCCTCTGACTTGTGAGAACCACTTGGTGGGATCTTTAAATGTGATTGACAGGTGAGAGTCTTGGGTTGTGTTGCTTGACTTTTCTTCATCGGCACGTCCGACAGCAGAAGAAGCTGCAGAGACCTTTATCAAAAACTTGAAACTGAATGGTGTATCATGCCTGTTTTTGTCAGGGATCCAACCATGTTTGGAAAGTGTAACAGCAGGACAAGTCCTATGCAACATTTCCACTCAAGACACAAGCATAGGAAATGATCCGAAGATTATACTACAGAAGAACAGAGGAATAGATGCAGACATTTTGTAGTCTTTGAGGGAGCTGTACGCCATAGTGACATTTGGTATTTTGTGTGTGTGTTTGCTTACTTGCATGTGTGCGTCCATGCATGAATGCATGAGTGAATACTGCAATGATGCCCAGAAAAATCTGAAACAAGGCTGCTCTCATGCAATGAGCACCATTCATCCAATGAATATCTGCAGACCCAGTTGCCAGCAACTGTTTTCATTATTATTGCCAAATGCTGCAGAAGTTTTTACAGTAACTAGGCTGGAAGGGAAGACTGCACCGCCATCTCTACCCCTCTCCTCCCACCCTCTCTCCCTCTATCCTGTGATGTATTACAGTCTGCAACCCGTAGATGGGCATGGATTGGGAGGAATTAGGTCATGAAGAAGCACACTGCAGAGGGGATAGCGCGGTGCTTACGTGCGTAGGAGAGAGCCCATGTTGTCGTCCGCGGTGCGGCGGTGAAAGATGGAGAGGAGTAGGGGCGCGCTCACTTTAAAGAGTGCCTATCATACATCAACAAAGGAAATGGGAGGGAGAGGAAACATGCCAAGGGCAACGCCTGCCCCTGTTTCCCTTCCTGTGTGTGTGTGTGTGTGTGTGTGTGTGTGTGTGTGTGTGTGCAGTGCAGCAGCGGGCACTCTGCTTTAGCTCTCTCATATGCATAACGGTATTCTGCTCACGTTTAAGACTTTCTGCTGTGGAAACACTGAGGTGCTAGAGTGATGATGGAAAAGCGGGCGTCTAGGGGAACAGCTGTTTCTAATAATAGAATCCAAGGAAAATGTTCATCCCCAATGAGGGACAGAGCTGCAACGTCCCCCATTCTCTCCTCCTCTTCTCTGTTCCCAGCGTTATGAGGCAGCAGTTCTCACTTAAAGCTATGTCATCCCAGGTTTATGTTGCTCATTAACAGTTTCTGTGGTTTTGTAATTCCCCTATCTGTAATTTATTGTTTTACATGTACGGTAATTGGCATGTATCTGTACTTTACTGATTAGCCTTCTAAATCTATCATGTTTTATTTCCATACAATTCACAGGTTCTCCAATATAGTTATTAATCTGTTAATAATATCTTATTCGTGCAAATTTGAGTATGACAGCCTGTATTTAATTGTTAATATGCTTATATGGACTGAGAGGACCAACTCAATTACAGGATGGTTCCATCTTTTGTGTAATAGTGAAAGTAAATGCTGTTACATCTGCATTCTAGAAGCAGTTATCACTTACACATGGCGGAGGGTTGACAGGTACAGATATCTTGGCCTTGATCATACATATCAATCTCGTATTGGCATTTATCAAGTATCAATGTTCTGAAGCAACTTTTTTAAATGACCAGCCCGGTCTAAGCAAAAGCAGTAGACATGCTTTAAAGCAGACAAATAATTTAGTGTGTTCGCATTTTAAAACATTAAGTTTGTCCTTGGATAACCAGCTTATTGTTCCTTCATCTGTGAATAAGAAAGAAAAATGTGGAAATGTGTCTCCAATAAGCTTTTTTTCATGAAAGTTTATTTCCCTGAAGCATGTTCTGGAATGCCTGCATAAGCATCTTTGCAAACTGCAACTAATGCTGGAAAGCTTGAACGCTGTGAGTGGAATCTTAACTGCAGCTTTGCAACCCAGATTAGACTGATAGAAACCGGAGTGATGCAACTCTCCCCTGCCAGCCCTCAGAAAAGGTTACCAGCAGTTAAGTGAAGCATTTTGAAGTGTGTTTCATCAAAATGCCTGCAAGGCTTTTTGGATGGCTGATATAAATGATCTCCATTCATTTTTAATCATTTGGTTTTGTTTGTCCTGTTTTCTGCTGTCCCCTCAACCTCAAGTCTTCAGATTGGGAAAAGATGCCGCAGTGCTGTCACTTGGATCAAACCACAGCAGTGGATCAAAAATAGCAGATTTTAAGACGGCCCCAGAACAGAGCCCTGGAGAACACCTCACTTGACCTCCGATAACACATCTAAAGAGAGAGCTAATTGAACATATAGATAAAGTATTCAACCGTTACAATTAGTATCTTCAAAGGCAATGGCATTTAATGTATACTGTATATAACAAAGAACTTTAAAATGAGACATGGTGATTAAATGTACCGTCATGTTAGTTTTCTCATCTCTTTCCCACAGTATGTCTTACTATTTGCTCTTCTATTTATACGTAATTCCCTCTGTAATTTCACACTGGTGCAAACGCTAGATAAATCTGGCACACCATTTTCAATATCAACAGAGTACCGAATTACAACAAACACAGTTGAGATCTTTCTCATACAGATGTTTTGCTGTTGCTGGCACGTCTTTTTCTCAAAGACCTTGAGTGATCTTGAGGACCTTATGCACCTTGGCAACCGTCTCTGTCACCTAATGATCAGCTCTGTTATTATCATTCCATACCCTCCCCTCTCTCACACACTGTCATGCACACCAATTGATATGCAAGGGAAGTTACCCTCTGATATCGGACAGTGTGCTTATAGCAGAGACTAAATATTAGCTCTTTGCATTGCACCTCAGGTTTATTGACACATCATCCTTCTTCTCTCTCATTGACTTATCTAAACTATCTCGAAAACCGACTTAACCTTCCGGCTTAGCCATTGATAGACACAACAATAGCTCATGTCGGCATCAAGCTTATCATGACTGTGCATGTAGCTTTTTATAAAGCCTTTATGCATCCCTCAAGCATACAGTGCCTATCATAAGTATTTTACCCTCTTAGATTTTTTCACATTTTGTTGAGTTACAAATGTGGGATTGAAATAGATGCAGTCAAATGACCAAAGCGCCCACTAGAGGCCTCATTCATGGGTGGAATGTTATTAATATTAATATGTTTTTCTTTTTTTCGCAGAAAATCTGATGTTTCTATGTCAAATGGTTGAGTTATATTTCTGTCTTCTGTGATGTATATAAAGTGTAATATTGGGATGCAAACTCAAAATGTAATACATATATCTGACACGGTACAGACGTCTTATTTCTTTATGCGCATAACCAAATCAAATCACATGTATTTATATAGCCCTTCTTACATCAGCAGATATATCAAAGTGCTGTACAGAAACCCAGCCTAAAACCCCAAACAGCAAGCAATGCAGGTGTTATGTGCTATGTGTTACCCTGGTCACCATAGAAGCACCCACCCGCAGCACGCTCTCCAGCAGGTATATTTCACTGGTCACCCCCAAAGCCAATTCCTCTTTTGGCCGCCTTTCTTTTCAGTTCTCTGCTGCCAATGACTGGAACGAACTGCAAAAATCGCTGAAGCTGGAGACTCTTTATCTCCCTCACTAACTTCAAGCACCAGCTGTCAGAGCAGCTCACAGATCATTGCACATAGCCCATCTGTAAATACCCCATCCATCTACCTCATCCCCATACTGTATTTATTTCTTTATTTAGCTCCTTTGTACCCCAGTATCTCCACTTGCACATTCATCATCTGCACATCTATCACTCCAGTGTTTAATTGCTATATCTTAATTACCTCGCCACTATGGCCAATTTTATTGCCTTACCTCCCTTATTTTACCTCATTTGTACACACTGTATATTTACTTTTCTTCCTACTGTATTATTGACTGTATGTTTGTTTATTCCATGTGTAACTCTGTGTTGTTGTATGTGTCGAACTGCTTTGCTTTATCTTGGCCAGGTCGCAGTTGTAAATGAGAACTTGTTCTCAACTAACCTATCTGGTTAAATAAAGGTGAAATTAAAAATTAAAACGTGTGAAGTGTATACTTTTGTTTCAAAGTAGATTTGTTTAAGACTACCAAGAAACACTCTGTGTGAACCTGATTTAACTCGCTGCAGTAAAATGTAGATTTTTTTGGGGGGGGGGGTCACTGACCTACACAAAATTCTCTAATGTTTTTAAAAATAACATTTATTTCACCTTTTATTTAACCAGGTAGACTAGTTGAGAACAAGTTCTCATTTGCAACTGCGACCTGGCCAAGATAAAGCAAAGCAGTTCAACACATACAACAACACGGAGTTACACATGGAATAAACAAACATACAATCAATAATACTGTAGAAAAATCTATATACAGCATGTGCAAATGAGGTAGGATAAGAGAGGCAAGGCAATAAATAGGCCGTGGTGGCAAAGTAATTACAATATAGCAATTAAACACTGGAATGGTAGGATGTGCAGAAGATGAATGTGCAAGTTGAGATACTGGGGTGCAAAGGAGCAAGATAAATAAATAAATACAGTATGGGGATGAGGTAGATTGGATGGGCTATTTACAGATGAGCTATGTACAGATGCAGTGATCTGTGAGCTGCTCTGACAGCTGGTGCTTAAAGCTAGTGAGGGAGGTAAGAGTCTCCAGCTTCAGAGATTTTTGCAGTTTGTTCCAGTCATTGGCAGCGGATAACTGGAAGGAGAGGCGGCCAAAGGAAGAATTGGCTTTGGGGGTGACCAGTGAGATATACCTGCTGAAGCGCGTGCCACGGGTGGGTGCTGCTATGGTGACCAGTGAGCTGAGATAATGCGGGGCTTTACCTAGCAGAGACTTGTAGATGACCTGGAGCCAGTGGGATTGGCGACGAGTATGAAGCGAGGGCCAGCCAACGAGGTCATACAGGTTGCAGTGGTGGGTAGTATATGGGCTTTGGTGACAAAACGGATGGCACTGTGATAGACTGCATCCAATTTGTTGAGTGGCGTGTTGGAGGCTATTTTGTAAATGACATCGCCGAAGTCGAGGATCGGTAGGATGGTCAGTTTTACGAGGGTGTGTTTGGCAGCATGAGTGAAAGATGCTTTGTTGCGAAATAGGAAGCCAATACTAGATTTCATTTTGGATTGGAGATGTTTAATGTGAGTCTGGAAGGAGAGTTTACAGTCTAACCAGACACCTAGGTATTTGTAGTTGTCCACATATTCTAAGTCAGAACTGTCCAGAGTAGTGATGCTGGACGGGCGGGCAGGAGCGTGCAGCGATCTGTTGAAGAGCATGCATTTAGTTTTACTTGCATTTAAGAGCAGTTGGAGGCCACAGATGGAGAGTTGTATGGCATTGAAGCTTATCTGGAGTTTAGTTAACACAGTGTCCAAAGAAGGGCCAGAGGTATACAGAATGGTGTCGTCTGCGTAGAGGTGGATCAAAGAATCACCAGCAGCGAGAGCGACATCATTGATGTATACAGAGAAGAGAGTTGGCCTGAGAATTGAACCCTGTGGCACCCCCATAGAGACTGCCAGAGGTCCGGACAACAGGCCCTCCGATTTGACAAACATGATTTTCAAATTAATACCCCATCTCTGTACCCCCCACACACAATTATCTATAAGGTCTCTCAGTCGAGTACTGAATTTCATGCACAGATTCAACCAACTTGAAAATGGCTGTCAACAACCAACTTGACCAAGCTTGAAGAATTTTGAAACTAATAATGGGCAAATATAGCATAATCCAGGTGTGCAAAGCTCTTAGAGATTTACCCCAAACATGTTTTTAACATGTATTGACTCAGGGTGTGCATACTTACAGTATCTAATCAAGATGTATTTTTTATTAATAAAAAAAATGTTTTAGAATTTTTTTGTGGATCATTTGACAAAAAATTGCAATTAAATACATTTGAATCCCACTTGTGACAATTAAAATGTGAAGAAATCCAAGAGGGGTGAGTACTTATGATAGGCACTGTAAGTGTAAACCGAGAGAACAACAGAGTAAACAGGTGATAGTTCAAAGTGAAGTTAGATTGACGTTTGGGGTGCTGACGCAGGGGTATAGAGAAAGGGGAGAGTTTGAGGACCGGACGGATGGCGTGACAGGTGTGACCATGGGGCAGGTGATGGAGGTAGAGTACTGTAGATGCTCAGCCCCTCCAAGGAGCAGAGGGGCCAAATGGAGCGGGCATGAGAGTCGCCTGTTTGCTGCGCTTAATAAGAACTGACGTTACACAACTTCATTCACCTCAGCAATACGTGGTCTTATTGCAGAGTCTGTGGTTGTGCCAAGTTATTTTTAAAAATAAGGTGCAAACTGTGTGGGAGACTGCAGTGCAACACAGACTGACAGCAGAGACTCCGTCTGAATAATTGGTAACACACTCACACATACACACTTAGTCATACTGTAAGTCAGTGGCTCCCCCAATCGTTTTCTGTTACTGTACAACCAACTGAATTTTGCTCTTCCCGGAGTACCCCTGAAGTACCCCCTGATGTGTATTTTACCAGTATGCCTATGGTCTCATGAGTCTTCTCAAGTACTCCCTGTACCACCAATCTTAGTACCCCTGGTTAGCAACCACTGATCTAATTCATACACTCATGCAGGTAGTCAGTCACACACTTAGCTACACACACAGACAACCCAACCAGACATCTACTCAAACACACAGACAAAGGACGTTTACCCACGTGTGTTCTGGCCCTGGCCCAGACACAGTGCCACACACAAATAGGCACACAGTGAACCATCCAAGAACAGAGAGCCAATCCCTCCCACAAACAAAATACACCATGTACTTTCCTATTGTTTGCTTAACCATCCCAACCCTTCTTCCTCTTCCACCCCCCTAGGATTACACCATCACCATGTACTTCCAGCAGTCCTGGAGGGACAAGCGCTTGTCCTACACAGGGATTCCCCTCAACCTGACGCTGGACAACAGGGTGGCTGACTCGCTCTGGGTCCCTGACACCTACTTCATCAACGATAAGAAATCCTTTGTGCATGGGGTCACAGTGAAGAACAGAATGATCCGACTGCATCCAGACGGAACTGTGCTCTACGGCCTCAGGTGAGTGTGTGCGTATCAGCGTTACGTGTTCTTGGGCTCCTCTGTAGCTCAGTTGGTAGAGCGTGGCTACTGCAATGACAGGGTAGTGGGTTTGATTCCCAGCACCTCCCATACAATAAAAGAAAATGTGGGTGTGTCAGTTCTGGTTACTATGTAAAAAGGACATTCTACTCCAAAATAGAAAGATGCTGACGTCATAAATATAATTTCCCCTTCCAGAAATTAGCTCAGCAACATATCGGTCCGTATGATCAGGCAGGTGTGGCTATAAATAGGCTGGGGGGTTTTCCATCTGCATTTACCCAATTGGGCCCAATTATTAGCCAGAACACAAACTCTAGTTAGCAATTGATGACTTGAATGTCATAAAAACATTCCACTGGCACTCAGCCAACTAAGGATCATGTACTGTGAATGTATGCCTACCTGTTATACTTGATCCGTGTTACATTTAGCCTCTGTCTTCCCTATGAATTCAACGCCATTGGCGAGGACTAATGCGCATAAACCATGCCGCTGCTAAAAGTTCAGGGTCTCAAATGGTGAATTTGACAAATTTCTTGGACTTGAGAAATAAGTGTAGCCTGGTAACACTAGAAAGCTCTGTGATCCTTCTCTTTTAACAGTGGGCATTAAAACTGCTTTCAAAGGTGTGTTTTCCCACAACTGCATTAAGAATGTTGTATAATGACTGGACATGCATATTTCTCTGTGTGGCTCTCGCAATTTTAATGTGCCTCGAGGAATATAATCTTCTGGCATAGAATGTGACAGGCTGAACAATTGAATAGGTCAACTATTCTACTATGGGTTTGTCTGATTTTGCTGTTGCTTACTCGTGTTGTTGGCTGTGGAAAGTTAAATGTGGATAACAATTTTTCATTAGATAATTCCAATAACCAAAGGTACTGGGTTACAGCTCTGCCTGGTTCTCATTTGGATCATACTGTAGGTGCCAGGTCTCGGACCTGACGGGATCCGGTCCAATTTAACCTCTGTGTTTGTGTGTGCGTGCGTGTCTACGTCTTAGTGTCTGTGTGCATTTGTGTGAGCTTATGAGTGATAATGAGAGCCGACCTTCAAATTTTGCAAACTGGGGGTTGGTTTTAAGAGCATGCAACCGAAGCTCCTGCACATCATCTCTTGGTGTGTGTGTGCTGCAACTGTACTGGAAAAAACTGCACAGAGGCAAGGAGACCATCCATTCCTCAAAGCCTTATCAAACAACTGCCATTGCTCTTTCTCATCTGCCTCTGGAGTGTGAGAGGAAGATCCAGGTGGGGAATCATTTATGGAGCCGTACTCCCCTGCAGTCCGGAGCACGGAAACAGTGTAGACTCGTAGGCTACATGCTCCTTGTCTGGCTACCCAAACTCCTTGCTCCCGCTAAACGCTACGCCACACCCACACATGTTCATTTCTTCTCCACAATGAGTCTGGATCTGAGCACCTCCCTGACAATTTCTAGAATGGAAGTACATTCTAGACCATCTGATTGGTCCCAGAAACAGATGGGTTGGGCCAGAGCCAGAACACATGTGGGTAAAGCGTTGTTTAAAAAATCGTTATTGGCTTCGATACTCTGATTTGGTTAGAGATGATCTAATCGCTGATTACTTATTTTGTACAAAACCCTTCATTTTGACATCACCACAAACGACTTCAATGATGGCATCGGAGGAATTCAGTTTGAGTCGTCAGGCAAACATGCTACCGTCCTTGCCTCTGCAGTGCTGAGCCGCACCGAGCTAACGAAGGGAACTGAAGGGCAGCCACTGTCAATAATGCAGTGGAGATCAGAGGGATTCAGCGCTTTGGTGGGGGAGAATGATGACTTGACAGTTTCTGTAGTTAGATATCCTTTTTTTGAGCTACAAGGCAGATCTCTAGGGTTTGTAGGGAAGATCCAATACATGTTTATTACTTTAGTCGGGTGGCATATCTTGTAATCATGACAGTGGATGTGGATTTTGTCATTAGTGCTCATTTGAATGTTTGTTCTAGCCAAAAAGTATAGTTTGTCTGGGAAGGCATTATTTGTGTTTTGTTTTCGTTAACCAGCAGTTGCCGGGACCACCAGGGTCGGATTAAAGTAATCCTCCTTTAGCCAATCACTGACATTAATTGATCAATTAAGTGTAAGGGAGCAAAGGAAATCCAGTGGAAACTGAGGACCTCAAGGGCAAGAGTTAGTCACCCCATGCTGTAGCTCATTAACTGGCTGAGTTAAAGGCTAGCTGGTAGTTCTGGGAGATAACATCTGTCTCAAAGATTCAGGCAAAATGACGTCACCACAGTTAAACCCAGTAATTTGACTCATATACATCTCCCTTTAACCTTATCAGCTCATCAGTGACCTCAGCTGCTGACAAGAGACTTGGCGTGTGATCTAAGTCACGGAACCAATGTGACCTTTGACTGGAATCAAACCTGTGTTGACAGCGAGACACGCCCATCACAAAGAGGACAGTGTTAAGTCTCTGATCTAGCCGTTACCTCTGAAAGCTAACATCTGGCACTAACATCTGTCTTCAGGTCTCGGGCTAGGTTACATCATGGCGGAAGCTAACGACAACCAGGCAATCAATCCCATTAGCTACATTTGTATGAGTTGTTGTGATTGAGCTCAATGTCTAGATTAAAAGGCAGCTTGTGTGGTTCATATCTTTGTGAAGACGCTGCAGTGTTTTGTACACATCTATGTTGCTTGTTAGGTTAATTAGGGCTAAGAGGGAGTCGAGCATGTGGCTAACCTGGTGTGGTGCTGGAGTGGAAGGTCTTAGATGTGTGATTTGATTAAGTATTGGTTTATGGCTACATAAGCGGGATGGCAGGTAGCCTAGTGGTTAGAGTGTTGGGCCAGTAACCGTAAAGGTTGCTAGATCAAATCCCTGAGCTGACAAGGTAAAAATCTGTAGTTCTGCCCCTGAACAAGGCAGTTAACCCGCTGTTCCTAGGCCATCATTGTAAATAAGATTGTGTTCTTAACTGACTTGCCTTGTTAAATAAAAAAATGATATTGTCTGTGCCCATTATAAATCTGAGGGGTTATTTTTGGTGCATAGAAATAGTGACTGTAGTATAATTTGGTGAAAACCCACTGGGCACAGACGTAATTTCAATTTCTAGTTTTGATTTACATTTGGTTGAGTTGTCAACCAACATTATTTCAACGTGAAATCAACAAAAATGTCACCATGTTATTGGATTTAGGTTAAAAGTTGGGTGAATACACAATTCTCCAATCAGTTTTCCACGTTGATTTAACTTCATCACATTACATGTTTTTAAAAATATTGCGTGGATACAACGTTGATTCAATCAGATTTGCCCAGTGGGAATGCAAATGTATCACCATTTTGTTGTTTTGGTTGACGCCAAAGGATTTGGTTTTGTGTACCAGGTGGCTGAACAGCATGCTCCTTATTGGCATTAACATGTGTGCCAATATATACATGATTATCATGGTAACATTTAGGGCTGGATTTAAACCGGCCGTAGCAATGTTTATGCAACCACTTTGTTTACACATTGAAATCGAATTCACCCCATGAATTGACTGAATTGAAATTCAATACACACACCAACTGTCTATAGGCCAACACTCAACTCACCTTCAGCCTCTTCCTTAGTCCTTTGAAGGGCATATTTAAAGGTAGACTCAGCAACATGACATCATCATACACAGCAGGACATATTGCCATGGCTCTTGCCAGTGTGGGCATGCACACATACTAGTAGTTTGGCCGATTTGGATTCTGTTGTTGTTGACGTCTGTAAGCAGGAAGTAGCCCCGCTATGTGTATGATGACGTCTTATTGCTTAGTGTACCTTTAACAAATCCTTTTAATTGACATTTCAAGCTAGTCTACTGTAGAAAGCCACATTAATATATTAAAATATCATTATTAGCTTGGTTTGAGTTGAGCTGTCAGCCTGTTGGGTGAGCAGCAGTGGCCTGGGTGCTGGCTGGCACGGGCCTGCGGAGAGATTCATTAGCAATAGCCATGCCTCTCAGGAGGATCAGGTGAGTCACCCTGCTGGCGCTGGCAGCTCCTGTCTGCCCCAACCATACGCTGCTCTCCCCAGGAGGACTACTAGGAAAACCTGCTCCGCTCGTCTCTCATCTCCAGTCCCCATCTCGTCTCTTTAAAGGTAAATGATGCCCAGTGTATCCAGTTACCCAGTGGTACTGTACTGTAGTGTACGTTCCTTGTTGGTACCAGTTTATAGTTACAGGAATTGATGATGTTTCAGTTCTACCCATGTCCCTGACCACTGCTGCAATACTTTTGTTTGTTAACAATAAACAATATATCTTTGGTATGGCTCTGTCATTTCCTAAGGCACTTTATACTTAAATATCCTATGCCATGATTGTCATTTTATTTGACGCGTAGTCATGCAATGGTAGGATATTATGAACCATGACTACGTAATTGTTATGATACTCAGTCGAGCATTACTAATTGACTAACATCCTGAACCATGGCCATGTCTTAAGCACAGCCCTGTCGTTCTACATTACACTAACAGACAGTTACTACGCCCCATAAGCATGTCATTCATGTGGCTATCTGTCAGTGTCAGTGTCTCCCCTGCTCTGATGTCTATCTCTGATGTCTGGGCCCATTGTGAGTGAGTGCCTGTCTGTGTATAATCTGAATACTACTCTGTCGTTCAGTCTTCCTCTCGTCTTCTCTCCCTGCCTCCCTCGCGAGAGCACACCGAAATAACTTGCATGTCATTGTGACACCTTTTGACTTTCATCTGCTTCGCTCCTCACACACAATTCTCCCAGTTTCACGTTGAGCAGGGAGACGTCTTCACACTCGAATGCTGCAGAATTATTATTCCCCGCAGACCACACAATTATTCAGCCAGTGTGCTTCTGCCTGCTGCCTACAGTGAGCCGGCTATATTTAGGCTGCCTGGAATGACCTCACCACTTACTGTAGAGTACACGTCTGCTGCCACGCTACCTTCACGTTTTAATGTATCCATCAATACGCATATGGCCAGTCGGAATGGTCACTGCACACGCTAACAAACAGTAGGCCTATTAGTTATGCTCAATGAAGATTGATTGAATATGGCAACATGTTTTTAATTCAACTTTTAATCAAATCTAGCATAACACTCATTGCTGTAATTACTCATTTTTAGGCAGCACTGCCACCTCTACTCCCGGTGCTTCAGCATGTGAAGGAAAAGAGAGTGTCTGTGTGATTAACATTTTATGAAGTATAGCAGTCATAACAAAAAGCTTTAATTGCAGTAAAATGTTAGATTATTTAACAGAACAACATCTTTCTAGCTAGCACCCTTTTACAGTTTGTTGTATTTTTAAAGCAAGACAATGGAGTTGAGCATGTTTTTACCTTCCTCTTCCCCTGGAAAACAATATCAATCGTTACTGAGTGGAATATTCTGGATAAATGAAATTACAATCTTATAACCACTATACTAGTATAACTGCAGACATTTTCAGAGCATCACTTCTCCAATATCAGTCATCCCAGTAGATAAGATTCCTCTCACATGAACAATGCAATACTCTCACCAACTGCATTAGCCATCTCAGAAAACACAAACCAATACTAATGCTGCAGTCAGTCACACCCGTAACATCTATCACGTCACATGCCGCTTATTACCATCACGGATGGTCACGGATGCAAAGCCCACCTCTTTTCCTGATCGGCATTGATCTGATGGGGAGGGGATGTTACACACTGGGGTAATAGATTGGGAGTGGGCATAGTGCTCCGAGCTCCCTGCTGTAAAGTAGGGTAAACCCTTACTGACACCCCTACGGTATGGAGGAGCTGATGCTCTATTTTTACCCCATCTCTGCAGCTGCTTTATAATTCATCCAGACCACCCTAATGCATCTGGTGGGTTTGAGACATGGTCGACAGCCAAAGAATATTCAGCTGCAGAAATGTTTGATGAAATGCTGAATATTCATGCCCAGGGCTTCTCAGTTCTCAACATCGTTGCGGCTGAAATTGACAGATATTGGTCTCACTGGACACTCGCTATCACTCAGTGAGGAGAATGGCTATGGGCCAGTGAGATTCATTTTTACAAGGCAGGGCTCTTGGATTGGACGAAGACCAGGACTAATGCACAGATGACCACCACTGGACATTTAGAATGCCCTTTACATGGATGGTTGTATTGCTACATTCCAAATCCATCCCTAGCCCCTTGGGACTACATCTGGATCTGAAAGGATTGGATTGGTATACTAAACAGTATTATTATAGATCAGCCTTGACTTCTGATAGGCAATATTGGAGATAACTATCCAATGCTTTCAGATCAACGTACTGTAGGTGCATAGGTATGGGCATTGGGATGGATTTCAAATTTAGCATGTACTACTATGCTTTTTATGTTTTGGCGATGGTTTCGTCACCCAAAACAAACGAGTGGCAGCTTGAGTGAGTTTTAGGTGCTCATCGATGCATGATATTTTGCGGCAGGAGAAGCTGGAGAATAAATGGGGAAACTGCAGAGGATCCCTGGAAATGTCTCAAACAGCTAGAGGGCTCAGGTTGGGTTAGGTGAATGCATTGCTGGCTATGACTCACATCCTGGCAGTCTCAGTGTGTGTGTGTGCGTGTGCGTGCGTGTGTGTGTGCGTGTGCGTGTGTGTGTGCGCGCGTCTCGTCTCCTCTCATTTTACACGGATAATGCAGTGGAAAAGGGACACACACTTTACAGTAATGGTTCCCTGTTCACAATGATAAACCAATGTGCAAACATGTTAGATGCACTTATTCTCTGAACATCTTATGTAATTTATGCAACATCTTTTTGAGTGAGGACCCATTACACCTTTTTGTTTGTCTGAATTTGCGGATTTTATGTACCAGCCAAGCTTCAGAGAGCACAATGATTTTGATTAGCTATGAACAGTGACTCCTCCACACTATGCTTTAAGTTTAATCCTTTACTCAGCATAGGCGGTTTACATTAAAATCAATATTAAAACGACATCCTATTCTTATCGTATGTGGTTTCTGAGCAGAGAGAACACAACAACAGATGTAACTCTGACCCTTTCCCTTCCAAGGACCAGCCAACCCCTCGGCAAGCAGCCTGTAATAACATGGCTGCATGTGGCCACAACCTTGACCCTTTTCTGTCAGAGACCGAATTAACGCAATGAGTACATAAGCACAGCAATCTCACTGTTTCTGAACATTTTGGGTTGAATCAATACTAAAAGAATGAAAGCAGTGTAGCACAAATTCAATCCAAAATAGTCCAATTGAAGTGTGCTCCTTCAAATGAGACCTCAAAGCGAATAAGTCACGGATTTTAAAGTCCACCGATTGCCTGGATTTTTTGTGTTCATTCTTAATTAATCATAGTGCTAATTAAGATGGAACATGGAGCATTTCAAAGAGGGAGGGCACAGTCATGACTTAAGCAGTATGAAGGCAATTATGGGTGAGAAACGGAGAGTTCAATTTCGAGTGAAACCAAGGAGGGATTTGTGCAATAGAATGCTGAGTATGTACTGTGTGTGCTTCCTGAGTCATTGTGTGCGAGAAGGATGCGTTTTTCATTTCTCTCCATTATTAGGTCAACCTTTTTCACTGTGCACCTGAAAGTGTTTATATAAAATGTTATGGAATGTAACACACACCCCAAAAAATGACATTTTAAGTAGGTCTTATATTTTCTCTTGTTTCTCTGCACTCCTTGTATATGATATACAGTATGTGTGTTCACACAGATTTTATACTGTATGCTCTGCACTTGTAAGGACATACATCATGGTACGGGTTTGTGAGACATTAGTCCAATGGGATGTGGGGGTATATTTCAAATTTCTGTGCTAGATACAAAAAAATTATAGAATGTCTACCTTCCCCCACCCCTCTACTTCTCTCTCTCTACATTCCTACTCCCCCTCTCTCTCTCGTTATTGCTCCCGCCCCCCTCTCAGGATCACCACTACGGCAGCTTGCATGATGGATTTGCGTAGATACCCTCTGGACGAGCAGAACTGCACCCTGGAGATCGAGAGCTGTGAGTGCCAGTGTGTGTGTGTGACATCACTGTAGAGACTTATCTCAGCTTCACTTGTGCCATTGATCAATACTGGGCATGTTTACGAAAGCTTGTCCCTACACACAGATCTGAGGTCTATGTGACTCTATGGGTGCTATTGAATAAACCCTAAGGGACAGTTTCTAGACCCAGATCGAGGCTATTCATGTAGTAAAACACACTTTCAATGGAGATTTCCTATTGAGCATGCTTTTTAGTCCAGGAATAGGCATAATCTAGGTTACTGAAACTGGCCCAAACTACATTTTACAATTACTTTCTGTTTCACTTAATCTACACATCTCATGATGACTTGCTCTCAGTCCATTCATTTTCACACATTCTTCTGTTACACAGGTCTATGTGCCTCAGGTAAGGGATTAATCTATTCCAAACCGTAGCAAAATATCTCTCCCATCGAGGACATAACGTACATTAAGCAGGAAAAAAACTACAGCACTTTACGCCAACTAATGCAAACTGGTCGTTTCTTGTTAAATCAAACTTGGCCAGAGTGCCATTTAAATAATAGATGGTACCTGCATGCATAGTTAAATCAATCTGCATAGACGTGGACGCTTGGCTTTGGGTATTATGACAAGGTTCTGGAAATCACTATAAGATCTTGTGGAGCTGCTAGATTAATGAATTGACCGGGTTGATATATTTAATACTTTTGGCAACACTTTACTCAAACCCTCTATCATGTCATCTGTCTTAATTATGACATACAATTACCTAGCGTAATAATAATTTTTAAGCAACAATAAAGACTATGGTTTTACTACTCTTCGATGCACCAGTGCTAGCAGCGTTGATGTGGCCAGGCCTTAAAGTTATTATCTTCATTTAAATTGTTCTAATTTATTTCATTTTATACCCTAATGGGAAATATTGGGTCCAACCTTTGCACTTTGCAGTTTCTAGCTGTGGGTAATCTGGTCCAATTTCTAGCAGTGGACAATCTGGTCCAGTTTCTAGCAGTGGACAATCTGGTCCAGTTTCTAGCAGTGGACAATCTGGTCCAGTTTCTAGCTGTGGACAATCTGGTCCAGTTTCTAGCTGTGGACAATCTGGTCCAGTTTCTAGCTGTGGACACTGATACATGGGAAAACATCCAGTTCTGCTGTTTTATTCTTCGCAGTCTCATTTAAAAAAACTATCTCTATATTGGTCTACACATTTCTTTACATGTCATTCTCCTATACCCTTATGGCTTCAGGGGTGATCTGATAACCCAAGACCCTCTCACACATACATTAAATGGGGAATGGGAAAGAAAGACAAAACCACTGAGTACAGACAGTAAGGAGAAGCAGCTAATTCCCTGAAATCCTGCGGTTCCCTTTAGATAAGCGGAGGAGTCTGAGGGGAGAAAAAGCCAACGCAGTCCAATTAAGTTTGCCTAATTACTGAAAGGCCAATAACTGACTGTTTCATTCCTGTTCCATCTAATACCAGGCAAAGAGAAGTGTTAGAAAAAGACTTGACCCAGCGCTTTAGACAAGTACACTCTCAATGACACTGCAGCTTTCTGCCTGTCTGTCTATGTTGAATGGCGTTCCATTCTGTCAGATTCTCAGGTGGGTACACCACCCGTGACATACGGTAGGTAGCCTTCTGTCTGTCCATTTTAGATGATGTAACAGTCTCTCCCTCTCACAGATGGGTACACCACTGATGACATCGAGTTCTACTGGAAAGGTGATAATTCAGTGACTGGGGTGGAGAACATCGAACTTCCCCAATTCTCTATTATAGACTACCACATCCAATCCACAAAAGCAGTGTTTGCTACAGGTAACAATCTGATTACTAACCCTTACCCTAGTCTATTGTTAATTAAAGTTTCTGATGTTCCACTTAAGAGTGTCTAACATTAGAGAATGTGGCAGAATGTAACTGCCACATAAGCACCGGGTAGAAGTTCTCTCAGGCACAAAGATAGGATAATCTTACCCCTAAATGCTAAACTGACCTTAGTTCAGCGTCTAGGGGGAAACTTTATCCTACTCCGACGTGAAAACTGTGTTTGGTCTCCCAGGCTCCTACCCGAGGCTCTCTCTGAGTTTTAAGCTGAAGAGGAACATTGGCTACTTCATCCTACAGACCTACATGCCCTCCACCCTGATCACCATCCTATCCTGGGTCTCCTTCTGGATCAACTATGACGCGTCTGCGGCCAGAGTCGCTTTAGGTCGGTGTCTTTGGGTTATTCTATGGGTTGTCCATGTGGGGGGCTGTAGGTCGGTGTCCTTGGGTTATTCTATGGGTTGTCCATGTGGGGGGCTGTAGGTCGGTGTCTTTGGGTTATTCTATGGGTTGTCCATGTGGGGGCTGTAGGTCGGTGTCTTTGGGTTATTCTATGGGTTTTCCATGTGGGGGTTTAGGTCGGTGTCTTTGGGTTATTCTATGGGTTGTCCATGTGGGGGTTTTAGGTCGGTGTCTTTGGGTTATTCTATGGGTTGTCCATGTGGGGGCTTTAGGTCGGTGTCTTTGGGTTATTCTATGGGTTGTCCATGTGGGGGCCTGTAGGTCGGTGTCCTTGGGTTATTCTATGGGTTGTCCATGTGGGGGGCTGTAGGTCGGTGTCTTTGGGTTATTCTATGGGTTGTCCATGTGGGGGCTGTAGGTCGGTGTCTTTGGATTATTCTATGGGTTGTCCATGTGGGGGCTGTAGGTCGGTGTCTTTGGGTTATTCTATGGGTTTTCCATGTGGGGAGCTTTAGGTCAGTGTCTTTGGGTTATTCTATGGGTTGTCCATGTGGGGGCCTGTAGGTCGGTGTCCTTGGGTTATTCTATGGGTTGTCCATGTGGTGGGCTGTAGGTCGGTGTCTTTGGGTTATTCTATGGGTTGTCCATGTGGGGGCTGTAGGTCGGTGTCTTTGGATTATTCTATGGGTTGTCCATGTGGGGGGCTGTAGGTCGGTGTCTTTGGGTTATTCTATGGGTTGTCCATGTGGGGGTTGTTTAGGTCGTTGTCTTTGGGTTATTCTATGGGGGTTGTTTAGGTCGTTGTCTTTGGGTTATTCTATGGGTTGTCCATGTGGGGGTTGTTTAGGTCGTTGTCTTTGGGTTATTCTATGAGTTGTCCATGTGGGGGTTTAGGTCGGTGTCTTTGGGTTATTCTATGAGTTGTCCATGTTGGGGGTTTAGGTCTTTGTCTTAGGGTTATTCTATGGGCTGTCCGGGGGGGTTAGGTCGTTGTCTTTGTAGGCTTGTGTTGTACTGCCTCCCAGGCAGGCAGAAGGCGCCCCTATACACAGCAGAGCATAGAATGTCTCTCCACGCAGTACCCAGGGCAGTGTATACTAGCACACTGCTCCCTATGGGCATATAGCACACATCCCTCTCGTTAGAGTGTACCTTTGCACATAGCCACTTAGGTAGCGTAGAGTGTATACTTACACACACACAGCCCCCTTAGGCAGAGTGTACACTAACACACTACCCCCTAGGCAGAACTTCTACTTACACACTGCCCCCTAGGCGGTATGCATCACAGTCTGAAGATGTATCACAGTCTGAATGACACACACAGCCCCAAAGGTACAGTATTCATCCTCTAAAACAGTGATTATTTTACCCCATCCACCGACCCATGGGAATATGAGTTTCCTTACACCCAAAACATGGAGGTCAGAGATTAATCCTGAAATTCTCACAGTCATCCCTGAGTGTGCACACAGACACACACACCCCTCAGCAGAGTGTGTCCTTGTGGCCTCACATTCATGGTTGTCCTACCCCTGAGGCAGTTTGTACCCTTACAAAAAACACCCTTGACTAGCTACTGACTCATTGGTGTGCATCAGGGATATGACCTGAGTTTAAGGTGAGAGCTGAAATGTACAAAAGCAAACTCATCAGACCTTCTCTGGAACAAGCAGAGAACTAGAGAATCAGTAAACAACATTTTGGGAGGCATTATGAGGGAGCGTTACTGTAGCTAGTGAAGAAACAGTTGCTAACTAACTAACTGTAAAAGTGTAAATATTTAACGCCACAGTTATTAAGCTAGCTAGAGCGACTACTGCTCCTGTACTCTTTGGCTAAATACCATAACGCTGCTTCCAGTCCTTGTTCCTGGTACAAAAATTGTGGCTCCAGTTGTGTTCAATTTTTTTCTGATTGGGACGTATTCACTAATACAGGCTACTGGGTTTAAAGAAAACACATACGGCATATACAGATAATGCGTGTGCTTTGAATGGTCAAATGCCTGAAATGTGGTCACATTTTCCAAGTATTTCACACTCTTCGGTCACATTTAATGCCTGCTGTTTATAATGTGCAGTCTGGCAGACTTACTGTTATCAAGATGATGGCATGCTTGGGGGTGTGCTTTACAAGGGTTTCTTTATTTTAACTATTTTCTACATTGTAGAATAATAGTGAAGACATCAAAACTATGAAATAACACATATGGAATCATGTAGTAACCAAAAAAGTGTTAAACATATCAAAATATATTTTATATTTGAGATTCTTCAAAGTAGCCACACTGTCTTGATTACAGCTTTGAAAGAAAAACCCTTGAATGAGTAGGTGTGTCCAAACTTTTGTCTGGTACTGTACGTGCAAAAATGTCGAATCTTGTCTACGAACTAAAGTGCTGTGAAAAAGTATTTCAAATGTTCTCTACTTTTGCATATTTTTGATACTGAATGTTATTAGATCTTCAACCAAAACCTAATATTAGATAAAGGGAACCTGAGTGAACAAATAACACAACAATTACATATTTAATTTTTATCATAAACAAACGTTATGCAACACCTAATGCCCCTATGTGAAAAAGTAATTCCCCCCTTACACTCAATAACTGGCTTTGTCACCTTTAGCTGCAATGACTACAACCAAACACTTCCTGTAGTTGTTGATCAGTCTCTCACATCGCTGTGGAGGAATTTTGTCCGACTCTTCCATGTGTAACTATTTTAACTCAGTGGGTTTTCAAGCATGAACCAAAACTATCACACTATCGCCACCATGCTTGACCGTTGGTATATGGTTCTTACTGTGTAATGCAGTGTTTGGTTTTTGCCAGGCATAATGGGACCCATGTTGTCCAAAAAGTTATACTTTTTACTCATCTGTCCATATAAACTTTTTCCAAGAGTCTTGATGATCATTCAGGTGCTTCCATGTGCTTTTTGGCTAACTTCAGTCAACTTTTTGGGCGAGATGGGTCTCGTTATATCTGGCAAAAACCAAACACTGCATTCCACAGTAAGAACCTCATATCAACGGTCAAGCATGGTGGTGGTGGTAGTAGTGTGATGGTTTGGGGATGCTTTGCTGCCTCAGGACCTGGATGACTTGCCTTAATAGAAGGAACCATGAATTCTGCTCTGTATCAGAGAATTCTACAGGAGAATGTCAGTCCATCTGTCTGTGAGCTGAAACTGAAGCGTAGCTGGGTCATGCAGCAAGACAATGATCCAAAACACACAAAGGTCTACATGAAAATGGTTAAAAAGCTACAAAAGCTACAAAACAAAGCGACAAAGTTTTGGAATGGCCTGTTCAAAGTCCAGACCTAATCCCAATTAAGATGCTTGAAACCAGCAGTTCATGCATAAAAACCCACAAATGTCGCTGAGTTAAAGCTGTTTTGTATGCAAGAGTGGGCCAAAATTCCTCTGCAGCGATGTGAGAGACTGATCAACAACTACAGAAAGCATTTGGTTGCAGTCATTGCAGCTAAAGGTGGCACAACCAGTTATTGTTAGGGGACAGTTACTTTTTCACACAAGGGAATTGGGTGTTGCATAACTTTGTTAATTACATAAGTATACATTATTACTTTTTTTGTAAACTCAGGTTCCCTTTATCTAATGTTAGGTTTTGGTTGGAGATCTCATAACATTCAGAATCAAAAATATGCAAAAGTAGAGAAAATCAGAAAGGGGGCAAATACTTTTTCACGGCGCTGTATCTAATGTGGAACTGATTATGCATGGCTGAGTATTATAGGAGCGTGTCTCTTCCTTTAAGTGAGTAATATACTGTACATCATTTTATACAGTTCATACATGTAGCCTACATTGTTGTACATAGTTTTGTATACTAAAGTATTACAAACCTAAGTCTTATATACTGATAATGACATGAAACTCATGTTATTTTAATGTAACAATTTTGTGTAGACCATTGTACAACAAAAAAATCCCACACGAAGTGTGATCCTGAATCTTGTGATCCCAGTACAATTAGCTAATGCAGGGCACTATTTTGCATCCATCTGTTTGTTTGAAGTGAGCAGTTGACTGATATGAGGTGAAGTGTATGAGGGATTGGAATGCCTGTGTACTGAGCAATGTTGAGTTAGGTCAGCTTGTTCTTGTCAACTCAGGCTCTCAAGAGTCTCTGTGTCACAGTGAATGTAACGTTGTGGCTGAGTGACAACTTCACACCAAGGCACTATCTACCTGTGTATTGCTCTTCTGAGGACTGTCGCACTAGAATAGAATATCACACTGCTCTGATGTTCTGGATCTATGCTTGTCCAGTGTTTTCACCTGGACCTCAGAGGTGTCATGCATGTGACGGGCACTGATGGCCACAGTCATCTGACATTTTCACAGGTAAATTTGATAAGGTATGTATGTATCAGGTCAACGTAGGTAACATAATGGTATGAACCACCTTCAGATCCAAACAGTTCATAATTTTCCCCTTATTCACACAATTTGGTTTAATACAAAGCCAATAATATGAGTGGTTTATTAGCATTCTGAGCTTGTACCCCATACAGAAGTCAATGCATTTAAAATGCAGCTTTGGACTGGGTTGCGTTATTGGGGTGAAGGGATCTTCAAGTCATGCAGGGGGCATTTCCACATCCTTTCCCCCAGTACATTCGGAAAGTATTCCGGCCCCTTTACTTTTTCCACATTTTGTTACATTACAGCCTTATTCAAAAATGGATACACGTCTTTTTTCCCCTCATCAATATACACCCAATAACCCATAATGACAAGGCAAAAACAGGTTATTCAACAGATACCTTATTTACATACATATTCAGACCCTTCGCTATGATACTTGAAATTGATCTCAGGTGCATTCTCTTTCCATTGATTATCCTTGAGATGTTTCTACAACTTGATTGGAGTCCACCTGTGGTAAATTAAATTGATTGGACATGATTTAGAAAGGCACACATCTGTCTATATAAGGTCCCACAGTTGACAGTGCATGTCTGAGCAAAAACCAAGCCAAGTGGCCTCCATCATTCATAAATGGAAGAAGTTTGGAACCACCAAGACTCTTCCAAGAGCTGGCCGCCCGGCCAAACTGAACAATAGGGGGAGAATGGCCTTGGTCAGGGAGGTGACCAAGAACCCAATGGTCACTCTTGACAGAGCTCCAGAGTTCCTCTGTGGAAATGGGTGAACCTTCCAGAAGGTCAACCATCTCTGCAGCACTCCGCCAATCAGGCATTTATGGTAGAGTGGCCAGACGGAAGCCACTCCTCAGTAAAAGGCACATGACAGCCCGCTTGGAGTTTGCCAAAAAGCACCTCGACTCTCAGACCATGAGAAACAAGGTTCTCTGGTCTAATGAAACCAAGATTGTACTCTTTGGCCTGAATGCCAAGCGTCACGTCGGGATGGTGCCAGGTTTCCTCCAAACGGTGAAGCATGGTGGTGGCAGCATCATGCTGTGGGGATGTTTTTCAGCTGCAGGGACTGGGAGACTAGTCAGGAATGAAGGAAAGGTGAACGGAGCAAAGTACAGAGAGATCCTTGATTAAAACCTGCTCCAGAGTGTTCAGGACCTTAGACTGGGGTGAAGGTTCACCTTCCAACAGGACAATGACCCTAAGCACATAGCCAAGACAATGCAGGAGTGGCTTCGGGACAAGTCTCTGAATGTCCTTGAGTGGCCCAGCCAGAGCTCGCACTTGAACCCGATCGAACATTTCTAGAGAAACCTGAAAATGGCTGTGCAGCAATTCAACCTGACAGAGCTTGAGAAGATCTGCCATTCTTAAATCTGTCGTTCTGCTCCTGAACAAGGCAGTTAACCCACGGTTCCCGGTAGGCCATCATTGTAAATCCTTAACTGACTTGCCTAGTTAAAAAGGTTACATTTTATTTTAATATTTTTAAAATCGCAGAGAAGAATGGGAAAAACTCCCCAAATACAGGTGTTCCAAGCTTGTAGCATCATATCCAAGAAGAGTCGAAGCTGTAATCGCTGCCAAAGGTGCTTCAAAGTACTGAGTAAAGGGCCTGTCTGAATACTTACGTAAATGTGATATTTCGGTTTTTATTTTTAATAAATTTGCAAAATAAAATGTTTGCTTTGTCATTGTGGGGTATTGTGTGTAGATGAATGAGGGAAAAAACTATCCATTTTAGAATAAGGCTGTAATGTAACAAAATGTGGGAAAAGTCAAGGGGTCTGAATACTTTCCAAATGCACTGTATATGGTGGTACTCAGAAGTCTCCCATTACTTAGGGCATGTGTCTTGAAAGACAAAAGCCTCCACACCCTGTATAGGAGTTGAAGTGCCCTCATCTGAACCCTAAACTAACCCTGACCCTGAGCCTTTCCTTCATTTCCCTTCCTCCACCAGGTATAACCACTGTGCTGACCATGACCACCATCAACACCCACTTGAGAGAGACTTTACCCAAAATCCCCTATGTCAAGGCTATAGACATCTACCTGATGGGCTGCTTCGTGTTTGTCTTCCTGGCCCTGCTGGAGTACGCGTTTGTTAACTACATCTTCTTCGGTCGGGGGCCTCACTTACAGAAAAAGGTGGCGGAGAAAGCAGCTAAAACCAATAATGAAAACAAGAGCCGTCTGGAGAGTAACAAAGTGCAGGTAGGGATTGGGAGTAATCTCGCGTCTCTGGCATATTAAAATCGACGAAAGAGATTAGAATTGGCATTATGAGCTTAAATGTTTTCCAAACTTCAAATGCTCAAAGCTCATGGTCTGTTGTGTTCTGTAATATATTGTAACCTCTCTTCCTGTTCCCATCTCCCTCCCCAGGTGGACGCCCATGGCAACATCCTCCTGACCAATCTGGAGATCCGTAACGAGATGGGTGGGATGGGTGGCATGGCCGGGATGACCGGGGCCGAGATGATAGGGGCTCTCAACGACCCGCGGGCCACCATGTTCTCCTACGACAGCGCCAGCATACAGTACCGCAAGCCCATGGCCAGCCGAGACCTGTATGGTCGACCGGCCCTCGACCGGCCTGTCGGCCACAAGAAGAGTCGTTTGAGGAGGAGGGCGTCGCAGCTCAAAGTCAAGATCCCAGACCTGACGGATGTCAACGCCATAGACAAGTGGTCCCGCGTCATCTTCCCCATCGCCTTTACCTTCTTCAACCTGGTCTACTGGATGTACTACGTCCACTAAGGGACATGGCTATTCTCACTAGAGGTTTGTTTAGCTAGCTAGGTTCTTGTACAGCGAGGGTAAAAGAGAGGGGCGTTAAATTCAGCCCCATTTATATGACTTCTGTTTGAGGAATGCGATGCGAAGCGGATGTCTTTTCAATGTAAATACATTTTAATATATTATATAAATATATATATATAAAAAATATAAATTTTATTTAATAAATTCTCTCACCTTTTTGCTGTATTCATCCGTAAAAAAAATAGAAATAGTGAAAATTAGTACAGAATTAAAGACTCGGTGAAGCCTGCAATTTGTAAGTCTGAACTTTGTGCCAAAAATAGACCTTGGTGACTTCATTGTTACTCTTAGGCTGCAACTGAATTTTATTTATTGGAAATCCTGTTCTCAACTTATTTCCTCTCATTCTCTGCATGCGGACTGTAACACAACTTTTATTTGCTTCTAAAGAGAAAAAAAGCCCAGTGCAAAAACTGTGGGTAATAACAAAGACAATTTTCTCTTGGTTAAACCCTATCTTGTGATTGAAGTAAATCCTTGCTTATTTAAACTTCATCCTGTGGTTTAGGAAGTCCTTGTTTGGTTGAACTCCATCTCTGTGAATAAGGTAGTCCTCATTTGGTTTAACAACATGCTATGACTAAGTTCATCCTCAATGAAGTATTAACTCTCCATACCATGATTAAGGCAGTTCTCATTATGTTGAGTCCCCACCTTGTGACTAAGGCGGTATTCAGCGAGTTGAAGAACATGCTACCTTGCATGTTCTTAATGTGTGACATGATTTTGTTGGTTTATGCTAGGTGCATGTGCACTTACCAGCTTTTTGCACTGTAAAACAAAGCCTGTTTTCTTTCATTTGTATAAAAGCTTAGCAAAGCCTCCATAGTTGAGCCTACCTGTATTATAATCATTCTACTGTGTGCTTTTGAACAACAAGCATTGCATTTAGCGTAAGTACAGGACAGAAGTGAATTGGAAATAGACTAATCTCAAAAAACGAAATTTGTATCTATTCTCACAGCGTCTGTGAGCATGTAAAATGTAATTTTCTTTAAAAGAAATCAGGTAAAGAATGACTTATGATGTCACCACGCTTTCGAAACCACATCAAAACATGCAAGCCCTGATAATACATGCTGTAGATGGTTGAGCCAAGTGCAGCCAAGACAACATCTTTTCAAATACACAGTACTGTATAGCATATTTGCACAAAGTATAGTATTCTAAAGTGCAGCTCAGCTATTCAAAAAGTTATTTGTTAAATGGCAAACACTTGAAGTAGATTTACTAACGTTAACATTAGCATTATACTAAATTCCACTCATAAACACCTTGACCCCTGTGAAAACTGTTCTAGCATTTAAAAAAACTGGCATAGAATAGCAATAGGTGTTCTACACCTATAAGATTTGGCATGGAAATCTATTGACCTCATTGCTTTAGTGCATAAAAAAAACAGGCGCAATGGTCTAGAGTTATTTGGATTTCAATGGATTTCTTGACTCCTCTGTTATACTACTCAAGACTGATGAATACTTGTATGAACCTGAACAATTCCCTGTAATTCCTACTTGTTTTATTGCTGGATTCATTGCGATTGTAGAAAAAGCTGTGCTAGAATGTCTACTATATTAGTTCAACAAAACAAATAGGATAAGTAGCTATAGCCTAGTTGTAAAGGTGTAATTTTGTAGCATTAAAGGGCAGCAATTAGTGCCATAATAGGTGCATTTAGTAAGCTTATATAAGTAGGTTGTGTGGTTTAAATTAAATTAGCGTAGGTTGGACTCATTACATAATTTGTAACCTCGCAATTTGGATGATGGGGAAAAAAGCTAAACTGGCAACGCAGCGTTCTATGTGATCCTAACTTTGATTTACACACTGATAACATCCTGCAGTGTTCTATGTTTGGCTGGCCACGCCACATCAAAATCTGGCTAGTCCATTTCTACAGTCCTCAGATGATGACATTTTTCTCACATTTGGAACTAAAATAACATTTTTTTTCTGAATAAACAATGGTAGCGTTTCCCTCTACAAATATATCAAGAGTACTTTTCCATGGCTAAAATGGTTTTGCCCATGACTATTGCTTTGCTTAGCTATCAAAATGGCCAATGACTACTTTGATGTAACTACTTTATTATTATAATAGCGGGTGGATTCCAAGTAGACATCTGAACTGCTTGTGTTATCAGGGCTTACCAAAAAAAGCTAAACCAGATAGGCTTCTACATGACACAATAAGTAGCAGTGTGCTCTCTCCTCATGGCTGAATATTGTGCCTTTAACAAGAATCTCAATATTTTCACAGGGTTTAACTTAACTTATAACTAGTGTGTAGAATTTAAAACGAATAAACTTGTACTTTTTTTTTTTTTTAGAGAAGATTAAGAAATGAAACTGCGGTCAACAACACAGACTGACTTTTATGACGCTCTAAATACATACTCAAAGTAGGTAGTAGTCAGACATTCCAGCATTTATGATGACAATCTGTGAATTCAATGCAGAAAATGTCCTGCAAGTTTGGTTTTGTTGCTGTTACTGTCGTTGTTTTCAGGCGGAATGGAATTCTATGGACTGGTGAAAAATAAAATTGTCTTTCCACTCAGCAGACTCTCACATACAGAAACAGATGGGACACATGTTTTCTTTGGACGGCCATAGTGAAATGGAAGCCTTAACAACTGGCTTCCCTCAAGCTTCCAAGGGATAATGAAATGTACTGAACTCTATTGTGTGAAATTACTGTACAATTTTCTCTCGTGCTCTATATGTGCTCTCATGTATAAAGGAGTGTATGTGTGTGTGAGAGAGAGTGTGTTTGAGTGTCCTGGCGTGTTTGTCAGCAAGCATGTGTTTTTCTGCTTGGTAACATGTGTACAAGCAAGCATGTGCGACCGGGAATGTGTGTGTGTGGGTGTTTGTGTGTGCGTGTAAGAGAGAACACAATCATACAAATCCTTTGTTTGAGATGGTAAGAAATTCAAATAAAATAACTGACATCTCACCAACCCAATAAAAGCTTCACTCTCATTTAACAATACTAACTCAAAGTGTCTTAGTTTGTCTCCAATATAGTGCTGTTTGCAAAAACATGATGCATGGGAGAATTAACTTGAACTTAATAGTATACACCATTCTGTACTAGCATCTTTACAAGTCAATCTACATTCTCGAGATCTAAGTTCAAAGATAAATCTCAAGCGACTAAGCAAAGAGTAATGCCATTAGACCAGTTAGTAGGGCCATGCGCTGTAGTGCCACTCTCATTAATAATCAGACAGGCTGAAATCTACTGTAGGGGCATGGCTATGACACAAACGTCACCATGTGATAATGGTCCACAGCTAGAGGGAATCCGTGTAGATGAGTTATGGAGCTTCATTTGGATGTAATTGCCTTTATTCCACACAGTGGGCAGTGTGTGTGCAAGCGAGTGAAACCATGTGACAATTGTGGGGTCTTCAAATTTAGCCTTCGGACATATAGGCTATGTAACACTCATTACAATGACCTAAGTATTATTGCATTGAAAAAATATGTTTTAGTTTGTTTTTATGGCCTGTGTAACATTAGTGAAGTTCAGTTTACATGGTTACCATGATCCTTTTAGGACAGCCTCATGAGGACAATGACGAGCAGGATAAGCTGAGACATGATCAAATCATAAGCAACATTTGGCAGGGCGTTAGGACACTTGCATCTTCTCTTAAACAAGCTTTAGGGCATTATGCTTCTGGTTGTGTGTGTGTGTGTGTGTGTGTGTATTACAGAATGAGACAGGAGTTCCCCTAAAGGCACCAAAAAGTCCAACTTTGGGGACTTTCTATAAAAAAATATTGATAATTTGAAGAGACGTGCACCGACAGAAAGATGCATCAGTCTCTCCCGAGAAAGCATCAGAGTGAGCGAAACAGCGCCCCTCTGTCTCAGTATGTGTAGCCAATGTATCTGATGCTGTCTGGCCAAAAGGAGTATCCCATGTCTTTTTGGTCAGGCAGCATCAGCTACATTCAGCCACTTGCGAATTGAAGGAAAATTATTAAAAATACAGAAAGGATTTAATAGGTTTGTTTTATTGTTAACATTTTGGGGGAAGCATGGCTTCCATGAATGCACACCACTGTGTAGGCCTAATGACAAGCGCCGAATGTAGTGTTTGTAACAGATGTCTCTTTCCATTCATCAAATGGCGGGTGCATAGGGCACTGTTTGGATGCTGGAATTAGTGGACGAACGTGCGCAGGTAGCCTACTTTTTAAGGGATTTCTTGACAATCAGATGAAAATGTCATGCCACATTAAAATGTAACACATTTTTACAGTTAAATGACATCTTTACTATTAGGCCCATAACATGCTGACCACACCGCCCGCCTTGTGTGCGTGAGCGTTGCAAAATAAAATGTACACGTTATTCAATAATTTCATCCAAACTGTTCGTGAACGTCTGCGCTGCAAGTCCTGCCTCTCCCATCTCCTCATTCATTTTTAAGATCATATACCCACATGGGTGACCTTGAAGTTGGATTCCAACCACCATATAAAATACACAGAAGACTGAACGAGGAGAGATTACTAGAAACTAACTAGGTTTCCCCTTTTATCTGTGGATTAATTGTTGGAGTATAGAACACAATTTTGTGACTCAATTTGTCCAAATTCTACAAAGATCCAGCAACAAAAATAACCTTTCAGCTACAATAACAACCCAATGTTTATATCCCAGGACAAATTACCTTGCAACAGCAAGCTAGCTAGTTAAATTCCCATGAATATTTCATATGTTTTGACCTGTCCCCAAATAAATGTTTGATATTTCAACCTGCGTGTCCTGATGTGTCTGGTGGGGATAGACAAACTCAACATGCAGGCGCGGAGACGGTTTGGTCATTATGTAAAACATTTTCGTGCACCCAATAGAATGCCACGGTATCATTTGCACTCTGTGTATTTGTTCATGCAAGATGCACCTCTGTGGTCTCACTGCCTCTAAATATCTAGCCAATCTTCCAAGGCCAGGTTACTTCTATTAAACAAGACTACAGTAACTGCAAATCCTGTATATGGCAAACTAGAACACGCACTGGGTTCTCATGGGTTCTCTTTTTTATATCTCATCAAAACATTAATGCATTATAGCGTTGCCATATTGTGGTCCAGATGTGATGAATTTAGGAAAACAGGGAAAGTTAGGCCCTCAATGACTCACTACCCCCCACTGCTGTTTTCATGCATAACATCATAGGCATGCTGACTAGTACACAGGCATACGCAAAGGAAGATTTTGCACAGTGTGATCTGTATTAAATATTCAATAGACAGATGAAAAGGGCCTTTTCAACCTTCATGGAAGGGGTATTATTTGGTCTGATATATAATGTTAGTGCAACCCTCATGGAAGGGGTATTATTTGGTCTGATATATAACATTGCCTCTGGAGATGGATGACCTTGCCAATATTTTAACCTAGCCAATCAACAGAGATCAGGAAGGACAAGAGACAAAGAGTATGGAGACAGCCTAGAGCTCTAAAATGCATTCCATTGAAGAAAAGGTCAAATAAAAGGTTAAACATTCATTTTTTTATACAGTAATGGAATGGATTACAACAACAAAAAACAGCAAAACAACTAGTACAAAAAAAGACTGCTGCAGTCATGGGAATATATCTCAGGCTGCAGTACAATTCTCTAACCTTCTCCCCAAAATGTGCACTCATTCACTCCCCCTCATGGATTTAAAAGAAATGGAAGAAAAGGAATATGGTGCAACACCCACTATCCCATGCTTATACAAATTCAATGCTTTTTAATTCATTCACACAGACAGCATCGTTGCGTTTTGGTACACCAGAAGTACATTCATTTCCAATGGAACACTGCATGTGCCTTGCAGCATTGCGTTGCAGAGGCAGTCGCAGTGCGTTCTGTGTGGTGCATGCGTTGGATTTATCAAACGTATGCATCAAATTATATGTGTAGAAGGATTGACAGAAATGGTAGTAGAAGGTGAATGTTGAACTTTTGTTGCACACATATCCAGATGTTGCTGTGTTTCATTTTGTGCAATGACGCTGTAGGTGGGATCGAGGCGTAAGGAATCAGTGCCTAGTGGGTTGAAGGCTAAGAGTTGTTCCCCTGCATCATAGCTCAGTGTCCCTCTATGATGTCCCCTTAATAAGAGCCATAAATAAAAGGGCATAGTGAAATGTCCATCGACGCCATCACTTCAGCTGTAGTACCACCTGTAAGGTCACAAACACACACACTGTCAGGATACACACACAGAGGTAAAGTGTGCACATAGAGATGGATAGAGAGCTCTTGTGCCACAAATCCTGCATTAGCATAGACAGCACCATTGAGGGCTTCCACCATTTTAAAGTCGTCAACTTGGTGGGATTTACTATGGGTTAAGAAAGGATTAGAGCCCAAATTATATGATTTTTGGGGTCCGATACCGATTCTGATTTTTTGAGGGGCAAAACTTACCAATATATCTGCCGATATACTGTTTAACAGCAGGGAACTGAAAAAGTGTAATTTTCCCCACACTGTTTTCAAATTGCCATCCAGAAGAGCAATTGTCCAATAACTATGCTTCAAATGTTGATATCACACATTTGAACAATAATGACACATCATGAGAATGGCAGCAAGTGTTCAGATAAGCATGAGATTCCCTTTTTTCATCCTATTTATTGAATAGAGGCTATCAGTGGAGTTATCAGCCAATACCGATATAGCTTTAAAAGGCTAATATCGGTGAACCGATATATCGGTCGGGCTCTAGAAAGAACCCAGATCAGCAGGAGGGGGTCAGCCAATGAATTACATTCCTAGGCAAACAATCCATAACTGCAGGTTGCAGTATATCACCAACATTGGCTTTATACCTGTTCAGACTATACACACTCCAGCACGGTAGCTGTTATGACCATTTTTTGTTTATTTACAAACTGCCAATAAACTCAAAAGTAGAATAATAAGTTGACTACTTTAAACTGGAGATAGGCAGTACCTTTGAGGCCTATGCTGTCAAAGAAAAGATCAGTGTATATATAGGAGAAGGGCTCTCTAGGGCCGTGTCTAGATTTGACAGTTCACGCAGCTTTAGTATTCTGATCATAGAGTTCTGTTTATGGAATTCCAAATGAGTCTTGCATCTATACTTACACTATTGTTCAAAGGTTTGGGGTCACTTAGAAATGTCCTTGTTTTTGAAAGAAGAGCAACTTTTTTTTGTCCATCAAAATAACATCAAATTGATCAGAAATAGTGTAGATATTGTTAATGTTGTAAATTACTATTGTAGCTGGAAATGGCATATTTTTTACAGAATATTTACATAGGCATACAGAGGCCCATTATCAGCAACCATCACTCCTGTGTTCCAATGGCACGTTGTGTTAGCTAATCCAAGTTTATCATTTTAAAAGGCTAATCGATCATTAGAAAACCCTTTTGCAATTATGTTAGCACAGCTGAAACCTGTTGTGCTGATTAAAGAAGCAATAAAACTGGCCTTCTTTAGACTAGTTGAGTATCTGGAGCATTCTGGCTGAAAATGGCCAGAAACAAAGAACTTTCTTCTGAAACTATCAGTCTATTCCATGCGAGAAATTGCCAAGAAACTGAAGATCTCGTACAACGCTGTGTACCACTCCCTTCACATAACAGCGCAAACTGGCTCTAACCACAAGTGAGCAAGAGGACAAGTACATTAGAGTGTCTAGTTTGAGAAACAGACACATCATAAGTCCTCAACTGGCAGCATCATTAAATAGTACCCGCAAAACAGCAGTCTCAATGTCAACAGTGAAGAGGCGACTCCTTGGCAATATCTCGTATGGAATAGCCTTCATTTCTCAGAACAAGAATAGACTGTTGAGTTTCAGAAGAAAGTCCTTTGTTTCTGGACATTTTGAGCCTGTAATCGAACCCACAAATGCTGATGCTCCAGATACTCAACTAGTCTTCAGGAGGCCAGTTGTATTGCTTCTTTAAATCAGCACAATAGGTTTCAGCTGTGCTAACATAACTGAAAAAGGCTTTTCTAATGATCAATTAGCCTTTTAAAATGATAAACTTGGATTAGCTAACACAACGTGCCAGTGGAACACAGGAGTGATGGTTGCTGATAATGGGCCTATGTAGATATTCCGTAAAAAAATCTGTTGTTTCCAGCTACAGTAGTCATTTACAATATTAACAATGTCTACACTGTAATTCTGATCAATTTGTTGTTATTTTCATGTTCAAGAAATGTTGTTTTTCTTTCAAAAACAAGGACATTAGGTTACCGCAAACTTTTGAATGATAGTGTACATTTAAATGTGTCTATCGTGTCCACAGTGTGTCTAGATTCCCTATTCCTGTGCTATATTCAAATGCCAGTATGCCTTTTACAAACGGTGGAATAGGCAAAATATGATAACACAACAACTGATGGCTGTAGCTAACTATTGTAGCTAACTAGCCAGCTAACATCTGTAGCTAGCAATCAACACTAAACGGATTGCAACGGGTTAGCATGACTCGCTAAACAATTTTACATTTGCTTCTAAATATTAGCTAGCTGACTAGCATTTGAGGTCAGCAAACATGTTCCTCACATGCTAGGACCATTTGTCCTCTAACGTTTTAATGAAAAGATAACTCTCGGTCCCAAAACACAAGTTTTCTGGAGACTTGTGGGAGGAGTGTACAGTCAGACTATGAACTGCAGTTGGGATACGAATATGTTTCTGTATAAAAGCACTCCTGTAATATACATACAAATGTCTTCTACGACAGGGAATATAGAGAGACTGGGGGAAAAAACATTAAGTGAATGAAGGCACAATGGCTGGCAGAAATCACAGGCTCTTGCGCCTCTGACATCAGTAGGTGTAATGATATTAGACTATTGGTGGAACTGCCATGAAAACTGTTCTCAACCCATCCAAATCATACCCTCCACTGATGCTGGTCAAACTCAAACACACACACACACACACACACGCATACATGCAAGCACTCACACACATGCTTTGCATAACTATGCACCACTGAAACATTGGACAAACACACTGACACAGACACAAACGCATTTGATCGGCAATGACGCACACAAGTCAATACCCTAATAATTTGTGTATAAGTGCATGCACGTGTCCCCCCGAAGATTGTACCTTATTGGCAGCCTCCAATGAGCTGATGAGTGTTTGTAATTCCTCTCTGTTCATCTCGACAGACAGAGGCTTCAGGGCACCATTCTCCTTCACATCCAAACGGAGGTTGAGTAGAGGGGTATGGAGAAATGAGATCTTATCGCTGGACAATGCCAGCTGAACAGAGAAACAGAGAGCGAGAGAAAGGCTTAGGATTCAAATGTATAGAAATCATTGTGGTAGCAGTAGTAGATAGGTAGTGAACCATACAACTCAGTATTTCACCCCAAATCAATGACTGATAAAGCATAATTTCTCACATAATTTCTGCATACCAAGTAAAAACACTTTTTTCATTTGACCTGTATTTAACCAAGATATTCCTTTGAGATAAAAAAATATATATATTTTTCAAGGGAGTCCTGACCAATCAGTTTCCCAATCAAATGGAGACTGTTGTCTCCTCACTATAGTGCAGGGAATTCACCTTTATCTGCCAGTCAAAATCCTGGAGGGTAGAGCTGGACACGTTATTGGTCCTCTCCACCAGCGCCTGACGGATCTCCTCTCGTCTGGCCCTCAGGACAGTCAGCACAGCCTCCCCATACCCACTGCCCACGTCTGCCAACGATGCCAGCACCTGCCCAAAGCAGAAGAGGTTGGCAGTTGCAGTAATCAATAAATCACTCATACTGTATATTTAATTTTATTGGCAAACTACACAGTTCAAATTCAAAATAACTTGTGTGGGATGGTACAGGTAACTGCCAAAATAAAGGAAACACTTCAGTAAATGAGGGATACAAAATATATAAATATATTGAAAGCAGGTGCTTCCACACAGGTATAGAGCAATTAATATCCCATAATGCTTAGGGTCATATTTTAAAATACCAGTTGCCCATTATTTTCGGTACCATTGCTAGAATACATCTCAGTGAATTTGTAAAGGAGCATAGAGGGTTTAAAGAATGTGTGTAAGTCACCAGACCTCTACCCAATTGAACACTTACGGGAGATTCTGGAGCGGCGCCTGAGACAGCATTTTCCACTACCCTCAACAAAACACCAAATTATAGAATTTCTCATTGAAGAATGGTGTCATATCCCTCCAATATATTTCCAGACACTAGTCAAATATATGCCAAGGAAAATTGAAGCTGTTCTGGCGGCTTAATAGCCCAACGCCCTATTTAGACACTTTATGTTGGCGTTTCCTTTATTTTGGCAGTTACCTGCACATTGGCCTACATTAAACATACATGATACACAAACTGTCAACACTGGACATACAATATTTATTAATACAACATGACTTTTGTAAATATGTTCCGCAGCTCGTCGTTCCCATCTTGTGCCACAGCTCCTGTTGATTGTGCAATGAATATCAAATGGCTGGTCTTGTTTCAGTCTGCCTGTAATTCTATTTACACATAAAACATTTAGTTTCGCAACTGAAACAGATGAGTCTATGTCTCTGTAATATTTAATTAGTATTGTCAATAACTCACTACTGAAATAACTTTGCTACTAAATTAACTCATATAGTGCCTAGAGAAAGTCTACACAACCTTTACACAGTTGTCACAATTTGGTCCCTTAAATTAAAATATAAAAAAATAGATGAAATTGGGATTTTACCCCACTGATTGACAGCCTACTTCAGACTTTCAAAGTGAAAGAAACATTTATTTAAAAAAAAAAAGATGTATTTATTTAGTAGGTCTTCACACCCCTGACACGAGTTAATACTTGATGGAAGTACTTTTGGCAGAAATTACAGCTGAAAATTATTTTGAATAAGGTCCCGCCAACTTTGCACAGCCCTTAGGGCAACATCTATCCATTATTCTTGTCAAAATTGATCAAGCTCATTCAATTTGGTTGTAGATCATTGATGGACAGCAATATTCCAGTATTGTCACTGATTTTCACACAGATTTAAGTCAGGGCTGAGACTAGACGACTCAGAATCACTGAACACCTCATGGAAGGCCACTCGTGTGTCTTTGGCTTTATCATTTGTTGCCCTCAAACATAAATCTATATCCTAGTGTGAGGTCTTCAGAATACTACGTTTTTCATATTTATTTTGGTCCTGGCAAAACTCCCCAATCCCAGCCGGTGACAATAATAACATAACATGATGATGCCGCCACAATTCTTGAAAATATGGAAGGTTCACTCGGTGATGTGTCGTGTTGGATTTGCCCTAAAACGAATGTTTTTGCAAAAAAGTTAACAAATAAATAAATTATGTTCTCTTAAAGTATTACTTAAATGACCATTTTGCAAACAGGAAGGATGATTTGGAATGGATTTTATTAGCACATGCTTCTTTCCACTGTCATACAGGTCAGTAATGGGAAATGAACGCAATGTTGCTAATCCATCCACAGTTCTCACAGCTCAGCAAATGAACTCAGTGTCTGTTTTAAAATCACCTTTGGCCTTATAGTGACATCTCTGAGCAGTTCTCATTCTCTCCCATAGCTCTGTTAGGAAGGACTGACAGATCCTCTCAGCACCCAGTTGATATGTAACACCATCAACAGCTTAATTGCCATATTCAAAGGGTTATTATGGAATTTTGGAATTGTTTCATCACCTTCACCTGATGTGTAACTATATACACATTTTTAAAGCACTTGGTGGCTTGGAGGTTAAATATGTTTGAATTTTCCTAAGAAAGAGGAAGTTATTCAAAAATGATCCCATCTATGTTTCCCACTATTACTTTTGCACAAACGAAACTACACTGGACAAAAATATAAATGCAACACATAAAGTGTTGGTCCATCCACCTGACAGGTGTGGCTAATCAAAAAGCTGATTAAACAGCATAATCATTACACAGGTGCACCTTGTGCTGGAAACAATAAAAGGCCACTCTAAAATGTGAAGTTGTCACAAAACACAAAGCCACAGATGTCTCAAATTTTGAGGGAGCGTGCAATTGACATGCTGACAGCAGGAATATCCACCAGAGCTGTTGCCAGATAATTTTATGTTAATTTCGCTACCATATGCTTTCTCCAATGTTATTTTAGAGAATTTGGTAGTACATCCAACCGGCCTTACAACCGCAGTCCATGTGTAACCACGCCAGCCCAGGACCTCCATATCCGGCTTCTTCACCTGAAGGATCATCTGAGACCAGCTTCCCGGACAGCTGATGAAACTGTGGGTTTGCATAAGTGAAGAATTTCTGCATAAACTGTCAGAAACCATCTCGGGGAAGCTCATCTGAGTGCTCGCCATCCTCACCCGGGTCTTGACCTGACAGCAGTTTGGCGGCGTATCCAACTTCAGTGGGCAAATGCTCACCTTCTCCAGCATGCCAGTGGCCACTGAAGTGTGCTCTTCATGGATGAATTCCGGTTTCCAATGTACCTGTATGGCGTTGTGTGGACGAGCGGTTTACTGATGTCAACGTTGTGAACAGAGTGCCCCATGGTGGAGGTGGGATTATGGTATGGGCAGGCATAAGCTACGTACAACGAACACAATTGCATTTTATCGATGGTAATTTGAATACACAGAGATAATGTGAGGCCCATTGTCGTGCCTTTCATCCGCCCACGTCACCACATGTTTCAGTATGATAAAGCACGGTCCCATGTCGCAAGGATGTGTACACAATTCCTGGATACTGAAAATGTCCCAGTTCTTCCATGGCCTGCACACTCACCAGACATGTCACCCATTAAGCATGTTTGGGATACTCTGGATGAACGTGTACAACAGTGTGTTCCAGTTCCCGCCAATATCCAGAAACTTCGCACAGCCATTGAAGAGGTGTGGGACACCATTTCACAGGCCACAATCAACAGCCTGATCAACTCTATGAGAAGGAGATGTGTCGCGCTGCATGAGGAAAATGGTGGTCACACCAGACACTGACTGATTCTGATCCACAGCCCTACTTTTGTTTTTAAAAGGTATCTGTGACCAAAAAATGCATATCTGTATTCCCAGTCATGTGAAATCCATAGATTAGGGCCTAATGAACACATTTCAATTGACTGATTTCCTTATATGAACTGTAACTAAGGTTGCAAAGGGTCGGAAACTTTCTGGTAAATTTCCAGAATTTCCCCGGAAATTTTCCATGGGAAGTTAAGCCCGGGAATTTGGGGAATTTTGCTTAAATTCGTCAAAAAAGTTAGCTTATAACAGTGAACCTTTTTTGTGGGATACACATAAGGCAATTCTAGGTCTCTTCACATATTTTGGTTAAACTATCCCCAATGCAATGGAATTGCAACCCTCTGCATGCACAGTGCATTCTTCCATCACATGTGCAGTGCACTCTTCCATCACATGTACAGCTGATTCTCAAGATCTTGCACACTAATGAGATGCTATTGAGCCCACACTACTACACTGTCTGAGCCAAGGACTACATGCTTTCTGGTAAGTTTTGATTACAATACTGGGTTGGGTGAATATATTTTATATGACATACATGATTTTTTGTTAACTAGTAAATAGTAGCCTACAGAAAAGTGTGTTTAAATTATTTATAACTTATTTCTAACTTGTTAACAATTTCTGCTAGTTAGTCTTGCTACCATGTGGATTTTAGCTTGCTAGATAGAGCCTGCTAACTGAGGAGTGTTAATTCACCTACTTCCATACATGTTTCATTTTAAAACATTTATCTTACAAAGGAGTCATTTAATCTATGTGTACATGGAATTGTATTTATTATTTTTTTTACTCAATTTTTTCTAATCTTTACAGGAAAATGCCATGGGCACTGTCTGATGTGTTGAGACATTTCACTGCAACTAATGTAGAAGGAAAAGCTGTGTACATTTGCAAATACTGTGCCAAATCATATGTGAAGAATACAACAAAGATACAGAATCATCTGGCCAAGTGCATAAAGTTCCCTCAGCGCTCACAACAGTTAACCTCTGACAAAAGTCCCTCTACTTCTATTTGAGGTGAAAATTATTAATCAGACACCTTATTGATAGCAACAGCTCATGGTCCTGGAATCAGAAGTTTTTTTGACTCAATGGAGGAACGTAGTCAGAGAAACGCTGATGCTTGAGCTGTGTATGCAACTGGTTCACCTCTGATGCTCACAGGCAATGTGTATTGGAAGAGATTTCTGATTGTTCTTCGCCCAGCATACATCCCTCCAACCAGACATGCTTTATCTACTCATTTGCTGGATGCAGAGTTCAACAGAGTTCAAGTGAAGGTCAAGCAAATCATAGAGAAAGCAGACTGTATTGCAATAATCTCTGATGGGGGGGTCAAATGTTCATGGGCAAGGAATAATTAACTACATCATCTCCACCCCTCAATCAGTATTCTACCACAGCACAGACACAAGGGACAACAGACACACCGGTCTCTACATTGCAATTGAGCTGAAGGCAATCAATGACCTTGGGCCACAGAAGGTATTTGCACTGGTGACAGACAATGCTGTGAACATGAAGGCTGCTTGGTCTAAAGTGGAGTGGTCCTACCCTCACATCACACCCATTGGCTGTGCTGCTCATGCATTGAATCTGCTCCTCAAGGACATCATAGCACTGAAAACAATGGATACACTCTACAAGAGAGCTAAGTAAATGGTTAGGTATGTGAAGGGTCATCAAGTTATAACAGCAATCTACCTCACCAAGCAAAGTAAGAAGAATAAGAGCACCACATTGAAGCTCCCCAGCAACACATGTTGGGGGGGCGTGTTGTCTTCATGTTTGACAGTCTCCTGGAGGGGAAGGAGTCTCTCCAAGAAATGGCCAAATCACAGTCTGCTGATATGGACAGCCCCATCAAGAGGATCCTCCTGGATTATGTATTTTGGGAGAGTGGTAAGCAGCCTGAAACTCCTGAAACATATAACAGAAGCCATTTCACAGATTGAGGGAGACAATGCCATACTGTCTGATGTTCAGACTCTGCTTGAGAAGAAATCTGTACTGCCCTGCCCACTTCACTGTTGCTCCAAGCAGAGGAAACTGCAGTTCTGAAATGCATCAAAAAGCACGAAGACTTCTGCCTGAAGTCCATTCACGCCGCAGCATACATGTTGGACCCCAAGTATGCTGGCAAGAGCATCCCGTCTGGTGCAGAGATCAACAAAGCCTATGGTGGCATCACTATCGTGTCGTACCACCTTGGCATGGATGAGGGCAAGGTTCTTGGCAGTCTGGCAAAGTACACTTCCAAGCAAGGGCTTTGGGATTGAGATGAAATATGGTATATAGTGCCAACGTATATGTCGTGCCAACATATATCATCAGCCACCTGGTGGAAGGGACTTTGTGGCTCTGAGGCTCTTTCCCCTGTTGCCTCCATCATCCTTGTTTGGGAACACACACACCAAAGCACGCAACAGGCTGACCAATACAAAGGTTGAAAAATTGGTGGCCATCCGGGCAAATTAGATTATTTTTGAGCCTGACAACAAGCCATCCTCAACAAGGTTGGAAAGTGACAGTGAAGATGAGGCCTCAGAGTATGATGTTCAAGAGCTGGACATTGAGGAGGTCCAGGGAGAAGACATGCAAGCCTGAGAGGAAGACAACCAAAGCTTTAGTTTCTAGGCTATCATTTTACAGATGTATGTTAAAAAAACGTTTTTGGGAGATGCGATGGATCATTGGGGATCATTCAATATTCTAATTTTTTGTTGTTCAGTAAAATCACCCCATGTGAAGAGTCAACTCATTTAATTAAAGTTTGATTCGTAACTACACTGCTCAAAAAAATAAAAGGGAACACTAAAATAACACATCCTAGATCTGAATGAATGAAATATTCGAATTAAATACTTTTTTCTTTACATAGTTGAACGTGCTGACAACAAAATCACACAAAAATGATCAATGGAAATCAAATTTATCAACCCATGGAGGTCTGGATTTGGAGTCACACTCAAAATTAAAGTGGAAAACCACAATACAGGCTGATCCAACTTTGATGTAATGTCCTTAAAACAAGTCAAAATGAGGCTCAGTAGTGTGTGTGGCCTCCACAAGTCCCTGTATGACCTCCCTACAACGCCTGGGCATGCTCCTGATGAGGTGGCGGATGGTCTCCTGAGGGATCTCCTCCCAGACCTGGACTAAAGCATCCGCCAACTCCTGGACAGTTTGTGGTGCAACGTGGCGTTGGTGGATGGAGCGAGACATGATGTCCCAGATGTGCTCAATTGGATTCAGGTCTGAGGAACGGGCGGGCCAGTCCATAGCATCAATGCCTTCCTCTTGCAGGAACTGCTGACACACTCCAGCCACATGAGGTCTAGCATTGTCTTGCATTAGGAGGAACCCAGGGCCAACATATGGTCTCACAAGGGGTCTGAGGATCTCATCTCGGTACCTAATGGCAGTCAGGCTACCTTTGGCGAGCACATGGAGGGCTGTACGGCCCCCCAAAGAAATGCCACCCCACACCATGACTGACCCACTGCCAAACCGGTCATGCTGGAGGATGTTGCAGGCAGCAGAACGTTCTCCACGGCGTCTCCAGACTGTCACGTCTGTCACATGTGCTCAGTGTGAACTTGCTTTCATCTGTGAAGAGCACAGGGCGCCAGTGGCGAATTTGCCAATCTTGGTGTTCTCTGGCAAATGCCAAACGTCCTGCACGGTGTTGGGCTGTAAGCACAACCCCCACCTGTGGACCTCGGGCCCTCATACCACCCTCATGGAGTCTGTTTCTGACCGTTTGAGCAGACACATGCACATTTGTGGCCTGCTGGAGGTCATTTTGCAGGGCTCTGGCAGTGCTCCTCCTGCTCCTCCTTGCACAAAGGCGGAGGTAGCGGTCCTACTGCTGGGTTTTTGCCCTCCTATGGCCTCCTCCATTTATTGGGGGTCTTGTTAATTGCCTATAATTTCCACCTGTTGTCTATTCCATTTGCACAACAGCATGTGAAATTTGTCACTCAGTGTTGCTTCCTAAGTGGACAGTTTGATTTCACCTCCTCCTGCTCCTCCTTGCACAAAGGCGGAGGTAGCGGTCCTACTGCTGGGTTTTTGCCCTCCTATGGCCTCCTCCATTTATTGGGGGTCTTGTTAATTGCCTATAATTTCCACCTGTTGTCTATTCCATTTGCACAACAGCATGTGAAATTTATTGTCACTCAGTGTTGCTTCCTAAGTGGACAGTTTGATTTCACAGAAGTGTGATTGACTTTGAGTTATATTGTGTTGTTTAAGTGTTCCCTTTATTTTTTTGAGCAGTGTATATAGTTTTTAAAATTTCTATTGGAAGGATTTAATCATTTGTAATTGTGTCTACTTATGATAAAGGTAAAATGTGTATGTTTCTGTATGGTAAATAGATCCAATACAAAAAACATCTACATTCAAATGATATTAATATTAATTTGCATACATTCCCATTAATTCCCACAGAAAGTTTCCACCTATGAATATTCCCCAAAATGTGCAACCCTAACTGTAACTCAGTAAAATCGTTGACATTTTTCTATGTTCAGTGTAATTGTGTGATTTTTTCATAAAATACTTGTTTTTTAAACTTATTTAGATGTGCCACAAAGGGGTGTGTAGACCTTTGCAATCAAGAGATCTTGTTTTTCTCTCCTTAAATATTAAAAATGTTTTAAAAAATGTAAAAAATAATAATAAACTGGCACTGTATGTAACATTTATCAATTGAAAATGTAGGCCTGGGTGTTAGCATTAAATGTTACTAAGCCGTGCCAAAGATACATTCTAGGGGAACACAGTAGTCTAGGGGAACACAGTAGTCTGATGCCTGGTTGAACTTTCAATGGCCCCTCCTGTCAAGAGTCAGAAAACAGATTGCTGGGATATCCCAGCAGAGTCTGAAACCTGATGCCTGCCTTCCACCTGAGTGGCAAACACACTGAAACCTGAGACCAACACAGTGTATACACCTGACACCCCAAATCCACTGTCTACTCTGCAGGCATAACAAAACACAACATACCACACACTACAGCCCTCACAGAGGGGGTGACCATTGTCCACTTTTGTTCTAGCCCAGCAATAAAACACATGGTTCAATCAAAATGTACACCCCCTGAGCATCCCTCGGGAATGGATTGAGAAACATTCACCAAACCAAATACTCTTCACACTCCTTACAAATCCAATACACTGCCGGTATACAAAATACATTGCAGCCGTCAAGAGGCGCTACACAAACCTAATACACACTAAAGAGCCCAACACAATATAACTGTCAAAAGAACCCGCACAAACCAGTGAGCCACTGCATTGCACATCTTAGAAACCCAACTCCCCTCACATCTAAGTCAAGGGCCAGTCATGCATGGAACATGACTCAAAGTCAAACATTCATGATAAAACTCAAAAGACTGCTTCAAACTCACTGACGATGGTCTTACCTCTTCGTCTGGGGTCTTCTTACCCACGGCGAGACGGAACAGAGAGGAGAGGGAGTCGAGGAGCTCCATCCATTCTACAAGGGTCCACGTATTACCATAGTCTGCCATCCGAGGGGGCTCCCGCCCACACACACCGTCTACCACCCAGTGTAATAGCTGGAGGAGAGAAAGTGTGTATCATCATCATCATCGTCGTGAAAAAATGTATTGCGGTCCTTTTGTAGCCTATGCTGGGATTTAATCCATCTACCCAAAACAAGTCAGTAAACAATGCCATGCCCATGTTTGTGTGGCGGTCATAGTGTTTGAGTAAGCGCCTTATCTGTATGCTTTGTATTTACAATCAAGCATCATGCTCCCTCTGCTGTTCAATTGTTGGTTCAGCATGTGCTTATAACAATGAAACACTTTGCCAAATCGACCCCTCTTGCGTGCCAGCTAATGAAAAATGTATTTTATTAATGACATTTTCCTCCTACAATGGCCTGTTGCTAGGTAGCTACACATTGTAAAGGTGATATGTGAATGGTTCCATACAGCCGTTATACCTTATCTACTGTAAAGTGTAGCATGAAAGGTTTCAATTAACCTGTTATTGGTGATACTTTTTTCCTGAATTGAGAACGTACAAAGTATAAAATAATTGTCTGTGCCTCGTTGCATGTGGTTCTACAAAAATCAGAGAACACATTCAGAAAAATCCATGTTCTGTACCACACGAAGAGGTTCCTCGCCATGTTAGCTACCACACATCTAGTATTTACCTCCCTCAGATGATCACTCAAGCCATGAACTTTCTAATGGCCAGTGGTGGAAAAAGTACACAATTGTCATACTTGAGTAAAAGTAAAGATACAAAAAAATGACAAGTCAAAGTGAAAGTCAACCAGTAAAATAATACTCTAGTAAAAGTATGTGGGTTTTAAATATACTTAAGTATCAAAAGTAAAAGAACAAATAATGTCATATTCCTTATATTAAGCCAAACAAACAGCACAATTTTCTTGGGGCACACTCCAACACTCTTCTTTACAAAATAAGCATTTGTGTTAATTGAGTCTGCCAGATCAGAGGCAGTAGGGATTACCAGGGATGTTCTCTTGATGAGTGAGTGAATTGGACCATTTTCCTTTCATGCTAAGCATTCAAAATGTAACAAGTACTTTTGGGTGTGAGGAAAAATGTATGGAGTAAAATGTATATGATTTTCTTTAGGAATGTAGTAGAGTAAAAGTTGTAAAAAATACAAATAGTAAAGTAGGCCTACAGATCACCCCCCCAAAACTACTTAAGTACTTTAAAGAATTGTTGCTTAAGTATTTTACACCACTGCTAATGACTGTCCATCTCATGTTGTTTTTCTAAATTAGATGTCTTTTTGTGTGCTTTGAGGTTCTTTGAAAAGCACTAAGTAAGAACACATTCTTATTATTATTATTTCCCAGCATCTATGCTACGCAGCCACGTGTAGAAGTAGATGACAGCATGTCACACAGTGCGACCAAAACAAAGAGCTACACCAGTGAAGGCTTCTCAGCGGGGGAAGGGGAGGACTATCCTCAGTGAATGGCAAATATAAAATAGTGAAACATTAAAAAAGCTATTCTTTTTAGATAAAATTACACTAAATACAGTGGGGTAAAAAAGTATTTAGTCAGCCACCAATTGTGCAAGTTCTCCCACTTAAAAATATGAGAGAGGCCTGTAATTTTCACCACAGGTACACTTCAACTATGACAGACAAAATGAGAAAAGAAATCCAGAAAATCACATTGTAGGATTTTTCATGAATTTAAATTTGCAAATTATGGTGGAAAATAAGTATTTGGTCACCTACAAACAAGCAAGATTTCTGGCTCTCACAGACCTGTAACTTCTTCTTTAAGAGGCTCCTCTGTCCTCCACTCGTTACCTGTATTAATGGCACCTGTTTGAACTTGTTATCAGTATAAAAGACACCTGTCCACAACCTCAAACAGTCACACTGCAAACTCCACTATGGCCAAGACCAAAGAGCTGTCAGGACACCAGAAACAAAATTGTAGACCTGCACCAGGCTGGGATGACTGAATCTGCAATAGGTAATTGGCTTGGTTTGAAGAAATCAAATGTGGGAGCAATTATTAGGAAATGGAAGACATACAAGACCACTGATAATCTCCCTCGATCTGGGGCTCCACGCAAGATCTCACCCCGTGGGGTCAAAATGATCACAAGAACGGTGAGCAAAAATCCCAGAACCACACAGGGGGACCTAGTGAATGACCTGCAGAGAGCTGGGACCAAAGTAACAAAGCCTACCATCAGTAACACACTACACCGCCAGGGACTCTAATCCTGCAGTGCCAGACGTGTCCCCCTGCTTAAGCCAGTACATGTCCAGGCCCGTCTGAAGTTTGCTAGAGAGAATTTGGATGATCCAGAAGAAGATTGGGAGAATGTCATATGGTCAGATGAAACCAAAATATAACTTTTTGGTAAAAACTCAACTCGTCGTGTTTGGAGGACAAAGAATGCTGAGTTGCATCCAAAGAACACCATACCTACTGTGAAGCATGGGGGTGGAAACATCATGCTTCGGGGCTGTTTTTCTGCAAAGTGACCAGGACGACTGATCCATGTAAAGGAAAGAATGAATGGGGCCATGTATCGTGAGATTTTGAGCGAAAACCTCCTTCCATCAGCAAGGGCATTGACGATGAAACGTGGCTGGGTCTTTCAGCATGACAATGATCCCAAACACACCGCCCGGGCTACGAAGGAGTGGCTTCGTAAGAAGCATTTCAAGGTCCTGGAGTGGCCTAGCCAGTCTCCAGATCTCAACCCCATAGAAAATCTTTGGAGGCAGTTGAAAGTCCGTGTTGCCCAGTAACAGCTCCAAAACATCACTGCTCTAGAGATCTGCATGGAGGAATGGGCCAAAATACCAGCAACAGTGTGTGAAAACCTTGAAGTAAATAATTGATTAAAACACACTGTTTTGCAATGAAGGTCTACAGTAGCCTCAACAGCACTCTGTAGGGTAGCACTATGGTGTAGCCTGAGGACAGCTAAATTCTGTCCTCCTCTGGGTACATTGACATCGATACAAAACTCTAGTAGGCTCGTGGTTCTCATCCCCTTCCATAGACTTAAACAGTAATTATGACAACTTCCAGAGGATGTCCTCCAACCTATCAGTTCTTGCAGCATGAACTGGAAAGTTGTCCACCCAAGCAAAGGATTGGAGAATCAATGTAGTACTGAAAGCATTAGCTACAGCTAGCTAGCAATGTAGTGCATAAAATGTGATAAGAGGTTGAATCAGCGAGAGAAAGACAATAGTTGAAGAAATTAATTTCTTTAAAAAATGAAGAAGCAAGAGAGAGAGAGAGCTATATTTATTTATTTTTCTTCACTTGCTTAGCTATGTTAGTTTAGCTTACTCAAACAGAGGAGGATGCTATGTTAGCTGGCTGGCTATCCAACACTAGAACTTGGTTTTTGGTTTTATTAATGTATTGCCCCTGGGGCCGGCCAGGGTAACTGCTAAACTGCTTGCTGACTATATCGGCTAGAAGCAGGCCAGTGTGTGCAAGGCGGTATTAAATGTGTCAATGTCTGTCACCTTAATTACTCAAATTTCTTTCGACCTTTGCACCTACGTTGTAAACGTTCATTCATAGGCTAGGTTGTAGCAACCTCATGATGGGTATAGGGGAAATTGTATTATCATTGAGTATGTAGCCTAAATCTAAAAAACGTTACATTGAACTGAGTGAATGTAATATGAATGACAGTCATCCAATATGCTGTAATAGAAAAAAGGCAATACTCATTAAAAAAATATATGAACGGCATCGACCGCCACTGATCTACACATATGCAAGTGGCACTTCTCACTCGATACAAAACATGTATGCAATACCTTAATGAACATGTGTTTTTTGTAGAACCCGCTGCAACTGGACACTGTTGGCATTTATGATACTGTCTTCGTTATTTATATGGGAAAAGTGTATCCTAAAGAAGAGGTTAGTTTAAAAAGTCCTTGCTACACTTTAGTGGCTAAAGTGTAACAGCTGTACTACGGAAGCATTCACATATCGCTCCTCTATTCGGTTCGCTGCAGCTAGCTGCAACAAACTGTACAGTTTTATCTCAATCTCTTCATTCAAAGACTCGATCATGGACACTCTTACTGACAGTTGTGGCTGCTTTGTGTGATGTATTGTTGTCTCTACCTTCTTGACCGTTGTCTGTGCCCAATGTTTGTACCTTGTTTTGTGATGCTACCATGCGGTGTTGCTGCCTTGCTATGTTGTCGCATTATAGGTCTCTCTTTATGTAGTGTTGTGTCCTATATTTATATTGTATTTATTTAAAAAAATTATGCCTGTGCCCCCGTCCCGCAGCAGGCCTTTTGGTAGTCCGTCATTGTAAATAAGAATTTGTTCTTAACTGACTTGCCTAGTTACATAAAATAAAAATATCACCGTTGCTATGTAAAAAGTGAATGCATGCAAGGGTTCTCCTGATATTACATTGACTAGCTCCAGGACTGTGCTGACAAAATACAGCACATTTATGAATCAAACATTCAAGGAAATTACAGTAAAGATTGCACTTTTCAATTATTCTTACTTTTTGACATTCTTCAGAAGGTAATTTGCCAAGTAAATGTACCATGTTTTGCTGTCAAGTTCCGCCTTCCGTGTTTAACGTCACGAATCAGCTGATAGTGGTCACGTATGGGGCGGGCGTATTATATTCATTGGACTCTTGCAATGAGGTTTATACCGGTCAAGGTATTTTGGAGCAATCAGCCTATGGAAAACATTTTATTTTAAAAAGTGCGTTGAGCTCGTATTGAAACAGTCTCCTAAAAATAATTTTTTAGTGCGGCAAAATTCTATAATATTATTCCACGCGCCACAGTGCATGTAAAAACGTTCTGTAAAAAGCATCAGCTGACACACATTTCACTTCCTTTGCATTATGTGTTTATAAAATCGGCTTCTTTCTTGGAGCATTATTAAAGTGAAAACAGAAGTGCTATGGTGAAACTAGATAACATGTCCAGCAGTAATGCACAGGACAGCGTTGTTTGCACAACACTGGGATTTTGAATATAACCCTCTGGTCCAGGAACAATGTAATCTTCAAAATAAAATAATTAACTAATTTAAATTAAAGTGATTCACACACAGTAATGTCTATTTACAGTAACATCGTTTGGCAGGCCTGAAAAAAATGTAATGTAACTGAATGAAAGACCCATCTCTGGTGGGCAGTGGTGTTCCAGCTCTTTACACCCAGGAACAACACTAATTGTCTTGTGACATCACATTGTCCTCAAAAGTTGTTTTTTGGGGGGCGTTTTAGCTAACCCTAACCATTTTCATAAACCTAACCTAATTCTCCTAACCTGCTATGTTAATGCTCCTAACCTGCTACAAAAAGTTAAATCTGACATTAATTCGACAAAAGCTGGATTCCTTCTTGCCATGACCTCTTAACGCCTACCCTTACCCTAACATTAACCATTTCACATTTATCAGTGGGGTAATCGTGCTCCCGAGTGCCGCAGCGATCTAAGGCACTGCATCTCAGTGCTTGAGAAGTCACTACAGACACCCTAGTTCGATTCCAGGCTGTATCACAACCGGCTGTGATTGGGAGTCCCATAGGGCGGCGCACAATTGGCCCAGTGTTGTCCGGTTTTGGCCGGGGTAAGCCGTCATTGTAAATAAGAATTTGTTTTTAACTTACTTGCCTAGTTAAATTAAGGTTAAATAAAAATAAAATTTTAAAAATTCTGTGCCACCCTCCAATGTTTATAAACAAAGTAAAATGCAATCATTACTGTAATTTCCTTGAATGTTTGATTCATAAATGACTGAATGATCTACAAATAATAATGGGTCATTATTTTATTTATGATGACAGGTGATTTGTAAATCAGTCAGTCAGCAGTTGCCTGCAATCATTTTGATGCTCTCGAACACGACCAATGCCTAACCCCTAACCTTAAATCAAATCAAATCAAAGAGGCAGTAGTTGCTACATCGATTTTTTTGACATATAAATGAATTATATGTAAATATTGATTATTGAAGAATATAACTTATAAATGCCTCATGAGTTGTCATACCCAATCAGAACCCAAAATATAATCTTGCTTTACTCCAATGTTTATAAACAAAGTAAATGTAAACAAACATGTTACTGCCTAAAACAGTGGTTCATAAACTTTTTATAGTGCTCTTTATTTAGCCATCTTACATATAAAACCTTATTTGTTCTTCAAAAATTTACCACAGATTAATGAGAAGGGTGTGCTTGAAAGGATGCACTTAAAAAATAAAACACTACCACGTTGGGTTGTATTGGAGAGTCTCAGTCTTAAATCATTTTCCACACACAGTCTGTGCCTGTATTTAGTTTTCATGCTAGTGAGGGCCGAGAATCCACTCTCACATAGGTACGTGGTTGCAAAGGGCATCAGTGTTTTAACAACACGTTTTGCCAAGGCAGCCCAATCGAGAAATCAGGCAGTGACTTCTGATTAAATTCTATTTTCACAGAACCGCTTGTTGCAATTCCGATGAGGCTCTCTTGTTCAGATATCGGTAAGTGGACTGGAGGCAGGGCATGAAAGGGATAATGAATCCAGTTGTTTGTGTCATCCGTTTCGGGGAAGTACCTGCGTAATTGCGCACCCAACTCACTCAGATGCTTCACTGTATCACATTTAACATTGTCCGTAAGCTTGAATTCATTTGCACACAAAAAAATCATACAATGATGGAAATACCTGTGTGTTGTCCTTGTTAATGCAGACAGAGAAGAGCTCAAACTTCTTAATCATTGCCTCAATTTTGTCCCGCACATTGAATATAGTTGCGGAGAGTCCCTGTAATCCTAGATTCATTCAGGCGAGAAAAAACATCACCCATATAGGCCAGTCGTGTGAGAAACTCGTCATCATGCAAGCGGTCAGACATATGAAAATTAGTCAGTAAAGAAAACTTTAAGCTCGTATCTCTATTACACATTTTTTGTCAATACTTTGCCCATTGATAACCAGCACACTTCTCTATGCTGTAAAAGTGTTACATGGTCGGTGCCCATATCATTGCATAGTGCAGAAAATATATGAGAGTTCAGGGGCCTTGCATTAACAAAGTTAACCATTTTCACTTTAGTGTCCAAAATGTCTTCCAAGCTGTGAGGCATTCACTTGGCAGCAAGAGCCTTTCGGTGGATGAGGCAGTGTACCCAAGTGGCGTTGGGAGCAACTACTTGCACGCGCGTTACCACTCCACTATGTCTCTCTGTCATGGCTTTTGCACCATTAGTACAGATACCAACACATCTTGACCACCAAAGTCCATCCGTCTGTTGACTCATCCAGCTGTAACGCACATAATTCACTGGCTTGTATGCGAGGCAGTAATTGTTTCAAAACATCTTCTGCCATGTCACTGATGCATCGTGAAACAGTGTTGTTTGATGAAGACATTGTCTGTATAGTTGTTTTATTTTTCAAATGGGCATGTTTTGTTTCTAAATGTCTTCTCAAGAGTCAAGGTTTCATCGAGTTGTGAGATAGTACTTTTGCACATATAACACACTGTGGCTGAGGAAAGGCATTACTCCCAATATAAGGGAACCCCAAATCAATGTAGTTCTCATCATATTTGTGCCTCTTCAATGGTCCAAAGTCCCTGTCTGTTGTTTGGTGCTTTCCCGGGTAAGGGGGCAGTAGCTCTTCCGCTGCATCAGATTCACAACTGTCAGACGGAATGAGCAGCAGCTATGTTTGGCTATTCCCGTAGTGGAATTCCCGCGAGAGAGTTAATTTGATTGGATGTTAATTATTTGACTAAGCTACCTGTATTTGACATTGTGTTGTTATTTCGCTGAACACTAGATGGTTTAATTTTATTTTTGGTAGTGAAGCGAGGCTACTCAGGTGAGAAAAAAACCTCACCCTGTTGGAAAATATAAATGGACTGTTTGAAAATGTGAAGAATTGTTTATTTTTTAAATGTGAATCACATTTTATTTGGCGTACCCCCGACTGCATTGCGCGTGTACCCCAGTTTGGGAATACCTGGCCTAAAAACATGGTTAAAACTACAATTTGAGACCATGAAGAATCAGTGGTCAGTCATTGCATCAATAGCTCTGTCTTTGAATTTGAGTGTGGTTACATCCACCCCCCCCCTTTTTTTTTTTATCTAAACGGGGTGAGCAGGTCTCTTTGTCATTGTTTCAACTGCTGTGTGACGCTTTCAAATAGTATTTTTGTTTTTATACACTTTTACGATATAGACAAGTGTGACTTTGTGGCTGTGGTAACAAGTGGAAACCCAAGATAATTCACCCACATCCTGGTTAGTGCTGCTGCGCAAGTCATTTTTTTTTAAACAAGATCTGCGCAAGTATGAATATGACCTACATTACATTCTTAAGATCGGTAATGTGATCACTACGGATTTTTGTTTTGTTTTTAAGAACCACAAATGTTTACTGTTGCACAGGGAACAATGCATACTACTGGGTAAGTTCCTGAAATATTTTCGCATCTGTTGTTTTCTTTGCAACTCTGGGTGTAAAGCGGGGCACAATAGAGTAATTGATATAAAGAGCAATAGTAATGCTAGCGTCTTTTTGTATGGCCTAACTCCGCCATGGCTCATTGGTCAAACCCTACAGTATACTTATATTACAACATTCTATACGTGATACACGTGATCGAAGGATACTACAGTGTGTAGTAAATTATGCTACATAATTACTACATAAAGTATTGTAGTATTTTATTGTAAACTGTATTTCTTTCGTGTGGGCTTCACAACTTTGAAGAATATATGTAATCAAAACATGCACAAAGACGTCATAATTATTCAAGTTAACTGACCTTATCTAGAACAAAACATATAATATATCCTAAACGTGTGTTAACCTCAGACCTTATTTTCGGCGTTTATTCCAAAACCGCATTCTTTCCCAATTAATTTCACACGAGGAATGGCTGAACCACAGAGTTTCCAAACTCAGAGGCGCAACATCGCGAAACATCCGGAAACGCTTGCGAGATACCCAAAACATACGAGGCCGGGATTTGAGAAGTCAGTGAGAGAAGTTAAAAAATATTCCTTAGTTGTTAATTTTCTCGAAATCTAAAGGCACAATCTAGATTCGAACCAATGTTTTGAGTAGTTGAACAAGTTATTACCCCAACATTGTGGAAGTGACAAACTGACACGTTTTCATTTTTGTCAAAAACAAATTTATATCAGAGTGCCTTTGATTTTACAACGTGCACATGCGCGAGACGACCATTAGACCAGATGACGTGTTTCTGCGCATGAGTTTAGCTAGCCAACATCACACTTGTTGGCGATGTCATGTCGATCGGGATTTCTATTGGAGAAGCAGTTTTTGCCTATCTTCATGCTGTATTGTTTTTGGCTGAACAAACCAGAAGCAACTCATTTCCGTTTTTTAAGACTACAAGACAGCGAGCTCATGGTAACGAAAGATAACGTTACCAGATTAGTTAACCTACGTTTAATTAAAATCTAGTTTGCTGCAATAAAGCTACAAAATGGAAAAGACCAAACCTGAACTGAATTGGTTTTGTGTAACAGTAGGCGACATGCTGATGTGCTGAACTGTTAATAAGTGATGTGTTTCAAGGCTGCTAGTGGATAACTAAACTCAGCAAAGAAAAGAAATGTCAATTTTTCAGGACTCTGTCTTTCAAAGATAATTCGTAAAAATCCAAGTAACTTCAGAGATCTAAAGGGTTTAAACACTGTTTTCCTTGCTTGTTCAATGAACCTGTGGAGCGGTCGTTACAGACGGTAGGCAATTAAGGTCATAGTTATGAAAACTAAGGACACTAAAGAAGCCTTTCTACTGACTCTGAAAAACACAAAAAGAAAGATGCCTAGGGTCACTGCTCATCTGCGTGAGCATGCCTTAGGCTTCAAGAAGGCATGAGGACTGCAGATGTGAGACGCCTAAGACAACGCTACAGGGAGACAGGACTGACAGCTGATTGTCCTCGCAGTGGCAGACCACGTGTAACAACACCTGCACAGGATCGGTACATCCGAATATCACACCTGCGGGACAGGTACAGGATGGCAACAACAACTGCCCAAGTTACACCAGGAATGCACAATCCCTCTATCAGTGCTCAGACTGTCCGCAATAGGCTGAGAGAGGCTGGACTGAGGGTGTGTAGGCCAGTTGTAAGGCAGGTCCTCACCAGACATCATCGGCAACAACGTCGCCTATGGGCACAAACCCACCGTCGCTGGACCAAACAGGACTGTCAAAAAGTGCTCCTCACTGACGTCGTGGTTTTGTCTCACCAGAGGTGATGGTCGGATTCACATTTATCATCGAAGGTATGAGCGTTACACCGAGGCCTGTACTCTTGAGCGAGATTGATTTGGAGGTGGAGGGTCCGTCATGGTCTGGGGCGGTGTGTCACAGCATCATCGGACTGAGCTTGTTGCCATTGCAGGCAATCTCAACGCTGTGCATTACAGGGAAGACATCCTCATCCCTCATGTGGTACCCTTCCTGCAGGCTCATCCTGACATGACCCTCCAGCATGACAATGCCACCAGCCATACTGCTCGTTCTGCGTGTGATTTCCTACAAGACAGGAATGTCAGTGTTCTGCCATGGCCAGCGAAGAGCCCGGATCTCAATCCCATTGAGCACGTCTGGGACCTGTTGGATCGGAGGGAGAGGGCTAGGGCCATTCCCCCCAGAAATGTTTGGGTGCCTTGGTGGAAAAGTGGGGTAACATCTCACAGCAAGAACTGGCAAATCTGGTGCAGTCCATGAGGAGGAGATGCACTGCAGTACTTAATGCAGCTTGTGGCCACACCAGATACTGACTGTTACTTTTGATTTTGACCCCCCTTAGTCTATGTCTCAGTTGATGAATCTTGTTATGTTGATACAAATATTTACATATTAAGTTTCATGAAAATAAACGCAGTTGACAGTGAGAGGACGTTTCTTTTTTGCTGAGTTTATATACAGTGCCTTCAGAAAGTATTCACACCCCTTGACTTTTCCACATTTTTTAAAATTGATTATTTAGAGATTTTCTTCAATGGCCTACACACAATACCGCATATTGTCAAAGTGGAATTATGTTAAAACATTTTTTTAAACAACTTAATCAAAAATTCAAAACTGAAATGTCTTGAGTCAATAAGTTTTCAACCCCTTTGTTATGGCAAGCTACAACAAGTTCAGGAGTAAATTATTGCTTAACAAGTTGCATTGACTCACTCGATGCGCCATAATAGTGTTTAACCAGATTTTTGAATGACTATCTAATCTCTGTACTCCACACATACAATTATCTGTAAGGTCCCTCAGTCAAGCAGTGAATTTCAAACACAGATTCAACCACAAAGACCAGGGAGGTTTTCCAATTTCTTGCAAAGAAGGGCATCTATTAGTTGATGAGTAAAAATAAAAAAGCAGACATTGAATATCTCTTTGAGAATGGTGAAGTTATTAATTACACTTTGGATGGTGTATCAATACACACAGTTACTACAAAGATACAGGCGTCCTTCCTAACTCCGTTGCCGGAGAGGAAGTAAACCACTCAGGGATTTCCCCATGAGGCCAATTGTTAACTGTTACAGAGTTTAATGGCTGTGATAGGAAAACTGAGGATGGATCAATTACATTGTAGTTACTCCACATACTAACTTAAATGACAGAATGAAAAGACAGAAACTTTTACAGAATAATAAAAAATATTTTAAAAAACAAACATGCATCCTGTTTGCAACAAGGCACTAAAGTAATACTGCAAAAAATGTGGCAAGGCAATTTACTTTTTGTCTTGAATACAAAGTGTTATTTTTGGGACAAATCCAATAAGGGAAGGGGGATACCTAGTCAGTTGTACAACTGAATGCATTCAACTGAAATGTGTCTTCCATATTTAACTCAACCACTCTGAAACAGAGCGGTGCAGGGGCTGCCATAATCGACATCCACGTCTTCGGCGCCCGGGGAACAGTGGGTTAACTGCCTTGCTCAGGGGCAGAACAACAGATTTTTACCTTGTCAGCTTGAGGATTCAATCCAGCAACCTTTTGGTTACTGACCCAACACTCTAACCACTACAACACATTACTGAGTACCACTCTCTATATTTTCAGGTAAAGAAGCGGCTCCAGGTTATGGGTATCCTTGTAATCAGCAAGGACAGGGGAGTTTTTCAGCATAAAAAAGAAATGCAATAGAGCCAAGCACAGGCAAAATCCTAGAGGAAAACGTGGTTCAGTCTGCTTTCTAGCAGACAATGGGAGATTAATTCATCTTTCAGCAGGACAATAACCTAAAACACAAGGCCAAATCTACACTGGAGTTGCTTATCAAAAAGACAGTGAATGTTCCTGAGTGGCCAAGTTACAGTTTTCACTTAAATCTACTTGAAAATCTATGGCAATACCTGAAAATGGTTGTCTAGCAATGATCAACAACCAATTTGACAGAGCTTGAAAAAATTTGAAAAGAACATTGAGCAAATGTCGCATAATCCAGGTGTGGAAAGATCTTACAGACTTACCCAGAAAGACCAACAGCTGTAATCGCTGCCAAAAGTGGTTCTACAAAGTATTGACTCGGGTGTGAAAACTTGTGTAAATGAGACATTTCTGTACATTTGCTCAAATAAAAAACAAACATGTTTTCACTTTGTCATTATGGGGTATTGTGTGGGTGAGAAAAAAATCTATTGAATTCAGGCTGTAACACAACAAAATGTGGAATAAGTCAATGCTTTAGTAGTCTATGCCTGGGAAGTGCTAGGCTATATGGATTGTGTATCCATTCCACTCAGTTCCTTTTTACTTTTTTGTTTCAGTTTTACTTATTTAGTTTGACAGAATTGACAGCCTTTGCATTTCAACAGCTTTCCCAGTTGTAAGCTAAGGCCGGGTCTCACTGTTATGATATTATGAACAAGTAAGCCTAAACTCACAGAAGAACCAGTTTTTATCATGTGCTCTTAAGTTATATTATTAGCGACTGATATAACATCAGGGATCTAGGTCTTGTGTGTTTTTGCAAATACACATTCCTGAGAATAAGTAATCATACACTTCAAGAGTTCAGCCTAATCCACCATGTTTTCTTGAATATGCTTATGACTCACCGAGCCTGATAAAATCAGACATTTGCAATGGTGGGGGAAGGGAAAGCTTGTCACATTGGGTTATGGGTATCTCATTTTAGAAGTCTCTTTACATCCTATTCCCTAGTTCTCACTGATATTAAAGCCTTTGGTTTAGAATATCTAGGCTGGTGTTAGCTAGCGTGCCTTAAAATAGAGCATCAATAGAGTTTCACCTATTCAGAAGACCCGGAACATGATTAAGACAAAGGAAGTCTTTGTCACGGCCGTTAAAAGAAGAGTACCAAGGTGCAGCGTGGTCAGCGTACATTTTCTCTTTATTTGGAAAATGACACCAAACAAAACTATAAACACTACAAAAACAAACCGTAAAGCTAAAGGCTATGTGCCCTAAACAAAGTAAACTTCCCACAAACACAAGTGGGGAAAAAGGGCAGCCTAAGTATGGTTCTCAATCAGAGACAACAATAGACAGCTGTCCCTGATTGAGAACCCTACCCGGCCAAAACATAGAACTACACAACATAGAATACCCACCCCAACTCACGCCCTGACCAAACAAAATAGAGACATAAAAAGGATCTCTAAGGTCAGGGCGTGACAGTCTTTCAAATTGTTGACACACTGGCATTCTTGGAGCAGACCAGACATCAAGAGAAAAACTTTAAAAAGTTAACAAAAATGTTAGCTTAAATAGGTCCGTTGGTGAAACACAAACAGTCTATATTAACCTATACAGTACATCAGTGATGATTGCACACTTGTTTGAAAGGGGCCCTAATAATTGCTTAGGGGTTTCCACATCTACTGAGTGGCCTCCACTAATAAGTGCAGCTAACCTAATCTTCCCAACAACATTGTTAACAGTACAGGGTAATAATTAGCGATTAGTGCAAAGTATTGGAAATATTAGCTAAAAACATCTCTCCAGGTCTGACCACCAAGGCCCAGGGAGGGTGCAGGGTCCTGGGTGTAGGGTGCCCCTTCATAATTTATCTTATCTTTCCTTATGTATATTTTTTTAATTCGTTTTTTTTCTTCACCTTACTGCTGTTTAGATGGGTTTTCAGGTGTAATTCTAGATTCCTGTACATAGCTAAGAAGCTGGCCTATTATCTGTCCTAATTCTTTCCCCACAAAGTCACTACTTTTGAAACTTTTCTGATTGTTTTGTATTTTTCTCTTTTAGTAGAACTGCACTGTGAGCGGCCCTCAGGAACCAGAGGACCAGGTCTGACCACCCAGGCCCAGGGAGGGTGCAGGGTGTAGGGTTCCCAGGCCACTGGGCCTATGGAGCAGATCCACTGGGTGAGACACCGCTGGCAGCAGCTGGTGGCCGCAGAGTCAGGTCAAGGTAGGTACTCGGCCCCTGACGCCGTGCCCACCAAGAGTTCCCCGAAGCTCCACAACGCACAGCTCACTGGCAAACGGAGGACGGTCATCGCCCGCCATGGACCCTACCAGCATGAGTACGACAGCGTCTCCAAGGGATGCCAGGGCAACGGCATCCGCACCACCAAGTACAGCCTTCTGAGCTTCATTCCCATGAACCTGTTCCAGCAGTTCCACAGGTGAGAGGGATCCCTAACCACATGCTGACTTACACAAGGGATGGGGTAGATCATAGTTGATTATTACCGGTCAATCATGTTTGTCGATGTTGGGAATTAACTCGCATCAAGCAGGAGTGCCTTAGAGGCACTTGATTATAATCTGGTAATCATGTACTTTGTGAATTAACTCAAAATGAGCAGATTCCAAATGGTGAATGCAGTGCACCCATAAGGGTACAGGTAACCTTAGGGCAGGGGTTCACAAACTTTTTTGGTCTGCGAACCCATTCTGATATCAAAACATTTTCGCGACCCCCACTATGTAAAATTTTTAAAATGTAATCAACTAACAATCCCACTGGGCAAAAACTGGTTGCATTAACATTGTTTCCTCATAACTTCAACAAAAAATAGAAATCTTATGACATTGAATCAATGTGGAATACTGATTGGATTTGCAAAAAGTCATCAACGAAAGGCAATTTAGTATTTGTTTCACCCAACTTTTAACCCAAATCCAATGACATGGTGAAATGTTTTCTTGATTTCACATTGAATTCACATTATTTGACATCTCAACCAAATGTAAATCTAAATTAGTTGAAATGACATCCTAGCCCAGTGAGATGTTTATTTGTTTTATTTGGGCCATGTATTTTGCAAATTAGTCTGACAGTATTTCAATCAGTATTTCAATCAGAAGACAGAATGGTTTGAAGTGACTGAAATGTATTGGGAAATTCAGAAAATCATCAGGCAGTAATGTTGTATGATCTTCTGTGTAGAAAAGTAATTGATAAATCATTTATGTTGTTTTTCCCCCAGTCTGATTTAGTGCATGGCCTTGTCCACTCAGTTCTAACGGCTTGTGGGCATAGCAGAGAAAAACAGTACTTACGTATTTATGTTTTCCGGAGTCTTATCTTTCAGTGATGGGGTCATTATATTTTGTAGCTTAAACCATTCAAAAGAAAGAGCCACATTCGTAGGAAGAAAACAGAAGCCTCTCTTTTTATTATAAACGCATCTAGCGGCTACCAGAGGTTACTGGCGTAACCCTGGTTCTATGAACCAAGTGCAAATTTCCTCATGACCCAATTTTTATATCAGGTGACCCAACATGGGGTCCTAACCAAGGGGCCAGTGTTCCGGTCTAGAAGCACTGTTTCGACTGCTCCTTCAGTTTTGCTTCGGTACTGCAGTTTTAATGACGCCTTGCCCAGAAAGACAATTTCCATAGACTGCCACATAGAGAAGTTAGATTAGAAAATTCAGAATAAAATACTTTAGTCATCACCTTTAGTCAGCACAAAACATCCATTGAAATATTCAAATAATTTCTGCTGAGGACGGGTTTTTTTCTCTTCATCACTCACAGCCGAAGATTTTAAAATTTTCTATTCATCCAATGTCTGCCATGTTTTTGGGTGACGTGATTACATCGTCACTGCTCGCTCTGCTCCCTGTGCGCACAGAGTTCACATGTGATGTTGTTCCATATAAACCTGATGCAACCTGAGTGTACTTCCGGCGCCGACAGAGATGGCCGCCTCGCTTTGCGTTCCTAGGAAACTATGCAGTTTTTTGTTTTTTTACGTGTTATTTCCTACATTAGTACCCCAGGTCATCTTAGGTTTCATTACATAGAGTCGAGAATAACTACTGAATATAAGAGCAGCGTCAACTCACCATCAATACGACCAAGAATATGATTTTCGCGAAGCGGATCCTGCGTTCTGCCTTTCACCCAGGACAACGGAATGGATCCCAGCCGGCGACCCAAAAAAACGACTTCGTAAAAGAGGGAAACGAAGCGGTCTTCTGGTCAGACTCCGGAGACGGGCACATCGTGCACCACTCCCCAGTATACTTCTCGCCAATGTCCAGTCTCTTGACAACAAGGTTGATGAAATCCGAGCAAGGGTAGCATTCCAGAGGGACATCAGAAACTGTAACGTTCTTTGCTTCACGGAAACATGGCTCACTGGAGAGACGCTATCGGAGTCGGTGCAGCCAGCTGGTTTCTCCACGCATCGCGCCGACAGAAACAAAACATCTTTCTGGTAAGAAGAGGGGCGGGGGCGTATGCCTTATGGCTAGCGAGATGTGGTGTGGCCACAATAATATACAGGAACTCAAGTCCTTCTGTTCACCTGATTTAGAATTCCTCACAATCAAATGTCGACCGCATTATCTACCAAGGGAATTCTCTTCGATTATAATCACAGCCGTATACATTCCCCCCCAAGCAGACGCATCGATGGCTCTGAACAAACTTTATTTGACTCTTTGCAAACTGGAATCCATACATCCTGAGGCTGCATTCATTGTAGCTGGGGATTTTAACAAGGCTAATCTGAAAACAAGACTCCCTAAATTGTATCAGCATATCGATTGCGCAACCAGGGCTGGCAAAACCTTGGATCATTGCTATTCTAACTTCCGCGACGCATATAAGGCCCTGCCCCGCCCTCCTTTCGGAAAAGCTGACCACGACTCCATTTTGTTGATCCCTGCCTACAGACTGAAACTAAAACAAGAAGCTCCCACGCTGAGGTCTGTCCAACGCTGGTCCGACCAATCTGATTCCACACTCCAAGACTGCATCCATCACGTGGACTGGGATATGTTTCGTATTGAGACCAGGATGTCTTGCTCCCAGGCAGACTAAATAACTTTTTTGCCCGCTTTGAGGACAATACAGTGCCACTGACACGGCCTGCAACCAAAACATGCGGCCTCTCCTTCACTGCAGCCGAGGTGAGTAAAACATTTAAACGCGTTAACCCTCGCAAGGCTGCAGGCCCAGACGGCATCCCCAGCCGCGCCCTCAGAGCATGCGCAGACCAGCTGGCTGGTGTGTTTACGGACATATTCAATCAATCCCTATCCCAGTCTGCTGTTCCCACATGCTTCAAGAGGGCCACCATTGTTCCTGTTCCCAAGAAAGCTAAGGTAACTGAGCTAAACGACTACCGCCCCGTAGCACTCACTTCCGTCATCATGAAGTGCTTTGAGAGACTAGTCAAGGACCATATCACCTCCACCCTACCTGACACCCTAGACCCACTCCAATTTGCTTACCGCCCAAATAGGTCCACAGACGATGCAATCTCAACCACACTGCACACTGCCCTAACCCATCTGGACAAGAGGAATACCTATGTGAGAATGCTGTTCATCGACTACAGGTCGGCATTCAACACCATAGTACCCTCCAAGCTCGTCATCAAGCTCGAGACCCTGGGTCTCGACCCCGCCCTGTGCAACTGGGTACTGGACTTCCTGACGGGACGCCCCCAGGTGGTGAGGGTAGGCAACAACATCTCCACCCCACTGATCCTCAACACTGGGGCCCCACAAGGGTGCGTTCTGAGCCCTCTCCTGTACTCCCTGTTCACCCACGACTGCGTGGCCACGCACGCCTCCAACTCAATCATCAAGTTTGCGGACGACACAACAGTGGTAGGCTTGATTACCAACAACGACGAGACGGCCTACAGGGAGGAGGTGAGGGCCCTCGGAGTGTGGTGTCAGGAAAATAACCTCACACTCAACGTCAACAAAACTAAGGAGATGATTGTGGACTTCAGGAAACAGCAGAGGGAACACCCCCCTATCCACATCGATGGAACAGTAGTGGAGAGGGTAGTAAGTTTTAAGTTTCTCGGCATACACATCACAGACAAACTGAATTGGTCCACCCACACAGACAGCATCGTGAAGAAGGCGCAGCAGTGCCTCTTCAACCTCAGGAGGCTGAAGAAATTCGGCTTGTCACCAAAAGCACTCACAAACTTCTACAGATGCACAATCGAGAGCATCCTGGCGGGCTGTATCACCGCCTGGCAACTGCTCCGCCCACAACCGTAAGGCTCTCCAGAGGGTAGTGAGGTCTGCACAACGCATCACCGGGGGCAAACTACCTGCCCTCCAGGACACCTACACCACCCGATGTTACAGGAAGGCCATAAAGATCATCAAGGACAACAACCACCCGAGCCACTGCCTGTTCACCCCGCTATCATCCAGAAGGCGAGGTCAGTACAGGTGCATCAAAGCTGGGACCGAGAGACTGAAAAACAGCTTCTATCTCAAGGCCATCAGACTGTTAAACAGCCACCACTAACATTGAGTGGCTGCTGCCAACACACTGACTCAACTCCAGCCACTTTAATAATGGGAATTGATGGGAAATGATGTAAAATATATCACTAGCCACTTTAAACACTGCTACCTAATATAATGTTTACATACCCTACATTATTCATCTCATATGTATACGTATATACTGTACTCTATATCATCTACTGCATCTTTATGTAATACATGTATCACTAGCCACTTTAACTATGCCACTTTGTTTACATACTCATCTCATATGTATATACTGTACTCGATACCATCTACTGTATCTTGCCTATGCCGCTCTGTACCATCACTCATTCATATATCTTTATGTACATATTCTTTATCCCCCTACACTTGTGTGTATAAGACAGTAGTTTTGGAATTGTTAGTTAGATTACTTGTTGGTTATTACTGCATTGTCGGAACTAGATGCACAAGCATTTCGCTACACTCGCATTAACATCTGCTAACCATGTGTATGTGACAAATAAAATTGGATTTGATTTGATTTAATGACGGTCCATGAATTGGCTAATGCGAACATGAGCAGATTACCTTAAAAACAACGGTTGGACATCTTAAAAGCAGTCTCCAGTTGTTATTATAGCACAGTGGTCACAACCCTTACTTTGGGAAACCCTACCTTAAAGGGTCGATGTGGAATTTATCAAAACCCTCGTCTCTTCTCATCAGGGTGGCCAACCTATATTTCCTGTTCCTGGTGATGCTGAACTGGGTCCCGGTGGTGGAGGCCTTTCAGAAGGAGATCACCATGATTCCCCTAGTAGTGGTGCTCATCGTCATCGCCATCAAGGATGCCCTGGAGGACTACCGCCGCTACTGTTTTGACCAGAAGGTCAACAACAACGTCGCCACAGTATACAGCGGGTCAGTGGGCCGGCTGGACAATAGTGGCCTGTGTTTATCTTTTTTAAGGGGAACAGTCACTGTGTTGTTCCAACTACTACATATATAGTTATGGAGTTGAGCCTTTTTAGTTATTACACAATACACATACAGAAAAATTAATTGTGTTACATAACAGTAATTTTTACTGTGTTAATAAAATGTTCTTAGTTACCAGAGAAATTACAGCATTACGACAGGTTTATTGATTTTATGATGCTAGCATTCAAATTGAAGGTCTCAAAACATCTTGAACACAAACTTCATATCCTACAGTGTGCTGTGTTAATCAGCACCAAAGCACCATGAATTGCATACTGGGAATTTCTGTAACAGTAGGATCAAAGGTGAAGTAGCAATTTACATGATACAGCCTACAGTTCTGTATAACCATTAGCATAGCAAACATGAACACCTTTCTCACAGAGCCTAAAGCTGAGGACCGGTGGTCCTGGATCTGATGTTGATTATTGTAGATTCAGTTGTCTGTGTTACTGTATGTGGGATTAGGGAGCACCATACATACAGCACAGATAATCTATGGGGTTACTCATTTATCCATTCCTTTGTGCTGTCCAGAGTTTCACAGACCATCTAGGAAGTCATAAAAGTTCAACTTTGAGTTGTTTATGATGTGATGGATTGTGGAAGGGTGGCTCTTTTGGTCTCTTAAGGCAGTGAGGTGTAGTGTTAGTGATCAAGGAGTTAAGCTCTCCCCTGCAAAGTAGATATCTTTTCTTTATCTAAACCTCACCCTGGAGATTCTGCATCCTGGATCAGGATAGACAACGACAGTAAAACAGAAAAGGCGTGTGTATCAAGAGGCAGAGCTCGGTCGATCGTGAGTGGCTGGGAATACTGGAGAGATACAAAGGTTGGCTTGGATTTAAGTCAAGTTTACCAGTAAGTAAACCCTCTGGATTTGACCTGGTGGAGTTTTTCACTGGTCTTAGGAATCATCTACAACTTGGTGTGGCATGTCCAAGGACAAAGTTCCAATCTGAATGACCAACTGGGGAGGAAGAGAAGGACGGTGGTGTCCTCCCTCACAGAGGATGAAGAGCTGACGGAAGTCCCCAAGTCATACAGCAGCAACAAGGTGAACACCACCAAGTACTCCTTCCTCTCATTTGTCCCCAAGAACCTGTTTGAACAACTCCATCGCTTCGCAAATGTATATTTCCTCTTCCTGGCAGCTCTGAACTTTATCCCAGTGGTCAATGCCTTTCATCCAGCATTATTCCCATTCTCCTGGTGCTGTCAGTGACAGCCGTGAAGGATCTCTGGGAAGACTATAGAAGAGACAAATCAGACAAGATCGCCAACGGACGCATCTGTGAGGTTTACAGCAAGTAAATACACTGAGTGTACAAAACATTAGTTGCACCCACTTTTGCCCTCAGAACGAACAGCTTCAATTCGAATGGTGGACCATTCTTGATACACACTGGAAACTGTTGGTGTGAAAACCCCAGCAGCTTTGCAGTTCTTGACACACTGAAACTGGTGAGCCTGGCACTTATTACCATACCCGGTTCAAAGGCAATTAAATCTTTTGTCTTGCCCTCTGAATGGCACACATACACAATCCATGTCTCAACGCTTAAAAATGTTTTAACCTGCCTCTTCCCCTTCATCTACACTGACTAAAGTGGATTTAACAGGTGACATCAACAAGGGATCACAGATTGACCAGGTGAATGCAGGTAAAACTATGTCATGGAAAGAGCAGGTGTTCATAATGTTTTTTCGACACTCGGTGTACATTCATAGTAGATCTGCGAATAGCAAAGTGCTGTTCATTATCTCTGAATTGGAGCAAATGGAATTACTACTGCTCACAAACTGGTTAAACTGCCTGAAAACAGTTTGAAATGCACAAGATCCATTCATACTGTAGTTATTAGGAAAACAAACACCATACTATACATGTGCTTTTATTCGGTAAACTGCTCTGTTATGACAGGTAAAACATACTGATACTGTATGTTTCTGGAACATTCTGATAGCTATATAAGCATACTGGTCTGGGAATATTGCAAAGCATGGATAAGTGTGAGATAACAGGTTAACAAACTGACTGGTAGTTATATGTGACAACTACTTTAACATGTAAACAAAACCTACAGACCTATAGATCTGCAGCTTCTTTTTTATACTTACTAAGGGCTGTATATGGTACCATCGAACTGACTAGCATGCAACCTAGAGCAGGTATATGCTGAACTGAAAGTAGGACACATTGACATAATCTCTGCCTCTCTACAAAAGGTAAATCATATGATCTGTGATTGTAAAACATAATTATTGTGCCATGTGAGAGATGGACACACACATCACTCACTCAATTCCTCTGATGGCTCTCTGCACATAAGGCCTTGACAAGAGTAAATCAATGTTCAATGGCTGAGTTCTCACTTGTTGAAACCTATCCCCTTTTCCAGAGTCTAGGAGTGAGTAGTAGAGGTAGCCTGTTGGTTCTTCCTCCCAGGTCTACATGTCCCACCATGCAATAGCTCACAGCCTCAGGTATAGTGAGGCCAGAAAATCTCTATAGCCTATCCACACCAACATACTTTATTCAACATACTCTTTCATGTTGGGTGAATGTAAACAGACCACATTATTACAGTAATTGTCTCTAACCAGAAAACTCCCAGTTCCTGCCAGGAAAAGGTGGTAGTGGTGGACAATGAGATAAATGATTAACCTTAAATTATATTCACACACCGGCCTGGTGGAGCATTGTGTGTTTGAGAAGCCTTACACTCACGCCCTGTGATTGATTTGAAGACTTGTTTGTTAACACCCACCCTACCAGCTACAGGTAGCATTACAGTTGGCGTGGTTCCGTCATGTGCGTGTTACTGTGTACCCAAACACACACCACACTCCCTGCTTCAAAGGAGCACACACACTGACTGTATACACAATTGAATCTTGACCCAGACCATAACACACAATAAGCAGGTTAAATGCAGCACATGTATTTCATGGTTGTCTGAAATAAATGTTCATTTTAAAGTCTCTCTTGTGGTGCTGAGCCCCATAGTTCAGTTAATTTGTAAAGGATTATTCCAACACACGATTACCTCACGGTCTTGTCTTGAGAGAGGTCACCGACTGAAATGTCAACAACAAAAAAGTGCAGGGTTATTGTTGTCTTCTGGAGTTTTTTTTAAATGTGTAAAATACATAACCATGTTTAGGTGCTTTTAATGGTTGGTTAAAGGCATGCTCCCTTGCTTGTGTGAATACTGTTCATATGTATGAAATCATTTTTATTTTGTTGTAATTCTGCTCCTGTGGTACTGTTAGCAACGTTTCAACCACAGAGGGTCTTCAGGCCTTCGTCATATTTGATAGTACTCACATGGTCCCACTCTGTGCCCTCAAGCAGTTAACAGGTTATCTTGTGGTATGTTTTATGATAGGAAACAGCAGACTTATGTGGACCAGCGTTGGCAGGACGTCCGCGTGGGCGACTTTGTCCGTCTGTCCTGTAACGAGATCATCCCTGCAGACATGCTGCTGCTGTACTCCTCTGACCTCCACGGCGTCTGCTACATCGAGACGGCCAACCTGGACGGGGAGACCAACCTCAAACAGAGACAGGTGGTCAGAGACCTGCCACAAGTATGTGGCTCACGTCGCTCTCATTGGTTTGAACATGCTGTTAACATTGTCATGATTGCACTTCAGTTTTTAAAATAATTGAGGTTAAAGCATGCTTGCAAGAGACGGGGTGCCTCGCACCTGCCTAAACTAAACACTGCCGTTTATTGTACAGCTGAAGGTGGAGTGGTACAATAATAAAAAGTTTGATAAAACATGATGCAAGAAGCTGTGATTTACCTGCATTACACAACTGTACTGTATATATGTGTAAAAAGCTGTACACTTCCTGTAAAGTTATGGTGTAATGAAGAAAACAAAACATTTGAGACAAAAATATTGTCCTTTGGTCTAGCAGGAAAATAACCACAGAATTTCACAAAGTACTCTATAAAAGTTCTAACCAGAATGCCTAGTAGAGATTGGAAATATTTACAGCGTGTGAGTGTCATCTGTTTCAGGGTTCCGAGTTGACTCCAGAGAACTTCCACAGTCGCATTGAATGCGAGAACCCCAACAACGACCTCAGCCGGTTTCGAGGTTACATGTGAGTCTCATTTTAGTCTGGTTTAATTGACTACAGATACTGTATGGAAACAGACTTTCTAAACTTTTGAAAGGCAAGGTGACTTTCATGTTTTTTACAGGGAGCACCCCAGTAATGCTCGTGTGGGCTTACACAACGACAACCTCCTCCTGAGAAGCTGCACCATCCGCAACACAGAGACCATCATAGGCATCGTGGTCTATGCAGGTAAGAGGGTGAAACACTCCTTTATCCCCAGGTCTACCCCACGCTAGGGTTTGGAGTGTCCCATTATCCAACCCAGTTGTCTACATATTACAAGTTATACCTGGGCAACCAGCAGGACTGTGGCCATTGAGCACTGGAGTTGTGGTGCAGCCCTGATGTAACAGGCTATGCTGGTGAGAGTATAATCTGCCTCTAGTGTACTCAACACTGTACTTGAACCTTCTGTCATGAAGCCTATATAATGCTGCCTAAATTTAGATTGTCGCCTAAATAGACATACCTAAAAGTAACTGCTATGCATGTGCAATTACATGATTCTGGTATATTTGGAAAGATATCTGGGAGATTGAGGAAATTATCAGATGGAGTTACATAGTTCAGAATACACAAGATCAAGCACACACAAAATAAGTGTTTTTATTTTGAAAGTAATCTTTAATTGACAAGCTATAAGGGAATTATTGATGCCCAGAGCTGGAAACGCATCAGATGGCTTCCACAACATGTGAACAATGGGATTGATAGACCTAACAACTAGAAATGGGCAGATGTTTTAGTAAGTGGTGTCAGGTGTGGTCATGGGACGTTTCCAAGTGTCCCTAAACCTCTCCAGAGTGGCATGTCTGTAAATTAGATAATTCCAGTGCTATTACATATTTCCAATCCCTAAATGCTATTTGTTCAGTATAAAAACACAATTTCTACCATATCAACCTCACTCAAACATTGCGGGGGTGTTAAGGGGTATCCAGGGTACATTCAAGTGTCCTTTCAACCTCTCCAAAGTGTCCAAATGTGGTAATTATACTGTTTTTTGCACACTGGATGTACCTAAAAGTAAATGTTTCTACAACATCAACCTCTAACATTGCGGTGGTGTCGGGGGACATACAGGGGATATCCAAGTGTTTTTTCAACCTCTCCAAAGGGCCTGAACTTTTAGCCTAGGCATATCCAATGTATTGGTACCACATACAAATGAACTGTTTATAAAAGCAACCGATATATATTCAAAAATATATACAAATGTCTTATCAAACAAACTTGGTTACACACGCGACCTTCACTAAAATAGAAATAAGCTGAACTATTTACAAATCCAGGTATAGATGATTGGATTTCACTTCCCCCATAGCTTGTGCATGCCATGATAGTCTTTGAAGCAGTCCCTCTCCGCCAGAAAACAAGTTAACTGCCATTTCGGGGGGGTCTTGTAATGGGTATGAGGTTGCTTTGGGCCCCCAATTCAGCCATTTCTAACACCAGCTGCTCTCGGAAGGCCAACTGAGAGGTTTGACCTTTTGCTTGGCCATCTGCTTGTGGAGAATGAAATAATTTACTGTAGCAATGTCCACAACATGGTAAAAACAAGTGTCTTATGGAGGACATGGAAGTTGCCTATCAGAGCATCATATAGGTCGACACCCCCATGCTGGCATTGTAGTCCTTCACAGAAACAGGAATAGGGACATTCTTCCTTTTTCACCCTCCTTGAGACATGGTTGTTATTGAATGCTTTATGCTGTGTGAGCATGGTTACTTCCCTAGTGTCCTTCCGTTTCACAAAAAGCAGCTTGTTAGTCCTGATAGAACGTATGGTCCCCCTCTCCGCTGTCTGTCATGTCGTTTGCCTTGGTCTTGGGGAAACTGATTTTGTTAGGACGAATGGTGCCACAACTCCCTATTTTATTTTTCAAGAGGTCTATGAAAAGTTGATGTGGAACTATCAGACAGGGTGATTTGACATAGCAGTGAAGGGTGAATGAAGCCTTGACCAGCGGGGGCGCTAGCTGGGGAGGGGTGGCTCCCAAATGTCATCATCCAAATAATCTGCATCCTCCACTCAGTGATGAATAAAATAAAGGGATATATTGTTAAGACACACAGAATTACAGTTGAGTAAATTTACAAAACATTACTGTGAAGTAAAAACACCAAGCCTAAACTATATCTGTATAGTTACTCACATAGAGGGTATGAAGCACAGACAAAATGCAAACAGTAACACTTTGGAGACAAAGGCAGGTGTGAGAACCACAAACAATGGCCATGAGAGTTTATTTATTTTATATCTTAATTCTTATTTTCAATGCCGGCCTAGGAACAGTGGGGTAACTGCCTTGTTATGGGGCAGAACGATAGATTTGTACCTTGCCAGCTCGGGGATTCGATCTTGCAACCTTCTTTCGGTTACTATTCCAACACTCTAACCACTAGGCTACGCTGCCGCCTTAGTGGCCTCTCCAAACTATTACGATGAGGAAATTTAGAACAGCAAACAGTGAACTAATATTAAACAGACAACTACTTTGGAATTATATAGCATTGAAATGACTTGTAAACTAAATCCACAGCACAAAAATCAGACAACATATAAATACGAAATACATAGTCAAAAGTGGATCCAATCCTTCTAGAGAGCAATCTTCGTCGGCCCGAGACGAGCAAATCGCTCCCCTGATCCGAGTCAGGCTCTAGTATTTTATTCAAAGCTTCTTTGTCGGTATACTTATTTATAGCTTCCTTCTTTTTAGTTTCCTGTTCGATATATATTCTTAGTTTTTACCTATTTACTTTTGAGAAGCCTTTTATGCTATCCTTTATGCTAAAGTGATCAAATTTAAACCAATGAAAATCTGCTTACAATATAATGTAGCGTGCTCGGTGCTGCAATATAATATAATGTAACATGCTCGTCTCTGAGGCAGGTAGCAACAGTTCGCATTACGCATCAAATGTTCTAGGCCTTGCTTTGTCCCACCCAGGTCAACTGCATAGCCTTGAACGGCATATCTCATTGGCTACAAGACTGTCGTTGAATCCCCTGTGTAATAGATGCACACTGCGCTTAAACAGGACATATGTCATGCGCAAAGATAGTCACTCGGTGGACATTCGATGTTGACGTTAAGGCATGCATAATCAGATAACATTGGCAATAGGCTAGATCTGTTCTTACCAACCTAGGGATTAATTTCAAACCCCCCATGTAGCTATAGCTCAAACACAAATTGAAGTTTACCTTGTAAGATGTTTGGTGAAAATAAAATGTTTGACTCTCTGGGCTGGTGATCATTAACGGTAGGTCACAGGCAGACAAATAAGACATCCACATGATCTGTGGAGTCCTGGCTTTCGGTGTGAATCAACGTATTCCATGTTTATTTCGTTTATGCTTCACAACGCTAACCGGAATGTAGGTAGCAGACATATTGAAATGAGGTAATCGGCTCGGCCTGCCCATATATGGTAGTAAGTCACGCCAAAGATTTTAAGGCACAGATCAATAGCCAAGATACTCAGCTTTCCGGAGAAACTCTTCTGTTGCAGATTGGGGCTATCGTTCTCATATCAGACTGAATTGAATGAAACAAATCAAATAGGGTCCCCAAATATGGGGGCTTTACATTTAAGAGGTTAAGAGAACTACCACATTTCCTGCCCCCATAGTCTATATCAGTGTTGGCTGCTAGGAGTGTAGCCTGCCCCCAGCTCCTTTTATGCCTTGTCCCCATTAGACACATCAGGCAGGGCTGACCACTGCAGGCTAAACCTGTTTCTGCTCAGTCAGATAAGGTTTCTGCTTCCATTATTATTACTACAAAATCCATGCAAGCATACAGTTACACCAGCTCTGGTACCAGCAAGGGCTTTCTATGCACGCCATTCATCTCATCTTCCTGCATTTGCTATTGTGATACAGGGGAGAATCAACCTCTGCCATCTTATGCGCTGCATTTCAGTGCCTATGCAATTTCATTGTAACAAATGTCTCTGTTGTAAGGGTACTATCACCTCTTCATGTTTATTCGACAGTCACTAACACAGGGTATTTTGACCCAGGTCTACTATAAAACCACATATACATGTATACAGCCATGCTTGTTTTGTGTGATCTTGAACACAGGTCACGAGACCAAAGCCATGAAGAACAACAGTGGGCCGCGGTATAAACGCAGTAAACTGGAGCGCAGGATGAACATGGACATACTGTGGAGTGTTGTCCTGCTGGTCATCATGTGTCTGACCGCAGCTATAGGTTCGTACTGATCAGTATAACTTATCACATCGATATGAACACGTGTCTGTACAGCTGTATTTGGTTGCTGACCAAATCTATATGAACACAATGCTTATCGTGTCCTACCACACAGTTATTGGTCTTTGCTGTTGTAACATAGCTATATAGTTTCTGTAAACAAGTCTTTTGACCACATCTATATAATTATTTGTGCCCCTCAGGCCATGGTCTCTGGCTCAGGAACCTGGAAGAAGCTTCCTTTCTGATCCCTGACACCACATCTCCTGCCCTGGCTGGCTTTTACCTGTTCTGGACCATGATCATAGTACTACAGGTAGGTAGCACACTAAATGTCATAACACTGTGAGTCAATGTGAAAACTTCCTGGCTCTAAATTATATTCAATTTTCTCCTCGGCAGGTGCTCATCCCTGTCTCCCTGTACGTGTCCATCGAGATTGTCAAACTGGGTCAAATCTTCTTCATCCAGAACGACGTGGACTTCTACAATGAGTACCTGGACTCCAGGATCCAGTGTCGAGCCCTGAACATCACAGAGGACCTAGGTCAGATCCAGTATGTGTTCTCAGACAAGACTGGCACACTGACGGAGAACAAGATGGTGTTCCGGCGTTGCACCATTGCTGGGGTGGAGTACCCACACGAGGAAAATGGTGAGAAGTCTAATTTAATTTTGCTACACCACTACCAGGGGCACTAATGAGAGATGGTATTGTGAATGTTTGATACCCTGAAATTAAGGATTTTGTACAATGTATTTAACCATTGCTTTCATCCCTCTGTGTCTATCTTTCTGACAGCGCGGAGGCTTGAAGTGTACAAGCAGGAGGAGGACGAGGCGATGGGCCGCTCCCACACGCTCAAGTCACGTGCCAGCGCCAAGTCCCTGAGCTGCAAGTCGCTCAGCTGCAACCGCAGCTCCGTGTCCCTGCACACACTGACAGGCCACTCAGAAGGCGAGGGGGAGGAGACCCCCAGCCCCACCCTGCCCCGACATAGCGCCTTCAGTAGCCCTATGGTGAGACTCATACACCCAGTGTTTCTTTAGTCATTCGCAATGAGACCCCCCGAAGATGCACGTTTTTTTGTTATAGCCAAGCACGAAGACACCTGATTCAGCTAATCAAAGACTTGGTGATTAGTTGAATCACACACAACTGACAGCATGGTATGAGTTGTCTAATTCCTATCTTCCATCTAGGAGAAGGATGTAGTCCCGGACCCTTTCCTGGTGCAGAAGCTGAACTGTCTGTCCTCCCCGCTCTTCCTTTTGATGGACGCCAGTATGGAGCTCACCTACATCGTGGACTTCTTCATGGCTCTGGCCATCTGCAACACGGTGGTGGTGTCCTCACCCAACCAACCCCGCCATGTGGTACGTAACATAGCTTCATTCTAATAATTTTTAAAAGAATGGTACATATTTTCAATGTTTTAACTCCAAACAATGTCCATTTGTAGTCCTCGAAGGGGGAAAGCACACACTGAATATAACAAAAATGTACATGTTAGAACAGGATTGGTGCCAATTGCATTAAAAGGATCTTGTCAATTTCATTCCCAGGTCCAGGTGCCTGAGGTCTCCCGTACCCCCCTTAAATCCCTGGAGGACATCAAGATGCTGTTCCAGCGTTTCAGCCTCCCCCGCTTCTCCACACTCTCTCCTCCACACACTACAGAGAGTACTCGCAGCTTCACCGGCAGGCTCTTCGCCAGGGGCAAGCCAGCCACCTTCACCCCCAGCCCTTCCCCTATCCCCACCAAGAGGGGTACAGATCCAGACGGGGAGCCTAACTTTGAGGCCTCCGTCCTGATTATCAAACCAGGGCTGGATGGACCCCCTGGAGAGGATGGGGACCAAGGGGATGAGGAGGGAGAACATGGCTCTTGGAAAGGCGAAGAGGACAAGATTGTACAACTCAACCCAGGGGCCTGGAGCGGGCTGGAGAACTCTAATGGAGCCCAAGACCCTCCCGGTGAACTTGGGGCAGACGAACTGATCTATGAGGCGGAGAGCCCAGACGAGGCGGCACTGGTCCACGCGGCAAGGGCCTACCACTGCACCCTGCGGGGACACTCGCTGGAGCGCCTTCTGGTGGAGCTGCCGGGGATGGGCAGCCTGGCCGTGCACCTGCTCCACATCCTGCCATTCGACTCCACCCGCAAGAGGATGTCTGTGGTGGTCCGCCACCCACTCACCAAGCAGGTGGTGGTCTACACCAAGGGCGCAGACTCCGTCATCATGGACCTGGCAGAGTCACCTAAAGGTGCTGAGCAGTCAGAGAGCAGGCAGGGTCACATCAGAGAACAAACCCAGAAACACCTAGACAACTACGCCAGGGAAGGCCTTCGCACCCTCTGCATCGCTAAAAGGGTACAGACGTCTACAGTGGTTCTGCTTTCTGTACCAGCTTAGAATACAATAGGTTATTGTACTCAGAAGATTACATTATTTTCACACACTTATCAAACAAACCAAGAATATATTACCCAAAAATGTCACAGTGGTTGACTGGTGACTTGTGCAAACAAGTGTTTTATTTTTTTATTAGATTTTTATTGACCCATCTTTAGAGGACAAAATAAATAAATAAATGTTTTTTTGTTACATGTACAGCACCAGCCAAACATTTGGACACACCTACTCATTCCACGGTTTTTCTTTATTTGTACTATTTTCTACATTGTACAATAATAGTGAAGATATCAAAACTATGAAATAACACATATGAAATCATGTGGTAACCAACAAAGTGTTAAACAAATCAAAATATTTTTAATCTCAAATATATTTTATATTTGAGATTCATCAGAATAGCCACCCTTTGTCTTGATGACAGATTTGCACACTCTAGGCATTCTCTCAACCGGCTTCATGAGGTAGTCAACCGGGAATGAATTTCAATTAACACGTGTGCCTTGTTAATTTGTGGAATTTATTTCCTTCTTAATGCGTTTGAGCCAATCAGTTGTGTTGTGACGAGGTAGGGGTGGTATACAGAAGATAGCCCTATTTGGTAAAAGACCAATTCCATATTATGGCAAGAACAGTTTCATCAAGACATGAAGGTCAGTCAATCCGGAAAACTTCAAGAACTTTGAACGTTTCTTCAAGTGCAGTCACAAAAATCATCAAGTGCTATGATGAAACTTGCTCTTATGAGGACCGCCACAGGAAATGAAGACCCAGAGTTAACTCTGCTGTAGAGGATAAGTTTGTTAACGTTAACTACATCTTGGATTGCAGCCCAAATAAATGCTTCACAGAGTTCAAGTAACAGACACATCTCAACATCAACTGTTCAGAGGAGACTGTGTGAATCAGGCCTTCATGGTTGAATTGCTGCAAGAAACCACTACTAAAGGACACCAATAAGAAGAAGAGACTTTCTTGGGCCAAGAAACACGAGCAATGGACATGAGACCGGTGGAAATCTGTCCTTTGGCCTGAAGAGTCCAAATTTGAGATTTTTTGTTCCAACCACCGTGACTTTCTGAGACGCAGAGTAGGTGAACGGATGATCTCTGCATGTGTGGTTACCACCGTGAAGCATGGAGGAGGAAATGTGATGGTGTGGGGGTGCTTTCCTGGTGACACTGTCAGGGATTTATTTAGAATTCAAGGCACACTTAAACTGCTTTGCTACCACAATATTCTGCAGCGATACGCCACTCCATCTGGGACTACCATTTTGTTTTTCAACAGGAAAATGACCTAAAACACACCTTCATGCTGTGTAAGGGCTATTTGACCAAGAAGGAGAGTGATGGAGTGCTGCATCAGATGACCTGGCCTCCACAATCAACCGACCTCAACCCAATTAAGATGGTTTGGGATGAGTTGGACCGCAGAGTGAAGGAAAAGCAGCCAACAAGTGCTCAGCATATGTGGGAAGTCCTTCAAGACTATTGGAAAAGCATTCCTCCTTAAGCTAATTGAGAGAATGCCAAGAGTGTGCAAAGCTGTCATCAAGGCAAAGGGTGGCTACTTTGAAGAATCTAAAATCGAAAATATATTTAGATATGTTTAACACTTTTTTTGGTTACTACATGATTCCATATGTGTTATTTAATATTTTTGATGTCTTCACTATTATTCTACAATGTAAAAAATAGCTTTAAAAAAAATAAAAACCTTTGAATGAGTAGGTGTGTCCAAACTTTTGACTGGTACTGTACATTTTTAACACATTTTTCATACATAGAGCTTTTATACACAATATTACTTAACAGAAATATCGTTTTTTAAATGTATATTACATTTGGATACATAGTACTCAGACAGATCCAGGACACATTATCTAGTATTTTCATTCATAACACTTATAGATCATGAGCTTTTAATTCCACCCCTCAGCTACTCTAAGTCCATCCCACCGTAAACCAGCCTTGCTTGAGTTCCATGTGCAATATATTTTTCAACTGTGCTGTGATGTTTTACAAAGATTCTGAACTTTTCTATTCGCATAGTATCCACAGATTGTAAGATAAAGTTGAATATTTTTGCTAAAAGTATTATGTTGTTGATTGATTGACTATGACTTTGAAAATCGCCCAACAGTGCTATTTGTAGGGTTTATTCTATTGTGCTAACAGGTTTTGGAGGAGGAGGAGTATGAGGTTTGGTTGAAGCGTCATGCGTTTGCGGAGACCAGTATAGAGAACAGAGAGGAGCTTCTACTGGAGTCTGCACAAAGACTGGAGACCAACCTGACTCTACTGGGTAAAACACCACACTCCACAGATATGTTTTATTTGCACCATTAGGAGAATAAGGGTGATTTATTAAATGTATTGCTAAAGTACTAGTCATAGGGTCCCAATCAATTAAAAGTACAGCCTGTAACTTTCATAGTCAAAAGTGCTGCTCCTACACTTGTTTATAACCTGAAGGGGGTGAATTCAAGCAGCAACTTGGTTAGGGGCTAGCATCAACCAACTGCAATGGCTGATTGTAGTGTTACTGTTTCTGTCTCCAGGGGCAACAGGGATAGTGGATAGACTCCAGGAAGAGGTCCCAGAGACCATCGAGGCACTACAGAGAGCAGGGGTCAAAGTATGGGTCCTCACTGGGGACAAACAAGAGACTGCCATAAACATTGCCTGTGCCTGCAAACTACTCAGGTCCACAGACCACCTGCTGACTGCTAATTGTGGTAGCAAGGTGAATGTTATCCTGATAGTCTGAATTATTTGTACTCTTTCAAATTACTTTCCTGTCATCCTGCTGTGTATCTTCCTTATCCTGGTGTGTGTCTCTTCAGGAGGCGTGCAAGGCCTTGTTGTTGGAGCTGCGGGCGGAAATGGAGTGCGGAGAGGCAGCTGAGGGTACGTCGGGCTTCACCCTGGTTGTAGACGGGCGTACGCTGGAGTTTGCCCTGCAGGAGGACCTGAAAGGGGACTTCCTGGAGCTGAGCCGGTGCTGCAGGGCCGTGATCTGCTGCCGCTCCACCCCCCTGCAGAAGAGCCAGGTGGTACGGCTGGTACAGGACCAGCTCCAAGTCATGACCCTCGCCATAGGTCAGTGGAAGAGTCAGTAACGCTTTAATAAATTAGTAGTACAGGATCTACTGTATACATATTTATACACATTTAGAAGGCATTATAAGTAGGAAAAGCCCTGTCTTAGTGTTTCAAATGTCGATTTCTTAAGTCTGGGGCATCCTTTTTGTCTAGGTGATGGAGCCAATGATGTCAGTATGATCCAGGTAGCAGATGTTGGCATTGGGATATCTGGCCAGGAGGGCATGCAGGCTGTGATGTCCAGTGACTTTGCCATCTCCAGGTTTAAACACCTCCGCAAGCTGCTGTTGGTCCATGGACACTGGTGCTACACACGCCTGGCAAACATGATTCTCTACTTCTTCTACAAGAATGTGGTTAGAATATATCTTACTCACCCACACACAGACACACACATGAAGACACATACACACTCACTATCTCTTTATTTTCCCTTCCTCCCTCCCTCCCTCCCACTCTCTTCCTGTGTGTGTAGATGTATGTTAACCTGCTGTTCTGGTACCAGTTCTTCTGTGGATTCTCGGGGAGTGTTATGACCAACTCCTGGGTGCTCATCTTCTTCAACCTCCTCTTCACCTCTGTCCCTCCCCTTCTCTACGGGATCCTGGACAAAGACGTGTCTGCAGACACCCTCATTAAGTTACCGGAGCTCTACAAATCTGGACAGAATTCCAAGGTATGTGAAGGTGGAATCTGGTAGCATTAGGACAAAGTTTTCCAACTCCGGTCCTTGGGTACATTTCTGTTCTAGCCCAGCACTAACACACACACTAACTCATATCTTTTGTTTATTTATCTCTCCAGGCCTACCTCACTTCTACCTTTTGGCTGACAATGCTGGACGCTATTTACCAAAGCCTTGTCTGTTTCTTTGTTCCTTACTTTGTGAGTTGATTTACACTAGATTTGCACTAGTAGTTGTATTCTCATTGATGTATTGTGTTTTGTGTTCTGTGTCTACATTGTGTAATCCTATACCCTGAGAATGGGTCAGTGAGGTGGTGTTGTTCTCAGTAATCTGGGAGTAGTTTCGGTTTAATAGGGCATCATGCCATTCCCTGCCTATAAAGACATCAAAGGATTTCCTCATTCATAATGAACTTTGTTTTGATCTTTATTTTTGGTCAGGCATACGCAGGGTCGGATGCAGACATGCTCTCCTTTGGTTCTCCCATCAATGCCTCGTCCCTCCTCATTATCCTACTGCACCAGGTCATCGAGAGCCGCACACTGGTGAGACTCACACCTGACCTGACCCACCCATAAGCTGATAATGATACTGCATTTTGAAGGGGGCAACTAGTGGACTACACTAGTGTGAGGCATTTAACTATAAGTGCACCTGGGATCCTGTTATTCCATGTTATGTACTCTATTTATATACATATATTCCTATGTTGATCTGTGCTATGTTCCTGTGTTACAGACATGGCTACATGCATTATTGCTGATGGGTAGTGCTCTCTTCTACTTCTCTTTCACCCTGGTCTTCAGTGTGGTGTGTGTGACGTGTAGCCCCCCCAACAATCCCCTTGGTGTGGACAAGCTACAGATGTCCCAACCACTCTTCTACGGAGTGTGTGCCCTCACCACCATGCTGGCACTGCTACCAAGGTATACACTAACAAACACAGTGGTTCCAACCTTTTTCAGAGAGAGTTGCTGCTTGATTTGAGACCCACATCATAAAACCATCTTTAAATAAATAAATAAAAACGTACAACTTTTATACCTTCCCATTCTCACTGCCACTCTTTCAGATTCCTGTTCCAGGCCCTGCACAACAGCATTTGCCCCTCTGACACAGTGAAGGCTGCTCTGATGGACAAGCTCAATCCAGATGACTACTGTAAAAGGATGCAGCGCTGGAACCAGACCCAGGCCCAGAGTAAAACCAGAAGTCTCGTCATCAACGTGGAAGACTCAGACATCAAGGTCCCTGACCCTGACTTCAGACTCCCTTCAGAGCTGAAGGAAGGCAGTGCTACCACTGGCTCTTTGCTCTCCTGACCTCACAGAGGCTACAGGGGGTGGCTACCACAGGAGGCTGCTGAGGGGAGGACGGCTCATAATAATGTCTGGAATGGAGTGAATGGAATGGGATCAACCACATGGAAAACATGTTTGATATGTTCCATACCATGCATTAATTAGGTTCCAGCCATTACTTTGAGCCTGTCTTACCTAATTAAGGTACCACCGGCCACCTGTGGTGGCTACAGGGGGAGACTGCAGGGTTCAACCCTAACACCCTTCAAAACTAGCTGTCTTGCATGGGTTGCTCACTGATGATGATGGTTAAGAACACCATGCTGTCTATCCATGGGAAAGAGATGGATATGTTTCTCACATGTGCTTAGAGTTGCATTAACATGGAGTCATGGATGTATAGCCTCTCCTGGTACTTGAGAAAAGATTGGTGATGTGGACTTTTTGTATTTTTTCTTCTGTAACCTTTAATTAACTAGGCAAGTCAGTTAAGAACAAATTCTTATTTACAATGACGGCCTACAGGTGAATATACTGAATCCACACAAGTGCGTCGAGGGTAAAGACACATTAGACATTCATAAATGTGTCTCTGCAGTACGCTAGTACTTTGACACACTCAGGTGTGAGGCATAGTGCACTACACCCGAACATTCCGCAAGGCGTGGTCCATTCTGGTCCTCTTCAGAGTGCTCTGAGCATGTAGGGAACAGAATGCTAGTAGTTATCATAGGCTTAGTCCCCAGTAGCTAGCTACTCTCAGAAGAATGCTTATAGGTTGATTTAGCGACTGTTTAACTCCTCATCCTGTCACCAAGTTATGAATGGGAGCTGTGAAACATTCCTCTACTGAATCATGTTACGCAATCCCAGGTAACGTGAAAGAATATTTGAATGTTCTTTTTTCTGTCATTTACACTGCTTGGTTGAGAATTGGTGAAACGATATGCTGGAGTGCGTGCAATGTTTGGAATGTGTTTACAATCCTTGAGCTGCGTACACTTCTTTGTAAAGTTAGCATCAAGCTATGACTCGTTTTGTGTTTACGCACATCTCTTTGTTGTTGGTGTTTCTTAAACAAACACACCAAAATGAAATTGTGAACAACGCATATTATTGCATATGAACCGGGGAGACTGGGAGGTCACATAGAGTACCAAAGTCATAATACCCATAAAATGGTTCCAATCGTTTTTCCGCCCTTCATTTTTCTCATAGGAGATTTTAGAAACACTTCAAATAAGAGCTGTGTTTCACGTCACCCTGGTGTGATGTTTTGATAACCGTGTAAATCTCTCTAGGACAATAAGTGACTTTTTATCAATATATTCACATGTATTTACTTCCCAAAAATGAAATGCTAATTAGTTGCTAATGTGGCTATCGTAAAGAACTACAAATGCCATGGTGATCTGGATGAACTATCTGTCAGCTAAATTTAGTATTGAATAAATTGGTTACATTTATTTATATTTACAATTCTGTGAACTGCCGTGTGCAAGTTTTAAATTGACACAATACCTGTTAGCAAAGGTGTTAGCGAGAGATTACGTGCAGGAGCTTGCAGGGATTTGTAGTTTTGCATAATGGCTACTTTGATGCTAATTAGCATTTTCGAATCTGAGAGTAAATAGAGATGAATGTATTGATAAAAGTCACCTTGTCGGAGAGATTTACATGGTTATCAAAACGTCACACCTAGGTAAGCTTAAACAAAACACAATCCTTATTTTAAGCGTTTCTAAAATTCCCCATGGGAAAAATAAATGGTGGAAAAACTTTTCCCCGCTAGGTTTTATGGGTATTATGACACCCCAATGCAGAGCTCTATAGTTGGGGCAAAATCCAAATGCTGTACAGTGGCCTTACCCTCCTAACTACTGATCTCTGTGGCTTGTGTAGGTGATAACAGTATGTAAATGTATGAATCACACTTGAATCTATTTTGACAGGAGTTTACTTGGATTTGGCGTATCACTGTAGTAGCTCATCACTGTAGTAGCTCATTACCTGACATTTCCCACCACTATTACCTACCAACCCGCACTTAGCTGTAGTCATGTTCGGTAAAGGAGCCTTGAAGTCCATTTAAACATGGGCTGTATTGATTTATTTAACCTTTATTTTCTTATTGAGGTACAATCTCTTTTTCAAGAGAGACCTGGCCAAAGGGCAGCATACGTTTAGTTAGAAGACAAGGACCAAAATGCAATGTAAATTTACACACTGGAAATTGAAAATGTAATGTGGGAAGATGATAGAGATCCTGGGGCTTCTAAAGCAAGACAACCAAAAGTGCAACTTAATAGGCTTAAGTACAGGAAGAGGGTTCAGATATGGCCCTCCTGTATGTGAAGTAGGCTTTACAAATATTCTCTTGAGTTTGCCTGGACAATGCCATTGCCATTTATATCTGCTTCTGAGAAGTGACCTCAATGCAACTGCCTCTACCACATGCAAATCTTCTTTAGATCAATTAATCCTCAGTATTTTATGTGGTTAAATTAGACTCTTTTTTTAAATCGTTTTTTACAGTAAAATCCTGCTTGTCAAATCCTACGCAACATGGAAAAGGCAGCTGATTTGACCTATAGTGAAATTGTAAAAGTGATGATTATAAATTAGTTGTGAACTTGTTTATAATAAAATCATTATTTTATATCAACTTACTTCCAAATGTGTGTACTGCTGTAAATACATGAGCAAATCACGTGTTCTGTGTCATGTTATTTTTTTTAAACTTAGTGTTGTCAAATGTCATGTACATTTGTGTACAATAATGAGGTTTATTATATGCCAGCAAACTACTTAATTAGTATTCTGAACAAGGGTTAAGGGGTCTAAGTCAACCCCTCTTCCCCCTACCTTCTACCACTTTATTTATTTTGAAATGTAAAGAACAGTGTAATCCTACAAGCAAGCTGTGGACTTTGAGATGCAGTGGGCACGTCACTATGGCTCAGCCATACCGTAGGTTTACAGTATGTTCTGTTTTGTTGTGGAATGACGTAGCATGTCTAATTTAATCTTCCCAGCCAGCAGCGGAGGCAACTTCCTCGTACGGTAGTTTTATTTTGGTCAGTCAGTGTGTCGATTTCGGTCTGTGCTTTTAGAATGTTGAGTCGACTCGATAACCTGACAGGTGGAGACTGAGAAGCGCACAGGTGAACTGCCATCGTTTACACGATGAGCTACTACAGTGATACGCCAAGTGTCGACGATGAGTTGGAGTCGTTAGGGTAAGAATGTCTTAATTATAATTTTGCCTATTCGTAAATCTTATTTTAGAGCCTAACTGGTCAAAAGGAAATGAAAGTATTCTTCATGGGCAGTGCGTTTTAGCATTGTTCGGGAAGGAACGTTAGGTCAATATATGAAAGGCGTTCTAGAGACGGAAATCCCTTTAGGCATAGTATTGTTTTCAACCTCAATTTAAAAATGCATGATATAAAGCCATTGAATCTTGAAGATTATCATTTAAATGCCTAATATAAACTACTACAACGGTACCCTACCCCACCAGAACCCAATATATGAGCTTGTTTTACTCCATTGTTTGTTAACAATATAAACACGGTATAGTTTCAAAACATGGTTAAAAAAAACGTTTTTTAAAATCTAACTGGTGTGTGTCCTTGCAGCTATAGTTCCGTAGATTAATTTGAGCGGTTACATTTCTCTAACTCTAGCCCCATCCTTTACCCCAAAAGTAGTGGGGTGATCGCTTTATTGTTGTATGAATTCCAAACTGCTCCTTTGAATAAAGGAAAAATAAATATTCAAGTTCTCACTACATGACATTCTGTTGTACCTATTCTAGTGCAGGCGTTGGCGTTGAGTTTATTGAAGTGTGAAATAAGTACGACTCTGCCATCTGCAATGCAAATACCCAACTTTCACATCCACATTAGTTACAGTGATTTTTTTCTGCAGCTGTCTTGTTTGTTTGTGGGTCAACAGCTTTGTCTTAATGTCAGAGGTGGGTCAAACCATGAAGTGACCTCTAAAGTGCCTTTGCATGGTGAAGTCACTTGAGAACAATCGGTCAGTGTTTCTTACACACACACTGCAGCTGTTCATTATATGGTGGCACTTTACTTTTCAGATCTTACAGTGTGCATGTTTCTCTTGCCAATAATTATTTGGGTTTAACATGCACTTCCTGCTAGTCTGTTGCACCTTAGTGGTATATCTCTTCACACCCAGTGACATGTCTGCTGTGGTTCTCTCAACGACTCGTTCTCATTCGATATTTCACTTATGGGATATGCCCCCAGCGTATTCATCAGAAGCCTTTATTACACTACGCTAGCCATGATTGGCTGGACTTCGAGACGTGTGCGCCGGGAAAGGATGTCCCTGCTATCCTATAAAGGTCCAATGCAGCATCTCTAAGTTATTCAAACACCTCTTCTCGCTTTTCATCAGAAAGCTTACCTCGACACGACTGCATTTTCCAGAACTAGCTAAACTGTCCACAGATGTGAGCTTACAACTCGCTCACTGGGCGCTATTCTCGGGACTGTGTGGTGGTGACAATTTTCCTTTTCCTTCACCATAGTTAGAGGAAAATTATTTGAGGGAGGAACAGGTACAGCTGTGACACGACTAACTCGTTCACGACCAAGTTAGCTGTATCCAAACAGGGTAAAGCGACGGCTAGCGCTAGCTGGGGTGACCAGCTCAATGCCATTGCCCCACTGTTGGAGGACTCCAGCAACGACCTTACGGCCTCCCTGCCGGGCTTCCTGATTGGAGACGATAACGACTCCACAGGGTTTTCCGACAGCCTCCTTTCGGAATCATCGAATGGAGACGAAGACTCATTCAACCCCTCAGGCCAGGATACCAAGCCTCCTGCCGGGAATCCAAAACCGGACATACAGGTGGGGCGCCATCTCCACCAGTTCTCGGCGTGGACCTGTGGGACGTGTGCAAACGCACTGCGAATAAACTGGTGATTTCCTGGCCCAATGCAGTAGCAGAGACCACCACGTCCCGGTAAGATGCTACCCAAAGCCAAACGGGTAGTCAGGCAATTACTATCAGTCTTCCCAGAATGCCTGGAGGAGGTTACCTATGCCTGGAGTACACTTTTCTCCTTCAAGAACCCTGTCCAAGGTGGTGGGATTGGACTGTGTTGACATGGCAGGGATTGGGCTTGCCCACGCGCCCCCCATCGAACCCCTGGTGGCTTCCCATCTACACCCCAGCCAGAAGTCCTCCATGACCTCGACTGGCCCCACCTTACCAACCAAGTATGAGCACTTCCAGTCCTCTGCGACAGAGAAGGTCTACAGGTCGGGCGTCACAGCAGTGAGGGCTCTCAGCGCCGCATCCATGCTCTCGGCATATCAAGCTGAGCTACAGGATGAGCTAGCAGTCATACTGGAGCCTGATCTGTGGGATGAGATCTGTATTGCCACAGATCTCAACCTGCGTCTGCTTAAAGCCACTGTCCAGGTGTCAGGAAGAGCGATTTGGGCTCATGATATCCCAGGAGAGGGCTAGATGGCTCAACCTATCCACAGTGTCTGATAGTGAGAAACTGAAGATCCTGGATGCTCCAGTAGACCCTAAAGACCTTTACGGTTCCACCATCGAGATGATGCAGAAACTGTGCGAGGAGAAAAAAATTGAGGGTGAAGCCCTCCAGCTCTGTCTGCCCAGGAAGACACATCCCAGTGCCTCGCCACACCTTCGCCCAGGCTGCAGCAGGTCGACCCCCCCTCGACCTTTAAGAGCCCAGGGCAGCAGAGAACCTTGGACCCTTAAGGCCCCCTGGTCTAAGAACCCTCCCGTCCCACCCATGGCACCAAGGAACCAGCCTGCCCCAAACCCCACCCAAGGGTAAGGAGGAAGAAGGGTATGGCCTAGCAATGTCCCCATTGCCAGAGAGGCAAACTCATCCGCCAATTCTGAGCTTGTTCCAGGATGCAAGTTCCCAGGCACCTCAGTGTTCTTTCCAGCGTATTGGGTCCTAGTCGGTGGTCACAGAGTACAGCCCAAAGAGGAGAAGAGACCATGTTCAGGTGGATGCTTCTACAAGGCCCACGTCTTGTCTAAAACACTCCCCAATGTCAGTTCACATTAAAAATGTTAACATTAGCGCAACCAGGCTACAGAGCGCAGTCAGACATGTTGTTTCTCACAAAATCAAAACAAACAGGGTGCTTCCCCACAACGCCATCAGAGGGGGCTACCATTCCTTCTGTGGTGATAGGCCACAGAAGCGCTCTCCAGCTACGGGCCAGGACATGCGAAGTGCGTTGCGGACTGTCCTACACCCTCTCCTGGCAGATGGTGCTGCTGCACCATCTGTGGGGGGAAGCCCGGTCAGCCCTCTCTCGGAGCGGAGAGAGAACTGGCGGGCATGCACCATGTAAATCTGGGTACACTGCGTTTTTTTACTCAAGATATTTCCTGGTTCCAAAAAAGGGGGGGGCGGCATACGTCCGATCCGAGATCGACGTCCTCTGAACACGCACATGAGAAAGTACACACTCAGAATGTTGACACACACTGCTCTGCTACGTTCTGTGCACCCAGGTGAGTGGTTCGTATCCGTCGACCTGAAGGACATTTACTTTCACATCTCAATATACCCTCTTCACAGGAAATTTCTCAGGTTCGCTTTTCAAGGCGTAATCTACAAATTTCTGGTCCTCTCTTTTGGCTTCTCACTGTCACCTCGTGTTTTACGAAGTGTACGGAGGCAGCCATAGCTCCAGAGAGAGGGGCATTCGGCTGATGACGTACTTAGACGATTGGCTGCTGTGCGTGCAACCGAGACTAAGTCTTAAAACACAGTCAGCTTCTATTGGAACACCTGACATTTATAGGTTTCAGAATGAACACAGTAAAGAGCGTTCTGTTTCCCATGCAGACAATCTCTTTCCAAGGATTCCTTGGCTCTTTCCTCTTTCCAATCTCTTTCCTAGTTTCAGATTCATTCAAAGCTCACCTTTCAGTGGAACATATAAGAACATTCCAAGAATGCCTAGCATGTTTCGCAGAGGGAACCTGGTCTCTTTTAAAACATGCCTGAGGCTACTAGGTTTGATGGCATCAGCTTTAGTAGTCATCCCATTAGGATGTTTGAATATGAGTGTTTCAACACTGGGTCTCTTCTCTAGGTCTCAGCCCAATACGTCACAAACATCACCGTGTACAGCTATCCATAGACTGCATGGTAGCATTGCACTCCTGGAGACACCGGACATTTCTGTCACAGGGTGTCCAGATGGCACTGTTTTATCCACAAAAGTAGTCACGACAGACGCATTTATCTCGGGTTTGAGTGCGACCCAGGAGGGCAGAACAGTCAACGGATATGTGGGGACCCCTCCCCACAGGCGTGAGAGGAGATTTTCCATCCTCACCCAAAACGTTTGGCACCTGGCCTGCGAATGGTTCAACTTGAACACTGCCGGGCTTCCCCAAAATGTAATTTCAACTATTCAGAGTCCTAGAGCCTCATCTACCAGGTCCCTTTTATAATTGTAAATGGCTCATGTCTGAGGAATGGTGCACTAAATCACAGACAATGCCATTCCAGTGCTCTGTCCCGGTAATCCTGAAGTTTCTACAGGAATTATTAGAAAAAGGAAATGCTTTTTCTACTATTAAGGTATATCTAGCAGCTATTTTGGCTTGTCATGTGGGTTTTGGGAGCACGACAGTGGAGCAACACCCTCTTGTCACCCGTTTTCTCAAGGGTGCACGTTGTTTGCGTCCGGTATCCAAACAGCTTGCCCCGTCATGGGATTTATCAATTGTTTTGGATGCTCTATGCCAACAACCTTTTGAGCCCTTGGATCAGGTGGAACTGAAGAAGCTTTCATTTAAGACCGCGCTATTACTAGCATTGGCCTCCGCAAAGCGCGTAAGTTGTTTGTTTCCTGGGCGAAACCTCACACGGGTAAAGAGCTCACTTAACAATCCCTTTCCCACTGCATAGTGGGGGCTATCCCTTTAGCCTACACAAGTAAGGGTCTTCAGTCTCCTGCTGGCCTACGGACTCATTCTACTAGAGGAATCGCTACGTCCTGGGCTTTATTTAAGGGTATATCTAGCCAGGATATTTGCTCAGCAGCGAGTTGGGCTTCGCCTAATACATTTGCAAAGTTGTATATGCTCGACGTCACTGCACCGACCCTAGCGCATACTGTTTAACGTGTAGGATCTTCTGAGGGGCAAAGCCCATTTGTGTGAAATATCGCACAGGGCAGTCGGTCGTCAGAATAAGCTTGTCTGCCAATACAGAAGTCAGTATATTCCATAATACCAAAACAAATACTTGAAAGAGAACTTTAGGTTACGACCGTAATCCGGTTCTCTGATAGTATGAGTGAGGTATTTCACCAGATCACCCTCCTTGCATGAGTGAGGGATAGGTGTTGCTTATTTTTGAATGACTCAGAGATGCTGCATTAAGCCTTCTTTATTGGGTAGGAGGGACAATCTTCCCCGAAGCACACGTCTCGACATCCAGCCAATCATGGCTGGCGTAGTGTAATAAAGGCTTCTGACGAATACACTGGGGGGTATCCCATAAGTGAAATACCTCACTCATACTATCAGAGAACCGGGGTTACGGTTGTAACCTAACGATTTCATGAGTCTGCTCACCACTCACATTAGTGATGCATGTCTGTTAGATGCTATACTCTGATTGTCTTTGTCTGTCTTCCACCTCTCCCAGATGGTACCACTTTGACCTGTCCCGCCATGCTGCTGAAGCTCTCCTCCTATCCAATGGGAAAGATGGCAGCTATCTCCTCCGAAACAGTCATGAGGGTTCTGGCAGCTTTGCCCTCTCTGTCAGGTGGGCCTACCTATCCCGTCCCTCTTAAAAAGTAAAATGTCTCCCTCCCTCTTCCATGCCCCATTTCAGATGGATTCCCATTCACCACATGCTTTTTTCTTTCCTTATACAGAGCCAAGGATTCAGTTAAACATTTCCATGTGACACGGAAAAGCAGTGGATACGCTTTTGGCTTCAATGAGTTTGCGTCCCTCCAGGACTTTGTCAGCCATTTTGCCAACCAGCCTCTGCTGGGCAGTGAGACAGGTTGGCTGAGACCAGTTCTTCAGAACTTACTGAATCCAAAGTCTAAACCTAACCATTTCCCTGCTGTTTATTTATATTTTCAATGACTGAAATATATCCCTTGGTATACCCTCAAGACTAACCTGAACCTTGATCTTTCACTCAACCAGGTACCCTCATTGTCCTTAAATGCCCATATCCATGGCGTGTAGAAGAACCATCCATCTATGAGTCTGTGCGGGTTCACACCGCCATGCAGACAGGACGAACAGAGAGCGACCTGGTGGCTAACGCTCCATCGGTATGACCGCAAGCTCATTTATTAGTGAAGCAAACATGGGTTAATCATAACAACATAATTACTTAGGTCAAGTATCACAAACCTCATGAGATATTGTTTTTTTAATGATTTTGTTCACAGTTTGGAACAAAGGAGGGCTATCTGGTAAAGTTAGGAGCAGTCGTAAAGGTGAGAGAAATAGGCAGCTGTACAGACCAGGTTTAGTGGACTGTTGTTCTGGTTGAAAGACTTTCATTTTTTTTTTTTTTTTTCAGAACTGGAAGCAGAGGTGGTTCACATTAAACAGAAATGAGCTCAAATACTTTAAGGACAAAATGGTGAGTAGAAACCATGCCTCTGATATTCATGGTTTATGATGCAGATGTAATATCATGAATGGCTAGATTTTATTTGTCAGTGATTGTGACAGGATGGTGTTGCCATCTCTCATTTGCTCTCCTGTCTTAGTTTGATGAGCCTATTCGCACCCTGGATCTGACAGCATGCTCTGCAGTCCAGTTTGACTACTCCAAGGACAGAGTCAACTGCTTCTGGTGAGAGCTCCAATTCACTGAGCCAAGAGTGGGCCTACCAACTCTCGTGATTAAGGCCTTTACAGACTATTGACTAACAATTAATAATACTATTTTGACTACAATACACTGCTGTTAAAGGTCAGCCTTCCCTTCAGTTTTTTTTTTTGCGACTGGTGCTAGTTTCATTGTTCAATCTTGAATTTGGTAAACCTCAGTGGGCATTTTTAAACATATCTGTTGGTTTCACTTCCGCTTACAGAGGAATATAAAATATGGATCATGGTGGCCGATGGCAGTGGCAGATAAGAGGAAGTGCAACCAGAGTGATGACAGGAGAAGTTCTAACCTCCACTCAGCTACTTTATTTTGTTGCTGGGTCTCTTTCTGTAGCTGTTGATATTAAACCTAGCATTAATACTCATTCGGTCTCTTATTTAGTTTGGTGTTCCCTGAGAGGACATTTTATCTGTGTGCCAAGAGTGGTGTGGAGGCAGATGAGTGGATCAAGATAATACGATGGAAACTGGTGAGCCCATAATCCACTATTACTATTCAAATGTATAAAACAGAAACAAAGCTTGAACTGGCTACCTTAATCCAAATGCTTAACTAATGGGAGTAGTGCCAGAGCAAAATAGCCTAACAAATGAATGTTTGTTTTCAGTCACACATAAGAAAAGAAAGATGACAACATGAAGAGGAGGAGCCAAAAGAGGCATATTCTCACAGTGAACTAAATTACCTTAAGTCTGGTAACTTGTCACTCATGTTATCCTCAGAGATCATTTCTGCTCCACAGATGACTGGCTGGTAATCCAAGACAAAAGACAATGGGTCTCTTTGACCATCGAAAATTGACCATGTAATTTTCAGGACATGCACAATGTTTTGGATCTAATCGTATTTTTTTGCGATAGACTTGAGTTCCTCCAAGAATTTTATTTTCTCTAGATTGATATCTTTCACTGGTTGACATTCACTTGATCTTAATTTTACTTAACAAGATGTAACAGTCATACTGTGAATAAATATTTATTTTAATAGAGAAATGAGCAACATATGAGTCAGTTTATTAATTACAAACATGAGAAAGGAAGGGGTTACATTCAAGTACTAGAAAAGTAAGGCAACAAACACAGCATCATGACACTAACATGTACTGTATATATGTCTTTCAGCAACAGAGCTCTCTGTATGTGTGGGTGCGTGTGCATGATAGAGATATTAAAAATATGTAATAGTTTCAGGTAGATCCTTTTTCATGACTGACTCCATCACAGAATAGTCCCATTGCTGTCAAGGTGATACACTCCTAAGCAACCTCCACTACCTGCCATAGCTCTTCGATTAGTGGTACAAGCTCCTTCTCCAGACGGATAATCAAACCTACAAACAACAACAGTTTGGATAACACTTCAGAATGCTGTACTTGTCTTCATTCATGCAGAGGATAGAAAGTAGAGATCTTCATCTTACCTGTGTTGGCACTACTGCTTGCGATGAAACTGATGACCAACGGTAACCGGTTAAACTGCACAATCTGGAAAAAAGTGAGCTTGTCAGCATAACAAGGCACATGGGTCAGTGTTTTTCAATCTGTTCTTGAGGAGCACCAGGGAATGCACTTTTTTTTTTGTTCTAGCCCAGCACTAACACACCTGACTCAACTAATCACCAAGCCACCCCAGGCCTACATCCTTTATATGTTAGGTCCAGATTTTATTTACCTGGTATGTGTTATAGTAGCAGATGATACTCTTGTTTTTAGAGAGCCTTAGCTAACTGCCCTGGTCGTTGGCCAATGCAAAGGTGGAGAGGATGCCTGACCGTAGAGCATATTCTGGTGCATTATTTTTCGCCACTGAAGGAGAGTGCATCAGGTACACTGAGCACAACACATTGGACAAGGACAAGAAAAGGTCAACTAAATTACCTAGCTTTTAGAAGAAAACACAGTTGTGAGGGAGACCTTCCTTTAATAACTAGGACACCATCCCTATCTGTCACTATGATTGCATGAAGACCCTCAACACTGGTGGATAAGGAGAAAAAGAGGACATGACAACTCCTTAATCATAATTCAAACTACTGAACCTCACTTTTCACATTAGGGATTCCTAAGTTCAATATTAGGTTTCAGCAACAGAAGAATCATAATGAACACAATCATACAACAAACAAACATACCTTGGTAACAGTTTGTACAAGTATCTCTTCAAGTCCTGCAGCAAAATGTGTCAAGATAGAGACAAGATAGGTAGCTACCAGGGGTGCAACTATGGTTTTAGAAGTGGGGGGAGGCATAGTTTTTATTTGTCACATAAACACTCCAAAAAGCCTACCCTACCACTCGGAGACGTCCTAAAGCACACTGTTGCTTCATTTTGTATCACATTCCAATGATAAAACTGGGGGGTACAAAAATGCAACTTCAGAATGTGGGGGGAGTTGTGCCCCTGGTAGCTACTACACTGGTGTAGCAACTGGCTATGACATCAGATAGCTAGAGATGAATGTAATCAATGATTGTGTTCAAATAATTTATACTTACATCAGCCGTGGTGGAAAATGTTGTCTTTTATTCCACCGTCAATTGCTAGAAGAGAACTGAATTATGGTAAGAATGTCTGTAAATGTTGAGAATATCAGCAGGTCTTTTTTGTGCTCTTCCTAGCTTTCCTTGCTATTTCATTGACAGCTAACATAAAATCACCCCATTCCGTACAAATGTGCACAACCGCAACATTCAAACGAGGCTATAAAGAAAACTAATGGGACAGTAGCGACTGTGTTGATGTCAAAATCGGGGGTGTGAACTAGGTTTCTATTCAAGGGGTGATTGACATGGTAATGGCTCTATAGTATTGGAGATAAGTTGAATAAACTGACCCTCCGTTACATCGTGACGTGTCATGTCGTAACGTACAGCACGCATAAAGTAACTATTTCTGTCTTACAATCTCTCTCCACCAGGTGTAGCACTTCTATCATCCTTTAAAAACAAGAACTGGACAGTAAGGGGGGAAACCTAGTCATTTTTTCCGTCATCATTGCATGCGATCATCATTCTCAAAGCCGCTGTTTACTTCTAAGATCACTTTAGCACCGCCCTAAAAACCCGATTCAAATGCGACACAAACCTTCAAATAGGTATGTAATGACACATTATATAAACTCTTTATAGTGTTTTATTTACATTTTAGAGGCGATAAGGTGATAAGTTGGACAGATCGAGTGAAAAAAAGCAATTTTCCCACACATCATCTCTCTTTCACACTATCACGCATTAGTTTCGCTTCCCCACCCACCATTTTTAAAAAGGCCCGACGGGGCTCATTGCCTACTTGAATTATGCAGAAACGGGCAGCGTTTAGGTCATGTAATTGATTCTGTTGGAAAGGGGAGAAATTGTGCTTTACAATGGTATTGACATTACAGTTGATCTGGAAGTATTACGTTTTTGGGGCACTAAAATAAGGGCAATTGTACGGACCAATGCGATGTACAAGTTTACGTTAATTTATCTCCAGCTGATACTAGGTTTAGCAAGGTAGCTAGCTAGTTAGCTGGACTTGGTTGTTTTTCATATGTAGAACAAAATGTAAATGTATTACTACCTTGTAAATGTATGAATGCTAATCCACTGTTACCCCTTTTTAAAAATTATTATATATTTTTTATTTTAAGTAATCAGCTTTGCCCACAGGGAAATCATATGACTGTCTTAACCCATGTTGAGCCAGCAACATCCGATTTTAGCTGTTTAAAAATCCTTCAAAATAAGAGCCATGTAAACAGTGGAAATTGTTAATTCTGTTCAGTAGCACCCAGTATCCAAAACCATTGCATTTCTGCAACTGGCTTAATTTGCGTAAGACATATTACTAAACCTAGAAAAAGGAGTGAAAATAGAGAATAGGAAATTAACAAATAGATTAGATAGAAAGTGGGCTACTTAGTCTACTTCTCTGGGGTTATCATGCCCCCAGCTCAAATAGAGGAAACTATTTACACATTTGTACATCCCCACACAGCCTTCAAATGTTCTTTCAAAACTCTCCCCTGACAACATAACAGGAGGTCTTGCTCAGAATTTACCTCAAGGTTTGAAATCTGAACTCAATAAGGCAATCCCAGTAACTAATTATGATCTGGCCTTAGCAGTTTGAGTGAAACCTGCTGTTTGAATATCTGGCATGCCTTTTCTGCTGTAGTGTCAGTATAATATTGACCAAAGAATGAAGCGCAATAGGTCATCTGTTTGTATTTTAATTTGTAGCTTATAAAATTGTGATTTGATTGGCAACTCGTTTTGTGATATAACATGTGGGAACTGAGCAGCCCTCCTCACAAGGGCCCCTTACTTCACTCAACTTTTACAGTAATGATCTTTATCTTCATCTTTTCCACCTACTCCATAGTAATGGAGGACTTTCAGAAATGTGAACAGGACTTCTACCAGTCAGGGTATTACATCGATGATCACGGACAGGTGGCCAATGACTACAATGGCTAAAACCTTAACCCAGAGTATGAGGATGAGTAAGTACAGTTGAAGTACAGTTAACGATGGTCATTATGGCCAAACAGTTCTATTTTTGTTTCATCAGACCAGAGGACATTTCTCCAAAAAGTACAATCTTTGTCCCCATTGTGCAGTTGCACACCGTAGTCTGGCTTTTTTTAATGGCGGTTTTTGAGCAGTGGCTTCTTCTTTGCTGAGCGGCCTTTCAGGTTATGTCAATATAGGACTCGTTTTACTGTGGATATAGATACTTTTGTACCTGTTTCCTCCAGCATCTTCACAAGGTCCTTTACTGTTGTTCTGGGATTGATTTGCACTTTTCGCACACCAAAGTACGTTCATCTCTAGGAGACAGAAAGCGTCTCCTTCCTGAGCGGTATGATGGCTGCGTGGTCCCATGGTGTTTATACTTGCATTCTATTGTTAGTACAGATTAACACGGTACCTTCAGACATTTGGAAATTGCTCGTGGCGTTGTGGAGGTCTACAATTGATTTTCTAAGGTCTTGGCTGAATTATTTTGATTTTCCCATGATGTCAAGCAAAGAGGCACTGAGTTTGAAGGTAGGCCTTGAATTACATCCATAAGTACACCTCCAATTGACTCAAATTATGTCAATCAGCCTGTCAGAAGCTTCTAAAACCATGACATCATTTTCTGGAATTTTCCAAGCTGTTTAAAGGCACAGTCAACTTAGTGTATGTAAACATCTGACCCACTGGAATTGTGATACAGTGAATAATAAGTAAAATAATCTGTTTGTTAACAATTGTTGGAAAAATTACTTGTGTCATGCACAAAGTAGATGTCCTAACCAACTTGCCAAAACTATAGTTTGTTAACAAGACATTTGTGGAGTGGTTGAAAAACAAGTTTTAATGACTCCAACCTAAGTGTATGTAAACTTCTGACTTCAACTGTAGGTCTTCTCATCTTCACATCTGCTTTTATTCATCTGTTGTGTATTTGTGCAGAGAATTTTGAGCACATATGGCAGAAGACATTGACAGTGCTGAACCCTGTGATCCCAGCAGATGGCAGCATCATGAATGAGACCGACCTGACCCTATTCTGTTCTGTATCGCTCTGGGTGTCACTTTACTCATGGTGAAGAACCTCCCCAGCAGCTTATGTCCAAGTGTGTGTGTGTGTGTTGCATGTTTTCACAGCCCAAGTCATCATGATTTACTATTCAGATAAAAAATACTTGTAGCTTTGCTGTATGTAACTGTGCATGTATTGTACTGAAAATGTACTGTAACAAAATGTATTTACTCTTTATATAGGCAGGCAAATCCCACTTTGGCTATGTCTATGGGATCAGTACCATCGGCTGTATGATGATCTACACCCTGTTGACCCTGATGGGTTCCCTGACTGTGTCCTATGGCTGTGTAGCCAGCGTGCTGGGCTACCGCCTCCACCCCACTGTGGCACTATCTGCATTTGCAGTCGTCTTTCCCCGACAGCGAGTAGGCCTTTCCAGTCCAAAAACAATTAAAAGGTTGTCTAAATAATATTGTGTACATCTTGATTTCTGTTCTGTCATGTCCTTTGTTCTGTCAAATTTGACTTTTGATTTACGTCCAGAGGGATCGACCCTGGCCTTGCTGGTGATTGGCTGGTGCAGTCTCTCAGCTTCCAAGATCTTCATCTCCACCCTGGCTATGGAGGGTCAGCAGCTGTTGGTAGCGTACCCCTGTGCCCTGCTCTATGGAGTCTGTGCCTTGCTAACAGTGTTCTGAAGGCCACTACTGTCACTGACTGTCAACAGAGATCCAATTTCTGAAGGACTACATTGGGCAATACATGCCTGGTATGGGTGTCAGTCTGGTATTGAGTTATAGTTATATATGGAGTTGTGTTTGTTGAATTCCTATATTTAAAAAAAAAAATGAGGCTCAGTTTTTCCATAGGATTTACTTTACATTGTGAAAAATGTAATCTGGGTGTGTAATTGGTTGACATTTGTGCATTGGAATGTGCCAATAAATGGAATTTGAAATGTTACATTGTGTCACAATGCAACACTGACTTCAATTGAAATTATGGAACTAACGAACACCATGTTGAAAAGCTATAAAACTTTATTTAAGATTGATTTTAACAGTATAATTCTCTGTATCTTGTGTCTTAAAAAGCATACAATCAGGATATGAAAAAACAGACATTGAGTATAACATATTTGGGGCGGCAGGTGGGTAGAGCGTTGGACTAGTAACCAAAAGGTTCCAAGATCGAATCCCCAAGCTGACAAGGTAAAAATCTGTCATTCTTCCCCTGAACATGGCACTTAACCCACTGTTCCTAGGCCATCATTGAAAATAAGAATTTGTTCTAAATGGACTTGCCTAGTTAAATAAAGGTAAAAAAATATATATATTTCATCTGGAAAATGAAAGAAAAAGCTAGAATTATTACCCGTGTATAAACTTACAAACCTACATGGTTCTTAGTCTTCAAAATACAATAGCGCAAGAGCATGGTTAAGCATGGTTTTACTATATAACGAATGCATTGTTCTTCCAAGAATACAGTCTTAAATGATTTCATCTAATTTACACTCACAAAGCAGCCCACTTACAAAAACATTTAACCTTAGAAAGTATTTATAAACATCAGCAAAGAAATATTATGCTCCATTCTGATAACTTTTCCTTGGTGAAGTACGTTGTCTTACAGTCATAGGACTGTAAACTCTGAGTGAAAGTGTTTTTTTTTTACTGATCAAAAACAGATTTGTAGGACATTAAGATTTTTATTTTGAATTCATCCATTCAATAGCACATGTCCAATACAGGGTTTGGCATAGCTGATTTACACAGCCTCTAGAATAATGGTGTATTTATAGGATTAGTCTGTTCATAACTATAGGGTTTGGATCTCTACTGTATTGGATTTAGGATTGCTTGATTATTCCCTATTATCTCAACCATTCAGGTCATAAACCATAAGGGACCAGGGGGAGTAATTGAGACACTGGGCCTAGTGTGACTGTCCCTGAAGTAAATACATAAACACAAATCTTGAAGACCACAGGTTGTGTGTTATAATAGCCAGCAGAGTCAGTAGACCCAGTCTCAGTTCCCATCATCTTTTTCCCATGGTATTTTTTTCAGATGAGGTCGGCTGCCACGCAGGTTACCCTTCAAGACGGCAGGTAGAGAAAGAAACAGATAAATGCTGTTGTAAGTACTGTAACAATGTGTACCTTCACTGTAGTTACCCTGTAATTGCATAGGTATTAGGAACACACTGTAAAGTGTGACTAGAAAGGTGAATTGTTATAAAAGGGGAATTTTACTGAAACAATTTTTTCATATATTATTCATTAGTCCGCTTTTTATACATTGAAGTTTTATACTGCTTTCAAGTCTCCTGATGCCCTAAATCAAGCATGATCCAAAAGTCTCATGATGATGTGTTTTGACATTGTGTGACTTTTCCCTAAAGTAAACACAAGTCTGCTAGGATAGCTATGAGGAATATAACGTTGTTAAATTACTCACTGTATACACGTTGGAGAGGTTGGAAAGGTTGTTGAACAGCGCTTGACCTGCACTGACTTTGTTCTTCACACCACGTACAGTCCCATTCTTGCTGCAGATATTAATGCGCTTGTTGCTAAAGAGCAGCTCCTTTTTGGTGCTAGCGTACATAAGCAGGTCATCCGGATCACTCCCGCAATCATCCGGCGCTGTGCCCACCAGCCCACACAGATGCCCATTTGCCTCACTGGTTGGTGGGGAGCTCACCTGCTCGCTCTCCGAGTTGCTGGTGCAGTCCGAGTCAACTGAGTCTGTCACTGAGCCACACAATGTCAATGTGTCATCCTTGAAAACCTCAGTTAAAATGCGACCACTATTTGCAGATGCCACCCGAAACCTTACAGTTCTCTGAGCCTTTTCTTTGTCTTGTCTTGAGGTTGTGCCCTCCATTGGAACGCAAGAGGGTGTTTTACATGTTTAACATCTCTCTTTCAGTGAAGTAAGATGCATTCTTGTAAGATTAAGCCATACCCTTCTGCTATTGTTAATTTTCATTGACATGTAAAATCTAAGTCCAAAATGGTCTGAGTAAGAAACCTAGACACCAAAATGGTTAATAATAAATGAAGTTCTGCCATGGTAACAGTTAAAACAGGCAAACAGTAAACTGATATCCCCATGATGCATAATTAATTAATTGATTGGTCAAATATGACCAAATAGGCAACCATAGTTGAGAGGTCACTGCAGATCAACAACCCACCAGTTCTTGTGCCCAGTGTCATACCTCCACAATCTCTCATCAGATGAAAACTTCAGCAACTTTGAGGACCTATTATAATGTTATCAAGCATGCGCCTGTTGTATAGGAGCATCCCTTTATTGTAGCAAGAGCAGGTTCCGTTAAAAAGGGAGGAGCGGAATCTTTCCTCAAGGCCTTGATAAAATATTTCCCAACTAAAACTTTCCTGTCATCGACATAAAATCACACAGTCAGTCTGGGTAAATCAACTACAGCCAAAGTAAGAGCACAGAGTTTGGTAATAGAATCTAGTGTAATATACGTTTTTGTCAAATATTTATTGTGGATTATCCCTGTAATTTGAATACCAAAAGTGACCCTATTGTCCTGCGGAAAACCCCAAACACACGTGTCTACCGGTGTCTCCCACCTACATTCTACCAGCAAGAATAAACCAGACGTAGAAGGAATAAGGTCGTGACCACAGCGATTTCACTTCAAAATAAAAGTCTCGCAATGAAGATGGTAAAAAATTATACAATGGTCGACAATTCATAACATTTTTGTGAGCAAATGTATTTTGCAAATTAATTTTGTTTAACAATATGGAAAAAGTAAAACAGTTAATCGCCTTTACAAATAATATTATAGCATTGACATTATTGTTAACAGCATTAAAAGTAAGGATTACTAGATAGTTATCATGGTATCAGCAGTAATACAAATAACAAAACATTATTTATCTACTGTTAATAATAATAGTAATAACAATATTAATAATTTTATAATAATCAACTTTAGAAAACACTTTTAAATCCCTTTGTTAATTAGCCCATTCGTATTGCACGATGTTCAGTATGTTTTAAAAATTGGACATACATATTGCACCATACACAATTTCCTTCTGTATGTTGTGTCGCAGTAAAAGGGGGGTCCCAGAGGAGCATCGCTGCTCATTCTACAAACAATATGTTTATTCAAAAATAATACCTAAAGGGGTCCTAAAATTTTAAATCCAATAGCTAAATGATCCATGGTATGACCATCTGAAAACAATTCCATATGTTAGCTTAGTACCCTAAATTTGATGCTAATTAGCATTTTTGAATCTGAGAGTAAATAGAGCCGAATATATTGATAAAAGTCACCTTGTCCAATTGAGATTTACATGGTTATCAAACCGACACACCAGGGTAAGACTACACAAAACACAGCCCTTATAATAAGTGTTTTTAAAATCCCCTATGGGAAATCAATGGTGGAAAAACAATTGGAACCTTTTCCCTGATGTTGTTTTTGTACTTTTACCCCTTTTTCATGATATTCAACTGGTAGTTACAGTCTTGTCCAATCGCTGCAACTCCCCTACAAACTTCGGGAGAGGCGAAGGTCGAGAGCCATGCATCCTCCGAAACATGACCCTACCAAGCCGCATTGCTTCTTGACACACTGCTCACTTAATCCGGAAGCCAGCCGCACCAATGTGTCGGGCGAAACACAGTCTAGCTGGCGAAAGAAATCAGCTTGCAGGCACCCAGCCCGCCACAAAGAGACGCTAGAGCACGATGGGACAAGGATATCACGGCCGGCCAAACCCTCCTCTAACCTGGACCCCGCTGGGCCAAATGTGCGCCACCTCATGGGTCTCCTGGTCAAGGCCGGCTATGACATAGCATGGAACCTCGGCCTGTAGTGATGCCTCAAGCAATGCGATGCAGTGCCTTAGATCGCTGCGGCACTCAGGAGGCCCTTTTCACTGTTTGACCGCTAGGTTTTAAGAGTATTATGACACCTCCACCGTGTGGATCTATAGCTAGCTGGCTGGCTATACATCATGTTACTCCCGTGACACTGCATGTAATATAAATCAAATGCTTTAAATTATTTATTCTAGAGTCACAGAAAAGGCAGAGAAAACACAAATATTGGATCTGGTAAGTCTACTAGCTAGCTACTTATCTGACTTACAATTAGTTAGCTAGCTAGTTTCCTAGCTACCTTGTGTTTTATAATGTTTTCTCTTTGCTACAGCCAGACAGCCTGGTAGAGTCCAGAGCTGATATTGACGAGAACGACGAACCAGAGAAAGGTCAACATATCAGAGGTTGTTGTCAACTCTCAGCTGCCCTGCAGACCACGAAAGCGAAGATGAAAAGAGTGTAGAGGATAAAGAAGTGGAACAGCATCTCAGTTATGGCAAGTGAAAGTGTGAAAGTGCACACTGATTGAACCATAGTTTTTGCTTGCAGATATATGAAATATTGGTTATGCAATGATTGTTGTTTGACTTTAAAACAGTCATGGAGTGCAAATCAGATCAGAATTTAAAATTATAATTTTCTATTCTGCTCGATTTTATTAGGCAGTGACGGCGAGGAAGATGAGGAACATCAAGTATAAAAGACACCTGTCCACAACCTCAAACATTCACACTCCAAACTCCACTATGGCCAAGACCAAAGAGCTGTCAAAGGACACCAGAAACAAAATTGTAGACCTGCACCAGGCTGGGAAGACTGAACCTGCAATAGGTAATTGGCTTGGTTTGAAGAAATCAACTGTGGGAGCAATTATTAGGAAATGGAAGACATACAAGACCACTGATAATTTCCCTCGATCTGGGGCTCCACGCAAGATCTCACCCCGTGGGGTCAAAATGATCACAAGAACGGTGAGCAAAAATCCCAGAACCACACGGGGGGGACCTAGTGAATGACCTGCAGAGAGCTGGGACCAAAGTAACAAAGCCTACCATCAGTAACACACTACGTCGCCAGGGACTCAAATCCTGCAGTGCCAGACGTGTCCCCCTGCTTAAGCCAGTACATGTCCAGGCCCGTCGGAAGTTTGCTAGAGAGCACTTAGATGATCCAGAAGAAGATAGGGAGAATGTCATATGGTCAGATGAAACCAAAATATAACTTTTTGGTAAAAACTCAACTCGTCGTGTTTGGAGGACAAAGAATGCTGAGTTGCATCCAAAGAACACCATACCTACTGTGAAGCATGGGGGTGGAAACATCATGCTTTGGGGCTGTTTTTCTGCAAAGGGACCAGGACGACTGATCCGTGTAAAGGAAAGAATGAATGGGGCCATGTATCGTGAGATTTTGAGCAAAAACCTCCTTCCATCACAGCAAGGGCATTGAAGATGAAACGTGGCTGGGTCTTTCAGTATGACAATGATCTCAAACACACCGCCCGGGCAACGAAGGAGTGGCTTCGTAAGAAGCATTTCAAGGTCCTGGAGTGGCCTAGCCAGTCTCCAGATCTCAACCCCATAGAAAATCTTTGGAGGGAGTTGAAAGCCTGTGTTGCCCAGCAACAGCCCCAAAACATCACTGCTCTCGAGATGTGCATGGAGGAAAGGGCCAAAATACCAGCAACAGTGTGTGAAAACCTTGTGAAGACTTACAGAAAACGTTTGACCTCTGTCATTGCCAACAAAGGGTATATAAAGTACTGAGATAAACTTTTGTTATTGACCAAATACTTATTTTCCACCATAATTTGCAAATTAATTTAATAAAATCCTACAATGTGATTTTCTGGATTTTTTTCTTCTCATTTTGTCTGTCATAGTTGAAGTGTACCTATGATGAAAATTACAGGCCTCTCATCTTAAGTGGGAGAACTTGCACAATTGGTGGCTGACTAAATACTTTTTTAGCCCACTGTATACCCCAGGACATTAGAAGCATTGTCAATTGAGTAATATGAAGTCATGTTAACATACTTATTCCAGGTTTCCACAAAGAATATGCCTATAACAGGCTCCATCTGCCAGGTTCTGGTGCAGCTCCCACATCTTCCAAAGTAACAGCTTCATGGACCAGGATGCAAGATACAGACACACTCTGTACCCTAGTCTTTGGGAGTATCCTACGATGGTTAATACATGATTCCATGTGTTATTTCATAGTTTTGATGTCGTCACCATTATTCTACAGCGTAGGAAAAAAATGAAAAAACCCTCGAGTCCCAACTTGACTGGTACTGTATATTATTAATAAGAGCGAATCACTTAACTACTGTAGTAATATCCACACAGTGTTTAGTGTCCACCAATCTCTACCAAAAGGATACAGACTATACCCCCAGAAAGGACCACACAACATTCAGCTCTGCACCTACACATTTTATTTAAAAAAAATATACAAAATTAAAAAAATGTTTCCATAGGAAAGTGATACAAATGTGCAATCCCATCTCCTGCGTATCCTTTTAAAAATGCATCGTCAATAGTAACAATTATTATTTGTATCATTAACTGACATACTACCTAGCAATAAAAGACATTATAAAAATAAAAAAATACAGAAAAGGAGAAGAGGGACAGTCTGCATGTTGAGTCCCTGCATTGAACAAAGGGTTCTGTATGAAAGAGGAGATTGGGGAAAATTAAATATCTGTAGCAGCCATTTCCTGGAGAAGTAAGTCGCCCTCAAACAGCCCCTTTAGAGTCATGAGATTGGGTTGTGGATTCAATTGAAACAGGGAGCCTTCTGGGAATTGGAGTTGACAAGAGAAAATCCCCTAACAACACTCATGTAACATTCACATTGTCCTTTTGCAAATTCTCTCATCTAAAGCGATTTACGGTCAATGCAAATTAAGGTGTTTTGTGGCCCCTACTGGAATTGAACATACAACCTTTGTAGGCATAGGCCAATCGGAACCCTGTAACAATATGACTCCAACCCTCCGAGATGTACCTTTAGTGATGTTTTAAGAGAGATTCAGCCTCAGCTCAGGATTAGATCTCAGTCTTTCATACAGAAAAGTGAGAAACGTGCGCTAACATGCCCCTCTCATTCTCCCATCAAGTAACTGGCCTTTCAACGGTATGAGTAAAAAAAAAAACATTAAATAGGAAATTAATAATAACACAGAGTACTGGGCCAGTTGACTGGCAGTGTGGTGGTGGGTATGTATGGGATTATGTTGGTGATGTGTTTAGAGCACACAGGTCTGGCTAGACTTGGTGGGCAGCACCAGGCTGCTCTCATGGCCACAGCTGGATGTCACACAGGACGCATCTTCAACGGGAGTGGGCATCCCCTGGGCACAGATCTGCTGTATGCACTGCCTACACAGGGACAAGAGAAAACCAAAACGGATTTAAAATCAGAAAGAAGGTTGAGAATTGATGATATCTCTGTATGGAGAGATGTTGCCACAATCACATTCTATTTCTCTCTACATTCCCAACAACTTACCAAGCTGTGCGGGACATGATGTAGTAGATGTCTGGCTTCTGGAAGCCGTTGAAGGTAGAGGACGCAGCCACAGTGTAGGCCCCCATATTCTCAAACAGCAGCCACTCTCCCACTTGCATATCCGGCAGAGTGCACACCTCAGCGATGCGATCCAGGCCGTCGCAGGTTGGTCCCCAGATGCTACAGGGGTACATACGCTCATCTGGCTTTGGCTTCTGTAGATGGAAAATGCAAACAGGGATTAACAAACAATTGTCAGACTTAATTTATTGGTTTTATGGACTAACTTTGTGAGAGTTAGTTTGGTTGAGTGAAATAAAGTGTGTTAATCAACTTACCTTGTGCAGGGTAGGCAAGGGGTGAGCATGGTCATATAGAATACAGTTGAAGGAGCCATAGACGCCATCGTTCACATAGTACATCAGAGTCCGGTCACTGATCCAATCGTCATCCTCTGTAGGGGCAGAGTTGTGTAAATTATAATGAAACTTGGCTCGCTATTACTTTGGATTGAGTGATGCAATTTTATGTGGCACGTCAGGCATTAACCACAAGTTTGCAGATTGAGTCAATTTGCTCATACCGTCAGAGGCAGACTGCTCGTTCATGATGACCTTCTTTGCGATGACGTTAACAGCTAGGGTGTAGGCAGAGGCCACATAGTAGCGGCCTGGCTCAGCAATGATCCGGATCCCAGAGTCGGCAGGAAAATACTTGTCCAGTGCTGGGTTGATAACGGCTGTGATCTCCTCAAACTTGAGCTTGGTATCCTCAGACCCAGGGAAACCGCCACCAATGTCCAGGAGGGTCATGTTGAAACCCACCTCAGCCTGCAGAAAAGAGAACCAACAAAGATGAGTTAGACCTACTTGAGGACCAACTGCAGGTTAAGGGTCCATTTATAAAATGTAGGTGATACGTTCCAAGCAGAAAGACACTCACCCCCATGTCAAAGACACAGCGGGCATCAGAGATGGCCTGGTTGTAGGTTTCTGGGTCAGTGCAGCCACTCCCCACGTGGAAGCTGACCCCGATAACGTCCAGGCCCAGTTCCTTAGCCCTCTCCAGGAGACCCCGGCATGCCTTCATGGTGGCACCAAACTTGACACTGAGCTGGCAAACAGCCTTGGAATCATCTGTGGCAATGCGCAGGACTAGTCTGGGCGGGGAGAAAGAAAAGTTGGAGGTGCACTTTTCTAGGGTAGCCGGATAAGTTACTTACAAAACCAAGTGTTTTCAGTGTGGCTAAAGAATAGCCGTGGAGATGTTTCTTACTTGGCATTGTCGTGGCACCGAGCCACCTTCATGAGCTCCACGTCGCTGTCGAAGGTCATCATCTGCACGCCGTGGGCAGAGGCATACTTGATCTGGGATACCTGCTTGCAAGGATTGGCGTAGATGATCCTGCTAGCGTCCACACCCAGAGACTGAACAATCTGGATCTCAGTCTGATGGGACAAAAACAGACTGGGTCAGAACAGGACACACATTCACAGGGCAGCAGGGTCGGGGGTCAAGGCCATTTCAATAAACCAGGAGATGTTTAGAATGAGACATACCTTGCTTGCACAGTCAAAGCCAGCGCCCAAGGAGGCCAAGGTCGTGACAACAGTCCGGCTGTCATTGCATTTGACAGCATAGAAGGGCGTTACGCGAGGCATGGCACGCGCCCATCGCATGTGCTTCTTCAGCACGTCACTCAAGTCGCACACGTAGAAGGCATCCTTATCATCCTGGAGAGGCAAAGACACAGATGCAAGAGAATAAGAAATACATCTTACAGTGACAAATGCCTCATCAACAAGTCACTTCTCATACCAAATGCAGCAAAATCAGGGACAGCAGGAAGTTCTCCTTACCGACATGGACATCTCATTGATCTTCTGCTCAACAATGTCACGGGCACAGAAGCCCTCCTCCAGGAAGGCAAAATCGGCAGGAGCGAAAGTGTTCATGGTCGCAGAATAACTTTTAGATTGGTCACAAAAGAAAACTGTGAAAAAAGTAGAGCCGAGTTAAGACTGCTCATTATTATCTGGAACTGGAATGTGCCTAAATTACTAGCATAATTACTCCCAGAGCTACAGTACACCAACTACAACCAACCCCAGTATTTCATAGACATGTGCTGTTAACACCCATTCTAGAATATTATGACATGCATGTTGGAAATGACAGTGGATTGGAAAGCAACTCTTACCTGGACAAGAAAGAGTTGGAATTTGGCAAAGTAGTTTAATCAGGTGCAGAGCAGCCAAGGCGGTTCACCAGTGAAGTTGAAACCTTTCACATAACACTCTAGGCCGGGGCCTGCAGAGTAGCCAGTCTGCGCTTTCCTAAAGCGATTATTCTGCAAACAGTAAAATACAATTTGTAGCATAAAGAGGACAGTGTCATTTGCTGTGTTGAGTTTTATGGCTATTTCCTGCCTGCATTCAGTGTCAACCAGACCTATTACAATTTTTAGATAACACTACAGGAGAAGCAGTTACTGTTAATTAACAGCAACAGTCTTATCCAGATGAATAGGCAATATACTTGCTTAAAGTTGCTTTAATGTATTATTGGTCACGATGAAGGATTTTTATGTTGAACAAGCACACCCTTGAGTAGTGCTATACGGAATCCTTGGGACATCCCTCCCAAATCCTTACCCCAACCATTTTAAAATGTCAATTTCAATGGGTAAAGGGACTTCCCAATGATCCCGGATTGCAGACTCTTGAGTAGTGCTACTAGCGCAATATTTTCTCCCGCTCTCAAAGAGTAATGGCAAGAAATAATCCAGCTTGTCAAATAAACGTAAGATGTTATTTTTTCGTAGCAGGTTAGGAGAACTGAGTTAGCAATTTGACAAAAGCTGGAACTATTCTAGCCATGGCCCTCCCAAAGGGATAAAACAAAGACAGTACAATATGAAGACAGGCAGAAACTGCTTCTCCAATAAAAATCCCCGATCACACTTGTAGGCAAGGTCATGGCTAGCTAAAGGCGCACAATGCTTCCCTGCCGAAACAGTTCGTGCCTATATTATGATGACATTTGTCTTCGTTAGGTTGTTTTTTTCTCGGTTGTACATGCACATTTTTTATTGGGTCAAGCCGAAGTCGGTAATTGGGCAACAGTAGAGTAGTCTATGACGTGTTTGTAATTCAATTAGAAACCACTCGTTGTCATGCAAATATTTATCTCGAAATAAAATAAACATTTTAGTTAGATGTAAAATTGCACGCCATATTTATTGCGTTGTCCTGTGCCCAACAACCGAAAAAAATTACTGAAGTCCAAAACGAACAAAAACGTAACCATACGTTGCACAAACTGTGCAATGTGGACCCCTTTTACCTTTAGCTCGTGTGCAAAAATACGTCATAGGGCACAACGGTCGTCTCACGCCGAACTGCGCGTGCGCAAGCCGCCAAGTCAAAGGCACTCCTTTGAATGAAAACGTGTCAATGCGTGACTTTCACGCGGTAGGAGTAATAACATATTCAACTACTTAAGAAGTTGGCTCGAATCTAGGTTGTGCCGTTAGATTGACAAAATGAACAACTATGTAAGAATTTCTCACATTCCAACCCCTGGCCTGTTTCGCAGCAATCCCTGAAGTCTCGTGATAGAAATCCTGGGTCGTCACTAGTTACCACAGCCATAAACCCCGCCTTTTCATTCAATGTACTTTCTTAAAACGTTATTGTAAACCTAACCATACTGTTAACCTAATGATTAACCACAACCTAACATTACGACCAAAAAGCGCATTTTCATGAATTTACGATAATATCAAAATTGGCTATGAGGCTGTAATAACGAGTGGAAAATGAAAAGGACACGATCTTTGTCGAAGTAGCCACCTACCATCAGTAGTTACTGGCAGTATGAATTTCAGCATAAAATACATTTTTACCAAGCGAACGTTACTGCAGCTAGCTTATGACATTCCCGAGGTCCAAATCATTCTCCAAACCCATCACTTCCATCAAGCAAAAACACCAAAATATATTAACGTCAGAAGATAGCGCTACGTAAAAAAAAACTAGCTAACGTTACTACTTGTACAATATGGCATAACCATAACATTACTCTAACGTTAACTTACTAGCTAGCTAAAAAATATTGACACGATTTGAATAAGCCAAATTGGATAGCTCATAATGAATACCGGTAGCCTAACTTACCAGTTCATAATAAATTAGGAAGTTATTGTGAAAAAGTAGAATAAATTAATGAAGGTTTACCTTAAAAAGCATTTACAAAGAGTGTGTCCATTAGACCAGAATCCTGGAAACAATTACTTGGTTTTCCCTTGTCAGACGAATCTGTCAAAGAACTGAATAACACTCTCTGTCTGAACTAAAAGTGCACGCCTGTGTCTCGATACTGGCTGTATTTATAGAGGTTACCGTCTCCAAGACAACACGCCAGCTGAAACTGGCCCTCAGTCGACTTCGGATGGAACTGGTTTAGTCTTGTCACCGGCTCCATGTGCTCGTAGAGGAAGTAGGAGGAGGCAGATAAAGCCGGTTTTTACTAGACGGGATACTGCTTTTGTAGCCTGAGTACCAGTCTCTTTACCTTACATACCACTCCCTGCCGCTCCTTCATGGCAATAACAAGGAGTGGAATGTTAGATAAAAAGACTGGTACTCAGACTATAGCTTTTGTGATTAGACTTTTCGTAGCAGGTTATGAGAATTAGGTTAAGTTTAGGAAAACAGTTAGGGTTTGCTAAAATGCATTAAAAAAAACAACCTTTGTCGTAAATTTAACAAAAGATTTATCCCTTCTAACCATGGCCATATAAAGCAATCTCTTCATTTACTGGCTCAATGCCTTTGAAATGTATAGCCTAAATCAAATTGTAAGCTACTTTGCAGACTAATATAATTGAAACACAGCTGTTTTTAGTATTTCAATTGTACAACTTTAAACAGATTCTGAAGATGGTTTAGTCTTGGCTGCTATTGTGCCTTGAGCTAGAGAGCCACCAGGCAAACAAGAACGCTTGCCAGGATCCAGTCAGCATCAGTTCCATAACTGAGCTTCCCTTGTTCTGAAGATGTAAAAAAATAAACAATTTTAAAAGTATTTTTCACATTTTTTTTGTTGCTTTTAGGGCAGTGTAATGACTAATTTGGCCAACCTTTCATGATTCAGGGGTGACATATTTTTTCTGATGCCTCTGGAATTCCTTATTTTCTGACATCACCTCTATTTGTCCTCACACCCCTGATGGTCATTGCACACTTTCATTTGAAAGTGGGTCAGATTTGGCATATCTGGACAGCATCCAAAGTCAAAGTGACACATGGGCTGGTTTCTCATACTGGTCAATGTACTATTAAGAACAATTCAGGGTTTTTCTAAGAGAAAAACATTTCTAGAGCAAATTCACTGAAGCATAGCTTACTATACATAGAGGCTGCCTGGTGACTATTCCCAGAGTAGCAGCATCTTATGCTGGCTCAGTCCTGAATGCCCTGGTATTGATCCATCTAATCATTCAGTGACTGACTTGGTATTGTTATACATGACATATAAAAGCAGCCCTGCAGACTAACGCATCAGCTGTCTGCTGTAGAACTGTATCTGCTGACTGTGTGCCTCTGCTGTGCCAGATAGGCCTCTCTGGAAGTATGTCTAGGGGTCACTGAGACCAACCTGGCCTAACCCAGGCACTGTTGTTGAGCAATAAGGGGAGAGTGGAAATCCACACTCAAAATAGGTAGACTAATCTACAAATGTATTTTGAAAGGAAGTGCGGTAATTGCAAAATGCAGATAGATTATCTCTGAATAATTCCTACAAGACGTGCTGATACAGTAGACTACAGACAGCATCGTGAAGAAGGCGCAGCAGCACCTCTTCAACCTCAGGAGGCTGAAGAAATTCGGCTTGTCACCAAAAGCACTCACAAACTTCTACAGATGCACAATCGAGAGCATCCTGGCAGGCTGTATCACCGCCTGGTACGGCAACTGCTCCGCCCTCAACCGTAAGGCTCTCCAGAGGGTAGTGAGGTCTGCACAACGCATCACCGGGGGCAAACTACCTGTCCTCCAGGACACCTACACCACCCGATGTTACAGGAAGGCCATAAAGATCATCAAGGACATCAACCACCCGAGCCACTGCCTGTTCACCCCGCTATCATCCAGAAGGCGAGGTCAGTACAGGTGCATCAAAGCTGGGACCGAGAGACTGAAAAACAGCTTCTATCTCAAGGCCATCAGACTGTTAAACAGCCACCACTAACATTGAGTGGCTGCTGCCAACACACTGACACTGACACTGACTCAACTCCAGCCACTTTAATAATGGGAATTGATGGGAAATTATGTAAATATATCACTAGCCACTTTAAAAATGCTACCTTATATAATGTTACTTACCCTACATTATTCATCTCATATGCATACGTATATACTGTACTCTATATCATCGACTGCATCCTTATGTAATACATGTATCACTAGCCACTTTAACTATGCCACTTTGTTTACATACTCATCTCATATGTATATACTGTACTCAATACCATCTACTGTATCTTGCCTATGCTGCTCTGTACCATCACTCATTCATATATCCTTATGTACATATTCTTTATCCCCTTACACTGTGTATAAGACAGTAGTTTTGGAATTGTTAGTTAGATTACTTGTTGGTTATTACTGCATTGTCGGAACTAGAAGCACAAGCATTTCACTACACTCGCATTAACATCTGCTAACCATGTGTATGTGACAAATAAAATTTGATTTGATTTGATTTGACTACAGTCACGTGTAGACAATGACCTTGATGCTTAGTTGTCTGGCCTGTTGGTGATCTGCAACCGTCTCCTGCCCGCAGTGACAGCAGGTCCCACTGAAAACTACACAAGCAGCAGGAGATTAAGCCTAGCAATCCTCAGTTAAACTGCAGTAAACCTCACTTACCTCCTCCTATTCCTGACCAGGTCTAGTCAGGACAGGAGGACAGTTAACCCAATAACTGAGTCGTCAACTCTCCATTCTCCCTCTCCCTGAAAATACCCTTGTCGCTGTGTCACTTAGTGTTAGGGGTCAGTGTGACCAATCAGAATCAAAAGTACTTATCTTATCATTGTAATTTTTTTCCACAAGATGCTGACTTCGTGAGCTTAGTGTAACATGTTCAAAACTGATTTAGTTGCTATTTCAGCTTAGAAGTATCACATTATGTTGTAGATTTGTACTAGTAACTTTTCCTTGAACAGAAACTAAATTAGTCAAGGGAATTGTATGAATAACACTGTAAAAACTTCAGTAAGAGACTGATTATTTGACCCCGATCTGTCTTCAAGTCCTAGAGATTCCTGAAAAGAACAGATTAACCACTTTTCCATGCTGCCACCAGCCCAATTTGAGTTTTCAGAGACTTTGGGGTTGGGAGTAGACATCATTCTTGGGAAAATTAAGAATTTGGTCATTATTGACCCAATAGCACTTCTGGAAACATTGGCATTCCACTTTTAAGAGGCTGGTGTCGGTTCAAAGCCTCTCAAGCATCATGAAGACTACATATCTGCGGTTTTGTGAAATGGGTTCTCCAGATCAAAATGGGCCACAATCAAATTGGCATCTTCTCTTTTCATGACCATGAGTTGGTTTCCATTCAGACGTTCAGATTCACCGCCTGTCTAGCATATGGAGTCATTCTTTAAACTAGCGTTGAAACCCCAAGAACCTCACTGTTTTTCTCAATGGAATAAAAAAGTGGAAAAGAGGAAGGGGTGGAGGAATGAAGAAATGTCTGCAAGGGCAAACCAGACAAAACAATCTGCTATGCTCCAGTTGTGGCTCTTTTTATGTCCTTCATTGGTGGGAAGCCCTGCTGCCACCCCTACCCTTGCTTCTCATTTTGTTCTGGCGCATGATGCCCACCACCCCGAAGCACACATGGCTCCTGAGCAGGAAGTAGGCCTCAGCTCAGGGGCTACTTGGTTTACCACATATACAGTGCCCCATACTGTCAAAGTGGAATTGTATTTTTTACAAATTAATAAAAAATCTAAATCTGAAATGTCTTGAGTCAATAAGTATTCAACCCCTTTGGTATGCGAAGCCTAAATAAGTTAATCAGTAAAAATGTGCTTACGTCACATAATAAGTTGCATGGACTCATTGGGTGTGCAAAATCGTGTCTAACATGATTTTTGAATGACTAACTCATCTCTGTACTCCACACATACAATTATCTGTAAAGTCCCTCTTATTCGAGCAGCGAATTTCAAACACAGATTCAACCACAAAGACCAGGGAGGTTTTCCAATGCCTCGCAAAGAAGGGCACCTATTGGTAGATGGGTAAAAGGTAAAAGAAAAAAGCAGACATTGAATATCCTTTTGAGCATGGCAAAGTTATTAATTACACTTTGGATGGTGTATCAATACACCCAGTATCTACAAAGATACAGACGTCCTTCTTAACTCAGTTAACGGAGAGGAATTTCACCACGAGGCCAATGGTGACTAAAACAGTTACAGAGTTGAATGGCTGTGATAAGAAAAAACTGAGGACGGATCAACAATATTGTAGTTGCTCCACAATAGTAACCTAATTAACAGAGTGAAAAGAACATAATAAAAATATTCCAAAATATGTATTCTGTTTGCAACAATGCACCAAAGTAATACTGCAAAACATGTGGCAAAGCAATTAACTTTATGCCCTGAATACAAAGTGTTACGTTTGGGGCAAATCCAATACATTACTGAGTACCACTCTCCATATTTTCAAGCATAGTGGTGGCTGCATCATGCTATGGGTATACTTGTAATCGTTAAGGACTCGGGAGTTTTTCAGCATAAAAAAATTAACGGAATGGAGCTAAGCACAGACAAAATCCTAGAGGAAACCCTTGTTCAGTCTGCTTTCCACCAGATAATGGGAGATTAATTCACCTTTCAGTAGGATAATAACCTAAAACACAAGGCCAAATCTACGCTGGATTTGTTTACCAAGAAGACCGTGAATGTTCCTGAGTGGCCGAGTTACAGTTTTGACTTAAGTCTACTTGAAAATCTATGGCAATACCTGAAAATGGTTGTCTAGCAATTATCAACAACCAATTTGACAAAGCTAGAAAGAATTTTGAAAATAATGATTTTTTTTCTTCTCAACAATCCAGGTGTGGAAAGCTCTTAGAGACTTACCCAGAAAGACTCACAGCTGTAATTGCTGCCAAAGGTGCTTCTAAAAAGTATTGGCTCAGGGGTGTGAATACTTATGTAAATTAGGTATTTCTGTATTTAATTTTCAATACATTTGCAAAAAATGTCAAAAAAATGTATGTTTTCACTTTGCCATTATTGGATATTGTGTGTGGATGGGTTATAAAAAAATATATATTTAATCCATTTTGAATTCAGGCTGTAACACAACAAAATGTGGAATAAACAAGGGGTATGAATACTTTCTGAAGGCACTGTACATGTATCTGCTTGTTTAAAATGGCAGGGTCATGGGATACGGAGTGTGAAGCCGTAGCAACCCTGAGTTTAGGCAAAGGAATGTCCCCTCGTCTTATCTTCCTCACTCTTTATTTTTGTCTCTCCTTCTGGTTCTCTCTCGTTGTGTTTTCCCCTTCCTCTTGTAGCCTACTTTCCGTCTATCTCTCTCTTCCTGGTATATAGAGTCTCTGTTATCGCTTCAGTGGTTTGTCGTGGCCCAACCCTGTAGCTAGGCCTTACACAAAAGTGATGATTTAGCACAAGGACAGCCCACAAGATACACAGCTGTACAGTCAGGGCACATGGTGTTTGTGTGTGTATGTATGATTCTGTACATCTTGAACAGAACACATAATAGTTACCTCATTTACAGCAGGACACAGACACACACTGTTGCACCACATACTTTCAGATTCTTGCGGTATGATGGTATGAATTGCCATGGTATGATGGGACAAGCCTTACACAATATGTAATGCTTATTTTGTGCCTCAGCTACATGTACAGATTTCAAGAGGATATAGCCTTTGAATGTTAAAGTAGTTGTCCAGTGTTTCCAGATTTCTATGAAATATGACCTATAATTACAATACGAGTGAAATACTTTTTCTTCCAAAATATGGTAATTGAGTATGTTAAAAAGCAGCTTTTCTGTGTTGGAATGGTGTGGGCGTATCCCAATTAAAAATATTAACGCAAGTAGACCGCTGATTGGCCAGCTCAGCCAATAAGGCAGGATGACATCATTCTCTATGAGGAAATAAAGCATTTTTTAAACGGTCTGTTTAAAAAATAGAAGTTTGAAGTTGATTTCTTTGTGTTTATGCTTTGGCCACAAATATGAGTATAAGACTAGTCAACAACATTATTTGGGTATGCGATAACAGAATATGAGCTTTAAAAAGTGCAATTTTCAGTGGACAGAGTCTTTAACTTAATAACTTGTGAATGTTGGCCCAGTTTCACAAAATACATCCTCATCTCACATGAACAGTAAACCCAAACCAGTAGTTAAAGCACAAACAGTTGTTGTGCCTTGTGCTTTGAATAATTACGATGGCTTGAGTTCTGCACGCATGTTTAGGGTTGCGTTTGTCCATGACAAGGAGATCTCCTGTGAATCTCTGACGTAAACAGGTGGTCTTTTTGTCACATGCTGATACGGGGTCACAAAGCAAACGAACCCACATTTGCTTCTTTTTTCTCTCTCTTCTTGCTAAGTAGTAGATCTCTGTTAAACCAAAAAAGATTAGTCTGAGCTGTGAATGCTGTCACAACAACTATAGCATCAACTTATTGACTGTAATGGAAAAGAGGCATGCACTCTTTCACAAGTCTTAACTTAAGAGCCAGAGCAAGGCAACATGGATAGCCATTGTTAGGCTTTATTATGAAATTACTATATGTTATGAAGCATTGGCCTGGTTTGATCAGAGAATGTGTTAGAATCAAGACAGGTAAGATGAGATCTTATGAGGTGAGCCAATTAATGCAGTCTGACCTAATGACCATTTGGCAGTGATGAGGTGTGTTTGACAACCACTAAGTGTGCGCTGATACACAAGTGATCCTATCTTTGCACTCAAGAACCCTCTGCCCCATGTGTGTACATCACGCTCTGGTAACATAGTAGCTATGACACTACATCACTAGTGGCCAGTTAATTTAAGTTTGATTTATTTACCCAGCTGTGTCCTCCTGACAGTTAAAAAAAGTGAAAGCAGAAATATTACCCAAAGTGACTTACTTAAAATCTTAAAAGCTATGTGTTTTCTGTTTTACAATCTCTTCATTGTCCTCAGTTCCCATTATCCTGTGCCAAAGTAGTTTTATTTGTGACCAACAAAATTACCAACAATTATCTTCCCTGCATTAGTTGTAAAATGTGTTGGATAATCTCCCCTTTGCTAAATAATTTCCTCAGTTGCAGTGTGGTTAGGTACTTGCTTTTATAATTTCTTCTCTCTCTCTCTTTCGCTCACACACAAACAGATCTGGGTGGGTAGCTTGCGGCTGTAGGTCGTTTCCAATGCTCTGGTAAGTATTAAACAAAAAAAGGTATGAAAATAAACATGTTTCAGTCTCTCCAGTTCTACCTCAACACCAGAGAATGTTTAAAGAGAGAGAGTGATGTGTGGGTTGTGGTTCACACTGATTTCACTCAACCATAAAATCTTTGACCTAAAACTTCTTGGGATGTCTTTGTCTACCCAGATTTTCTACCCGGCAATTTTCCACAGTTTCAAGTTGTGATTGCTTACACAACCGGAAGAGCAGGAGTCATTGTGTGTACACACTCACATTGCATGAGTCAATGGGTGACGCAGGGAGGTGGTACTTAACCAACAGTGGTGGTGAGTAATGTTCCCTCAATTTTCCTGGCACTGAGCAAATTTCAGGTCTACCGAGTGCAAACATGAATGTTGTGAAAATGTTGTGCAACTTTCGGCATGCGATTACTGTGAACGCCACACAGTTTTAACAGAGGACAACATTTTAACATGGACATATCATTCAGCCCACAGTAGCAGCCAATGTGTGGTGTTCAATGCCTACAATACATTAGACTTTGAAAGAAAAACATGCAGGGCTTGACATTAACCTTTCAGACAAGGAGGGTGACTGAAAATGTTGTGTTTGATGCAAGAAACCACTTCACAAAATAAAACTCAATTCCATACCATTATTACAGAAAATCAGACAAATTATGCTACGCTCTACCTATTGGCTACTTAGTTCATTCAAGACAGTCTCAAAATACACTTCCCCTTTAAGACATTAAAAAAAACCTCTTTACCTGACTGGCTTTTCAAAGGTGGCTAGAAATGCACACATTTGGTATTCTTGTTGGAGGCAACCACTCCCCCATTGTTGACTAGAAAGTAGCTATAACTGGGCTAATAACTCACTAACAAGCAAAGAATATGAACAAATGTGCACACATGGCTACATGCAGCACTCACTTCATCTCAAAACAAGCACATCTACTTGTGACCACTCATACTGTAGCCTAAAACACAGTACAGTTCAAAGTGAACGGCACTGATCCATTATTGGCAATGGTTATTTCAAATAGGCTTACTGCAACTCTGGTTATGGTGCACATACGGGCCTGAGTCGTGCCTGTCAACGCAATAGAATCCTACTCCATGTATACTAAATCTTGCATAGTTTGTTTTGGTATATTACATTGGAATTTCAACCGGTGAAAGTGTCTTTGTCATGTTGTGTTGTTGTTGCCTGCATTGTTTACTGTTGAAGAATAAAGTTGAATTGAGCTTCCTTATTTCATGTTCCTCTTCAGCACTGTACTGTTTTGGATCATTCAACGTAACCAAACATGAAATAATTGCACAAACACACACATCCACGTATAAGCACAAGCACACCCACAGTCACACAAACATCCACAAAAGGTACACACACAGACCTCACACAGAAACACATTACAGCATGTGTACAAAGAATGTGCAAACCTATATACATTTTATTAGTACTGTAGGGGTTAGAACATGATCCTCCATAAAGACAACACAATCCTTTATTACGACTCAACGAGTATGCCTCTGGACAAACATCTGCTGTAGAAATTCAGCCCAGATTAAATTGATCCTGGTTCAGTTCTCTTTTTGGCGTGAAGTCTTTCCTTGCGTGACTTCATCCCAGAGACCACACACACCTCATCTTTTCGGTATTTCCTTCGCAGACACACGTCATTAACTTTTGTCTATGCCCACTATTTCCCAACCTTCCCATGATGAGCATGCATCGTCTCTGATTAAACCACTGCTGGCAAAATCCCAAAATATTTATTATGACAACCCCAACCCATCCTCCTGCTCCAAACAATCTCTGTAAAATTCCAGTTATTCATTTGGGAAGGTGTGTGGGGTGTGTGTGAGTGTGGAAGTGTGTCAGTTGGATGTTACAACTACTCATTCATTGGGAAAGGGAACGAAGATGATTGGAGGATGTTCACAAATTACCCCCAGTCACACAAAACATGAGAAGTGTTGTTTGGGGGTGGTGCTGCTACCTAAATTCCTTCCTTGAGGCATCTGGAGTGCACTGCTAGCTACTACTAAACCTGAAGCACCTAGCACATCCCATATGTTCTCTCATGAGTTCTCACTCATAACTGGCCCTTAAGCAGAGGAAAGGAGTCCCTTTTAGGGTATTGGCATCTAGGCCATGTCCTCCCACTACCATACTACCTCCCTCTTTCTCTGATGGTGGCAGCATCATGCTGTGGGGATGTTTTTCAGTGGCTGGGACTGGGAGACTAGTCAGGATTGAGGGAAAATGAACGGAGCAAAGTACAGAGAGATCCTTGGTAAAAACCAGCTCCAGAGTGCTTAGGGCCTCAGGCTGGGGCGAAGGTTCACTTTCCAACAGGACAACGAACCTAAGCACACAGCCAAGACAACGCATGAGTGGCTTTGGGACAAGTTTCTGTCTTTGAGTGGCCCAGTCAGAGCCCTGACTTGAACCTGATCAAACATCTCGAGAGACCAGAAAATAGCTGTGCAGCAACACTCGCCATCCAACCTGACAGAGCTTGAGAGGATCTGCAGAGAATGGGAGAAACTCCCCAAATACAGGTGTGCCAAGCTTGTAGCGCCATACTCAAGAAGACAAGGCTGTAATCGTTGCCAAAGGTGCTTCAAAGTACCGAGTGAAGGGTCTGAATACTTAAGTAAATGTCATATTCTTTTATGGGGTATTGTGTGTAGTAGATTGACGAGTGAAAAAAAGCAATTTAATTAATTTTATAATAAGGCAGTAACTTAACAAAATGTGGATACATTTAAGGTGTCTGAACACTTTCCGAATGCACTGTACTGTAGTGCCCCTGTGTTTTTAAGTGCGGATATCGACTCTGCCACTTCAGCATGCTTTTGTGGCACAGTCGATGGTCGGCTGGGCTTCGGGCCAGAAGGTTGAGTGTTCAAGCCACACTACCTGTCAGTTTCATTGCAATACATTCATTTGGAAAGTGCACTAATGCACATTTGCTCAATGATGAACAACAGCATGCTGCATGCATACTCAGATGTACAGAGCTGCATCACTGACTTGCCAGTCTTTGGCAGAACACAAACCTTAATAGCATCTGCAATGTACATATGCATATATGAAATGCACCGTGAGAAATACCCTCTGGCTTAAATCTTACTGTTTAAAAGAGTGGAAGGGAGCTGAAATCAAATTTTACTTATTTTGTTGTTCATCCTTGTTTAAACCAAGTTTGAATTTGCTTTCAGAATAAAACTTGGTTTAAAAAAGGATGAATCACAAAACCAGGTCACAGTGTAACAATCAGGTTGGATTTTGTGACACTTGACTGGATATATTTAACCTTTAGCAGTCCGTGCCACTCAGTCTGAGTTGATGATGAGTTGGCCTTTTCTGCCAATTCATAATTTATCCCTGCCCTGGTTGACAGTCACAATGCTTTCATCTTTGAGCCATCTCTCACTGGGCCTTTCAAGTCTGGGTCATCCAGCATTAGCTTTGCCATAAAGCATTGGTGTTTTTTTTCATGGGATATATTTTATCACTTGTTAACGGTTCATAAAGGTCGAGCTGTCTGGGTCCTCTAGCTGTGCTGGAGGGAGGAAGGCAGTAGCTGAGGTATGAGAGATGCCAAGACAGCAGTGAGATCATTCTCTCCATCCACACGCCATGTGGGAAAGTAGGGGAAAATTATCCGCATCAAAACATTCCGCTCCATCCATCGTTCTGGAAGAGGAGATGAGACAAAAGAGGGATCGGCGAGAGAGAGAAGGTGAGATTAAGAAAGGGAAAATGTTTGAAAGCTTCTCCTCTCTTGATTAATCAAGTGTTTTTAAAGTCTTGGAAGCCATTCACATGGTGCCAGCCTGATTCCGACCCAAGTTAAACTTGCGTAAATGGAACGTAGTTGCCTTTTTATGCACTTTTCTCGATGCATTTTCAGATCTTGAATTTAAGCATGAGTATAGCGTGCGTATTCTAGCCTGTCGCAAAAAAAACGAACTAAAAAGGTACACCATATTTAAAAAGATGGCTTAAGAGAAGGTTTTCAGTACATTTAAATGAATGAAAACTCCACAAGAAAACCTGTTGGCCAGCAAGTGGGAGGGTTTTCATTCGTTGAATGAAATGTATTCAGAGCTAGTAAGGTAGCCACACCTGCAGAGCGCGTTGAGACTGATTAAGGTAAGTCTCAATACCAAATACTGAGGAGAAGTGTGTAGGAAAGAAGTGCATAGGAAAGGCATACATTCCCGAGTCAGAATCGGACCCCATTGGGATTTGTACACACATGTACTTTATCAGCATAAGTAGGCTACACGGTTAATTATTTGGAGTCACAACGTTCCCACACAATGTCACTGCTAATATGTTACTAGGCCACAGGCTGAGTTTTACTGCAAGCCAAGAAAGCAACACCAGAGCGAGCACCCCTGTCATTTGAACACTGGATTGCTCATTAAACCAATTAAAATCTAAATATGCCCCAGAGGACCGGTCTTTAAAAGCACTGACAAAGATTGGTCAAGTGATGATGAAAAAACTACCCAGGTTCAAAAAGCAGTCTGAAGTAAAATGTTATTTTTCCTAGAATTCACATTCTCTCCCCTGATCCCTGCTCTTCACTCTACCCCATTTAAGGCCATGGACCATGGCCCCCTCCCTAACCCCACGTCAGAGCTCAGATGGTGACTTGTGTGTGTGATTGCTTCTCAGGGCGGCCCATTCAATCACACAGTGGAGGGGATTACTATGAAAGCAGCCCCAACTCGGCTTCTTTTGTCTGGGCTGCTGTGGCCTGCAGAAGCAGTGCACACTGGGTCAAACCTGGCCTTTGAGACAACCCAAATTCCCATTTTGGTTGCCTCAATGCAAAATGGAGAGCTCTTAATGACTGGTCTGAGTAAGTTACTGCTTGTCTTGTGCTGTGAATGAGCCATTGTGGTGGTAGTTCAAGATGAATACATACCATGATTTGGGGACTCAATCAATAAACTAATGATGGAATTGTGGTGAAACAATCTTTCATAAGTTTTTGGAAGCTCTTTTAAAAAGGTTTATTCAAGGAGCTACTGTCATCTTAGTTTACATAATAAAGCATTTGAGCTAGTACACATCTCAATTCATTGGAGCATGGGGAATTCAATGCAATGATCAGAGCTGATTGTAGACAGCCTAAACTGAAATGCATTCTATTGGTTACTCTGACGTTTTCCTTTCTTTGTCATTTCTTGGAAAAAGAGTGATGTGCTACAGGAAGTGCCAACTTACCCTGACCCACTTCTTGTGGCCTAGATCTGGCGTATCCATGGTGATGGTTTTGTCGAGCAAAAAAGAAGACCCTGTGAAAAAATCTACAAGCGTCACCAGCTGTCCAGACTTGACAGACTAACCATTCCCACATCAGTCGGTAGGTTTGCTGTCTTGAGGATAAGTTAGCAAATGACAAACACAACCAAAGTTCACTTTGTAGCATCCCAGTTGATGGCTTGAATGAGCCTCTTATGTAAGTATGATTGGTGGTGACACGCAGTCACTCTCTCACGGTCACTTTCTTTTCCTCTTTTCTTCCCAAACACAATGAGGAAAAAGTAGGCTGTGGCTATCAGCTATGTGACCCCTGAAAGTACACAGCAGTGCTTAACATACATAAATCATCTGCCAACTCCCCATGCACCACTACCCACCACACAACTGTGCCATGAAGAAAGAGTCCCCCGTTCCTGACTAACTTAAATGTGTCATTACTGTATGAAGACCACAAGCCTCAACCCCTCAGACACTCATAATCCCTCACTATTTCCGTATAGCAGGTCTCTCTAACCCTGTTCCTGGAGAGCCATATTCCTGTAGGTTTTCGCTACAACCCGATTCAGCTTCTCAAACCTGCTAATTATTACAATGCTAGATTAGGGTTGGGGCGAAAACCTACAGGACAGTAGCTCTCCAGGAGCAAGGTTGGAGAGCCCTGCCATATAGTCTCTGACTGCCCTCTATTTCGCTCAGTTTTACTACACACAACTTGTTGTATGGTGTAAGGCCTTCCTTTTGAATCATACCATTGAATCTTGAGATATGCTTGCATAACTTGGACATTTGAGTAAATGAACAGTTATCCTTTCTTTGTTTCACCTGTTGTTATTCATCCCACTCTGCAGCAACCAACAATGGAAAGTAGAATGAACAGCTTCAACTTTCTTCAGACATCCTATAATCTTTGGATTACATTTGTATGTAATACTCCACTCGCAATGATCTGGGCAAAGTCAAATGAGCATAACAATTGTAAGAGCGACTAGCCAGGTTAGAGAGGTAAGCACCAAACAGGCGGGAAGGAAGAGCAAGGGAGGCAGACAATGGCTAAAGCTGGGAATGAACTCAATATACTTTTAATTACTAAAAACAAATCAAAACTGTGGAGAAATGATAACGGACCTACATTCATACAGTTTATTTACTGTGGTCAGATTGCTAATAATCACCCAAATGAAAGCTAGACAGTCAGAGAGCATTGGCAATTCCAAAAACGATGGATAGAGGACAATTGTTGATGGCGGACCTCGTTGAAGACCGAATGCGGGGCAAAACTAGTTTGAGGTCCCAGGCAACAGTGTTTTAACGGAGTGGGTCGGGGGAATTGGACAGCACCTCCTGACATTTCAAAAGGGGCAGGATCAAAGGAGACAAGAGGGCCCAGCCATGTGTGAAAGGGCGATGGGTGGCCAAACGGAGAAAGGTGCTTCCAAGAATTGGGGATCCATGTTCCCAGGACTTTTCTTCTCTGTTTTCTCTTCCCATTTGTCTGGACTGGAGTGAAATGGTGGCAGTTTGATTTCCACAGAAAGTGTTGTTATACAAGGAAGTAAAAGAGGTTTGTGAAGCCTTTCAGTTGTTAGTCATGCAAGTGGACAGACATTCATTATTGGGTGCTAATCCTTATGTCAGTTGATTAAATCAATTATTTTACCCATACAACTGAGGCTTCACCTGTAATTCATTTAAAGATGCATGCATCTCTTCGGAGAATGGAATGAGTCAGTGACTCAGTGTGTCCAATTGTTGGACGTATTTTTGGATAGCTGCTTCCATCGACCATGAGGCTACTATCAGAACATAACACAGACCAGGGAGATACGTTTGGTAGAAAGGGTTTATGGGCTAGGCACAGTGCATAATACAGATATGGTTTTGTCTGCACTAGAGAACAATGAAGATTGTGAAGTGACAAAAACACGGTGAAGGTCAGGAGCCTTTCACAGACATACGAATGCAAACAGATCAAACTGCATACACCACACAATCACACCATTTTGCACCCAACAGATATTACACATTGTATCCTTTCATAGCAGCTCCACCAACATAACAGAGTTATAGGGCAGGTCACAATCGGTCAGGTCACTTTTGTATCACAACCTCTTGATTCTCAGACGGTAAAAAAGTTTCATTTTATTATAAATTAGGTTGGGAAATGGCTGTAAGAAAAGACGTTACTCTTTTGACTTTGGGCTACTTAATCTCAGTATTTTCCCTGAGAGTAGTTCAGTTACCACTGCCTCTACCTCAGTAGTGCCCCCTTCCTCTACTCCCTCCTCTGCCTCTAAATCCGCCTCTACTTCCACCCCTCCCTCTAAATCCACCTCTACCTCTACCTCTGCCTCTCTCACTCGACAGGTGTCCAGCGGACCTCCTCAGCTTCTTCCTCTCCTCGTGGTGTTCACGCTCCGCCTGCTGCTGCCGCTGTTGCTGCTCCGACTGAAGGAGATAATTGAGAAAGGAGAGGCAGAGAGCGAAAGGAGAAATATATACTTTTAATTAGAGTCTGATTTAAGTTGCAATATATAACTGTTTGGGCAACCTGATCCAATTCACATATAAATGTGTGTTATAGATCTGTCATTCTCATTGAAAGCAAGTCTAAGAAGCGGTAGATCTGTTCTATGTGCGCTATTTCTATGCTTCCCGATCTTAAGTTTTGTTTTTGCATCTTTTACTTTCAGGTTTATACACTTTCAAACAGCTGAAAATGCAATATTTCTGGTTATGGAAAATATATTTCACAGCGGTTTAGATACAGAGCTGCCAACTCTAACGCATTGGCCATGAGACACTCAGTTGACCCACTTCTCACGCATTGAAAAGTACTTATTTCATTTTTCAACTGTGCTCCAAATCGTTTTGAAGCATCTGCGCCTGAAATTTAACATCACAAGTGAAATCTATATCATTGTTTGGATGCATGGTATAAAGAAACGCCCCTCAAGATTAGAGCGGAGGTGAATGGAGAGAGAGAACAGTCTCCCCTGAGCACTTTGAGATATCAGCTGATGTACGAAGGGCTATATAAATAAATTTGATTTGATTTTGATTTGATTATAAAACTGTAAAAAGAGAAGCACGGTAGCACGCTTTTGTTTGCTGTTACTCCCGTCCCCATTTCAGAATGCAGCCTTGACAGCATGTACTAAAGTCAATTTAATCCACACTTGCATTAGTCCCCTTGTTTGGTGATTGGAATTTAGGCTGTGACAATGACAAGGCAGCATACAGACCTACAGTATGTTTTAGCAGGGAAGTTTGGTAGGGTGACCTGATTTGGAACTTTTAAAGTAATTTTGAACCCAAAAGGAAAACTTAATTCTATATATACAAATAATTTGGGTAGAGTGTAGGGGCAGATTTATGTAATCTTGTCTTCAGTAGATTTTATTAGCTATTTATTTAATTTAGTCTGATCAGTAAAACAATTGTCATTCTTAACGATGGGCTAAAATATAGGGTAAATACTGTGCTTCATCAAGAACACTGCTGTTATTGCCCACACTTATTTTATTATTTTACTTCTTCACAATTCTGCCACTGTAAACACATTTTGATCTGATATGCCTACTTCTGTGTTTGAAAATGAATTATATGAGGCTATGTAGTTTTTTGCAGCTATTTACAGACCGTTTTGAATAAGTCATACAAATAAGCATTGGATATTAAATGCTTTTTAAATGACATTTTAGTATTGTGCACATGCTAGGCAGAGATGGTAGGGGGACTCAACTCATAAACACATATTTTGTCTATGGAGAGTAAGATGATGGCAAGAACCTTCAACTAGTAGGCATAAACCACCTGAATATTGATATTCATTACATTTTTCTTTAAGGTTCGGCGATTTTAAGAAATGCATTTTCAAACACCCAGCACTTGTGAAACATAGATCGGGGATGGCCAACCCACCTGGAGAGCAGGCAGGATTTTCTTTCAGTCCTATTTTAAAGAGAGAGCTCACCCAAATTTCAAAACATAAAATGTTTGTGTCCTTACCTTGAAAGCAGTCTATGGACAAACAGACTGCAATCTATAATTTGGTTATCCACTGCCATCAACCATTAATATTAATAGTGGTAACAATCCCCGGTAGGTGTCGTATACAACTTTACACCCGAGAACAGGGGTCAATCCCGGTTTCCAACCTTCCCACTGTTTCTAGCATTTGCCTGTCTCCCAATCTCATTTTCATTACTGAATAAAGTGTCAAACCACCTAAAAAAACGTTACAGCTACTATTAGCATACTTTACATTTCATCCCCCAAAATCTCAAAGTAACAAATTCGTCAAATTTTGAGTGTTCATTTAATGTTCAATGCATCCTGAATACACCTAATTTTCCACCCTGGTCATAGGCCTAAGCCATGTCAAAATACACAGAATTGCAGGAAATTAGCTTTAAAACAGTATAATCTTCCTGGGATAGGAACCCCAATCCCCTGTTTAGAGATTGTGCCAGGGGCAAATCTAACTCCAAGATATCTTCAAAAGTTGGCCGACCTGTAGATGGTACAATGATTCTCAATGTTTTGTCACAAACTGAAATTAGGCGAACTATTACAATTTTAGCAACCAAGAAATGGCGGAGCGATTTCTGCATAGTGCATCTTTAAGCGATCTTCTGCAAAACAATTATAGCTTTCTCTTAACAGACCTGTAATCAACATTGACCCCCAGCTCATGCTGTAGTACAGGGGTTTTACCCAGTAGACAGACTTAGTCTCTCTGCATGTGAGGGACCCTTGGCCAAACTTAGCTTGTAAGGGAGTTGCAGCGATAGGACAAGACTAACTACCAATTGGGTATCACGAAATTGAGGAGAAAAACAAAATGATAAATGGAAGAGGCAAGTGGAAAGGGGGAAAAAAAGAGAAAAAAAAGGATTTTGTTCATCAGCCCTGCATTAAAGACCAGAATTGGTTAAAGAAAATTGTGTTTCATTTAAGGACCAAAAATTGGTTCGCTGTGCCATATAGATTGCAAAATAGTTGGGAAGAGATTTGATGTACTAATTCTATGGCACACGGTCTACGAACTGATAAGCAAAACAACGACAAACTGTTTGTTACTGAATTCGAGGATCAGCAGAAATCCAGATCCGTAGTTTGAAAATACATTTGTTGTCCCTTTCAGTGGCTTATTATGTAATGGTGTCATCATGACTTACCTTCTTGAGGGTGAAGGTGAGCTGTTTGCTGCCAACAGCTGTGTCAGCCACGTTTACTGTTCCAGAACGTTCCTCCAGCTTCAGACGCTCCTCCAGTGATGCTCTAGTAGACACATAACATGTCAATACGGGACACATGGACAGGTCTATCACCAGCATACACACACTACAATAGTGATGAAATGCAGTACCTATAAAGGGGAGAAAAGAGTACTTAAATATCCTACTCAAGTAAAAGTACTTTAATGTTACTTTAATTACATTTTTCACTAATTTAAAAAGTACTCAGAGTAAAAGCAATGGAGTTACTTTTCAAATAAAAACACTAACAAATTATAATTTAAAAAAGGCAATTGAGACAACCATTAAAAAAAATAAATGCTGCAGTGAATTCATTGTCTGTTTTAAGTGTTGGGAGTAGGGTGCACTACAAAAACTTAAATAATTCCTTTTAATTGAGTTTGAAGCACAAGTAGAGGGTGTGCTACATAATGTGAAGAAAACCTTGGGACACCCTTCCTGTATTTGGAGCCTTCCTATATTTGACCTGTGTCCTCATTTTTCTTGCTACGTGCTGCATGTGTCCACCTGTCAAGACAGTGATGGATGTGACAGACTCTCAGGCCAGGCCACACATTTCTGTCTGCTGTAGAGAGCTCAGTACAGTCAGGCACCTTAGACACAGTCACACAGGCCCACACGTTTCCCTGCTAATCATTGTACTGGCAAAATAAATACTTATAAACTAGGGCTACACAATGAATCAAATTCACATCAAAATCGCAATAGAGGCATGTGCAATATCCAGATCGCAAGAGATCCATGTAGATGCAATATTTTGAAACATCTCAGCCGCGTGTAACATCCGTTTTCATAGTTCCTCCTCCTCGCTGTTAGATCAAATCAAATATTATTTGTCAGTCACATGTACCAAATACAACAGGTGTAGTAGACTTTACCGTGAAATGCTTACTTACAAGCCCTTAACCAACAATGCAGAGGAAGATAATATTTTCTAACTAATGTAAAATAAAATTTAAAAAAGTAACAATATAACGACAATGACGCTATATACACAGGGGGTACGGGTTAGTTTAGGTAATTGAGGTCATATGTACACTGAACAAAACTATACAACTAAGATTTGGTCCCATGTTTCATGAGCTGAAATTTAAAAAAATAGCAAAAATGTTCTACATGCACAAAAAGCTTATTTGTGCACAAATTTGTTTACATCCCTGTCAGTGAGCATTTCTCAGTAACCAAGACAGGTGTGGCATAAGAAGGTGATTAAACAGCATGATCATTAGACAGATGCATCTTGTGCTGGGGACAATAAAAGGCCACTTTAAAATGTACAGTTGTGTCACACAACACAATGCCACTGATATTACCCCAGTCTTCCACCAAGGCACCTGCAAGTTCTGGGACATTTCTGAGGGGAATGGCCCTAGGCCTCACCCCCCCGTCCAACAGGTCCCAGATGTGCTCAATGGGATTGAGATCCGGGCTCTTCGCTGGCCATGGCAGAACTGACATTCCTGTCTTGCAGGAAATCACACACAGAACGAGCAGTATGGCTGGTGGCATTGTCATGCTGGAGGGTCATGTCAGGATGAGCCTGCAGAAAGGGTACCACATGAGGAAGGAAGACGTCTTCACTGTAAGGCACAGCGTTGAGATTGCCTGCAATGACAACAAGCTCAGGCCGATGATGCTGTGACACACCACCCCAGACCATGAAGGACCCTCCACCTCCAAATCGATCCCGCTCCAGAGTACCGGCCTCGGTGTAACGCTCATTCCTTCGCCGATAAATGCAAATCCAACCACGACCGCGACTCGTCAGTGAAGAGCACTTTTTGCCAGTCCTGTCTGGTCCAGCGACGGTGGGTTTGTGCCCATAGGCAACGTTGTTTCCGGTGATGTCTGGTGAGGACCTGCCTTACAACAGGCCTACAGGCCCTCAGTCCAGCCTCTCTCAGCCTATTGCCGACAGTCTGAGCACTGATGGAGGGATTGTGCATTCCTGGTGTAACTCGGGCAGTTGTTGTTGCAATCCTGTACCTGTCCCGTGGGTGTGATATTTGGATGTACCGATCCTGTGCAGGTGTTGTTACACGTGGTCTGCCAATGCGAAGATGATAAGCTGTCCGTCCTGTCTCCCTGTGGCACTGTCTTAGGTGTCTCACAGTACGGACATTTCAATTGATTGCCCTGGCCTCATCTGCAGTTCTCATGCCTCCTTGCAGCGTGCCTAAGGCACATTCACACAGATGAGCAGGGACCCTGGGCAGCTTTCTTTTGGTGTTTTTCAGAGTCAGTAGAAAGGCCTCTTTAGTGTCCTAAGTTTACATAACTGTGACCGTAATTGCCTACAGTCTGTAAGCTGTTAGTGTCTTAACAACCGTTCTACAGGTGCATGTTCATTAATTGTTTATGTTTCATTGAACAAGCATCGGAAACAGTGTTTAAACCCTTTACAATGAAGATCTGTGAAGTTATTTTATTTTTTACAACTTATTTTTGAAAGACAGGGTCCTGAAAAAGGGATGTTTCTTTTTTTGCTGAGTTTATATCCCACGTCAAATCATAAATCTCAATATTTGTTAAAAAACATATTTGTTTCCAATATCGTGCAGCCCTATTATATACTCTATGTGCCATGTCCATGTGAGGGGTGATTTATTTCTGTTGAATGACAGTAACAATGGAAAAATCCATAGCATTTGATGAAATCGCTTCAAAATATTATGGTTCAGAGGTTGTTCGTAGAGACTAGAGAACATCACCAGAAGCTCACTTGGGAGAAAAAAAAACTGTACTCACTTCTGCAATTTCTGTTTGCGCGCCACGTCCCCGAAGCTGCGGAACTCCTCACCAGCCTTGATCTGGAAGAAGCGGGGCTGCTGACCCTGTTTCCTGCCCTGGGCATGGTTCTGGGTGGAGTCCTGGTCCAGCAGGGTGGTGTTGCGGTCCTGCTGTTTCCTCTCCTGCCGCCTGCGGTCCCTCCCCTCCTCATATATGAGGCGCCGCTGCTCCCTGACCTCATCCACCCAGCTTTTATCATCATCAGAACTCTCGTCTGAGCTGCCACGCCCCTCTGGTTCCTCCTCTTCCTGGTTTGCCTCCGCCTGCAGAGGAAGAAGAGGTGGGGGGTGGCATTGTAGAATTAGAAAGGGTAGAAAGGTTGTTCATACTGAAAGTCATATTCCATAGTGGGTGTCAAACTTCAGTAGGGGTAGTACGCTAGCTATCTAGCAACGTTACATTTTCGGCGTCTGTGGCCTGCTTGGCTAGCAGCCGCAGCTTCTTCCTCCGCTTCTGGCCCACTTTGGACACAATGGGGTTGAGCAGGCGGAACTCCTCACTCTGCTCCTCCACCTGGTAGTCTGGGTTCTCAAACATCACCTGGAAACGCTCGTCACTAAGGATGCTGGGTAGAGCCTGGCAGTGGGGCAGAGAGAGGGAGAGAAAGGATTTGATTGACAGCTTAGGCAGCTGACATTCGCTAGATGAGTATATTTCAGATATACATACCAGTTTCCTCTAGATTACCTTAGAACCAAAACTATATAAACCCAGCCTACAGCTCGGACGTCTTCATCAATTGTAGACCAGACCAGTAGTATGTGAACTGTGTGTGCAGGTACATGTGCTCCTACCTTGCCCTTCTTCTTCCTGGCAGACAGTTCTGCCTCGTCGTCTCCCTCCTCCATCAGCTTGAGAGCCAGCTCCTTGTTCACCTTGGGCAGCTTCTGTCTCAGCAACATAGAACATTCATACAACAAACAATATATTATCTATACAGTTGAAGTTTACATACACCTTAGCCAAATACATTTAAACTCAGTTTTCCACAATTCCAGACATTTAATCCAAGTATAAATGTCCTGTCTTTGGTCAGTTAGGATCACCACTATTTTAAGAATGTGAAATGTCAGAATAATAGTAAAGAGAATGAATTATATCAACTTGTATTTCTTTCATCACATTCCCAGTGGGTCAGAAGTTTACATACACTCAATTAGCATTTGGTAGCATTGCCTTTAAATTGTTTAACTTGGGTCAAACGTTTCTTGTAGCCTTCCACAAGCTTCCCACAATAAGTTGGGTGAATTTTCTCCCATTCCTCCTGACAGTGCTGGTGTAACCGAGTCAGGTTTGTAGGTCTCCTTGCTCGCACACGCCTTTTCAGTTCTGCCCCCAAATGTTCTATAGGATTGAGGTCAGGGCTTTGTGATGGCCACTCCAGTACCTTGACTTTGTTGTCCTTAAGCCATTTTGCCACAACTTTGGAAGTATGCTTGGGGTCATTGTCCATTTGGAAGACCCATTTGCGACCAAGCTTTGATGTCTTGAGATGTTGCTTCAATATATCCACATCATTTTCTTTCCTCATGATGCCATCTATTTTGTGAAGTGCACCAGTCCCTCCTCCTGCAGCAAAGCACCCCCACAACATGCTGCCGCCACCCCCGTGCTTCACAGTTGGGATGGTGTTCTTCGGCTTGCAAGCCTCCCCCTTTTTCCTCCAAACATAATGATGGTCATTATGGCCAAACAGTCCTATTTTTGTTTCATCAAACCAGAGGACATTTCTCCAAAAAGTACGATCTTTGTCCCCATGTGCAGTTGCAAACCGTAGTCTGGCTTTTTTATGGCGGTTTTGGAGCAGTGGCTTCTTCTTTGCCGAGTGGCCTTTCAGGTTATGTCGATATAGGACTCGTTTTACTGTGGATATAGATACTTTTGTACCTGTTTCCTCCAGCATCTTCACAATGTCCTTTGCTGTTGTTCTGGGATTGATTTGCACTTTTCGCACCAAAGTACGTTCATCTCTAGGAGACAGAACGCGTCTCCTTCCTGAGCGGTATGATGGCTGCGTGGTCCCATGGTGTTTATACTTGCGTACTATTGGTGTGCGGGGACAAAATACATTTATGCACGATGGCGCATGCGCGCAGCCGGTTTGGGTTCCGTGTTAGTGTAACTTCTGTCCCACTGGAATTGTGAATTATAAGTGAAATAATCTGTCTGTAAACAATTATTGGAAAAATTACTTGTGTCATGCACAAAGTAGATGTCCTAACCGACTTGCCAAAACTATAGTTTGTTAACAAGACATTTGTGGAGTGGTTGAAAAATTAGTTTTAATGACTCCAACCTAAGTGTATGTAAACGTCCGACTTCAACTGTATATACTTCTTAGAAAACATCATTTGTCACCATATCCAGTCTGTCTGAATGTATGTTTTTAACAGTCAGACAGAGTACGATATCCCACCTTGATTTGTACTCTCTGGGCCCTGGACTCTTCTATCTTCTGGCGAATCTTGTCCTTGCGGTACTCCTCATAGGCAAACGGATTGGCCATGGTCTTCACCTGGACAAATCACACAAAATGTATTTAAAACACATAACTCTGTAACATCAACAATCAACTAAGAATATGCACAACTGCACAACCTACCTTGTGGTACAGTCTGATGTCCATGAAGAAGCCGTGCATGTATGCCCGCAGGAGAGAAGATCCCACCAGGTGAGACAGACCTATGGTTGAACACAACATTATATGTACATGAAATGTACATATTTGCATAATATGAGTAAACAGCTACATTATACATTTGTATAATGATTGTTGATTTATACACTGCTCAAAAAAATAAAGGGAACACTTAAACAACACAATGTAACTCTAAGTCAATCACACTTCTGTGAATTCAAACTGTCCACTTAGGAAGCAACACTTATTGACAATAAATTCCACATGCTGTTGTGCAAATGGAATAGATAACAGGTGGAAATTATAGGCAATTAGCAAGACACCCCCAATAAAGGAGTGGTTCTACAGGTGGTGACCAAAGACCACTTCTCAGTTCCTATGCTTCCTGGCTGATGTTTTGGTCACTTTTGAATGCTGGCGGTGCTTTCACTCTAGTGGTAGCATGAGACGGGAGTCTACAACCCACACAAGTGGCTCAGGTAGTGCAGCTCATCCAGGATGGCACATCAATGCAAGATGTGGCAAGAAGGTTTGCTGTGTCTGTCATCGTAGTGTCCAGAGCATGGAGGCGCTACCAGGAGACAGGCCAGTACATCAGGAGACGTGGAGGAGGCCGTAGGAGGGCAACAACCCAGCAGCAGGACCGCTACCTCCGCCTTTGTGTAAGGAGGAGCAGGAGCACTGCCAGAGCCCTGCAAAATGACCTCCAGCAGGCCACAAATGTGCATGTGTCTGCTCAAACGGTCAGAAACAGACTCCATGAGGGTGGTATGAGGGCCTGACGTCCACAGGTGGGGGTTGTGCTTACAGCCCAACACCGTGCAGGAAATTCACCACTGGCGCCCTGTGCTCTTCACACCTGTGCTCTTCACTCTTCTCAGTGTGAACCTGAAAGCAGGTTCACACTGAGCACGTGACAGAGTCTGGAGCCGCCGTGGAGAACGTTCTGCTGCCTGCAACATCCTCCAGCATGACCGGTTTGGCGGTGGGTCAGTCATGGTGTGGGGCGGCATTTCTTTGGGGGGCCGCACAGCCCTCCATGTGCTCGCCAGAGGTAGCCTGACTGCCATTAGGTACCGAGATGAGATCCTCAGACCCCTTTGAGACCATATGCTGGTGCGGTTGGCCCTGGGTTCCTCCTAATGCAAGACAATGCTAGACCTCATGTGGCTGGAGTGTGTCAGCAGTTCCTGCAAGAGGAAGGCGTTGATGCTATGGACTGGCCCGCCCGTTCCCCAGACCTGTATCCAATTGAGCACATCTGGGACATCATGTCTCGCTCCATCCACCAACGCCACGTTGCACCACAAACTGTCCAGGAGTTGGCAGATGCTTTAGTCCTGGTCTGGAAGGAGATCCCCCAGGAGACCATCCGCCACCTCATCAGGAGCATGCCCAGGCATTGTAAGGTCATACAGGCACGTGGAGGCCACACACACTACTGAGCCTCATTTTGACTTGTTTTAAGGACTACATCAAAGTTGGATCAGCCTGTAGTGTGGTTTTCCACTGGCTAGTGATAAATATATCACTAGCCACTTTAAACAATGCTACCTTATATAATGTTTACATACCCTACATTATTCATCTCATATGCATACGTATATACTGTACTCTATATCATCGACTGCATCCTTATGTAATACATGTATCACTAGCCACTTTAACTATGCCACTTTGTTTACATACTCATCTCATATGTATATACTGTACTCGATATCAGCTACTGTATCTTGCCTATGCTGCTCTGTATCACTCATTCATATATCCTTATGTACATATTCTTTATCCCCTTACACTGTGTATAAGACAGTAGTTTTGGAATTGTTAGTTAGATTACTTGTTGGTTATTACTGCATTGTCGGAACTAGAAGCACAAGCATTTCGCTACACTCACATTAACATCTGCTAACCATGTGTATGTGACAAATAAAATTTGATTTGATTTGATTTAATTTTGACTGTGACTCCAAATTCAGACCTCCATGGGTTGATAAATTTGATTTCCATTGACCATTTTTGTGTGATGTTGTCAGCACATTCAACTACATAAAGAAAAAAGTATTTAATAAGAACATGTCATTCATTCAGATCTAGAATGTGTTATTTTAGTGTTCTCTTTATTTTTTGGAGCAGTGTATATTTTATTTACAGTGTCTCTATATTCAACCTCCCTGAGGCAGGCTACATGTCACCTGAAACATAAAATATTGGTGCTCTTCCAAATTGGTGACGTGTATTGCCAAGCCCAGTAAGGAGTATTAATTAAAGAGATAGTTCACCCAAACGACTAAATTACACATTGGTTTTCTTACCCTGTAAGCCAGGGATGTCAAACTCATTCCATGGAGGGCCTAGTGTCTACAGGTTCTTGTTTTTTCCTTTCAATTAAGTCTTAGACAACCAGGTGTGGGGAGTTCCTTTGTTATAATTTCCCTGGCACCGTTTCCAAATGCTAACATTTTAGCAGTTGTGGCAAAAGCCCCATTCAAGTCATGGTACCGATATTAGTATTTTTCACGCATCATGTCCAAATCATCTGAAAGTATTTAAAATTGATTGTGAAGCTCAACGACATCACTTATAGATGACTTGAACATGATGCGCGTAAAATGCTAATATCGGTACCATGACATGAATGGGATTTATGACCAGGAACAGTGCCAGGGAAACTAAACCAAAGCATAGATTGCTGTCATACCTTGTCCATAGACCGCTTCCAACAGTGGTATTCAACCTTTTCAGTGGGGACACAATTTTTTTTCGCCAGAAATTGTGCCAACCCCACCACAAATCTAATGTTGTAAATGTTAATTTTCACATCAACAAATAACCTTCAATTCAGTACATATTCATCTCTTATCAAAATTAAGAGAAACAATAAATACATTTACTTAATGAAATTGTATTTTGCAAATGTATCTTTTTTCAAAACTTTTGTATATTGTCACATAAAATAATCTGTACGGTTAATTTTTGGTTCCCCAGCCCCCCAAAAATATAGTTTTATTTAAATTTGGTGGCCCCACCGTACCTGATTTTGAATACCACTGGCTTAAAGGGTAAGGAAACTAATGTAATTTGGGTGAACTATCCCTTTAACTTTGAGAAGCAGCCTACTGGAATGTGCTGTAAGAAAATGGCACAAGACTACAGATATCTGCAGACATCTGCTTCTTTCAACAGGCTGGTTGTTCCCATTTAAACTGACACGTTCAGGACAGTAGGGAACATAGGGTAGGCATATACTTAGCAGTGGGTTTTACAATCATTAAGCTTTTACTTCATATTACAGACTTTAATAATCAAGTGTATGCTAAAGAAAAACTTTTGTTAACAGGACTGTAATGAAAGCTTGTTTAATTTTGTGCTAGATTCGGCTAACTTGGCCTTTTCAGCTATTTGGCAAGACACCTTTTGAGAGCATTTAGATCAAGTTTTGTAACATCCGTCTCCACCCACAATTCTTTAAGCTCTGAATGAAGTTGAGTTAGTGACTGCCATGAGGCTTTTTAGTCTCTGCTTAGTTTCATTCCAGAAGGCCACTTTAATTCAGGAATGTGTGGGAGTTGAGGCACGCAAGGACCAGGGTTGGCTAGGTTACTTTGTAAGTGTAATCCGTTACAGTTAGTAGGTACCTGTCCAAAATTGTAATCAGTAACGTAACTTTTGGATTACCCAAACTCAGTAAGGTTATCCGATTAATTTCCGTTACTTTTGGATTACTTTCATTTTAAGAGGCATTAGAAGACAAAAAGCATCCATCAAACGCATTTGGTGTGTCATCATAGTGCTCTTTGACTTGTGGTCAGACTTGCTCATGTGGAACAAACTTAATCTTGTGCCCATTTTCAATGCTGAATTGAATGTCACTGAGAAAGAATTTAAAAGTAATCCAAGAAGTAATAATAAATATTTCAAAAGTGTTTGTAATCTAATTACAATATTTTTGCTGGTAACGGAACGTATTTAATTTAACTAGTCAAGTCAGTTAAGAACTCTTATTTACAATGACCGCCTACACTGGCCAGATTACAGTTAGCTGTTTTGTAATCAGATTACATGTAATCAGTTACTCCCCAACCCTGGCAAGGACTGTGTGCGTGTGTGTGGTAAAAAGATGGAACCCCCCTTTCCCCAGAAATCTCACTATCCGTCTGGCAGCCTGTCTGTTACATAACAAGGACATTTCACAGCTGCAGTGAACTGAACTCCCCTTCCCCCCTAATCTACTCCACCCCTCCCTCCTGCCCTCTCTCACCCTCCCCCTCCCACTCTATCACCCTCCCTCCCTCCCACTCTCCCCCTCCTTTTATTCCTCCCCAACCAACTGAATTTCTCATCTTTGTAATTTGATCTCTTTAGTGCTAACCCAAGCATTCTTCTGTTCTTTCAACCCTTCTGTTCACCACCCTTTATCTCTCACTATCCCTTATTCCATCTCTTAATTTCTCTCTCCATTCTGACAGTGTTTCCCCTACTGTTCATTTTTAGGAGGGACTTGTAAACCGGGCCTTTGTGATGCCTCAATATGCCTAAATTCAAAATGGTCTCCACTGAATGCCAAGTGTAGTGTAGACAGCCCTGGAAGTTTCCCTAGGACCTGTAGGCCTAAAATAACTTGAATGCTCGATTCAATAGGCACTTGTATTTCTGGAGATCTTAGAGGAACAATTCTCTACCCCCCTCTCACCTAGGGCTGGGGCGCTAGTGACATTTTGTCAGCTCGTGATTTATTTTCTTGACACTGCCGGCCTCACGGTAATTGACCATTAATTAACAAACACATTTAATATATCCTGGCTTCCATGCACAGCCTAAAATCTAAATGTAAAAAAGTCTAATAAATCCCTCTAATATAGCCTACACCTTCACAATAAATTCATTATTTATTGTAGACAGGTCTAAAGAAACATGATATGATGAAAATGTAGTCTATTTCAGAAGAACAAAATAGCATACTCTTGAGTTGTCCTTACGTTAGGTCCTGATCTGGCTATGCAATATGGCTGTGGGCCATACTTCATTTAGCAGACAAGATTTGCTTAGAATTCCGTCGCATTATTTTACAGTATGAAGAATACAATTGAACATAACTGAATAGCCCAAACCATCATTTTCACTTTTGGATAAATAGCGTGCCCAATTTCAACTTCCTGCTACTCATGCCAAGAATATAAGATATGCATATTATTAGTAGATTTTGATAGAAAACACTCTGAAGTTCCTAAAACTGTTTGAATCATGTATGTGAGTATAACAGAACTTATGTAGCAGGCAAAACCCAGAGGACTAACCGTCCTGAATGACTTTTTTTTGATGTCTCTGTCTGTTCAGTGAGATCTCATTGGGAAACTATATTTCTTAGGCACTTGTTTTCAGTTCCTATGGATATATATTTATTCCTTTGTGCATATACATCTACACACTGTTGATAAGACCTAATAAAAGATAGAAACATGTTTTTTAGAAATGTTTGCAAATGTTTTAAAAATAAGAACAGAAATACCTTATTTACATAAGTATTCAGTATTCATGAGACTCGAAATTGAGCTCAGGTTCATCCTGTTTCCATTGAGATGTTTCTACAACTTGATTGGAGTCCACCTGTGCTAAATTCAATTGATTGGACATGATTTGGAAAGGCACACATCTGTCTATATAAGGTCCCACAGTTGATATGGCTTGTTTTGCTCTGACATGCACTGAGATCAAAGGAATTGTCCGTAGAACTCAGACAGGATTGTGTCGAGGCACAGAACTTGGGAAGGGTACAAAAATAATTCTGCAGCATTGAAGGTCCCCAAGAACACAGTGGCCTCCATGATTCTTAAATGGAAGAAGTTTGGAACCACCCAGACTCTTCCTAGAGTTAGCCGCCCGGCCAAACTGAGCAATCAGGGGAGAAGAGCCTTAGTCATGGAGGTGACCAAGAACCCAATGGTCACTCTGACAGAGATCCAGAGTTCCTCTGTGGAGATGGGAGAACCTTCCAGAGGGACAATCATCTCTGCAGCACTCCAACAAACAGACCTTAAAAATGGTAAAGTGGCCAGACGGAAGCCACCCCACAGTAAAAGGCACATGACAGCCCGCTTGGAGTTTGCCAAAAGGCACCTAAAGGACTCTCAGACCATGAGAAACAAGATTCTCTGGTCTGATGAAACCAAGATTGAACTCTTTGGCCTGAATGTCAAGCATCACGTCTGGAAGAAACCTGGCATCGTCCCTACAGTGAAGCATGGTAGTGGCAGGGTCATGCTGTGGGGATGTTTTTCAGCGGCAGGGACTGGGAGAATAGTCAGGATCAAGGGAAAGATGAACGAAGCAAAGTACAGAGAGATCCTTGATGAAAACCTGCTCCAGAGCACTCAGGACCTCAAACTGGGACAAAGGTTAACCTTCCAACAGAACAACAACCCTAAGCACACAGTCAAGACAATGCAGGGGTGGCTTCAGAACAAGTCTCTGAATGTACTTGAGTGGCCGAGCCAGAGCCCGAACCCAATCGAATATCTCTGGAGAGACCTGAAAATAGCTGTGCAGCGACACTCCCCATCCAACCTGATAGTGCTTGAGAGGATCTGCAGAGAAGAATGGGAGAAACTCCCCAAATACAGGTGTGCCATGCTTGTAGCGTCATACCCAAGAAGAATTAAGGCTGTAATCGCAACCAAACATTTACTTATGTAAATGTAATATTTCATTTGTATTTATTTTTTTTACTGTTTTTGCTTTGTTGTTATGGGGTATTGTGTGTAGATTGATGGGGAAAAAAACGTATCTATTTTAGAATAAGGCTGTAACAAAACAAAATTTGGAAAAGGGAAGGGGTCTGAATACTTCCCGAATACACTATCTCAATTCTTATTAGCCAATATCCATCACGTGATCGGGTCCTTCTTACAGGCTACAAGTGAAGACAGACACATCGGGGAAGCAACTGCGTGCGTCCTTATTGAATTCTGAGGAGCATATTGAAGATGTTGGAAAAACTGTCCACATTTACTTTTCGTCAGCCAACAAGATGAGTAGGCCTAACAAACAGCAAAAACACTAGCTTATGTCAATCTACTATCCCCCATAGTACAAAAGTTGACTTTTCTATTGTGTGTGAGAAAGAAATATTCAAACATAGTCTTGGATAGTTGTGGGACATGATAGATCCCAAATGAATTCAACCACTAGAATCAAAATCCTTCTAAAAACAGGGCTGACGCAACAAATCAATACGTTTAGCTTAAAAAGTGAACTATTAGGCTATTTCTTCACATTATACGGCAGTAGGCTGGCTATAAGCGTGAATGTTCCAAAATGCAATCTATTAGCGGGAAAACACCATTCTCAAAACTGACTGCAAATGTGATTATGCATGTAATTCTTTAATTATAAAGAAGCATTTTCATGGTGAAAATAATCTTCCCCAAACTTGAAACTCACGTTGAGTTTGTATGCCAATTAGGCTCTACACCCCTTGGTAAAGCGGATTAATGTACATAATTTTGAAGAAGATATTTGGCCACTTTAGTTGTGATACAAACCTTATCAAAACATATAGGCCTATGGGCTAGGCTACATGAGGTGTGCGATTATTATTTTTTAAAGTGGGGGAAAAGGCACGTGCCGTTTCTTGCCTTACTGCACACAAACTGAGCATTATTCACAAGTGATAATATATCATTCACAACTGATAATCTAATATTGTCACCCATCAGACTATTCTTGATATGATCTTATCTTTACATATACCAAATAATGTGTGTGAAATTTGTTTGGATTTAGAATGGACCATTATCATGCATCAGTCTCGAAGCAGGGGCTGGGGGAAAAAACATGTAATCTATGCACTTAACTAGAGGTCGACCGATTAATCGGAATGGCCGATTAATTAGGGCCGATTTCAAATTTTCATACCAATCGGAAATCTGTATTTTTGGACGACCAATTTTTTTTTTTACACCTTTATTGAACTAGGCAAGTCAGTTAAGAACACATTCTTATTTTCAATGACGGATGCCACCCGTTAGATAAAATACGGAAAGGTTCCATATTTCACTGAAAGAATAAACGTTTTGTTTTCGAGATGATAGTTTCCGGATTCGACCATATTAATGACCTAAGGCTTGTATTTCTGTGTGTTATTATGTTATAATTAAGTCTATGATTTGATAGAGCAGTCTGACTGAGCGATGGTAGGCACCAGCAGGCTCGTAAGCATTCGAGCAGCTCTTCGCAATGCTTCAAGCATTGCTCTGTTTATGATTTCAAGCCTATCAACTCCCAAGATTAGGCTGGTGTAACCGATGTGAAATGGCTAGCTAGTTAGCGGGGTGCGCACTAATAGCGTTTCAAACGTCACTCGCTCTGAGACTTGGAGTAGTTGTTCCCCTTGCTCTGCAAGCTTCGAGGGTGGCTGTTGTCGATGTGTTTCTGGTTCGAGCCCAGGTAGGGGCGAGGAAAGGGACGGAAGCCCTACTGTTACACTGGCAATGCTAAAGTGCCTATAAGAACATCCAATAGTCAAAGGTATATGAAATACAAATGGTAATGAGAGAAATAGTCCTATAATAACTACAACCTAAAACTTCTTACTTGGAAATATTTAAGACTCATGTTAAAAGGAACCACCAGCTTTCATATGTTCTCATGTTCTGAGCAAGGAACTTAAACGTTAGCTTTCTTACATGGCACATATTGCACTTTTACTTTCTTCTCCAACACTTTGTTTTTGCATTATTTAAATCAAATTGAACATGTTTCATTATTTATTTGAGGCTAAATTGATTTTATTGATGTATTATATTAAGTTAAAATATGTTTTCATTCAGTATTGTTGTAATTGTCATTATTACAAATACATTATTTTTTAAATCGTCAGATTAATCGGTATCAGCTTTTTTTGGGTCCTCCAATAATCGGTATCGGCGTTGAAAACTCATAATCAGTCAACCTCTACACTTAACAGCCCTACTCTCACCCAGGTTCTCCAGGTCCTTGCGGGTGACAAACTTGTAGTCATCGTAGACAGTACTCTCAGGGCTCTCCTCCAGCTCCTCTGTCAGGTTGTCCAGGAAGGAGCACCAGCGAGGAGCAGGTCCCAGTGCCTACACAGGGACAACATGGAGGGGAGGAAGGAGAGAAAAGAACAAGGGATGTAGTGAAGGAGGGAAAAGGAATGAAGAACAAGGAACATTTTAAGAATTCTAATTCAATATATTTCTCTCTTTTCACTGCGCTGTGGGCTGGTAAGGGAAGTAGGTGTTGGCAACATTCCAGTTGGCTAGGTGTAGTTTCTGCCATGTTGCTTGCACCTATCCAATCCTCTCAGGGCTCTGAGGATGAGTCAACAAGGATTGAATGAGTCTTATCAGATTGAAATCACCCCATCATCGTAAGATAATTTAATGCCACTGGGTTCATTCCAAACTGAGTTCTGTCCTATCAAATCAGAGTTCAAAGTCTACGTAATGTCCCCTTCCTCAGTGTAATCATTGAAGAGCAAATGGCTAATGTTAACTTCCAAACTTTGCCCTACTGTAATGTAGGCATCTAGGGAGGCATGTGTTGGAGGCCTTTGTACACCAGTTGAAAAACCAGGGAGAAAGGAGCTCTCTGGAATTGGAATCATATGCCTGCCTCAAATTCATGAATGATAGATTAGATGAGTAAACCAAACAAGGTGACAACGTTGTGTTATATTTGAAGTTACCATTGATGTTCATACCATACCTGAGTGAAAAATGTAGCTATTTATTCAGAGCAGTTTGAGCACTGCTATGTGAATGTTTGATATTGGCCTTCCATTTTCTGCAGAAGTATTCCAAAACTCCAATAACCAAAAATAGAATGTGTTTGCTGTTAACAGATGAACGCAATATTTCCTAAGTTCAGTATAAGCTCTTTGTAGCCCCAAACACACACTATTGAAGACCTTGTTTTCTGTATCTCACCATCACAATGATCTAATCAGTGGTTAATGAATGGGACCAGAAACTAATCGCGTCAGGGTTACCACATGATCTTTCTATACAGAGACTACATTACATTACAGTACACACACCTCAACTTCCTAGAGAGACTACTTTACCGTAGAAACACACACATTAACTTCCTAACGAGACTATTTTAACAATGTACAAACACTTTTCCTATAAGAACTGAAAAGCTGGTATAGGGGTAGGCACAAGGCCACCTGTTGCTGAAGAACATTCACGTTCCAACAAGGGTACTTTCTAGGTAAAACTCAGTGGGAGGTTTTCCATGAATAATGTCCTTTAGTGTTTTTTGCAGAACATAAAACACCAGCCAAATGGGGATGCCGTAAACACTAAACTGAACAAACGAATGTCTCGAAAACTCAAGACCTCAAAACAGAGATCGTCCTTTCGTGCCTTCTCTATACTGCCTTGGTCGGTTTGGTTTCAATTCACACCATTGAGTAACTCTATCTCATGGGAAAATGTACCTTTCAAACCAATCATGCACACCGAGGCATGTAAAACTAGCAGTTAAACCAAACTGTCAAATGGGCCTGAGGGAGTGCAAGGGTGGTAGAACTCACAGGGATATAGAATGTATTCATCTTAGGGTCTTCATTGGCAGTGAAGAGCATACCTGTGAAGTTAGGAGAGAAAAAGAAAAGATGTGGATGAGTGAGATGAGCTAACGAAACAACCAGATCCTTTTCCCCATACTGAAGTTAGCATTGCTATAAACTAAGGTTATGCGGAACTGTACAAAAAGGCTCATTGTCTGCTGGTTTTGTTTGACTCTAGTTACAAGCCTAACTGCATGAACATGCAGAAAGTAGAGCCCACATAAACATAGGGTGACTATAGTAGGTATGCAGGCAGTAGACTAGTCAAATAGGAAATGGCAAAACCCTTGTTGGATTTTTAAATGTTAAAATGTATGTAACCATTACTGACAAAAGCCTGGCTTGCTCCCATCTTCATCTTCCTTTGACAACAAATCATCCATGCAAATGGTTGTGCGGATTTGCTATTTACGTGAAATTACAGCAATTACATCATGAATGAGCGTCTTAAACAGTTTAACTCAAGTGCTCAGTAAACATTGCTGTAATTAGGCATAATTGCTGGTAGAGAAGCTGTCAATGGATAGAGTTGCAGTCTTATTTCAAAAGCAAAGTCCAAGCCATCTCACAAAGAAGCATATCCTTGGTGCAGAAGTGTTTAGGACTTGTTGATGAGGTCACTTGGCACCATCTAGTGGTAGTTGAGCATACTGGTAAATGACTACGAAGCAGATAAGAGTGCCTGAAGTGTAGGTCAACCCTCCAAGTTAAAATCGGTACAGAAGCAATGTTTGGTGTATCTGGCTCATTACTCATAGAATGGACCAGTCTTTCTGAGGTGATTCTCACCAGAACCAGGATAGATGCACACGTCGTTGATGTTCGTCTGGGGCTCAATGGAGGAGAACACTTTTCCCTGGGGTGAAACAGACCAAAGATATGGTTAGAATATCTGTTATAGCACTGTGATAGTTAGTTAGTGGTCTCTCTTTCATCAACCAAGTGTACAATGACACGGACATTTTTAACATAAAAAATGCTTTTTCCACATATGGGCCATTTCAATTCTTCGCACCCACTCAAGCCTTTATAGCCTATTGGCTCTTGATCATTCAAAAATAATTGTCTAGAGATCATAGCAATCACCATGTTGTCTTGTTCACTTGTCAGTTCGTTACTTAAAACAAATAGATCACGGCCATTTCCACCGTTCTCCTTGTCCAGGTTATCCAGAAATCTGGTAACTTATTTAGCTAATTTCAGTGTGATGTTTGATGTGGTATTACATTGTGATGTATGATGTGGTATTACATTTTCCTGGAATTCTTCCATTCCGGTTGTTCCACAGCTTTCGAGGAAATTCACCAAACAAAGATTTGAGCGGTGACTGAAGTCGTCCATCCCGTTTACGTTGTCAGTAAGGCCCGTAATGATTGTTTTTTTTTGTTCATCCACGGTTTTCTAGAGTTTCTCTCAGGCAATTATCGCTAGAATTAACCCGGTTTCGGCCTCCTTCATACGTTTGCCCAGTTCAGTCATATCAGTTTAGATCTGATATTTTCTTCATCTTTTTCTGTTAGTAGTGTCTCTAAACTCACTTTAGTTGAGTCATCAGCTACTTGGTCCATGACCGCATTGTTTCACTGTGTTTGTTTTTATTTCTCGATATAGTATTTGCCGTAACAATGAGTATGCCAACATGATGTTTGTTATTTCTTGACTTTTGAGTCGAGTTCTTTCAAATTTAAGAGGCACATTTTTTTTTTATAAAAAAGGGAATGCCAAGCGGATCACCTTTACCTTACTACCTCACGGTCGCCATACCGGAAATAGTCTATTATATATTATATTCTAAAATTTGCATAAAAGCAATATGTGCATTTTCCCACCAGAGGGGTGTTTCCTTCAACACAGACTTGTTGCAGATAAAAGCGTGTGCATGATAACGTAGTGCACATAAAAATAACTTCAGTGTTTAGATTCCCACGTATCGAATAAAAAATCAAAGTTAAATGGGTTTCCATTGCATTTTCAACTCTACTGATGGTTTTGTCAGTTATATAGCAAATGTGCCCACTGTGGTCTTGGCATGTGCGCTCTACCCAACAGCTCTCAGATACAGTGCGGGTATAGCCTACATGATGACATTATTATGGACAAAAAACATAGATCATTTTGATTAGTCAAACTGCAGCTAAGCATCATATCACCAGAATAAGACTCAATGTTAACTGGAAAGAAGCATCAAGCGTGCATTTTCACCACCATGTGAAGTTCAAAATGTTGTTAATCTGTAGCCTAATAAACAGCATGCTTATTAGAGTCGTAGTGGAGGACCACACAACATATCATCGCGTGACTCCAAGTTTACATCGATATGATTATTAGTATATAAATATTTGTGCATAAAGGCGTTTACATCACCATTTCTCACATAATTCAAGTGGAACTGACAGTGGTTTAACTACTTTGCAGATATGAAACAAACAGAATCATTATAAATCAGTAAAAAAATATCAAATTCCCATTTTATGCTTCAAAACCAACTTCATAAGAGGTTTTAAAAATAGGTTCTATTTGACTCAAAATTACATGACATACATTAATTAAGGAATTGTTGGCAGAATAGATGGATGCAGTTCAATGCATGATTAATGTAATTCACCAATACATTTCTTGGTAGTCCAAGAAAATATAGCTATCAGGTTGTAAATCCCTGCTGGCCTGGTATATTGTTTGCTGAACTGTAACTAAGGTTGGGAATGTAAAAAAAATCTAACTAGCCAGGGCAATGATCACAAGGCCCGCGGCCCGAATAGGACACAAAAGAGAGTATAAATGAGTCTAGAGCAACAACAAAAAAGTCAAACATGTTTTAAGTTTAAATGTTACAACAAACCTATAGCTACATTTTTGTTACTTGGAATTATTCATGTCTGCAATCATAACAGCAGAGGCTGGACAAATATATCTCTCTTATTTGTTCTAATATGTTAAAACGCTATATACAACATTCCATGTACATACGTGGGCATTATAAAGGGCCATATTTTTTCAAATAAAACAATGGCCAGTTTGGATCGCAGTTGTACTTTTTTGTATGTCTGGCCCGTGAATCCATTGTGTTTTTTCAATATTGCCCATGCGCTGATTGAGTTTGACTTCACTGGGATAGGCGTGTCTATTTATGCAACTAGCTATTTATTTAGCAAGCTAAAAACACGGAGCCTAATGTTAGCTAGCTGCTGGGAGGATGTCATATCATTGGAGGAGTGGATGAGTGACCGACTCTTCCCCCTTATATTGTTTTTTGGTGGCTACAGCTAGAGATGCAGGTGTCATTTGGTTAGCTAGCAAGAAATGTGAATCGCTTTGCTATGCTGAACTTGAACGACTATTAACTGTCGGTTAGGGGCTCGTACGTAAGCATTTCACCTGTTGTATTCGGAGCATGTGACTAATAAAGTTAGCACAGTTAGCATATCTTTTAGATGTCAATCAAACGTATTTGGCAGGCTGACAAGCAAGTTCCTATTCAGTTGTTCAAATGTGGGTTGGAAAAAGCATGCATTGGCAGGCAAGCTGCAGAAGAACGAGCAGGCTACCATTCCCTATCGTTTCAGTGCAATTCTGACAGCCAACTAGCTTAAAAAGTTTGAGATTAGATTATGTCGTTCTGGCACGCATTAGTTGTTGATCTTGTTGTTGTTCACATGTATAGGCAACTGAGGGAGAGATGGCCTACCTTTCATTTCATACCACTCCTGTGGTATTTACATAAAACATCAATTCAGGTGTATTTTGTGGCTTTTGGCAAATGCATTCTAATGATCTAAAGTTCCGCTGTTTCAACTGCCTGTAAACACAGTCTGGTTCAAAGTGAATGATGGCAAGCCCGTGTGGCAAATGGCTTAATTGCATATAAGCCTACTGTAACTTGGATTGGCTATGGCTATTGAACTTTCAAGTGCCTTACTATATATCACTCCCAAACATTGTCAGAAAAGTATTTAATAAAAAATAATAATAATTGGGGTGTATATGAACAGATTTTAAAATGTCATGTTGCTAAAACACTGTCAGTTTAACTTTAATTTTACCGACACAAAAAGATCTCACATTGTCTAGTGAATTTTGTTTTGATGACATTTGGAAACGTAACCGACAAATTTGTTGTTTCCATTAGGCCTGTCATGACATTTGTTATCCGACATGTACTTTACTCGCAAAAAATACATTGGACGATGCCCCTCCGAGTGGCGCAGCAATCTAAGGCACTGCATCGCAGGGTTGCGGCGTCACTACAGCCTGGGGTTCGATCCGAGGACGTGAGTCCCATAGGGTGGCACAAAATTGGCTCAGCGTCGTCCGGGTTAGGGGAGGGTTTGGCCAGGGGGGGCTTTACTTGGCTCATCGTGCTCTAGCAACTCCTAGTGGCGGGCAGATTAACGTGTTTCCGCCTCTCCTGAGGCCATTGGGGAGTTGCAGCGATGAGACAAGATTGATTTCACAAAATTGTGGAGAAAAAAGGGGGTAATTCATAATAATAATTTAAAAGTTGGATGGAAACCTGGTTGGATGTCTGGTTTCCCAAAACATGAATCAAATATCGTTTCAACATTCATAAACATTTACCGTGTCTTTGTTCCAGATCTTGATGATCTTGGAGTCCGCAGTCAGAACCAGGTCTAGGTGGTCCTGGAAGTTGACAGACTTGATAGGAAGGCCGTAGTAATGGTCTTTTACCAGCAGGGGGCGGCTAGAGCGCAGGTCATAGATTAGGACCTACAGTACCAGGCAGACAGATCGTCAATGGGGAAACTTGTGGGGAGGGGAACATTTAGACAGTTTTCTGCATTATCCCAGCTATTAGGACACACAAGACGCCATTGTAAAAGTTCATACCTGCCCAGTGCTCGTTCCCACAGCCATGGTGAGAGAGCCATTAAACTTGAGTGCGCTGACCGATGGCAAGCCCTCCACTCTAAAGACAAACACATCCAGATCATGGATTTGAATGATGGCGTTTTTCTAAATACATGTAACTGTTCATGTTCTCGTGTTGTACTTACTCTGTTCCCTCTGTGACGCTGCTCAAGGCACAGTCTAGCATCCCCACCCGACTTCGTACACGAGGGTCCCAGCACTCCACTTTCCCCTAGCCACCAACAACACAGGGAACATGGATAGACACACACAGGCACACACACAAAATGATGTCAATAGGGTTCAGGTTATGTCCAATCCATTCTCTCATTATATGCACATAGGCTCCACCCACCTCAGCTGTTCCTGAAGCTAACAGTTGATGGACAGGATTGATGTCACACACATTGTGCTCCCTGTCAGTCAGAGAAATGGCAAAAAGAGACATGATCACATCATATGCATACTGACGGGTCTTGTAGTGACTGTATTGTAATGCACAGGGGCGATTCTGTGTCAGCATGGCACAACAACAACAAAAAATGTATCTCTGATTTTTTGGCAACTCTCACATATAAACTTAATTGGAAGAAAGGATGTTTGATATGCTTTTAAAAAAATTTAACAAACCATTTTTTGGAAACTCATGATGAAAGTTACCAATATACGGCCCTTTTTAAGACCTTTAGGTGCAACCTGTAAGACCCAATGATCCATGAACAGTACATGATACAGACAACACCTTATTGTCGTTATACTCATAATAGTGTCCTCTAAAATAGGGAGTATCCCTACATTCTGAAATACAATTTCACACATGAATTTACTCAACATTAAAACTATTGATATTAAAAAAAGGTACAAAACAGAATTTCTCCTCTATGTGGAAGCTAGGTGAATTGCAAGAACACTGGCTGCATTCAAAATAAATATCCCCCTTCCCTGCACCCATTTCACTGTAACATTTTTAACTATTTTATACATTGTATAATAATAGTAAAGATATCAAAACCTATAAAATAACATATGGAATCATGTAGTAACCAAAAAAAGTGTTAAATCAAAATAGATGTTATATTTGAGATTCTTCAAAGTAGCCACCCGTTGCCTTGATGACAGCTTTGCACACTCTTGGCATTCTCTCAACCAGCTTCATTAGTCACCTGGAATGCATTTAAATTAACAGGTGTGCCTTGTTAAAAGTTAATTTGTGGAATTTCTTTCCTTCTTAATTAATGTGTTTGAGCCAATCAGTTGTGTTGTGACAAGGTGTGGCGAAATCTGCTCGGAGCCTTCACCGTGCGCTGCCACTTTAAGAGCGCATGAGCAGTAAGGAAGGAGGAGATAAAGAGAGCTCGTTCAGCTCTTTGGGAAGGGGCTCTTGGGTGGCGCGACAGTTTGATTGTGTGTGCTGTGCTGCAGAAGTTTTGTTTGTTTTCAGCGTGTGTAGTTTATAGAGTATTTAACTCAATCATCGGTGTAATCGCTCTAGGTCGTGGTTGTTTTCCTTTGGGACCGCGCCCGTTATGGATCGCATGGATTAGTAGCAGCATTGTTGCGAAGCTTTAACATACAAACCAACAAACCATCGGACAGTCAGACAGTACACCTGCACGCCTGAAGACCACAGCTAAGATCTCTCTTGTTATCTTTTTCTCTCTCTTTCTCTTCCCTCTCATTCCAGTGCTTTACCCTGCAACAGACTCTCTATTTTTCAAATGCACTTCCCATTGAAGTTCATTAGAGCTGGACTATTATTTCCCTGCCAGAAGTATTTGGATGGACATTTTAGTTGGTTGCTTGCAAGTTCTATATTATGTGAACTGTATTGAGGTGGGGTGTACTAATGACATGTGGCCGAGAAGACTGTGGACATTTTTAAGGCCTTTGTTGTGTCGATGAACACCCCCCACATTCATACCCTCTGCACTCATCCACTAGAAAATAATACAGATTATTGCAAATCCTATGTTGATGACTGGGTTCGTTCTTGTATGAAGTTGCTGTTCAATTGCTCTGCCATTATTAGTATTAGTATTATTGTATGAGGTATTCTTGTTTGGGTTACCCCTGTGCTGTGATGTGGGTTTTATATGGTGTGTATTCTTTTTTCTCTCCACTGGCTATCTGGTAAACAGGCTACCCTCTAGGCAGTCTCTTCTGCTGATGTGTGTGGGTCTGGTAGTGGTACTCTCTCTCTTCTACTCTTTTCCTTTTGGCATGGTTAATACCTGCCTGGCGCCCGAACAAAATCTTTCTTTACCCTCTCTAATAAATACCGCTATAGAATTGGCACCTGAACAGGGACTTGAAGAGAAACACCCATGACACCATCCACACAAGGTTGAATCATGTCTTTTGTTGGAACCCCATACTGTGTCAATGTGGACACACCTGACGGTGAAGGCTCCGGTAATCATGCTCGGGATTCTTTCATTGTGGAAGGACTCGATGAACTAATGGAGTTGGATAGCACTGCCCCTAATCCCCAGGCTTCTGGCTCACCTATAACATCTCCACCATTACCCTCCCCTCAAACCCTTCCGGTTACCCTGTCCAGAGAGACTGGGAGAGGTGTCTCTGATCACTGGACAACTGGAACATCAATGGAAACACACCAATCATAGTTTGACAATGCAGGAGAATGCAATTCGCAAACTCAGTGAATGTGTGGAGGCTCATCAGACAGATGTGCAGCAGAGGTTGGATTACCTTCCCTGTCAAATGGAGGAAAACCAACAACAAATTGCTCAGAGGCAGAAATATTTCCAAGATTCTCTGAAGCAGGATATTCAAGGAAAACTGCACCGGTTCAAAACACAAATGGAAACTAACCATCATCAAGTCATACTCTTACTTGAGGACGAACAAAAACAGAGAGCAGAAGAGTCAGCCTCTGTTGTGAAGGGAGTGTGTTCTTATCTGAAGGAAGTTATGGAGGACATGAAGAACTCTCTCACAGGGGAACTACGATTTTTGATTGAACAGACTCAAAAGGACACCGTTAATGAGATGGAAAAAGCACAGAAGGCCACAGACCTTCAACTGGAAGGGCTGCACCAGGAGGTAATGCAGTGCTTTTCCCTTCTGGACAAATCTTCTGCACCTACCTCAGGTTTTACCTCTGCCACTGGCTTGGCCAGTAAGGGAATAGGAACAGGTAGTACTACAAAAACCCCTCTGAAGATATTGTTAAACAACAGAACTCCCGCTGCCATTGTCATGCCTCCTCTAGAGCGCTCCCTCCCTATCAAACTACTTTTCTCCACTTTTGCCAGCCCAGAAGATGATGTTGATCCACTGTTTTTCTTATCTAAGTGTAATGATTTTCTTTCTATCCAGCCCCTTACTGACTTGGAGGTTCTTGCTACCCTCTGCAGTGTTCTCCATGGTACAGCAAGACTGGTGGGAGATAGCCCGTGAACATGTGTCAACCTGGGAGGAGTTTCAAAAAATGTTCCTCTTAGCCTTCCTCTCAGAGGACTATGGGGATGAACTGGCGGAACGTGTTCGTAACAGAGTCCAGGGTGAAGCAGAGCCAATACGGGACTTTGCCTTCTCCTATCGAGTTCTATGTAGGAGATGGAAGGCTGACATTACTGAGCAGGAGATGGTTAAACTCTTTCTTAAGAACATGGTTCCCCGCCTTGCTAGTCAACTTCGAGAACGTGTGGAAAATGTGGATGATCTGGTGCGTCTTGGGACTCAGTTTGAGAAGGACTGGAAGCACCACCTCCAAACTAAAAACCCCGTTCCCTCATCCCAGTATACCCATAACTCTCTTAGGGCTAAACCGTCTCAGATATTTGTACCCAAGATCCAGGACAAATGTTCAGTTGTGTGTTGGAGGTGTAAAGTCCAACATCCTCCAGATTCTTGCCCGCTCTATGTCCAGCGTCAGGATTCAGGAAAAGGTCAGAAAGGACCAAAGACTGAAAGTCTAGACAGGCGTGGTGGCTTGCATACAATTGGGTCAGCCTTAATGCCCAGCATGAAGCTTTTAGACAGTACAGCTAGTGGTCTTATTCCTATTCCGCAACAACTATTGGTTCCTCTGAGTGTTAGAAACTGGAGAGGGAAGGCCATAATCGACACAGGGGCATCTTACACCCTGATGCAAGAGGCCCTGTGGCAGAACATGGCATTACCTCATGAGGAGCTACGAACATGGGAGGAAGGACCATTGTACTTGGCCAATGGAAAACCTACCACCCCCTTGGGCTGGATTAGTATAATAATAAAACTGCATGGTGAGACTATTAACCTTCCTGTGGCAATACTTGCAGACTCAAGCCTTGCATTTGCTGTAGTCCTTGGCCTAGACTTCCTGTTCTTCAGTGGACTGACCATCTCTATGTCCGAACCCTCCTATCGGCTTCACTCTGACTATTCCCAGCCTCATCCATTTCAACCTGGTAATGCACTGATTTCAGGATGGAGCCTGCTACATTATGCAGAGTCCGGACAAGGTCAAGTCAGAGACAGAGAAAATATAAAGAGACAAAGACAAAAACATGTTCCACCAGTGAAGTCTGAGAACCCAACTATCACCCTGATTACCGCCGTACCCCCCCCTTCTATCCGAGAGCAAAAACAAACCTGATGCGGATTTCTACATCAAACAAGCAGTGGAACAGGCATGTCTGTCGGATGATGAAAGGTGGCAGCTCTCCCAGATGTTGGACGTGAACAGTGCGGTCTGTACTCTTACACTCGGCCGTACAACCGTCTTCAAACACAAAATCTATACCCGGCATGAGGTCCCCATTAAGCAGCGTCCCTACAGGCTGTCCCCCGCCAAACTGGCAATTCTCAATGAACAGCTCAAAAGCATGTTGGAGAATGGAATTGTGGAACCTTCTTTTTCTGGATGGGCTTCTCCGGTTGTCCTGATTCCTAAGAAAGATGGTGGATATCGATTCTGTGTGGACTACAGGAAGCCGAATGCCATAACAGAAAGCGATCCCTACCCTCTACCAAACATAAATGACATACTGGAATCTCTGGCAGGAGCATCCATCTTTAGTAATCTGGATCTGAACAGTGGCTAGTGTCAATGGATTGGCAGGTGTCAATGGATCCCGCTAGTCAGGACAAGACTGCTTTTGTCACCCCTGCTGGTTTGTACTCCTTCAAAGTCATGCCTTTTGGTTTGAAGAATGCTCCAGCAACCTTCCAACGGTTGATGGAGACTGTCCTGGGAGATGAGGGGTAGAAATTGTCTCGTGTATCTGGATGACATCATAATCTACTTCTCTGTTGCGGATCATCTGCAAGACATTCAGTCCGTCTTCGACAGACTAAAGGCTGCAGGTTTGACCTTGAAGAAGTGTCGTTTCTGTCTGCCAGAACTCAAGTTCCTTGGTCATGTGGTTAATGCTGAAGGTATCCATGCAGATCCAGCCAAAGTTGCAGCTGTGCAGGAATTCCCAATTCCCACAAGGCTGTTCAGCGGTTTCTGGGTATGGCTGGATGGTACCACAGGTTTGTGCCTGACTTTTCAAAAGGTAGCCGAACCCCTCAACCACCTTAAGAAGAAAGGTGTGAAATTCCAATGGACCCCTGCATGCCAAGGTGCATTTAACACACTCAAAAACAGTTTAATTACTCCTCCAGTGCTTGGACATCCTAACCTGAATGCTCATTTCATTGTGTACACGGATGCCAGTCAAACAGGACTTGGAGCAGTCTTGGCTCAACAAACAGGACTTGCATAGGCAAGAACTTCTTCTGTTCCAAGTCGCACCCTTAATTCAGCAGAGAGGAATTATTCAACGACTGAAAGGGAGTGCCTCGCTGTGGTCTGGGCTTTGGAGAAATGGAGCTACTACTTGGAGGCAAAGATCTTCACCGTTGTCACAGACCATGCTGCTCTGCAGTGGGTTTTGGCATCAGGCAAGACCAACAGCCGTCTTATTCGCTGGTCTATCAGACTGCAGAAGTTTGACTTCATCATTGAGTATCGCAAAGGAAAACTGAACGTTGTACCAGATGACCTTTCTCGAATTACAGAGACTGCCAATGTTTGTCCTCCCTTGTGCAGTACTTAAACTACCGCTAAATGTCTGGATGAAGCCTTTCCTCTGGATGATGAGAGTGTATGGAGAGCACAGCAGAAGGATGCTGCCATCATGGCGATCCACAAGAGTCTGTCGGAAGAAGACTCCAAGAGTCGCTTCAATGATAAGTATAGCATAATTCAGGATAAAGTGTATCGAAAAACTCCAAGAGGAGATGGAATACACAGCACCCATTATCGCGTCTTCATTCCCTCTACATTGTGTGACCAGATAATCCAAGCTTATCATGCCAATCCCATGAGTGGCCATCTTGGAGTTTTTAAAACTTATCGAAGACTACAAGAGGTGGTTTACTGGCCAGGCATGTGGGTTGATACCCGGAAGTTTGTACAACAGTGTGAAGTCTGCCAGAAATACAAACCAGACATTGGCAGACCTGCCAGGAAAATGCAGCAGACCGTGGTGAACCATCCAAATGAAATGTTGGGAATTGACCTCATGGGACCTTTTCCTCCCAGCCGGGGGACACGGAATGAATTTTTATTGGTGGTAGTGGACTACTACACACACTGGGTGGAGTTGTTTCCCCTCCGCAAAGCTACTGCATCAGCCATTGCTCTAATTCTGCGAAGGGAGGTTTTTACCAGATTTGGAATTCCAGACCAAATCCTCTCTGACCGAGGTCCGCAGTTCATATCAGGAATCTACAAAGAGCTCTGTACCTACTGGGGTGTAATTGCCAAGCTGACCACAGCCTACCATCCTCAGACCAACCTGACCGAGAGGGTAAACCGAACCCTGAAGGGGATGATTGCTTCATTCGTGGGGGATCAGCATCTTCCAGAATTTCGCTTTGCACTGAATTTCGCTTTGCACTCTGCTGTGCAGGAGACTTCTGGGGTCACTCCCGCCGAACTTCACCTGGGAAGACCACTAAAAGGTCCGATGGACAGGGTCTTGCAAAGTTCGAATGTTTCCCCTGACTGCCCAGCGTTTGATGCCGTACAACACCACCACACCTTGCTAGCCAGAGTGGAGGCCAGTAAAACCAAAGAAAAAAACAACGACAGCTGAGAAACTATGACAAACATAGACGAGACGTGTGTTTTCCACCCCAGTCTCGTGTTTGGGTACGTTCACATCATCTGTCAAAGGCATCTAAGAAGTTCACTGCCAAGCTAGCTTCGAGATGGAAAGGTCCATACCGTGTAGTGCAGCAGTTGGGACCAGTGAACTACTTGGTCTGTTTGGAGGACACTGGGGAAGATGTCAGGACAGTGCATGTTGTTGACCTAAAGCCCTGCTACCCTACGGCAGAAGAGCTGGATCGCAGGCAAAAGCAACACTTGCAGGACCTCTTCGTGGAGGACTCTGATGAGGAGGACTTCCCTGGTTTTGTATAGCAGGAACATGAACCTGTCAATGCCTGCATCCTCTCTGTTAATACAGGCATTGTTTTTTCATGGGGGGAGGAGTGTGGCGAAATCTGCTCGGGGGCCTTCACCGTGCGCTGCCACTTTAAGAGCGCATGAGCAGTAAGGAAGGAGGAGATAAAGAGAGCTCGTTCAGCTCTTTGGGGAGGGGCTCTTGGGTGGCGCGACAGTTTGATTGTGTGTGCTGTGCTGCAGAAGTTTTGTTTGTTTTCAGCGTGTGTAGTTTATAGAGTATTTAACTCAATCATCGGTGTAATCGCTCTAGGTCGTGGTTGTTTTCCTTTGGGACCGCGCCCGTTATGGATCGCATGGATTAGTAGCAACATTGTTGCGAAGCTTTAACATACAAACCAACAAACCATCGGACAGTCAGACAGTACACCTGCACGCCTGAAGACCACAGCTAAGATCTCTCTTGTTATCTTTTTCTCTCTCTTTCTCTTCCCTCTCATTCCAGTGCTTTACCCTGCAACAGACTCTCTATTTTTCAAATGCACTTCCCATTGAAGTTCATTAGAGCTGGACTATTATTTCCCTGCCAGAAGTATTTGGATGGACATTTTAGTTGGTTGCTTGCAAGTTCTATATTATGTGAACTGTATTGAGGTGGGGTGTACTAATGACATGTGGCCGAGAAGACTGTGGACATTTTTAAGGCCTTTGTTGTGTCGATGAACACCCCCCACATTCATACCCTCTGCACTCATCCACTAGAAAATAATACAGATTATTGCAAATCCTATGTTGATGACTGGGTTCGTTCTTGTATGAAGTTGCTGTTCAATTGCTCTGCCATTATTAGTATTAGTATTATTGTATGAGGTATTCTTGTTTGGGTTACCCCTGTGCTGTGATGTGGGTTTTATATGGTGTGTATTCTTTTTTCTCTCCACTGGCTATCTGGTAAACAGGCTACCCTCTAGGCAGTCTCTTCTGCTGATGTGTGTGGGTCTGGTAGTGGTACTCTCTCTCTTCTACTCTTTTCCTTTTGGCATGGTTAATACCTGCCTGGCGCCCGAACAAAATCTTTCTTTACCCTCTCTAATAAATACCGTTATAAAGGTAGGGGGTGGTATACAGAAGATTTGGTAAAAGACCAAGTCCATATTATGGTAAGAACAGCTCAAATATGCAAAGAGAAACGACAGTCCATCATTACATTAAGACATGGTCAGTCAATCCGGAAAATTTCAAGAACTTTGAAAGTTCCAAGTGCAGTCGCAAAAACCATCAAGCACTATGATGAAATTGGTTCTCATGAGGACCGCTACAGGAAATGAAGACCCAGAGTTACCTTTGCTGCAGAGGATAAGTTCATTAGAGTTAATTGCACCTCATATTGCAGCCCAAATAAATGCTTCACAGAGTTCAAGTAACAGACACATCTCAACATCAACTGTTCAGAGAAGACTGCGTGAATCAGGCCATCATGGTCGAATTGCTGCAAAGAAACCACTACTGAAGGACGGCAATAAGAAGAAGAGACTTGCTTGAGCCAAGAAACATAAGCAATGGGCATGAAACTGGTGGAAATTTGTCCTTTGGTCTGAAGCCACAGTGTCTGTGAGACGCAGAGTAGGTTAACAGATTATCTCCGCATGTGTGGTTCCCACCGTGAAGCATGGAGGTGGTGGTGTGTTGGTGCTTTTCTGGTGACACTGTCAGTGATATATTTAGTATTCAAGGGCACACTTAGCCAGCATGGCTACCACAGCATTCTGCAGCAATATGCCATCCAATCTGGTTTGCACTTAGTGGGACTATCATTTGTTTTTCAACAGGACAATGACCCTAAACACACTTCCAGGCTGTGTAAGGACTATTTGATCAAGGAGGAGAGTGATGGAGTGCTGCATCAGATGACCTTGCCTCCACAATCACCCAACCTCAACCTAACTGAGACGGTTTGGGATGAGTTGGACCGCAGAGTGAAGAAAAAGCAGCCAACAAGTGCTTAGCATATGTGGGAACTCCTTCAAGACTGTTGGAAAAGCATTCCTCATTAGGCTAGTTGAGAGAATGCCAAGAGTGTACAAAGCTGTCATCAAGGCAAAGTGTGGCTGCTTTGAAGAATATACTTCTTGATTTCATATGTGTTATTTCATTTCATTATTCTACAATGTAGAAAACAGTCAAAATAAAGAAAAACCCTTGAATGAGCAGGTGTGTCCAAACTTTTGACTGGTACTGTATTTCACAGTGATTTAGATGGTACAATGATTCCCTACAGTATTCAGTTCTTGTTTTCTCCCAAACTGAAATTGAACGAATCGTGCAGATTTTTAGCAACAAAGAAATGACAACGATTTCTACTTTGTTTCCACAGCCACAAAGGCAAAACAGCTTTCCCATTTCGACAACAGAAGCCAGTCTGGCGGGAGAAATCAATAGGTGAACATCACAGCCAATCATAACACTGTGTAAGTAATACTGTGAAACACTATTATTCCACTATGACTGCCGGTATATTATGGACATTTAATGAACATTATGGAAATTACAATGCACTTTTAAAATCTCAAAAGTACCCCCTTTGATTTTGTTATTTGTAAAGATAATGTTTTAAACAATATACACTCATTCAACTACTGTACATAATTCCAGAATGGGCTCTCTGCTGCTTTTGAAGAAATTAACAATTTTATAGATAGAAATTGACATTATACTTTATTCAAAAGTACCAGAGGCCACTCTGGAATTGTGATGTGTTTGAAGAGTATATTGTTCCAAACAATATGTCTAAAAAATAAGCAAAATCTTTTTAAAAAATGTACTTTTTATATAATCATAATATTTGGAATATTATGAAAATTCAATATATGTTGAATAAATTAATGTGAAAATGTATATTTCAGAATATAAACATAAGCCATATTTTAGAGCACACTATAAGGAGTATATGACATCAAGATGTTGTCTGTACCATGTACGGTTCATGGATCATAGGGTATTACAGGAGGCATCTATAAGAATAAAAGGGTCCTAAAATTGGCACTTTCAGAAATATATATTTTTTTTAAGAAAAAAAGTTTGTGATACAATTGTGAAAACCATGTTAAACATCCTTCCTCACAATAAAGTTATGTGAGAATTGCCAGAACAATCTGTGACACCAAAAATATTTCCACGCAATGCTGTGGTGGAATCAGCCACAGCTGGCTTCATAAATAATGTATTGTTGATGTATACTTACACAGCATCTGTCTGAAGGGAGTTGAGGAACCTGCCTTGCTCCAGATTGAGTCTGAATATCTCTGAGCTGAAAAAGGATTCAGTCTTACTGTGCCCAGTCAACATTAACACAACTTCAACTTGTCTTTATTTTACTGCTGCTCTTTAATAACATGTTACTTTTATTTCTTATTTGTACTGCATTGTTGGTTAAGGGCTCGTAAGTAAGCATTTCACTGTAAGGTTGATTTGATGTTAAAGACAAGTCTAATGATACATAGGAAATCAAGACAGTGAATGATCCACCTCCTTTGGCTTTTAACCCTTACCTTGCCCCAACAAAGTAGAGGTCGCAGGAGGGGTAGTGGTAGGCAAAGTCCCTACCAAACTTGGGAATGCGTGTCTTGTAGTAGTGTCCATGCTGCGAGTGGAACTCCACGTACCGGTTACAGTGCAGAAACACCAACTACACAAACAACAATATCAGGTCACATTTGCTTGTAGAAGATCAAGTTTAGATAACCCCCACTGCAGGAAACAACCAAGTAACAGTAAGTCTGTCTTACCTTCGAGTAGTCATCAGACAGAATGTCAAAGGCCACAACTGTGAGGGGGAAAAAACACACTTTCAGAACTAGCTACAAGAAAAAAACATATCTACTGGTTAAGGATTTTGTACAATGCAAAAGGTTTCTTTATTGGTGACCATCACATTATTGTAATTGTGTAAGTCGGGTGTGTGTTAGTCACAAAACATGGCAATGTCTTAAAATTATGTAGACAACACCATACATAGAAAAATCCTAAACGTCCCTTGTCTGTCACAAATGTAAAAATATATATATATTTCAAATTAATCTGCCAATTGTCCATTGTGTTGGTCGAAATAGTTAATACGCAAACCACGCATACTAACCGAAGTCTTGCAGGTTGGTTAAGGGACCAACACATGGTCCACATGGGTTTGCCAGATGATAGAAATGTCTACTTCAGTACAAGTGCTCTAAAAAGTTGGGTAAACAATACTTTCCTCTGGATATTTTACTTTCCGACAGAGTAAGTTCAAATATAATTTTATTCAACATTCCGGCTTGTAGAGGACCTGAGAGGTACCTTTCCAGAATCAAACACTGTCATATTCCAGACGATGTACTTAGAAAATCAGTGACTGGTCTCCAGGCAGGTGTGTGTTTGCTTGAAAATGTGTATGTCTGGCTGCACCGTAGTTAAATATTAAGGACAGAGTAACTGGTTCAGGCCTGCGCGCTTTCATTAGTGGAGTCAGGACTAGCTGACACCATCACTGAGACAGCTGGATCCTCTTCCTATGGACCAGTCACTCACTTCACAACAAAAGGAGGGAGGGATACTTGCAGGGATTCCCATAGCAAGTCAGAATTCCAGCCGACCATAGAAGCAGAACGATCACCCTACGATTATGTAACAATATAACTACTGGGTCTATCACTTACCATCCGAATCCAGACACCGTTCAAATTTCAAGGACAACTGATACGTGTCATAGCATCGGATCCTGGGTTTGTATGTGCCTGAAAGGATGTTAAAAGAAAGTGACAAATTCATATATAACAGCAATTAGTGTTTTCCACAAGCACATGCAGAAGCCAGCCAAATAGAACAATGATCCAGCTAAGATCCCCCGGGGTGGAGTTAAGAACTTTTTGCATCTCCATTTTGGTGGCGTCTGGTACATTCGGATTCCATCCGAAATAAACAGCTAAATTATTGAATACTTTATTGAGATTACCTCCCAGACTGGAAACATTTGTTGTTGTGGTATTGTGTTTACAATTTAAAATGACTGAAAATGCATGGATTCAGTGAAATGTTCGTTTTTTGGGATATCGTCTAGGCCTATATGGTCAGGACCATTTAAGTATGAGAACATTAAACCAATTTATTTTTATTTGTTTACATTTAACCTGTCTTCAAGATTAAAGTATTTTACTGCAAATTATGAATTGCCACAATTGTTTGTTCTTCAAATTATGTATTTTATTAAAAAAGAAAAATTAAGTAAATAGCCCAAATTACCTAGAAAAATGTATTAAAGGTTCAATATAATAGAATCAAACAAATTGTGTGATGGGCAATTTCAAATGGAAAAATGAGTCTCTAAAATAACAGGTGCTCAATTAAGTTCTGGGTCCATACGTGTTAAGAGAAGATCGACATCAGCTAAATTGTTTGCAACTTTTTTTTGACTGCAGTATGTAATTCAGTAAAAAAAAGACTTGTTTAACAACTGACCCACATATCTGCAATAAAGGTATGATCGAAGCAGGTGTTAACCATGGTCTCTGATACACTTTGATGAAATCAGTAGACCTATATCAATATTTTTGAAAATAACGTTTACAGTGCATTCGGAAAGTATTCAGACCCCTTGACTTTTCCCATTTTGTTATGTTACAGCCTTATTCTAAAATTAATTCAATCGTTTCCCCCCCACCAGTCTACACACCATACCCCATAATGACTAAGAAAAACTGTCAATTAATTTTTTTATATATATTTTTTAAAATCACATTTACATAAGTACCCTATACTGAGTACTTTGTTGAAGCGATTACAGCCTTGAGTCATCTTGGGTATGACACTAAAAGCTTGGCACACCTGTATTTGGGGAGTTTCTCCCACTCTTCTCTCCAGATCCTCTCAAGCTCTGTCAAGTTGGATGGGGAGCGTCGCAGTACAGCTATTTTCAGGTCTCCAGAGATGTTCGATCGGGTTCAAGTCCGATATCTGTCTGGGCCACTCAAGGATATTCAGAGACTTGTCCCGAAGCCACTCCTGCATTAACTTGGCTGTGTGCTTAGGGTCGTTGTCCTATTGGAAGGTGAACCTTCCTCCCATTCTGAGGTCCTTAGCACTCTGGAGCAGGTCTGTCAGAGTGATCATTGGGTTCTTGGTCACCTACCACTACCCCCCAGTTTGGCCCGGTGGCCAGCTCTAGGAAGTCTAGGTGGTTCCAAACTTCTTCCATTTAAGAATGATGGATGTTCCTGTGTTTTTGGGGACCTTCAATGATGGGAGACATGTTTTGCTACCCATGCCCAGATCTGTGCCTCAACACAATCCTGTCTCTGAGATCGAAGGACAATTCCTTTGACCTCACAGCTTGGTTTTTGCTCTGACATGCACAGGCAACTGTGGGACCTTATATAAACAGATGTGTGCCTTTTCAAATCATGTCCAATCAATTGAATTTACCACAGGTGGACTCTAATCAAGTTGTAGAAACTTCTCAAGGATGATCATTGGAAACAGGATGCACATAAGCTCAATTTCGAGTCTCATTGCAAAGGATCTGAATACATATGTAAATAAGGCATTTGCAAATATTTCTAAAAACCTGTTTTCGCTTTGTCATTATGGGGTATTGTGTGTCGATTGATGAGGGGGGGAAATTATTTTATACATTTTAGAATATGGCTGTAATGTAACAAAACATAGAAAAAGTAAAGTGATCTGAATACTTTCCGAATGCAATGTAAGTATCATTAGCTTTTAAAACAATTAAATCTGTTATCTTTTATGATATTTTGGAACAGAGTGAGACTATCACTCCACTAGCCTACATATTGTTTCTGCAATGAGGAGGATTCACCATCTTCATGGAATGTTTTCATAATTTATCTGCCGATAACCAGGAGCCAAATGAACAGCTCTCTTACCAACGCGATTCAGTAGCCTACTGTATGAGTCACCCACATAACGTCACTGTCTGGCAAGTCCTGCTGGACTTCATATCGAAAATACAAACGATATCTTTAATTTACTTGTCCATATGTGATACCATGGATATATGATCAACTTTACTCAGTCAGTTCAACACCATTTATAAACTAGTCAAGCTTGCTGTTCGTCAATCACATCACAGTAAGCCCATGCACTAGCACTGCATGGCTGTACATAAAACACGCAAAAGAAAATAAATCAATGTGCCAGAAAATAGGCTAAGTGGATTTCGACTCATAATTACCACATTATATGGGACGTGCAAATTGGCTCATATAGACAATGAAGGAACATCATGCTGGGCAGACTTTTTTTCTGACTTGCGAAATGTAAAAACACAGCCTAATTTAGGTGGCATAATTCCCCGCTGAAAATGAGTGTTCAACTGGCTGCATAGCCGACAGCCAGCGCTAGTGGAAAGCATTGCAATTACTTACAATCCTTCACTGTTCTACTCTACTAATTTGCCAAATTTATCTGACAGTGACAGCAAGCCAAATCCTCACCTGCTGCTAGAATAAACTGCCCATCCCTTGACACTTTGATTGAGGTGCACACTGTGGGCATCTCAAAGTCCTGGATGAGCTCGATCCTGCGTTGGATGTCTGAGAAAAATACATTAGGGAGGTGACGCGTGAGTACAGGAAAATATACAGTCTGACAACTTGGCCAGCACACAAACACCTATAAGACATTGACATTAGTACAATGAATACTCACCAACATCTTTATTTTGCAATGCCCTTTTCTTTCGATCTGAAAGCCACTGGGAAACAAATATTGAGACGTGTGTTATCACATACTCTGGTTATTATGACAAGCTACTGTTTACTTTGTGAGCTCATACCCAATTTCACAGCAGTATAAACCTCCATGCTTACTGGCCATGGATGCAGCTAGCTGGCTAGCTAACGTGAACTTAGTTGCTTAGCATGCCTATGCTTCAAGACAAGACCGAGAGCAATAACGTTATAGTAGCTAATAATAAAAACGACTTGACTTAGGAGGTTCAATCGGTTATCAAAGTAGTATATATTACCAGTAGCTAACTAGCTTATTGTATTGTAAATTAGCTTGCTTGCTAGCTAAAGTTAGCTAGCTAGCTACTTTTGAAAACGTGTCTTACTTCTGGTAGAGACTTTCCGTGACTTAAATTATAAATCTTCACATCATTCACACTGGATATCTGCATTGTCAAGGCTGTCAAATATACTTTCCACTCATAACACTAATGTACAATAATTGTAAGTTCTAAATATTAAAAACGCATGCCCCACGTTGCCACTAACAACAGGAAGTGTTGGTCTTGACTATTTAGGTCCGTGTGGAAGCCAAAAACAATAGATGGAGTTCCTTCTTCTTTTTCTTCGGTGGGGTTTAGCGGCGGTTTGGCATCCAACGTCATGGTGCATTACCGCTATCTACTGTACTGGAGTGTGGGCCAGAGACAGGGAGAAACTAAATCCTGCCAGCCCTGTTGCTCTTAAAAAAAGTTAACAACATATTTTAGACTATATATAATGACTTTCTTCTCAATATACTCTTTAAACTAATTTCCTGTATCCCCTTCTTCCTCATACTAGATCTCAGTCTCTCTTTCCCTCTGATACTGCCCACACTGTAGCAATATATGCTCCACAGTCTCTGTTTCCTGACAATAATCACACTTTCATGTTGAATGCTTTCCTGTCACATTTAAGGTCTTAATCAACTGGCTGTGTCCCACCATTGATCTTGTAAAAATAGCCTCCTCTCTTCTGTCCCTTTCTGCAGTCCTCCCTAACTTTACTCTGTATTTGAAATAAATGCATGCCCTTAGTATCTCTATTCCACTGCTCCTGCCTTTTCTGCACCATTACTGTCCATATCAGGCTTTTTGTCTCTGCCTTGCTCATTGAAACTACAACATCCCCACTACTAAGTGATTGTTTAACCAGTACATCAACTGCCTCGTTCCCCCTAACCCCCACATGGGCCGGGACCCAAGTAAATCTCATCTGTATAACCATCTGTCTAATCCTGCCATGGGTTTGTAGCACCTCATAAAGCAGGTCTTGTCTGCAACATGAGCTAAAGGACTGGAGACTCATTAACACTGCACATTAATCAGAGCAAATAACTACTCTGTCTGGCTTGTCTTCCTCCACCCACTGCAAGGCCAACAGTATATATACAGCCAGATGATCTGTAATACGTTTCCTGACATCAACCCCAAATTCCTGCACTACAAATGCTGACCCAGTACATCCTGTCCTCCCAGTACATCCTGTCCTTCCACAAAATCCTGATACACAGTAAGCAGACGTCTCTTAAACAAATCAGATGGATCAACACTCTCCCTATCTTTCTGTAGTCTCTCCAACACTTCTAGATCAACTACTGGAAGTGGGAGTAGCCATGGTGGATTTACAGGAATAGCTACCGTTGGACTGAAGAACCCTTCCATACAGTTCCACCTCCTTCACCTGGGTATTACTCACCCAAAGCTTGTGTTCTGTCTCCCCTAATGTTCCCAGCATGCTTGTAAAATCCCTTTCGCAGGATGAGACACCCCATGTCCCTGTAGGTTGTCCTAATAATTAATTACCAGCTGCTGTCTCCTAATCTCAATGCCATATCCCCCATCTCCACCTGTAGTGCAGCCACTGGGGACGTCCGAAACATCCCACTACATATTCTGAGTCCTTGCCCCTGTATGACATCTAGCCTTTCCAATGAGGTCCGGGCTGTCGAACCATACGCTATACTGCCATAGTCTATTATAGATCGGATCAATGCAACATACATGGTCCTCCATGAGGAACGCCCAGCCCCCCCACTCTTTCCCTGCCAGACAGCGCATCACATTTAGCACCTTCTTACACTTTCCCACCCTTCTCTCAATGTGTTCGCACAGGTCAGTCTAGTGTCAAAGTATACCCTAAGGAACCTGAAGGCCCCCACCTTCTCCAAGTTTCTCCCATATAACCTCATGCATACCTCATCTCCCACCTTCCTCCTGGTAAAGCACACTGTCTGAGTTTTCTGTACAGAGAACCTGAATCCCCACATTAATGCCCACCACTCTACCTCATCAATTGCTTCCTGTACCTTCCTGACTATGTATGGCACATTTCTTCCCCTCTTCCATAAGGCCCCATCATCTGCAAAAAATGACCTCCCAATATCTGGTTGTACCTGAGAGTAAAAATCACTGATCATGATTGAGAACAACAGAAGACTAATCACGCTCCCCTGTTTACTGTAAGACTTTTCTGTCATTTTAACAGTAAAACACTGTAGGATGCACAGTACAATACCATAAATGTGTTTTACATGTACATTGCACTACATTATGGGTCAAAATATTTAAAAAATACTGTTATTAACTGCAATTCAGAAGCCTCCTGTAAAAATGACTCTAACATACTGTATTTCTTTACAGTAATAGCTTATGCCTACTGTAGATTCATGCTGTCGGGTGAGACACATGAAGCTCTTTTTTTTTTGTTGACTATTTTAGTAAATATCTTCTTGAAGCGGCTGTGAAGTGGAAGAATATTTTCAGCAGCTGATGGGAAAGTACCTTGCATTGTTTATAAGTATATTTATTGCTAGCCAAAGTTGAATTACTGCATGTTTCCTTAGCTAACCTAACCTAAGCTAGCTCAAGTTGACAAAAGCCATTACAGTCTGCTCTAAATTGCTCATAGATATCTAGCTGTGCGACCTAGAAATACATCACAGAGAGAATATTGAGATTATAGGCTGTATCACATCTTCTGAGTGCAATAGAGAATACACAGCACAAATTCGTGACCGTTATGTTTCCACCATTACTACAGAGAAAATAGCTTGTTTATTGCAGTTCAAAAATGACTTGGATTGATGGGCCACATTTTAAACATATATTTTACCCGTATATTTTAAAACAGCGTTCCTTTTTCTGGCCCGCAAATTGCTTTTGACAAACAAATTGGTCAGAAATTTGGGAAGCACAGCCGAGAGCTGTCCAGTGACACAAGCCTACAAGACAAGCTAAACTACTTATATGCTTGATGCGAGGCAAATAACACTTGAACATGCATGAGTGCACTAGCTGTTCTGGAAGACTGTGCGATCACGCTCTCCGCAGCCGATGTGAGTAAGACATTTAGACAGGTCAACATTCACAAGGCCACAGGGCCAGACAGATTACCAGGACGTGTACTGCGAGCATGCGCTGACCAACTGGCAAGTGTCTTCACTGACATTTTCAACCTCTCCCTGTCTGAGTCTGTGATACCCACATGTATTAAGCAAACCACCATAGTGCCTGTGCCCAAGAACACTAAGGTAACCTACCTTAACGACTACCGACCCGTAGCACTCACGTCTGTAGCCATGAAGTGCTTTGAAAGGCTGGTCATGGCTCACATCAACACCATTATCCCAGAAACCCTAGGCCCACTCCAATTTTATACCGCCCCAACAGATCCACAGATGATGCAATCTCTATTGCACTCCACACTGCCCTTTCCCACCTGGACAAAAGGAACATCTATGTGAGAATGCTATTCATTGACTAGAGCTCAGCGGTCAACACCATAGTGTCTTCAAAGCTCATCAATAAGTTAAGGACCCTGGGACTAAACACCTCCCTCTACAACTGGATCCTGGACTTCCTGATGGGCCGCCCCCAGGTGGTAAGGGTAGGTAACAACACATCAGTCACGCTGATCCTAAACACAGGGGCCCCTCAGGGCACGTGCTCAGTCCCATCCTGTACTGCCTGTTCACTCATGACTACACGACCAGGCACAACTCAAACACCATCATTAAGTTTGGCGATGACACAACAGTGGTAGGCCTCATCACTGACAATGATGAAACAGCCTATAGGGAGCAGGTCAGAGACCTGGCCCAGACCCAGGCTCTGTTGTAACCGGCCACGACCGGGAGGTCCGTGGGGCGACGCACAATTGGCCTAGCGTCGTCCGGGTTAGGGAGGGCTTGGCCGGTAGGGATGTCCTTGTCTCATCGCGCACAAGCGACTGCTGTGGCGGGCCGGGCACAGTGCGCGCTAACCAAGGTTGCCAGGTGCACGGTGTTTCCTCCGACACATTGGTGCGGCTGGCTTCCGGGTTGGATGAGCGCTGTGTTAAGAAGCAGTGCGGCTTGGTTGGGTTATGTATCGGAGGACGCATAACTTTCAACCTTCGTCTCTCCCGAGCCCGTACGGGAGTTGTAGCGATGAGACAAGATAGTAGCTACTAAAACAATTGGATACCACAAAATTGGGGAGAAAAAGGGGTAAAATTAAAAAACAAAAAACAAACAACAACAAAAAAGACAAAGGAGATGATTGTGGACTACAGGAAAAAGAGGACCGGGCACGCCCCCATTCTCATCGATGGGGCTGCAGTGGAGCAGTGTCGTGACGTTGCATTAGTTAATGTGACGACTGTTGTTCATCGAATGATTAAAGTTTCTAATTGCGTGATTAACTGAATCAAGCAATTATTAACTCATTAACCTGGGGCACCATGGGTGCTAACTAGTTTTTATTGAGTTTCTATTTCCCAAATTAACTCAAAGAATATCAGAATATCGATTTTACAACAGCCGCTAATTAACCAGTTGCCTCTACCAATCTCGTTCTGAACATCGTATAGCCCGTGAATCTGCACAGACCCGGGTCTCACTAATGAATTCGTACCACACCAATCTTAGTTGAATATTTATTTACTAAAAGCTAAAATGATGATAAAAGATACACATAGACAAAACACATTATAGGCTATTGATTAGAACTTAGTATAACGGGACAACACACTATGGTGCGTGTTACCCACAATGAGGATTTCAAAAGAGAGAGAAAAAAGAAAGTACACAAGAGAAATATACATTTGGGTGAATTTGTCAGCTATGCTATTCTAACCCTAGCCTTGCCCCAAACTGCCGCTCTTATGGGTCAGAATATAATGATGTAATTACGTGGGGATGATCTCCGAGGATTCTCTGCGGGGACTGTTCCGCTGTTCGATGACGCACTTCTCCTGCGCACCTCCCTGCTCATCCTCCCGATGTCAGTGTCCTTTTTGGCTTTGGAGTCTGTTCCCTCACCCTTTTCTCTGGAAGGGGTCTTCTGAGGACAGACAGCTCTGTAGCTCAGAGCTCACAGCATAGGAATGAAACCCTTTAGATACCACGATTCGATGGGAGATGGAGGCTAGGTGGTTCGACTTGAATTCACCCGCTTAGACACAGCTACTCATCCGTAGCTTGGATAGAAAGGGATTTCTTTGTCTTCAAACTTGAGTTGCGTTCTGGGTTCGTTGACTTTTTTTAGACCTTGCTGCAGCTGGGGTCACATAGTCCTGTCGTAAATTCTATACTCACAAGTTTTATACCCTTGGGTCAGAAGTGGGCGTAACCGCTTTTAGAGCAATTCTCTGGGCGTACCAAGTTAATGAGGCAAGGTCTAAGTTTTTCTCAAATCCAATTTTAGACAACTAACTTCACATTTCATCTTTCTCAAAACATTCTCTTTGATTTGGATATTTTCCATACAACGTACAATGTATAAACATCAAACATATACTAGGAAAACTCTTCAGGTTACAATGTTTTCGTAATAACGTCATCTATTAACCTTTAATAACAGAACAAAAATTACATACATTTTCATATTCCATCTATTGTCATGACCACCATTGTGGCTGATGAAAACCATTGTTCCAAAGTCCCTTTAGTTCATGTCCAATGTTCTGAGTCTGGTTCTCCATAGTAACAGGACAAAGGAATTTGTCTGTGGCCTGAGATTTACCAGGGGCGTGAGGGGCCATAAAAAAAACACATCTTCAGACCCCTAGATCTCTCCTCCTCTGTTGGAGTTGAGAGATAATCTGTAGGGTTGTGGTCTCCTGTAACCTGACCTGATCAGGACAGTCATGACAGCAGGTTGAGAGCTTCAAGTTCCTTGGTGTCCACATCACCAACAAACTAACATGGTCCAAGCACACCAAGACAGTCGTGAAGAGGGCACAACAAAAACTATTCCCCCTCAGGAAACTGAAAATATTTGGCATGGGTCCTCACATCCTCAAAAGGTTGAGTTGAGTTGAGATACTGGTGTAATTTCGTTCAATGATAACGCTTTGACATTAGCCTAGCCCCCCTTGACTATAACTTCGTATTCATTTTGCTTGCTGTTTGGGGTTTTAGGCTGGGTTTCTGTTCAGCACTTTGAGATATCAGCTGATGTAAGAAGGGCTATATAAATACATTTAATTTGATTTGATTTCCCAGACGTCGGTTTTTAATTTCACCATGTGTTGTCAAGACACATATGCCTATGTAATGGTTGTGCAATGCGCTCACCAACAAGTTCTACATCAATATCCAATCACCTCACTCACATCATATCACCTCACTTCAACCACACGCAATATTTGTGTTTTAATTGCCCAAGACAACTTGGTAAATTCAACTTCAAGCAGAAAGTTGGCAACTAAGTGATATTTGCTCACATAGCTCACAGGCGCTGCAGTAGCAGTGTGTGCGTGTGTGTGTTTGTTTGTGTGAGAGTAAAACAGAGAGAGATTACTTAATTGCCACTTGGTCATGGAAGAGCGCTGAGCGGGGTTTTGCACAATGCCTTTCCTTCTTTTTTAAATGACTTTCTATAGGCTACCGGCACTTTAAACATTTCATGTGACCTACATGAAACACAAGTCTGTTTATTGCTTTTCGACATTTCCTCCAGTTATTATACTGCGTCAAAAATAGCCTACGACAGCAGGAAAGATGTGGACAATACCCAAACCCCGATATAAGAACTGCAACAAATTGGATACAAGGGATGAAGCCGAGATGGCCGTGAACATTGGCGGCGTAAGGCTAGTTTTAGACGGCGATGTGCTTAACCGCTATCCGGAGAGTAGACTTGCAGAACTGATCAACTGCTCAACTCTGAATTACGACGTTATCTACTCACTTTGTGATGATTATGACCCGGGTAAAAAAGAGTTTTATTTCGACCGGGATCCTGACGCTTTCAGATGTATCATTGACGTGTATTACTTCGGTGAGATTCACATCAAACGAGGTATATGTCCAATTTGTTTCATTAAAGAGATGGAGTTCTGGAAAATTCACCAAAGCTATTTGGACGAGTGCTGTAAAAGTTACCTGACTGAAAAAGAGGAAGAGCTGGCAGAGATTTCCAACAAAGTTAAGCTTATCTTGGATGATCTAGATGGGGACCCTTCAGTCAACTGCTCAGCGCGGTGTCTAAAGTTCCTTTGGAAACTCATGGAGAAACCGGAGTCCTCTTTGCCTGCGCGTGGCATCGCCGTTGCATCTTTCCTCTTCGTCCTTGTGTCCTCCGTGGTGATGTGCGTGGGGACCATTCCAGAAGTCCAAGTAGAAGATGAAGAGGGGGACCTTGTGGAGCACCCGATGCTGGAGGCCATCGAGACAGCCTGCATAGGCTGGTTCACCGTGGAATACCTGCTGCGTTTTGTGTCCTGCCCAAACAAACTGCACTTTTCCCTATCCTTTATGAACATAATAGACTTCATGGCTATCATTCCCTTCTACGTGGTGTTGACCCTTACTTACCTGGGTACGGCCATGATGGATCTGGCCAAGGTCCAGCAAGCGGTCCAGGCGCTTCGCATCATGCGTGTCGCCCGCGTCTTCAAACTGGTGCGCCACTCCTCTGGGCTACAGACTTTCACCTATGCGCTAAAGAGGAGTTTCAAAGAGCTGGGGTTGCTCCTTATGTACATGGGCATAGGGATATTCGTGTTCTCAGCAATGGGCTACACCATAGAGCAAAGCCACCCGGAGACCCTCTTCAGTAGCATCCCACAGTCCTTCTGGTGGGCTATTATCACCATGACCACCGTGGGCTATGGAGACATTTACCCCAAAACCACTCTAGGCAAGTGCAACGCAGCCATCAGCTTCCTGTGTGGGGTGATAGCCATTGCGTTGCCAATTCACCCCATTATCAACAACTTCGTCAATTTTTACAACAAGCAGAAAGTGCTCGAGACCGCGGCCAAGCACGAGCTGGAGCTCATGGAGTTGCAGTCTAGCGACGATTCACTGATGAAGGCAACGCGCAAGTGTGGCGCAGCGGGTGCGTTGGAGAGCTCGATGCGTATCTCGCGTAGTGATAATTGTATACCACTTCTCGAGGAATCGACCAGGACTTTGAAGTCGAAAGATTATTGCTCGGAAACCGAATCATTTTAACTTGGTAAAGAAACATTTTAAGTGATGTGTTTCAATAGCTAGGTTTCCATCCAATTGGCGACAGATTTTCATGCGAATAGTCTAAAATCCGCATAAAAACAATATAGCATGTTCCCATCAGAGACATGTTTCCATCAAATTGAGTTGTTTTAGATCAAATGCTGTGCCTGATGACGTAGTGCACATAAAAATACAAGGTAAATGGGTTTCCATCGCATCTTCAACTCTACATATGGTTTTCTCGTACAAAATGTTGAGTTATTTGGCGAGTGTGCCCACTCTGGTTTTGGCACGTGCGCTCGAGCGTGCTGGCGCATGTATATCCTACATGATGAGATTATTATGGACAAAAGAGCGAGATTCTTTTTATTTGTCAAACAGCAAACAAGCATCGAGGATCATGTCACCAGAATAAGACCCTCGATATTTATTGGAAGGAGTATCAAGCTCATCACCTTGCACTTTCACCACCCTGTGAAGTTCATGATAACTTTTCTTAATCTATAGCCTAATAAACTGCATGCTTTCCCAACCAGTTATAGTGGGAGGACCACACAACATGTCATTGTGTGACTCCAAGTTTACTTCGATATAAGGGTTATTATATCAATATTTGCGCATAAAGGCGTTTCCACCGACATTTCTCGTATAATTAATTTGACCGACTAAAATATCGCACCTTGTCTAGCGTATTTTTTGTTGTTGTCCATATTTGTAATGTTTACCGAAACATTTTATGTTTCCATCGGGGCTCATTAAATGTTTTATCCGACATGCACTTTACTGGCATACAAATGTTGGATGGAAACTTGATTAGTGAGCTATTTCCTCCTGTGGTTACTTCGTCTTTATGTGGGTCTACAGCTAAACGACTATCTTTAACAGTAACCCAATGGAGGACGTTTTCCTCTGAATTGAGTTTTTCGGAGAGAATTGTAGTAGTAGTATTTTTTCAATAATTAGCATCGAATAAATTGTTTGCATGAAAAACATTGAAGTTGGCCTCATGAGTATCCAAATCTGGAGACATACTAATGTGGAGCTGAACCACCCCGTTCCCATCCCTTAGGGAAAGGTGCATTCTGAGGAAAGTAGTTTTGAAATGCAGTGCTCACACCTGCAGCCCCAGTCATATTGTTCCTATGTCTTTGATGTTTGTATAGGGGTTAAGGGCATGCCTGTTATTATTATACCGGTGCACAGAACTTTTTTGCGCAGACAGCCAAGTGGATATATATTTTTCCAGTCCAGCCCGGTCCAGCCGCGCCCCGCTTGATCACTCCATTGTGAGAAAATGCTGTCTCAATGGGGAGAACAGTTCAGAGAGTGCCTACACTCGCCTACATGCAGGGATGAGGTCCACAGATGGATGTGGTATAAATCTGAAGTCAAAAGGTCAGATTCCATGTGTTTTGTTTGCTGTTTAGCATTAAGTAAAATATCAGATAGGTATCAGATATGCCAAACAATTTGCAAAAGATCTGAATTGGGCTGCCTGTGTAAACGCAGCCCTAGTAGTCTTTTACTGTGAATTTATTTGACCATGAAATAAAGAAGAAAATGGAAGATATCGCAGGTTGACTTGAATTGAGCCCTGTGTCATCCAGTCACATACTATTTACATCCATACTATCATTTTTGCACACACTCCGCTACACAATTGCTTGACTGATCAGGCTAACAAAAAAAGTTGATCTGTTAAGGTTTGACTCTCAGAGCATATCTTTTCTGGCTTCCTTCAACCAAAAGCACAAATCCACATTATCGAATGCTCGCAAAAATTACTATTGCTGACAAATACATAAATATTCTGGCTCCCACAGTGTTCATTTGTTGGTCACCAATGACACATTTCAGGGAGCAGATCTTCATCTAATAGCTTTATTTTAGGGACAAATATTAAATCATGTTATGTCCAAATGAATGGATTTGACCACAAAATAACTTATTAGAAGGAAAGACCAGACATTTACAGACATTTTTATTACCTGCAACCTTTACCACTCTATTCACTCTATGCAAGTGCACATCTTTCTCAACACCATAGGTGGAATGAGGTTATTTCTGTTTCCGTGGAGAATGTATTCTGTCTCTGCAAGGAACACAGCCTTTTGGTTACATTGAAAATCAATTAAATACAATCATGATGACCTTATAAGTCAATTACATAAACCCAGGGGCTTAATTTCTAAAATATTCTTACGCACAGCTCTGATCGCAAATACTTTGAAACCCAAGCCAACGTTGAGATTTTTAAACATTGAACTTGACACTTATTTTGAACTTGTTTTTTGCTATTTTCTACATTGTAGAATAATAATGAAGACATCAAAACTATGAAATAACACATATGGAATCATGTAGTAACCAAGATAGTGTTTATCAAATCAAAACATATTTTATATTTTAGATTCTTCAAAGTAGCCAACCTTTGACTTGATGACAGCTATACACACTCTTGGCATTCTCTCAACCAGCTTCATTAGGTAGTCACCTGGAATGCATTTCAATTAACAGGTGTGGCATTTTAAAAGTTAATTTGTAGAATTTCTTTCCTTCTTAATTTTTTTCAGCCAATCAGTTGTACTGTGACAAGGTAGGGGTAGAATACAGAAGATAGCCCTATTTGGTAAAAGACCAAGTCCATATTATGGCAAGAACAGTCAATCCGGAAAATCTCAAGAACTTTTAAAGTTTCTTCAAGTGCAGTCATAAAAACCATCAAGCGCTATGACGAAACTGGCTCTCATGAGGACCGCCACAGGAAAGGAAGACCCAGAGTTACCTCTGCTGCGGAGGATAAGTTCATTAGAGTTAACCATACCTCAGAATGCAGCCCAAATAAATGCTTCACAGAGTTCAAGTAACAAACACATCTCAACACCAACTGTTCAGAGGAGACTGTGTGAATCAGGCCTTCATGGTTGAATTGCTGCAAGTAAACCACCACTAAAGGACAGCAATAATAAGAAGAGACTTGCTTGGGCCAAGGATCACGAGCAATGGACATTAGAGCGATGGAAATCTGTCATTTGGTCTGATGAGTACAAAATTGCATTTTTTTTGTGCCAACTGCCGTGTCTTTGAGAGACACAGAGTAGGTGAACGGATAATCTCCGCATGTGTGGTTACCACCGTGAAGCATGGAGGAAGAGGTGTGATGGTGTAGGGGTGCTTTGCAGCATGGTTACCACAGCATCCTGCAGCTATATGCCATCCCATCTGGTTTGTGCTTAGTGGGACTTTCATTTTTCAATAGGACAATGACCCAACACACCTCCAAGCTGTGTAAGGTCTATTTGACCAAGAAGAAGAGTGATGGAGGGCTACATTAGATGACTTGGCCTTCATTATCACCCGACCTCAACCCAATTAATATGGTTTGGTATGAGTTGGGCTGCAGAGTGTAGGAAAAGTAGCCAACAAGTGCTCAGCATATGTGGGAACACCTTCAAGACTTTTGGGAAAGCATTCCTCATGAAGCTGGTTGAGAGAATGCCAAGAGTGTGTATAGCTGTCATCAAGGCAAAGGTTGGCTACTTTGAAGAATCTAAAATCTAAAATATATTTGGATTTGTTTAACACTTTTTTGGGTACTACATGATTCCATATGTGTTATTTCATAGTTGTGATGTCTTCACTATTATGCTACAATGTAGAAAATAGTCAAAATAAAGAAAAACCCTTGAATGAGTAGGTGTGTCCTAACCTTTAACTGGTACTGTATATATTACATACACAAAGACTAATTATAACCCACTAATATTATATGCATAAACCTGTTGCACATTTTCTGAGAGTTACAGACTATGCTAATCTAGCTAATTACCTAGTGGGAATTCATTCCCTTTAAACTGGTGACAGAAAACACATCCTCTCACTTTTCAGTAGTCACTGGGGAGAGGTGAGTCAGAAGCTTTTCCAAGGCCTCACAGGAGAACCCAGTCACTAATGATGGATTACCACTGAGGAAACTCAACCATCTTTAAGGGTATTTTTGGCATTGAGTCCAAATCTAGGAGTGATTACGCACATAGGCTACTGAAAGTTACGACATTTTTCTATACATACATTTTTTTACCACAATGCTGTATAATGAAAAAAGCACTAGACAAAATATGTTTTAGATTCCTAATCCTGAATGTACTTGTGTGTAATTTTTGTAATGAAACTGTTGGTCAATATATAAAATTAATTAAAAAACACTGCCATAGTGTCAAGAACATTGAGGGATATATTTGGACCAGAAAGCTATTGCTCTGTCCTCTGAGGTATGTCTGAATAAATCAGCAGGTGGAAATGTGTTGGGTCAAATAACAAAGAGCCAGTTGTTGCAGTCTATCATGCCAGACTCCTATTGTTAGGTGACCTTTTAAGAATTCTTAAACCTTGCAGTTGCATGTATGGATTTTTCTTTACCTCTTTCTCTATCGCACCCACTTCCCTCACTGTTGATCATGTTGTCTATTGGCATTTCAGATGATCCTGCTGGGCCTTTCAGGTTGGAAGCACTTTTGGAAATGTATTTTTTTGGCGGGGAGATTGAAGTTTATGCTTCATATTTTTAGGAGAAAAAATAGTATAATCAATAATACATGTGTTGTGAAAAGGGCGCCGCCAGTTGGAGATGCTGCAGGTTGCTGACTTGATCCTCCTACGTAGTGTGAATACGGACTAAAACACTGTGTGCTGAATATTTGTTTTTACAAAATAAAACATATCTTGCTGTGTTTTGACAATAAAACATTCATGGGTGTTAAACTATTGTTCATATTCTATATGAATTTCCCACAAATACTGTATTTACCTGGTCCTTTTTTGAGTTATCTGCAATCTTAGCCCTGCTGAAAAAATAGCATAGCCCAGCACAGGTGGGTGACCAGCCTTCGTTGTGTTTTCGCTGGTGATCAGCCTTCGTTGTGCTTTCGCTGGTGACTAGCCTTTGTTGTGTTTTCACTGGGATCAGCATTCAATGTATTTTTTTCACTGGTGACTAACCTTCATTTTGTTTTCTCTGGTGACCAGCTTTCATTTTGTTTTCTCTGGTGACCAGCTTTCATTTTGTTTTCTCTGGTGACCAGCCTTCGCTGTGTTTTTTCTGGTGACCAGCCTTCGCTGTTTTTTGGATACATATGCTGGTCACCAGCAAAAACACAGCGAAGACTAGTCACCAGCAAAAACACAGCGAAGACTGGTCAACAGCAAAAACACAGGGAAGACTAGTCACCAGCAAAAACACAGTGAAGACTGGTCACCAGCAAAAACACAGCGAAGACTGGTCACCAGCAAAAACACAGCGAAGACTGGTCACCAGCAAAAACACAGCGAAGACTGGTCACCAGCAAAAATACAGCGAAGACTGGTCACCAGCAAAAATACAGCGAAGACTGGTCACCAGCAAAAACACAGCGAAGACTGGTCACCAGCAAAAACACAGCGAATTCTGGTCACCAGCAAAAACACAGCGAAGGCTGGTCACCAGGAAAAACACAGTGAATGCTGGTCACCAGGAAAAACACAATGAATGCTGGTCACCAACGAAAACAAAATGAATGTTGGCCACCAGCGAAAACAAAATGACAGCTGGTCTGCCAGCATAACCAGCTAGACCATGCTGGTCAGACCAGCTTGACCAGCTAGGTCATGCTGGTCAGCCAGGTGAACCAGTTAGACCATGCTAGTCAGACCAGCTTGACCAGCTAGACCATGCTGGTCAGACTAGCTTGACCATCATCCAACCAGCATTGTCCTGCAAAGACTAGCATGGACAAGCATAGACTATCATGGACCGGCTTGAAATTCATGCTGGTCTATGCATGGTAACATTTATGCTGTTTTCTGGGGTCAAATAAAATAATATTGCAATAACAAGTGCAAAAATACCAAGCGGACACTCCTCACAGATGTCTCTATTCTTAGAATAAAACACTTGTCTCTACAGACATAGTCTCTTGCGCCCTGAGTCTAGTACAGGCAAGATGTGTAAAGCAAAGACATTACATAAACATTTCTAAGGCAGACTGAATTTACCACCTATTCCCCATGGGTACTAACTTGAAAAGGCTATATCAAGTAGCAGAAGAATCCCAATAAAATCCTATTCCCGTCTCATTTTCCTCATGTCTGAAGGGGAAATATAACAAACCAGTAAGTAGGTGATTACTCTTAGGTGGACATGAAATGTCAATTGCTTGGCAAACTTGGAGAAGTCAAATACACTATCTGCAACAAATGAGTAAATGCTGATGATAGTATTATGTGTGCCCGATTGTTGATCTGGCTGTATCAAAACTGAAGTCAGATTTTATGGCTATGCAGGAATGCCTTGCCGATGCAAAACGTGTGGTTAATATGGGCAAAACAAAATATGTGTTGTTTTAAAACTCCTAAGAATGTTTCAGATGAAATACATGCTCACTCATTAGATGGTTTTCCAATTGAACATGTTCCCACATATAAATACTTGGGCATTTGTATTGATATGGATTTGACATTTAGAAAATTAGCTATTTAAGAAGCTAAGATTTAAATGTGTATTTTTCTACAGAAATAGGCCGTGCCTTTCTCTAAGCAGTAGGATGCAGATTATTCAGTCAACCTTTTTTTTAATCTATGGTGATATTATTTGTCAAAGTGCAGCTACTACTACTCTTAAACCTTTGGATGCTATCTACCATAGTGCCCTTCTTTTGTTACAGGCGACAGTGTGAAAACAACAGTATAATCTGTGAGCTCCATTTTCACATCCCATTTCTCAAAGACAGTCTAACTCCTCTTTAATGTCACTGACTGCAGAACTGTGTCCTCCATACAAACTGCTTGAGGGTAAGAAGAGGGAGAGAAGAGAAGTCCTTGGCCATGCTTATAAAGCAGTGAGTATTTGGCTTCACAGGTATTATTGCAGGCATGTTATGTGAATGTGGAGTTAATAAATGGCCATCCAGGAGGCTTGACATCAGCAGCCATTTCTTTATCTACAGTTCAGCCTTTCTAATAATGAATGAAGACATATCTAAATTATTCACATCCCCACTACAGTACATTTTCATTCATCTGTGAGGACTAATAAGTGCTTCACCTTTGTCCTAGCTATTAAAAGCTCCTTACAAGAAATGGGGCTTTGGTACAAAGTTCATGGAGAGAATGTATTTCACAGGTGAGGTTTTGGTTTCACTGAGTCTGTGGAGACTGTTCAACCTGGATAAGAGACTTCTGTTGAGAGTCCATTTGATTTGTGACCCATTCTTCAATTCAGTTACACTTACTCCTGAAGTTTGGAAGTGCTTCATCACTATCAAAGGTGTAAATGAAAGCATACCTTTGCACAAAGCAATCTGCTCCCCAGCTAGGTCTAGTCACTGTCTGTTCATCTGTTCTTAGAGGACAAATGTCCCATTGGCATTTAGTCTTTAGGAGGAAAACCGGCCCATTTATTACGACAGAGCAGTTTTATTTCAAAGATTTTAAATGGATTTATTGTAATTAGGCATAAAATTTGCTTTTTTAAAAAGAAACAAATATTTGGGAAAGAAGCATTAAATACTTTTAACATGTCCTATTTCTGCAATAATTGGGCATTTGTTTGTAACACCAGAATGATGAAGAACCAAAATATTTAAAAAATCAATTAATACATCACACTATGTGCAGTTTAGTGATTACTTATGCAAATTAGACCTTAGTGAACTGGACAAATGATGCATGGGAACTGTGAGTAGACTAGACACAGTCTCTTAAACACAGTCCCTTACTGAAGTGATATAGAATGTTTACAGCTAGACAATGAAGAAAACATGGTACTGCCAGGGACCCAGATGCTTAGACCTCTTTATTTAGGCTGGCGACGAGGTGATGGTGGAGTGGAAGGAGCAGTGGCGACCCGTCATTTGAGACCCACCTGTTTAAAAAATATATATACAGTACCAGTCAAAAGTTTGGATACACCTACTTGTTAAAGGGATTTTCTTTATTTTTACTATTTTCTACATTTATAGAATAGAGAAATTATAGATACAACGTATCGGTCCTCACTGGCCATTGGACATAAACATTACATAACAAGATAGAAATAGCAAATTCAACAATGAGTGGTTTGGAAGGAATCAGTTGCTAACTGCAAGCATTTACAAGGCAATCACTAGCCTGCTATTCAGTAGAGTGGGTGTGCGGTCCAAGTCTGGGTTTAAGGGTCTCTTTTCCAATTTTAAAAGGATAAACATTCAACATTGGCCATGCTGTCAATCCAGCATGACTTCTGCCGTGTTCAAAACAACTGGAAACTCAGAACTGGGAAATCTCAGACTTCAGTGAGTTCAAGACAACTGGGAACTGGAAGAAAAAAAACAAACTGGGAAAATACGTTTTGAACGGTCATCCAACTTGGAATTCCAAGTCGGGAACTTAGGCCTCTTCCTAGAGCTTCAACCTGAAGATCCCTGACATCATGATTTAACCTTGTCCCAGTTGTCTTGAAAGCACCATAAATCCAGAGAATGACAGACTCTGACGACAAAGTTTTATGACAAAATGTCTCAATGAAGGACCGCCACGCCACCTTCTTGTTCAAGTGAGTACAGCACAAGGTGAGTCCAAAAAGGTTGTGTATGTTGCTGCATAAATTATGTAATATGACAGGGAGATATGTACACTGTAGTTAAGAAAGTAATACTAAGTGTATGTTGTGTAGTAAGCTGTTAGTAGCCCATATGCCTCACCTTAACAATTTGTTCCCTTTTCCCCTTAGCCTACTGTTCTGACTTGGTGGTGCACATGTAGCCTATAGCCTGTTTTAGAGAAATGTCATAAAATATTGTAAGAGCTGTCATTGTCTGCTTATATGTCCCTATTAGTTATCCTATGTTTCTGACTTGGTGTACAGGGAGAATCCTGTAAGAACAGCCCATGTTCTGAATTCTGTCCCTGTACATTTCAAAAGTGCTGAACAAATAGTTCTATTAACTACGTCTGTCCTAGCTCGCTCATTAATGTCTTAATCAAAATTACGGATTGCCTCTTATCTGCTCGTCGTCCCCATATGCCATAGTTTGTACATCTCAATTGTCAGTAGAAACCACATTTGTTTAAGCAAATCAGCCATATCAGCTATGTTTTTTTTTAAGGCAGTAAATTAAACTGAATGAACTGTTTCGCTGCCAGACAAGGCTCTGCTGATAGCCAGGTGTAGCAATGACTGCTGTTGGGACTCTGCTGTTGGAACAGCTTTATGTAGGTCATAACAGTTTGTGGGCAGTGTTGTGTTGTGTAGTGGCTTTGCTGGCATGCATCCCCAAATTGTTTGTTGTTATTTGCACCACCAAGATTTACATGCTAAAATCGCCATTGGGAAGAAGGGACATGGTTGACAACAGCAGCGCTTTTTGCATGATCAAAATGTTACCCGTGAAGTTTGTTCAAGTCAATTATAATTAATGTTCTGTCAACACATCATTTCAAAGGCCCGAGGCCCCCCTCCCCTCTTGGATATCTCATTTGTGGATTAGGCTACTTTGCTGCTCTCCTTCTTTCATAACCACACATCTCTTTGTTCTTATATTTTCTGAGCTGGCCAGAGCGCCCTCATGGTTTGTGAGCTCTTTTCTGCGTTGACACTGTCCCTGGCAAAGGAGTGAAAACACCATAAAGCTTAACTTCAGAGAAACACAAGAGGAGAATGACTTGAGAGATTGGATATCTGGTCCCCAAGCGCCTCTGTGGTGTAAATGAAGGACACAAGGCTATCCTTCCTACACACACTGCATTTTACTGGGCCTGTAGTGTGTTCCACTCTGCTGATTATTGCTTGTGTGAAAAATAGACTCCAAGGTTATCCCATATGGATTACTAGCTGTAACAGAGCCTGTTCAAAGAAGGCTACTGTATTGGCAGACCTCTAAGCTGTTAATTAAAGACACACAAAACAATACCCAGTCATGTATAGGGATTCATAGTTTTTATCCTTTAATGAATTGACAGATTAAAAGGATTTAATATATGATACTGCCGCAGCCAATAATCTGCTCCAGGGATTCTGTGTGCCTGGTTGTTGACCCTGTGCTTCCATTCGGTGTGAGTGTGTATGTGTGCACGTGTGTGTGTGATTAAAAAGGGAGGGGTGCTGTCCGATGTGCTGAGAATCCAGCACTGTACCAATAAAACTGTAAATTCTGGTCCTGTGAATACGATTTCCGGAAGTTATTGTGCAGTTTCTTGGATTTTGTTTGGCTCAATCGATGTCTCCTAATTTTAGCACTTGGATAATGTGATGCTTGCTGTCTGGCGTCCCTGTTGCCTGGAGATGGGTAAAGCATGGGACGAAACATGTCATAAGCATACAAGGAAAAGGGACCTCTACAAATGACATTATCCTCGCTTTATGCAAATAAGTACATTTACAACATCCTTTGTATTGGTGTATTCTCCTTACATTCGGTCATATCAAATAGGGTGTTTAATTAACCATTTCAACTGGGCACACCATTTTATTTCAATATGGAAAATTGGGTAGTATTTGGATGAGACGTTGATCAGTGAGATTGCAACCTATATTCACCCACTCAAAATGCGATTTCAACCATTTAAAAGGGAATACAATGTCAGATATTTTGTTTATTTATACAACAGATGAATGTGTTATCATCACTGTGCTTCATCTAATAGCATAACCAAATGATCTGGATTGCAGTTGAGATTACATAAAAAATTCAACTGATCAAAGTAGTTCGAGATTTTGTGCAATTGTGAAGATCTCCACAGACCTGCGACGACCTATGTACAGTGCCTTGCGAAAGTATTCGGCCCCCTTGAACTTTGCGACCTTTTGCCACATTTCAGGCTTCAAACAAAGATATAAAACTGTTTTTGTGAAGAATCAACAACAAGTGGGACACAATCATGAAGTGGAACGACATTTATTGGATATTTCAAACTTTTTTAACAAATCAAAAACTGAAAAATTGGGCGTGCAAAATTATTCATCCCCTTTACTTTCAGTGTAGCAAACTCTCTCCAGAAGTTCAGTGAGGATCTCTGAATGATCCAATGTTGACCTAAATGACTAATGATGATAAATACAATCCACCTGTGTGTAATCAAGTCTCCGTATAAATGCACCTGCACTGTGATAGTCTCAGAGGTCCGTTAAAAGCGCAGAGAGCATCATGAAGAACAAGGAACACACCAGGCAGGTCCGAGATACTGTTGTGAAGTTTAAAGCCGGATTTGGATACAAAAAGATTTCCCAAGCTTTAAACATCCCAAGGAGCACTGTGCAAGCCATAATATTGAAATGGAAGGAGTATCAGACCACTGCAAATCTACCAAGACCTGGCCGTCCCTCTAAACTTTCAGCTCATACAAGGAGAAGACTGATCAGAGATGCAGCCAAGAGGCCCATGATCACTCTGGATGAACTGCAGAGATCTACAGCTGAGGTGGGAGACTCTGTCCATAGGACAACAATCAGTCGTATATTGCACAAATCTGGCCTTTATGGAAGAGTGGCAAGAAGAAAGCCATTTCTTAAAGATATCCATAAAAAGTGTTGTTTAAAGTTTGCCACAAGCCACCTGGGAGACACACCAAACATGTGGAAGAAGGTGCTCTGGTCAGATGAAACCAAAATTGAACTTTTTGGCAACAATGCAAAATGTTATCTTTGGCGTAAAAGCAACACAGCTCATCACCCTGAACACGCCATCCCCACTGTCAAACATGGTGGTGGCAGCATCATGGTTTGGGCCTGCTTTTCTTCAGCAGGGACAGGGAAGATGGTTAAAATTGATGGGAAGATGGATGGAGCCAAATACAGGACCATTCTGGAAGAAAACCTGATGGAGTCTGCAAAAGACCTGAGACTGGGACGGAGATTTGTCTTCCAACAAGACAATGATCCAAAACATAATGCAAAATCTACAATGGAATGGTTCAAAAATAAACATATCCAGGTGTTAGAATGGCCAAGTCAAAGTCCAGACCTGAATCCAATCGAGAATCTGTGGAAAGAACTGAAAACTGCTGTTCACAAATGCTCTCCATCCAACCTCACTGAGCTCGAGCTGTTTTGCAAGGAGGAATGGGAAAAAATTTCAGTCTCTTGATGTGCAAAACTGATAGAGACATACCCCAAGCGACTTACAGCTGTAATCGCAGCAAAAGGTGGCGCTACAAAGTATTAACTTAAGGGGGCTGAATAATTTTGCACGCCCAATTTTTCAGTTTTTGATTTGTTAATTTTTTTGGAAATATCCAATAAATGTCGTTCCACTTCATGATTGTGTCCCACTTGTTGTTGATTCTTCACAAAAAAATACAGTTTTATATCTTTATGTTTGAAGCCTGACATGTGGCAAAAGGTCGCAAAGTTCAAGGGGGCCGAATACTTTCGCAAGGCACTGTAGGCTATCATGTACATGCACGCTTTATGATTACATAATACGAAATGTATAAATATAGGCTCATAATGTGGCCATGGATGTGCTGCTCATTTTAAGTTTGTAAGATTGCCTTAACTGTAGGCTATTTTACTGTATTACAAAAGTAATGTTTAATTGTATTTGGTTGACAACGCAACCAAACAACATTTAAAATGAAATGTATCTTCTGCTTGGATAGTTTCATCTGTGCCTACAAAGGAATAATTGATATGTTGGATTCACGTTTCCACCTCAAAGTAAAAAAATAGGTATAAATTCACATCAAACTTAAAATGCACATTATAGTTTGATTTTATTTAGTCCTATTCTTTAACTTAGATTTTTGTTTGAGATGTAGAGGTGAATGAAACATATCAATTATTAACTTGTAGACAAACTGGAATTAAAGCCAGACTAAGTCAGTGCCACAGATGGAACTATCCAAGCAGAAGATACATCTCCTTCAAATGTTGATATTTGGTTGCATTGACAATTAAATATCACTAAATATCATTACATTTGAAATCGACCAGAGCTTGAAAGCCTAGGCCTATGTATTGTATATTTTTTGTTGAATTCTGGGTTGAATTGAAACAATAGCTGCTGATAACTTTGCAAATTATATATAGGCCTAAATATCATCATTGATGATATATGAGTGATAAAGTATGGGAACATTTATTTGCTCAGTCAAAAACCTAACCTTTGGAATGACTTTGATAGCAACAGTGTATCTATTAGTTTTTAACTGGAGCTCTCTCAACAAAAAAATATACGATAGCACATTTGTAATTGTCAGTGAAAATGTCATAGCTAAGCTAAAACCTAAGGGTAGCTGTAGGTAGATCAATTCTCCAGTAGGTGCTGCCAGCCTGTAACGCTCTGGGCGTAGTGGGTGCGAAGTCAGGCGCAGGAAGAAGAGAGTATAGGGTAGTGCTATTTATTGCACACAAGTCGAACATAAGCCACCCCACAAAACACAGGGCGCACACAAAATAAATGCCCCAAACACCGGGACTCAAACAATCCGGAGAAAAACCCACGAACGAAACACGTCCACATCGAACGTGCTCAGAGCAACACAAAACAATCCCGCACAAAGAGCAGGCGGGCCTACTGGCTAACATAGCCCAACTAATCAGCCTACACACAAAACAAGTGACACCAATGAACAGAAAGGGGAAAAAGGGATCAGTGGCAGCTAGTAGGCCGGTGACGACGACTGCCGACCGCCACCCGAACAGGAAGGGGAGCCACCTTCGTTAGGAGTCGTGACACAGCCTATATTCTTTTTTTCTTCTGATCGTGGATATAGCTTTGAAGATCTGATATTTTACAGGTACAAATTAAACATGTGTTATACAAGATTTGTCTATGTTTAAATTTGGTTACCACGCTGACATAATCCTATGGTTGAAATTTCAACCTCAAATGCAGTTTACATTGATGAATTTAAAAAAATCTAATGTTTTTTCCATATCGATTCCACATCACAATACGTTAACAAATTACATTGAAAGAATGTTGATGATTCAAGCAGTCTGTGCTCAGCGGGTTGTAAGTATAATAACAAAGCCTAAAAGCACAAAACAAACAGACAGTGTAATTCTGCAGGCCATTAACCCCTTACACTCGTGCCAATTGGCCTATATGGATGGGGCAAAATTGAAATGTTTCTTACAGAAAAATATGGAAAGCATATGCATAACCATGGTAGCAATCAAAAGGGAACCGTTTGGAGATTATCGGATAATTATTATACTAAAGGTGAGGACAAAACTGTTAATCTGACAAGATTGGATCCAAATATTACACTGTTGATTTTATGTGTATTTTACTGTTTTACTGTACTTTTCGCCACATTTGTTGATAACGAAATCTGAAAATGATAAGAAAATTAATGGAACATAAGATAAAATAATTACCAAGGTTTGAATGAGAGTTCCAACTGGTGTCTCCAAGTGGCCACGCACCTCCCCAAAGTACATATTTTCTTTAGGAATGTAGTGGAGTAAAAGTAAAAGTTGTCAAAAATATAAATAGTTAAGTAATGTATAGATACCCCAAAAAACTACTTAAGTAGTATACAGAATTTTTACTTAATTAAGAACTTTACATCACTGATTTTAATAGCTCAAAGAAAAGTCTTCAACTATAAGGTGCTATTTTGAGCTCTCCTAGCTGTGCAGTTGAGGAAGCAAGCAGACTTGTAGTTTTCTTTGGGACACAGCCCTGCATCCCTGCCTTTACACAATTACTGATGTTGTTATTGCATTCTAAAAATGGCCCATTATAAATCGCAATCTGATCAGTTGGGCATCATTGGAAAGCATGTTATTTTGCCAACATGTTAGCTAAGTTACAAAATATGATCTTACAGTGTTCAGCTTTCACAAGGAAATTCAGGGGAGCAGATTAAAATGTTGGTGTGCATAAAATAGTCATGAATAGAGTCACGCGTCTTCACCGTACAACAAACAGGATCATTCTGTTCATAGCAATATGACGCCATGCCATCTTATAAAGGAACATCAAGCACAGTGATCAAAAACGTTGACGCTGTGTCGTGACTTGACTTTCATTCATGTGATGACTGTTATTTATTTAATCCACTAAATATGTTTAATTGTTACCCGATTAAATTAATCATGTAACAATTAACTCATTAGGAATTTGGGGCACCACGGAAGAAGTTGTTTAACGAGTAACCATCTCCCGAATTAAACTCTAGAAGATACACTACCGTTCAAAAGTTTGGGGTCACTTAGAAATGTCCTTGTTTTTGAAAGAAAAGCAAATTTTTGTCTATTAAAATAGCATCAAATTGAAGAGAAATACAGTGTAGAGATTGTTAATGTTGTAAATGACTATTGTCACTGGAAACGGCTGATTTAAAAAAAAATGGAATATCTACATAGGTGTACAAAGGCCCAGTATCAGCAACCATCACTCCTGTGTTCCAATGCCCAACGTCAACAGTGAAGTTGCGACTCTGCGATGCTGGCCTTCTAGGCAGAGTTGCAAAGAAAAAGCCATATCTCAGACGGGCCAATAAAAATAAAATATTAAGATGGGCAAAAGAACACAGACACTGGACAGAGGAACTCTGCCTAGAAGACCAACATCCTGGAGTCGCCTCTTCACAGTTGACGTTGAGACTGGTGTTTTGTGGGTACTATTTAATGAAGCTGCCAGTAAGGACTTGTGAGGCATCTGTTTCTCAAACTAGACACTCTAATGTACTTGTCCTCTTGCTTAGTTGTGCACAGGGGCCTCCCATTCCTCTTTCTATTCTGGTTAGGGCCGGTTTGCTCTGTTCTGTGAAGGGAGTAGTACACAGCGTTGTACGAGATCTTCAGTTTCTTGGCAATTTCTCGCATGGAATAGTCTTCATTTCTCAGAACAAGAACAGACTGACGAGTTTCAGAAGAAAGGTCTTTGTTTCTGGCCATTTTGAGCCTGTAATCAAACCCACAAATGCTGATGCTCCAGATACTCAACTAGTCTAAAGAAGGCCAGTTTTATTGCTTCTCTTATCAGCACAACAGTTTTAAGCTGTGCTAACATAATTGCAAATGGGTTTTCTAATGCTCAATTAGCCTTTTAAAATGATAAACTTGGATTAGCTAACACAACGTGCCATTGGAACACAGGAGTGATGGTTGCTGATAATGGGCCTCTGTACGCCTATGTAAATATTCCTTAAAAAATCTGCCGTTTCCAGCTACAATAGTCATTTACAACATTAACAATGTCTACACTGTTTCTGATCAATTTGATGTTATTTTAATGGACAAAAAAAGCGCTTTTCTTTAAAAAACAAGGACATTTCCAAGTGACCCCAAACTTTTGAATGGTAGTGTATATATGGAAGGTTTCATTCAAATCAAAAGGGGTGCTGTCAAAAAGTGATTGAATTTTTGTGGATTTACCGAATGTACTCAGATAATAGTAAAAACTCTTGCACCACGAAAGATAAATGCTAACAAACGGCTAATCGCTGATTGGCATGCTAAATACAGTATCAATGCATTCTGAATGATAAATGATAAATGCTAATGCTAGCGCTCACACTAGCAGGAGTGTGAGCTAGCTAACAAGCTCAATATAAATGGTAATTACAAACAACAATAGGCAATCTCAGAAAACAAGCCATAAACATCTTACGGCACTTACTTTTAGATGCACGCACAATAAAACATCAGAACAGCAAATGTATTGTGACCACAGGAAGAAGAGTTGTTGGAGGGATAACATGAAATGCTCATCAGAATGGTGAAAGCATGTTTCTGACTGAAAGCACGTTTCTGACATCTGACCTGCTCGTCTTCTGACTAGTTGGAATACAGCTATGACCGGAAGTTACTTTTTCTTAGCAGGTAAGGAGAACTTACACAGCAGGTTAGGATAATTAACGTGGCAGGTTAGGAGAATTTGTTTAAGGCTAGGAAAAGGGTTAGGGTTAGCTAAACTGCTCTCCTAACCTGCTACGAAAAGTAACTTCCGGTCGTAGCTGTACTCCATCTAGTTACAACCCCGTGCTCATGCTGGGGTCTTTTCCAGGGAATACTGACTGCTGATAGGCTAACATAATACTGACTAGTGTGATCTTGACAAATAATAACTAAAGAAATGTTGTGATCTTGTGAATAGAAGGCTGAGCTGCCTAAAGCTAGCTTAGAGAATGCTTCCCAGTCTAAAAAGGTTTGCAGACATTTTATGATGTTTTTGTTCGTTTTGGTCTTCAGCGGGGGGGTTTTCAGCTGTTTGTGCACACAACATTTTTTGTTGAGGCAAGTCGGATTTTGGTAGCCAAAGTTTACATCCCTTCGTCAGTGATTGGTCAACAGTATTACTCCTACTCGGAGTTGGAACATAAAGTGTTTGTTGTCATTCAACGAGAGATGACTAGATTTCATGCACATTTTTCACTTGACATAGTAGTCAGATATAAAATTGTGTGACTAAGACCTCTGCAAAAACTTCAAAGTTTATTTCAGATTTTTTGATTTATCTTCAATTAATTCAGACTATTTTCAGGAAGTGTATACTGGCTATGTTGTTGCCATGGTGTCTCAAGAGGGCCAAACAGTAATATTGCTGCTTTTTGCTTGTTTTTCAAGTGAAGCTCTTTAGGGAATATGCGAGCATACCTAGCTGAGTTCTATTAGAAGCAAACCGAACCTACGTATGCTGATGCCTCTAAGTAAGTACTAAATAGCTGACTGAAGCTGGCTATTTTTACACACACACACACACACACACACACACACACATTAACACACACACACACACACACACATTAACACACACACACACACACACAACACACACACACACACACACACACACACACATTAACACACACACACACACATTAACACACACACACACACACAGTCTTATACAGGTAACCTTGTGGGGACACACAATTCAGTCCCATTCAAAATCCTATTTTCCCTAACTACAAATCCTAAAATGAACCCTAACCCATATTCTTACCCTAATCTTAACCCAAAAACCTAACCATAAACCTAACCCCAGCTCCTAACCCTAAAACTAACCCTAGCTCCTAACCAAACCCTTAACGTAATTCTAACCTTAACCCTAAATGCCCTAGAAATAGCATTTGACCTTGTGGGAACTAACAAAATGTCCCAAGTTGGTCAAATTTTTGTTTGTTTACTATTCTTGTGGGGACGTCTGAGAAAGGGGTATACACTAATTTTGCTCCCCAAAATAATTATATTGCAAACAGTGACATACAGTGTTGTTACTTCCGGCGCCGACAGAGATGGCCGCCTCGCTTCGCGTTCCTAGGAAACTATGCAGTTTTTTGTTTTTTTACGTGTTATTTCTTACACTAGTACCCCAGGTCATCTTAGGTTTCATTACATACAGCCGAGAAGAACTACTGAATATAAGATCAGCGTCAACTCACCATCAGTACGACCAAGAATATGTTTTTCGCGATGCGGATCCTGTGTTCTGCCTTACAACCAGTGTAACCGAGTGGATCACATGCAGCGACCAAAAAAAAAAACGACTCAGAAAAAGAGGGAAACGAAGCGGTCTTCTGGTCAGACTCCGGAGACGGGCACATCGTGCACCACTCCCTAGCATTCTTCTTGCCAATGTCCAGTCTCTTGACAACAAGGTTGATGAAATCCGAGCAAGGGTAGCATTCCAGAGGGACATCAGAGACTGTAACGTTCTCTGCTTCACGGAAACATGGCTAACTGGAGAGACGCAATCCGAAGCGGTGCAGCCAGCGGGTTTCTCCACGCATCGCGCCGACAGAAACAAACATCTTTCTGGTAAGAAGACGGGGGGGGCGTATGCCTTATGGCCAACGTGACATGGTGTGATGAAAGAAACATACAGGAACTCAAATCCTTCTGTTCACCTGATTTAGAATTCCTCACAATCAAATGTAGACCGCATTATCTACCAAGAGAATTCTCTTCGATTATAATCACAGCCGTATATATCCCCCCAAGCAGACACATCGATGGCTCTGAACGAACTTTATTTAACTCTCTGCAAACTGGAAACGATTTATCCGGAGGCTGCATTCATTGTAGCTGGGGATTTTAACAAGGCTAATCTGAAAACAAGACTCCCTAAATTTTATCAGCATATCGATTGCGCAACCAGGGGTGGAAAGACCCTGGATCATTGTTACTCAAACTTCCGCGACGCATATAAGGCCCTGCCCCGCCCCCTTTCGGAAAAGCTGACCACGACTCCATTTTGTTGATCCCTGCCTACAGACAGAAACTAAAACAAGAAGCTCCCACGCAGAGGTCTGTCCAACGCTGGTCCGACCAAGCTGACTCCACACTCCAAGACTTCCATCACGTGGACTGGGAGATGTTTCGTATTGCGTCAGACAACAACATTGACGAATACGCTGATACGGTGTGCGAGTTCATTAGAACGTGCGTTGAAGATGTCGTTCCCATAGCAACGATTAAAACATTCCCTAACCAGAAACCGTGGATTGATGGCAGCATTCGTGTGAAACTGAAGGCACGAACCACTGCTTTTAATCAGGGCAAGGTGTCTGGTAACATGACTGAATACAAACAGTGCAGCTATTCCCTCCGCAAGGCTATCAAACAAGCTAAGCGCCAGTACAGAGACAAAGTAGAATCTCAATTCAACGGCTCAGACACAAGAGGCATGTGGCAGGGTCTACAGTCAATCACGGACTACAGGAAGAAACCCAGCCCAGTCACGGACCAGGATGTCTTGCTCCCAGGCAGACTAAATAACTTTTTGCCCGCTTTGAGGACAATACAGTGCCACTGACACGGCCTGCAACGGAAACATGCGGTCTCTCCTTCACTGCAGCCGAAGTGAGTAAGACATTTAAACGTGTTAACCCTCGCAAGGCTGCAGGCCCAGACGGCATCCCCAGCCGCGCCCTCAGAGCATGCGCAGACCAGCTGGCCGGTGTGTTTACGGACATATTCAATCAATCCCTATACCAGTCTGCTGTTCCCACATGCTTCAAGAGGGCCACCATTGTTCCTGTTCCCAAGAAAGCTAAGGTAACTGAGCTAAACGACTACCGCCCGTAGCACTCACATCCGTCATCATGAAGTGCTTTGAGAGACTAGTCAAGGACCATATCACCTCCACCCTACCTGACACCCTTGACCCACTCCAATTTGCTTACCACCCAAATAGGTTCACAGACGATGCAATCTCAACCACACTGCACACTGCCCTAACCCATCTGGACAAGAGGAATACCTATGTGAGAATGCTGTTCATCGACTACAGCTCGGCATTCAACACCATAGTACCCTCCAAGCTCGTCATCAAGCTCGAGACCCTGGGTCTCGACCCCGCCCTGTGCAACTGGGTACTGGACTTCCTGACGGGCCGCCCCCAGGTGGTGAGGGTAGGCAACAACATCTCCTCCCCGCTGATCCTCAACACTGGGGCCCCACAAGGGTGCGTTCTGAGCCCTCTCCTGTACTCCCTGTTCACCCACGACTGCGTGGCCATGCACGCCTCCAACTCAATCATCAAGTTTGCGGACGACACAACAGTGGTAGGCTTGATTACCAACAACGACGAGACGGCCTACAGGGAGGAGGTGAGGGCCCTCGGAGTGTGGTGTCAGGAAAATAACCTCACACTCAACGTCAACAAAACTAAGGAGATGATTGTGGACTTCAGGAAACAGCAGAGGGAACACCCCCCATCCACATCGATGGAACAGTAGTGGAGAGGGTAGCAAGTTTTAAGTTCCTCGGCATACACATCACAGACAAACTGAATTGGTCCACTCACACAGACAGCATCGTGAGGAAGGCGCAGCAGCGCCTCTTCAACCTCAGGAGGCTGAAGAAATTTGGCTTGTCACCAAAAGCACTCACAAACTTCTACAGATGCACAATCGAGAGCATCCTGGCGGGCTGTATCACCGCCTGGTATGGCAACTGCACCGCCCTCAACCGTAAGGCTCTCCAGAGGGTAGTGAGGTCTGCACAACGCATCACCGGGGGCAAACTACCTGCCCTCCAGGACACCTACACCACCCGATGCTACAGGAAGGCCATAAAGATCATCAAGGACATCAACCACCCGAGCCACTGCCTGTTCACCCCGCTGTCATCCAGAAGGCGAGGTCAGTACAGGTGCATCAAAGCTGGGACCGAGAGACTGAAAAACAGCTTCTATCTCAAGGCCATCAGACTGTTAAACAGCCACCACTAACATTGAGTGGCTACTGCCAACACACTGTCAATGACACTGACTCTACTCCAGCCACTTTAATCATGGGAATTGATGGGAAATGATGTAAATATATCACTAGCCACTTTAAACAATGCTACCTTATATAATGTTACTTACCCTACATTGTTCATCTCATATGCATACGTTGATACTGTACTCTATATCATCGACTGCATCCTTATGTAATACATGTATCACTAGCCACTTTAACTATGCCACTTGGTTTACATACTTATCTCATATGTATATACTGTACTCGATATCATCTACTGTATCTTGCCTATGCTGCTCTGTACCATCACTCATTCATATATCCTCATGTACATATTCTTTATCCCCTTACACTGTGTATAAGACAGTAGTTTTTTTGGGAATTGTTAGTTAGATTACTTGCTCGTTATTACTGCATTGTCGGAACTAGAAGCACAAGCATTTCGCTACACTCGCATTAACATCTGCTAACCATGTGTATGTGACAAATAAAATTTGATTTGATTTGATTTGAATGACCTAGAATGATTAATCCCATATTGGTCTTTCACAGTCATTCACAGGTTTCTGATTTAGATGTTGTTCAGGTTTTCCCTGTCAAACTCACACTTTTTTTTAATTGAAAAAGAACATCTGGATGTTCTAAGTCCACAAAACTGCTTAAACCACATCAGGAGACCACTTTTAAGGTCTGGGAAAAATCAAAGACATTTTTATTTTTGAGGGTAGTTACCCTTTAATTGAACTGTGCAGGCACCTAATACTGTTGCTTGGTTAGCAGTGTTTTTATAGTGCACATGAGCTGGAATTTGCAAATGAATGGGGAAGCTGCATCCCAATATGGCGAACAGAGAATAGGCTAGTGGGTGTGTCGAAAGGAAAGTAGTGGGCATATGGATAAGAGTGGGTTTGTCTAAAGGAAAGTAGTGAGCATATGGAAAATAGTGGGTGTGTCAAAAGGAAAGTAGTGGGCATATGGAAAAGAGTGGGTGTGTCGAAAGGAAAGTAGTGGGCATATGGAAAAGAGTGGGTGTGTCGAAAGGAAAGTAGTGGGCATATGGATAAGAGTGGGTTTGTCTAAAGGAAAGTAGTGAGCATATGGAAAATAGTGGGTGTGTCAAAAGGAAAGTAGTGGGCATATGGAAAAGAGTGGGTGTGTCGAAAGGAAAGTAGTGGGCATATGGAAAAGAGTGGGTGTGTCGAAAGGAAAGTAGTGGGCATGTGGAAAGGAGTGGGTGTGTCGAAAGGAAAGTAGTGGGCATATGGATAAGAGTGGGTTTGTCTAAAGGAAAGTAGTGAGCATATGGAAAATAGTGGGTGTGTCAAAAGGAAAGTAGTGGGCATATGGAAAAGAGTGGGTGTGTCGAAAGGAAAGTAGTGGGCATATGGAAAAGAGTGGGTGTGTCGAAAGGAAAGTAGTGGGCATATGGATAAGAGTGGGTTTGTCTAAAGGAAAGTAGTGAGCATATGGAAAATAGTGGGTGTGTCAAAAGGAAAGTAGTGGGCATATGGAAAAGAGTGGGTGTGTCGAAAGGAAAGTAGTGGGCATATGGAAAATAGTGGGTGTGTCGAAAGGAAAGTAGTGGGCATATGGAAAAGAGTGTCGAAAGGAAAGTAGTGGGCATATGGAAAAGAGTGGGTGTGTCGAAAGGAAAGTAGTGGGCATGTGGAAAATAGTGGGTGTGTCAAAAGGAAAGTAGTGGGCATGTGGAAAATAGTGGGTGTGTCAAAGGAAAGTAGTGGGCATATGGAAAATAGTGGGTGTGTCGAAAGGAAAGTAGTGGGCATATGGAAAAGAGTGTCGAAAGGAAAGTAGTGGGCATATGGAAAAGAGTGGGTGTGTCGAAAGGAAAGTAGTGGGCATGTGGAAAAGAGTGGGTGTGTCGAAAGGAAAGTAGTGAGCATATGGAAAATAGTGGGTGTGTCAAAAGGAAAGTAGTGGGCATATGGAAAAGAGTGGGTGTGTCGAAAGGAAAGTAGTGGGCATGTGGAAAGGAGTGGGTGTGTCGAAAGGAAAGTAGTGGGCATATAGAAAGGTGTGTACTGTATGTGTCGAAAGCTCTCTGCTAAAGGTTAGACGGTATTGATTGAGCAGTGTTGGTTTCCTTCTGTTTCTTACCACTCAACTACCTTGCCGTGAGAGTTTAGACTTCTGTTTTGAAGCCAGACGATGAGTCTGAGTTGTATTTCACTGTTGTTTTGCACAAATAATTGTAAATGTTCCGTTATAAAACTGATGATTGTTTATTTTTTATTAAAAGTATTAATTATGTGTGCACTCTTGCTTCGTGCGTTGTATGCATGTGCTTACTGTGACTCTCACCCTGATATTTGCTACTAGGTAACAACTTCCCATGCCCTTGCAGGACAGCAGTACTTGGCAAGCGTGAGCAAAGGGAACTGTGTCCTGGTGTTGTTGCCTTTCATGCCCTCCCCACTGAGTAGTAGACTGCATGTAGGCCCTATGTATCAAGGTGAGATGGTTATCAATATTAGTTATTTATTGTGTAGGCTGCTATCCTACTTTAAATAAAATCATGTGAGAGACAAAAATGGCCATGTTAGCTACTGCTGGTGACATGAGCGTGATAAACAGTAAGAAGAACTCTCAAGTCGGCAGGGACGTCGATACAACACCAGTTCACTGGTCGCCTGGTTATCAACTCATCGTGCAGCCCAATCAGCCACGCAAAACGGTCTTGAGTGGAAACCAATCTGCCCAATTAGCTGATTCGCATTCCACACACCCACTCGCCCATTCTACAGTCGCCATATTGGGGTGCAGCTACCCATACTTGAAACAAATGGCCTCTAGATGTATGTAAATAATCATGATATCATTCTGCCAGGTAGTCAAAGGCTACTTTGTAGCTAGTTAACATTTAACTGAGAATGTTTTGGGGAAAGCCTTTCCATCTACCAGAATACAATTAGGCCTATCAGTAGCATTGCGTTATGTTTCCCGTTCCTTAATTGTTTGAAACCTGGAAGGTGGAGGCAATTATTTTATAAAGACTTCCTCATATGCTCGCTCCTGTTCTATTGGTTTTCAAATAAACTTTATTTAATTGTCTAGCAGCCAACGCTATTATCCTAGTCATATTACCAACCCATGGTAGTTGTTGCGTCTTTAGCTCTCCCCTCATTTTAGAACAGTGTTTTCCCACAAATTGTATTTTGGAAGATTTTTAAGCTAAACACCTTAAATTGAATTGATTGGACATGATATGGAAAGGCACACACCTGTCTATATGAGGTCCCACAGTTGACAGTGCATGTAAGAGCAGAAACCAAGCCATGAGGTCAAAGGAATTGTCCACAGCACTCAGAGACAGGATTGTGTCGAGGCACAGATCTGGGGAAGGGTACCAAAACATTTCTGCAGCATTGAAGGTCCCCAAGAACCCATTCTTATATTGAATAAGACTCTTCCTAGAGCTGGCCGCCCAGGCAAACTGAGAAATCAGGGGAGAAGGGCCTTGGTCAGGGAGGTGACCATGAACCTGATGGTCACTCTGACAGAGCTCCAGACTTCCTCTGGGGAGAACCTTCCAGAAGGACTACCATCTCTGCAACACTCCACAAATCAGGCCTTTATGGTAGAGTGGCCAGACGGATGCCATTCCTCAGTAAAAGGCACATGACAGCTCGCTTAGTTTGCCAAAAGGCACCTAAAGGACTCTCAGAACATGAGGAACAAGATTCTCTGGTTTGATGAAACCAAGATTGTACTCTTTGGCCTGAATGCCAAGCGTCACAGCTGGAGGAAATCTGAATGGTGGTGGCAGCATCATGCTGTGGGGATGTTTTTCAGTGGCAGGGACTGGGAGACTAGTCAGGATCGAGGGAATGATGAACGGAGCAAAATACAGATAGATCCTTGATGAAAACCTGCTCCAGAGCGCTCAGAACCTCAGACGTGCGCAAAGGTTCACCTTCCAACAGGACAACGACCCTAAGCACACAGCCAAGACAACGCAGGAGTGGCTTCGGGACAAGTCTCTGAATGTCCTTGAGTGGCCCAGCCAGATCCCGGACTTGAACCCGAGCGAACATCTCTGGAGAGACCTGAAAATAGCTATGCAGCGACACTCCCCATCCAACCTGACAGAGCTTGAGAGGAATTGCAGAAACTCCCCAAATACAGGTGTGCCAAGCTTGTAGCATCATACCCAAGAAGACACTAGGCTGTAATCGCTGCTAAAGGTGCTTCAACAAAGTATGAAGTAAAGGGTCTGAATACTTATGTAAGTGTGATATTTCCAGGGAGGTGGGGGGGTTGTATACATTTGCAAAAATGTCTAAAAATCTGTTTTTGCTTTGTCATTATAGGGAATTGTGTGTAGATTGATGAGGGGAAAAACAATTTAATCAATTTTAGAATAAGGCTGTAATGTAACAAAATGTGGAAAAGGTCAAGGGGTCGGAATACTTTCCGAATGTATTGTACAGCCAGTACACTACTTTAATACGCATTGTGACGATTAAGAAGTGAGTATACACAATTCCCACAAAAACAATGGGTTTAGGCTTATACCTGCTATACCCTCTACTACACCACTGAACCTGTCCATAAAAAATGCTTCATCTTTAAATACCAGAGCAAGTCACCTGGAGTTATATTATGGTGCCATCTGGTGGATGGATTTTCCAATTATCAATTCTTAAGTGAACAATTACACTGACTGCACAAACATTAGGAACACCTGCTCTTGCCATGACATATTGATGTCATTTGTAATTCCACTTCAATCAGTGTAAATGAAGGGGAGGAGACCTGTTAAAGAAGGGTTAAGTCTTGAGACATGGATTGTGTATGTGTGTCATTCAGAGGGTGAATGGGCACGACAAAAGATTTAAGTGCCGTAGAACAGGGCAAGGTAGGTTGTAGGTCTGTGCCAGGCACACGGGTTTGAGCAGAGCCGCCAACTCTCATGCATTGGCCATGAAACACGCATCTGACCCTCTTCTCACTCGCCACACCTCATATCTCACGCATTGAAAATAACTACTTTTATTTTTCAATTAGTTCACTGTATAGTGTATTGTCCTGTCCTGCAAAACTACTGTGAACCGCAGCACATTGAAGTATATGAGTGGTCTAGTTATGTAAGGGGTCAAGGGTATTGGATTTGTTTTTTAAAGAAAAGCCCCTCAAAATTAGAGTGAAGCTAAACAGAGAGAGAATGTTCTTTGTTGAGTTTATAAATCTGAAAAAAATAGCAGGGTAGTGCTTTTTTTAATGTACAATGTCTCCTCGTTTGGCATTTGGCTGTGACAACGAAAAGGCAGCAGACATAGGCCAACATTATGTTTTAGTAGGGAAGTTTGGAAGGGTGACCTGATTTGTAACTATGTTGTCAAACTTTGTGAACCCAAAGCTGTGCTTGTCAGCAAGAACACTACTGTTATTCCCCACACCTATTTTATTATTCCACTTCTTCACAATTTTACCACTGTGAACACATTTTAAATCTGATATGCCTACTTTTGTCTTTGAAAATGAATTATGCGAGGCAATGTATTTTTGCAGCCATTCATGGACAGTTTTGATTAAGTCATACAAATACGTGTCACGGCAGATTTCCTCCTCTTCCTCTGAAGAGGTGTAACAAGGATCGGACCAATACGCAGCGTGGTAGGTGTCCACGGTTTTTAATAAGAAAAACTAAACATGAACACAGATACAAAATGATAAAGTGAACTGGCAACGAAACAGTCCCGTGTGGCACTGGGGCGGCAGGGTAGCCTAGTGGTTAGAGCGTTGGACTAGTAACCGGAAGGTTGCAAGTTCAAATCCCCGAGCTGACAAGGTACAAATCTGTCGTTCTGCCCCTGAACAGGCAGTTAACCCACTGTTCCTAGGCCGTCATTGAAAATAAGAATTTGTTCTTAACTGACTTGCCTAGTAAAATAAAAGGTTAAAAAAACACTGACACAGGAAACAATCACCCACAAAATACCCAAGAATATGGCTGCCTAAATATGGTTCCCAATCAGAGACAACGATAAACACCTGCCTCTGATTGAGAACCAATCTAGGCAACCATAGACTTATATAAACACCTAGAATGAACACAACCCCATAAATCCACAAAAACCCCTAGACAGTACAAACACCCTAGATGAGACAAAAAACATACATCACCCTGGTCTAACCAAAATAACAAAGATAACTAAGGCCAGGGCGTGACAGTCACCCCCAAAGGTGCGGACTCCCGGCCCCACCATAGTCTTAGTCCGCTTTTGTGGCATCCTAGGAACGGCGACCCTCGCCGCCGACCTAGGATTGGCAACCCTACTAAATGGCCCCATTGGACTGAGGGGCAGCTCCGGACTGAAGGGCAGCTCCGGACTGGCTGACGGCTCTGGCGGATACTGGCGGCTCCTGGCGGACTGGCGGGAGACTCTAGCGGCTCAGGGCGGACTGGCGGGAGACTCTAGCGGCTCAGGGCGGACTGGCGGGAGACTCTAGCGGCTCAGGGCGGACTGGCGGGAGACTCTAGCGGCTCAGGGCGGACTGGCGGGAGACTCTAGTGGCTCCGGACGGACTGGCGGGAGACTCTAGCGGCGCCGGACGGACTGGCGGGAGACTCTAGCGGCGCCGGAGGGACTGGCGGGAGACTCTAGCGGCGCCGGACGGACAGGCGGGAGACTCTAGCGGCGCCGGACAGGCGAGGCGCACTGTAGGCCTGGTGCGTGGTGCCGGCGCTGGTGGTACTGGGCCGAGGGCACGCACCTCAGGGCGAGTGCGTGGAGGAGGAACAGGGAGTACTGGGCTCTGGACATGCACAGGAAGCCTGGTGCGGGGAGCTGCCACCGGAGGGCTGGTGCGTGGAGGTGGCACTGGAAAGACTGGACCGTGCAGGCGCACTGGAGCTCTTGAGCACCGAGCCTGCCCAACCTTACCTGGCTCGATGCCCACTCTAGACCGGCCAATCCGAGGAGCTGGAATGTACCGCACCGGGCTATGCACCCGCACTGGAGACACCGTGCGCTCCACAGCATAACACGGTGCCTGCCCGGTCTCTCTCGCTCTCCGGTAAGCACAGGAAGTTGGCGCAGGTCTCCTACCTGGCTTCGCCATACTCCCTGTGTGCCCCCCCCCCCCAAGAAATTTTAGGGGCTGACTCTCGGGCTTCCTACCGCGCCGCCATGCTCGTTTCTCCAACTCCATTCTCCTGTAACCCTCCTCGCACTGCTCCAGCGAATCCCAGGCGGGCTCCGGCACTCTCCCTGGGTCGACCGCCCACCTGTCTATCTCTTCCCAAGCTGTATAGTCCAGATTCTGCTCCCAAGTCCAATAATCCTGACATCGCTGCTCCTCCTGCCGCTGCCTGTCACCTCGCTGCTTGGTCCTGTTTTGGTGGGTGATTCTGTCACGGCAGATTTCCTCCTCTTCCTCTGAAGAGGTGTAACAAGGATCGGACCAATACGCAGCGTGGTAGGTGTCCATGGTTTTTAATAAGAAAAACAAACCATGAACACAGATACAAAATAATAAAGTGAACTGGCAACGAAACAGTCCCGTGTGGCACAAACACTGACACAGGAAACAATCACCCACAAAATACCCAAAGAATATGACTGCCTAAATATGGTTCCCAATCAGAGACAACGATAAACACCTGCCTCTGATTGAGAACCAATCTAGGCAACCATAGCCTTATATAAACACCTAGAATGAACACAACCCCATAAATCCACAAAAACCCCTAGACAGTACAAACACCCTAGATGAGACAAAAAAACATACATCACCCATGTCACACCCTGGCCTAACCAAAATAATAAAGAAAACAAAGATAACTAAGGCCAGGGCGTGACAATACGTATGGGATATTAAATGCTCCAGGCCTCAAATATAATGTGACATTTTAGTATTGTGCACATGCTAGGCAGAGATGGTAGGGGGATCTTCAACTAGTAGGCCTAGGATCTGGCAAGGATCTTCAACTAGTAGGTCTAAACCACCTGAATATTGATATTCATTGGATTTTTCTTGAATGTTGGGTGATTTTGAGAAATGAACTGTTATAACCAGAACATTTTCTTGTTATAACACCCAGCACTTGCGAAACATAGATCAGGATTTTCTTCCAGACCTATTTTAAAGAGATAGTTTACCCAAATTACAAAATGTTTGTGTCCTTACTTTGAAAGCAGTCTATGGACAAGGAGAATGCAGTATATAATTTGGTTACCCACTGCCATCCACTATTAATTGTAGTATCTCCTTTGCAGAATTTTGGTGTAGTGGTAATACTCCTAGGCACATGGGTAACAACTTTCTACCTGAGAATAGGAATCAATCCCTGCTTCCAACCTTCCCACTATTTCTCCCATTTTCCTCTAACCCCATCTCATTTCTGAATGTCTGAATTAAATGTCAAACCATCTAAAAAATGTGTTTAAATATTAGCATACTTTAAATTTCATTCCCCCAAAATCTCAAAGTAACAGTTGTCAAATCTGGAGTGTTCATTTAATGTCCAAAGTATCCCTGTCACGTAGAGTAGGCCAGATGGCTAAACTGGATAACCTAACCTCTATAAAAATAAAAAGATGGCGGAACCGCAAAAGTTCTTCTGTGCAAAGGTGTTTATTTACAAGTGATTCCGGAACAGAAAATAACAGTACTGCCATCAACGTCTACCTTATGGGACAGCTTAACAACAATGCTTTCCCATCCACAGCTCAATCCAAAAAAAAAATCCCCTCTAGAGACTGGAGAGAGACTCCTTTTGTAGGGCTAGCCCCTCCCCTCAGAACAATTAACCCTAATTAATTAATCAATTAACAATACAAACCTACATTTTCCATGAACTAAACATACTAAAGGATATACATTGCAACACGGTTTTAAACAATATCACAACATAACATTTACAACATTACATCATTACTGACAATATCTTTCAATATGCCCATATGCATTAATGAGCCATTTGGGACAGGCACTATAAAGCCAACCCAATTCCCTTAGCTCGGGTCCTTTTCCAGCATACCCAGAAGATACAGAGATGGAGAGAGAGGAACAGAACAAACAAACAATGCGCTCATCCACAACATGGATAAGTATAATAATTATTGCATCTCTCAAATATGAACATTGACAAGTGTGAAATGCATGCACCAAGACAGAAGTTAAATTGTGTGTCGACCCACATTGTTAACTTATGGTATAATGGCGCAGGGAGGAGTGATGAATATGTGTGTGCGTTAAAGAACCAAATACTGCCCGCGGCCAGTGACGGACTTCTACGTCACAATCCCGGATACATCTGACCAGCGATTTTTTTTTTGCATTTTCCACCCTGGGGCCATGCCAAAATACTGTACGTAGAATTGCAGGAAATTAGCTTTAAAACAGTAAAATGTTCCTGGGGTTTGTTTCAGGGGGCAATGAAATTAAAATCTCACTCTAAGCTTTCTTGCTACAAAAGTTGTCAGCCCTGGGTTTGAGTGTGTCAAGAACTGCAAAGCTGCTTGGTTTTTCACACTCAACAGTGTCCAATGTGTATCAAGAATGGTCTACCATCCAAAGGATACCCAGCCAACATGAGCCAGCATCCCTGTGGAATGCTTTTGACACCTTGTTGAGTCCATGCTCCAACAAATTGAGTCTGGTGATACAAAATAATATGTCATGTCAACAATTTCCTTAGCCTATAATCCTGGCTGGCATCCTATTGAGTGCAATTTATATTTTTAATCCCCTGTTAACATTCTCAAGATCTCTAATAGGCTATTCTGCTGATATAATTCCATGATAATAACTAAAAACATAAGTGCAACAATCTTGTATTGCAGATCTATATTACCAGCACAACACATGCGCACATTGTTGCATTGACAGCACGGATTGATTATTGCCGCGCAAAGAAAAATTATATTTGATTTTGTCTCGGAAAATGTGCTTTGAATAGGCATCGGTAGGCCTCATCTTCTGTCCCGTATAGACGGTAATGGTATAGCTGTGGAAACCAATGATTGAATAGATGAATAAATAGAGCTGAATTACCCTACTGTCTCCCGGGGAGACGGAGAAGTAAACAATAGAAAGCTGAGCCCTGGCCTAGAGACAAAAGTAGTCTACAAGGCAGTAGTGATTGGGGGCACATCCGCACTCAGTTCTAAATTGACACAATTTGTCTTTGCAAAGTTAGAATGGATACGAAAGGCAACAAACGCGCAACTTCAGCAGGCTACCGATTGCCAGACCCACCTAACGTCGCTTTGATATCACAGTCCTCCGTCTCTGTGTACAAACTTCCGCCGGACAGGACTCGAAACACCCGCGGCGGAGAGAGTCCTTGGGAGAACCCCGACTCTCGCGACCCAGTCAAACAGGATCAAGTCTGGCGCGAGTTCGTGCGCGCAGAGAGGAATGGAGTGAAAGAATGGTAATGGCTGCTTTTAGAATGCACAACATTAATTATTTCCCTCCTTATCGTTTTTTACAAGTCTATCGTTAGTGCATATTTCATACAGGTAGCCCAATCTGAACCCGAAATCTTTACTGTTGTTAGCATTTAATTCAAATTCATGATACAGCCTATGTTGTCCATTTATTCTTGAAGAATTAAACGTACAAATGCTGACAATGCTGTCTGGTACCTAATGAAATAAATGTAGGCCTTTCATTAAGGAGGTAGACCGTAGACCCATGACACAACTGCGTTTTAAGTGTATATCCCAATGACTGTATATGAATGGACAAAGCCCTAGATCACGTGATACCAATCATTCCTATGTGAAGACAATAGCGCATTGAGGCCAAATCTGCTAACATTATGCGTAACCTTAAAATAAGACAATTTTTTTTTTTTTTAAATGAATTTTTACAATTCGGACCATTTTGACTTTGTGGCTGTACTATCTAGTGGAAACCGAACTGACGTAGGTTAAGATGGTGTCTCAGGGAGACATAACATGGTCACATAACATGTATAGCTATTCCAGGAAGTGATGTTGCAGGCTAGCTCAGTGCTGCCCCTTCTCATTGAGTAACTCAAATTGAAGGCTGACCTGGGTACTTCAGGCTGCCATTAGCAACGATATAAATTATCCTTATAACTTCTTCTCGGTGCGATTTTAAAATAATCTGTTCAAGGACATACATCCGGTATATTAGAATGATTTATTGGTACTATGATTGTCGGAAGCTAGCCAACAGTAGCCCAGAGGTTAGAGCTTCGCGCAAGTAACTGAAAGGTTGATGGATCGAATCCCCGAGCTGACAAGGTAAAAATATGTCGTTCTACCCCTGAACAAGGCAGCTAACCCACAGTTCTCCGGTAGGCAGTCATTGTAAATAAGAATTTGTTCTTAACTGACTTGCCTAGTTGAATATATATTTTATTTTATTTACATGAAGATTTACATTTTTCCATCCACTATATTTTCTGCTAACAATGCATACCGCGGTCGGGCCTTGAGCTACCGTGACTTCAATGAAAGGGGGCAGTCGTTCTCCCCTGGTATAGGCAACCATATAGGCCTACAATCATAATTGTGTTTTGATCCACAGGCAGAAGAATTGGAGTTTTCTCAAGAACTATGATCAGCTGGTAAATAATTAGCCAATTTGTTATCTCATTAAATAGTCAACTGTTTTATTTTAACACAATCTCTTGTTGAGATCAATGCTGCATGACCCTGATCTTAAGTTGGTATGACCCTAAACTTTGTGCCCACAGGGTAACCACAGGGCAGAGAGCCCTTTACCAAACTATGTGCCAGTGTTTTCTGACCATATCCCCAACACCACCAACCAGATGTTTGGGAGTCGTGTGTGCACACCACTGGGCAGGGAGCTGATGAGAATGGATAAGCTGTTAATTGGAAGCTATAGCAAGTGCAAGCCAGGTCCAGATATGCAGCCTTGCTAGCATCAGCAGGGAATAAGACTCACCCAAGAATGCCCACTATCAATCCCGCCTTCCAAAAGAGAGCATATCAGTTCTGTTTAAAAGGTGTAGCTCGTGTTCATGTGGCTAGTGATGGCTGATATGTTCCTTGCATTGAGGTTTTACTCATATTCATTGGAGGCTTGCTTTACATTAGGAGCACCATTTTCAAGAAATCTATTTTAACTGATAGCTGCTCATGTGTTTGACCCGTGAAGAGTTTACACATTGCCAATAGATCTAGTTGAGACTCTACTTAACTCAGAAAATTATGCCATTTTTGTTAAATTTCTGTTATATTTCTCAATAAAGAAGTACTGTATATTGTACTATGGATATTATTGTGTGAACTAACTGAAGCATAGCCTATTCACTGATACACAAAAAAACTATTTTCATAGTGAATACTTTCAAGCTCATGGGAACTCACCCAGTTGAAGTTGACCTCAGAATTTATCATAGCGAGTCATTGGCTCTTGCCATATGCTGTGTAGATCATCCAGCTATGTGCATCAAGCACAAAAGAATGCATAGGAAATATTAATAATGAAATTAGATGGCTCTATTTTCCCTATTTGTTTGGCATTAAGGCATAACTGGAGCTACACAGATGATTAATTTCATTATCAATGGGCTTGTAAGTGATGAACATATCAAAGCTATGTGAACATGATGAAATGACGGAGAGAGGGAAATGCTTGAGTCTTTTAGTAACTAAGAACTAATTTGGCAATTGCCAAATAATATTTTTCTTTGCTAAATCTTTTTCTTATTCTTTGAAAATGCTGAAAAATCCCTTTATAAGGAACTCCACTCTGGGAAAATTGCCTGTGGGAGAAAAATACAAAATGTTTAACATCACTGTTACTTCAGCCATATGCTACTGTATGTTACTGTAAAGTAAAGGCATAGTTAATGAAATTGATTATTTTTGGAAGGATTGTTCAGAATCATACCTCTATAGGATAGAATACCAGGGGCAGGATTCTGCCAGCAATCTTGAGCAGACTCAAATGGCAACGCCATAGGCACAATGAGGGTAGAGGCTTTGTGGTGGTCCATAATTGCCCCATAGACTTGCAGTTAGTGGGGAAAATGTTAGCAGGAGATCACCACAAAGAGCAATGATTGGCTGATACAGTCTTGGAGTTAAACCTAATGTAGTCTAAATTAACATTCACCTGCTCTCCTTTGGGGAGACTGCCAGAGTTCCCCAGATGTCCATTCATTCCCATTGGGGGAGGTGGTGGTACTGGCTTGTTCTGTAAAACACGTCAACTTATTTTACAATTATTAGTAATATTCTCACAGTTGAAATACAATGATCATTCACTGCTTTAAATTGAATTTAATGTAAGTGTATACCTCAGCATTGGGCTCAATTTTGTCAACCCATCTGCAGGGTTGGATCCCAGATAATCTGAGGATGAAAATAATAACACTATGAATCAAGCCACAGAGAAAAACACTAATCCACTAATGTCTATATATAGAATATAAATAACAGGTTCTTTACCGATTTGTCATTGTCCTCGGGTAGATGAGCCTCCTTCGGATGAACCTCTTTTCCCCTACAGAGAACCAGCTGAGCCAGCCACCATTGTTTGGTGTGTTCTTTGCAGCAGGGGTCTCAGGCTCAGTCACTGTCAGTCTGGCTTCGAGGGTTGGCCTCGGAGTGTTCTGGCTTGGTGATGGACATCATAGCAGGATGCGCAACATGTCTACTCCGGACATCTTTAATAAGAAGGAGAAGTCAGGCCACTCTGCTCATGTCACCATGCAGAACAATCACTAGCTGACAGGTTAGGAGCGTCTCGCTCTGATACTCTCAACCAGACTGCCGGCAGTCACAAAGATTCTTAGATCTAAACCTATTTTATGTAGCTAGAGAACGCATGAAAATATAACAGCCATACACACACACGAGTAGCAGGCATTTGATCTATCACAACTAATTATCACACTCTTGCAATGACAAATTAATTTCTTATAAGATAAGGCTTAAATGACCTCTTCTCTTGGAATAGTACACACTCCACCATCCCATTCCCACTTTCGTCCCACCATGGTGATGATGGGAGGTGGTTGTGGAGGATTGTCTCTATTCTTCACAGGGAAACCGGCTTTCGTGAGGATCTCTTCCCTCTGTTCAGAAACGCTGCTTGTTGGGAAGATCCCCTCCCTCTGATGGATGTTGAGGTTACCTCCCTCTGTGCAGCAATGTTGGCTTCTGGGATGAAGTATATAGCACATACAGTCATTCAAGAAAAATCTACCACTTGCAATCTATATTGTAATTGACACCGATCCATCCCAAACATTTCAATCATCATCCTCACCATAACATCATTACATAGAGTTATTCTACAGTATCTTAAACTCATCTGACACGATCTGAGAGATAGCAGTCTGCAACTAAATAAACTTTACATGCAGGTCATTCAGCTGACCCTGCAGGTGTTTCATCGACTGCTTTGCATTGTTCAGCAGGACCTGCATCTCTGCCCTACAGGAAATCAGGTGGTTCAACAGACTGAGATGAACAGAGAGGCTTCATGCCCATTTGACCATCTTTAGGATTCTTTCTCACTTAACACCAATCTTATTAGGAATGCACCTTTGTGGAGATGTCACAAGTGTTATTTAGAAAGCCTTACCTTGTCAGGTGCCGAGAGGAGGACGGGATGTCTTCCTGCTCCAGTGAGCTCTGCTGGCATGTCTTGCTTACTGTTGAGGAACGTGTGACAGATTAGAGGACAAATACTTATGGTTGTTCAGCAATAAAACATTCAGCACACCATGAATGTTGAACAGTAAAGCTGAAGTCAAACCTTGCTCCATTGTTGGTCATTCACAGGGGGACACCATTTCCATTGGCCATATAGAGATTCCCGTAATTGTTAATGGCATATGGGGGATGGTCTAACCCTGGTAAAATAATAACAACAGCTAGGATTTACTCTCTCACTTTCAGATAAAGTAATACAATCATGAGACCTATCAGAAGTGTTACGCTTACCTCCATCCAGGTTGTATCACATCCGGCCGTGATTGGGAGCCCCATAGGGCGGCGCAGAAGTGGCCCAGCGTTGTCCCGGTTTGGCCGGGGTAGGCCGTCATTGTAAATAAGAATTTGTTCTTGACTGACTTGCCTAGTTAAATAAAGGTTAAATAATAAAAATAAAATAAAACATGTATATATTGGCCCGTTGTTTTGGGCAACTTTCTCCCAAATGATGAAACATAGAAATATAATTTATATTGTGACGCATTATTGCCATGGCAATGTTGAATGTTCAGTCAAAGAGCATTATGGGTAATGTTGTCAGATTCATGGAGTGACTGGCCAATGCTGATTTTAGACTATGAAACCCAGGGCTATATGCAAGGATGAGCCAAATATATTATGCATAAACGCATTGCATGCGGTGTCTACATAAATGTCCTGGTGCTAGGCCAGCAACAGTCTTCTGCTGGAGTAGGTTTGAATTTGTTTGCAGAAAAGTGCATACCGAAAGTATACTCCTAATATCTGCCCATTACCCTGTTAGGTTCTATGAATGTGTAATTGTTTTTTGATTGATGTATTGCATGCACGGTGTTAATTGTAAGCTAGAAATCAAATGCATTATATGTGATGATAATTGTAACGCCTGCGGATACAGTTTAGCCGACACAATATCATGCATAAGTTAGTTACATTGTATTTAGCAAACCCATGACACGCAATACACTTCCTGCCAGTACTGGTCCTGACCGTCCTACTGCTTTAGAAAATAAAATAGTCCCAGTAAGCAAAATGACGTTGAAAATAGTCTAAAAAACGTATTTTCCAGACGTTGAAGAAAGGTTCCATTTAGGTGCCGAATGAAAGGTGAAAATACGTATATACGGAGGTTGAAATCAGTTAAATTTTTTGTTCGAATGAAATGTGGAAATATGTAATTTATAGACGTCTATGTTTGGCCAAATCAGGGATGGTCCAGAGTGGACAAAACCTTAACCAAACATAGACGTCTTTGATTGGTTCAGATTTGGTCCAAATCATTGGAGAGGATAAGAAAAAGACACCCAAAAGGCGTCAGCGTCGGTCGATGCTTACTGAGGTATAGCCTACAGTGTCGCCTTAAATTTAATTTGAGGAATGCCCATCTATGTGGTAGACCTACTGTTTATAAAACACCAAAAACGGCCAATCCAGACGGGACCAAAAAAAGACTCCAAAAGATGTCGGCTTCGGTCCACGCTTACTGTGGTGTAGCGTACTATGTTGTCATCAATGGCATTTTATGAATGTCCATTCATGTGGTAGACCCACCTTTTGTAAAACAGGCTGTTGCATTGGCTTTATTAGTCCTAATTCCTGTGACTAATCAATTGAGCTATTTAAGCTATTTGAATATCAGCTACCCAACTTTATCAGGAGTTATCCTGAGTATATTTGCAATGTGTTAACACAGCGGGAAATGCAGAACTATTTTATGTTTTGCTATGATCCGTTCATAAAAAATGTATCGATACAAATTTGAAACCACTGATCGTGACAATTCAGCCCATGGGATGAAACTCCTGGACAGCGGTTGTGAGTAGCTTGATTGTCCATTCGACATTGTCCATCTTACTTCGACCTATTCTGTTTTTAGGATATGTTTTTTGTTAACATGTCAGCGCATTTTTTTTATTTGATTGGGCGCCATTTAGGTTAAGCTATTTGATCCGAGAAACCTGCATAATGTAATTTTTGTCTCATTACGTTGTCAGACATTTTACCTCCAGCCTCTAGGCTACAGAAAAGACGGAATGTTCGTGGAGCGCTGCGTCTCTCCAACTGCACCCTGGAGAGGAGTGCTGGGAATGGACAAGATAAATATTTTGCTTCGTTGGATTTGGCACAGTGTGCATGCACTTCTTATCACAGGGCGGCATCAGCGCTAACCTAAAAAGCCCATATGCCACTGGTTGAGAGAAGTTGTCATTGTTTTGGGGCAGAATTATGTGAGGTTGTATGTGCTGTTGGTGTGTCTTGGTCAGTTTAGCTAGAAAAGAACGCCCTCGTCAATCTGTAGGCCGGCCCTCAAGTAAGAAACAAAGTAAATAGAGCTTCCTCTGAAGTTGACACAAGAATGACACCAAACCATTCAATCATGTTGACATGTACAATGTCGCAGTGCTGCTCTGAAATGAAACATCCTTGTTGCAAGGGCCAAGGCAAGTATATATCAGATTTAGTTCAGCATCAGATTAAGGACAACCCAGGGAATATGTATTTCATTTAACATTTATTTAACTAGGCAAATCAGTTAAGAACAAATTATTATTTACAATGACAGTCAAACCCAAACCCTGACGCTGGGCCAATTGTGCGCCGCCCTATGGGACTCACAATCACGTCCGGTTGTGATACAGCCTGAAATCGAAACAGGGTCTGTAGTGATGCCTCTTGCACTGAGTTGCAGTGCTTTTAAGACAGCTGCGCAACTCGGGAGCCCCCAAGTGGCACATACAGCAACTCATTTGCATAAAAGATATCTTTTTGAATGTGTAAAACATTACAGGAGCATAAGAAATTGGGTGTCAAATCAAAGCTACGAGTCTATATTTGTGAGTAAAATAAGCATACATTTTCCAACCATTTCCCATCTGAAATATTTGGCATAAGCAAAGTCTTTGATTTCTGGATCAACAGATGGAAAATAGATCTTAGAAAACATCTACCAGAAAAGTTTTTAAAAGTATCAGAAATACATCAAACACAATAACATTGATGTAAAGAACCCTCCCAACTAATATCAACAAGGATAGTATATTTTGTTTAGGATAAATTGTTTACCTTGTGTACGTTTAAGAAATATTGCCTTGTTCCGTTACCCACACACATATCATTAAGATATATTCTAATTTCTCTCTCTCATGAGGTAGGATAATTAAAATTCACAAAAGTACCAAGGAATGGTAGATCTACCAATTAGTTATAGTGATTTTAATGATATCAATTTTGTTTATGAATTATTAAGTGATTAAAACTCGTAATTCCGTTACCAAATCGGTAACGTAATTACAAAACAATCAGTAATGGAATTAATGCATCTGAATTGGCAATGGTAAATCATAGTATTCACAAACCACAGTTGGGTCACCTGCTACTGTCCTCCCTTCCACTGGCATAGTTATGTTCAGCTCATAGGCCTAACAGTTTTCTTTCTTTTTCAGTTGTCTGGTGGTAAAAGCAAGAGTATTAAAACAGTCTGGACAACCTCTCACTCTCAGGTCTTACCGACACATACCCATGAGCCCCCTCTATTTCCATTTACTGTAACCAGCATCCTCACCCAATGAGCACCGATTGACACCATACAGCCATGATAGTTGAAAAGTGGTTGAAACTTGGTCAGTCCACTCTGGCCTTGATGTTAACGTCTACAGATGGACTGGACTAAATCTGAATTTATCATAGACGTACGTTTCACAAGTTTGGATAGCATTTAGCTTACCATTGCATTTATCAGGAGTTGACTGGATTTACATCATGGAATGAAAATGTCTGTGCTATTGCATGTCATTACATAGTGTGGATTGCTGCACATGCATTTCTGATGTCTCTGTTCTGTCCACAGTTCTGGTATTATTTATTGTCAGGATACTGCTGAATTCATGGGTGTTGTCTACGGTTTGGTACTACAGGAGAGGGGGAAGAGAAGTGCTAAAGAAGCAAGATTGAGTCTGCTAGTCACAAACAATCCTGACAAATACAGTTGATTCTACCTCTGCTCTGTCAAACTGGACATTTAGCCTGCACTTCATCTTTCAGGTTTTTACTGGACATTTAGCCTGCACTTTGTCTTTCAGGTTTTTACTGGACATTTAGCCTGCACTTCATCTTTCAGGTTTTTACTGGACATTTAGCCTGCACTTCATCTTTCAGGTTTTTACTGGACATTTAGCCTGCACTTTGTCTTTCAGGTTTTTACTGGACATTTAGCCTGCACTTCATCTTTCAGGTTTTTACTGGACATTTAGCCTGCACTTCATCTTTCAGGTTTTTACTGGACATTTAGCCTTCACTTCGTCTTTCAGGTTTTTACTGGACATTTAGCCTCCACTTCATCTTTCAGGTCTTTACTGGACATTTAGCCTGCACTTCATCTTTCAGGTTTTTACTGGACATTTAGCCTGCACTTCGTCTTTCAGGTTTTTACTGGACATTTAGCCTGCACTTCGTCTTTCAGGTTTTTACTGGACATTTAGCCTGCACTTCGTCTTTCAGGTTTTTACTGGACATTTAGCCTGCACTTCGTCTTTCAGGTTTTTACTGGACATTGAGGCTTATTTCAACATTTCACCCAAATGTGATTCTGAGAACAGGACAAGTGCTGGTGACAAACGGACAGGTGGAAACCCAATTATCATACTGAAAAAGGAATGGGTGCTGTACTGCCGTTTTCCAGAACAATGTTCAAATAAGTGAACAGATAGTGTTCATGTGGGTAGAGGTGTTTCAGGATCAGACATTAGTTCAGATGCAGATTTTGTGTGCATATTTTTCAGTTTTGCTACTGTCAATTTATTTCCTGAATACCTGAATCAATAAACCAAACCCTATTTAAAAAGATTGTGTATGCCAGTACTTGTATATGCTGGTAAAAATCACTTGAACGTTGACATATGTGGTTATAGAAAATACAGCATACCTCACAATGAGATAAACCAGAAGGCACATACATTTCTTTATTGTTCAACAGGTTATCATGAACTTTACTCTAGCAATATCAAACATGCAGTCTGGATGATGCGCCTTTAAATACAAAGTGGACAAGGCAGTATAAATAATACAATGTGCACTGTATGTCGTCATGTAAAATATATACCGTGTATATTTATATGTATAAAACGTGCTTTTCAGAAGCTTCTTGGATAAAGGAGAGCACTCAAAGCACAACATCACTCTCCAGCTGTAGTATGAGCCAGATACACACAACGTGCCAAAAGAGGAATTCTTTACAAAAATATCTGAGAAAAACATTTGAAAAGCTTCTATTGCATGTTACTGTTCAATACTTTCAGCTTGTGAATACATTTGCAGAAACTTTTCCTTCTTTTTTTTCAACAAAAATAAGTAAACTTTCGATTTTCCCCCACTTGTTCACAGGAATAAAAAACATTCTTACTACGGGTGCATTCACCAAAAGGAAAGGCATGTAGTCAACAGCACTTTGAGGCCTTAGGGGCAAAACGTAAAACACATGCAACATCACACAGAAGATGGTGGAGGGGTCATCAAGTAGATTTTGAATAGAAAATAAACAGTATCATTTCTAAGTAATACAATGCTTGTGTTTCATCTCTGGTGTGCCCAGACATACATTCAAACAATGAAGGAGTCAAGCTATGATATTAATGCTGCATAATGGTGCACCATTGCATTCAGCTGGTGCAGTAAACATTTCCCTCTAATAATTGTCATGCTGCGTGGTAAGTACATTAAGGCAATGCCAGGGTGAAGTGCTATAAGGTCAGTGTTAGCATCTGAACTTCAGCTCTATCCACCTACCAGTTTACAGTATTATTCTCTTGTGGGCGTAGTGTTCTGCAGTAGATACTTATGATGGCTTGTAATTGTAAACTGTATTATTAAAATGTCTTTGCCTCGGCCACAAGCATTCAGGTTGGCAAAGCACCTCAAATCGCTTACCTCTTGATCTCTGCTTTCCAATGAGGAATTTCTGTTTAAGTGTTGTCAAGGTAAGTGCTTCAACCCTCTGTTTGGCGTAATTGAGGCTATTGTTCTGTGTTGAGTGAAAATCGGGATACACAAAGCCCAAAGCCAAACCCCTTCCCATGGCCTTGACATCCAACCGCCCCTCTCCTAAAGGAACCTGGAGAGAAGTTGCTCTTCATATGCACACAGACGACAGGTAGGTGTGTTGGCACATCGTTCATGGGTGACTAGCAGTTGAAGTGACTGGACATAACTGATAATTCGACACAAGGCCAAATACTATAGGACTATCAAGGTGGAAATGGGAAGAGAAGTCATCTGGAAGAGTGAAGTGGAATCAAAGCTGTGCAAGGAGGAAATGCCAAGTGGAACATTGTTTGTTATCAGTCTTTTGATTGCGTGTTAGGAGGAAACACCCACCACCTCGATCCTGAACCACATTTCCAAGTAAGGTTAACTGGAGAAAGAGAAAAAGGGAAACAGTATTAGTTTCTCCATAGTTTCTCCAAACCAACCCACAGCTCCGCGACATTGCCTGCACCACAGCATGCATGACCCCCCATAGCACGCAGCTATCACACATACAACCTCCCAGAGCCACACAGCTCCGCCCAATGGATTGCATGTTTTATTACAAAACGTCAAAAGTCATTGTAAATAAATGTACAAAACATCATATTATAACACATCCTCTTTTACATTAAAATGACTAACTGAACTGAACTAAACTGAAACACACACAGAAGAGGTAAGTCATGATTTGTGTCGATGGCCACTTTTGGAGTCTTCTCGTCGCATCCTGGGGGCGTGTGATCTAGGAGGACTGAGGTCAGAGGGCAAAGGTCACACAGGGTTCAGGAGGAGGCTGATATAAGAAAGGGTTTATGGTTAAGGGTTTGATCATGATCAGATTCAGTAGTGTGGTAGGCGTTCCTGGAAACCTAAAAGTGTACGTAAAAATCTTATTTCCTGACATATACAACTACGAAGACTATAAGAGAACACATGAACATCTATTTTCTCAAATTCAGGTACACAAACCACCTATTGGGCATGGTCCAAGAAAGCAGCCAATAGTTCAAAGAAATATAGGAATAAACAATATTCAGAAGGGAATATCCAAGTCCTATTTCAATACAACCAAACTCACTGCACAACATGCCTTACTAGGGATTTACTCATCAGAAATCAAACGCATCATCAATATCATCATCGATATCATGTAACGCCCAATGTTAGTCCTATAGGCCAAAGTTGAGCAATCTGAAAGCGGAAAGTGGTAATGGGCATTGCCTAAATCCACCTAGCACTAGTCACATTCTTTTCACGTCTAAGTATTTGATAGGTGTAAGGTTCCCCCTTTTCCCAACCACCAGAGCCCCAGCTTTACTGTCTACGTCTGGTCTGTGGTCTTACCTGCTCTTGCTGGGGGGCAGCTGTCTGCTGGGCCGCCTCATGGACTGGCTGGGCTGGACCTTCATGGAGGAACGGGGCGAGGAGCGGGAAAAGTGCTCGGGGGCCGGGGGCTTCTTGGGGATCTTCTTGACCAGACGTCCCACCCACTTCTGTTGTTCCTCCTGAGACACGGCCAGCAGCAGCAGGTTCTTGGCCGTGGACACGTCATAGTTCACTGCAGTGGGACAAAGGGAAGGGTTTGTATTGTGTTTAATAACTGTGTTAAATAACTGTGTTTAATAACTATGCAAAAAAACAGCAGTGCACACCTCAACCCCCTAACCATCCCTTGATATGTCCCTGACAATGTCTTTATATGCGTCTATGTAACCCTGCTCTGCTATAAGCAACGACACCAAACCCCCCACACCCCTACCTCTGCAGGGCGCGATGATCTCCTCCTTCTTGTCCATGTGGTCCTTGTGGCACTTGATGTGGCAGCGCCTGCACTCCAGCGCGGGCGGAGGCTTAAACATGTTCCACAGGGGTTTGGTGCACGCCTCACAGTTGGTGGGGAAGTGGTAGAGCGTAGGGATGAACTCGTGGCCCTTGTGGCAGATGTAGCTGGACTTCTCTCCACTGGCCAGCTCCACTGGGAACTCAGGCTCCTTCTTACACTCTCCCTCATTGGCATACAGAATCTGAGGAGAGTAGGAAAAGGTCATCATGGTAATTGTCAATCATTACCATCAACAGTATGAACTAGCCCCATCACATGAATCGTTAAATAAATGCATGAACAAAGAGCCATAACAATCAAGGGACCTGGAATATCCTGGGGATCTCTTTGGCATCAGCACGGTAAACGTCTGTTTGAGTGACAGGCCGCACATGGAAGAGTTTACTAAAAAGACAAGGAAAGGAAGAGACCAAAAATATTTTTGATGTTGAAGGTAAAAAAAATGTATTTTTGTGTCAAATCGCCAGTTGGCAACCCATCACTTGTGGGATTAATTGATACATAAACAAACATTACAGTAATTCACTGATAAATCAGTGATAATTTTTCTTCTGGTGTTCTCTGCAGTGCATAAAGAGTGAAACAATTAAATATTGTTAAATTATATATAAAAATCAATACATAATAGTAAACAAGGTTAGCCAAACAATAATTATATCCTTTGCACAGAAAAAAATATACATACATATACAGTAGCAGTCAAAAGTTTGGACACACATTCTCATTCAATGGTTCTTCTTTATTTGTACTGTTTTCTACATTGTAGAATAATAGTGACGTGCTATTGACTCTCTCTCTACCGCACCAGCTGTCTTTAACTCTGAATGATCGGCTATGAAAAGCCAACTGACATTTACTACTGAGGTGCTGGCCTGTTGCACCCTCTACAACCACTGTGATTATTATTATTTGACCCTGCTGGTCATCTATGAACGTTTGAACATCTTGGCCATGTTCTGTTATAATCTCCACCCGGCACAGCCAGAAGAGGACTGGCCACCCCTCATAGCCTGGTTCGTCTCTAGGTTTCTTCCTAGGTTCCTGCCGTTCTAGGGAGTTTTTCCTAGCCACCGTGCTTCTACATCTGCATTGCTTCCTGTTTGGGGTTTTAGGCTGGGTTTCTGTACAGCACTTTGTGACATCGGCTGATGTAAAAAGGGTTTATAAATACATTTGATTGATTGATTGTGAAGACATCAAAACTATGAAATAACACATATGGAAACATGTAGTAACCAAAAAAGTGTTTAACAAATCAAAATATATTTTATATTTGAGATTCTTCAAAGTAGCCACCCTTTGCCTTGATGACAGCTTCGCACAACTTGTTTAACACTTTTTTGGTTACTACATGATTCCATATGTGTTATTTCATAATTTTGATGTCTTCACTATTATTCTACAATGTAGAAAACATTACAAATAAAGAAAAACCATTGAATGAGTAGGTGTGTCCAAACTTTAGACTGGTACTGTACATACATACACACATAGGTACATATACACTGTGTATGTGTGATATATATCACACACACGCACGCACACACACGAGAAAAATGAAACAGAAGGCATTTGAACCCAGTCTGGCACAAAGTGAAGATTCATGTCAGAGACAAGCCTATACACAATCTATATACAGTACACATGTGCCATTTACCACATAGAAGCAAAAATATTTTTTCTAATTTAATTATAGGTATCCCTTTTTCTTTTATTCCAGACTTCATCTAAATATTCCGCAAACGGAAATACACAATGGACAAAAAAACATTTCAGTTTCTCTTCATCGCTCAGGCACATAATGCCAGGGTAGATCTGGTGTAAGAGCAAGTATATCTGTGTTAGCATGATGATTTGAATTGAAGTAAAAGGAGCAAATAGATAGTCGTTACTCACTCAATATCCAGCACCATGTAGGGGTTGGACAGCTCTTTGTCCTGTTCGCTGTTATAGAACAGAATCTTCTTGCTGCTCACAACCACATACTAAAGAGAGACAGGAAACAATACTTTTAACTGCAGCGCATCAACAATATTAACTACAGAATGTTTGATCAGTAAAGCCAGGTTGTAAATCTTATCTTCACCTTTCTCTCCCATCCAAACTTCTTGGTGTTGTTCCTCACAGGCAGCGAGAGCCACCCCGCTAGTCTCATTTCTAAGAGAGTGAAAGAGGGGTGAAACATTAAAACAGCAGGTCAATGTTGTGATCGATCTACGTGCTTCACAGTTCGTACATATTCCCAGGAAACATAGCATTTTCTATTTCATTGCAAAAAAATATGTAAACAGTAGATGCATCAAATGATCGCAGCACTCTGCACACATTATGGACGGACTCGACGACAAAACATGAAGGTTTAATGGTTTAAGTTTCAGCTCCAGAGAGGTTTCCCTTCATGATGGACCATATATCAATCAGATAAATCAATAAATGCATAAATCAGAGTAATCAGTAGCCTATTATACGTAGCCTTTTATAGTGAGTACTGGCAACTGGACAACACAAGTCAAAAACAATCAGATGCCAAAGACAAAAGGAAAGATAGGTGGCACTCCAGGACAAGACAGAGCAAGTCACCAAAAATAAACAAATGTCAATATAAAACATACATAAGAGGTACAAGGCTGTGAACAGAACTGCTTGTACATTGTGTTTGAATGCACAGAAACGTCCTCCTTACCTGTGTAGGCGTCATCCGCGTCAAAGTCTGGTCCACTGCTGAGGCTGGCTGATTCTAGGGAGGAGACGTTGGCGGAGCTGAGGAGGTTATGTAGCTGCTCAATGTCACTGTCCTTACTGTCCAGGGCCATCTGCAGCTCGATGCGTACCTGACTCTCATCTGCTATTTGCTATTTGACACAAACAGGAGGAAAGGAAACATACATTTGAAATGTCTATATATTGTTAGTTTGAGGCCCCTGTTAACTTTGTTGGTCAATCTTGGTGTGACTGACCACCTGCATGTCGTTAATCTCCCTCTGGTAATTAATGATAATGCTGTACAGGTGGTTGTGTGATGGTTAGTATTAGGTTGTGGTTGTGTTATGGTTGGACTGACCGCCTGCATGTCGTTGATCTCTCTTTGGTACTTGATGATGGTGGAGTTGAGTTTCTCCTTCTCTGACCTCAGCTCCAGCTGCAACTTCCTGTTCTCCTTCTCCTTCCTGCGCACATCAGTGTCATTGCCGCGCCGACTGCCTGCTGCACGTACCTCCTTCCTGTTCATGATCTCCGCCAGCTTGTTCACAGCCTGAGAAACACACAAGACAAGAAATAGTCATGATGAGTATCTAAAACAATAGACAAAGGCAAGTGTCTTCAACACGGTTTCCTTGATATGCAACATTGTAAAGCTAGAAAAAATGACATTAAATCAGCCTGCCTGGGTCTTTAGTGTTCTCTCTGACTGGAGCTGCTTCTCAAATGTGAGCTTCATCTGGCTCATCTGCTGCTCATCATCCTTGGACGTCTGCAGCTCTGAACACATCACAAATAGAAGAATAGAATGTTACAATCTAATGTTGAACAGAAATAGATATGATCCTTTTTACCAACCACACAGGCTGGAGGCAGAAACTTACCTTCAAGTGTCTCCTTGAGTTTGTTGTTGAGCTCCTCTTTCTCATTGGCTAAGTTGGCCACATCGCTAGTGAGGGTTCGGTTGGCCTCCTCCAGCTGGGCAGGAAAGAGCAGACAAAAAGTGAGACCAATGCAATTTGATAGTATTCAGCTGCAGCAAGCATTCTCAAGGCCCAGCAGGTGTCACCTCAGAGTCAGACTCACAGATCTATTGGCTACAATAGTCGATTCCGTTGTTGTTCACTCCTGGTCCTGGCTATAGTCCCAGCCCAGTACAAGCACACAAGCACACCTGATTAAGCGTATCAAGTTCTTGATGATTATTCGACCAGTTGAATTCTGTGTTTTCGAAAGCACAAAGCTCACGCCCAATGCAGCCCACCACGGCCCTCCAGAAACAGAAGAACCAGGGCTGACTCACCGAGCCAATGGTAATGTCCTTCTCGACCAGCTCCTGCTTGTGCCGAGCCATCATCTCTTTGAGCTCCAGCTCCTTCATGATTTTCTCCTTCTCCAGGTCGGAGTACTGCTCCTCAGCGATGGAGCGAGCCAGCTGCTCCGAGTCCGCCTTGGTCAGCGTGATCTCCAGCTGCGCCGCCAGGGAGTCCCTGAGCGGTTACAGGTCAAGCATGTCTTTATAATGTAGCATTGAAAATGGTTTTGGTTGTGTTCTTTTTTGTGTTGTTTGTGTAAATAAATCAAAAACTATGTATATTACAAGAACTCAGGAGGAAGAAAGCTTGAACCAGACCCTAAAGAAACCCATCCTCTTCTGGATCTCTGGGCAGATGTTGATAAGTTCAGCAGGACTGGAGTTGTACACTAGAGTGTCAGTAAACAGTGCAGGGCCAGGCCATTTTCCTGTACTCACCTCTCCTCTTGTAACTCCTGAAGGGATTGCTGCATGTCCTTGTAGAGCTTGCTCTTCTCTTCACATTCCTCCTTCAACTCCCGCACCTGGGTCTTATACAGCGTCTGGGCAACACAAAAAGATGATCAATCACAAATTCAATGCAATAATGTATACACAGGGTGCAAGCTTTCTCAAGGTAGGATTCCTCTCAAAGACAAGTGTTGCAGCAGACTTACCGAAAAATACTGCTCAGCCTCTAGCTGGTCCTGAAGTTCCTTCATTTGGCCGTCCGAGTCCTGCCTTTCTCTGTGGACACAAACGCAAATTAATCCTTTCAGTTTATTGTTTTATTGTGTTGACACTTTCTCTCAGCGTTATTACTTGCTAAAAATTCAAAGGTAAAATATAAAAAAAGGAGAAAAAAAAAGAGTCTGAATGTTGACTGACTTGCGTAGCTCCTGGTTTTGTTTCTCCAGGCTGCGTTTGATTTCCAGCAGGTGGTTAGCCTCCTGTTTCAGCTGCTTCTCAGAGGTCCTCAGGGTGTTGAGCTGCTGGTTCTGGGCCTTCAGGTCATTCTGGGTCAGACTGCGCTTCTGGGTCTCCTGCTCGATCTTCAAAGTTAGGTTCTTCACCTCCTCGGTGAGCCTCTCCTTGTGCCTGCGGAGCTCATCCAGTTTCTGTAGGGACTGCTTGTAGTCACAATCCAGCATGCTGCTGTGTTTCTCCAGCTCCAACATCCTGTTCTCCACACGCAGCTTGGACGCCCTCTCCTCCTGCAGCTTCTGCTCCATGTCTGGGGGAAGGGGAAAGAGGGAGAAGAATGATTTATTGAATTGGATTTGACCCTGCTGACCACAGTCTAGTTTCTTTACTGAAGATGGATTCCTGTCCTTTGTCATACCTGATAACTCAGGAAGGGCCTTACCCTTCATGGCCTCAGACTTGGCGCCCTCGATCGACTCAATCTTGCTCTTGTCTGCGAGCCGTGCCTTGGTGGCTTTGTGCGACGCCTCCTCCTGCTCCAGCCCCTGCTGCAACACCTTCAGCTTGTACGTCATGTCTATCTCCTTGCTGCTCTTCTCCTACGGGAGAGTAGAAGAGAGAGAGAAGTTTAGAAAGTGAGAGTGCATAAAATAGAGAGGGTAAGAGCATAAGAAAGTGTGGAAGTTTACCTTCTCCAGGTCGGTGAGTTTCTCCTGTAGTAGTCTCTTCTCTGTCTCTGCTTTGGATAGGGCTTGTCTCACCTGCCGAACCTCATCCTCCAGCCCTGAGATTCGCCCTACAGAGACAGAGAAATGTCACCAAAGGCTAAATCATACTGTGAATAAATACACACAGTCTCTCCCACACAAACAAAATACCCACTAACCCTGCATGTCTGCGATGGTCTCTGAGCCCTGGCTGTGCTCTCTCCTCTCAGCCTCCAGTGCTGCCTGCAGCCCGATACACTCCTTCTCCAGAGTGAGCTTGGAGCGCTCCAGCAGGCAGCACTTGTCCTGCAGCTCTCTGCCCCCGGCCTCCAGAGCCTGTAGCTGCTTGCCTGCCTCCGTCTGGGCCTTCCTCAGCCGCGTAGCCGCCTCCTGCTCCGCACGCAATAGAGCATTGGCCTCGTCCAGCTGGATAACAAATCACTTAGTCACACTTTGTAATGTGCATTCCAATCACAAATGTAAACACATGCACATAAACACACAGTCAAGTTATTTTATACCCCAAAAAAACCACACCTGTCTTTGTAAGTGAATGTTCTTCTCGTTGGATATGTGCGAGTTCTGATTTCTTTTCTTCATATCATCCAGCTGGTCTCGGAGGCTGTTGACTGCAGATCACATCACAAGTTAGATATGAAAGTATACTGTGTGTGTGTGTGTGTGTGTGTGTTCAGCCAGCGGTCTCACCCTCGTTCTCCAGGCAGCGTTTCCGGTCGGCCTCGCTTTCGGCCTTGCGGTGGCTCTCCACAGTCTTGTGCTGCAGTAGAGCCTTCTCTCTCTCCAGCTGCCTCAGACTCGACTCCAGAGCCTTTCTGCTACTCGTCTGTCAATGCACCACCACAAAGGTCAGTGTTGGAAGTGCACAACTAATTATTTCTTGGTTGATATTTTTTATCAGTTGTGTGCTGTAGTGGTATGCTCTATTGCTACTGTAGCTCCAAAGTTCTCACCTCTTCATCAAGTTCTTTGGAGATTTTCTCTAGACGACTGGTGGAAGTTCTACAGAAAGAGAACATAGTGCATGTCACTATTCTCATCGCCCCATATCATAAAGAACATGACTAAATCACATAGCAAGTGAGTAATAGTAGTAGGTGTATTGTGTGCGTATGAGGCCAGGGCATGTCGGGTCTACCTGCACTTGTGTTCCAGCTCATCTTTGGTCTGCATCTCATTATTGAGCTGCTCTTCCAGCTGGTGGAGTTTCTTCTGTAGCTTGGCCGACTTGAGGAAGAGGGGAAGGAGGTGGCGCAACTGTTACAATACACTTCACCTGGATTCTGCTCTAAAACTAGAGCGTATCATTTTACCACAATTTGACCTTGTTTTTTCAAAGCCATAAACAAGTGAAATCAATTCAGAAGAGCTTTGTTTAAAGAGAGAGAGAACACTTAACATCCCAATATCCTGCAACAGATAAGAAATACATTTCATTTGCTCTGCAAAACAATTTCAGTCAGCACAGAAGTCAAAGAGCTGACAGCTTTCACGGGATTAGCTTGTTGTTTAGCTACTGAAGCATAGCCTCGTAAGTGTTTCAGTAGCGCTAAGAACTTGACAGATTATTGTGTATAATTCTTGAGCCAAACAAAGGAATTATATTATTATGACCTGTTATGACATTGTTATTATAGTGTTGCGTTAGATTCATATGCACAAAATATAATTACATAACTTAGGTTACTTCTGTAACTCCGGTTCTCTGATATTATGAGTGAAATATCTCACGTGGGGGATTCGCTAGGATCACCTACTCTCGGAAGCGTAAAGCGTCTGTTGGAGACAGACAGGTAGAGGGGCGAATGAGGTGAGCCCCTCACCTTCCTTAAAAGGAGCCACTCTCCCAATTAATGAGATATGTCCCAAGAACAGTGTCCAATAGGTAAACTATTCTGTAGGAGAGGCAGTGTTTCCTATGGAAAAATATGTAGGAGAGGGGGACCCCGCACCACCAAAACAAGGGGGGAGAGGGACCACCCATTCAACCCTGTTTTGGGGGTCGGGGACCCACCCTGGAGAATTTCCATGTATAAAGGATGGAGAAGATACATTCTGGTGATTTTTTAAAAGGACATTAAACTTCAAAATGAATGAAAATAAAATAATGTTGACACCATCTAAAACATACTTTCCACCTCCAGAAATGAGCCTAATAACATACTGGTAAAATTATTAACATAATGGACCAAAAATATAGCTTATGCATAGTTCATATGATCAGGTATGCTATTAGCAATAAGAATTATCACCTGTAGCCCAGCTGATGTAGCTATAAATAAATAGGCTGAAGCATGGGGCTGCCTATCTGCATTTACCCTATAGGGCTAATCATTACAGATCCCAAATGTGATCTTTTAACTAGTTAGAATCATATTAATAAATGTTGTGTCCCCAAATAATTCTATAAACACAGTGAATATAATGTAGGCCTACCTGTTAGGGTAACTTGGGATAAAACTGCCCCCCGGGGTAACCCACCCTCTCCCCCAAAACTTCCCTGGTTGCCATTAATGTTGCTAAAATAAAAATGTAATCTGTCTCATCACAATTGTTTTGCATCACTCCGAAAAAAAATGATTGAGGTAGGGTGGTGTTTTTCCCCGTGTTACTCCAAAATTGACCTGTGTCACATTTATCCCCACTCTCCCCTATGCACTCACATGCTTAACCATGCTGCTGCTGAAAAAGAAATATCTGGATTTAAAATTGTGCAGTTCATGCATATTTAGGAGTTGAGAAACTAATAGGATTGGAAAGACGATTGCAAGGATTGTTGTGCTGCTTGTCAAAATGCAAGTTTCCCTCCCTATGGCACTTGTAACTTGAATGCACCTCGAGAGGAATATTTCTCACACATAGAACACACGACAACAACTCGACTTGGACAACAACTCGACTTGGTAAATAGATTCTACACCCAATTTTTCCATGGTGTGTCACCTCTTCTACCCCAAACGGCGTGGTCACCGTCTTTTGGGATAGGGTCTCCCAGGACCCTCATAGGGTTGTTGCTTCTACCAGACTGCAGCAAGTCAGTCTAAATAGATGCAGAAAGAGGGCTCTCTCTGAAGCAGCCAGCACCATGACGTAAGATGTCAGGCAATATAGCCGCAGGAAGAAGGAAACAACTGCAGTGCAGTATTCCTAATCCTGGTCAGTAGGACAGCTACATAACTGGTATGTCTTGGCCCTGCTCCATGGGGAGGGTTGTTAAGAGCAAAGATATCTCTTCAGCCGCTCACTCCCGTAGGATGGGGAGACAAAGCAGGCAGTGGCCCGGCTGCATGAACCAATTGCAGTAAAAACCTGGATGAAGAAAAGCCGAAGCTTCGTGGACTCGGGAGTATCAGATAGCAGTCTGGGGCTCTGATGCCTGGTGAGGGCGCCCCATTCCACTATTTTGACTTATCTCTAGCTCAATGGAGAGTGTTCTCCATAACAAAGCCAAGTCACGTTTGCAATGTAGAGGGGGGAAAAACGCCCTGGCCCACAGCGAGCCCTGGAAACCTGCTCTCCCGTAGAACAAGGAAGCAAATGCGGTTCGAGTTCCCCTGCCTTATTGTATAAAGTCGCAGCACCCTCTGGTGGGAAAACCGTCATCGGCACATACCAGAGCTGGCTTGACTGGGATAGCTCGTGCCATAGCAGTCAGAGGCAAAAATGCCTCACACAATATGTAAAAAGGGCCACAGTGGATGTCAAAAGACCGAATGCCATCCTGCTTCGAATGTCGGTGAGAACAGAGGGAGGGCTCACATGCTGACTTTACTTCCCCTGGCTGAAAATCTGAGAAGGCACAGGGGGGGCTTGAGAATAGGGTTGTCGCAACGCAGCCCTGCCTTCCCACTGCTGCAAAACTTGGAGAGGGGAAGGAGCAGAAAACGTTAAACCCGAAAAAGGAGGGTAGGGCAGAGAGCCATAGGTCTTGCACACTATCCTTCTAAGCCGCCCTAGGTTGTCCAGCCCTTCTTATCTCCCTCAGGAAGGTTAGAGAGGTTGTTTGTTGCGGCGGCAGCGTAAGACTGCTTCCCTACAGGTTTGGCCTGGTTCAGGGGCCTTGCCGGAGTCTTGGCAGACTGCTGCGTCACCAGGGACCTCAGTCCCCCAAGGACAGCTTATTACCCCTTCCCAGCAGTGAGACTGGGGCTATATACAGGAACCAATGGCTGCCACGTGCTTCGCCTTTATTCTTGTGCATGTCACACTTTGGCCGCATGGCGGCAACAGTTAGCCCGAACAACTCCTTGAGTGTCACTGGGGCATCCAGTCGGTCTTTAGTAACACGGCGCGAGGGGCTGAGATGGTCAGCCAGTGACGGCTCCACTGCGGGAGGGTTGCCAAACTCAGATTCTTCTATATGTCCAGGCTAGGGGTACCCCTAGCAAGAATTTAGCTAGTTAGGGGTTTATCCCACCATTTCTTAGCTTCCCTGAGGCAAACTGATAATGCGTGGAGCAGCTATTTTAAAATCGACGCTGTATGAGACAGGAGTCCCTTAACGGACGCTGAGCTCCCACAGGAGATGGCCACTCAATGCCGAGTCTGGCCACGGCTTGTTTGCAGAGATGAAGGAGCCCAAACTCCAAAGGAGGAGGGGCAGTTCCACTGCTCTCAGGGCCTGAGAGGGCGGGAGAACGGGGTCAGCCCCAATCTCCTGAATTATCTCGAGGATATCCGTGAGATTAATTCCATCCTCATCCTCATCATCCCCTAACTCGCCTTCCCCTGACACTACATTGTCCAAAAGTGAAGGGAGGGAGTTGAGGCTATCTATGGTCTATCCCCAAATGGGCATGGTTGCGGGGAGCTGAGCCACAGCTGTCGCTGTTGGCTTGGAGGAGAGAGGGGCTACCGATATAGAAGCACATTTAAAGCCTCTTCTTCAGACCTGCCCTTGTCAGCAGTTTGCAGTGCTCACAGGACTCAGGGTCGTCGAGCATCTCATGGTGATGTTCCTTATTGATGTACAGAGGTTTGGAACCTTTCCCTACAATCATGGAACCACAAGCACAAGAACGTGGGGGTTCGAGTGCTGGGCTAGTCTCTTCCTGGGACAGGATAATAGTGGCTATTGTTTTTTCGGGCCCCTGTTCAACAGAGCCATAGTGGATGAGAAGATCCTTCCCACCATGGTCCAGGCTATAGCCCTCAATGCCAGCAGGGCTCTAAAATCCCTCTCCCCCTCTACCAGACATTGTATTCTGCCATAAAGGAACAAGGCTTGCTAGGGGGACAGCAAGATGCCGGTTGTAAGAGCAACGTGCATATAGTGTAGCCTAGATAGTTAGAAGCTTTGTGGCTGGTGGCTAGCCAAAAATATATCAAATCAAATCAAATTTTATTTGTCACATACACATGTTTAGCAGATGTTAATGCGAGTGTAGCGAAATGCTTGTGCTTCTAGTTCCGACAATGCAGTAATAACCAACAAGTAATCTAACTAACAATTCCAAAACTACTGTCTTATACACAGTGTAAGGGGATAAAGAATATGTACATAAGAATATATGAATGAGTGATGGTACAGAGCAGCATAGGCAAGATACAGTAGCTGATATCGAGTACAGTATATACATATGAGAGGAGTATGTAAACAAAGTGGCATAGTTTAAGTGGCTAGTGATACGTGTATTACATAAGGATGCAGTCGATGATATAGAGTACAGTATATACGTATGCATATGAGATGAATAATGTAGGGTATGTAAACATTATATAAGGTAGCATTGTTTAAAGTGGCTAGTGATATATTTACATCATTTCCCATCAATTCCCATTATTAAAGTGGCTGGAGTTGAGTCAGTGTCAGTGTCAGTGTGTTGGCAGCAGCCACTCAATGTTAGTGGTGGCTGTTTAACAGTCTGATGGCCTTGAGATAGAAGCTGTTTTTCAGTCTCTCGGTCCCAGCTTTGATGCACCTGTACTGACCTCGCCTTCTGGATGATAGCGGGGTGAACAGGCAGTGGCTCGGGTGGTTGATGTCCTTGATGATCTTTATGGCCTTCCTGTAACATCGGGTGGTGTAGGTGTCCTGGAGGGCAGGTAGTTTGCCCCGGTGATGCGTTGTGCAGACCTCACTACCCTCTGGAGAGCCTTACGGTTGAGGGCGGAGCAGTTGCCGTACCAGGCGGTGATACAGCCCGCCAGGATGTTCTCGATTGTGCATCTGTAGAAGTTTGTGAGTGCTTTTGGTGACAAGCCGAATTTCTTCAGCCTCCTGAGGTTGAAGAGGCGCTGCTGCGCCTTCTTCACGATGCTGTCTGTGTGAGTGGACCAATTCAGTTTGTCTGTGATGTGTATGCCGAGGAACTTAAAACTTGCTACCCTCTCCACTACTGTTCCATCGATGTGGATAGGGGGGTGTTCCCTCTGCTGTTTCCTGAAGTCCACAATCATCTCCTTAGTTTTGTTGACGTTGAGTGTGAGGTTGTTTTCCTGACACCACACTCCGAGGGCCCTCACCTCCTCCCTGTAGGCCGTCTCGTCGTTGTTGGTAATCAAGCCTACCACTGTTGTGTCGTCCGCAAACTTAATGATTGAGTTAGAGTCGTGCGTGGCCACGCAGTCGTGGGTGAACAGGGAGTACAGGCGAGGGCTCAGAACGCACCCTTGTGGGGCCCCAGTGTTGAGGATCAGCGGGGAGGAGATGTTGTTGCCTACCCTCACCACCTGGGGGCGGCCCGTCAGGAAGTCCAGTACCCAGTTGCACAGGGCGGGGTCGAGACCCAGGGTCTCGAGCTTGATGACGAGCTTGGAGGGTACTATGGTGTTGAATGCCGAGCTGTAGTCGATGAACAGCATTCTCACATAGGTATTCCTCTTGTCCAGATGGGTTAGGGCAGTGTGCAGTGTGGTTGAGATTGCATCGTCTGTGGAACTATTTGGGCGGTAAGCAAATTGGAGTGGGTCTAGGGTGTCAGGTAGGGTGGAGGTGATATGGTCCTTGACTAGTCTCTCAAAGCACTTCATGATAACGGATGTGAGTGCTACGGGCGGTAGTCGTTTAGCTCAGTTACCTTAGCTTTCTTGGGAACAGGAACAATGGTGGCCCTCTTGAAGCATGTGGGAACAGCAGACTGGTATAGGGATTGATTGAATATGTCCGTAAACACACCGGCCAGCTGGTCTGCGCATGCTCTGAGGGCGCGGCTGGGGATGCCGTCTGGGCCTGCAGCCTTGCGAGGGTTAACACGTTTAAATGTCTTACTCACCTCGGCTGCAGTGAAGGAGAGACCGCATGTTTTCATTGCAGGCCGTGTCAGTGGCACTGTATTGTCCTCAAAGCGGGCAAAAAGGTATTTAGTCTGCCTGGGAGCAAGACATCCTGGTCCGTGACTGGGCTGGATTTCTTCCTGTAGTCCGTGATTGCCTGTAGACCCTGCCACATGCCTCTTGTGTCTGAGCCGTTGAATTGAGATTCTACTTTGTCTCTGTACTGACGCTTAGCTTGTTTAATAGCCTTGCGGAGGGAATAGCTGCACTGTTTGTATTCAGTCATGTCACCAGACACCTTGCCCTGATTAAAAGCAGTGGTTCGCGCTTTCAGTTTCACACGAATGCTGCCATCAATCCACGGTTTCTGGTTAGGGAATGTTTTAATCGTTGCTATGGGAACGACATCTTCAATGCACGTTCTAAAGAACTCGCACACCGAATCAGCGTATTCGTCAATGTTGTTGTCTGACGCAATACGAGACATCTCCCAGTCCACGTGATGGAAGCAGTCTTGGAGTGTGGAGTCAGCTTGGTCAGACCAGCGTTGAACAGACCTCAGCGTGGGAGCTTCTTGTTTTAGTTTCTGTCTGTAGGCAGGGATCAACAAAATGGAGTCGTGGTCAGCTTTTCCGAAAGGGGGGCGGGGCAGGGCCTTATATGCGTCGCGGAAGTTAGAGTAACAATGATCCAAGGTCTTTCCACCCCTGGTTGCGCAATCGATATGCTGATAAAATTTAGGGAGTCTTGTTTTCAGATTAGCCTTGTTAAAATCCCCAGCTACAATATTGTGTAAATGGTGTGATAAGCTAGCTAGTTAGAAGCCTTGCGGCTAACAGCTAGCAATAATGAGCAAAGTAGAACGCTATAGCCACGAGGCTAGAGTGGCATTAGCTAGCAGTAACTGTAGCTAGCTCAGTACTAGTTGAAGGAAACCGTGCGGGGGAGAAGTTGGCCTTCAGATAGTGTGCTCCTGTGACTGAAGGAGCTGCGAGGTTGAGACGGACGGTCTAGTTAACACAATGGGTGAACGTAGTTTAATCTAGATGCTACAGTGTTGAAGGTACGGCGAGCTTCCCAAGTTAGCCTTGCAGAGTGGGCTAACAGAGTCTCAATAGCTAGCCGGGAAGCAAGCTACCAACAGAGACAGAAGTAGAAAAGTAATTTCTACACAAAACGAAAACCTTCCGGTCAGTACTAAACCTCTCGAGACCTACACTAGGCAGCGATATCCTTCACGGTTCACTTGTGAGCAGTCAAGCAGGAAAACAGGCATCCAGTCAATCTGAGCACTAGAGAGTAATGTTAATGCTCTTTGTGAGGGAGAGAAGCGAGAATAACCAGAGGGCGGGAGAGTGGCTCCTTTCAAGGAAGGTGAGGAGCTCACCTCATTCACCACTCTACCTGTGTCTCCAACAGATGCTTTTGATAGGTTCTTCCGAGAGTAGGGGATCCTTGCAAATCCGCCACATGTGATATCAAAACAAATAATTGAAAGAGAACTATATGTATATGACAGGCAAGTAGGTACCCACCTCTCCTTTCAAGGCTGTTGAGTTCACGGTCACAACTGTAGAGTTATTCACACCACTTAGTAACCTGGAGGAAACACATTGGTATTTGATGAAGAACTAACAGCTCACACACATACACACATTAATACACACTTTCAGAGTTTTTAACATAATCAAAGCTTGTGTGAAACGTAAGACATCCACTACACATGAGTTACTAAGTAAAAAATACTGTCCATGATGAGGAAGGACTGTGAAAGTAAGACATGAAGTCTCCAGACTTACTGGTCTTCCTTGAAGTATGTGAAGCCGACGAAAGGAAGCTGGTTTCCCACAAAAGCCTTAGGAGTAGGAAAGGTCTCCACGTCACCCTTGTCATCTTCTATCTCATCAAAGTTGCTAGTGTCAATGTCACTGCTCAACTCTGGAACCACAGGAGCCGCCGCTAAACAGTGGGAGGGAGAGTGGGAAGAGTGGGAGGAGAGGTGGGGGGGGGAGAAAGAAGGAAATATTGATGTTATTTATGTCATTTCTAGGTAACCATATGTAATATGTTTTCTATTGTACCAGGATGATCTTATATGATCAAATAAATAAAATGTACTTGGCTGTATGGCAGACACCTACTATTTCTGATGCTGTCAAAGTTCCATTGGTCATTCTTGAAAAAGGGGTGTCGTTTGATCTCCTCCACCCCGTTGCGGCCCAGTCGCACCTCCCTAAAAACCAAAAACAGGGCCATAGACTTAGTTGAAGTCGGAAGTTTACATACACCTTAGACAAATAAAATTAACTCAGTTTTTCACAATTCCTGACATTTAATCTGAGTAAAAATTCCCTGTCTTAGGTCAGTTAGGATCACCACTTTATTTTAAGAATGTGAAATGTCAGAATAATAGTAGAGAGAATTATTTAATTCAGCTTTTATTTCTTTCATCACATTTCCAGTGGGTCAGAAGTTTACATACACCCAATTAGTATTTTGTAGCATTGCCTTTAAATTGTTTAACTTGGATCAAACGTTTCAGGTAGCATTCCACAAGCTTCCCACAAATCATCGACTACAGCTCGGCATTTAACACCATAGTGCCCTCCAAGCTCGTCATCAAGCTCGAGACCCTGGGTCTCGACCCCGCCCTGTGCAACTGTGTACTGGACTTCCTGACGGGCCGCCCCCAGGTGGTGAGGGTAGGCAACAACATCTCCACCCCGCTGATCCTCAACACTGGGGCCCCACAAGGGTGCATTCTGAGCCCTCTCCTGTACTCCCTGTTCACCCACGACTGCATGGCCACGCACGCCTCCAACTCAATCATCAAGTTTGCGGACGACACAACAGTGGTAGGCTTGATTACCAACAACGACGAGACGGCCTACAGGGAGGAGGTGAGGGCCCTCGGAGTGTGGTGTCAGGAAAATAACCTCACACTCAACGTCAACAAAATTAAGGAGATGATTGTGGACTTCAGGAAACAGCAGAGGGAACACCCCCCTATCCACATCGATGGAACAGTAGTGGAGAGGGTAGTAAGTTTTAAGTTCCTCGGCGTACACATCACAGACAAACTGAATTGGTCCACCCACACAGACAGCATCGTGAAGAAGGCGCAGCAGCACCTCTTCAACCTCAGGAGGCTGAAGAAATTCGGCTTGTCACCAAAAGCACTCACAAACTTCTACAGATGCACAATCGAGAGCATCCTGTCGGGCTGTATCACCGCCTGGTACGGCAACTGCTCCGCCCACAACCGTAAGGCTCTCCAGAGGGTAGTGAGGTCTGCACAACGCATCACCGGGGGCAAACTACCTGCCCTCCAGGACACCTACACCACCCGATGTCACAGGAAGGCCATAAAGATCATCAAGGACAACAACCACCCGAGCCACTGCCTGTTCACCCCGCTATCATCCAGAAGGCGAGGTCAGTACAGGTGCATCAAAGCTGGGACCGAGAGACTGAAAAAAAGCTTCTATCTCAAGGCCATCAGACTGTTAAACAGCCACCACTAACATTGAGTGGCTGCTGCCAACACACTGACTCAACTACAGCCACTTTAATAATGGGAATTAATGGGAAATGATGTAAAATATATCACTAGCCACTTTAAAACAATGCTACCTAATATAATGTTTATATACCCTACATTATTCATCTCATATGTATACGTATATACTGTACTCTATATCATCTACTGCATCTTTATGTAATACATGTATCACTAGCCACTTTAACTATGCAACTTTGTTTACATACTCATCTCATATGTATATACTGTACTCAATACCATCTACTGTATCTTGCCTATGCCGCTCTGTACCATCACTCATTCATATATCTTTATGTACACATTCTTTATCCCCTTACACTTGTGTCTATATGGTAGTAGTTTTGGAATTGTTAGCTAGATTACTTGTTGGTTATTACTGCATTGTCGGAACTAGAAGCACAAGCATTTCGCTACACTCGCATTAACATCTGCTAACCATGTGTATGTGACAAATAAAATTTGATTTGAAATCAATTTTGGCCCATTCCTCCTGACAGAGCTGGTGTAACTGAGTCAGGTTTGTAGGCGTCCTTGCTCGCATACACTTTTTCCATACGCTTGTTCTGCCCACAAATTCTCTATAGGATTGAGGTCAGGGCTCTGTGATGGCCACTCCAATACCTTGACTTTGTGGTCCTTGAGCCATTTGCCACAACTTTGGAAGAATGCTTGGTGTCATTGTCAATTTGGAAGATCCATTTCCGACCAGGCTTTAACTTCCTGACTGATGTCTTGAGATGTTGCTTAAATATATCCACATAATTTCCCATCCTCATGATGCCATCTATTTTGTGAAGTGCACCAGTCCCTCCTGCAGCAAAGCACCCCCACAACATGATGCTGCCACCCCTGTGCTTCACAATTGGGATGGTGTTCTACGGGTTGCAAGCCTCCCCCTTTTTCCTCCAAACATAACGATGGTCATTACTTTTCATGGAGCTTCTTCCTTGCTGAGCGGCCTTTCAGGTTATGTCGATATAGGACTTGTTTTACTGTGGATGTAGATACTTTTGTAACCTCTAGCATCTTCACAAGGTCCTCTGCTGTTGTTCTGGGATTGATTTGCACATTTCGCACCAAAGTACATTCATCTCTAGGAGACAGAAAGCGTCTCCTTCCTGAGTGGTATGACGGCTGCGTGGTCCCATGTTGTTTGTACTTGCGTACTATTGTTTGTACAGATGAACGTGGTACCTTCAGGCGTTTGGAAATTGCTCCCAAGGATGAACCAGACCCGTGGAGGTCTACAATTTTTTTCCTGAGGCCTTGGCTGATTTCTTTTGATTTTCCCATGATGTCAAGCAAAGAGGCACTGAGTTTGAAGGTAGGCCTTGAAATACATCCACAGGTAGACCTCCGATTGACTCAAATTATGTCAATTAGCCTATCAGAAGCTTCTAAAGACATGACATAATTTTCTGGGATTTTCCAAGCTGTTTAAAAGCACAGTCAACTTAGTGCATGTAAACCTCTGACCCACTGGAATTGTGATACAGTGAAATAATCTGTCCGTAAACAATTGTTGGAAACATTACTTGTGTCATGCACAAAGTAGATGTCCTAACCAAAATGCCAAAACTATAGATTGTTAACAAGAATTTTGTGGAGTGGTTGAAAAATGAGTTTTAATGACTCCAACCTAAGTGTCTGTAAACTTCCGACTTCAACTGTATGTTAGTGGCCTGGGAAAAAGCTGGGATAGTTCCGTCTGAAAATAGTCTGGATATCGGTCAGACTACTACAAAAATTACTTTGCAAACTGTAACTTGAAGTTTAAATCTGTAACTGTGGTTATTATTCTTAATGTCATTGTTACCTGTCTGTCAGGAAGGCACAGATGAGGTTTTTGGCGTCTTTGGAGATCTCTACGTCATCTGGAAAGTTGAGGGAATTCTTGTGATCCATGATCTTGCTGTATGTTCCAACAAGGGAGTCGGCATAGAATGGTGTGTCACCTAATGGGAACATAGTGTAATTATTTCTGTGCTATGTTTACTTATAAGCAATTTGCTTACAAGTTCTCCAATATCTTTTTATAGGCAGACTTGATATATCTTCAGTTAGTGTAAACTAAGATTCTGAGTCATTATTTTTAGACAAACAAAGACCGGGAACATAAACACCAAGGAGTTAAGACAACCCCAACTCACCGACTAGCATCTCGAAGATGAAGACCCCTACAGACCACCAGTCACACTCCCGTCCGTAGTAACCATCTCCACCCTGCGACTTTAGAACCTCTGGAGAGATGTAGTCTGGAGTGCCAACCGCTGTGTCACAGTGCACCATCCCAGTCTGTAACCAGTCAATCCTTCAGTTAGACACATTTTCTCAAGCAAACCAAGTATGAATCATCAAGTATATACAGTTAAGTTTTAATGAGCGCTTATCAAATAAGTGTTAACTTAAAGCACAGCTAGGCACAAGCTATTCCACTGGAAGTATTGTGAGTAATGCTCTCTTTAGCACACTGCACAGCTGGAACAAGTGGAAAATGTGGTCCTCACAGAGTCCATCTTCATGCAGGTTCCGAAGTCGGCCAGTTTGAGGTGTCCGTGGCGGTCCAGGAGCATGTTGTCAGGCTTGACGTCGCGGTGGATGAAACCCAGGGAGTGGATGGCATCCAGTGCCATGACCACCTCGGCCGTGTAGAACCGGGCCCACTTCTCAGGCACATCGTAGGTACTGGTGAGGTTCACCAGGTCCCCTCCAGGCATGTACTCCATCACCATGTAAAGGTAACGGTCGTCTTGGAAGGCACAGCACAACTAGACACAGACCGGAAAGCAAAGACAATACAAGTTACAGGGTTTGTCTTCCATCACACAATTTTGATTTGATATTGTTTGTGCAGATCGTTTTAAAATCTGTTTTTGTCCTGTCTTGTTATACAATATATTATACACTCAGTGGCCAGTTTATTAAGTACACCAACCCGTTCACGAAAATGGTTTGCTCCTACAGACAGTGAGTTACGTGGCCGTGGCTTGCTATATAAGGCAGGCAGACCGGCAACAAGACATTAAGTTACTGTTCGATTTAACCTTGGAATGGGCAAAACGAGTGACTTAAGCGGCTGAGCGTGGCCAGGTGCGCCGGTTCCAGTATCTCAGAAACGGCCGGCCTCCTGGGCTTTTCACACACAACAGTATCCAGGGTTTTCCCGAGAATGGTGTGACAAACAAAAAACATCATGTCAGCGGCAGTCCTGTGGGTGAAAACAGCTAGTTGATGAGAGGTCTCAGAACAACAGTGGTGAGCAGAACGGCATCTCGGAGCGCACAACTCATCGGTCCTTGTCATGGATGGGCTATTGCAGCAGACAAAAGCACCGGGTTCCACTCCTGTCAACTAAAAACAAGAAGGAGCGGCTCCAGTGGGCAGGTGATCACCAACACTGGACAACTGAGGAGTGGAAAAACATTGCCTGGTCCGACGAATCCCGGTTGAGTATATATATGTGTGTGTGTGTGTGTCAGGTCTTACTTGTACGACCCAGGGACTGTTGGCGAAGGCCATAATATCCCTCTCCTCCCAGAAAAAGGCTGAGTCTGAGCGTTTTATCATCTCAAACTTGCTCAGCAGCTTCATGGCGTACACTTTCTGAGAGGCTTTGTGTCGAACCTGGGGGAAACAAAGGAATTAAAGAGACAAAAGAGAGATGGAAAAAGACACAAAGGGAGAGTCAAAACTAAGTGTTGTACGCAATACGCAGATGCTTAACATCTTGATGAAATAAAAAAATAAATACATCTCACCAGCTGAACCTCCCCAAACGCCCCTCTGCCGATCACCTTCACCCTGTCAAAGTCCTCAGACTTCATCTGAAAGTCCCGTAGGTGCCCCATCACCTTCTCATCTGCATGGAGAAGAGAGGGTGTCAGCCATCCACACACACACATTCACATCTTTACTATTACCAAACATACTTACATCTGTTTAAAAAGGTTTCTACATTTTTGTTTTTCCGTAGGGCAGGGTAGTCTAGATCTAGAACGAAGGCATTGATAGAATCCTGAAATAGAGAAAGAAAACTCATTAATTGGAAAAGATAAACCAACATAACATGCAATCAAGCAAAGTGAATGTGGGAGCGTTATTTCTGGGGTGTAATTAAACTTTTTACCCAAAACAATGAGGACATTTAAGTGCCACAAAAATTGAGTATAACATGTGTCCATTTCAATTCATTTAATTCAGGAATTGGGCATAAAATGTGATCTAATAAAAATTCCATAACATTGAATTGGAATTGACATAACAAGCATAAACCACAGATAATGTAGGGCAGTGGATTTGACAGCTGTCATTCTCTCAGATATTTGTATGAAGATGTGTCAAGAATAACATTACAACAATTATAACATTCATCTTCATATGTGCCGAGAAAAACATTACAACAGACCTTCCTAGAACCTTTCAGATCCTACAGTTGAAGTCGGAGGTTTGCATACACCGTAGTCAAATACATTTAAACTCAAGTTTTTCACAATTCCTGACATTTAATCCTAGTAAAGATTCCCTGTCTTAGGTCAGTAAGGATCACCACTTTATTTTAAGAATGTGAAATGTCAGAATAATAGTAGAGAGAATGATTTAATTCAGCTTTTATTTCTTTCATCACATTCCCAGTAGGTCAGAAGTTTACAGACACTCAATTAGTATTTGGTAGCATTGCCTTTAAATTGTTTAACTTGGGTCAAACATTTTGGGTAGCCTTCCACAAGCTTTGTGATGGCCACTCCAATACCTTGACTTTGCTGTCCTTGAGCCATTTGCCACAACTTTGGAAGAATGCTTGGTGTCATTGGCCATTTGGAAGACCCATTTGCGACCAAGCTTTAACTTCCTGACTGATGTCTTGAGATGTTGCTTCAATATATCCACATAATTTATCTCCCTCATGATGCCATCGATTTTATGAAGTGCACCAGTCCCTCCTGCAGCAAAGCACCCCCACAACATGATGCTGCCACCCCTGTGCTTCACAGTTGGGATGGTGTTCTTCGGCTTGCAACGTTCCCCTTTTACCTCCAAACATAACAATGGTCATTATGGCCAAACAGTTCTATTTTTGTTTTATCAGACCAGAGTACATTTCTCCAAAAAGTATGATCTTTGTCCCCATGCGCAGTTGCAAACCGCAGTCTGGCTTTTCATGGCGGTTTTGGAGCAGTGGCTTCTTCTTTGCTGAGCGACCTTTTAGGTTATGTCGATATAGGACTCGTTTTACTGTGGATATAGATACTTTTCTAACTGTTTCCTCCAGCATCTTCACAAGGTCCTTTGCTGTTGTTCTGGGATTGATTTGCACTTTCCGCACCAAAGTATGTTAATCTCTAGGAGACAGAAAGTGTCTCCTTCCTGAGTGGTATGACGGCTGCGTGGTCCCATGTTGTTTATACTTGCGTACTATTGTTGTACAGATGAACGTGGTACCTTCAGGCGTTTGGAAATTGCTCCCAAGGATGAACCAGACTTGTGGAGGTCTACAATTTTTTTTTTCTGAGGTCTTGGCTGATTTCTTTGGATTTTTCCATGATATCAAGCAAAGAGGCACTGAGTTTGAAGGCAGGCCTTAAAATACATCTACAGACACACCTCCGATTGACTCAAATTATGTCAATTAGCCTATCAGAAGCTTCTAAAGCCATGACATCATTTCCCAAGCTGTTTAAAAGCACAATCAACTTAGTGCATGTAAACTTCTGATCCACTGGAATTGTGATACAGTAAATGATATGTGAAATAATCTGTTTGTAAACAATTGTTGGAAAAATGACTTGTGTCATGCACAAAGTAGATGTCTTAACCAACTTTCCAAAACTATAGATTGTTAACAAGAATTTTGTGGAGTGGTTGAAAAACGAGTTTTAATGACTCCAACCTAAGTGTATGTAAACTTCTGACTTCAACTGTACATGCGTCTCTTTCTCACCCCCCAGTTTGTCCGTCTCTCTACTCTGCAGTGTACACAGAAGTCAGTGTACACTATACAGCTTGATGCCAGCTGTTTCATCATCTCCACTCCACTTCCCAATAAAGGACGTACCTCACACAGAACTACTATTTGAGGAGAAGAAGCACACAGACACACGCTCACTCTGACACAAACAGAAACACGCTGACGCTCACATTGACACGGCTCATCTCCCCTTCGAGCTCAGCAATACAGGAAATGATCCACCCCGCCCAGCACTCAGAAGATAATTTCACTGTGTCATGAAGCCGGTACCTCAGTGTGCAAGTCATTTCCTCTGTAGAGAGAGACAACTCCACGCAGCCCGCCTATCCCTACTCAATAGGCGGTGAGTAAAAAAAGTTAAGCTACACTTCATAACTAGTGGACTGTAGAAATTGTGAACTATTTACCTGTTATTTAATTAGAAACATCACTGTAAAATGGCTGATTGGTCATAACCAAAATTAAGTGAGTGTGGTATCTTAGAGTTCACTGGAAAAAAGCATGAGTAATGTGCAATTACAAAATGCACCTGCATTTGTGTTGATGCCTGTGAAGTAGTCTACAGTTACCAGGAAGACCTGCTACTTCACAACATAAGATTCGATTTTTACCACATATTTTCCTATGAAATATCTTGCTATAAATACCCTTTTCAACATGACTGTAAAATAAAGTCTCATCCTTCCTGGGGAAAAAAGCACCTAAATCCCGGAGCATCTTGTCAGGTACAGGTACTGATCACACATGTCAATCATGCATTACTGGACAGCCATTGGACAAGAGCCATCCATGGCAAAAACAACAAGATATACTTTGAGTCTGAACGTCCATTCCATGCATGTTTGTGGGCAACACCCGGGGAGATTAAGAACCCTTCTTTCAAACTTCCATCAAATCAAATCAAATCTTATTTATCATGTGCACCGAATAAAACAGGTGTAAACCTTAATGTGAAATGCTTATGCTCGAGAAACAGAGCTAAGAAAATATCTACTGGGGGCCTCCCGAGTGGCGCAGTGGTCTAAGGCACTGCATTGCAGTGCTAGCTGTGCCACTAGAGATCCTGGTTCAAGCTCTGTCACAGCTGGCCACGGCCCGGGAGAGCCATGGGGCAGCGCACAATTGGCCCAGCGTCGTCCGGGTTAGGCGAGTGTTTGGCCGGCAGGGATGTTCTTGCCCCATCTCGCACTAGCGACTCCTGTTGTGGGCCGGGCGCAATACATGCACAGTGTTTCCTCCGACACATTGGTGCACCTGTAGCGTATCATCCGTGTCATCGAGTCACTGGTACTTCTTGCTTTAGTTTTTGCATGTAAGCAGGAAATCAGGAGGATATAATTATGGTCATATTTGCCAAATGGAGGGCGAAGGAGAGCTTTGTATGCATCTCTGTGTGTGGAGTAAAGGTGGTCTAGAAATGTTTTTCCTCTGGTTGCACATGTGACATGCTGGTAGAAATGAGGTAAAACTGATTTAAGTTTGACTGCATTAAAGCTGCCGGCCACTAGGAGCACCGCTTTTGGATGAGCATTTTCTTGTTTGCTTTTGGCTTTATACAGTTCGTTGAGTGCGGTCTTATTGCCAGCATCGGTTTGTGGTGGTATATAGACGGCTACGAATAATATAGATGAGAACTCTCTTGGTAGATAGTGTGGTCTAAAGCTTATCATGAGGTACACTACCTCAGGTGAGCAATATCTCGAGACTTCTTTAACATTTGCCCTGGCGATACACAGAAAAACAAGCCCGCTCTATATTATCCATGTCGTCGTTCAGCCAAGACTCGGGGAAACATAAATATGACTGTTTTTAATGTCCTGTTGGTTGGATAGTCTCGACCGTAGATCACAGAGTTTGTTTTCCAGTGATTGCACGTTGGCCAATAGAACCGATGGTAATGGTGACTTACTCACTCGTCTACGAATTCTAACATGGCACCCCGACCTCTTTCCTCGGTATCTCCGCCTTTTCGTCACGCGAATGACGGGGATTTGGATCTGTTCTCCGTAAAGCAGTAAATCCTTCGACTCATTAAAGAAAAAAATCTTCGTCCAGTTCCGATGTCCAGAAGCTCTTTTCAGTCATAAGAGACGGTAGAAGTCACTTTATGTACATAATAAGTTATGAAAAAAACTAACAAAACAGCACAGTTGGTTAGGAGCCCGTAAAATGTCAGCCATCCTGTCTGGTGTGTGCAGTGGGCTTGTGTGTGTGTGTCCAGTGGGCCAGTGTATGCCTGTCTATGTGTGTGTGGGTGTCCAGTGGGCCAGTGTGCGCGTGTTGGTGTGTGTCCAGTGGGCCAGTGTGTACCTGTCTGTCTGTGTGTGTGTGTGTGTGTCCAGTGGGCCAGTGTGCGCATGTTGGTGTGTGTCCAGTGGGCCAGTGTGTGCCTGCGTGTCCAGTGGGTGCCTGTCTGTCTGTTTGTGTTTGTGTGTGTCCAGTGGGCCAGTGTGTGCGTGTTGGTGGGTTTCCAGTGGGCCAGTGTGTGCCTGCGTGTCCAGTGTGTACCTGTCTGTCTGTTTGTGTGTGTGTGTCCAGTGGGCCAGTGTGTGCCTATGTGTGTGAGTGTGTGTCCAGTGGGCCAGTGTGTACCTGTCGGTCTGTGTCTGTGTGTGTGTGTGTGTCCAGTGGGCCAGTGTGTACCTGTCGGTCTGTGTCTGTGTGTCCAGTGGGCCAGTGTGTGCCTGTCTGTATGTGTACATGTCCAGTGGGGCAGTGTATGCCTGCCTTTGTGTCTGCATGTCCAGTGTGTACCTGTCTGTCTGTTTGTGTGTGTGTGTGTGTCCAGTGGGCCAGTGTGTGCCTACGTGTGTGTGTGTGTGTCCAGTGGGCCAGTGTGTACCTGTCGGTCTGTGTCTGTGTGTGTGTGTGTGTGTGTCCAGTGGGCCAGTGTGTGCCTGTCTGTATGTGTACGTGTCCAGTGGGGCAGTGTCTGCCTGCCTTTGTGTCTGTGTGTCCAGTGGGCCAGTGCGTTCCTGTCTGTGTGTGTGTGTGTCCAGTGGGCCAGTGTGTGCCTGTCTGTATGTGTACGTGTCCAGTGTGTGCCTGCCTGAATGTGTCTGTGTGTCCAGTGGGCCAGTGTGTGCATGTCTGTGTGTGTCCAGTGGGCCAGTGTGTGCATGTCTGTGTGTGTCCAGTGTGCCAGTGTGTTCCTGTCTGTGTGTGTGTGTGTCCAGTGGGCCAGTGTGTGCCTGTCTGTATGTGTACGTGTCCAGTGTGTGCCTGCCTGAATGTGTGTGTGTGTCCAGTGTGTGCCTGTCTGTGTGTGTGTGTGTGTGTGTGTCCAGTGGGCCAGTGTGTGCCTGTCTGTATGTGTGTGTGTCCAGTGTGCCAGTGTGTTCCTGTCTGTGTGTGTGTCCAGTGGGCCAGTGTGTGCCTGTCTGTATGTGTACATGTCCAGTGGGCCAGTGTGTGCCTGCCTTTGTGTGTGTGTGTGTCTAGTGGCTGCCTGCCTGCATGTGTGTGTGTGTCCAGTGGGCCAGTGTGTGCCTGCCTGTGTGAGTGTGTGCCTGTGTGTGTGTGACCAGTAGGCCAATGTGTGCCTGTCTGTCTCTGTGTGTGTGTTTCCAGTGGGCCAGTGTGTTCCTGCCTGTGTGTGTGTCCAGTATGTTCCTGTCTGTGTGTGTGTGTGTCCAGTGGGCCAGTGTGTTCCTGTGTGTGTGTAAAGTGGGCCAGTGTGTTCCTGTTTGTGTGTGTGTCTGCCTGTGTGTGTCCATCAGTTATTGGGGGCTGGGGGAAGGAACCCATACGCACAGAGCTGAAGGGCATTATAAAAAATATGTCATGACCCAAACGTTGAAAATTACACACAGAGAAATGGGGTAGAAACAAAAATAGGACCCTAATGTAAACACCCAGCCCTAACCTAAATCTAAATTTAGGACCATCGTACATGCAAGTAACATACTGAATTCCTTCATTTCCACACATCTCTACAACTCTTAGAGATAGTGTCTGGGAAACTACAGAGCCATAGATAGACCTATCTATCAATGTTTTATGAATAGGTATGAACTCATCAGACAGGGATGTTAAATCAGGGACACTGACCGACCCACTGCTGCTATCTCATCAGTTCTCCCTTATCTGTCTGAACTACAGTGAAAAAACACTGCTGACAAGCACACTGCAAACCTGCCAATGTACTGGGTTGCATGGCAACGTCTTAGGAACATGATTCAGTGGGAGACGCAGTGAGGCCGAAGTTGATAACAGGCCACACAAGTCAATCTCTACCAAAATATAACACAATCATAATCAATCGTTCATCTAACAAAATGTAAGCACACCAGCTTGTAGAAGAATACAATATATGCATGTCAAGCTTGAAAACAGTCAAAGGAGAAGCTGAGAGAAATGGATGAAAAGAAATACAAAAAACAATATCTTGTTGGCAGCAGCAGCAAGTGTCTGTCCAATTGATCATTTCATTGGGAGATAGCGGGGTTAGTTGAGCCATTTTTACATATAGCATAATTCCGTCAAGGGAAATATCCATACGCACAAAAAGCTTATTTCTCAAAAATGTTGTGCACAATTTGGTTTACATCCCTGTTAGTGAGCATTTCTCTTTTGACAAGATAATCCATCCAATTGACAGGTGTGGCATATCAAGAAGCTGATTAAACAGCATGATCATTATACAGGTGCTCCTTGTGCTGGGGAAAATACAAGGCCACTAAAATGTGCAGTCGTGTCACACAACACAAAACCACAGATGTCTCAAGTTGAGGGAGCTTGCAATTGGCATGCTGACTGCAGGAATGTCCCCCAGAGCTGTTGCCAGATAATTGTATGTTAATTCCTCTACCATAAGCCGCCTCCATCGTCACTTTTGAGAATTTGGCAGCACAGTGGTTTGCGAAAGTATTCACCACCCGTGGCATTTTTCCTATTTTGTTGCCTTACGACCGGAAATTAAAATTAATTTTTTGGGGGTTTGTATCATTTGATTTACACAACATTCCTACCATTTGGAAGATGCAAAATATATTTTATCGTGAAACAACAAAGAAATAAGACAAAAAACAGAAAACTTGAGCATGCATAACTATTCACCTCCCCCAAAGTCAATACTTTGTAGAGACACCTTTTGCAGCAATTAAAGCTGAGTCTCTCTTGGGGTATGTCTCTATAAGCTTGGCACATCTAGCCACTGGGATTTTTGCACATTCTTCAAGGCAAAACTTCTTCAGCTCCTTCAAGCTGGATGAGTTCCGTTGGTGTACAGCAATCTTTAAGTCATACCACAGATTTTCAATTGGACTGAGGTCTGTGCTTTGACTAGGCCATTCCAAGACATTTAAATGTTTCCCCTTAAACCACTCGAGTGTTGGTTTAGCAGTATGCTTAGGGTCATTGTCCTGCTGGAAGGTGAACCTCTGTTGAGGGTACGGCTTAAAGTGGTCATATGGACAGATACTCCAATCTCTGGTGTGGAGCTTTGCAGCTCCTTCAGGGTTTTCTTTGGTCTCTTTGTTTCCTCTCTGATTAATGCCTTCCTTGCCTGGTCAGTGAGTTTTGGTGGGCGGCCCTCTCTTGGCAGGTTTGTTGTGGTGCCATATTCTTTCAATTTTTTAATCATGGATTTAATGGTGCTCTGTGGGATGTTCAAAGTTTTGGATATTTTTTTATAACCAAACCCTGATCTGTACTTCTCCACAACTTTGTCCCTGACCTGTTTGGAGAGCTCCTTGGTCTTCATAGTGCTGCTTGCTTGGTGGTGCCCCTTGCTTAGTGGTGTTGCAGACTCTGGGGTCTTTCAGAACAGGTGTATATATACTGAGATCATGTGACACTTAAATAAAGTCCACCTGTGTGCAATCTAACTAATTATGTGACTTCAGATGGTAATTGGTTGCAGCAGATCTTATTTAGGGGCTTCATAGCAAAGGGGGTGAATACATACGCACGCACCACCTTTCTGCCATCATCTCATGTTTCAGCATGATAATGCATGCACACAATTCCTGGAAGCTGAAAAAAGTCCCAGTTCTTTCATGGCCTGCATACTCACCAGACATGTCACCCACACCCATTGAGCACATTTGAGATGCTCTGGATTGACATGTACAACGGCGTGTTCCAGTTCCCGCCAATATCCAGCAAGTTTGCATTAAAGAGGAGTAGGACAACATTCCACAATCAACAGCCTGATCAACTCCATGCAAAGAAGTGTTGAGCTGCATGAGGCAAATGATGGTCACACCAGATACTGGTCTTCTGATTCATGCCCCTAACTTTTTTTTAAGGTATCCGTGCATATCTGTTTTCCCAGTCATGTGAAATCCATAGATTAGGGCCTAGGAATTTATTTTAATTGACAGATTCCCTTACATGAACTGTAACTCACTAATATCTTTTAAATTGTTGAATTTTTTACCATGTATTATCAGTTACCAGATTTAAAACCATGTCTATTTTCTATTTCCTAAACAATTCAACAATCACTTATTTGTCTTTCCATGATTTTAAGCATATTTTAACACATGCTTAACACCTTACAAACACTTCATACAAAAATTTTTAAGAACAAACTTTTAACATAGGCCAGGCTTTGTTGTTACCGCATATACCAGCAATAATGCCTTGCATTACATGTGGGAAGAAAACAACTATTTGCTCAACTTGTCATTGGCTCAACTTACCCCATGGTCATTACCCAAAGACAAACATTTTGACAATATGAGCCCACACAGCTGCAAGGATGCACTTTCATGCTAGGTTTAAAACCTCATATTTACACTTATAGAGACCCCGACTGATGTATAACACATTCAATTCATTTGACTTGGAGAAAATCTGATTTTTGGACCTAGCTTACCACTTTTTCCATGTGGTTTCTTCCTTCACAGAAACCATGAAATTACGACCTCTTCCTAAATAATTGGTCAAATTATTAATTTTGTGTATGGTTTTCTAGAAACAAGATTGGCTCAACTTAACCCACTCTCCCCTATCGGTATTATCTTTGTGTGACTTTCCTGTCACAAGCAAAGGCAAAACATCATTGAAGGGAAAAGAAAAATCATTTTCTGATTAAAGTATTATTATTACAAGTATTATTTATTATTATGAGTAATGCAGTTTATTATTATGATCCATTTCATATGAAGCCTTTATTTCATTGTATTAATTAAGAACACATTTTTGTTAGTTAAACCAAGAGCAACAGACCTGACTCCAACAGGGAACCTCCTCTCTCCATTTCCCAAACCCTCCTCCCTATCTCCAATCCCATCTCCAGGCGTGCGAAACAGAAAACAGCATTTGGACTTTAAAAGGCTTGAGTAAAAAGCTAATGTTTTGATCAAATTCCAGACGTTTAAAAATAGTTGCTGGGAGAAGTGGAGCCGGAGCCCAGGCAAAGTGAGGGGTATGCCAGGCAGAGCCCATAACTCTAAAATACTGGATCAGCCAGAGCCAGAGTCTCACAAATGGCAAGGGCCCCATGTTGTACTGTGACCAATGGAGGGAAACGGACAAGCACCACGTCTGTGTTTTGTCTAACTGCTGATGGATGTCTTGCCTGATATGTTCTGTTTTTGAACAGATGTGCTGGACGTCAGAGAAATGGAGCATGAGAGAAATGAACCCGTAGATGTGTTGTGGACTTATTCATCAAGTATATTATGTATTTTTCCATAGGTGATTTGACTACGGGTGATACTGTACATGGAGCTGGTGTGATGATGGCTCACTGCTTTGTATGTAGGAGTGTGCATGTGGTTATGTGAGCGTGTGCATGCACAGCGTTTCTGTGTCTGTGGGAAGCGGTCTCTACCCATGAAGAGGTGATGCTTGAAGTCAGATGGATAGAATGGTAAATGAGTAGGCGGAACACTTCTCCAAAGTACCTTCTACTCCCATCGCTGACATGTTGTCATGCATGAAAATAGAGTCCGACTCCACCCCTCCCCCCCACATGCAAACACACACAGTAATAAATCGTGCTTGCTTTAGCTAGAGACCTAGGTGCTTCTGAACCAAACACTGTTGTCATTTTATACTATGAGTAGGCAGCATTCATTTCAAATGAAGCACAGAGATCCACCTATAAAGGACTAAGTCTACTGGGCCATTGCATTTCAAATCTGACAGGATGGACTGAAGGACTGAAACTTAGCTACACCAAACAAGGCAAAAGAAATATCCAACACTAACTACTTCCGGTCGTAAGTTTAGCCCCTTGGCCTACAATTACAGAACACACTTGCTCTACATTTGCATGACCAGTGCAAACTAGCTAACATTCTGCATCCTGCACAGGAGCCGGGACTTCCGCTGCTAACAGAGAGAATGTAGGAGAAGGAATCGGGGAGGAGAGGGAGAGGCTGTCTCAAGAGAGGAGGTGTGCAGGGTTGTTTTGCACAACTTGGCCCTGGCCACCATCACACTGCCATATATGGCAGTGTTTCTCCCCACTGGCACATTGCACCCAGTGCTGCTGGTGAGCAGAGCGGTCACATTTAGAGACAAATCGGACAGAAAATCTGCCTCCTCCAAGTCAGAGCACAGCTGGAGCTGAGCAGAAGTGCCATGGAAGACTGAATTTCCCGCACAACTGGAGACAGGTGGAGAGAGAGAGAGAAGGAAAGAGAGGAAGAAGGGAAAGGGGACAGGGCAGAGAAAGGGAGATGAGAGTCAAAAGAGAAATTAATGTGGAAACAAATACAAGCAGAGATTAAACCTGGTCCTCAGATCATGAGAAGTGGATTCATATTTTGCACCACTTACAGGCAATTGCAGAAGTGTAACTTCATCTTAGCGATCTGCTGGGGTAAGAGCCTCCAAGTTCTGTGCTTTGCAATGGCTTCACTGTGATGTCGGCCCCTAGATAACACTCTACCATTAATCTTGAACAAAGTACACAAACTTCAACACATCAATTCAAACAATGTGTCTCCTATCCACAGAAACATCCTAATTATCAATCAGTAAAGTCATCTTGTTGGCACTAACCATAACATGGCGCTACAGCAAAGAGAAGGGAGAATGGCAGTCTGCTACTAAACATTTACCCAATCAATTACTCAAATCTATTCTCAATACCCAAACAAAGCCCATTGATGATATTACTTCCTTCAGATGGCACCACCTATGCCAGCCAATGCTAAACTCAGACCATACAAAAGTACAGACCCAGAAATCAATGGTGCCATTGCCAAGAGTGTGGTTCCACTCAAATTAAGCCACATATATAAATAATCAAAACAAGCAGGCAACTAATAGTAACGCACTGGCAGTATGTCAGTGAATACATACAAACAGTATATGGACTTTCTAGGGCATCTGCATGTTTTAACAAGAATTAGATGAAACCTCCAACAGACATTTAGCACCAGAGAGAAGTTTGATATACATTGTAATGCCGTCGGGGGTACGCCAAATAAAAATGTGATTCATTTTGAGAATGACACAAATATTAATTTTCACAAAGTTTGCTGCTTCAATGTCTTTAGATATTTTTGTCAGATGTTACTATGGAATACTGAAGTATAATTACAAGCATTTCTTAAGTGTCAAAGGTTTTTATTGACAATTACATGAAGTTGATGCAAAGAGTCAATATTTGCAGTGTTGACCCTTCTTTTTCAAGACCTCTGCAATCTACCCTGGCATGCTGTCAATTAACTTCTGGGCCACATCCTGACTGATGGCAGCCCATTCTTGCATTCAGTTTGTCAGAATTTGTGGGGTTTTGTTTGTCCACCCGCCTCTTGAGGATTGACCACAAGTTCTCAATGGGACTAAGTTCTGGAGAGTTTCCTCGCCATGGACCCAAAATATTGATGTTTTGTTCCCCGAGCCACTTAATTATCCCTTTTGCCTTATGGCAAGGTGCTCCATCATGCTGGAAAAGGCATTGTTCGTCACCAAACTGTTCCTGGATGGTTGGGAGAAGTTGCTCTCAGAGGATGTGTTGGTACCATTCTTTATTCATGGTTGTGTTCTTAGGCAAAATTGTGAGTGAGCCCACTCCCTTGGCTGGGAAGCAACCACACACATGAATGGTCTCAGGATGCTTTACTGTTGGCATGACACAGGACTGATGGTAGCGCTCACCTTGTCTTCTCCAGACAAGCTTTTTTCCCAGATGCCCCAAACAATCGGAAAGGGGATTCATCAGAGAAAATGACTTTACCCCAGTCCTCAGCAGTCCAATCCCTGTACCTTTGGAAGAATATCAGTCTGTCCCTGATGTTTTTCCTGGAGAGAAGTGGCTTCTTTGCTGCCCTTCTTGACACCAGGCCATCTTCCAAAAGTCTTCACCTCACTGTGCGTGCAGATGCACTCACACCTGCCTGCTGCCATTCCTAAGCAAGCTCTGTACTGGTGGTGCCCCGATCCCGCAACTGAATCAACTTTAGGGGACGGCCCTGACGCTTGCTGGACTTTCTTGGGCGCCCAGAAGCCTTCTTCACAACAATTGAACCGCTTTCCTTGAATTTCTTGATGATCCGATAAATGGTGAATTTAGGTGCAATCTTACTGGCAGCAATATCCTTGCATGTGAAGCCCTTTTTGTGCAAAGCAATGATGACGGCACGTGTTTCCTTGCAGGTAACCATGGCTGACAGAGGAAGAACAATGATTCCAAGCACCACCCTCCTTTTTAAGCTTCCAGTCTGTTATTCGAAATCAATCAACATTACAGAGTGATCTCCACCCTTGTCCTCGTCAACACTCACACCTGAGTTAACGAGAGAATCACTGACATGATGTCAGCTGGTCCTTTTTTGGCAGGGCTGAAATGCAGTGGAAATGTTTTTTGGGGATTCAGTTCATTGGCATGGCAAAGAGGGACTTTGCAATTAATTGCAATTCATCTGATCACTCTTCATAACATTCTGGAGTATATGAAAATTGCCATCATACAAACTGAGGCAGCAGACTTAGTGAAAATTAATATTTGTGTCATTCTCAAAACTTTTGGCCACGACTGTATGTATATATACAGTGGGGCAAAAAAAGTATTTAGTCAGCCACCAATTGTGCAAGTTCTCCCACTTAAAAATATGAGAGACCTGTCATTTTCATCATAGGTACACTTCAACTATGACAGACAAAATTAGAAAAAAAAATCCAGAAAATCACATTGTAGGATTTTTCATGAATGTATTAGCAAATTATGGTGGAAAATAATTATTTGGTCAATAACAAAAGTTTAACTCAATACTTTGTTATATACCCTTTGTTGGCAATGACAGAGGTCAACCGATTTCTGTAAGTCTTCACAAGGTTTTCACACACTGTTGCTGGTATTTTGGCCTATTCCTCCATGCAGAGCTCCTCTAGAGCAGTGATGTTTTGGGGCTGTTGCTGGGCAACACAGACTTTCATCTCCCTCCAAAGATTTTCTATGGGGTTGAGATCTGGAGACTGGCTAGGCCACTCCAGGACCTTGAAATGCTTCTTACGAAGCCACTCTTTCGTTGCCCGGGCGGTGTGTTTGGGATCATTGTCATGCTGAAAGACCCAGCCACGTTTCATCTTCAATGCCCTCGCTGATGGAAGGAGGTTTTCACTCAAAATCTCACAATACATGGCCCAAATCATTCTTTCCTTTACATGGATCAGTCGTCCTGGTCCCTTTGCAGAAAAACAGCCCCAAAGCATGATGTTTCCACCCCCATGCTTCACAGTAGGTATGGTGTTCTTTGGATGCAACACAGCATTCTTTGTCCTCCAAACACGACGAGTTGAGTTTTTACCAAAGAAGTTATATTTTGGTTTCATCTGACCATATGACATTCTCCCAATCTTCTTCTGGATCATCAAAATGCTCTCTAGCAAACTTCAGACGGGCCTGGACATGTACTGGCTTAAGCAGGGGGACACGTCTGGCACTGCAGGAATTGAGTCCCTGGTGGCGTAGTGTGTTACTGATGGTAGGCTTTGTTACTTTGGTCCCAGCTTTCTTCAGGTTAGTCACTAGGTCCCCCCATGTGGTTCTGGGATTTTTGCTCACCGTTCTTGTGATCATTTTGACCCCACGGGGTGAGATCTTGTGCCCCAGATCGAGGGAGATTATGAGTGGTCTTGTATGTCTTCCATTTCCTAATAATTGCTCCCACAGTTGATTTCTTTAAACCAAGCTGCTTACCTATTTCAGATTTAGTCTTCCCAGCCTGTGCAGGTCTACAATTTTGTTTCTGGTGTCCATTGACAGCTCTTTGGTCTTGGCCATAGTGGAGTTTGGAGTGTGACTGTTTGAGGTTGTGGACAGGTGTCTTTTATACTGATAACAAGTTCAAACAGGTGCCATTAATACAGGTAACGAGTGGAGGACAGAGGAGCCTCTTAAAGAAGAAGTTACACGTCTGTGAGCCACAAATCTTGCTGGTTTGTAGGTGACCAAATACTTATTTTCCACCATAATTTGCAAATTAATTAATTTAAAAATCCTACAATGTGATTTTCTGGATTTCTTTTCTCATTTTGTCTGTCATAGTTGAAGTGTACCTATGATAAAAATTACAGGCCTCTCTCATCTTTTTAAGTGGGAGAACTTGCACAATTGGTGGCTGACTAAATACTTTTTTGCCCCACTGTATATAAATATTTATTTATTTTTACATATTCTCAAACAGCCCATTTATAGTTTCCAACGGGGCTATACATTTGGCTGAGGTTTTTCATCCTCGCCTGAGTAGTGTCGTTTCACTGCCAAAAATAAAATCACACCATATAATGTACATATAACAACACAATGTCAAATACAGGTAGCCTAGTCAAATAATTAACATCCAATCACATTAACCGTTACTATCTCGCGGGAATTCCACTAATGGTCCATATGTAGCCAAATGTAGCTGCTGCTCATGTTGGTATCTGTACTGATGGCGCAAAAGCCATGACAGGGAGACATAGTGGTGTGGTAACACGTGTGCAAGCAGTTGCTCCCGACGCCACTTGGGTACACTGCAGCATCCACTGAGAGGCTCTTGCTGCCAAGGGAATGCCTGACTGCTTGAAAGATGTTATGGACACTACAGTGAAAGTAGTTAACTTTGTTAAAGCAAGGCCCCTGAACTCTTGTGTATTTTCTGCACTACGCAATGATATGGGCAGCAACCATATAACACTTTTACAACATACAGGAGTGTGCTGGTTATCAATTGGCAAAGTATTGACATGTTTTTTGTAATTGAGAGATGAGCTTAAAGTTTTCTTTACTGACCATCATTTTCACTTGTCTGACCGCTTGCATGACGACGAGTTTCTCACATGACTGGCCTATCTGGGTGATTTCCTTTCTCGCCTGAATGAGCTGAATCTAGGATTACAGGGACTCTCAGCAACTATATTCAATGTGTGGGACAAAATTGAGGCTATGATTAAGAAGTTGGAGCTCTTCTCGGTCTGCATTATCAAGGACAACACACAGGTCTTTCCATCATTGTATGATTTTTTTGTGTGCAAATGAACTCAAGCTTTATGGACAATGTCAAATGTGATATAGCGAAGCACCTGAGTGAGTTGGGTGCACAATTACGCAGGTACTTTCCCAAAACGAATGACACAAACAACTGGATTCGTTATCCCTTTCATGCCCTGCCTCCAGTCCACTTACCGATATCTGAACAAGAGAGCCTCATTGAAATTGCAACAAGCGGTTCTGTGAAAATTGAATTTAATCAGAAGCCACTGCCAGATTTCTGGATGGGCTGCGCTCAGAGTATCCTGCCTTGGCAAATCAGGCTGTTAAGACACTGATGCCCTTTGCAACCACATACCTAAGTGAGAGCGGATTCTCGGCCCTCACTAGCATGAAAACTAAATACAAGCACAGACTGTGTGGAAAAAGATTTAACACAGACTCTCTCCAATACAACCCAACATTGTAGAGTTATGTGCATCCTTTCAAGCACACCCTTCTCATTAACCCATGGTGAGTTATTCACAATTTGATGAACAACTAAGGTTTTATATGTAAGATGGTTAAAATAAAGAGCAAATTGATTGATTATTATTATATTATTATTTGTGCTCTGGTCCTTAGAGCTCTTTGTCACTTCCCACAAGCCGGGTTGTGACAAAAACTCACTCTCATTCTTATGTTTAATAAATGTATTTTATAGTGTGTGTGTGTGGCAGGCCTACAATGATGGAAAAAAACAAAATTTCAGAGTGCACTGACACTGGTGCTAGATGGGATATGCAGCTGGAGGTTGAATGTTTAAAGGGGTACAGGACTATAAAGAGTTTGGGAAGCTCTGGACTAGTGTAACCAATGCACTTTGACACATTTAATTGAGATGTTGCGAGTTCAGCTTGATGTCAATAGTTTTTTAGTCTCTCTCGCCAGACTGAGTGCTCCGCATGCTTCACAGCGACAGTGAGAAGAGATTAATCGTTTATATAATTCCATCATTTGCAAGTTGTCACTCACAGCGGAAGCTTGAAATTGAAGCTGTGTCGAGTCTGGCTGTCACATTTGAGACGTGAGAATTGAAAAAAATAGTTATGTCATACCAGGACAATTCCACCACAATGGAACTGGGCTGAGAGTCAGATCTTTCACTTAAAAAGTATGCCAAACAAAAAACATTGATTTAAAAGTTTAAGAAAACATACAACTATATGCACATGGACATTTGTTTTTTAAACATACACTGAACATTTTATAAAAACATTTACTGGAAGAACTGTGCAGATGCAAATTTTGGCAACATAATTAAAATCTCCCTCAGTTTGTGTCCACCTTTTCCCAAAACAATATCTGATCTGAATGAAGATTCAACTATGTCTGCAGAAAGAATGGGGTGTCAGGTATGACATGACAAATTGACTTTGATCAAATCTCTTTTGGGTATTAAACTACACTAAGTGAAGTAGTTTTACACCCAGCAAGACCAACGAAAAAACAAGACCACATTTTCTTGGACCAGACCAAATCTGAACCAATTATACACGTCTATGTTTCACAAGTTTGGACAAAGTACAGCACAGAACATTAGAGTTAAGTTCAGTACAGCAGAGTATAGTTCAGTACAGTACATTATAGTGTACTCAACTCGTGTACAACTGTCCAAATTCAATAGCCGAAATTACATTACTCATTTTTTGATAGCATAATTACGTTTTTTTTTATTAATCACTTAATAATTCATAAACAAAATCGATATCAAAAACACTAATTGACAGGTCTACCTTCACTTGTTACTTCTGTGAACTTGTATTATCCTCCCTCCCCATGACAGAGAGATATTAGAAAATATCTTAAAAGGTATGTGGGTTTTTTGCAAAAGTAATTCTCAAGGCACAAGGCAATGTTTCTTTAAAAAACTAACAGAAGGCAGAGTAATTTCTCATAAAATAAATGTGTGTTGATATTAGTTGGCAGGGGTCTTCACTTCCACATTATTGTGTTTTGATGTATTAATAATACCTTTCAAGACTTTCTGGATGTTTTCTTAGACCCATTTTCCATCTGTTGGAACTGAAATCAAAGCCTTTGCTTAATCCACATTTTTAGGATGGAAAATGCTTGAAAAATGTATATATACTTTAATAAAATATATATTTTGACTCTTAGCTTTCATTTCACATTTTCCTACAAACTTCAAGTTGGTGCTCAGGGGTCCTTTTACGTGGAAATGACCATCAGCTGCCTATTCTGGCTGCAATAATAATATCAATGGTTATCTAAAAATTATGTATAGAGTGGGCATCATAAGTTTACACCCCCATGGATTTTTTTCACATTTTGTTGCATTACAAAATTCAATTTAAATAGATCTAATTGGGATTTTTTTTGTCATTGAGCTACACAAAATACTCCATAATGTCAAAAGTGAAAAGAACATTTTACAAAGGTTTACAAATGAATACAAATTAAATAACTAAAATATAGTTGTTGCATAAGCCTAAATTAGTTCAGGAGTAAAATGTGGCTTAACAAATCACAAAATAATGGATTCACTTTGAAATAGAGATTTGACATGACTTATTTAATGACTACCACTTCCGTTAGTCAAGTACTGAGTTTGAACCACATATTCAACTACAAAGACCAGGGAGCTTTTTCAAAAGCCTCAAAGAAGGGCAGTGATTAGTAGATGGGTAACAATAACAAATCAGACATTGAATATATCTTTAAGCATGGTAAAGTTTAAATTATGTATTAAACCACCAAGACAACAAAGATACAGTCGTCCTTCTGAACTGAGCTGCAGGAAAGGAAGGAAACTGCTGAGGGATGCCACTATGAGGCCAATGGTGATTTTAAAACAGCTACAGAGTTAATTGACTGTGATGGGAGAAGACTGAGGATGGATCAAGAACATTGCAGTTACTCCACAATAATGACCTAAATGACAGTGAAAAGAACAATATACAGTACCAGTCAAAAGTTTGGACACACCTACTCATTCAAGGGATTTGCTTTATTTGTACAATTTTCGACATTACAGAGTAATAGTGAAGACATCAACACGATTAAATAACACATGGAATCATGTAGTAACCAAAAAAGTGTTAAACAAATCAAAATAGATTTTAGATTCTTCCAAGTTGCCACCCTTTGTCTTGAAGAGAGCTTTGCACAGTCTTGGCATTCTCTCAAACAGCTTCATGAGGAATGCTTTTCCAACAGTCTTGAAGGAGTTCCCACATATGCTGAGCACTTGTTGGCTGCTTTTCCATCATTCTGTGGTCCCACTCATCCAAAACCATCTCAGTTGGGTTGAGGTTGGGTGATTGTGGAGGCAAGGGCATCTGATGCAGCACTCCATCACCCTCCTTGGTCAAATAGCCATTACACAACCTGGAGGTGTGTTTTGGGTCATTGTCCTGTTGAAAAACAAATGATAGTCCCACTAAGTACAAACCAGATGGGATGGCATATCACTGCAGAATGCTGTGGTATCCATGCTGGTTAAGTGTGCCTTGATTTCTAAATAGATCACAGACAGTGTCACCAGCAAAGTACCCCACACCATCTCCTCCATGCTTTACGGTGGGAACCACACATGCGGAGATCATCCATTCATACACTCCTTGTTTCACTAAGATACAGCATTTGGAACCAAAATCTCACATTTGGACTCATCAGACCAAAGGACAGATTTCCACCGGTCTCATGCCCATTGCTCGTGTTTCTTGGCACAAGCAAGTCTCTTCTTATTACTGGTGTCCTATAGAAGTGGTTTCTCTGCAGCTGTCATCAAGGCAAAGAGTGGCTACTTTGAAGAATCTCAAATCTATTTTGATTTGTTTGACACTTTTTTGGTTACTACATGATTCCATATTTGTTATTTCATAGTTGATGTCCTCACTGTTATACTATAATGTAGAAAATAGTCAAAATAAAGAAAAACCTGGAATGAGTCGGTGTGTCCAAACTTTTGACTAGTACTGTAAATATACACACATACATACATATATTCCCAAAACATGCTAAATCTATGCAACAAGGCACTAAAGTTATACTGCAATAAAACACAGCGAAGGATTACAACGCTTTGCCTTTAGGCCAAAAAGTATGTTAGTGGAAAATACAACAACACATCATTGAGTATCTGCCTCCTTATTTTCAAGCATGGTGGTGGCTGCATCATGGTATGGGTATGATTGATGTCGGCAAAGACTGGGGAGTTTCTCAGAATAAAAAGAAACTTAATGGACCTAAGCACAGGCAAAACCCTAGAGGAAAACGTGCTTCAGTCTGCTTTAAACCAGACACAGGGAGAGGAATTCACCTTTCAGCAGGAAATTAACCTACAACACAATGCCAAATCCAAATCTACACATCAACACAATGCCAAATCTACACTGGAGTTGCTTACCAAGAAGATCCTGAGTGGCCAAGTTATAGTTTTGACTGAAGTCTGCTTGAAAATCTATGGGAAGAGTTTAAAATGGCTTTCTAGCCATGACCCCCAGCAATTTGACAGCAAATAAGGTACAAATATTGTGCTATACAGGCATGCAAAGTTCTTAAGAGACTTACCCAAAAAGAATCACTAGTGTAATTGCTTCCAAAGGTGTTTGGAATATGTATTGATTCAGGGGGGTGCATACTTATGTAATCAAGGTATATTAGCATTTCATTTTTCATTAAAAAAACACATTGACAGAATATTGTGTAGATCTTGACAAAAAAAAGAGCCACTTAAATCCATTGCAATCCCACTTTGTAACACAAAATGTGAAGAAATCCAAGGTGGGTGAATATTTGTGATACCCACTGTAGGTGCATATAGAAACAAACAAATTAAACAACACGTTTCTTTGACAACAACGAAACTCTAATATCAGAATAGAAATAAGTTACTGGTGTGAATCTGGCTTTGAAACTCAAATCAAACATTCATTTTGAGCCAGTGAGAGAGGAGAGGTGCAGTTAGATAAAGAGAATAGTGAAAGGGGAAAGTGCAGCAATTCAGAGGGACTTTGAGACCCATATATAGCTCCAACTATTTACTCAATGAGGTCATTTCCTTGAGGACAGTGAAAAGGCTGCAATCAAGTGTGCCTAGTTAGGCCTATCTCAAGAAATGCCCTCTCTTTCATGCTGCTAGCCCCGAGTGGCCGTTTTGGCGTTCAGGTTTCATCTTTTAATACCACGTGGTTATCAGTACAGTGGTTGATGCTGGTGACTGAAAACAGTTACCCAGTCAGCACTGATGCTCTGCCAAATAAAGGGGATCAGTAGGGCTGGAGCCTGGAGAAAAATACTGCCATCAGTGATGTTTTACTTCAAGCCTCCATGATACAGTATAACGTGTCTAAGCTGATACAGAGCACTCCTGAAATTAAAAGGGTGTGCCCTGGGATTATATTAGATAGCAGTATAGGAGAAGGAGCAACAGAATACAGGAATGTTACTTTACTACACAGTTTTGCAGGTGAAAATGACTATCAACTTAGTTGACATTGCAAAATATGCCAACTGGGCAGGATTTTTCACACTAGCCAGCAATGTACTCAGCTCATGAAATATCTCAACTACAATTTTTATTGAAATAGTTCAAACATATAGCTAATCAAAGTTCAACATTTCTTTTAACACTATAAAACACTAAGTGCATTCCAGTTAATAAAGAAAAAATAAGTAACATTAATGGGTCAATTTGAAAGTGCCAGAGGGAGAAAAACAAACAGCCAACACTGCAGATCAGATCCTGTTGACTGGCCTGAGTTTCCTACCCCTGAACCTGTACTGAACACACCTCACTCTCTCATCTGCCTGTTAAAAGCAGGCCATCTGATCCAGTTCACATTCCGAGATGGCAGAATGAATGCCATCTCATTCCTGAAGCTTTCCAGGAGACCTTAGTCAGTCTGCTGCAGTACCAGACAGGTCAGCAATAGTTGTCCTCCTCTATGTAGCCCAAACTAGTCTACACACACTCCTCTGATACGAGTTCCCTCCTATCCTTCCTTTTAATGGATAAATTGCACACTCCATTTAGGAGAATCCCAATTCACTAGTACCCATTCAAATACATTTTGAAACACTGCATTCTTCATCCTATTACACACATTAAACACATTCAAGTCAACAGTCCTTCAGTCATTCATAAGATTCACACTGCTCAGTTGTGTAGTGAAACCTTGGCGCGGTAACTGACAGATCACAGGCTGCATTCCACTGAGTGTGGGCCTAATTTCAAGTGGTAGTCAGTCCTACACTGCATCAGATCACATCAGGGATGGCCCTGTGATAAGAAACCCCCTTTGAAGAGCAGCTTGACATTCCTGAAACACTCCAGGGACATGTTTTAGGCCTACTCTCTATTTTAGACTATTATCTCATATGTACATTGTGCAAAACAAGAAGCGTACAGGAAGAAACACATTTACAGGAAGTAAGGACATTAAAAAAAGGCCCAGGCATTGTTCTGCTGAGGCAACACGTTCCTTATCCAGGATAATTATATAGAAGCAGCTGTTATAGGTGTTAATGGAGGTCGATGACTAAGTATGTGTGTGTTCATAATTTATCATTAGGCAATGTTTTTAAAGTGAACAATGGATGGTATATCAGGAAAGGTCTGAATGTGAGAGCATGTAGAAACAGGTCTGACTACATTATTGCAATGCCTGATGCTTGCCTCTGTGCCTTCTTCATAGCAGACAATAACAGAAAGTGAGAGTTGGCCAAAAATGGCTTGGGAGGATACAGCCTGTTCAGTCCTACGCACTCCTCCCACTCAACTTCAGTCTAGAACAGTCATCAAGCTTTGATATCTATCTCCTACTCCTTCCCAGGAAATAAACACTTTTCAGCTGAGGATTCAGTCACTGTATATAAATTAGACCGATTATGCACTTTTAACAGATGGATTCTTAATTCAACCGGTGAACTCCGGTTCAGAAACTGCTTGACATTTTTAATAGTGTCTGAGGGAGATTCACCAGGAAACACTTCAAATCCTGAATGTGTAAATCATGAGTGTTTATGATCTTGGTGTGGCCATTTCAGGCTGGACCAACTATTTGGCTATCACAATAGGTTTCTGCAGAATGTTTTCAGGCCTATAGACAGATGACAGTCCTCTCGACATTCCACAGCAGTGAGTAGGCCTGTATTGGTAAACACTCCCAAAACGTTCACTTATTATTATCCTTTTAAACAGTTGGCTTGGGGCGAAAACCCACTCCTCTCTTTGGCAGTTACTACAACGCATCCGTTTGTAGACAAGGGCACGTGTGACATGCCGTTGGTACCCGTCTGGTGCCAAACATGACAATGTGGCGCATATCCCATACAAGTCAGTGGGCCAATCCCTTGATAGGCGGGAGATCGTTCAGGGACTTGACCGGAAGAAACGTGTCCATAGAAGTAGGCTAACCTTCAGGGCTATGCACATTTTCCAATAATCTTAAAACAGATTTAATGCAGTTAGCCTACAGCTATAGCTGTGTTGTCTGCTGCATCAGATGCCCTCATATCACGAGAAAAACATATGGCTCAACTATTTTCGATCCTTATACCCTTACATAGGCCTATGTTGCCTGGAATCCCGATGTTGAATTGCATGGAATTCTAAGTCAGGCAGAAATTAGCATTTGAATCAGGATCTATTGACATATAGGCTACACATTGTCACAGGATAGGCTACACATGATGCTGTAATAGGTGACAACTTAATGCTAAATAATAACGATGTGTTTAGAATTTTTGTTACTCTAAAATATAGTGTAACAGGCCTATTCTTTCTGAAGTAAATGTTGACCTGAATCATGAAAGGCTTGGTGGTGAGGAAGTTAGCTAAACCTTGCCCAATACCGCGCAGCCAGCGAATGATAGGATTTGGCTACAATGTCGACATCGGCAACATCACAATTGATACATATTGGTTAAATGGCGTAAGAAGTCTACTGCTACAATGCATCATGTTGGTTGCTTCAAAGTGCGCGAAGGGAAAACAGAATAGGCCCTATTAATAATTAATAAAATATTAGCAGACTTACGAGTAAACTTTCCAAGTTTATCGCAGATCTTGGATCTTTGATCATGGCCTCCAGCTTTTTCAACCGGTTTTCCATCCTTCTCTCTGCACCAAGTGACATTTTTGCGATTGATTAATGCCCGTTTCTTTTACATATAAAACGAGCCTTATGAGAACTGTTTGGGTTTACATGGGGAAAAGTCTTTTTGTTCTTGGGCAATGGCCGTGGGCCTAGCAGCCTCCTTCTATAATCGCCTCGGAATTGCAGTATCCACAATGTAGAAGAAAAAAAATAATCCACCATAAACGGAGAAGCGCAGCTCCGCAAATTTGCCAATTAGTCCGGAGATTTAGTTGAACGCAAATCAAGATAGACATTTATAGTACCATATTCCATATGACTGTTCTCTGTGATCCACACCGCGATTAAGTTAGAATTTTAAGAAGATTCAGCAACAGGGCGTTTTCTTGCCCCCCTCCCTTCTCTTTTTGGGCGCTCCGATGTGCTATGCTTAAATTTAAAAAAATGTGTTTCCAAAACAGTCGAAAGTGTTTAAAATCCAACATTTGAAACACTCAAATTACATGGATTTTGTAATTGCATCACTGTCATAAGCAAATTGACAGAGTATGGCGTTCTCCAAAATAGCTTGAGCGATGAACAGTTTAAAAACGTTTTCAATCAGCTCCTCTCCTATGCACTACAGAACTATTTCGGTATGTATCCCTGCATGACGAAAAACTAAGGGTTGTCGGAATGTCTAACTGCAGTTAGCCACCGTGGATTCCTCGTACATACTCCACTTCCAGAGCTAGTTCTCTCCTCCCTCCTCTGACATCAACACGCAGACACAGCCGCCTCATTTACCCATAAGCCTTCTCTGTCTCAAATCAAGCTGCTGTTCAACGTGGGAAGCTGTATCATGAGGAATAATAGAGCTATGTGACGACTACTCTCCTAAAGTTTTACAAGTACATTCTTCACACTCAGTAATGATTCACCTGATTGACACATTCTTTCCACTTATGCCCCACCATCTCTTGATATTGTTATAATAGTAAAGTTTTTATGGCTGTGTGCAACGATCATGAAGTGTGCAACAAGTATGCTACTTCCAGATGATATCATAACTGCAAGTTAATAGATGTCTGAATATTAGTTGTTGGATTTAAATGTAACATCTGGCCTCCCAGCAGCGCCATCTGACTTCTGACATCAGTGTAGCGATTTGGGGGGGCTAGCCAACTGGGACTTGAACAGGTGTCCCTCAAATGTCCCTGCGACTATCAATTGAACACATTGCAACAAGACATTTAAACCTCTTGACGGCTTGCCAGGTGTTGTACTAAGGTAGATACAATTCTATGTTTAATTGGTCAGCATCACACTATTGCAGTAGACATACTGTAGGCCTACACATACTACAATGTACTGTTGCTTATGTCCGTCCATTGATTTCAATGATGACATTTCTCCCAGTAATTATAATCTATGTGTGGTGTTGTTTTGATACATTGTGTTTATGCCAATGCATGTAGCTGTTCAGGCAGATGTGAAACCCCCATGGTTTGCTACAGGAGGGGCTGATGTATTCAGCAATGGGAAGGGGGACCCCTGCTGGTGGGCTATTAAGGTGGGTAGTGCACAGTGGGGAAAGCGCCATAGGATGGCGCCATAGCCACAGGCACCTACTGTACATCCCTGCAGTAGAGTATCAATGTGCCACTGTGGTTGCATCAGTCTAGATGCTGTGTAGGCTGGTGCAGACTTTTTGCTGCTTGCCACCCCAAGTGTTCTGTGATGCACAGTGGATGCTATGACACAATGTGACCAATACATATTTTTGTGCTTATGCTCCACGGTGAGAGAAGGAATTCATGTGTGTGTGTGTGTATGTCTGTGGTTAAACAGATATTGACAAAGATGAAACAAGTTGGTGTGTGCCTCTATTTATTAGTCTCCATAAGCAATTCACTGAATAAAGCAAATACTGTTACAGCACAAAATTATTATTTTCAAAGCAATCTTGGCAACAAGTTATAGTAACAACTTCATAATAAAAAGACAACAGTTATATCCATTTCTTGCAGTTTTCTTCACTTTAATTAAATAATACTATAAAATGTACACAAAGGTTGATAATTCACCACTAGATAAAACATAGAAGGGGAAGGAGGATGTTTGTTGGTGGTGTAGGAAGAAGGGTCCTTTAACAAAATGTGAGGGTTGGGTTTATACAAGTCACAGAAAGCTGATCATCTATACATCAACACTAGCAACATAACAACGTTGTTTTTTGTCCATTTTATTTTGTACAAAGTGGGGAGTCTTTACAAGCGAGCATCATCGTCTGCACTGTAGAGTACACAAGTGAGAGTTAAGGCAGATTTTTTGTTCACATTTGAAAAGTGACATGAGAAATGTCATGTTTTTGTTTAGTTTAGTATGTCTACTCTCTATCAAGATTTTGAATAGGAAGTTGTCATTGCATATCTTAGGCTGTTGACCTAGCCTATTTAATTCCATTAAATGGGTGCTGGATTTTTGCTTTTATTCTTCATCTCTCCCCAATGAAATAGACAGTTATTTCCACTTCATTCCTTTAAGTAGCATTTGCAAGACTGACGATGCTGGCACTGGAGGGGTGAATTGGCCTTTCGGTCACAACGATGAAGGCGATATTAAGGTGTGTGTGTGTGGCATTGTTGGTATGTTAGGGTGAGGGGGGCTATGCGTCAGGGCCACTATGCGTCAAAGGTCTGTGGAAGTGCTTCAAAAATCATAGTTGTGAATATTTTCAGTTCAACTGTGTTCGCAGCAAAGAATACCTACCCTGACACCTAGTGGCAATTCTTAGCTCCACACAGTTATTTATATTTTACTGAGATGCCTCCAGTCCAACAGACAATGGCAGCAGTGGTCGGCTGAAATCAGTTGAACACACACAGACCCAGACACACATTTCTGCTGTCAGACGAAAAGCCCGACCTGTTTCATTGTCTCAGTTTCAACTGTCTCCAACATCTGTCAAGAACCGCAGACACTACAAGTTTCCAGTTTCAAGGCTATATTTGTCGAAGTATCTCTGGTTCGCACATATGGTGATGAGGTCAAGTAAAAGTGAATGAAAGAATGGAAATGATTCCTCATTATCTCTGTTTCCTATGTGATCTCTAATTTTGGTTGAAATCATTGAGGATTAGTCAGTGCAAAAGATATTTGTTTGCAAATTACCTGCTTCTCTTTGAGTGTGCAGTAGGATGACTGCAAAAGGCTAGGTTGCTGAGTCTGGATAAAATGTTAAAAAATATATATACAGTACCAGTCAAAGGTTTGGACATACCTACTCATTCAAGGGTTTTAAAAAAACGATTTTTTACATTGTAGAATATAATAGTGAAGACATCAAAACTATGAAATAACACATATGGAATCATGTAGTAACCAAAAAAGTGTTTAACAAATCAAAACAATGCCTTGATGACAGCTTTGCACACTCTTGGCATTCTCTCAACCAGGTTCATGAGGAATGCTTTTACAACAGTCTTGAAGGAGTTCCCACATATGCTGAGCACTTGTTGGCTGCTTTTCCTTCACTCTGTGGTCCAATTCATCCCAAACCGTCTCAATTGGGTTGAGGTCAGGTGATTGTGGAGGCCAGGTCATCTGCTCTCCTTGGTCAAATAGCCCTTACACAGCCTGGAGATGTCATTGTCCTGTTGAAAAACAAATGATAGTCCCACTAAGCCAAAACTAAATGGGATGGCATATCGCTGCAGAATGCTGTGGTAGCCATGCTGGTTAAGTGTGCCTTGAATTCTAACTAAATCACAGACAGTGTCACAAGCAAAGCACACCCACACTATCACACCTCCTTCTCCATGCTTCACGGTGGGAACCACACATGCGGAGATCATCCATTGACCTACTCTGCATCTCACAAAGACATGGCGGTTGGAACCAAAAATGTCACATTTGGACTCATCAGACCTAAGGACAGATTTACACCGGTCTCATGTCCATTGCTTGTGTGTCTCGGCCCAAGCAAGTCACTTCTTATTATTGGTGTCCTTTAGTAGTGATTTCTTTGCAGAAATTTGACCTTGAATGTCTGATTCACACAGTCTTCTCTGAACAGTTGATGTTGAGATGTGTCTGTTACTTGAACTCTGTGAAGCATTTATTTGGGCTCCAATCTGACATGCAGTTAGCTCTAATGAACTTATCCTCTGCAGCAGAGGTAATTCTGGGTCTTCCTTTCCTGTGGCGGACCTCATGAGAGTCAGTTTCATCATAGCGCTTGATGGTTTTTGCGACTGCACTTGAAGAAATATTCAAAGTTCTTGAAATTTTCTCGATTGACTGATCTTCTGTAATGGACTGTCATTTCTCTTTGCTTACTTGAGCTGTTCTTGCCATGAAATGGACTTGGTCTTTTAATAAATATGGCTTTCTTCTGTATACCACCCCTACATTGTCACAACACAACTGATTGGCTCAAATGCATTAAGAATGAAAGAAATTTAACAAATTAACAGAAACACCTGTTAATTGAAATGCATTCCAGGTGACTACCTACATTTTTGATCCTTTATTTAACTAGGCAAGTCAGTTAAGAACAAATTCTTATTTACAATGACGGCCTAGGAACACTGGGTTAACTGCCTTGTTCAAGGGCAGAATGACAGATTTTTACTTTGTCAGCTCGATTTGATCTATAAACCTTTTGGTTACTGGCCCAACGTCTAACCACTAGGCTACCTGCCACTAATGAAGCTGGTAGAGATAATTCCAAGAGTGTGCAAAGCTGTCATCGAGGCGAAGGGTGGCTACTTTTGAAGAATCTCAAATATAAAATATTTTTTGATTTGTTTAACACTTTTTTGGTTACCAAATGATTCCATATGTGTACCTTCATAGTTTTGATATCTTCACTATTATTCTACAATGTAGAAAATAGTAAAAAAATTAAGAAAAACCCTTGAATGTGTAGGTGTGTCCAAACTTTTGACTGGTACTATATATATATTTATTTTTAAGACTGGAAATTCAAGAAAATAATTACTGTGACACAGAATCCTAGTCTTGGCACAGGACAGGCGAAGCCTAAATGCCTGACTACCATGCGGCAGATTGTATTGCAGTGCTTACTTTGAGTCAAAAGTCTCTAATCTGAACATTGGTCTCTGGTTCCACCTGCCTGGCATACACAGACACTGGCAAACACTACTGTCATCGGGGAGGAAGTCAAGATAGAGCAGTTGAAACCATACATGGAAGGAGAGAGAATGAATCTCTAAACATCATTTTAGTCAGTGTGTGTGCATGTGCGTGTGTGAGAGAGTACATCATGGAGGGTGGTGAGTCGTTGCTGTGCGTGTCTGCAAATGCATTCATGTGTGTGTATGTTTATGTGTGTAACTCTCCCATTTTTGTAATAAAACATGCAACCCATAGCTCTGGCTGGTGTGTGGAATTACACGTCCCATCTGCGTTCAGAGGAAGAGAAAGAGGGTTCAGACCCAAAGGGAAATGGGAGAGATGGAAAAAGAAGTTGGCAAAGAAGCTGGAGATTTTGGCTGGACAGATAAAGCATGAAAATCGAAAGAGCAAATTTTATGTCGACAGAAGTCTATAGGGAGAAATCTTTGCACCAAACAAATACTTTTATTTGAACCTGACAAGCAACATGATGCTTTCTAATTTTTCTGTGCAACTGACAAACTTAGAGCCTTTTTGACACCCCCATGTGGTACACTACCCACCAATTTGGCAACATGTACTGTAAGTGCAACTCATTTTGGGTAATAATACATAAGGTTCGTCATTATGTCCCTCAATAGACTCGCTGTCCTTTCAGATCACCGAGCACCAACTAGTGTGTGTGGGGGGTCTGTTAGTGTCTACCGGCAATATAGACTAGAATGAAGCTAAATATACACTGCCAAAATGTTATAATGCAGACAGATTAACACTTGCAAATGACAACATTTTGAACAGGGTGAAGGACAGGGAAGTGAGATGATTCCCCATATCATAATGTAAATATGACAACATCTTTGACTCATTAAAGAATTGATTAATTTGTTTCAGTAGTTTGACTTTACAAATAGTTCTACAGTACGTTTGGACCAGTGTTTCCAGAGAATTATCTATGACTGACAAGCAAATTTGATTTAAGAGAGCCAGCTTCCCTTGTCAATGATAAATCCTAGTGCAACATTACGACCCTGAGCACTAGTGACGAAACAATGCTAATGGCTGTGGTCTCAACTCTCGATTGACGCAATCCCTTTGTGGTGTGATAAGCAGCAGTCATATTTTTGCTTCCATGATGAAAGTCACATCATTACCATAACCTTACTGTACACATCAGAGATGTGGCTGAAGATATATCATTATCATCAATATCATTGCGGTATTAAAAATGTAAATACAGCCGTGATGATTACAATTAGAATTACACATCTGATTTTGTCTGACCAGGGGCTTGCAGAGAAGCAAAATAGCCTCCACGTTGGCAGAGATTGCACATTGTCCACAGTTACCCACCGTCGTTTGCTGGTGAGGTCTCTACCCTGTTGTCCACAAATCAGTGAGTGAGGATAAACTTGAAAATTCTTGTCTTTTATGACCATGAAACCCACTGAAGATGAGCAGTTCAATAGTGCCAAGGTCTCCTTTTATTGTGGAGATATCCCCACTGCTCCACAAGAGAAAGGTTCTGTGACGCAAAGGGGCCCCTGGTATCTCCAGGAATAGAGTGTGCTACAGTCAGAACACAAGGATTTCACCGCTCCTCTTTTTCTTGTTATTATTCCTCAACCTGTGAGGCTCAGAAAATGTCTCCCTCTGATTGTTACCTTCCATTATGAGATGTCTCTTTTTGGTTTCCAGTTCAAAACAAATGTCCTGTCACCCTCAATGGTGGGATGGGGGTTGGAGGTTAGCATTTTGTGCTGGTTGTGATCATGCAAAGGTGGGGGGCGGGTGGGGATGACTTTAGCCTGACTTTCTTGCCACATAAAAATGCTACACCTTTCACTTTGGAACAGATTGGCTAGAAATGCTACCTTAGGCCTCTTCCAGCAAACACAAAACTGCTGGTAAATCTATTGGCTTAGCATTGTGGCTTATCAGTCTGACAGCAGAGATCTGACAGAGCATTTGCTTTGGAAGGAAGGGAGAGAGGGGCAGTGTGGGCTAAAGGAATGTGTCTCAAGAGAAAATAACACGTCTGGTCTGGGTTAAAGGTGAATGGCTCCAAGTCCCACTTCCACTGGTCCAGGGTTTATTGTGGTCGGCCTGTGCCGAGTTGTTAAGATTAGGGTGACAAGGCTAGAATTTGGAGTGCTAGTTGGCTGGGAGAGAGGTTCATGGAGTGGAGGAGCGAGGGGCAGATAGTGGAAGGCTAGTGTTGTCAAGAGCTTCAACAGCATACCTCATTCTGTAGGGGAGTTACTGCCATCTGTCTGAGCTGAAATCTGTCTGAGCTGAAAAGGAGAAAGAGGATCTAGAATTAGACATGTTAGATCAGACAAAGGGAATCCCCATTCTACAGATCTATTTTTTCAACCAGACATCTCTTTCGCTCAGATCCAATAGATTTACTGCTGCACGCTTGACTAAAGTAACATTAGCGTGTTATCAACCCTGACATCAAGAGTATATCTTCCTTCATGGTTGTACATTTCTGTCAGCACCCTCTCTCAGATCAGGTCAAAAACTATGGCAGTGGTGAGGGAAACATTGCATCTATGCTGACAAAAAAGGTAATTTTATGTTTGATGAAGAAAAGTCTGTATATTTAAACAATATGATCAAACAGTGCAATTGCTTGCATCAAAATATGCTGCAAAGCAGCACAAACACAAAATACCCTACACAGAGTTAAATCGGACATCTTCATGTTTTGAAGGCCTTTTTGAAAAACTGTCAGACTGTTTGATATTTTTGTGATATTTCCACACCACCCGTAGGGACAGGTACAGGGCAGAGATGATGGGAGGGGGACCACCTTGGGTCCTCAGTAGAGGGCGCCATGAGACCAACCTTTTCTGCCTCATTTGTTCTGATTGCGTATTCGCAGGCACCTCCTCTTTAGCGGTGGCTCCAGCTCGGGGCTCCCTGCCCCTGCTGCCAGGGGAGCGCTGATGCTGCATGACACGATGGCCGTCTTGTCGCTGGGCTTTGGCAGGGGCTGGATGACACAGCCAGCCTTGGGCAGCAGCAGTGCATAGGCGTGGTCGTCATCATCGTCCAGATCCATAAGATTGCCGTTGGCTTCCAGCTTGCCTTCCCAAGTGCCCCCCTGCACTGCCTCCTCACTTGGGCCCCTCTTACCTGGTTCCCACTCTGGCACCAAGCAGCTGTTCTCCTTCAGCGCCTCCAGCTCCAGCTCGCAGTTGGCTGGTTCGCCGCAACCTCCTCCTCCTCTCCGGCCAGGGTCAGACAGAGGTGTGGGTAGTGTGCTCCGGCTGGGGCCGTCTGTGTGTTGACTGCTGCCATTTACTATGACATCACAGGGGGCAGGTGGGCTGCAGGGCTGGGTCCGTGGTGTGCCAGGGTGATTTGTTAGCTGGGTATTGTAGGAGTTTTGGTTTGGCTGTGAGGATGGTGATGTGGCCTGGCTACAAGGCAGGAAGTCTGGCTCCAGAGAGTCACTAATGGCCTCCCTGACCTCCTGGCTCATGTCCTCTAGGCTGCTGTCCCACTTCCCCTGCCCAGAGGCATTCAGAGGGGATGGTCCAGAAGGTGGGGGGCTGGTTGAGTCCCCATCTCGTTCCACCTTTACCTGGACACTGGGCACCACCCGCTGGATGACCTGCTGCAGCCGCGATCGCCGGCCCAGAGTCAGGTCGATCACGCCCTCGGGAAGGGAGGCCGTGGTGGAGGCACACCCCGGACTCTCAGTCTTCACGGTCAGGTCCACCACGTCAGTCCTACTCCTCTCAGAGCCAAAGCGGGCCAGATTGTAGCCAGAGAAGCCCGGGGAGTGCACCCCGGAACTGGAGGGCCCAAACTTGTGATCCCCTCTGGAGGAACCAGGGGAGAAGGGCCTGTGGTCCTCCCCCGATGCACTGGGAATGGGGTTGTTGTTGTTGCTGGGTTTGTCCTTGGAGGTCTTGGGGTTGTAGGGGAAGGGTATGGGGATAGGGATGGGCACCGGCAGGGGCACGATTACAGGGTAAGGGACCAGCAGGGTTGGCGGGGGAACCAGAGGGGCGAGGGAAGGCATACCAAAGTTCATCATGGGTGGCATAAGCATGGGCCCGTTTGGCATCATGTTGGAGTGGAAGGGAAAACCGGGTATGTGTAGGCCTGGATGGGGTGGCATCATCCCTGGGGGGTTCCCTCCCAGGTTGGGGTTGTTAGAGGGATGGTGGTGGGGTGAGAACTGTGTCCTGTGCATAGGGCTGGATGGTGGACCCAGGTTTCTCGGCAGGGGTGGTGGTGGTCCGATGCCAGGGATCATGGGGTTGGACAGGGGGCTGTTAGGGCCTGGGCCGTGGGGAGGTGGGCGGAGGAAAGGTGGCCGCATCTGCTGCATCATCTGGTGCTCCATGAAGAAGGGCAGGGGCACTGGTCCCCGGGGCGTCATCACCATTGGGGGGCTACCCAAGGGGACTCCCATGGGAGAGTGCAGAGAGGGGTGTGAGGGAGGGGGTAAGGTGGGGCTCTCGTGGGGTCTGGGCGTGGGGTTTTTGGAGGAAGGGGAGCAGACAGTGCCTGTCTCAGAGGGAGAGGCAGCGGTGGAGCTGGAGGGGACTGGCACAGAGGGGTTTCCCCCAGGGGAAGGGGCTTTGCGACGTAAGTCACCCAAGGGCGTGCCCCAGGACTCGGGGGTGAGGAGCTGCGCCCCGGTGCTGCTCTCCGACTTGCCCTCCACAGGTCCGTGTCCTGGGTTACACAGGCCCCCTGGCAGCGCCGCCTGAGTCTCTTTGTAGAAGATGTCCATCTTGTACTGGTTCAGGCATTTGGCACTGCAGAACTGCAGCCTCCGTTCACCAGCACCAAAGTCCAGGTACTCCTTGGTGTGGCGGATGTGTTTGCACCAGTCACACACCTGTAACACAAAACACAAGACAAAAGACATCATCAGGTAGAATGCATTACAGATACAACACATAAGCAGTTAAAAAAGTCAGCAACATTGCCCTTTTGCCATGTGGTTATTCAAACAACTTTGGTAAGCAGAATGTAATCTCTCAGCCTCACACAGTATCTGCAGATTAGGTACACTAAAACCTGGATTGTAATTAAATTAACTGGTCAAATTTTGTTTTGTTACACCAAGTAAATAAAAGTACATATGCATGGCATGTTTGTATCCACATTACTGAAACCCATCTGTATTTTTGTGCTTCCATTGCATAATGGCACATATATAGTCTATATGTAGTGAGGGAGACAGAGAGATTTTCATACTAACTTCACTCTGCTCTGACCCTTCAGGTACAGGTAATGTACAACACATGGTAACATCTTGATAAATGCTTACAACTTGAGGAAGAAGTAGCTTTCAACTGGCTTTAAACGTGAGTGCAAATCTGGATCGGCGTACTTAAAGCTTTTTAATGAAAAACACTTTGTCCAGACATGTAATTCACATTTACACCTGCCATGGGGTTTTCACCTCTTAAAACTTCCTTCATAAGGAGGAACCACTCCGATAAACCTGAATCCACTGAGCCGTGTGTGACAGTGGCCACAGGCACAGCCGCAGGACATAACAGCCTCAAGTAAAAGGTTTTCCCTGTAAGGAATGATCATAAGTGGGGGTAGATGAATGTGGTGGCTGGGTGAGATGGACAGACGGAGACAAGTGAACAAGCTGCCAGTAGGGGGCATGGAAGTGAGAGTGACAGCTGGGTGGAGTTTTACATGTTCTGGTGAAAATGGCTGCTGAGAACCACCTAGGTGGGTGCTATGATGCATCGCTATTCACTACTGGTGTGCAACTTTAATATAAGTGTTTTGGATATTTTTATTGCATAAAAAATATTCTGATTAATGAATTGACTGCATTAAAATGGACATGACTGCATTCAAGTAGAATTGAATGCATTAAAGTGGAATTGACTGTGTTTAAATGGAATGTGATTATCGAACACTACCCCGGGGGCATTACACACAGGGCAGAGGAGCAGCCTGGCACAGCTAGTCAACACTGTGGGTTGCCAGGGCCTTGTGATGCCAGGATATTTTTCACTGGCTACAAAAGTTTCCAAAATGCTCACTGTGAATGTTCAATCATCATATGGCTGTTCGTTTCCATACGGTTAGTTTCATTAGTGTACCTGAGATAATGAACATGACCCTGGTGAGTGGATGGCAATGGGTGGGCCAGGGAGATGGGTACAGCCCGGGCACACAACTCACTCTCCCAGCTCAGAAGGACGTGACAGCGACTCACTGAAGATAATTAAAGCATTAATCAGCTGTCAGACCCATGAACGACGTCCATCCATCACACACACCATAATCCCCCTTGTTGAATGCTAATAAATTGTGGGATGCTACTGGAAGACGATTAGGTTCGGCTCACAGACATACATGTACTGTATGATCCTTATGATCCTAACCATTTGATGTTTCAGAGCTCACATATATATATGCCTGTCACACTTGAGTCAAAATTAGATTTGAACACGCACACAAGCACGCAAACACACACACGTCATGGCAACTTCAGATTTGGAACGGTAATGGAACCCTCATAATAATATGCTACTCTTGTGTCATCCTCCTCTGAACCCTGGCCTGATTCATTGATTTGTACCTAATTTTTCACTAAACTAGATTTTCCATAAAGTACTTAGATCTCAGTTGATAGGCCACCCTGATTCATTCACTCTTCTTTAATCTCTCTTTTCCATCCTTTCCCCGTCTCTCAACTGACAGATCACACATGTCAAAGAGATGGACAAATCAGTCAATGACAATCTCATCCATAATTGGATTTTAATGTTAAACAGAGGTCTCCTCCATCACTAGATTTCAGTCAAATGGCCACTGTTAGAAAGGCTGTCATAATGTAGATATGACCATCAGAGACCATATCTGTAGTGCTCTTTACTGTTATAGTGGCGCAGCATTACAGGACCAAAGACTAGTGTTCCATATACTGTCAGCCTGGTTTCATAGACTAGACGTAACATAGTAAACAAAAATCTGGTACACTCAAATTAGTATGATATGTTACATTTGGTATAGGTACATAAGTCAGAAGGTTACGTGTTCGAATCTCATCACGGACAACTTTAGCATTTTAGCTAATTAGAAACTTTGCAACTACTTACTTTGTTTCTCTATATATCATACGAAATGGATGATGGATATCCACAAATTAATGTTACGTCTAGCCCTGAGTCCAGGTTGATACTGTAGCTCGGTACTCGTACAGGTGAGTGATCAATAGTCAGCCCTTTAGCCTTGATATCAGTAGTCTTCTTTTTAAACTGTCCATTTGGTACACAATGAGCCATATATTTTTTTTAAGTCTGAAAAGTGCTCTGAGAGTTGGGTTCAATGATGGTAAGCCTGGATATTTTAAATTATAAATGTGTTGACATTTTCTTGGGCTAAAAAAGAAGACAGATGGAGAGCAATTAACGACTTTCTGCACTGTGAGTGAAATTTCACTGTGCATTACCCTAATGGAGTTATTTTTTCTCTCTCTCTACTCACTTCCTCTCCTGCACAAAGATGTTTGCAGTTTAATGTAATTATGGTCATTTATTTCAACCACAGCCATCATACTGGCGGTCGCTCTGGCTCGGTTTAACCATTTGCTTTGCTGTAGGTAATTACCAAGCTACCTGGGCCTCCCGAGTGGTGCAGTTGTCTAAGGCACTACATCGCAGTGCTAGCTGTGCCACTAGAGATTCTGGGTTTGAGTCCAGGCTCTGTCCCAGCTGGCTGTGACCGGGAGACCCATGGGGTGGCGCACAATTGACCCAGCGGTGTCTGGTTAGGGGAGGGTTTGGCCGGGAGGGATGTCCTCACCACAGCGACCCCTGTGGTAGGCTGGGTGCAATGCATGCTGACACGGATGCCAGGTGTATGGTGTTTCCTTTGACACAATGGTGCAGCTGGCTTCTGGGTTAAGTGGGCATTGTGTCAACAAGCAGTGCGGCTTGGTTGGGTTGTAATACTGATTTCTGGTTTGTCTAGAGAATTTAAGCGTTTTTGAAAACCTGTCCATTTCGCTAACCATCTGGTTAAACACTTAACAAAGTGATCAGCAAGGGAACAGTTTCTGATACTGTGTGTGATAGTATGTGCTGGAGGAACAATATCTGATGGGGTGGAATGTATTATTCGGGAAATTATATTATGGGGACCAGTATCTGCTGGTGGTACAATATCTGGATCATGATGATCTTATGAAGCTTGCAAAACAAAGTGGGTATATTCCATCACAAATCATGTAAATGCATTCATTGAACCTGACACGATTCAAATAGAAAATGGCCAATGTTGTAGAGCTAATCTTTACATGTGAACCGCATGCCCAATTCTATTACTGGATTGAAATGTATTGAAATGTCACCGAAAACAATGGTCAAGACAAAATTGGCAGAAAATTCCTCATTATGGATCTATGAAGAGAGAACACAACATCTGAATTCTAACACAATGCAAAATGAAAATGAGAAAATAAAACAATTTGAATGAAAAAAGTATGTGATTCACTTTAAATCAATGTAATTGTTTTATATATAACTAAAGGCTAACAGTACATTCTCTAAAAACAAACCTCTTTACATTATTCAACACATCAAACAGTCATTAATATCAAAATATGTCATTACATTTCTAGCCATCAAAAACTTAAACTCTATCTTTGTTAAACGTTTTAGTCCTTACAAGCACATCGCTGTTTGTCTTGAAGACAAGCCTGGGCGTATCCTTAGAATAGCTGTGCTGGGGTAATTTCTCACCACGGCCGTCTTCGTCTCTCGCCTGAGGGGAGAAATAACGGCCTCTTTTTACGAACGGACAAAATAAACAGGTGGACAGAAAAGAAGAAGGGAAAACAACAACAAACTTAGGAATGGAAAGACAGTGACAAAGGTCAAATGGTGAACATGCATTTGGGTTGTGGAATCATATGCAGGTTCTCAGCATCATAAAATAAAGCCATGTGGAAAGTTTGTGTGTGTGTGTGTGTGTGTGTGTGTGTGTGTGTGTGTGTGTGTGTAGTAACTATAGTTAATTGTTCACATTGACAGCTAAAGAGCCTAGATGTTGTATTGGCATTATGAACTGTGAAAGAGGGGAATTCTATGAGATTGCACATTAATCTAAACATTGTTATCCGGGGAGTAAATGCTGCATTAAACCTATTTAAAGACTTCCAAGGAGAAACAACTGTTTAACAATATCACAAGCAATGTCCCAGTAATAAAGGTTAAAGGAAAGAGGATATGGGATTTAAAATCCACCAGCACCACTGGGTTGACGGGATGCTCTCTCTTTTTACATTGGCATTAGACACTGTGCAGTCTATAAGCATTGACATTTACACACACACGCGCGCACGCACGCACGCACGCACGCCGCACACACACACACACACACACACACACACACACACACACACACACACACACACACACACACACAGATGTGTCATTGTGTCATTATCCAGTCTCCATTTTGTGCTGTGACCCTCTGGTCTGGTGCCAATTCATTTACATATAGTGCTAATGAGGTGCTGGCACAGTGAACGAGGCATGAGGGGCACACACACACATACACAAACAGAGAGAGGGAGAGAGAGAGCGATGGAGAGAGAGATCAACCAGCACCAGACATAGTGTTGGGTGACAGTACAGTCATACAATGGGGACACCACGTCCTTTACTGGGAATCAGGCACAACTGTGTTGTATGACGAGACTGAGAGTATGAAGTAAAACCGACTACCTGGTGATAAACCCACACATTGGCTATGAAAGTGCCTACCCGCCATGGGTAAAACATTTGTCCGTCCAGAGAAGTCAAGCTGCATTTTTAAACAACTTTCCTTCCTTTCCTTTCCTGTTGCAGTGATTATGGGTGACGATGTCCCACTCTCCACTTTTTGGAAGGAAAGCTGTTTCAAAAGTTACTCTTCCTCAAACTACTCCTTGGCTATTAAAAATGTTATTTACGCAAATATTACCAGAGCTTATTCCCCTGGAAAATCCAGTAACACTTTTTATCACAGAAAATATGTGATGTCTTATTGTTGGAAACACTATGACAACTAAATACAGTTGCAGTCTGGCTAAAGTGTACGGTGTAAACATGGCATCACAGTTCCACACCACCGGTATCTGTGCCCATTGGTGACTAAGATGCCCAGAGGCAGTGGCACACCAGCTGTCACTGTGCAAGCCTCCATCTGGGCATCAGTGCCTGCCCAGGTGTGTGTGCTTTTCACCTGTCAAGAGGTGTGTTTCCCAAAAGGTATACCCTCACATATATACACACACACACACACACACATAACCACAGCAACGAGAAACAGACAATCATGGAGACGTCCCATCGCACAAATACACACACATACACACTCACACACACTCACACATTCTCAAACACATCTAGCACAAATTCACAACTTTCCACCCACCTGGGACAACACACATCTTTGGGCCAACCCCCTCCTTCTGTCCTCTCATTAGATTAACCAGCTAACGGGAAATGTTCCTTGAACATTCTCTTTTGGTTGTGGGATAACAAGCTTGTTAAAGCTTGTCAAGTAACTTATGTACTGCTGTTGTAAAAGTGATCTTCATGTCATATTACAACGATCTAGAAAGTCAGTGTTTATTTATCTGACTAACATTGGTTCTGTCGGTAGGTGCGCTGATTGGTCCAGCCAGGCCTCTTTGTTGTGATTTCTAATGATCATCAACCTTTACCTAAAAAATAAATTACAAAATCTAAGCCCCGACGCTATCTAGCAGGGATAGTTAGACTTTGAGAGGAAGAGAGAGTATGATATGACCATGTCTGTGTAGTGCAAGTTCAAGCTCCAGTTTCTTCCTTCAAACTACTCTCTAAGTTTCCCCCTTTCCCTTGTATTAATCGCTGTCAGCCATGAAATAATCACCTCCCTCACGAGGCTCTCCTGCTGCGACATGGGGACCTATAGGTTCCCTAGCCAGGAGTGAATCACAACGAAGACAGGTAACACACTTCATCAAGCACACACACACACACACACACACACACACACACACACACACACACACACACACACACACACACACACACACACACATACACATCTTATTCAGTGTGTCTTCCTTGATACTGGATCCAGATGGTAAAGTAAATTGCAGAGTGTGTCAGAGCAGTGCAGGCAACCGACAGCCTGTGTATAAAAATGTGTGTCTGTTTGAGGGGATGTGACATTACTGGGGTTACGTAAAGAAGCACTTGCCTGGAGGGACCTCAGAGACAAAGACAGAAATTGAATTTTACAGGTCTCTAGAGGTGGAAGGAAAGATTCCTGAGCCATGAAAAAAGAGACGTATTACATCAGAAATGGGCTGTAAAATACAAGCTAGGGCCTCTTCACTTGGACTTTACCCTCTCTAGTGCTTTTACATAATGTGAGGGGGGGCCTGAGAGTGAGAGTGTGTGTCTATGTTGAATGTCTATGTAAAATAAACCAGACTAGTCATTAGATGAGCTCAAAACTGGATCAAAAATCTTCTACCCCCCAGCCACCCTATCACATGGCTGAATGTTGGTATTATTCCTGGTGCACGGGATGGATGGTGTTGTGCAGTGGCAATGGAAGAAACTGAATCCTCCTCACCCGCGCTCGCCATAAGAGGAGATTGGATTACGCGGACGAAGCAGCTGTAGATATTTAGCGAAACATGATGCGTCTCCACTGCCCACCCCTACGCCACCCTACTCGCTATGTCCTGGCTCCCCTTTCAGACACAAACAGACAACATACGTTTTCAGCCATGCCATTTTTTGTTGTTGGAAAAACTGGAAGGTTTGGAGTTGTGGCCAATCTTGTGGGTGCATGAAAAAAAGAAACATGTGGATATCACTTACACAAATGGCTTGCATGAATGTGAGAGTGTGAGACATAATATAGAATCTGCACCACCTCAGCAGACAAGGACTTAATGTGCTCTAGCCATGTCTGTTTTCCTAACGTGGGAATTCTGTCCCTGGATAGCTCTTCACATTGGTCCTTACTCACTGAAATACAATATCACTTCAGTTGTTCTTTTGTTTATTTATCCACATACAGCACTCATAGAAGTGTCAAATAAACTTAGACTTTAGTGTGAACTTTCTCTTAAGGACTAGCAATACTTAACAAATGTGGGAGAAACCACAGCAGGTACAAGGCAACTCATGCTATGAAAATTGATAATGTGAACAGAAAAAACTGGATTCCCGTACAGTATCTTAAATGATCAGACATATGTATACTTCCATTTCAACAGCCGGTAGCATACAGAACTATGCTAAGTGATTATGTTTTGATGAAAAAAGGGAAAGGAATAAAGACATAAATAAAAACATATCATACTTACACTGTAATTCCTTACATATCCAAGCTTAGGTATAAGAAAGAAAGCAGAATGTTTAACTTCAGAAATCAGGACAAATTAAAACACTATTTACTTTATGGTCTGTCTTTGGAAATATATACTGATAATTGGAACCAATGCATGTTTGAAAGTCAACTGCATAGGGTATGACTGAAACCGTGTTTCTGCATGTTCAATGATGAAACCACAAGCCAAGGATGGATATTGTTTTTGTGTTATTCTACTACAATGGGTACTCAAAAGAAAGGCCAAACTCAGGAGCAAAATATCCAAAGTATCAAAGCTTCTGGGCTCCTCACCCAGCCATCTAGTGGAGATATTGTACAAAGTTGAAAGTTGGTCAATACAATTCCTAAGGACTGACAAGTGTCCTACAGCATCTTAATCTGAGAAATCAGGAAGAGTGGATGTAGGGAGGAAGTGATGTATGTCAGTACATGTATGTACCACATGGTCTTGTGTGCACTTGCATAATTGGTTCATTAATGAGATAGGAGTGTTAAGAAGGAGTTTACCTTGTTTCTCTTGAAGTAGGCTCGGCGGCAGGCGGCAAAGCACTTCTCACTGCAGAAGCTCTTCAGCTCAGTGCCCATGTTGAGGGAATAGCGTTTGACGCCAACCTTCTGACACCATGCGCACATGATCTGGACGTTAGACACATCCTCGTCTGGGGGACCACAAACACAAACAGACACAATATGAGGATAACTGGATAACACTCCAGCCACCCCTCCCCCCTCCAGCCACCCAAACAATCTGACAGCCACCTGTCAAATCTCATCATGTGAATGAGCTGACCAACAATGCATCCTGACAGTATTCCCCTTCCAGGCAAAAGAGGACAGTGCTTCCCACCCCAAGGTTTTTTTGCTGCAGTCATGAAGGCAGTTAGAGACATTCTAACTAGACAGAGATGCCCTAAGAAATTGCTGTGGACAAAAATCGTTTGTCGATTTTAAAATGCTTCAGCTGAAGTCTACCTAATTAAATTGCAGAGGGCTTCATTGGAGATTCATTAGAACATGGAAACTAAACACCCTCCATGACATCAAATGGGTCTCTCCTCTTAAACAAGGGTTGCTGGGTAATTTACATTGCTTTTTTAGCCCCTCAGTGTTGTACTATGTGGAGAGACTTCTTCCTGGGAGACTCACAATTATCACATTATGACTAAGTGTGTGCAAAGGTGAAAAGAAATGTGCCCATTAGTCTTTCACCTCCCTTATCACACTGTGGTGGGTACTGGGAAGGCTTTTTCCCTCTTGTTAAGCTTAATAGATCTATAGTGCAAATCTGTTTTAAAGGAAGGACATTTTCAATTAAGGGGAATAACTCCCGGGAGGCCCAAAGATAGCACCGTGGCCACAGCATGCATATTTTATGCTCCTTTATGCTCCTGCTGCATGGCCCATATTGAGAGATCTCTGTAGGTAGGTGTGAATGGGGGGTAGAAAATATTCCTGGGGAAGTTCCCCCTCTACATCTCTCCATTATTGCATTGTTTTAGAAAATCTATGTCTAAAGTCCCATGGCAACCTGGCAGTAATTAAATAAAATATTTGGCAACAACAAACAAGTTGAAGTGTGGCAGGTAGCCTGGCGGTTAAGAGCGTTGGGCCAGTAACCGAAAGGTTGCTAGTTCGACTCTCCGAGATGACTAGGTGAAATATCTATCTGTCGATGTGCTCTTGAGCAAGGCACTTAATCCTAATTGCTCCTGTAATTCGCTCTGGATAAGAGTGTCTACTAAAATGTAAAGTGTTCATTTGAAAGCATCTAATTATTTTCATACAAAAAGGTCACTTGACGTGGTATGTTTGCATTCAGAATTTTCTGGCCTTTTTCTCGGCTCTCGTTATGCATTTCCTTATTAATGAAGTCACATCTGCTGGGAGAGAGCCTTGTACTGTAATTATGCAGCGCCCATATTAAATACCTCTATCATCCAGTGTACCTGCACCTCAAAAGCCCCTCTATTGCTCTTGCAGGGCATATGAATAATTCAAAAGGGGTACAAGTTGGATGGGCCGGTGGGAGGGGGAGTGGGAGGGGGAGTGGGGGCGGTTGGTGTTGAGCTGTGAGAGAGGGACCATACCATCTGTTTTTCACCCTGTGCTGTGTGAGGCTGTGTGAGGCTGTGAGGCCGCATCTAGGGTGATGCCATGGCACTCTCCTCTCCCCATGCAGGCTGATGAGCCTCTTGAGTATCACGGCACACTTGTGGTTCAATGAAGCCCTCTGTCCATGTACATTTCCACTGAGTTGACCAGGTGATACTGACACTTAAACAGTTGGAGGAGGGGAACCTGGGGTGTCTGTCTATGTATTTACAGACCTTTGTTCCTCATTTATCAAGTGATTGTAAAACTGACAGTGGATTTGAGCACTGAAATGGCAGTGATTCGTTAGATTCGTACTACACTGTTACTGTAGATATACTTGGGATTCAATTGTAGGATCCATTCTGATAGTCTTTAAAGTGCAAGCTTAAACACATGCAGTATGTTTGTTGTTTTTTAGGTGTGTGTGTGAAGTGTTTTACCTGCTGGTGGCTTGATCATGGGGGGTGGGATCAGTGGAACTATGATGGGCATGTTCCCATGCTCCCTGGTGCTGGGTGTGGAGGTGGACGGGGTGGTGGAGGACTCTGTCACTCCGTTCCTCAATGTCGGTGTAGAGCGGGAGCTATTGGCTTGGTTTGGGGAGACATCACTATTCTCCCCCGATCCTCCTGGGAGTTTTGGTAAAGAGTTTTCTGAGGGAGACAGAGTGAGTGTGCTGGTCTTTCTGGACTTGCTGTATGTAAAGCAACGGAAATGTACATCATTGATCACTTCCAAACAAATATGCTCTTGACGCAAGATGGGTGTCCTTAGTGTTACCCTGGAAACCATGTTGGCATCTTTGATTAGATAAGGCCCTACTGTATGCTTGCTCAATGCCGCCTGATGTGAATTTCTACAATTTTATCCAACATTATAATCAGGGATCACCATGTAGAGATTCCAGAGACACTTGTTTAATCACCAATAGGAAAGCAAAGTGCAGTTTTCTGCTGAAACATAACTACACCATAATGACTGGATGATGCAACTACAGCAGATTTTGAACTGGATAGCCTAACTGAATTGCCTCATCAATCATGATAAACTACTGCCAAGTTGCAGCAGTACTTTCCCCAGCCTCACCCTGACCCTGCAGAGGGAATTTGCAACTCAGCATAGACAGTAAATGTCACATTTTGCACCAATTGTAATACCACTTACAAAACCATATTTTTAGATGAAGAAGTATGCTCCTGTGCACAGAACATAGCTTTTTCAACGAATCAACAACTGCAATGACCAGATAAATGAATATCTGTCTCCATGGTTATGCTCACCTTTCAGGACAGAGATGTGTGGATGTGTCTCTCCATCTGGGTAGTTTCGTATGTCGATGTTGTCCTGGTCTCTCAGGTCCACCTTGTCATAGCCATACCAGCCAAGCAGCTCATTCATGGTGTTCTCAGCAAAACTCTGCAAGACAAGAGACACAATATTTGCCATTAGGATTAACAAGCATGAACTCCGTTTCACTATTACATCACAGTGTGATGAGGGGAGCAATGAGGGATAAAAGGGGTTGTTTGCATATGAACGAGGTTTCCACCCCCAAAACACACAATAAAGGAAATGCTTGTTATATGAAACAAATCTACATGTTTTTTGAATGGGTTGCTCCAATTTCCTGCAATAAGGTTTAATATATTCACAGTAGCAATTATTCACTGATGGCAGGATCCTAACTAGAGAAACATGCACACGTATTGGATCAGGACAACTTGACAGCTGACTTATCCCAGACTAGTTTGATCAAGGCCTCAATTTACCAGCACACAATCTAATAGTTTGATCATAGCTTTTTACAGTTAATTTCCAGAAGCAGTCCACATGAGTAGCATGTAACAAGTCTATACTGATCACAGCACAACAATTCCACTCATACTATCATACTTTATACAGAATTCCCAACCCATTAAACCATGACTGAGCATGACCACAGAACATTTTCACTGCACTTCCACTGCAAATCTACACAGGCAGTAATATCCAGTCAACCCCACCTCACATCCTTACATGTAAGGAGCACAATAGTGTTATTCTATTAAGACAGAACCTCTGCCCCTCATACATTAAACTTGAACATCTCAAGACACTCTCATAGTAGAATCTTATGTAGACAGATTTTGGTCATCTTTAGTGGTGCTACTGTATGTTCGTGTTGAATTTCTAACAGTTCAATTAGCTACCTAATTAGTGAATGCTACATGCTGACCAGATCGGACACGTAGCATGCGCAAGCGTCGCAATTCAATTATTGCACCCACACTGCTCACGCGCGCCAACGAGCGTCTGCGATGCCAAGGGCTAAAATAGAACTCCTTTCTATTTCTGACGCAGATCGCCCTGAAAGTCCTGCCTCTCTCATCTCCTCATTGGTTTTTAGAAGCAGGTACCCACGTACCATCTCCTCATTGGTTATACCCACGTCGGTAATTGAAAGACAAACTGTTTTGCCGGTCGTCGTGGTAATACTATGAAAGTTTAGATGTCGATCACCATATAAGTTCAAAGATGAAAAAGCCTGGAAGGAGGAGAGATGACTAGAAACGATTCGGTTGGCCGTTTTATGTGTGGATTAATTGTCGGAGTAGAGGACCTTGTGCATTTCAGGTAAAATAACAACTCAATGTTTATATCCCATGACAAATTAGTTTGCAACAGCAAGCTAGCTAAATAGGACAAATTAGCTAGCAAGTGCAAGCTAACTAGCTAAATTGCCATACATGTTTAATGCTTTTCGACCTGTCCCCAAATTATGATGAGAGAGACTATATCTCTCTCATCATTACTCAATGCCTAGGTTTACCTCCAATGTACTCTCTTCCTACCATACCTTTGTCTGTACATTATTCCTTGAATCTATGCTATCGTATCCAGAAACCTGATCCTTTTACTCTCTGTTCCGAACGTGCTAGATGGCCAGTTCTTATAGCCTTTAGCCGTACCCTTATCCTACTTCTCCTCTGGTGATTGGTGATGTAGAGGTTAATCCAGGACCTGCAGTGCCTAGCTCCACTCCTACTCCCCAGGTGCTCTCATTTGTTGACTTCTGTAACCGTAAAAGCCTTGGTTTCATGCATGTTAACATTAGAAGCCTACACCCTAAGTTTGCTTTATTCACTGCTTTAGCACATTCTGCCAACCCGGTTGTCTTAGCCATGTCTGAATCCTGGCTTGCTATAGACCACCCAATTGAATGTAGTCTATCACAGTGCCATTCGTTTTGTCACCAAAGCCTCATATACTACCCACCACTGCGACCTGTATGCCCTCTTTGGCTGACCCTCACTACATATTCGTCGCCAAACCCACTGGCTTCAGGTCATCTCTAAGTCTTTGCTAGGTAAAGCCCCGCCTTATCTCAGCACACTGGTCACCATAGCAACACCCACCCGTAGCACGCGCTCCAGCAGTTATATTTCACTGGTCATCCCCAAAGCCAACACCTCCTTTGGCTGCCTTTCCTTCCAGTTCTCTGCTGCCAATGACTGGAACGAATTGCAAAAATCACTGAAGCTGGAGACTTGTATCTCCCTCACTAACTTTGAGCATCAGCTGTCAGAGCAGCTTACCGATCACTGTACCTGTACACAGCCCATCTGTAAATAGCCCACCCAACTACCTCATCCCTATATTGTTATTTTTGTTGTTGTTGCTCTTTTGCACCCCAGTATCTCTACTTGCACATTATCATCTGCACATCTTTCACTCCAGTGTCAATGCTAAATTGTAATTTTTTGCCACTATGGCCTATTTATTGCCTTACCTCCCTAACCTTACATTTGCACACACTGTACATAGATTTTTCTATTGCGTTATTGACTGTACGTTTGTTTATCCCATGGGTAACTCTTGTCACACTGCTTTGCTTTATCTTGGCCAGGTTGCAGTTGTAAATGAGAACTTGTTCTCAACTGGCCTATCTGATTAAATAAAGATGAAAAAAATAATTAAAAAAATATGACCAGTTCTTAGACAACCAGTTCTTATAGCTTCTAGCCGTACCCTTATCCTACTCCTCCACTGTTCCTCTGGCGATGTAGAGGTTAACCCAGCCCTGTAGCCCCCAGTACTACACCTATTCCCCAGGCGCTCTCATTTGTTGACTTCTGTAACTGTAAAAGTCTTGGTTTCATGCATGTTAACATCAGAAGCCTCCTCCCTAAGTTTGTTTTATTCACTGCTTTAGCACACTCCTCCAACCCTGATGTCCTAGCCGTGTCTGAATCCTGGCTTAGGAAGGCCACCAAAAATTCGGAAATTTCCTACAACATTTTCCGTCAAGATAGAACTGCCAAAGGGGGCAGAGTTAGCCTGCAGAGTTCTGTCATACTGTAGTGGTGTGTGCCCAAACAGTTTGAGCTTCTACTTTTAAAAATCCACCTTTCCAGAAATAAGTCTCTCACTGTTGCCGCTTGTTATAGACCCCCCTCTGCCCCCAGCTGTGTCCTGGACACCATATGCGAATTGATTTCCCCCATCTATCTTATGAGCTCGTGCTGCTAGGTGACCTAAACTGGGACATGCTTAACACCCCGCAAGGTTGCAAGATTGAATCCCTGAGCCGACAAGGTACAAATCTGTCGTTCTGCCCCTGAACAAGGCAGTTAACCCACTTTTCCTAGGCCGTCATTGAAAATAAGAATTTGTTCTTAACTGACTTGCCTAGTTAAAAAAAGGTTTTAAAAAACGGCCTTCCTACAATCTAAGCTTGATGCCCTCAATCTCACACAAATTATCAATGAAACTACCAGGTACAACACCAAATCGGTAAACACGGGCAACCTCATAGATATCATCCTAACTAACTCGCCCTCCAAATACACCTCTGCTGTTTTCAACCAAGATCTCAGCAATCACTACCTCATTGCCTGCATCCGTAATGGGTCTGCGGTCAAACGGCCACCCCTCATCACTGTCAAACACTCCCTAAAACACTTCAGCGAACAGGCCTTTCTAATCGACCTGGCCGGGGTATCCTGGAATGCCATTGACCTCATCCCGTCAGTAGAGGATGCCTGGTTATTCTTTAAAAGTGTCTTCCTCACCATCTTAAATAAGCATGCTCCGTTCAAAAAATTTAGAACCAGGAATAGATATAGCCCTTGGTTCACTCCAGACCTGTCTGCCCTTGATCAGCACAAAAACATCCTGTGGCGTACTGTGCATTAGCATCGAATATCCCCCGTGATACGCAACTTTTCAGGGTAGTTAGGAACCAATATACACAGGCAGTTAGGAAAGCAAAGGCTAACTTTTTCAAACAGAAATTTGCATCCTGTAGTACAAACTCAAAAAAGTCCTGGGACACTGTAAAGTCCATGGAGAATAAGAGCACTTCCTCCCAGCTGCCCACTGCACTGGGGCTAGGAAACACTGTCACTACCGATAATCCACAATAATTGAGAATTTCAATAAGCATTTTTCTACGGCTGGCCATGCTTTTCACCTGGCTACCTCTACCCCGCTCAACAGCTCTGTGCTTCCCACAGCAATTTGCCCAAACCTTCCCCACTTCTCCTTCACCCAAATCCATATCGCTGATCTGGACCCCTACAAATCAGCCGGTCTAGACAATCTGGACCCTCTCTTTCTAAAATGATCTGACGAAATAGTTGCAACCCCTAATACTAGCCTGTTCAACCTCTTTTTCGTATCGTCTGAGATTCCCATAATAGATTGGAAAGCTGCCACGGTCATTCCCCTCTTCAAATGGGGAGACACTCTAGACCCAAATTGCTACAGACCTATATCTATTCTACCCTGCCTTTCTAGGGTCTTCGAAAGCCAAGTTAACAAACAGATTACCGACCATTTCGAATCTCACCGTACCTTCTCCGCTATGCAATCTGGTTTCAGAGCTGCTCATGGGTGCATCTCAGCCACGCTCAAGGTCCTAAACAATATCATGACCGCCATCGATAAGAGGCATTACTGTGCAGCCGTATTCATCGACCTGGCTAGGGCTTTCGACTCTGTCAATCACAACATTCTTATTGGCAGACTCAACAGTCTTGGGTTCTCAAATGATTGCCTCGCTTGGTTCACCAACTACTTCTCCGATAGAGTTCAGTATGTCAAATTGGAGGGCTTGTTGTCCGGACCTCTGGCAGTCTCTATGGGGGTGCCACAGGGTTCAATTCTCGGGCCGACTCTCTTCTCTGTATACATCAATGATGTCGCTCTCGCTGCTGGTGATTCTTTGATCCACCTCTACGCAGATGACACTGTATACTGTATTCTGTATACCTCTGGCCCTTCTTTGGACACTGTGTGAACTAACCTCCAGATGAGCTTCAATGCTATACAACTCTCCTTCCATGGCCTCCAACTGCTCTTAAATGCAAGTAAAACTAAATGCATGCTCTTCAACCGTTTGCTGCCCGCACCTGCCCGCCCGTCCAGTATCACTACTCTGGACGGTTCTGACTTAGAATATGTGGACAACTACAGATACCTAGGTGTCTGGTTAGACTGTAAACTCTCCTTCCAGACTCACATCTCCAATCCAAAATTAAATCTAGAATCGGCTTCCTATTTCGCAACAAAGCATCCTTCAGTCATGCTTCACTCATGCTGCCAATGCTCATGCTACCCTCGTAAAACTGACCATCCAACCGATCCTCGACTTCGGTGATGTCATTTACAAAATAGCCTCCAACACTCTACGCAACAAATTGGATGCAGTCTATCACAGTGCCATCCGTTTTGTTACCAAAGCCCCATATACTACCCACCACTGCAACCTGTATGCTCTAGTTGGCTGGCCCTCGCTTCATACTCGTCGCCAAACCCACTGGCTCCAGGTCATCTACAAGTCTCTGCTAGGTAAAGCCCCGCCTTATCTCAGCTCACTGGTCACCATAGCAGCACCCAGCCGTAGCACGCGCTCCAGCAGGTATATCTCACTTGTCATCCCCAAAGCCAATTCTTCCTTTGGCTGCCTCTCCTTCCAGTTCTCTGCTGCACATGACTGGAACAAACTGCAAAAATCTCTGAAGCTGGAGACTCTTACCTCCCTCACTAGCTTTAGGCACCAGCTGTCAGAGCAGCTCACAGATCACTGCACCTGTACATAGTTCATCTGTAAATAGCCCATCCAATCTGCCTCATCCCCATACTGTATTTATTTATTTGTATTGCTCCTTTGCACCCCAATATTCTCTACTTGCACATTCATTTTCTGCACACCTTACCATTCCAGTGTTTAATTGCTATATTGTAATTACTTCGCCACCATGGCCTATTTATTGCCTTACCTCTCTCATCCTACTTAATTTGCACACACTGTATATAGATTTTTCTACTGTATTTTTGACTGTATGTTTTTTTATTCCATGTGTAACTCTGTGTTGTTGTATGTGTCGAACTGCTTTGTTTTATCTTGGCCAGGTGTCAGTTGCAAATGAGAACTTGTTCTCAAGTAGCCTACCTGGTTAAATAAAGGTGAAATAAAAATAAATAAATAAATAAATAAATACATATATATATGGCTCAGAGTAGCACTATTGTCTCGCACGGACAAGGGGGCTCACCATGGAGTAGGGCGGGTTGCCATGGAGATCACCCGCCTTGCCTGCCCATGGGTGGGCCCGCTCAGCCCGAACCTGATGAGACACGAGTCATTTCATTACATTCTGGCATTGAACTGTCAATCAAATAGTACTCAATCAAGCATTTAATTGTCAATTACGGGCTGCCCTGTCAATACCACTGGATCAGGGAGGTAATTTCATTACATGAAAGCGTAATCAACATCAGTTATAACATCAGCTCGGAATCAAAAACTGCAGACGTGGAATCACAAGGCATGACATACAAGTAACATTTAGCCAAAGAAAAAAGGCAATATTTTAGAAATACAAGCACTGATAAATGTATATCTTACACCAAGAACAGACTGAGACAAGACTGGGCTAGCTGCTTCACATGCCGATCATGTATATATTCATACCACATCTACTAAAGTGAACATTATGTCAAATCAATAATAATTTTGTTTTCATTATGACATTTGTAATCTATGCCCTAACCGATGAATTGCTTTTCAAAAGTTGCCTAAGTATCCATTGATATTACTGCCGGTCTTTAGCAGGGATGACCGGACCCTTAAGTGAGGTTATTCATTACAATCAGTTGGTCCAACACATTGGTTCAGGGTGAGGTGAGTTACCCCAACATCAAATCGGAGTGCAGCTGCACGAGACCCGATGGTAATGCCTGTGGTAAATTTGGGTTGACTTTGAATATCCCTATGGGGCTAGTTAGGGACCATCTGTAAATTACACAATGTACATGTTCAAATTCCAATAGCTCCAAATTTCAATGTCTTAACCACCCCCTAGGACTGAGTTTGGGAAACCCTGTCTTAAAATACCAAATCTAAAATAAGTCCAAATCAGCCGTCCTTAGAAAAATGTTTGCCTTCTGCCCCTCTAGAGCAGTTGAATATTCCAGGCACTGGGTGTCACTAAGGACGCTGAGAGGCATATCCACCACTTCACTGAGACTTCTTAGTCACTACACTCACAACAACATAACATGACAAGACACAATGTCTGAGTTTCATCACCAGTCAATGTCAATACTCATGGAGATCAAAAGATATAAACACATCAATAGTTCGTGAAAACAAAATCTAAGAAATCATGACATCAAACACAAAAGGTCAATTGAAGTTTGCCTGAGACAGGTTCAATGAAAGAGTTTGTAGTCCCTACTATTGTCTCGGTTCGATTCGGCTGCGCTACTTCTTTCAACAACTTCTGAGGTTTTTACATGTTACAGAAGAACATTGACTAAGTGCTTGTTTGACTCAGATGTGACTGGATCACATTACTCAAACAAAATGAAAGGGTATAAAGCCAGCAACGGTCATCTGTCTATCTCTCTCCGTCCTTCAAGAAAGTTTGCCCACGTCTTTGCTCCCTGTCCCCTCTGTCACCCTGCCACTTCCAGAAAGAGGGAGTGGTAAAGTGAGTGGAACCCAATCTGTATGGCAGGTCATGAAAGCAGCACACAGGCTTGATGAGGAGGGAGGCAGTGCTATGGTGCTGTCTGGTCACTGATAGTCAACTGTTTATTACAAATGTGCAAACTCTCTGGGCTGTACTAAGCCTCTTCTATGGCTTGTCCTACAGAGTGTCCTTCAACCCTGGTCCTACAGGACTTTGTTTCAGCCCAGGACTAACACACCTGATTCAACTAATCATCAACCTCTTAATCAGTTGAATCAACAGAGATCAAAAGTGATCAATGTAGAAACAGAAGTATGAACAAACTTTAATATAAGAAATGGTCGCAAAATACCACCATTCAACCCCAATCACAGCTCTGCGAAACACTGACTTGCTGCCAATGTTCAACATTGAACAGAAAAACTTTAGCAGTTTAGAATAATGATATTATTTTAATACAAAAGCTTGTTTCCTTCAGTTAGCAAGAAGTGAAAGGTAGGGGTGAGCAGGGGGAATCCGATACCTTGAGCAGAAACCAGAGTAGGTCACAGTACACCATAATAAAAGTCTCATTGAGTGGGCCCTCCTTCACTCTCCTAGCCCAGACTTTCTCCCACTGCTCCGATTTCATTTCCCCCTACCTTCCTTGATATGTGATCCTGTGCAGACGCTCAGGTTTCAGTTTTTACAGCTTAGGCAGCCTATTGCTGTATACATTCCTTTCTCCCCTGCTCTTACCCTGCACTATCCCCTATTCCACCAAGTATCTCCTTGATTACTTACTGTAGCTTATTTTACCATGGTGCACATTAAAGCAGCACAAGATGAAGGAAACACTGTCAGACTTAGATTTTCTGAGGTATGATCTCTCACAAGGGCACATTGTGTGGTGTTTTTTTTTCTTTCTTTCTTTTTCAAGCAGACGAGAGACGAGGGAGAAAAGAAAGAACGAAAAGTTAAAATGTTTAAAGTAGCAAACAGGCCTTCAGTTTATGGTTAAGGGAGAGAGTTAACCTGTAGCATGTTTGGCAGAGAATGTTTAAGATAGTGGCTTTTGAGATAAATACTGTATCTTATGGAAACATGGAACTTGGGCTACTTTTTCATCTGTATCCGCTAGTCTTATTAGTCTTTGTTTAGCAGTAACAATTTTGTCACACTGTGACATACATTGCCTTCAGAAAGTATTCACACCCCCTTGACTTTTTCCACATTTTGTTGTGTTACAGTATGAATTTAAATGTATTACATTGAGATTTTGTGACACTGGCCTATACACAATACCCCATAATGTCAAAATTGAATTATATATAGTGTACCAGTCGAAAGTGTGGATGTGGCTACTCATTTAACGTTTTTTCTTTATTTTTACTATTTTCTACACCGTAGAATAATATTGAAGACATCAAAACTATGAAATAACACATATGGAATCATGTAGTAACCATATTTTAGATTCTTCAAAGTAGCCACCCTTTGCCTTGATGACAGCTTTGCAAACTCTTGGCATTATCTTAACCAGCTTCACCTGGAATGCTTTTCCAACAGTCTTGAAGGAGTTCCTACATATGCTGAGCACTTGTTGGCTGCTTTTCCTTCACTCGGTGGTCCAACTCATCCCAAACCATCTCAATTGGGTTGAGGTCAGGGGATTGTGGGGGCCAGGTCATCTGATGCAGCACTCCATCACTCTCCTTTTTGGTCAAATAGCCCTTACACAGCCTGAAGGTGTTGGATCATTGTACTGTTGAAAAACAAATGATAGTCCCACTAAGTTCAAACCAGATGAGATGGCGTATTGCTGCAGAATGCTGTGGTAGCCATGCTGGTGAAGTGTGCATTAAATTCTAAATAAATCACAGACAGTGTCACCAGCAAAGCGCCCACACACCCTCACACCTCCTCCTCTATGCTTCATAGTGGGAACAACACATGCAGAGATCATCCATTCACCTACTCTGCATCTCACAGTGGTTGGAACCAAAAATCTCAAATCTGGATTCATCAGACCAAAGGACAGATTTCCACCGGTCTCATGTCCATTGCTTGTGTCTCTTGGCCCAAGCAAGTCTCTTCTTATTATTGGTGTGCTTTAGTAGTGGTTCCGTTGCAGCAATCGACCATGAAGGCCTAATTCATGCAGTCTCCTTGGAACAGTTGATTTTGAGATGTGTCTGTTACTGGAACTCTGTGAAGCATTTATTTGGGCTGAAATTTCTGAGGCTGATAACTCTAATGAACTTATCCTCTGCAGCAGAGGTAACTCTGGGTCTTCCTTTCCTATGGCGATCCTCATGAGAGCCAGTTTAATCATTGCGCTTTATGGTTTTTGCGACTGCACTTGAATAAACTTTCAAAGTGCTTGAAATGTTCCGCATTGACTGAGGTTGATGTCTTAAAGTAATGATGGGACTGTTATTTCTCTTTGCTTATTTGAGCTGTTCTTGACATAATATGGACTTAACTTTTAACAAGGCACACCTGTTCATTGAAATACCTCATGAAGCTGGTTGAGAGAATGCCAAGAGTATGCAAAGCTATCATCAAGGCAAAGGGTAGCTACTTTGAAGAATCTCAAATATAAAATAAATACAAATTGTTTAACACTTTTTTGGTTACTACATGATTGCATATGTGTTATTCCATATTGTTGATGTCTTCACTATTATTCTACAATGTAGAAAATAGTAAAAAATAAACAAAAACTCTTGAATAAATGAGTAGCTGTGTCCAGACTTTTGCCTGGTACTGTATACAGTATATATAGATATATATATTTTAAATTAAATAATAAAACATGAAAAGATGAAATGTCTTGAGTCAATAAGTATTCAGCCCCTTCGTTACGGCAAGCCGGAATAAGTTCAGGAGTAAAAATGTGCTTAACAAGCCACATAATAAGTTGCATGGACTCACTCTGTATGCAGTAATAGTGTTTAACATGATATTTGAATAACTACCTCATCTCTGTACCCCACACACACAATTATCTGTAAGGTCCCTCAATCGAGCAGTGAATTTCAAACACAGATTCAACCACAAAGACCAGTGAGGTTTTCCGATGCCTCGCAAGAAGGGCACCTATTGGTAGATGGGTAAAAATTTAAAAACAGACACTTACACTTTGGATGGTGTATTATTTTTATTTCACCTTTTTTTAACTAGGTAGGCCAGTTGAGAACAAGTTCTCATTCACAACTGCGACCTGGCCAAGATAAAGCAAAGCAATGCAACAAAAACAACAACACAGAGTTACACATGGGTTAAACAAACCGTAGAAAAATGCAAAACGTTATGTTTGGCGTAAAAGCAACACAGCTCATCACCCTGAACACACCATCCCCACTGTCAAACATGGTGGTGGCAGCATCATGGTTTGGGCCTGCTTTTCTTCAGCAGGGACAGGGAAGATGGTTAAAATTGATGGGAAGATGGATGGAGCCAAATACAGGACCATTCTGGAAGAAAACCTGATGGAGTCTGCAAAAGACCTGAGACTGGGATGGAGATTTGTCTTCCAACAAGACAATGATCCAAAACATAAAGCAAAATCTACAATGGAATGGTTCAAAAATAAACATATCCAGGTGTTAGAATGGCCAAGTCAAAGTCCAGACCTGAATCCAATCGAGAATCTGTGGAAAGAACTGAAAACTGCTGTTCACAAATGCTCTCCATCCAACCTCACTGAGCTCGAGCTGTTTTGCAAGGAGGAATGGGAAAAAAATTCAGTCTCTAGATGTGCAAAACTGATAGAGACATACCCCAAGCGACTTACAGATGTAATCGCAGCAAAAGGTGACGCTACAAAGTATTAACTTAAGGGGGCTGAATCATTTTGCATGCCCAATTTTTCAGTTTTTGATTTGTTAAAAAAGTTTGAAATATCCAATAAATGTCGTTCCACTTCATGATTGTGTCCCACTTGTTGTTGATTCTTCACAAAAAAATACAGTTTTATATCTTTATGTTTGAAGCCTGAAATGTGGCAAAAGGTCGCAAAGTTCAAGGGGGGCGAATACTTTCGCAAGGCACTGTAGAGGACCTGAAGCCAGTGGGTTTGGCGACGAATATGTAGTGAGAGCCAGCCAAAGAGGGCATACAGGTCGCAGTGGTGGGTAGTATATGAGGCTTTGGTGACAAAACGAATGGCACTGTGATAGACTACATTCAATTTGCTGAGTAGAGTGAGTAGAGTGTATCAATACTACCAGTCGCTACAAAGGTACAGGTGTCCATCCTAACTCAATTTCCGTTACAGAGTTTATTGGCTGTGACAGAAGAAAACAGAGGCTGGATCAACAACGTTGTAGTTACTCCACAATACTAACCTAAATGACAGAGTGAAAAGAAGAAACCCTGCACAGGATAAAAATATTCCAAAACATGCATCCTGTTTGCAATAAGGCACTAAAGTTAAACTGCAAAAGAAGGTGGGAAAGAAATAAACGTTAAGTCCTGAATACAAAGTGTTATGTTTGGGGCAAATCCAACATAACACATCACTGAGTACCACTTTTCATATTTTCAAGCTTGGTGGTGGCTGCATCATGTTATGTGTACGCTTGTCATCGGCAAGGACTAAGGAGTTTTTTAGGATAAAAATTATCTAAGCACAGGCAAAATCCAAGAGGAAAACCTGGTTCAGTGTACTTTCCAACGGACACTGGGAGACAAATTCACCTTTCAGCAAGACAAAAACCTAAAACAGAAGGCCAAATATACACTGGAATTTCTTACCAAGTTTTGACTTAAATCAGCTTGAAAGTCTATGGCAAGACTTGAAAATGGCTGTCCAGTAATGATCAACAACCAACTTTCAGAGCTTTGCGAATTTTTTACAGAATGTGCAAATATTGTACAATCAAGGTGTACAAAGCCCTTAGAGACTTACCCAGAAAGACTCACAGCTGTAATTGCTGCCAAAGGTGATTCTAACGTGTATTGACTCTGGTGTATAAATACTTACGTAAATTAGATATTTCTGTATTTAATTTTCAATAAATTTTCTAAAAACAGATTTCCACTTTGTCATTATTGCATTGTGTGTAGGAGGATGAGATAATTAATTTTGAATTCAAGCTGTAACACAACAAAATGTGGAATAAGTCAAGGGGTATGAATACTTTCTGAATGCACTGTAAATGGCATACAAAATCAAATCCATGAACACTTTCAGGGTCAGATTTGATTTAGTACCAGGTGCAAAGTTTAAACCTTGTTTTTCCAGATGGAATTACTGCAGCCCAGTCAGCATAAAGCCAATTGTAATTGTGGCCCCATTAGAGTCTTGATGGTCAGGAACAGCTTGTTGACACTACAGCACATCCTATAGCCACAAACGGGCTAGGAATGCTATTGGATCAGTCTCTAATTCTATTGCCACTTCATTGATAATCACTTATCTGTTAAGGCTGACATAGAACTGGAATTCACAGTAGTAAGTGAAAGATGTACATTGTACTTGATGTAGACTTTTGCTGTTTTCTGGCTACCATCAGCTCTGAATTGGAACTGTGTTCTTCAATGTTGAAGGATAATCAGTTAATCTTATATTTGGTTGTACGGAGACATCCAGAATTCTCTACATATGCTGATAATTATACTGTAGATGTGGCACCTTCCACACTTTAAACTAAGCTAATTGCTTTAAACTAAGCTCATTGACGAGGAGATGGAACAGAAGGATATGGCAGCTTTGCTCTGAGTAGTTTTTTACAACTGATGTAAGTCAGTCACTTCAGAGAATGAATATGACGATTGAGTCATTTTCCCAACAGTGCAGACAACTTTGTCTGTCTGACACTATGAAATTAATTAAACACTTGGACAGCATTTCATAATTTGATTGATGGAGACAAAGAAACAAAATCAAATCCACAGAATACCATTATGTGCTTGTCAAAATAATTCACATTTAGAATGCTTGTTGGTCCATTGTCTCCCACTGGGCACACAACAGTTGAATTGACGTTGTTCTCACGTAATTTACGTTGATATGCCACTCATTTTGTAGAAATTAAAATGAATCAATAAATAAATATGGCATCTTAAATGCAATAGGGATGAATGTAGCACGTATGAGACCAATATTCAAATCCAAATATTGTATGTAGCATGCCTCCACACAATTCACAGCAAGAGAAAAAGGGGTGTTTCTCTGAAACCCAGTACACACACCTCTTAGACGGGAAGAGACATGATGCACACCAAAACGTCTGTAGGCTTTTCTGACAATCTTTGTTCATAATTCCTCTAAATCAATATATACAAAATAAAACCCATACTCTAACAATAAGCCTATATCTGAATATGCGTTGGGAATTATTCTGTACTGGAAATAATTTTTCTCAACCCAGGCATAGAATGTGTACAAACAATGAACACATGATGAAACCCTGAGACAAAGCAGCGATAGGTTCCCTGCATGCCATGCCCTCTTCACGTTTTTTTCCCACAATGTACGACAATTCCATCACAGCAGGAAAATCTATCTTACTGTTAAATATTTAGATCAATACATGGCATGCATAAGTGTACCATTTGGTAGGCTTATAATGTATGCAGAACAGTATAACGCACGATAAACAATGTGATCTTGTCCGGCGTCTGTAGACACACATCTGGACGCACACCTCTAGCGCTTCGGCTCGTCCACAGCTGGAAAGGACAGATGTCGTTTGGCTTGAGTTCACGATGCCGTCTAGAGACGATGTCTAGCGTTAATAATTTGCAGTAAGTCAATTTCCTTTCATTGATCATGATAGTCTCCTCGCGATGTTTTATTTTAAATGCGTAGGCTACGCTCAGTGTTGTTTCTGCGGGAGTAGCGGTAGTAATAGTATAGTGGCACTGTTGACGCCTTGACTGACGCACTGGATTTACCATTTACTTCAATGGAACCATGTGGGCCAAGGAAAACCACACAAATGACTATAATGGGGTCCTAATTCTCCAGAATATGTTTTCCCATTCATTGCCAAAAAGTAAATGTGGGCTACTGGTAGGCCTATGTGGAACAACAAAGACGGTGTAGCCTAGGCTGTATTATAACGCATGGCAAGACATTCTACCCTATCCATTTTTATTCAACCTGCTGTGGACTATGAATGGGTTTAATTAATTCCCAAAAATTGATATGACATTGAACTTATTCGCTATTCATCCAATAAATTGCATCAATGAATCAGGTCTGCTCTAAAATGTGAGAGGATGCTCGCTTTACGCATCCACATATATCACGCGTTTTAATGAGTGCTCTGTTTCCATGCGTAATCACAACCAAGTGGTCCAATGTCGATCACTTACCTTCATTTCTTCGTTGATTTCCCTTTTCACGGGGTGAGCCGGTTTTCTGCTTCTTTTATTTTCGGGGGGTCTGCCCTCTTTTTCCATTTCTGCCATTTTTTATAATAGCTCTGTCAATATTTGCGATTGGGGTAGAGTGGACAAGTGCGAGGCGGGGCCGCTTTAAAGTTGCCCAAAGGCTAATGTCAAGCTGGGGAACAGCCCGGGTGAAGTTGATGATGCCGTTGAGGGCTTGCGTTGCCCTGTTAAGTCAGCCATCTTCTGCCCCTATTTTTCCACGGTCTGTGCGCAAGTTGGTGTGTGTGTGAGCTGCCTCTGAATCAAATGAGAGGTTGAGTGAGAAAAAAATCTAGACAGGGGGAGGAGCGTCCCCTGTAACATAATATGACGCTGTTGATCAGAGGTGGGCTATTTCCTCTCGATTTTCCGTAACGTTTTAACTTTGGGCCCTCCTCACCTCACACATACAATCTTACAACCTAGTCTGGTAGGCTTTCCCACTTCATGAAGGTATTTGCGCCCTATCCTGTCTGCCACTGCTGGACAGATGTTGGTGTGGTTATGAGTAGCCATTACAGATTTACAATAGAAATTGTGCAAGCCTCTGACAGGTGGTCCCGGGCAAGTTCTTGACCTCTTCCGTGTGATAGAACCAAGGAGTTTAGGTAGAACTCAGTTGCAACAAAGGCAAAGGTCTAACACACTTGCACAATTTTATGGTGAGAAGAGGCAGATGCCCTCCTACTTAACATATTAGCTCCATGACTTTCCACAGGGTGTATCTACTGTAAGGTGGCTTCCTTCCTTCCTGGTAGGCTATAATTGCTTTTACTATCCTCAATGCAGATGAAGGAAAGGAGAGGCATCATCATTAATCCACAGAGGAGTCCCAAAAATGGGAGCTCCTTGTTCTAAAAGAAAATGTCCTTGAAATAATATCCCTGTCTAGTCTCTGTTCAAAAGCAGATAGTGTAACTCAATGAGTGCATTGTCCCGCATATGCACGGACAAACAGACAGACAGACACACACACAGCCTGCAGTTCAATATTGTTACATGAATTGAAACATAATAATTATGTTTTTCCTGTAGAATAGTCAACACAAAATGTAATGTAGCACAGCTCCTTCCACTCAACCAGACCCTCCAGACATCTGCAATTGGTAGTTGTGTTAATACACAGGTAGGCTTATATGAGCAACTTGGTATAAAGTGTTATCAAAATATTTAATTAAAGTAAACACATATTTAATGAAATTATAGCTAACAGTCATATTTAACAGATTTATATATTTTTCCTGGAGTCCATGCTCAACGGCTGCATTTACACAGGCAGCCCAATTCTGCTCTTTTTTCCAACAATTTTGTCTTTTGAGGTATCAGATTGGACAGTAGATTGGAATTGGGCTGTCTGTGTAAACACAGCTAAAGATGCTCTTTAGCATCTACACAGGCATTTACACAGGCAGCCCAATTCTAATTGATGTTTTGACCAATCAGATCAGCTCTTTTGCCAATAATTGGCCAAAACATCAGAATTGGGCTGCCTGTATAAATGCAGCCAAAGTTCTCTGAATAAGAGTGAATTTACAAATGTGACCCATGGTGAAGAGCCCACTCTTATAGACTATGACGTAGATGTAAAAAGTAAACAGCATAGTGGGCCAACTTCCGCAACAACTAACAGCATTGAAGCGCGAAGCTACAACTTCTCCCCTGTTTTGGTGCCCTGGCTACCATGCTGGCAACAGCATGTAGCGAACTCGTGCACATGTGCAGATACTGTGTGTGACTGTGAAAGAGCCAAGTCTTGCGTCTCGCTCATCTCAATATCTGCGGTGCTGCTCGTGGCAACGTCATTTCGCCGAGTCTACCTTTAATTAGGCAAACTTTTGGTAGTACACTGGTGCTCCCAACTTTAAAAAGTTAGGAGCACCAAACAATATTTAGGAGACCAGAAAAATAGATTTAGGGGTGGAAAACGGAGCTGGTTGAGCATAGGCCTAACTTGAAATGTTTTGCCAATTCAATTTTTTTGCTTACAATTACCCTTCCCTGTTGCACACAACAAGCTTCCATTCCCCATGTCACAAGAGGATTTATGGCTGATTTTAGATTAAATCGTCAACCCTGTTACTCTATTTGGCACTTAATAGGCACAAGTATTTTGTTTCTCTTGAGATGTGAAAACGTGTTTTTTATTAAGTTGAACATGTGCTCTGTATGACAGCATGTTAAAATGAGGTGAAATCAACGTTTTTTGATGTTGAAAAGGCACCAATTGGTGGAACGACACAAATAGGGCTAAGCAATTTTATAAACTTCCACTGTCCTCTCAAGAGTTTCTGAATTCCCTCAGGTGAGGTAAAATGATAGGCTATAATATATCGACTTAGCTCGCCGCTGATACAAATGTAACAGCAGCAGGAGCGCACCAGACACGAACACAAATGTAACAACTGTGATGCCAATGACAAATTCTAGCCTACATGGTGGTATCATGTCAGCTTTGTTATTCTAAATGACTTTTCAATAATCATATATCAAAGACACTTCTTCTGAAGGATATCCAAAATCTGAAGGGAAAAAAAACATGTTTTTTATTTCACTCCGAATGTTGGATCCTTCTCAGTTAGTAAAATTAAACAATGTTTTATGCTTTGTTTTGTCAAGCCTAATATTTTTTTGCTAAATTGCGTGACGGTTTGTACTGAATGACGCGTTTCCCCCAAAAAATTCTTCAACGTTCTCGAACAGATTTTGATGTACGTTTCTCCGTTAGGTGGGTGTCGCGGGTGTGGCTTGAAGCTATCAGTGCCTTATTCAAAGGCCAAACACCACCATTTCTACAATTTATCTTCTTAAAACCTGTTTTTAAACCTATCCCTAAAATTAACCACAACGCTAAGCGTATGCCTAAAATAATCTTAAATTAAGACCATAAAGCAAATGTTTGTTCTCATACATAGATTTATTTACGATATAGCTAATAGTGGATGTGCTATCTAGTGGAAACATTTTTTCGCACTGAACGCAGCCCAGGACACATCAATCAATAACTGTTGTAACGTTTTTGCGACATACCGTATTGCGTTTCGTCAAGATGGCGGCCTCCTGTGTCAATGTTTAACATTTTAGGTCGCGTGTTACGGTATATTTACTGGACATTTTATAGGATACATCAAAGGGTATAAGTATTAAATTAAGTAGGGTGATAACATTATGTATAATACTTATTTCAGTTAATGTGACTCGACAGCGAGGATGATATCCATCATAATAACATTAGATTCTGTAAATATGGATGGATAGCTAGTTAACAGTTACATATCTAATTTAATCGGTTAATGTAATTTTCCTGCCACCGTTTAGTTTATTTATTTAATCGACTTAGCTATATATACTAGCTTGTGTCAAGCTTGGATATAGACCTCTCAAGGGTTTGCTTGATATTTGTTTAAACTTTAATTAGTAAAAGACCTTCAGCTGTAAAGATGACAGTAATTTGGTCTCGGCTCTCATGCATTGTTTTGCTAAACCGTGGACAGAGGAACATAAGTCTTTTCTCCAACACAACGCCTTCTAATTGGAATAAAGTGGTCTCGGATGCAGAGAAAATCGTGGGTTATCCGACTTCTTTTATGAGCCTACGCTGCTTGCTGAGTGATGAACTCAGTAATGTAGCAATGCACGTGAGGAAACTGGTTGGAACAAAACACCCGTTACTCAACACTGCAAGGTATGGTTTACACACGATCATCTAGTATTGCATACATTACATCATGTTTGTAATGCAAATGTCAAATCTTCCAATACACAACTTCATTATACACAATGCAACTCAATATTGCCTGTAGTTTTAGAAGACCTGATTTTATGGACCTGTCATGGCTATGATGTCAATCATCAGCTTTTTTATTCTTTATTTATTTCACCTTTATTTAACCAGGTAGGCCAGTTGAGAAGAAGTTCTCATTTACAACTGCGACCTGATCAAGATAAAGCAAAGCAGTGTGACACAAACAACAACACAGAGTTACACATGGAATAAACAAACATCCAGTCAATAACACAATAGAAAGTCTATATGCAGTGTGTGCAAATGGCATAAGGAGGTAAGGCAATAAATAGGCCATAGTAGCGAAGTAATTACAATTCAACAAGTTAACACTGGAGTGATAGATGTGCAAGTAGAAATGCTGGCAATACTGATGTGCAAAAAGTAAATAAAACAATATGGGGATTAGGTAGGTAGTTGGATGGGCTATTTACAGATGGGCTGTGTACAGCTGAATCGATCGGTAAGCTGCACAGATAGCTGATTATTAAAGTTAGTGAGTCTCCAACTTCAGTGATTTTTTTTTTTTTTTTTTTTGTGTGCAAATCTTTCCAGTCATTGGTAGCAGAGAACTGGAAGGAAAGGTGGCCAAATGGGGTGTTTGCTTTGGGGGTGACCAGTGAAATATACCTGCTGGAGTGGGTGCTACGGGTGGGTGTTGTAATGGTGACCAGTGAGCTGAGATAAGGTGGAGCTTTACCTAGCAGAGACTTATAGATGACCTGGAGCCGGCGGCGAATATGTAGAGGGCCAGCTGGCGAGAGCATACAGGTCGCAGTGGTGGGTGGTATATGGGGCTTTGGTGACAAAACGGTTGGCACTGTGATAGACTGCATCTAGTTTTCTGAGTAGAGTGTTGGAGGCTATTTTGTATATGACATCGCCAAAGTCTAGGATCGGTTTTAGGGTATGAAGGTATGTTTGGCAGCGTGAGTGAAGGAAGCTTTGTTGTGAAATAGGAAGCTGATTCTAGATTTAATTTTGGATTGGAGATGTTTACTATGAGTCTGAAAGGAGAGTTTACAGTCTAGCCAGACACATAGGTGTTTATTTATTTATTACCCCCCTTTTTCACCCCAATTTCGTGGTATACAATTGTTAGTAGTTACTGTCTTGTCTCATCGCTACAACTCCCGTACAGGCTCGGGAGAGACAAAGGTCAAGAGTCATGCGTCCTCCAAAACACAACCCAACCAAGCCGCACTGCTTCTTAACACAGCGCGCATCCAACCCGGAAGCCAGCCGCACCAATGTGTCGGAGGAAACACCGTGCACCTAGTGACCTGGTCAGCGTACACTGCACCGGGCCTGCCACAGGAGTCGCTAGTGCGCGATGAGACAAGGATATCCCTACCGGCCAAACCCTCCCTAACCCGGACGACGCTAGGCCAATTGTGCGTCGCCCCATGGAACTCCCGGCTGCGACAGAGCCTGAACCTAGAGTCTCTGGTGGCACACTGCGCCACCCGGGAGGCCCTAAGACACCAAGGTGTTTGTAGTTGTCCGCATAGTCAGAACCATCCAGAGTAGTGATGCTGGGCGGGTGCGGGCAGCGATCGGTTGAAGAGCATGCATTTAGTTTTACTAGTGTTTAAGAGCAGTTGGAGGCCATGGAAGGAGTGTTGTATGGCATTGAAGCTCGTTTGGAGGTTTGATAACACCGTGACCAAAGAAGCGCCAGATGTATACAGAATGGTGTCGTCTGCATAGAGGTTGATCAAGGAATCACCTGCAGCAAGAGCGACATCGTTAATATATACAGAGAAAAGAGTCGGCCCGAGAATTGGACCCTGTGGTACCCCCATAGAGATTGCAAGAGGTCCGGACAACAGGCTCTCCGATTTGACTCACTGAACTCTGTCTGAGAAGTAGTTGGTGAACCAGGCAAGGCAGTCATTTGGGAAACCAAGGCTGTTGAGTCTGCCGATAACAATACGGTGATTGACAGAGTCGAAAGCCTTGGCCAGGTCGTTGAAGACAGCTGCACAGTCCTGTCTTTTATCGATGGCAGTTCCTTGTGCGTGGCTGAGGTGTACCTGTGACCAGCTCGGAAACCGGATTGCACAGCGGAGAAGGTACGGGGGGTACCGAAATGGTCAGTGATCCGTTTGTTAACTTGGCTTTCGAATACTTTAGAAAGGCAGGGCAGGATGGATATAGGTCTGTAACAGTTTGGGTCTAGGGTGTCACCCCCGCATCTTCCTAAGCATAACTTCTGATAGAGCTGATTCAACCAACTTCTGCCTTCTCGACTGACAAGTTCACAACCACAACAATGCCCCAAAATGTAGGCGCACTAAAGGGCCTACTTTCTTTCACGTAGGCCTGTCGCAGCTGGCACCATGTGCCGTCGGGCCACTAGAGCTCACTTTTAGTGACCCAAGCCATGCTGCAGTTACTGGGTACCAGTCTGTGTGTGCCATCATGGCACTCCTTGTCATGGAAGTTGACATGAATGCAAACAGATCTGGGACCAGGCAATGCTGCAGTTAGTTACGAAATGTGTCGATGAATTATGTAGACCATGCCATGCACATTTACATAGAAAAATGCTAAACGTCCCTTGTCTGTCACGAATGTTGAATACAATTATGTTTAAACTTACTCTGCCGATTGTCTGTGGTGTTGGTGGTCAGTCTCTGGTCGAAATCTGAGAGAAAATATCCACAGGAAAGTATTATTAAACCTACTTCAAAAAGTGGGCCTATGGGCCTCCCGAGTGGCACCGCTGTCTAAGGCACTGCATCACAGTGCTTGAGGTGTTACTACAGACCCGGGTCGATCCCAGGCTGTGGCACAGACAGACATGACCAAGAGACCCATGAGGCGGCACACAATTGGCCCAGCGTTGTCCGGGTTAGGGGAGGGTTTGGCAGGTCGGGATTTCCTTGTCCCATCACTCTCTAGCGACTCCTTGAGGCGGGCTAGGCGCATGCAAGCTGACTCGGTTGCCAGCTGGACGGTGTTTCCTATGACACATTGATGCGGCTGGCTTCCAGGTTAAGTGAGCAGTGTGTCATGCACACTAACCAAAGTCTCACAGGTGTTTACATGGTTTTGTTTAAATTTTGAGCAGCTGAAGGGCCAACACTACGGACAATCGGGTTCAAATAGAATTTTATTTAACATTCTTACTTGCAGAGGACCAATCCATTGGTGCACCTACTCTGTCATGTTAGGTTGTATTTTGAGTGGACAATTCCTTTTAATTTATCATAATTACATTTCATTAGAAAACCCATTGTTTCTGGCGCCTCAGTACAGTCTACGCCAGGGGTATTCCATTCTTACCCTTCAAGGTCCAGAGCCTGCTGTTTCTCTGTACTACCTGATAATTAATTGCAGCCACCTTGTGTCCCAGGTCTAAATCAGTCACTGATTAGAGGGGAACACAAAATTGCAGTGGAACTGTCTTCCAGGTCTAGAGTTAAATTTGAGGGGTCTACGCTATAGGCGAGGTGTGTCAAAGATGCTGGTATTGAGAGCAAGTGTGATTGACTGGATGGTTGTCACAGGCAAAGCCCCATAATTAACCATCCTTATGTATCAGAAAAGTTTGAATTTCTTATTTTATTTCATGGTTGCTTTTACTGCTCCCAGAGTAAGATGCTGGTGTGTCTTGTTTCTCTGAGCTGAAGAGGAGTGAGCTGGGTACAGTGGCTACCCCCTTGTGGCTTGTACTGGCAATTTAAATATTCTCCTCGTACAGTGCCTGCTGGTATTGGCTGCAAAGTTGTGTAGACTAGAGTAACCTCCTCTGACAAATAGTGTCACCCAGTAAATGTAACAAAGCCCAAAAAATAGCCTGAGATTAAATGTAAATATAACAAAACATATTGGCTAAGTTGCTTTGAAAAACAGACTACAGCAAATCAAATGGACACAATGATGCAATGTGGATCACGGTATGACAACTAAAAGAAAGCCAATATTGGTGAATTTCCTTCAGTGAATTGTGGTCTATTAAAAGGTGAAACAAAATAAACTTCTTGTTTTATTATTCCATCTCTCTAAATGTGTTTAATTTAAATGACAAGTCCCATGGAATCTGTGCTGTTTAGATTGTTAAATGATTAACCCCAAATGAGTGTGTGACATTGACAGAGTGACATTAACTGATCTAAACATTGCCAGCTCTGTTAGATGTTAACTTTGATTTTGTAGTACACCTATCACTTAGTTCAAATTGATTAATTACAAAGCCTCATAGCTGAATTTGACCAAATGACCCCTTAAGCATTTACCCTCCCATCCCCTCAACAAAGGTATTGCAGGGGAATATATCTTTTTTTTTGACCTCTCTCTAAATTATCAGCTAGATAGAGTGCATTCGGAAAGTATTCAGACCCCTTGACTTACAGCCTTATTATAGAATTTCCCCCTCATCAATCTACACATACTACCCCATAATGACAAAGCAAAAAATGTTTTTAGAAATGTTTGCTAATTTATACATTAAAAAAAATGGAAATATCACATTTACATAAGTATTCAGACTTTGTTGAAGCACCTTGGGCAGTGATTACAGCCTAGAGTCTCCTTGGGTATGATGCCTCAAGCTTGGCACACCTGTATTTGGGGAGTTTCTCCCATTCTTCTCTGCAGATCCTGTCAAGTGCTGTCAGGTTGGATGTGGAGTGTCACTGCACAGCTATTTTCGGGTCTCTCCAGAGATGTTCGATTGTGTTCAAGTCCGGGCTCTGGCTGGGCCACTCAAGGTCAAGGACATTGAGAGACTTGACCCGTAGCCACTCCTGCGTTGTCTTGACTGTGTGCTTAGGGTCATTGTCCTGTTGGAAGGTGAACCTTCACCCCAGTCTGAGGTCCTGAGCGCTCTGGATCAGGTTTCCATCACGGTTCTCTCTGTACTTTGCTTGGTTCATCTTTTCCTCGATCCTGACTAGTCTCAGTCCCTGCCACTGAAAAACATCACCACAGCATGATGCTTCCACCACGCTTCACCGTGGAGATAGTGCCAGGTTTCCTCTAGACGTGACACTTGGCATTCAGGCCAAAGAGTTCAAACTTGGTTTCATCAGACCAGAGAATCTTGTTTCTCATGGTCTGCGAGGCCTTAGGTGCCTTTTGGCAAACTCCAAGCGGGCTGTCGTGCTTTTTACTGAGGCTTCCGTCTGGCTACTCTACCATAAAGGCCTAATTGGTGCAGTGCTGCAGTGATGGTTGTCCTTCTGGAAGGTTCTCCCATCTCTACACCTTCCTGACCAAGGCCCTTTGCCCCAATTGGTCAGTATGGCCAGGCGGCCAGCTATAAGAAGCTGGTGGTTCCAAACTTATTCAATTTAAGAATGGAGGCCACTGTGTTCTTGGGGACCTTCAATGCTGCGGAAATGTTTTTGAACCCTTCCCCAGATCTGTGCCTCAACCCAATCCTGTCTCGGCGCTCCACAGACAACTCCCTCGACCTCATGGTTAGATTTTTTTCAACTGTGGGACCTTTATATAGACAGATGTGTGCCTTTCCAAATCATGTCCAATCAATTTAATTTACCACAAGTTGACTCTATCAAGTTGTAGAAACATCTCAAGGATAATCAATGGAAACAGGATGCACCTGAGCTAAATTTCAAGTCTCATAGCAAAGGGTCTGAATACTTATGTAAATAAGGTATTTCTGTTTTTAATTTTAATACATTTGCAAATATGTCTAAACCTGTTTTCTTAGTCAATATGGGGTATTGTGTTTAGGATTGATGAAGGGGGAAAACTTATTTAATACATTTTCAAATATGTCGAACGTAACAAAATGTGGATAAAGGGGTCCTGAATACTTTCCGAATGCACTGTAGTTGGATTACCCTCCAGTGCCATCTCTCTTCATTGGGGATGAATGGCTCCTCACTGTAAGAAATAAGGAGAGGGACATGGAATGATAGTGCTGGAATCCAATCCCGCCATTGCAGACGAGTGTGTTGGAAACTGTAGCTCAAGGGTGTAATAACCTATACACCTAAATCTGATATGACAATCCATTTGGGTGTTGTAGTGCGGGGGTGAAGTGGACCTCTGACAGTCTGACTCCTCACTGTCAGCTTGGGTTGGCTGGTTCCTATTTCCTACTGTGTCTCTGCCCAAGACGCGGCGCAGATAAAAATATCCACAATAGCAGACAGGCAGACCCTTGTGGAGTTGTGTTTCGGTTTTCCCTTTCCTTTCATTCTAAAAAATGCAGCTCAGCTAACTTTGCCCAAAGTCTGGAGTTAGTGTGGCCATGCAGGAAAAATGAACTTTCACTTTGTAGCAGTGAAAGACCTTGACACAGTTTGACTTTTCTCATCAAGTGGCTTCATTGTTTTTGACTGAGTTTTGTCCTGCTTTTTTTTCTGTCACATTTAAGGCTTCAGGAAATATTTCGAGGTAGATGTCAAATCCTATTTTGTACACTAAGAGTTTATCCAAATGTTACTTTTAAGTGCTTAAGGCTTCAGTGGTTGTGCACTCACTTAAGAAATGGTTATTGCTGCTTTACCCCCAAAACAGGCCAGTAGGCCTACATGCGATACATTTGAATAATTGTGCAGGTCTAGGTAGAGGACCGGTAGATAAGATTCAGAGAGCACTGTAATAAATGGTGGCTAACATGCAGTCCTACCCATTAAAATGACATTGACCCATCTCTCTCCCAGCACTCATCCCAGCCCCACCCCTTTGCAGGAGGGTGATTATGATTGATTGATTTGCCATGGTGTAGAGACTGGCATGCATATTAATCATTTGTCATCTTCAGGCTGCAGACTTGGCCAGTCGCCATAGGCAGACATTTTTGGTGTGGTTGCCGTTGTTTAATTGAAAGCTATAGGAATTCCAGTGTAATTTCACCCCTCGTAATGTCAGTTTTTACCTTTGAATACATATTTTTTGGTTACATAAAGTGCTTCAAGAGGCTAGTCAAAGACCATATCACCTCCTCTCTCGCCAATGCACTCAACCCTCTCCAATTTGCCTACCGCCTTGACAGATCCACGGACTACAGAATCGTCATTGCACTGCACACTGCCCTTACCCACCTGGACAAAAGGAATGCATATGTAGTCAATGCACAGCATTCTCCCATCTCAGCCTTCAATACCTTAGTACCCTATAAGCGCTTTACAAAGCTCACAGCCCTGGGTCTGAACTCCTCCCTATGCAACTGGGTCCTGGACTTCCTGACGGGCCGGGCCGCACCCATGGGGTGAAGGTAGGCAACATTACCTCCTCGACACAGATTCTCAACACAACACGGGTGCCCCACAAGGTTGCATGCTCAGTCGCTTCCTGTGTACTCCCTGTATACCCACGACTGCATGGCCTCCCACAGTTCCAACTCCATCATGAAGTTCGCTGACGACATGACAGTAGTTGGCCTGATTACCAACAGCGATGAGGCGGCCTACAGAGAGGAGGTAGGCACTTTGACGGCTTGGTGCCAGGTAAACAACCTCTCCCTCAATGTCAGCAAGGAGCTGATTGTGAACTTCAGGAGGATCCAGGCTGGACACACCTTCATCAACACCAGGTGTCGCAGGAAGGCCAAGAAGATCATCAGGGATCACAGCCACCCAAACCATGCCCTGTTCTCCCCGCTTCAATCGATCAGACGCGGGTAGTACAGGAGCATCATGACAAAAACTGGAAGACTGACTAATAGTTTCTACCATCAGGCTGCTGAATAGCCAACCCTAGTCAGCTACCCCCCTTCCCCCCCCACCAAACTGACTTTCACTCTGCTCCCACCTCAATGACATTCATCACTGTTGTTAATATGTATATTAGAGTAAAACATAAAAAATGTTTAATCATTTTTGTTTTTATTTCACTTGGTCCCCACACCCTCTCAATGGTCATGCTGCTCCCCCTATGGTCATTCCACCCCTTCAACAGTCTTTACTCTGGCTCCACCCCAATGGACATTTTATTTATTCATCACTGCTACAGTTGTTATGTGTGTGTATAGTGCTATTTATATTGTAGTTTTTTTTATTATTACAATTTTCATTGTTTTATTTCACTTGGTCCTGCATGTTGAAGCTCGGAGCCTAAAATGTTCACTGTACTCTGCAATCACACCTGAAACCCTGTACATGTGACGATTAAAAACTCAATCTCTGAATCTTTTGTGGTTCACCTAGGCTACATGCTGTTCTTTTTGTTACCATTACGAACACTGGAAAGTATCAGACCAGAACTTACATTATTTCATGTGATGGTTTTCGTTAGGGTCCATTGGATTTAACAGATCTAATTAGATGTGTCACTTTCCTCGCTTATCTATTGCACTTACCGTATCTCCTATCATCTCCCTTTTTTTTATTTCTCTCCATTCCCCTCTCCCTGCCCGTCTCTCTTCCTCCACCTCTTTCTCCCGCTCTCTCTTCTTCCTCTGCCGTTTGCTCTCCCTTCATTTTCTGTCTGTCTCTTTCTTCCCCTCCTCTGCCTTGCTCCATCTCCCCATCTCTCTCTCCCCTCCCTGTGGTGCAGAGCTGGGTCAGGGGGAGGGAGACTGTCTTGTGGACGCTGGTGTCTGGGCTCGAGCAGAGTGGGCGGTGCTCGGTGTCTACTCGGGGCTCTAACGAGAGTGTGATTCATGGCACAGGGGGCACCCTGGGGACAGGATTAGATGTGCTCTGTCTAAGCGCTCCCCCGGGACCACAGATATTTTATCTCCAGAGTGGCAAGACCAGTGCTAGACTTGCAGCTCTGCTTGAACTGCATGTTGTGCCACAGCTGATCAATATGGTGTGGTCTTTTAATGAATCAGTAGTCTCTTTTATTTAACCTTTTATTTAACCAGGTAGGCCAGTTGAGAACAAATTCTCATTTACAACTGCGACCAAACGTACAGTCAATAACACAATAGAAAAATCTATATGTAGTAAAATTAGGGAGGTAAGACAATAAATAGGCCATAGTGGCAAAATTATTACAAGTTAGCATTAATACTGGAGTGATAAATATGCAGATGATGTGCAAGTAGAGATACTGGGGTGCAAAAGGCATGGGGTGGGGGGGGTGAGGTAGTTGGGTGGGCTATTTACAGATGGGCTGTGTACAGGTGCAGTAAGCTGCTCTGACAGCTGATGCTTAAAGTTAGTGAGGGAGATATAAGACTCCAGCTTCAGTGACTTTTGCAATTCGTTCCAGTCATTGGCAGCAGAGAACTGGAAGGATAGGTGGCCAAAGTAGGTGTTGGCTTTGGGGATGACCAGTGAAATATACCTGTTTTTTTAATTTAACTAGGCAAGTCAGTTAAGAACAAATTCTTAGTTTCAATGACGGCCTAGGAACAGTGGGTTAACTGCCTTGTTCAGGGGCAGAATGACAGATTTGTACCTTGTCAGCTCAGGGATTTGATCTTGCAACCTTTAGTATATGGGGCTTTAGTGATAATGGTTGGCACTGTGATGGACTACATCCAATGCTGAGTAGAGTGTTGTTGGAGGCTATTTTGCAAATGACGTCAAAGCTTGCTTATTTAAAGCTACTCTGTGAGATGTATATTTATTTCCATCAAAGAGTGGGGTCCACCAACAAACATGGAGTAGTGGAGCAATATTCTAAGGTCCATTCAATGACTTACATTTTCACAAATGGCAAATCAAGTTATTCCCTTGCCTCCCCATAGCTGTGCTCTTAGGTGGACACTTTCCACTAGCAATTAAAAAAAGTTTGTCTGGCATTTCAGCTACTGAAAATGTTTATCTAACGTAGAGCTCTTGACTGAATAAAAAGCCCCTCCACTATTTGCAAAGATGTAGCCCAAATACCCTTTGGCAATGCAGCTGAATTAATGATCTTGAAAAGCAGTTGTCTTCATGAGTGTGTTGACCTTTCTCTATGCGTCACCCCCATGAAGCAGCAATTAGCCATTTTGTTTGCTTAGCCATGATGTGAGAGGGAATAAAGGGATTTTTGGGGCACCCCTGGAGAGAGGTGGTGAAAGCTACACAGTCTCATTAGCATAGTTGCACCACATCTCATTTCCATACAATTACTGCCCATTTTCTTTTGTCATTGTTAAGAGGTTGCTTACTTAGCCTGCCATCCCAAGTCAATTCCCTGCTTGTCAGAATGGATTTTTTGAATGATGAAAATATATGTTCATTTTTCTTACTCCTGAAGGACATTTCTTTAAATGTGTGGGAACAAACATGTTTAATTTATTCAAAGTCTAGATTTGGCACAAGGGCTGCCTGTTTTATGGATTTGTGTATGAAACAGTGTATTCCCACATTTTCGAAATCCTTACCCAACAATAAATGTGTTGCTTGTCCCTCTTTTCAGGGGCTTCGTCTATGACAGTAGAAACAACCTTCAGATGAGGGGTCTGGTCGTCCTACTGATGTCCAAGGCAGCCGGTCCCAGCCAGCACACAGCCTCAGACCTCCTCCCCCAGGACATGGTCAGTGGCATCTACCCCAGGTAAACACGCCTCTCTGGGGCTTTGTCTTCACATTCCTCTATCTTCCTTTCCTTAACTCCTTTCCTTTATTACCACTGACTTGGTGAAAAGACAGGAAAATGCTTGTCATTGCTCCTGATCTGACAGCACCCACACACACCAGCTCCAATTTATGTTTTTTTTCCTGATGATGACATTCACTCACACACGCACACAAGCACACCGCACATAAACAGAATGTTGCCCAGAAGAGGGAATTCTGTGTGAAGATCACTCTACAACCTTGCCAGGTGGTTACCAGAAGTCGCTGTTGTGTTTGGCATGTGATGCGCTGGGTGTCTGAATGGCCCCTTTTCTCTGAGCTGGCAAGCAGCACTGCCTCTACTATCGGATCAGTGAGGGAGTCTGTCAAGCAGGGCGGGTGGAGAGGATATTGTGGGGTGGCTGAAATTAATATGCTTACAGTGTGACTTGTCTATGGTTAATCATTTGGTAAGATTAAGGCACCAGCTATTGACATGACCAACTATTCAGATTAAAGAGAATGAACAGCATCTTGAAACTACTGTATTTTTAAAAATCTTCTGTTTTGGACTCGACGTGGCAATGTAGGGTTCATACATGCATAGTACACCATTTATCTTTTCCTGGCGGAGAAAACCTAGCAGTACATTGAATGCATAAAATATTTGGAGTGGCTACGGTTCCTGATTTTCTGGAACCTGGAAGTTTTGGACTAAAGAGATTTCTGTGCATGTGCAGGATCCGCTGCGCGCTTCCTTCAGTCCATTCAGCTGTGCTCACTCACTCTGTGACTGCCGCCTGTTCGAAGAAACATATTTCTTTGTCTGTTGTAACAGTGATCAAATCAAACATTTTATTTTTTTATTTTAACTAGGCAAGTCAGTTAAAAACAAATTCTTATTTACAATGACGGCCTACACCGGCCAAACCCGGACGACGCTGGGACAATTGTGCGCCGCCCTATGGACTCCCAATCTGCCTGGAATCGATCCAGGGTGTCTATAGTGACACATCTAGCACTCAGATGCAGAGCCTTAGACCGCTGCGCTACTCGGGGAGTGCAAGCATGACACAACAGGCAGTCTAGAGATTTCATGTAATTTTTTTTCAGAAGGGGAGTTAGCCTACATGCAGCTATTAGGCAAGCTATATACAAAGTATATTAACAAGCAAGACAGAGTCAATAGCGATTTCAATGGGCAACCATTGGCTATTGGGAGGCAGAGTTATTTTTTCAGCAACTCTGGCAATATAACTATAATGATTACATCACAAACGCTGATAGTTTTGCCCCAATATCTGTTAAAATACAAATAGCCTTCATATATATTTTTGGGAAGGTTCGTTCAAATCACCCAGCAATTTTTATTTTATTTTAGCTGTTCAGAAGTACAGTACCAGTCAAAAGCACCTACTCATTCAAGAGTTTTTGTTTTTCTTTATTTTTATTATTTTCTACATTGTGGAATAATAGTGAAGACATCCAAACTATGGAATCATGTGGAAACCAAAAGTGTTAAACAAATCAAAATATATTTGAGTTTCTTCAAAGTAGCCACCCTTTGCCTTGATGACAGCTTTGCACACTCTTGGCATTCTCTCAACCAGCTTCATGAGGAATGCTTTTCCAATAGTCTTGAAGGTGTTCGCACATATGCTGAGCACTTGTTGGCTGCTTGTCATTGTCTTGTTGAAAAACAAATGTTAGTCCCACTAAGTGCAAACCAGATGGGATGGCGTATCGCTGCAGAATGCTGTGGAAGCCATGCGGGTTAAGTGTGCCTTGAATTCTTAATAAATCACTGACAGTGTCACCAGAAAAGCACCAACACACCACCACCTACGATCACACCACCTGGAGATCATCCGTTCACCTACTCTGTGTCTCAAAAAGACATGGCAGTTGGAGCCAAAAATCTCAAATTTGGACTCATTACACCAAAGTACAGATTTCCACCGGTCTAATGTCCATTGCTCGTGTTTCTTGGCCCAAACAAGTCTCCTCTTCTTATTGGTGTCCTTTAGTAGTGGTTTCTTTGCAGCAATTTGACCATGAAGGCCTGATTCACGCAGTCTCTGAACAGTTGATGTTGAGATGTGTCTGTTACTTGAACGCTGTGACGCATTCATTTGGACTGTAATATGAACGTATCCTCTGCAGCAGAGGTAACTCTGGATCTTCCTTTCCTGTGGCGGTCCTCATGAGAGAGTTTCATCATAGCGCTTGATGGTTTTTGCGGCTGCACTTGAAGAAACTTTCAAAGTTCTTAATGTTCTGGATTGACTGACCTTCATGTCTTAAAGTAATGATGAACGGTCATTTCTCTTTGCTTATTTGAGCTGTTCTTGCTATAATATAGACTTGGTCGTTTACCAAATAGCCCTATCTTCTGTATACCACCCCTAACTTTTCACAACACAACTGATTGGCTCAAACAGATTAAGAACAATAAATTCCACAAATTAACTTTTAATGAGGCACAACAGTTAATTGAAATGCATTCCAGGTGACTACCTCATGAAGCTGGTTGAGAGAATGCCAAGTGTGTGCAAAGCTGTCATCAAGGCTGTCATTGTGGCGGCAGCGTAGCCTAGTGGTTAGAGCATTGGCCTAGTAACCGAAAGGTTGCAAGATTGAATCCCCGAGTTGACAAGGTACAAATCTGTCGTTCTGCCCCGGAACAAGGCAGTTAACCCACTGTTCCTAGGCTGTCATTGAAAGTAAGAATTTGTTCTTAACTGACTTGCCTAGTAAAATAAAAAGGCAAAGGGTGGCAACTTTGAAGAATCTCAAATATAAAATATATTTTGATTTAACACTTTTGGCTACTACATGATTCCATATGTGTTATTTCATAGTTTTGATGTATAAAATAGTAAAAATAAAGAAATCCTGAAATGAAAGTGTCAAGTTTTTACTGGTACAGTATGATGAAAGGACAAAGGCTACAAATTGGTAGAGTGGTTCAGAAAAGGATGAGTAAAGCATCGAGTAAAGAGAGTAACTTGAACGTGTGTGTAAAATAACACAACGTGATTTCGAATCCTTAGTTTTGAGAAAGTAGTTTCTAGAGGGGCAGGCGGGCGGGAAAACTCTGTAATCGTAGCCTTGGTTTAAAATATTTAGTGATTGTGAGTTGTGCGCTCGTCGCTTTCATTGTGAAACTGCACGTACAAATTCGTAATATACTGTATTGTACGCATTGGAATTCGTAACAAAGCAGGCGAATTGGAGGACGTAACATATCAATCATACGAAATGAATAATGGACATCCACAAATGCATATGTAACATATCATAATAAATGGAGGGCCACAAATGTATTGTCAACACGATCAGAAACACTCTGCTCACGACCGTTTATTTTAAATTGTGTCGCTAGCGTGTTAAAAAAAAAAAATTGGAATATAAATTGCGCGGTACGCTATAAAGGTTTTTAACAGGCGCGAAGCCATCTTTATCCTGTTGGCACAACACGAACTTTTTACGCGCTCGAGAAATCTATAGTGAATCAAACGTTCACCCACTTTTTAGATAACAAAAATGTAGGTCAATATTTCTTATGTCAACCATCCATCAAACTCAAATAATTACATGTGTCCGTCCGCCTTTTGTCTTTATAAACATTCACACACGTATTCCATGATATTGGGTAATCTGGGCAACATTAACTGTTGATTGCCAGTGGTAATCATTCATCACGTAATGTAATCGTATGCTATATATATAACCAATACTCAACTTCCAAGGAAATAGTGTATTTGATGCAAATATAAGTATAATTTTCCAGTGTATAAATTTACATTAAATTATTAATAGATACAAAGTGCTTTTATTTCTAAACGCAAAACAAAGTTGTATGAAAATACCTTCAAATAAAAGGTCACATGCTGTACTGTTGCCTCAGATGAAACATTTTATTTCAAATCCAAAGTGAGTATAGAGCCAAATTAAACATTTTAGCTACACTTTCCAAATAAATACAGAGGGGAGTGTATGTTCGCTGTCAGCTGGTGGCTACTATAGGGATGTTACAATCTAATGAAGCATTTTGTTAAATAACAAATTATTTTAGTCCAGGGGTCAGGATTCTGCGTTTGTCATGCAGAAAAGGAAAGAAAATGCTTTTACAAAAAAATACGTTTTTTTCTCCTTTAAAATGGAAGATTAACATTAGGAAGTGTAGCTGGCTACATTCCTTCTATGATTAACATAATTATAATTGCCATGCATTGTTTTTACAAAAATACAAATTAATTGACTGACATCTGTCTGTCATTTGATGAACATATTTTTTTTGCTGAAATGTGTTTCCCAAAATGAAAAGATGAAATGTCTTGAGTCAAGTATTCAACCCTTTTGTTATGGCAAGCCTGAATAACTGTGGTCAACAAGTCACATACGTTGCATGGACTCTGTGTGCAATAATTGTTTTTAACATGATTTTTAAATGACTACCCCATATCTGTACCCCACACATACAATTATCTGTGAGATCCCTCAGTTGAGCAGTGAATTTCAAGCACCGATTCAAGCACAAAAACCAGGGAGGTTTTCCAATGTTTCGCAAAGAAGGGCACCTATTGATAGATGAGTAAAACAAATAAAAAAGCAGACATTGAATATCCCTTTGAGCATGATGCAGTTATTAATTCACTTTGGATGATATCAATATACCCAGTCACTACAAAGATATAGGCACCCTTCCTAAATCAGTAGCAAAAAAAAAAAATATATATATATATATGGAAACCACTAAGGGATTACACCCTGAGGCCAATGGTGATTTTAAAACCGTTAGTTTAGTGGCTGTGGTAGGAGATTATTAGAGGTCGACCGATTATGATTTTTCGACGCCGATACCGGCGTTTTTTTTTTTTTAAATGATTTTTAAATCATTATTTAAAAATAAATAATGATAAAATATATAAAAAATATGTATTTGTAATAATGACAATTACAACAATACTGAATGAACCCTTATTTTAACTTAATAAAATACATCAAATAAATAATGAAACATGCTCAATTTGGTTTAAATAATGCAAAAACAAAGTGTTGGAGAAGAAAGTAAAAGTGCAATATGTGCCATGTAAGAAAGCTAACGTTTAAGTTCCTTGCTCAGAACATGAGAACATATGAAAGCTGGTGGTTCCTTTTAACATGAGTCTTCAATATTCCCAGGTAAGAAGTTTTAGGTTGTAGTTATTATATGAATTATAGGACTATTTCCCTCTATACCATTTGTATTTCATATACCTTTGACTATTGGATGTTCTTATAGGCACTTTAGCATTGCCAGTGTAACAGTATAGCTTCCGTCCCTCTCCTCGCTCCTCCCTGGGCTCGAACCAGGAACACAACAACAGCCACCCTTGAAGCAGCATTACCCATGCAGAGCAAGGGGAACAACCACTCCAAGTCTCAGAGCGAGTGACGTTTGAAACACTATTATCGTGCACCCCACTAACTAGCTAGCCATATCACATCGGTTACACCAGCCTAATCTCAGGAGTTGATAGGCTTGAAGTCATAAACAGCGCAATGCTTGACGCACAACGAAGAGCTGCTGGCAAAACGCACGAAAGTGCTGTTTGAATGAATGCTTATGAGCCTGCTGCTGCCTACCACTTTCAGTGAAATACGGAACCGTAAGGTGTGGCATCCATTAGTCTAAATATTCCTGTTACATTGCACAACCTTCAATGTTATGTAATAATTACGTAAAATTCTGGCAAATTAGGCGGCCCAAACTGTTGCATATACACTGATTCTGCGTGCAATGAACGCAAGAGAAGTGACACAATTTCACCTGGTTAATATTGCCTGCTAACCTGGATTTCTTTTAGCTAAATATGCAGGTTTAAAAATATATACTTCTGTGTATTGATTTTAAGAAAGGCATTGATGTTCATGGTTAGGTACACATTGGAGCAAAAATACGCACCGCATCGATTATATGCACCGCAGGACACGCTAGATAAACTAGTAATATCATCAACCATGTGTAGTTAACTAGTGATTATGATTGATTGTTTTTTATAAGATAAGTTTAATACTAGCTAGCAACTTACCTTGGCCTACTGCATTCGCGTAACAGGCAGTCTCCTCATGGAGTGTAATGAGAGGCAGGTGGTTAGAGCGTTGGACTAGTTAACTGTAAGGTTGCAAGATTGAATCCCCCGAGCTGACAAGGTGAAAATCTATCGTTCTGCCCCATGATCGAGGCAGTTAACCCACCGTTCCTAGCCAGTCATTGAAAATAAGAATGTGTTCTTAACTGACTTGCCTTGTTAAATAAAGGTTAAATAAAGGTGTAAAAAAAAAAGCCAAATCGGTGGCCAAAAATACCGATTTCCGATTGTTATGAAAACTTGAAATCGACCCTAATTAATCGGCCATTCCAATTAATCGTTCGACCTCTATAGGGGATAACTGAGGATGGAACAACACTGTAGTTTCTCCACAATATATAAAATAAATATATAATAATACAAATATTAAACCATGCATACTGTTTCCAATATGGCAAAAATATGAACTTTTTGTCCAGAATACAAAGCATTATGTTTGGGGCATATCTAACGCAACACATCACGAGAACATATTTTCAAGCATGGTGGTGGCTGCATCATGTTATGGGTATGCTTATCATTGGCAAGGACTATGGAGTTTTTTAGGAATGGAGCTAAGTACAGGCAAAATTCTAGAGAAAAAAACATGGCAGAATTGCAAAGAAAAATCCATATTTCAGACTGTCCAATAAAAATAAAAGAGGCAAAAGAACAGACACTGGACAGAGGAACTCATCCTAGAAGGCCAGCATCCCGAGGTCGCCTCTTCACTGTTGTCGTTGTGACTGGTGTTTTGTGGGTACTATTTAATGAAGCTGCCAGTTGAGGACTTATGAGGCGTCTGTTTCTCAAACTAGACACTCTAAAGTACTTGACCTCTTGCACAGTTGTGCACCGGGGCCTCCCACTCTTTCTATTCTTGTTAGAGCCCGTTTGTGCTGTTCTGTGAAGGGAGTAGTACACAGCGTTGAACGGTAGTGTATGCTCCTGAGTGGCCTAATTACAGTTTTGACTTAAATTGTCCTAAAAATCTTCAGCAAGACTTGAAAATGGCTGTCTAGCAATGATCAACAACCAACTTGACAGTGCTTGAATTCTTTAAGTAATATTGGGCAAATATTGTACAATCCAGGTGTGCCAAGCTCATAGAGACTTATCCAGAAAGACTCACAGCTGTAATTGCTGCCAAAGGTGATTTTGACATCTATTGACTCGGCGGTTTTAATCATTATCTAAGAAAGAGATTGTATATTAGTGTTTTATTTTCCATACATTTTGTTAGATTTTTTTTCTCCACTTTCACATTAGAGTATTTTTTGTAGATCATTGACAAGAAACTACAATGAAATCCATTTGAATCACACTAACCCCAAAAAATGTGGAAAAAGTCATGGGGTGTGAATACTTTCTGAAGGCGCTGTATGTGACATCGCGCGCACTGTTCAGATACCCTTTTTGGCTCTTGACTGCTACTTTTAAAGCTACTGGCTTAAAGTATACACAACCTCTACATCATTCTTTTTTAAAGTTACACTACTCATAATGCAAGATGTTGCATCCAGTTTCATGACCTCGTGCCTTCTATGTCATGTGTCGTGACTCATGATGACTAACTATTGTATTGTACTCACTGACCTTTGTATTTACATACACAATCATATGTGTGTAGACACACACTAAACCTAACCTTAGCTCCTAACCCCAACACTAATTCTAACCTTAACCCTAAACCCCCTAGAAATAGCATTGTGGGGACTAACAAAATGTCCCCAGTTGGTCAAATTAGTGTTTGTTTACTATTCTTGTGGGGACACGTCTACACACACGCACACAGAGAAATCTCTGCTGGGTCACCTCATTTGCTCCTTTCACTCTTTCTGTACCACAACCCCCCCTTTTCTTCTCTCTCCTTCTGTCTCACCCCCGCTTCCCTGTCAGAGGGTGGGCTCATTAGCACCTGGGCCGGAGCACTGATGGGGGGGATTGATTGATACCTCTAGGGGAATGTTCTCCCCCCCCCTTCTGACAGCCAGCATTTGTAAAATGTCTCCCACTCCAGTGCCCAATACTGATGGCTCACCAGGGAACTAAACACAGAGAGCGGGCCAGAGCTGTACAGAATCGGAGAGATGGAGAGAGAGAAAGACAGAAGCACAGAGAGTGATAAAGACCGACCGAGAGAGAGAGAGGCCAGATACACAGCTGTATTGCAGGGTAATGGGGACCCTGTAGAGGGAGGAAAATGGAACAGAACACTCAGGACAATGGGCGTGTTAGGGGCGGGAATGCCTCAGCGAGATGGCATCAGTTGCTATGCAACCGGGTGCTGAAGCTATTTATACACAAGTCCTCTTTTTCCTCTCCTGGCGAAGACGCTGCTTATCATGAGTTGTAGATCTAAGGCAGAGAAGGGGCGAGGATTCTGTAGGGGTCCTAGGGTGGGGTGGGAGGAGTGGTGAATATCGTCAGAATAGCTCCTAGTGCCAACGTTATTATTTAGCTGCATTGGTACAGGATGTACTCAATATCCTGCTTTTTTCTTTTGCTGCAGTAACAATGTGTTTGGTATTTGTCTGATATATTTGTACCAAGGTTAATATTTGATGTAGGGAGTATGAACATATAAATTATTAAACTGTTTTAAAATGTTGAATCCAATAATCAAATAGGCCTATTTTGAATGTAAGGTCTTTAATTAACATCTTGTTAAATTAGATCAATTGTTCAACATTTAGGCTGTCATTTTCATCCCTAACTTGAATGGTCTTTTAAAACGTTTACAGCAACACAATTGAATCCTGTGTGTGTTAACAATACCATCAATGCAGTGTCAGGGAGTGAAATGAAAGACATTGCCAAATGTTCTCCTCTCCACAGAAGGGGGACAATAGATATGATTGAGCAGAGAAATAAAGTACATTATTGCATTTTAATAACAACTCTCTCTGAGCAACTGTAGAACATGCAATTACCTGCCGTTAGACAAAGCACGTATGTGTCAGGCTATACGGCGTAGTATGGGCAGGAACAACTAGAATTGACAGACTGGAATTGAAATGTCTTATCAGGACTGTTTCACACTGGCTGAAAGATGGTCCTAAGTGGCCATCAGTGCACCCATCCCTGGCTCCCTCCACAGACAGATCCCCCTGTCTGTCTCGCCCTGGCAGGCTCAGCCCATATGGAGAGGGACGTAATTATCCACCCGCAATGAATGAATCAACATTTGATTATAGGCTTCCTCAGGCCAAGTTCAAAAGCTCCGTTGAAAAACCAGTTGAACATCTTTTTTATGGTAATCAAGAATAGCACTGAGTTAAGGCTTTTTTTTTCTCAATAATGGTAATCTTTTTTTCTCCAGGTTATATAAAATCTATTTAAAAATAATCTTTTATATTTTGTGGTTGTCTTCAAAGTTGTTGGTTGTATCAGCGGGTCGAAAGAACATTATCATGACAGAGCTAAATTAAATGAAAGACTTTGAAAATAAAAAGCTTTCTTATACGCTCAGAGTTAAGTTTGTTTTTGAGAGAAATCTTCGAAAACGAACAGGAATTTCAAATTAATATACTAAAATACTACGTCATGTCTCAATCGATATCCTTCCGATTCGAGAAGAAATATGATGAGTTCAATGCGAATGTGAGCCTGTCAGGTAGCCAGTAACCTTAATACTAGCACATAATCCAGCCTGACACGATGTAATTTCCCTGATAATTCCTTTTTACCACTTATTTCCCCGTCTGACATCTATTGATTTAGTCACCCTAATTCTGGCCATGCATGGATTATGATAGAGACATGAGGTCTGGACCATTGGTTTTCTTAGGGGATTGTCTACACAATTAGTCATTGGTGTGTTTTTGATTAGACACCCTATAATTTGCACTTTTGATCTTTACCATTGTTGATACATGCTTTTGTAGAAGTGAATGTGAAATATAATGAGCTTCAAAAGTATTGGGAAAGTGACACATTTTGTTGTTTTGGATTTGAAATAATACAATGACTGAGGTGCAAGTACAGACCGTCAGCCACTCCTCAGCTTTAGCAATGTAGAAATTACAGCATTTTTTTTTTCATAGTCCCCCCGCCCATTTTAGGGGACCGAAAGTATTGGAACAAATTCACTTATGTGTATTAAAGTAGTATTTGGTCCCATATTCATTGCACGCAATGACTACATAAATATAGACTATATTGGTTGGATGTTTGTTTTGGTTGTGTTTCTGATTATTTTGTGCCCAATAGAAATTAATGGTAAATAATGTATTGTCATTTTGGAGTCACTTTTATTGTAAATAAGAATATAATATGTTTCTAAACACTTCTACATGGATGTTGAAGCTACTCTGATTTTAAATCATTCTGAGTGAGAAAGTTAGATGCACAAATATATATGCTAACCTCCCCTCTTATTGTAATGGTGAGAGTTTAGGATGTTTTGGGGGTATGATATTTGTGTGGCTGTAACTTTTGGTCCCCTAAAATGGGGGGACAATGTACAAAGAGTACTGTAATTTCTTAATGGTTCACCCGATATGGATGAAAATACCCTCAAATTAAAGCAGATACCCACAGACATCTAGTCATTGCTCTAACGCTAGTTAGTATTGGCTCATGAAACTACCTTTTAACTTGCTTCATAAAGGAGACATAAAAATGGTGTCCCCTAGTTCATCTGACTAGGGAAGTAGATAAGGGCCTCAATGCCAAAATCCCAAAGTATCCTTTTAACCTCGTATCATATTTACATCCAAATTGCTGGAGTACAGAGTCAAAACAACAAAATGTGTCACTGTCCAATACCTTTGGAGCTCACTGTATGTGTTAAATTGGATGTTTTATTGATGTCAAATGTGTTTTTCTCCTCTGCAGCCAGCGGAACCTGGCTGAAATCACAGAGCTCATCCACACGGCTTTCCTGGTGCACCGTGGGATTGTCAACCTCAAGGAGTGGACCAACTCAGACGGACCCCTGAAGGACATGCAGTTTGGAAACAAGATGGCCGTTCTCAGTGGGGACTTCTTGCTCGCTAACGCCTGCACCGGACTGGCCCAGCTAAATAATACTAAGGTATGAAATAGTCATATAGAAAGATTTCTTACCCTGGAGCTTTTTTGTTCAGCCTTCAAATGAGTCTTCCAAAATGCAATCTGAATTCCGCATTTATATGTCTGAGGTCTCAATAGTTTTTCAGTGAGATGAAATGATACTTGACGATGTTGAGATCGTTGCAGTATGGCTAACGATATTGATGAGAACACAAACCGTCTAAGCGGAGGAGTTTAAACACCACTCAATTTTTCCTGGCTGTTGTGGATTGATTTGAATCAACAAATCTATTCTCTCACTTAGACCTCTGGCAGGCAGGCAGACAGATACTCACACACATAAAAATAAAAATATGTTTGGGTGGGAATAATGCACCCACACTATGTAGAAGAGGTTGCGTTCTCTTACTGCCTTCTACTTATTATTACCAAGCACTTCTGCAGATTATGTGTGTCTGTACCCCTGTCTGGGTGCAGGCATGGGTGTCACAGATTGCTTCCAGTGTGTACGCTGGCAACCCATTGCTGACAATCTGTGATCAAGCTCAACTGTCAGAATATGGCTGCACAAAATAATCAAAATAACCTATTTTCTCTCTGCTTTGCAATCTTTAAAAAATTATCCTCCCTGCATCAGCTCAGATGGTTCATGCTCAGATAGAAAACGGGCATTTAAAATACCACCTCAGGTCATGGTGATCATGATCAAAGGGATAGTGGAAGTACGTCCTCAAATACATTTGGGCATATTACAGCAAAAACATCTGGCAGCTTTCAGAGGTTGTCAGTGACAGTATTCTTAATAGCTTATTTTTCACCATTTCATCGCATTCTAGAGCTCCCCCTGCTGGTCAGACATGCATGTCAAAAATATGTTTGGTTGGGAACAATGCAAGTACCCACTCTTCCCCTCAAATGAAATCAAATGTTATTGGTCGCATACACATATTTAGCAGATGTTAACACAGGTGCATCATACCTAACAATATACCGAAATGAGAGAATGTGAAATGTCAGAATAATAGTAGAGACTCTTTATTTTTTAGATCACATTCCCAGTGGGTCAGAAGTTTACATACTAATTGGGTGTATTTGGTAGCATTGCCATTAAATTGTTTAAACGTTTCAGGTAGTCTTCCACAAGCTTCCCACAATAAGTTGGGTGAATTTTACCCTATTCCTCCTGACCGTTCTGGTGTAACTGAGTCAGGTTTTTAGGCCTTCTTGCTCGCACACGCTTTTCAGTTCTGCCCACATTTTCTATAGGATTTAGGTCAGAATTTTGTGATGGCCACTCCAATACTTTGACTTTGTTGTCCTTAAGCCATTTTGCCACAACTTTGGACGTATGCTTGGGGTCATTGTCCATTTGCGAGCAAGCTTTAACTTCTTGACGGATGTCTTGAGATGTTGCTTCAATATATCCACATAATTTTCCATCCTCATGATGCCATCTATTTTGTGAAGTACACTAGTCCCTCCTGCAGCAAAGCACCCCCACAACATGATTCTGCCACCCACGTGCTTCACGGTTGGGATGGTGTTCTTCGGCTTGCAAGCCTCCCCCTTTTTCCTCCAAACATAACGATGCTCATTATGGCCAAACAGTTATATATTTTTTTCATCAGACCAGATGACATTTCTCCAAAAAGTAGGATCTTTGTCCCCATGTGCAGTTGCAAACCGTAGTCTGGCTTTTTTATTGACAGTTTTGGAGCAGTGGCTTCTTCCTTGCTGAGCGGCCTTTCATGTTATGTCGATATAGGACTCGTTTAACTGTGGCTATAGATACTTTTGTAACTATTTGCACTTTTCGCACCAAAGTACGTTCATCTCTAGGAGACAGAACGCATCTCCTTCCTGAGCGGTATGACTGCTGCATGGTCCCATGGTGTTTATACTTGCGTACTATTGTTTGTACAGATGAACGTGGTACCTTCAGGCATTTGGAAATCGTTCCCAAGGATGAACCAGACTTGTGGAGGTCTACAATCTTTTTCTGGGTGGTTTTCTTTTTGATTTTCCCATGATGTCAGGCAAAGAGGCACTGCATTTGAAGGTAGGCCTTGAAATACATCCACAGGTACACCTCCAATTGACTCAAATTATGTCAATTAGCCTATCAGAAGCTTCTAAAGCCATGACACAATTTTCTGGAATTTTCCAAGCTGTTTAAAGGCACAGTCAACTTAGTGTATGTAAACTTCTGACCCATACAGTGAATTATAAGTGAACTAATCTGTCTTTTTAAATAATTGTGTCGAGGCACAGAGCTGGAGAAGGGTACCAGATCTGTGCCTCCCCAAGAACATAGTGGCCTCCATCATTCTTAAATGGAAAAAGTTTGGGACCACCAAGACTCTTCCTAGAGCTGGCCAAACTGAGCAATCGGGGGAGAAGGGCCTTGGTCAGGGTACAATCTCTGTATCACTCCACCAAACAGGCTTCATGGTAGTGTCCAAATGGAAGCAACTCCCCAGTATAATGCACATGACAGCCCGGTTGGAGTTTGCCAAAAATGCACCTGACCATAAGAAATGCATCTCTGCACTTTTGAAACCAAGATTGAACACCTTGGCCTGAATGCCAAGTGTCCTGTCTGGAGGAAACCTGGCACCATCCCCACGGTGAATCATGGTGGTGGCAGCATCATGCTGTGGGGATGTTTCTCAATGGCAGGGACTGGGAGACTGGTTAGGATCGTGTCAAAGATGAATGGAGCAAAGTACGGAGAGATCCTTGATGAAACCCTCATCCAAAGCTCTGTCTGCCCTCAGACTGGGGTGAAGGTTCACCTTCGAACAGGACAACAACCCTAAGCACACACCAAGACAACGCAGGTGTGGCTTCGGGACATGTCCTGAATGTCCTTGAGTGGCCCAGCCAGGGCCCGGACTTGAACCTGACTGGAGAGACCTGAAAATAGCTGTGCAGCAACGCTCCCCATCCATCCTGACAGAGCTTAAGAGGATCTGCAGAGAAGAATGGGAGAAACTCCCCGCCAATACTTGTGTGCCAAGCTTGTAGCATCATACCCAAGAAGACTCGAGGCTGTAATCGCTGACAAAGGTGCTTCAACAAAGTACTGAGTAAAGGGTCTGAATACTTATGTAAATGTGATTTTGGTTGACTTTTTTTTCTTTCTAAAACCTGTTTTTGCTTTAGTGTGTAGGTTGAGGGGAAAAATGAATTCATTTTAGATTAAGGCTTTAATGTAACAAAATGTAGAAAAAGACCAGGGGTATGAATCATTTCCGATGGCACTGTATGTTGTGGGTAAAACAGTATGTAAACATTATTAAAGTGACCAGTGTTCAATGACTATGTACATGGTGCAGAGTACTGGGTGGTAGCTGGCTAGTAACAGTTACTAAGTTCAGGGCAGGGTACTGGGCAGAGGCTGGCTTGTGGTGACTATTTAACAGTCTAATAGCCTGGAGATAGAAGCTGTTTCTCTCTGTCCCAGCTTTGATGCACCTGTACCGTCTCCGCAGTCTAGATGTTAGCAGGGTGAACAGGCCGGGTGGCTGAGGCCCTTGATGATCTTCTTGGTCTTCCTGTGATACCGGGTGCTGTAGATGTCCTGAAGGGCAGGCAGTGTGCCCCCTGTGATGCATTGGGCTGACTGCACCAACCTTTGGAGAGCCCTACGGTTGTGGACAGTGCAGTTGCCATAACAGGCGGTGATACAGGCCGACAGGATTCCCTCAATGGTGCATCTGTAGAAATGTGTTTGTCTTAGAGACCAAGCCAATTTTCTACAGCCTCCAAAAGGTTGAAGATGCGCTGTTGTGCCTTCATCACCACACTGTCTGTGTGGATGGACCATTTCAGGTTGTCAGTGATGTGCACACTGAGGAACTTGAAGCTTTTCACCCTCTTCACTGCGGCTCTGTGGATGAGGGGGGGGGTGCTTCCTCTGCTGTCTCCTGAAGTCCACGATCAGCTTCTTCATTTTGTTGAGGGAGAGGTTATTTTTCTTAAACCACTCCCCCAGGGCCCTCACCTCCTCCCTGTAGGCTGTGTCATCGTGGTTGGTGATTAGGCCTACCACGTTTGTCTTCAGCAAACTTCATGATTGAGTTGGAGACGTGAGTGGCCATGCACTCTTGGGTTAACAGGGAGTACTGGCCACATTAGATTGAGCAATGCAGATGTTATTGCGGAGCCTGGCATTGAAAAGAACTAGAATATTATTTATTTATTTGACAGTATATACATATGAGATAAGGGGCAGGAACGAGAGATAAAGCAGTATGTAAACATTATTAAAGTGGCCAGTGAGTCTGAGATAAGTAAAGCAGTAAAACATTATTAAAGGGCCAGCAGCCAGCAGCCTCTAAGGTGCAGGGTTGTGTAACCTGGTGGAAGCCGGCTAGTGATGGCTACTTAACAGTCTGATGGCCTTGAGATAGAAGCTGTTTTTCAGTCTCTCGGTCCCGAGCTTTGATGCACCTTTACTAACCTCGCCTTCTGGATGATAGCGGGGTGAACAGGCCGTGGCTCGTGTGGTTGATCTCCTTGATAATCTTTTTGGCCTTTCTCTGACATGGGGAGCTGTAGATGTCATGGAGGGAAGGTAGTTTGCTCCCGGTGACGCATTGGGCAGACCACACAACCCTCTGGAGAGCCCTGCATTTGAAGTTGCCATACCAGGCAGTGATGCAGCCTGACAGGATGCTCTCAATTGTGCATCTGTAAACGTTTTAAGGGCCAAGCCAAATTTCTTCAGCCTCCTGAGGTTGTAGAGGCTCTGTTGCACCTTCTTCACCATACTGTCTGTGTGGGTGGACGATTTCAGATCGTCAGTGATGTGTACGCCAAGGAACATGAAGCTTTCCACCTTCTCCACTGCGGTCTGGTCGATGTGGATAGGGGCGTTCTCCCTCTGCTGTTTCCTGAATTCCACCATCAGCTCGTTTTGTTGAGTGAGAGGTTATTTTCCTAGCACCACTCTCCCAGGGCCCTCACCACCTCCCTGTAGGCTGTCTCATCATTGTTGGTAATCAGGCCTACTACTGTTGTGTCGTCTGCAAACTTGATGATTGAGTTGGAGGCGTGGGTGAACACTGAGTACAGGTAGGGGCTGAGCACGCACCCTTTTAGGGCCCCTGTGTTGAGGATCAGTTACCTTTGCTGGGATAGGGGAGAGATTGAATATGTCCGTAAACACTCCAGTCAGCTGGTCTGTGCATGCTCTGAGGCTAGGGATTCCGTCTGGACCGGCAGCCTTGAGAGGGTTAACACGCTTAAATGTCTTACTCACGTTGGCCATGGAGAAGGAAAGCCCACAGCAATACACTTGGTAGCGGGCCATGTCAGTGGCACTGTGTTATCCTCAAAGCGGGCAAAGAAGGTGTTTAGCTTGTCCGGAAGCAAGACGTCGGTGTCCGTGACGTGGCTTGTTTTCCCCTTTGTAGTCCATGATTGTCTGTAGACCCTGTCACATGGGTTTCATGTTTGAGCCGTTTGATTGCGAATCCACTGTGTGTCTGTACTGACATTTGGCTATTTTTTTTATTGCCTTACGGAGGGAATAACTACACTGTTTGTTTGTATTCGGCCATATTCCCAGTCGCCTTGCCATTGTTAAATGCGTTGGTTCAGTTTTGCATGAATGCTGCCATCTATCCAGGGTTTCTGGTTTGGGTAGGTTTTAAGTCAGTGGGTACAACATCTCCTACACATTTCCTGAAACTCATTCACCATATCCGTGTATTTGTCAATGTTAATCTCAGAGGCTACCCGGAACATATCAAAACAATTAGTACTCACACTTGTGTCCAAACTATGTTCATGACACTGCCTATTAAACCAAAAGACAATGACAAATCGAGAACCCTATTCAATTCTTAATGGAGAATAAAATGTTTTGAACTCACCAATTGCTTGAGTTGTAATGATGTTAAATTGTATTTTTTTGTTTTGTGTGTCACAAAGACAGACATAACTGTAGTAGCAGTCGTAGCATTAGCACTGTGGTTTTGCAAAATATATTTTTTTAGGAGAGCAATTCATCTGTATTATGTGTCCTGGCTTTGAGAGGAATCCTAGGCTGGTACTTGTATAAATGGTAAAGTGATCTCAGAGCCCAGATACGGTTTCTCTCCCTCACAGACCTGTCGGCAAAACACGATCCGCCTAGATTTGGGAATAGAGTAAGGGGGAGGCGGGGACTTATCTGATACTTTCCCCAAAAATGTTCCTCATAGCCAGCTAGCACATCTGGTAGCACTTTAGAGGCATTGTCCTTTTGGGCCTTTTGTGAGGCTCGTTACCCCAGAGGTCACTACTAAGACTAGAGACAGAGAGTGCAACCACTTTTAAATGATGAAAAAACGACTTGAATATATTGAGGGAGTACAACGTATGAATAATTTTTTTCTTATCTACGTAGACATGTAAATGTTTGCCCATACACGGTCCTTTCTGAAATTGCTTGTGAAAGAAGATAAAGCTAACCTTTTGTGAAAATCATGGATTGAGATTTAAATAAGGTGTCTGATTGAATTTACTTTGGAGGATTAGTATCACATGTGTGAGCAAGGGTGCTATTTAAAATGTAGTCATGGATGCCCCCTGCAAGAGGGATATTGCAACTGCAGACAGATGACACAAGTTTAGTGGAGCTTAATGAGACAAAGCTGTTCAGCCTCCCAAAAATATTTAACTTGGCATCCCAAAGATCACACTTTTACATGGGGCAAGTTGAATCCTAAATAAGAAAAAACAAATGAAGTAAGAAGAACCTTTTTTTAATTTTGGAACATTTATTCCACTACATGCCCGCACACCTGGACCAAGTAAAATTCCTTGAAGGCGAGAGAGGGTGCAAGTGAAGAACTTACGATACCACCCAGCAACACTGTTGAACAGAGTGAAGTTATATCTAAAACAAGAAGAAGGTATTAATACCGAGTTGGGTTCTTAATGACAAAGATCCACAGCAACAGATGTCAGACCACTGCTCAAGAGCCTCATCAACCCCCACAGCCCCCATGACATTTCCTGATTTCTGCCTTGCCATCTGCCTTCCAGCTCCTCAGACTTGACACCTGATAAAGCCTCATAATAATTCAGTTTAAACTGGAGGTCGCTATAAATAAATTAAAAATTGAAAAAATTCAGTCTGTGTGTACTTAAAGAAAACAGCAGGCAGTCCTCAGCCAGTCCACACTGGTCTGATAATGTGAGGAGTTAGATCTGGTCAATTCACAGCCCAGACACCCACACACTCAACCCTTATGTTTACAGCCACCCCTTAGCCTAGAGGATGGGAATCCTCTATACCAAGGATTAACAACTAAATTCAGCCGTGGGACAATTTTTTTTTCTTGAGATGATGGTCAGGGCACCGGAACATAATTACAAATAATTTGTCGACTGCACATTTTCTGCAAGAAGCCCAAACAGATTTAATATTTGGGTAACACTTTACCTGACACCCAGCGTCATAACGCATATATTTACATCTGTGACATATTGCATTATTTTATGGCTGGTTATGACACCTGCATAAGTGTCAAAGCGCACATTTATTCAAATGTGTTTTTTCCCTTGTGCGCAATTACAATTTAATATGGTCAATTTCATGGAATGTTGTGCGACATAAACGTACTGTTGACATGTAGGCTATGGTGTTATGGAATATTTTGCGTTGTGTGGTAGGTTTTTGACACTTATGAAGATGTCATAACCAGCCGTAAAATAATGCAATATGTCACGACAGTGTTATGACCGTATTATGACGCTGAGTGTCAAGTGTTACCCAATGACTAAAACAATCATTTCAAACCTTCCTTACATTTGTAGAAGAGCACACATCTCTTTATGCGTGGGAATACTTTGGGGAACAGATTTCCAGCATTAAAACACCAGCTCCAAGTGATTTTAGTCTTATGTCCAACAATAAAAATGTAAAAAATACATATACAGTTCCAGTCAAACATTTGGACACGCCTACTCATTCAAGGGTTTTTAATTTGTACTATTTTCTACATTGCAGAATAATAGTGAAGACATCAAAACTATTAAATAACACATGTAATCATGTGGTAATCAAAATACATTCTCTCAACCAGCTTCACCTGGAATGCCTTTCCAACAGTCTTGAAGGAGTTCCCACACATGCTGAGCACTTGTTGGCTGCTTTTCTTTCACTCTGCGGTCCAACTCATCCCAAACCATCTCAATTGTTTTGAGGTCGGGTGGTTGTGGAAGCCAGGTAATTTGATGCAGCACTCCATCACTCTCCTTCTTAGTCAAATAGCCCTTCCACAGCCTGGATGTGTGCTGGGTCATTGTCCTGTTGAAAAACAAATTATAGTCTCACTAAGCCAAAACCAGATGGGATGGCATATTGCTGCAGAATGCTGTGGTGGCCACACTGGTTAAGTGTGCCTTGAATTCTAAATAAATCACTGACAGTGTCACCAGCAAAACACCAGCACACCTCCTGCTTCATGGTGGGAACCACACATGCGGAGATCTTCCGTTCACCTACTCTGCGTCTCACAAAGACACAGCGGTTGGAACCAAAAATAAAATATTTGGTTTCATCAGACCAAAGGACAGATTTCCACCAGTCTAATGTCCATTTCTCATGTTTCTTTGCCCAAGCAAGTCTCTTCTTCATATTGGTGTCCTTTAGTAGTGGTTTCTTTGCAGCAATTCGACCATGAAGGCCTGATTCACACAGTTGATGTTGAGATGTGAATGTTACTTGAACACTGAAGCATTTATTTGGGTCTCAATTTCTGAGGCTGGTAACGCTAATGAACTCTGGGTCTTCCTTTCCTGTGGCGGTCCTCATGTACTTTAGATTTGTGTGTGTTGTGAAATTGTTAGATATTACTGCACCGTTAGAGCTAGAAACACAAGCATTTCATATCATCTGCTAAACACGTATGTGAAATTTGATTTGAGAGCCAGTTTCATCATAGAGCTTGATGATTTTTGCGACTGCACTTGAAGAAGCATTCAAAGTTTTTGAAATGTTTCGCATTGACTGACCTTCATGTCGTAAAGTAATGATTGTCATTTCTCTTTGCTTAGTTGAGCTGTTTTTGTGGGTTTTTTTTTGTGTGGAATTTTTACCCCTTTTTCTCCCCAATTTCATGGTATTCAATTGTTTTAGTAGCTACTATCTTGTCTCATCGCTACAACTCCCGTACGGGCTCGGGAGAGACGAAGGTTGAAAGTCATGCGTCTTCCGATACACAACCCAACCTAGCCGCACTGCTTCTTAACACAGGGCGCATCCAACCCGGAAGCCAGCCGCACAAATGTGTCGGAGGAAACACCGTGCACCTGGCAACCTTGGCTAGCGCGCACTGCGCCCGGCCCGCCACAGGAGTCGCTGGTGTGCGATGAGACAAGGACATCCCTACCGACCAAGCCCTCCCTAACCCGGACGACGCTAGGCCAATTTGGCGTCGCCCCATGGACCTCCCGGTCGCGGCCGGTTACGACAGAGCCTGGGCGCGAACCCAGAGTCTCTGATGGCACAGCGCCCTTAACCACTGCACTACCCGGGAGGCCAGTTGAGCTGTTCTTGCCATAATATGGACTTAGCCCTATTTGGTAAATTACCATCTTCTGTATACCACCCCACCTTGTCACAACACAGCTGATTGGCTCAAACACATTAAGAAGGAAAGAAATTCCACAAATTAACTTAAGGCACACCTGTTAATTGAAATGCATTCCAGGTGGCTACCTCATGACTGGTTGAGAGAATGCCAGGAGTGTGCAAAGCTGTAATCAAGGCAAAGGGTGGCTACTTTGAAGAATCTCAATATAAAATAAATACAAATTGTTAACACTTTTTTGTTTTCTACATGATTCCATATGTGTTATTTAATAGTTTTGTCTTCACTATTATTCTACAATGTAGAAAATAATAAAAAGTAAAACCCTTGAATGAGTAGGTGTGCCCAAACTTTTGACTGGTATTGAATATAGATTATTTTTACTGTTGTTGCTCAGAGAACTTGGGGTCCAAATACAATCCTGTTGGGGAACCCTGCCCTATACCATCTCTCTTTAGAGCAATTTCAATACTACATAAAGTGCTTTCATGGTTGTTAACAAAAGCTTTTTTATTTTGTGTTTGACAGGTTGTGGAGTTGATCTCAAGTGCCATTGGTGACTTGGTGCAGGGAATCTACCATGAGATGCCCAACAGTTTGGAGGTAAGACCATTTCCATACCAGGGACAGTGTAACTAGTTAGCTGTAAACTCACCTAAACAAACTGCACTGTCAATTTAGGAGTCTACAATCTCACCATGTTCAACCTGCAGATCGATGTGCCTCACAGAGGAGTCTTAACATACGCTACATCAATGGGCCACACAGTGCATTCTGGGACAAGGAGCGCTCTCCTTCAAGGAGTGAATGGGTGTCTATTGGGCGCTAGCTCAAAGACCCAACATTAGCTCAAATTTCGTCAACAAGAAGTACAACATTACAAATCCTTTCTGATAGAATACTATACCACAAAAAGGGGGTAAAAAATGTAAATAGATTTAATAGGATGAGTTGGCTGCAGAGTAAAGGAAAAGCAGCCAACAAGTACTCAGCATATATGAGAACTCCTTTTAGGCTGTTGGAAGAGCTACCTCATGCAGCCGGTTGAGAGAATGCCAAGAGTGTGCAAAGCTGTCATCAAGGCATAGGGTGGCTACTTTGAAGAATCTCAAATATAATATATATCTCAAATATATTTTGATTTAACACCTTTTTGGTTACTAAATGATTCCAAGTGGAATTATTATTGTAAAAATTAAGAAACTTTTGACTGGTAGTGTGTGTGTGTGTGTAATGTACTGTATGTATATATTAACAGTAACATGTCTGGAAAATAAATCAAATATGTAAACATGAGTGATGGGAAAGGTCATAAGATTTTGCCCCAAAATCATCACAAATCAAGAGATTGCAAAAACAACAGGTGGTACAGGAGGCATAAATAGCCTACATTGTCACCAGTTTGAGGAAATGTTCAATTATAATATACAATAGGCACAATGAGAGATGCGCATAGTAATATGTTGTATGGCTTCTTCGGGAATATGAACTCAGCCAGAAAAGGTAAGGAATTTATTCTGCAAAGTTTGGACACCTACTCATTCAAGGGTTTTCTTTATTTTTACAGTAATAGTGAAGACATCGAAGCTATGAAATAACACACATGGAATCATGTATTAACCATAAGTGTTAAACAAATCTAAATAGTTTCTATTTGAGATTCTTCAAAGTAGCCACCCTTTGCCTTGATGACAGCTTTGCACAGTCTTGGTATTCTCTCAACCAGCTTCACCTGGAATGCTTTTCCAACAGTCTTGAAGGAGTTCCCACATATACTGAGCACTTGTTGGCTCCTTTCCCTTCACTCTGCGGTCCAACTCATCCCAAACCATCTCAATTGGGTTGAGATCGGGTGATTTGTGGAGCCCAGGTCATCTGATGCAGCACTCCATCACTCTCCTTGGTTAAATAGCACTTACACAGCCTGGAAGTGTGTTTTGGGTCATTGTCCTGTTGAAAAACAAATGATAGTGAGACTAAGCGCAAACCAGATGGGATGGTGTATCACTGCAGAATGCTGTGGTAGCCATGCTGGTTAAGTGTGCCTTGAATTCTAAATATATCACTGACAGTGTCACCAGCAAAGCACCCTCACGCCACCACCTCCATGGTAAGAACCACACATGCGAAGATATTCCGTTCACCTACTCTGCGTCTCACAGACACGGTGCTTCGAACCAAAAATCTAAATTTGGACTCAGACCAAACAACAGAATTCCACCAGTCTAATGTCCATTGCTTGTGTTTCTTGGCCCCAAGCAAGTCTCTTCTTATTATTGGTGTTCTTTAGTAGTGGTTTCTTTGCAGCTGGATGGAAGATGGTCTACTATGCTAACATATGGAATTATTTAAAGATTTTCGGGATGGTCTGATTAACACTGCTATAGCTCGGCCACCTTCCACCGCAGATGCGGAAGGCCAACATAAACGGATGCGATGGTTTGAGACGCAGCAAAACAAATATTTTTAGCTTAAATTGACATTTTATTATGTTACTTAGATTGACGCACAGGTGCATCAAGGCTCTTAAGGATTTTAAACTGCGCTTAGGATCATATCAAATTGAGCAAAATACTTGAAATAGCTTATCTATTTACTACTGTGAAGTGTGTCCAATTAAATGAATGATGGGACGAATGGTAGCCTATCCTAACTTGTTCTAGGCTTATAGGCTATTTCGCCAATAGGAAACCATCACAGAAAAGGTGAGATATTTATTCTGCAATGTTCATGGAAATAAAATAAATAATAGGAAAGATGCCTATTTCTAATTATTTTAGAATGCAAAGATGAAAATGTTTTTGCTCTTTCACTAACAGCAAATTATTGAATCTTATTCTATTAAGCGACTTGTTTTTTTTGTCATGAATAAGAGTGTCATCATATATTCCTGCAAAAGGCTACTACTGGAATAAAAATGTACTTCCACACAATGGGAACAGTCAGAACTGAATACATAACGTTTGATGTAAACTTTCAGGACAAGTCCCTGACTGATGACATCAACATGGTTACGTGGGAGGAGCAGAGGTTCTTGTCCCATGGTGCCTTGCTGGCGAAAAGCTGTCAGGCAGCGATGGAGCTCGCCAAACATGACAAAGATGCCCAAGGACTGGCCTACAAATACGGCAAGCATCTATCACTGGGCCACAAGGCAAGTACTGCATATTATGACTCGTGGGTTTCGTCTTTATAATAATTCAATAATGATGAGACTGAAGGGGCCTCCTGAGTGGCGCAGCGGTCTGAGACCATGCTAGAGGCATCACTACAGACCCGGGTTCGATCCCAGGCTGTCATACAAAGCGCCGTGATTGGGCGGCGCACAATTGACCCAGCCACATCCGGGTTAGGGGAGGGTTTGGCCGAGGGTGCTTTACTTGGGTCATCGTGCTCTTGCGACTCCTTGTGGTGGGCCGGGCGCATGCAGGCTGACCTTGGTCTTCAGGTGAGCGGTGTTTCCTCCGACACATTGGTGCAGTTGGCAAGCGGCTTAAGCGGGCGGGTGTTAAGAAGTGTGGTTTGGCGGGTCATGTTTCGGGGGATGCATGACTCTACTTTCGCCGCCCAGGCCCATTGGGGAGTTGCAGAGATGAGACGAGATCGAACTGGGGATGGGCAAAAAATTATGAGACCGAAGACAGGAATCAGTTCAACCATTATCTAGAACAGGGATGGGCAACTTTTAAAGAGTGGTGCGGGCCACTCATCATGAGGGTCTGCAGTGGCTCGGGGGTTTGTGTATCCGTACACACACATGCAGTCAGAGCCGACCCCAGAGCCGACCCTCCCTCCCCCACCTAGAGGAGCAAAACGTTTTAGCTGCCCCCGTCTTGACAGCAGAGGTCATTTAAAAAAAAAATGGAGTTAATTTCCTGCAATTCTACTCATTTTGCCATTTTAATATCTGAGTATCTTTTTGTAGAGGGTACTATGCTGCATACAGACCTTGCTGTGCACTCAATGCTGCGGGGAAACTGAAGTGAGCTTTAGCCTATTGTCTGTTTGTTTGAGTCTTATAAAAAAAGAAAATGTAACATTGTCTATTTGCTGCTTTTCAATCAATCATGTAGCTGTTCTTTAGGCTGTTGCCTAAGATAAATGTGTTCATACAGGCAGAATATTATATTTTGTAGCGTAGGCTACTGAATTTATGAAAATAACCAGTTCATGTGAAAATATTCGGATCTGGTAAAAGGCTGACATTTGGTTGTTTCAATAAAATAAAAAACACTGTCACATGACAATAGAAATGGAAACTGATTTTAGAGACAAAGTAACAATAGCCTCTACAATTAAAGGGATCAGAGTCCATCTTATTGGGCTCTTACCATTATTTATATCTTTCAAATTCACCAAACAATTTTGTTTAAAAGCCCACTAGGCTACTCATTTATTGCATTAAATATTTTGGATAATAAAAAGGAACATGCTGTTGGGTGTTAATGCAATAGCCTATCCTACACAATTCCACACAGTACCCTACTGTACCTCGGTGTCCAATCCGATACACAGAAACATATGAAAACATAACCTTGATGCTTTCTCTGTTAAATCCTCTAGACCCTTCTGTAACTCAAGCAGACGAGCAGATAATCAACAAATGTAGGGGTATTGGATTGGATCCAACACGGATCATAACTGCCTTCACTGGCGCAACAAACGAGACATCAACATATTCTGGACATTCTTCTCAACACTGTTTTGGCATCATGTGCTGTGTCACTTGACTGTCATTCAGAAACATATTTTCTGGATCAGCTGATGATGGCCTAACTAAACAGCTGGATACTAAATGTGCATCCAACAAGTTGGTCTAGCCTACCATAGCCTATGGAAGAACCACGAAAGTTAGGTGACTTTCGGTTAGAAGCATTCGATTTTGCAACCGCATTCATCACTTTGGATTTACCAAGTTTTATTTATTCTGTCTAAGAGGAATGCAACACATTTTTATTTATACAATATTCTGCCCATATTTTTATTTTAGTGCATAAGGGAACCAATATATGAGAACCTTCAGACTGGTTTCAACATGTTTCCTCATGGAGCCATTGCATTTGATTTATTTTACTCAATATTCTGCCCATATGAATTCATTTATATAAAATATTTTGCCCATTTTAACACATTTATTTTCGGGCATAAGTGAACCAATATATGAGAGCCTTCAGACTGGTTTAAACCAGTGGCGGGTCTAGACCATTTCAACTGGGGAGGGCCAAGCTGGGGCCAGTTATATTAGATGTTACTGTTTTCTTCACTGCATTGTAGGCAAAAGACCATGTTCATAATAATCATCGTTGCCACTATCTAATAACGGATGTAAAAAAAGAACGATAGCAAAAATGATTTCATACTCCACATTTAGGGGGGCCACAAGGGGGTCCAAAATTGTCACAGGGGCACTGCCCCCCCCCTCCCCCCCCCAGAACCTCCACTGGTTTAAGCAAGTTTCCTCACGGCGCAACCAAGTATTTCCCCAGCCTGCGTGTGTGCGCGGGTGAAAAAGTGGCCGGCAAAGGAGTTTGCTTCTGCTGAAATATATTACTCATTACGGCAGTGGTTCGCACACTCCGAGTAAGAGGGGCCCCCTGGTCGGTAATTCGACCATGATTACTACAAATTGAGAACGCTGGCCGCTAGACTAACTTGCCAGTCAAAAAGAAATGTAGTTGACATGGGCTAATTGAGTGACTGTCAGTGACTGACATAACAAGAGGAAAAACTGCTGATGCACAATCAAATTTAGAAATGGTGTATTCTGCTATTCTAAGTTAAGACCCGATTTCCCCAAAAACATTTAACATTATTACTGATCTGCGGGCCTACAAAAGGGACCATTTGCACATCCCTGTTCTAGAATGTGCTTGGTCTCAACACATACAACCCCCATGATGCTCTGCTGCCCAACCCCAATATACCACATCTCTTCCCCTTCCTACCTAAATTGTCCCCATTATGAACAATAGTCCTGAGAAGCTGACTACTGGTGGATCTGTCGGTGTTGCGGGACCAGTCTGAGCAATGACTGTACCAGGAACCCACTTTGGTCCGTTGAGGTAGTTTCTCCAGGATTGAAAGCTCTGTCTTTTGTTCTCAGTTCACAACGTTCGACTTGACTCTCCTGTTGACGTCGCACTCCTTTTCCTTCTGAGGTTTGAGTAGGTTGAAGCTTGTGCTTAGCACCCTCTTCATGAGTAGCAAAGCAGGGAAGCCTTGTTTGTTGCATGAGGCTTGTTCCTTTAGGATAGTAGGACGCTGTTCAAGCGTTGGTGCAACGTCCCTTGACCATAACACTTTCAATGCATTTTTCATGGTCTGTATGAACCTCAACGCAAGCCAGTTTATAGATGGATGATACGGGGCGGGCCTGATGTGCTATACGCCATTCACCTGTAGGAATGTAGCCATTTATTGGGACACTAGGTGTGGTCCGTTGTCGCCAACGAGTTGGAGTGGTGATCCGAACAGACTACACTTCCCCAAGTTTCTCGATGGTGTTCTCTGCAGTAGTAGACCTCATGATGGTAACATCTGGCTACTTGCTATGAGCATCCACAACCACAAGAAACATGGTCTTCAAATGGACCTGCGAAGATGCGTTACCACGCCTCTGGCCAATCCCACGGATGAAGAGGTGCAATTTGAGGTATATTTGCAAACCTTCTGACATGAGGAACATGCTTTTTCCTCCATCCAGTCCATCAGAGGTAGCTTTGTGCGATTTCCTTCGTTAAAAAAACATTCCACAATTACCTGAGTGTAGCTGGTGCATTTTCCACTTGTCTGGAGTAGAAGTCCACTTGGTGGGACTCTGGCTTGACCACAGGTAGTGGTAACCTGGAAGAACTGCAATGCAGATGGCTTTAACTTGCGGCTTTTGATGTCCTTGGCAGCAAGTGACTGAATCCCAGTATGCAGTCCAAAGATGCTCGTCAGCGGACGATGATCTGTAAAAAGGGTGAACTTACTCCTGTACAGCTACAGGTGACATTTACACCCTCCAAAAACAAATGCCTAGGGATTCTCATTCTATCTGTGCATAGTTAGTTTTGGCTTCGTTTAATGTCCTTGACGTGAAAGCGATATACTTCACCTGAAGGCATGATATGGGACACGACTGCTCCCGCACTATAGGTACTAGCATCACAAGCTAGTTGGATGGGCAATGACGGGTCGAAGTGCATCAGATTTCAGAAGTGTTTCCTTGGTTTTCACGAATGCTTCCTCGGATTGTTCTGTCCATTTCCATGTTTTGTCTTGACAAAACAACTAATGCAGCGGCTTCAGCTTCCATTGCTAAGCTCGGAATAAATCGTCCTTAGTAATTCAGTAACCCCAGGAAAGAACATAGTTGGCTTACGTTCTGAGGAGCTGGGGTCCAAGATAGTCTTGACCTTTGACGGAGCCTTGTGAAGGCCCATTGCATTGATGACAAGTCCAAGGTATTCAACTGGTGATTGGAAGAATGCACTTTTTCCCCTCAATCTGCACACAATACCCCATAATGACAAAGAAAAAACAGGTTTTTAAAAATGTATTCAACAAAAAACAATACCTTTTTATATACATAAGTATTCAGACCCTTTGTGATGAGACTCTAAATTGAGCTCAGGTGCATCCTGTTTGCATTATTCATCCTTGATGAAAACTTTGAGTCCACCTGTGGTAAATTTCAATTGATTGGACATAATTTGGAAAGTTACACACCTGTCTATATAAGGTTCCATAGTTGACAGTGCATGTCAGAGCAAAAACAATGCCATGATTTAGAAGGAATTGTCCGTAGAGCTCCAAGACAGAGCTGGGGAAGGGTACCAGATCTGTGCGTCCCCAAGAACACAGTGGCTTCCATCATTCTTAAATGGAAAAAGTTCCTAGAGCTGGCGGACGGCCAAACTGAGCAATCGGGGGAGAAGGGCCTTGGTCAGGGTAGCATCTCTGTAGCACTCCACCAAACAGGCCTTCATGGTAGTGTCCAAACAGAAGCCACTCCTCAGTAAAATGCACCTGACAGCCCTGTTGGAGTTTGCCAAAAAGGCCCCTAAAGGACTCTCAGACCATGACAAACAAGATTCTCTGGTCTGATGAAACCAAGATTGAACTCTTTAGCCTGAACGCCAAGCATCACGTCTGGAAGAAACCTGGCACTATCCCTACGGTGAAGCATGGTGGCAGCATCATGCTGTGGGGATGTTTTCAGCGGCAGGGACTGGGAGACAAGTCAAGATCAAGTGAAAGATGAACGGAACAAAGTACAGAGAGATCCTTGATGAAGACCTGCTCCAGAGCACTCGGGACCTGAGACTGAGGTGAAGGTTCACCTTCCAACAGGACAATGACCCTAAGCACACAGCCAAGACAACGCAGGAGTGGCTTCGGGTCAAGTCTCTCAATGTCCTTGACCTTGAGGGGTCCAGCCAGAGCCCAGATTTAAACCCGATCGAACATCTGGAGAAACCTGAAAATAGCTGTGCAGCGATGCTCTGCATCCAACCTGACAGAGCTTGAGTGGATCTGCAGAAGAAAATGGGAGAAACTCCCCAAATACAGGTGTGCCACGCTTGTAGCGTCATACCCAAGTAGACTCGAGGCTGTAATTATAGTCAATGGGGCTTCAAAGTACTGAGTAAAGAGTCTGAAAACTTATGTAATATTTTTTTATAAAGTAAAAACAGTTTTTTAGACTTTCATTATGGATTGTTATTTGTAGCTTGATGAAGACAAAAAAAAATACATTTTAGCATGAGGCTGTTAAGTAACAATGTGGGAAAAGTCAAGGGGTCTGAATGCACTGTATATACAAAACTAGGTGGACACCCCTTCACAATTTTGGATCCGGCTATTTCAGCCACACCCATTGCTGACAGGTGTATAAAATCGAGCACACAGCCATGCAATCTCCATCGTCAAACATTGGCAGGAGAATGGCCTTACTGAAGAGCTCAGACTTTCAACATGGCGCCGTCATAGGATGCCACCTTTCCAATAAGTCAGTTAGTCAAATTTCTGCCCTGTTAGGCCACACAAGTTCACATAACGGGACCGCCGAGTGCTAAATCGTGTAGTGCGTAAGAACTGTACGTCTTCGGTTGCAACACACACTACCGAGTTCCAAACTGCATATGGAAGCAACGTCAACACGAGAAATGTTTGTGGCCGAGCTGCCTCACACGAGACTAAGATCACCATGCGCAATGCCAAGTGTCGGCTGGAGTGGTGTAAAGCTCGCTGCCATTGGATTGTGGAGCAGTTGAAACACGTTTTCTGTAGTGATGAATCACGCTTCATCTGGCAGTCTGACGGACAAATCTTGGTTTGGCCTATGCCAGGAGAACGCAACGTGCCCCAATGCAGTGTCAAATGTAAAGTTTGATGGTGGAGGAATAATGGTCTGGGGCTGTTTTTCATGGTTCGTGCTAGGCCCCCCGTTCCAGTGAAGGGAAATCTTAATGCAACAGCATACAATTACATTCTAAACGATTCTGGGAATCCAACTTTGTAGCACCAGTTGGAAGGTCCTTTCCTGTTTCAGCAGTGCCCAGGTGCACAAAGTGGGGTCCATACAGAAATGGTTTGTCAAGATTGGTGTGGAAGAACATGACTGGCCTGCACAGAGCTCTGACCTCAACCCCATCAAACACCTTTGGGTTGAATTGAACCACCGACTGCGAGGTAGGACTAATCGCTCAACATCAGTGCCCGACCTCACTAATGCTTGTGTGGCTGAATGGAAGCAAGTCCCCACAGCAATGCTCCAACCTCTAGTGGAAAAACCTTCCCAGAAGAGTGGAGGCTATTGTTGGGGACCAACTCCATATTAATTCCCATGATTTTGGAATGAGATGGTCAACGAGCAGGTGTCCACATGCTTTTGATTATGTAGTATATGTTCTTACGAACTCGTCTGTAATGCAGTGTATGTCCTTACGAACTCCTAGTCCGTAGTCCTTCAATCTCTGTAAGGTCGTATCCAAGTTCAGGAGATGGTCTTCTTCGTCTTTACCGGTAATGAGGTGTCATCCAGGTAGCTTTGTACTCCTGGCAAGATCTTGTCATTCACCCTCTAGAACAGAGCTGGCGCACTTGGGATTTCAAATGGTAGATGAGAATAGTTGAAGAGCCTCTTGTGTGTCACGATGGTCAGAAGCTCCTTTGACTTTTCATCCATGTGCATCTGCAAGTAGGCCTGGCAGAGGTCGATCTTGCTGAACTTTTGAACCCAGATAATCCTGTGAAAAGTTTGTATGTGTGATAGCAGATTCTGCTTAGTGGACAACACAGGGTTAACGGTAAAGTTAGTCTCCACATATCCTAATTCATCCACCTTTTTTAAAGGACTGGTACGATGGGTGTTGCCCATTCACTCACTCTGACCGGCTACAGTATGTTGTTCTTGACTTCAGTGTCCAAGTCAGCCTTGACTTTTGGTCTTATAGCATAAGGTACGAGTCGGGCTTTCAGAAATGTTGGTGTGCTATCTAGCTTAATGCGAAGCTTCAATGTAATGTATTTCATGCTACATAACTCTCCATTAAAGACCTCTGATTTCAGTTGCAACTCCCTGCACTTTTCCTGATGTACTCAACTACTGAGCATCTTTAGCAGCGAGTTCCATGGACACACGGACTTCAATGTCCTTTGCCAGTGTCAGATTACATGCAGTCAATAGTCTCTTTTGTGTAGCTTCACGCCATAGCCCACATACTATGTCTCTAATGGTGTCATTTAGAACATCATTAAACTCAGTACTCTGATAGCTTCTTTAACGAAGCAGCAAACATTATCACTGATTCTCCCTCTTCCTGATTTCTTCTGTGGAACCTAAACTTTTCAGCGAAAAGTGTCCTTTCAGTATATCCCCATATGTCTTATCTGGCCTGTGTGGCTGTAGCAGACCGCATAGTCAATTAAATGTCTTTAGCCCCATTAAACTAAAAAATGTAGGCACAATTGTCCTCATCAATGTCATTTGCAAGTAATAAATATTCAAACCGTTCTGTATATGAGCTCCACACTTTCATTAAACTGTCCAATGTTCTCAACAATTCTAGCAATTTTTCATTTCTCAATTGGCTCCTGATTGTCACTTACTTTAATATTTTCCTCATCCACTTCACTTGACGTTTCATCCTTAACTTCTCTAGGGTAGGGGGCAGCATTTGGAATTTTGGATGAAAAGCGTGCCCAAATTAAACTGCCTTCTACTCAGGGCCAGACGATTGGATATGCATATAATTGGTAGATTTGGATAGAAAACACAAGTTTCCAAAACTTAAAATAGTGTCTGAGTATAACAGAACTGATTTGGCAGGCGAAAACCTGAGAGAAATCCATTCAGGAAGTGGGATTTTTTTGTTGTTTTTATTCAATGCCATTACAGTATCTATTGACTTTGGACTCAAATTGCAGTTCCTATGCCTTCCACTAGATGTCAACAGTCTTTAGAAATTGTTTCAGGCTTGTATTCTGAAAAATGAGGGAGTAAGAGCAGTCTGAATGCTTGGACCCGGCCGTGTCAGAGCTTTTTCATGCATGCGACCGAGAGTGCCTTTCTTGTTTACCTTTTATATTGACGAGGTTATTGTCTGGTTGAAATATTATCGATTTATTTAGGCTAAAAACAACCTGAGGATTGATTATGAACATCGTTTGAAATGTTTCTACGAACTTTATGGATACTATTTGGATTTTTTTGTCTGCCTGTTGTGACTGCGTTTGAGCCTGTGGATTACTGAAGAAAACACGCAAACAAAACTGAGGTTTTTGGATATAAAGAGACTTTATCAAACAAAAGGAACATTTATTGAAAAAATGAATCTATTCTGAGTGCAACCATATGAAGATCATCAAAGGTAAATTATTAATTTTCTCTATTTCTGACTTGTGTAACTCTTCTTTGTATGTAATGATTTGTCTGCTGGGCTATGTTCTCAAATAATCGTAAGGTATGCTTTCGCCGTAGAATTTAATCTTTAAACCTATGTAAAATAGTTGTATCTTTTCTGAATTATTATAATAAGTATTTCTGTATTAGAATTTGGCGCTCTGCAATCTCACTGGATGTTGGCCAGGTGGGACGCTAGCGTCCCACATACCCTAGAGGTTAATTTCCCCAGTTCTTCCTCGCATGCCTATTCCTCCCTTTTTAATCACTTTGTTTCCTCGCTTCGACGTCCGTCTCAAATCCTTTTCTGCCATCCATGACAATGCAAACTCTCTCTCTCTTAGCTAGCTCAACTATGCACTTGCCTCTACTGGCAAAACATTGTCCTAACATTAGCCTTAAACTTGTTAAAACCGACTTCTTCCAGACAGAATAGTTCCCATAGGTTCAGTCTCATTGCCAATGTTTAGTTGTTTCATAATGAGACGGGAATCAATTCAACCATTTATCTAGAACATGCTCAGTCTCAACACATAAAGCCCCATGATGCTATGTGGCACAACCCCAATACACCACACTGCAGGAAACCTGAAAGATTGGCTTTGCTGAAAAGGAATCATGCTGAAATGTGAAAAGGACATAATAGTACAGCTGATTCAAATAGTCAACTCCTCAACAAGAGTTGATTATTTTAATCAGCTGGGTAACTCAACATGCACCCCTTGGGGTCCCCAGGACCAAGTTTGGGAAACGCTGTAGTTGGTGAGATATAACATGTATAACATGATTAGGCTGTCATGACTGACTAATGCTGTCGTTTCCCACTCTTTAGTTGAACTCTGACCTGCAGCCATTTGTGAAGAACAGTTCAGCAGGCCCAGTAACATTCAGTTTGAACTCTGCTCCTGTGGTTTTCCACCGGCAGATTGTGGGGCAGGAGAGATGGCGTTATCAGCTGCAACAGGTACTGAACCACTTATCCCGTGCCATTACTTTTTCCCTGACAGTTTAATTGGTCTGTCTGTCTGTCTACACACACACACACACACACACACACACACACACTGGGGCAAAAAAGTATTTAGTCAGCCACCGATTGTGCAAGTTCTGCCACTTAAAAAGATGAGAGGCCTGTAATTTTCATCATAGGTACACTTCAACTATGACAGACAAAATGAGAAAATAAAAATCCAGAAAATCACATTGTAGGATTTTTTAATGAATTTATTTGCAAATTATGGTGGAAAATAAGTATTTGGTCACCTACAAACAAGCAAGATTTCTGGCTCTCACAGACCTGTAACTTCTTCTTTAAGAGGCTCCTCTGTCCTCCATTTGTTACCTGTATTAATGGCACCTGTTTGAACTTGTTATCAGTATAAAAGACACCTGTCCACAACCTCAAACAGTCACACTCCAAACTCCACTATGGCCAAGACCAAAGAGCTGTCAAAGGACACCAGAAACAAAATTGTAGACCTGCACCAGGCTGGGAAGACTGAATCTGCAATAGGTAAGCAGCTTGGTTTGAAGAAATCAACTCTGGGAGCAATTATTAGGAAATGGAAGACATACAAGACCACTGATAATCTCCCTCGATCTGGTTCTCCACGCAAGATCTCACCCCGTGGGGTCAAAATGATCACAAGAACGGTGAGCAAAAATCCCAGAACCACACGGGGGGACCAAGTGAATGGCCTGCAGAGAGCTGGAACCATAGTAACAAAGCCTACCATCAGTAACACACTACGCCGCCAGGGACTCAAATCCTGCAGTGCCAGACGTGTCCCCCTGCTTAAGCCAGTACATGTCCAGGCCCATCTGAAGTTTGCTAGAGAGCATTTGGAGGATCCAGAAGAAGATTGGGAGAATGTCATGTGGTCAGATGAAACCAAAATATAACTTTTTGGTAAAAACTCAACTCGTTGTGTTTGGAGGACAAAGAATGCTGAGTTGCATCCAAAGAACACCATACCTACTGTGAAGCATGGGGGTGGAAACATCATGCTTTGGGGCTGTTTTTCTGCAAAGGGACCAGGACGACTGATCCGTGTAAAGGAAAGGATGAATGGGGCCATGTATCGTGAGATTTTGAGCGAAAACCTTCCATCAGCAAGGGCATTGAAGATGAAACGTGGCTGGGTCTTTCAGCATGACAATGATCCCAAACACACCGCCCGGGCAACGAAGGAGTGGCTTCATAAGAAGCATTTCAAGGCCCTGGAGTGGCCTAGCCAGTCTCCAGATTTCAACCCCATAGAAAATCTTTGGAGGGAGTTGAAAGTCTGTGTTGCCCAGCAACAGCCCCAAATCATCACTGCTCTAGAGGAGATCTGCATGGCGGAATGGGCCAAAATACCAGCAACAGTGTGTGAAAACCTACAGAAAACAGCTGAACTCTGTCATTGCCAACAAAGGGTATATAAAAGTATTGAGAAACTTTTATTGACCAAATACTTATTTTCCACCATAATTTGCAAATAAATTCAATAAAAATATTGAATTGCACCTCCTTTTGCCCTCAGAACAGCCTCAATTCGTCAGGGCATGGTCTCTACAAGGTATCAAGCGTTCCACAGGGATGCTGGCCCATATTGTCTCCAATTCTTCCCACAGTTGTCAAGTTGGCTGGATGTCCTTTGGGTGGTGGACCATACTTGAAACATACGGGAAACTGTTGAGTGTGAAAAACCCAGCAGCGTTGCAGTTCTTGACACAAACCGGTGCGCCTGGCACCTACTAACATACCACGTTCAAAGGCCCTTAAGTCTTTTGTTTTGCCCATTCAACCTCTGAATTGTACACATACACAATCAATGTCTCAAGGCTTAAAAATCTTTATTTAACCTGTCTCCTCCCCTTCATCTACACTGTTGAAGTGGATGTCACAAGTGACATCATTAAGGGATCATAGCTTTCACCTGGTCAGTCTGTCATGGAAAGAGCATGTTTTATACTCACTGTATACTTAAATGTCTTTCCCTTTTTCTTGCTCTGTGAACAGGCAAAAACTATTGGAACTGTTGACTATACAAAGGTAAGCAGGGTGGATGTACATACATACGGTGGATGTTTATTATTGTGGTATGGTAGCAAGGTGGGTTCCAAGACTAAGATGCGGTTGCCATCCGCTCTAACCAATTTTAAGTTTGAAATTTCCAAAGTCAGTTGGAGGGAAAGGAGGGGACAGACTGGGCGCAGGAAGAAACAAAGGTGGTGGTGGGGGGATCTCTGATCACGTCTGAAACCAGATCGTGGGGGATTAGGTACCTAGGACTATTTGTGGAGGAGACAGCGACAGTGGCATTGTCAGAATCTCCTTCATAAGGACAGGAGGGGGGATATGGAGAGAATGTATCCTCCTTAACTGCACCCCAGTTATTATAGTTACTCTAACTTCCATTTCCATATAGATTAGTACTTAGAATAGAATACATTTGTTCTGCTTGCCTGGGCTTTTACTCTGAAATGTATATTGTGTCAAACACTAGGTGTACCCTGTGCACTGCTCCTCTTAGTCTTAATGTAATGCAGTCTGAAGCCATGATGGTCAGACCATATTTTGGAAATATCTGCCACCTGTTGTTCGACATAGGAAAGTAAGTGGTGGACAGAGGACAGGGCCTTTCTGGGAAGTAATGGAGTGTGGAGAAGACCCTTGGAGTGTGCTGTGTCCCTGTGTTGAAACTGACGAGTGTGCACACACATTAGCGCAGTGGAGCAACGCACCTTGCCTGCTGTTTTTTTAAGCGAAGGCCCACAGGGGCTTTTCGGTCTCAGAATTCATTAGGTAGAACGCCCTGAGCAACAAATATGTCCTGACAGAGTTAGAGCAGCAGGGGGGAAAGACACGTAAGATTACTCAGTGTGTCCGGGATGAGGGGTTCTAATGACCAATGTACAGTTTTGTTATGACCACTGCACGTTCTGTCCTCCGCAGTCACAATAGGCTGCTCATTTGCTTACATAAAAAAATGCTGTCGTCCTCTTGGTCTCTTCCTGCAACAGCTGCGGTCCATGATCAAGTTGGAGGAAGGTGTCACCTCAACAATGGACCTGTGTCGTTACCACGGCAACAAAGCTCTGGAGTCCATCCAGTGTTTTCCTTCCTCTGAGGCACGCTCAGCTTTGGAGAACATCGCTAGCACTGTCACAAAGTTCTGACCCCCCCATTACCCTGTGTCCTCAGGATGAATTGCACAAACACACAAAAACAATCTTTGTTCTATTTAAGCCAACCAGTGAGCAGAACTCAGTCCTATAGACATTTACCAGAAATTAAACTACAGATTGCCCTTTTCAAAACGCCATGTAACTGTTTGCTATTAAAACAATTCCCATCCAGTCGTCTTGAGTTGTTTTGTGTTTGCTACTATTACAACTTTGATATGTCACTGTGCAATAGCAAAATAAAATCTAGGTGGGGAAAAATGTCAAAGCTTTCCTTGTCCCTGCCACGAGAAGCACACTTGAAGCTCCGCAAGCAGTAATTATTAATGAGGTCCAATCCCGTGACCTGCAGCAAATGGACAGGAAATGCAAGGGTATTGATTGGGCCGCTGTGGGCTGGCGCCAGGGTGGTGGCCTGTGGTTTCCCAGGCACTCTCGGCTGGGACAGCCAAGGTGTGAAACTGGGTGGAGAAGCGTCACCACTACCAACCGTGTCTGTCACATGCGGCCCGGCCTGAAGGGCACAGGGAAAGGAGGGGGAAAGATATGAGGCTGATCCAGGAATGCAGAGGGCATTTCAAATACAAATTTGGATCTCAGTCGATGGTAGTTTGTGTCCACTTCCGCTATGTTTTTGGCTCTGTTAGGTTCCTTCATTCAGTGTGTACAAGGGCAAGCCTCCGGCCATTGATGAAATATTCATCCATGCTGTGCGCCGACAGGAGGAAAGAAACATGGGAAGATAAAGGTACCTGCTTTGGGTCTTCTTCAAATAACTAAAACTAAGAATATCTTTGACTGAGAACATTTACCTGTTCTTGAGATCCTTGCCACAGGGCTACAGGGCCTGAATTACATGTGTGGATCTCTAGTTAGAATTGGGTCCTTACAGATTAGTGATCTAACTTCAAGGCAGGGAGGTTGCATTTTAGAAGGCTCCATACAGAGCCACAGCTCCATGTACAGTATCGCACATCTGAAACCCAAAACTGGTATTATTCATAGAGATGATTTTTGTGGTTTGCCGTCTGTCACACCCAGACTGCTCCGCTGTCAAGAGGGCTGAGGTTACATAAAATGTTGGAGGGGGCATCTGCTACCCCCTGTGGGTGGGTGTCTGTGTGTTGTAATTACAGATGGGGCGCAGTGGAGAGCTAGCCAGCGCAGCAAAACAGATTCCATTACAGCGTCCCCACATCATGCTCCTACAGATAGAGGACAATACCACTTCAAAGTCCACAAAACAGAGAGACTTCAGACTTCAATGAGTGTGTCTTAGAGGGGCAGAATCTTCAAATGCCACTCAAATGAAGATGAGTTCTCTGGCCTTGTCTACTAACTTCACAGCATATTTGAAGGAAACCTCAACTCTCTGACAGGAGTGTCCCAAAAGGGTGGGGGGGGGGGGACATCCATCGATTGGTTTGCATGCATTCTAGACCAACTGAAGACCTAGGCTACCCCTTTGCCTTGCATTTATTTTTATATTTTGTGTGCACTGAAAACATGATACGTAAAAATAAATCTGATCCATAATAGTGGGATATTAAGACTTAATTGTTTTTTTTGTTATTTTACAAGTGAACACCTGTTAATAACATCACATGGTTGACTGATGGATGAAATCACTCAATAGGAGCAATATGCTATTCTCTCTTCTACAGAAATGAGCATATTGTCCAAAAATTGCATTTTAACGAGCACTTCTCAGTGTTAAGTGCTGAATCCCAGACCCTCTTTGCAAGCCTTCGCTTCAGTGATCCCCGACTCTGCTTTCCAGCACAGGTCTCGCTCTTATTGGCTGACAGATCAGACTGCGGCGCCACACGCTGCCACTGAACCAGCTCATTACCCAAATAATGACTGTCGCACCATCTCGGTTGCAGTGTCTTATTATATACCCAACAGACACATTTGTGACCAGTCAGTGCTAGAACATTGGGTACTAGAGTGCGTGGATGTTAGATATGATATGTTCTCTACAGAAAGAGATCAAGTTGTGCTTTTTACAGAGAAGGAATCCCAAAATATGATTAGTGGTCAAAATAAATAGTTGTGCCAGACATTTTATAGATTAAAAATGATGAGTACCCTATCTTTTTTAACATGCACATGCTTTTCTAATCCGATATAACAACCGCTGTTTCAAAGGGGGTGAGGTAGATTTCAAAACTCTTCCGCATAGGATACACTTGTGCATCCTCTGCCAGAGGAGGTAATTGAGGAGAGGAGCAAACTTCTCCTTTCGCCTATTAATGAATTTACACTTCTACATATGGCTTTCAGTTTCCGGGTAACGGAGGATGGAGGAGTCTAGGAGAGGATGGACTTTTATCTATTGAGAATCTCCCAAACCTCCTCTTGTATATCCTCTTTAGCTTAAAAGCGCAGTTCAAATAATTTAAAATGGTAGAATAGTAGTTGCCTTTGTCTACATAATGACTTAGGGCTCCATTTGATCTGAAGTGTTATAGATTCCGCTATAGAAAATTAAAGCCCGTGTTTACTGTGAATGCAGTCGCCGCTAAAACAGGAACATTGCCTTTAAAATTCAAATCACAGATTTTAGTGATGCGGATTGAATAGAACCATTAAAGCCTCTAGTCCTCAGACAGGTTGCTGTCCGCATGCATGAATGGCCTTACAAAACTGGATTTGTCTTGTTAGATACTGACATATTCCTTAGATCAAAGGGTTATGATGTTGGATTTCGGGCATTTTAAGCGTGAAATAAATAAATTAAAAAACAGCACATATCCCTGACCGAACAAGTATAATAAGATATATTTAAGTTTGGCTGACTTAAAGGGCCATGGGAATCTAACGTGGACCCCATAGAACCATTTCATTACCTCCACCCTCTGTACAATTCTGTTTTAAAACCACAGTAGGGTCACAAACCATATAGTAATGTTACTTTTTATGTTCAATTTGCAAGTGGAGCTGAAAAGGGGGTTGTTGATTGCAATGTGTATTAAAGGGGTTTGTAAATCAATTTAATTTATGTTTACATTGTCATAGAATGGTGCATTCGATCACAAATGTTTAGGTAGGTTATATAGTATCATGGAATGTCATTTCATAAGAACACTATCATTTACTTTGTGCTGGTTAATGTCATGGGATGCATTTTCTTGTTTACATTGTTTACATTTAGTTTGTGGCCCACTCTGTGAAGGAAATGGTGTTTAACAGTTTAATAGACCCCCCTCCCCCAGAAAATAGTAGTAATCGAATAGTCAGCCGCTCACACAGTATAGACTTCCGAATCACTGTCCAGGGTGCTGAAATTGTTACTTCTATGTGGCTGCTTATCGAACTGATGATAGGCTTTCTGTGGTGCCAGGGCATGTAGCCTATAGCTTTTCTTTAGCTGATGGATAATTGTTTATTGGTAGGCCTATTTGGTCGTCATTTTCTTATGTTAAGCCAAACATTTCAAGAAGCTATTCACGGTGTCATAATGCTGACATTTAGAATGCTGGCTGGCGGCAATAATGTAATTACTTGTTTAGTGATTAAAGTTGGATTTTTGTTTCGTTTTTGGACTTTTTACACCTTTTACTCCCCAATTTTCGTGATATCCAATTGGTAGTTACAGTTTTGTCCCATCGCTTCAACTCCTGTACGGACTAGGGAGAGGCGAAGGTCAAGAGCCATGCCTCCAAAATACAACCCTGCCAAGCCACACTGCTCGCTTAACCCATAAGCCAGCTGCACCAATGTGTCAGAGGAAAAACAGCACAACTGGTGAACGTGTTAGCGTACATGCGCCCGGATGCTAGAGCGCGATGGGACAAGGACATCCCGACCGGCCAAACCCTTCCCTAACCAGGATGACGCTGGGAAAATTGCCCGTCGCCTCATGGGTCTCCCAGTCGCCTGCAACACAGCCCGGGTTCGAACCCGGATCTATAGTGACGCCTCAAGCACTGCGACGCAGTGCCTTAGACCACTGCACCTCTCGGGAGGCCCATAAAGTTGGAAATTCAAACGATACAGATTGTAAAATACATTTGATGCAACAGCATACTAATCAGCTACTGTACCAATTGTACTGTATAGCATATCTGAACCTGCATGACATGAGATGTCCTCACACTCTCGCCCATAGAAAGTTGTGGTGCGTAAAACCAGTCTAATGCCAACTAATAGTCAGTCCACCCTCAAAGCACTAACTTGCTAGGGATTGTTTCATTATGCAGTGTAGCCTACTATCTATATAAAGTATTAAGCTGCTATATAAAAATTACACATCAAATAGCCTAACAATTCTCTTGAAGTTTATTTTTGTTGTTTCTTTCTCTTAGAAATACATTTCTCTGTGTCTGTGCTCCTCTTTGTTTTCTACGTGGAGGACAATAGTAGCTACAGTATGCGACTGCATTGCCTTACATTTTTCTGTGCAAATGTTTTCACCTCGGCCTGTAGGCCTAGGTTGCGGTCCCAACTGTTTTCTATAACAAGTATTGATAACTCTTTCCTGAGACACTATGCATTATATTGTGCATGACTCTACAAGATGTCAAGTGTTCCACAGGGTTACTGGCCCATGTTGACTCCAATGCCTCCCACAGTTGTGTCAAGTTGGCTGGATGTCCTTTAGGTGGTGGACCATTCTTGATACACATGAAACTGTTGAGCATGAAAAACCAGCAGTGTCTGGCACCTACTACCATACCCCGTTCAAAAGGCACTTAAATCTTTTGTCTTGCCCATTCACCCTCAATGTCACATATACACAATCCATGCCTCAACTGTCTCAAGGCTTAACAATCTTTCTTTAACCTGTCTCCTCCCCTTCATCTACACTGATTTAACAAGTGACATCAATAAGGGATCAAAACTTTCACCTGGTCAGTCGGTCATGGAAAGAACAGGTGCTCATAAGGTTTTGCATACTCGGTGCATGTCCATTGCGCTGCACACACGTTATGCATGCTAAGATATACCAGAGACGGTTGATATTGCAACCACACAACTCAAGCGCCGGTTCACCAGTATGAACGAAATCGGAAGCTGCTTGTTTTGTTTGAGCCCTCAACTGTTGTCCGCTAAACATGATCATCTGTTTGCATCTGCCACTTTATTGGCTGCCCAGTATCCAGACGACCTGTCCACAGAGCTTCCTATACAGTTCATCGGTTTCTGTAACGTGGTGAGGCTGGCAATTAAGGATAATGAGAGGCTCAATTAAAGATGTTTCAGAACTGCTTATTCGAAGCACCACTCCCCTCTGCCAAGTTCCCCTGATGTTTCTACGGCAATCATGCTGTTTTTAACCATCCCTGTAACTTGCTTCTGCGGCGAGATCATTTTCTCAACTAAAACTTTAAGAACTAGGCCTACCTAAGAAGCATTAGGCTCTCGGTCTGATATGCACTTTTGTATTGCTGCCACTCAGAAACCAATATTTTTTTATATAATTATTTCGAAATAATTGTCGTTATGAGAAATAACACTATTTCGAGAAAGATGTCATAACGAAATAATCTGGTTGCATGTCATGAGAAATAGCCTTTAATGCTGAAACGGTAGCCTGGGGTACTTGGCAAGCCAGGCATCCTCTCATGCACAGGTTGACATTATGGCTGGTTTGCTTGAGTTGATCAACTTTTATTTTCTCCTCCGTTTGAGGCATTGGGAGATATTCGTGTCGTTGAGCAATATAGATGGTGTTGTAATTAGTTTACGGAGAATTCTGAGTTCGAGGCTCTTACAGCAGACGGAAAAAACTAATCTGACCGACATGGGAAGCTTCATGGACACAAACTGATGCGGTTACCCAAACTGCAGTCTGGTGTTTACGTCATATTCTAGACCCCCATGGAGTGCGCATTTGGGCGGAAGTCTTACTTTCACAACCATGATGACATAGAGGAACATCTTAGGTAGGTGTCATTTTTGTCTTTTAATTTCACATTTGGAAGGAGCATTGAAATAATTAGCTAGCATGATATAATTTCTAGAACAGACATATTTAGCTAGCAAGCTATATATATGATGCACTGAAAATAACTACTCGAGGGGGATCAATATGATAGCTATTCTCAAGAACAAGCAAGCCCCTACCTGAGAAGCATGTCCTCAATGCATTGAGTAGAATATCAAAAGTGCATTATAGTGGCTTGGAAATAAAAATTACATTGCAAAAGGAGGCATAAAATGAGTAAGAAAAACTTTTGACATTGTCAGATTGACAGTATAACTAACCCAAGATTAGACCACAGCCTGTAATTTCCAATGTGAACAAATGGGTCATAGTAGACAGAACAAGCAAGGAGGGGTGCAGAGACGTGCACGAGCTAGCGAGAGCCTATTGGTGCATCCGTTAGGGAACGCCTACTCTGAAGTGAGTGTGTGCATTAAATCAATTAACCCTTGCACTCTTAAACAACTTAAATTATTTTATTTTGGCAAAGGGTAAAATATGGTCCACTCATCAATGAGAAAATTAGCATAATGCCAGCCAAAATCCATCATGCTCCATCTTCTCCCACTGCCGCCCACTGGGCTTCCTCTCACCACCATATACAGTGGGGCAAAAAAGTATTTAGTCAGCCACCAATTGTGCCAGTTCTCCCGCTTAAAAAGATGAGAGGCCTGTAATTTTCATCATAGGTACACTTCAACTATGACAGACAAAATGAGAAAAAAAAATCCAGAAAATCACATTGTAGGATTTTTAATGAGTTTATTTGCAAATTATGCTGGAAAATAAGTATTTGGTCAATAACAAAAGTTTATCTCAATACTTTGTTATATACCCTTTGTTGGCAATGACAGAGGTCAAACGTTTTCTGTAAGTCTTCACAAGGTTTTCACAAACTGTTGCTGGTATTTTGGGCCCATTCCTCCATGCAGAGCTCCTCTAGAGCAGTGATGTTTTGGGGCTGTTGCTGGGCAACACGGACTTTCAACTCCCTCCAAAGATTTTCTATGGGGTTGAGATCTGGAGACTGGCTAGGCCACTCCAGGACCTTGAAATGCTTCTTACGAAGCCACTCCTTCGTTGCCCGGGCGGTGTGTTTGGGATCATTGTCATGCTGAAAGACCCAGCCACATTTCATCTTCAATGCCCTTGCTGATGGAAGGAGGTTTTCACTCAAAATCTCACGATACATGGCCCCATTCATTCTTTCCTTTACACGGATCAGTCGTCCTGGTCCCTTTGCAGAAAAACACCCCCATGCTTCACAGTAGGTATGGTGTTCTTTGGATGCAACTCAGCATTCTTTGTCCTCCAAACATGACGAGTTAAGTTTTTACCAAAAAGTTATATTTTGGTTTCATCTGACCACATGACATTCTCCCAATCTTCTTCTGGATCATCCAAATGCTCTCTAGCAAACTTCAGACGGGCCTGGACATGTACTGGCTTAAGCAGGGGGACACGTCTGGCACTGCAGGATTTGAGTCCCTGGCGGCGTAGTGTGTTACTGATGGTAGGCTTTGTTATTATGGTCCCAGCTCTCTGCAGGCCATTCACTAGGTCCCTCTGTGTGGTTCTGGGATTTTTGCTCACCGTTCTTGTGATCATTTTGACCCCACGGGGTGAGATGTTGCGTGGAACCCCAGATCGAGGGAGATTATCAGTGGTCTTGTATGTCTTCCATTTCCTAATAATTGCTCCCACAGTTGATTTCTTCAAACCAAGCTGCTTACCTATTGCAGATTCAGTCTTCCCAGCCTGGTGCAGGTCTACAATTTTGTTTCTGGTGTCCTTTGACAGCTCTTTGGTCTTGGCCATAGTGGAGTTTGGAGTGTGACTGTTTGAGGTTGTGGACAGGTGTCTTTTATACTGATAACGAGTTCAAACAGGTGCCATTAATACAGGTAACAAATGGAGGACAGAGGAGCCTCTTAAAGAAGAAGTTACAGGTCTGTGAGAGCCAGAAATCTTGCTTGTTTGTAGGTGACCAAATACTTATTTTCCACCATAATTTGCAAATAAATTAATAAAAAATCCTACAGTGTGATTTTCTGGATTTTTCCCCCTCATTTTGTCTGGCATAGTTGAAGTGTACCTATGATGAAAATTACAGGCCTCTCATCTTTTTAAGTGGGAGAACTTGCACAATTGGTGGCTGACTAAATACTTTTTTGCCCCACTGTAGTTGCTTCAGAGTTCGTTTTGATATTTCAACATGCGTGTCCTGATCGCGTCTGGTGTGAATGGACAAAATCAACATACGGACGCGGACGCTCGCCCAGTCTAGTCTAGTCTCATGTAATGAAGCCTGTTCCTTTGATGTTTTTTGTCCTCAGATATGGAAAGCTGTGAGACTGTTTGCAGTTCAAGAGTTAAGAAAATATTTACCAAATAGAAATGATTTAACTTTTGCTTAAGTAACACAATAACATAACAATAATGAGGCTATATACAGGGGGTACCAGTACAGAGTCAGTGTGCGGGGGTACAGGTTAGTTGAAGTAATTTGTACATGTAGGTAGGGGGAAGTGACTATGCATAGATAATAAACAGCGAGTAGCAGCAGTGTACAAAACAAATAGAGGGGGGTGTCAATGTAAATGGTCCTGTGGCCAGTTGATACATATTTCAGCAGTCAAATGGCTTGGGGGTAGAAGCTGTTAAGGAGCCTTTTGGTCCTAGACTTGCCACTTTGGTACCGCTTGCGCTGCGGTAGCAGAGAAAACAGTCTACGACTTGGGTGACTGGAGTCTCTGACGATTTTATGTGCTGTCTTCTGACACTGCCTATTAAATAAGTCCTGGATGGCAGGAAGCTTGTCCCCACTGATCTACTGGGCCGTACGCACTACCCTCTGTAGCACGTTATGGTCAGATGCCGAGCAGTTGCCATACCAGGCGGTGATGCAACTGATCAGGATGCTCTCGATGGTGCAGCTGTATAACTTTTTGAGGATATGGGGACCCATGCCAAATCTTTTCAGTCTCCCGAGGGGTAAAAGGTTTTGTCGTGCCGTCTTCACAACTGTCTTGGTGTGTTTGGATCATGATAGTTCGTTGGTGATGTGGACACCAAGGAACTTGAAACTCTCGACCCACTCCACTACAGCCCCGTCGATGAGAATGGGGGCGTGCCCGGTCCTCCTTTTCCTGTAGTCCACAATCATCTCCTTTGTCTTGATCGCGATGAGGGAGATGTTGTTGTCCTTGCACCAAACGGTCAGGTCTCTGATCTCCTCCCTATAGGCTGTCTCATCGTTGACGGTGATCAGGCCTTCCACTGTTTTGTCATCAGCAAACTTAATGATGATGTTGGAGTTGTGCCTGGCCGTGCAGTCATGAGTGAACAGGGAGTACAGGAGGGGACTGAGCACGCACCCCTGAGGGGCCCCTGTGTTGAGGATCAGCTTGGCAGATGTGTTGTTACTTACCCTTACCACCTGGGGGCAACCCGTCAGGAAGTCCAGGATCCAGTTGCAGAGGGAGGTGTTTAGTCCAAGGGTCCTTAGCTTAGTGATGAGACTTGAGGGAACTATGGTGTTGAACGCTGAGCTGTAGTCAATGAATAGCATTCTCACATAGGTGTTCCTTTTGTCCAGGTGGGAAAGGGCAGTGTGGAGTGCAATAGAGATTTTAATCATCTGTGGATCTGTTGGTGCTGTATGCACATTGGAGTGGGTCTAGGGTTTCTGGAATAATGGTGTTGATGTGAGCCATGACCAGCCTTTCAAAGCTTTTCATGGCTACCGATGTGAGTGCTACGGGTCGGTAGTCATTTAGGCAGGTTACCTTTATGTTCATGGGCACAGGGACTATGGTGGTCTGCTTTAAACAAGATGGTATTACAGACTCAGACAAGGAGAGGTTGAAAATGTCAGTGAAGACACTTGCCAGTTGGTCAGCGCATGCTCGGAGTACACGACCTGGTAATCTGTCTGGTTCAGCTGGCTTGTGAATGTTGATCTGTTTAAAGGTCTTACATCGGCTGCGGAGAGCGTGATCAGTCGTCCGGAACAGCTGATGCTCTCATGCATGTTTCAGTGTTACTTGCCTCGAAGCGAGCATATAAGTTATTTAGCTTGTCTGGTGGGCTTGTGTCACTGGGCAGCTCTCAGCTGTGCTTCCCTTTGAAGTCTGTAATAGTTTGTAAGCCCTGCCACATCCAATGAGCGTTGGGGCCGGTGTAGTACGATTCGATCTTAGTCCTGTATTGATGCTTTGCCTGTTTGATGGTTTGACCAACTGCCAAGTGTCTTCTTATAAGCTTCCGGGTTAGAGTCCCGCTCCTTGAAAGCGGCAGCTCTACCCTTTAGCTCAGTGAGAATGTTGCCTGTAATCCATGGATTCTGGTTGGGGCATGTACGTACTATTTCTTATTGTTGTTTCCTTGTCAAGAAGGAACCTGCAAGTAAGCATTTCGTTGGATGATGTATCCCATACATACTAATAAAATAACTTGCGCAATTTAGGCCATAGTTTCTCGTTCATCATGCAAACGGCCACCTTTGTGACCCTAACCACAATAAGTATAAATCACAATAATGGAATTTGCAGTTCGCCTTCTAAATAAAAGTCCCCTTTGAAACGGATCCAAATAGTGGAATAATGCTAAACAAGGTTGGAATGTTATATAACTTAAATGAATACAATAATTTATTAATTTCACAAGAAACTGTAAACAACGTTCAAATCCCACTGTGACTGCATAATTGCATTGGGGGCATACATATAGTTATTCAATATACAGCCTAGCCCTCAAACTCAAGGTGGCATTCTGCCTTACCCCTACAGTTTTCATCCATTAGCTTTTCCCACGACTACAATCCCAACACTATTTTAACGTTTAGAAATGCCAATAATCGTTGCTTGCGATACGGCTTTAGAAACATATGGGCCTCATCTTTCATCAGAAAGAATCCTTTAAATAAAAATGATTAATTTACTGTAGTAGTTTTGCACATATCCATAAAGCTATGGGTACCTCCATCCGACGAAACTACGCTTCTACTACACTTCCCGAGTTATGCTTACACACAGGTGTTCGGAGCATGCTAGATAGGTAATTAGCGCAGGTGGTCGTTCGCCTCATGTCTTCCGTGAACAAGCATTTTAACATGAAAATATGGCCGTGTGGGAACACTAACCCTATCAAGGTGTGTATCAATGTAACTTTTTTTTAAAATATAATTTCTCGCTGATATGGAATATAAGGTCCTTATGCTTCCAAAACCGTACCGCAAACGACAGTTGTTAATGTTCAGATTGAGCGTTGGGGCTCTTATTAACAAAACTCCCCGTACAGAGGACGCCTTCGTCCAATGACTCTTATGTGTAACGTAATGGAACTGAGAGTCATATCAAGGGCTATGTGCAGCCTTAACTATGGAAATTAGGTGTCAGCCTTGTCAGTGACACACACAGATTACAATCCCAAAGAGTTTACACAAATATTAGCGTCATTGTTTATTGCATGATTTTGACCCTGGGAAATCACCTCCCCAGTTAGTCTATTGCGTTGTTGAACATTAATATTGGACAGTACTATGGAGTGCACACCAATGAAATGGAGTTATCAGCCTACTCAGTGACACCCACAAAACACAACACAATTATGCAGTCTAATACACTTTGAAGGCAAATCGCAAATTCCTCTTTTGTGGCTAATCCTTATTGTCGCTAGCTTCACAGGCCACACCGCCACACAAGACACATCCACAGCTGTGCGGAAATGACACTGCAGGCGCGCGCCCCGACACGTCACGCGAGACGACACAGACCCCCCTTCCAAAAAAGGAGAAACACGAACAGTGTGAAATTCCCACGGCAGAGATGTTGACCACGTCTTCCATTACTGCAAAGGACTACATTAAACCGTAAAGGTGAGTTCGAGCTAAAGCATCTGTGTTTTCATTTGGACAATTCCACGAAGAGTGGGGAAAACTCGTACAAGGATATACACTGACGCGTCACGAAATGATAAGCTAGCTGTAATGCAAAGTAGAAATATGTATTTTCTGTGTATTCAAATACATGTCATAGCGTTTTTTAATTGCCACGAAAGGCTGAAGTTTTTATTTCCAGTGGGAAAAGTTAAACAGTTGTGTGTGTGTGTGTGTGTGTTAATGTTTTGGTTCATGGGCTTCTAGTGTAGAAGAATGAGGAAGTGGATGGGACAGAAACCGAAGAGGGCGAGTGAAGCAAATCATATAAAGCATCCACAGACTGAGTCCTCTTGCATCAGAGAACACAACACTCACACACTGTTAGAAGTTAAACAATAGAGCACAAGTTAGTGTCTTATATTTAATTGTAAAATGAACGTAGCTTACTGCGAATTTTCGTTAAGTAAACATGCGCCCAAGCAGCTGATCAAATAGCACGGGTTCAGAATATCATCCATGAATGCCTATGAACATATAAAGCGGTGCAGGAGACAAGGGCCTGATTGATTATAACACTATTACATCAAATGCTTGACTTTTTCTATGGAGCAAGAATCACAATTGTTGTTGAAGCATATAATGTGACTTTTAATTTGAAAGATAAAGTCTCCAACAATATAACAACATTAGGACAATGCAATCAAAGTAATGTGCCTATTTAGAGAAATTACAACAGTCAAGGTTACTTACCAGTGCAGTGAGATTGGAATTCTGAAAATGGCATAAACAGTGATGTTGCAGGTTTTATTTATTTTGATTCTATTGTTTTACTATAGGATATGAATTCCTCTGACCATAGGGAAAACACAGATGGCGAAATGCTGGAGATAGGTAAGTATAAACCATTTAATATTATACTGTTGCAACTATTCACTTCCAAACTGTTTGGATTTAGCAACAGCTAAAGTGGGGAAATCTAATCAAGCTGTATATTGGAAATAACATAACAATGATTTGAAATGTTTATTTTCTGCAGAGCGAGAACCCATTCAAGACATCAAGACGGAGACAGATGAATGTACTATTAGTGAGACAACTGAAGGACCCCGAAGATGGTACCTTGGAACTAGTGAGGCCACCAGGAAACGTACTGCCAAGGACATGGGCTGTGACGCACACAATTCTGAATTGCTCCAGTCTACCAGCAGCAAAAGAGTCAGGGTCTCTAGTGAGGTAAATTAGTGAAATGGCATAATCTAACTTCATTTGGTAAATAGACAAATGTCATCAAATAGACACAGACTTGCTTATTCCTGTTTTTATTTACAGGACATTTAAAAATAAAATTTTTAAATTTATTTGAGATAAGAAATGCATAATGTTGTTGTTGTCTCTGTGCAGGCAGGGCGGCGCTTGCTGAGGAGATTGTCTGAAGAGTCCACAAGGCCACAATCTCTCTGCCTGACATCTGCAGAGAAGGACCCTGCCCAGGAGAAGACTATAGCCTCTTACAGGAAGCCTCTCTACAGCATCTCTCACAGAATCACAGAGAAGAAGCACATATCAAGCCTGGACCAGCAGGCTCAGCATGAGGGAGGAGTGCAGCTAAGCTACAGCAATCTCTTATCCCCTCAACTGGTCAATACAGGGGAGCACAGCCGAAGTGAACCCCTCTCTGCCCTGGGGGCAGCAGGGTCCATGTCTTCAACAGACTCTAATCTATACTCCCTCATTGAGAATATGTTTTTCATCCTCAATACGCTTAACTCAAGCATGACCCAACTGCACAGCAAGGTGGATCTACTTTCCCTGGAGGTCACTCGCATCAAAAAACAGGTCAAACCCTCAGAGATGGCAAATGAGTTCCAGCCTCCTCCAGAATACCTGTTGACAAGTGAGGAGCTGAGTCAACTGATGGAGCAGACATCAAATGCTGGAGAGTTGGGTTGTCGACTGCTAGTACATCTCTTCCCAGAACTTTTTAAAGCCAAGGAGTGCACTCCTGGTTGTATTGCCAACAAGAGAACGTTGGATTCCCTACAGCTGCAGCTAATACGCAACTATGTGAAGGTGTGTTTTCCTCTGGTAAAGAATAACAACATTTGGCAGGATGAATGCCTATTACAGATTAATAACTTCTTTAACCGCTTCTGGGCTCAGAAGGATATGGAGAGCGGGCCACAGTCATGTGGGAGACAGACTCTTACAGACTTTGTTTTAAAAGCTGAACGGAACCAGCCCTGCCATTTTATAAATGAGGAGGGGCAAGAAGTGCACCTCGACTTAGACTCCAATAGTGACCACACCAACAATAAAGGAGTAGTGCCAGACCTTGTGTTTGACACTCAGGAGGTTGGAGAGGATCTTGATAAGCTCTCCTCCCCTGAAGACTTTATGTTTCTTGTAAACAGAGTTTTCCCAGAGGTTTTTGAGGAGGGGAAATTACTAGAGGGTAGTGTGGGAAAGATGATCCTGGACTCGGACAGGATAGAGATTATCCGTAAGTACATGGAAGCTAATTTTCCTGACGTCCCAGAGGATAGTTGGCTGCATGTGTGTGTGCAGCGCATAGAAGATGCAATAGAGGGTTATCACAGTAACGGTAATGGCAGTGAGCCTGAGAACATGAACGATGAGAGCTATGGCTCCACAAGCCTCCCTGATGATGTCTCTATCATCAAGATCAGTGACATGTGTGACTACGAGAGACCAGGTCATAGGTCAAAAAAGTCATTGCTTGTGCCAGTCGATTTTGAACAACTTGAGCTCCCCCTACCAGATTTCAGTGTGCCTCAAGAGTATCTGCTCTCTAGGGAGCAACTGAGGAACAACTATGACTGTAGCTTGTCAATTGGGAACTTTGCCTCTCGCCTCTTGGTACTTACATTCCCTGAGCTCTTCACCTACGAGAACACACGGAAGCATTACAACTGTAGTGGCTCTCTCGGGAAGAAACAGCTTGATCCTGTGCGGGTCAACCTTATTCGCCACTATGTAGAGCTACTATATCCACAGGCCAAGAATGACAGAGTGTGGACCCTGGAATTTGTGGGTAAACTGGACGAGCGGTGCAGGCGACGAGACACGGAACAACGGAGGTCGTACCAGCAGCAACCCAAAGTCTATGCTCCTGAGTTGGAGCAAGGGCCTGTGGACTTTGTGGCTGCTTGCCAAGTGAACCAGCTCAACACAGAGCACTTGAAGGAGGACTTTGAGATCCCTCCACTACCCCCTGAAAAAAGTAGCAAAGACTTCTGCATGATCCCCCTGGAGGAATTGAAGGTATCGATTCCAGACTTCCCAGTGCCTTTGGTCTACTTGCTCTCAGACACTGAGGTGCGAGAGATTGTCCAGCAGAGCCTTTCAGTGGGAAACTTTGCCGCCCGCCTACTGGTGCGCCTCTTCCCTGAGCTCTTCACTCAGGAGAACCTGCGGCTTCAGTATAACCATTCAGGCGCCTGCAACAAGAAGCAGCTGGATCCAGTGCGTCTCAGGCTCATCCGCCACTATGTAGAAGCCGTGTACCCAGTTGAGAAGATGGAGGAGGTCTGGCATTATGAATGTGTGCCAAGCATAGATGAGCGATGCCGGCGGCCCAACCGCAAGAAGTGTGACATACTGAAGAAGGCCAAGAGATCAAATACTGTGTCCTAGTAGCAAAGCTAAAGACAATTTAAATTTTTTATTCTAAATATTTGCACAAGTACAGAAGCTGAATAGCATAGTGGAGCCTTTGCACACTGTCCTGTGTAGGATAAGGCCAACTTGTAAAGGCATTTCATTAGTACTCAATGTATTTGTAATATTGAACTACAGTATTAGTTTAGTGTTTCATCGTCTGCTTGTTTGAGATTATAGACTGTATGTATACACCAAAACAAGTGTCATAGCTCATCTAATTTACCCTGTATATAAGATGTGTAGCCTTAACAATAACCATGTAAATATTACAAAGACAGATCACAGGCAAAGATGGATAAAAATGGTGATTGTTTATTTCCATTGCTTGTGGCACTACTGGTCTTTTATAACAATGTTCTACCTTCTTATAGAATTTTGTATTATAAATATGCATTAAACCATGGCAACAGATCCCGTTAAGCCATTTGTAATCAAGTCGGTCAAATTCAGCATTTCACTTTATTAGCACTCCATAACTTATCCCACACATATCCCCTTGCATCTGATTCAAACCATGACCATCCATTTCATAATTACTTAGTAATATTGAGAAGTAGTCTTACTAATATTTGTTAATAGAAAATTGTGTCAAGGCCCAAAGCCATTTGAAAACAGATAAGCCAATGACACATACCAAGAAGACTGTAAAAAATGCACCATTCACTTTGATGTAGTAACATGCATAGACATAGATATTCCAAATCCCTTGTCAATGGGGAGTGGTGTATTCAGTATTGTACACAAACTCATTGTTTAAAAGCATTCTGCTTGGGAAGTTCTAAGTTTTTCCAGCGCCTCAGAACAACTTTGTACCGGTCTCCATCCTTGGATTCACCCAATTCCTTCTTAATGATGACTCTCAAAAGCGTGACAGTGTCTGTTTCTTTGTTCTCTAACAATACCAGGTCCAAGGTGTCCCCAACTTTAACCTGAAGAGAGAACCAAATATGGGTACAATTAAGAAACTTAGGGTTTGATTCAATCCATATTGCTGAAGATCTACATTATCTACTGAACAAAAATATAAAACATGTCAAATGTTGATCCCATGTTTCATGAGCTGATAAAAAACAAAACGCGCATCTCAAATTTTGACCGCAAATGTTTACATCCCTGTTAGTGAGTATTTCTCCTTTACAAAGATAATCCAGCCACCTGACAGGTGTGGCATATCAAGAAGCTGATTAAACACCACAATCATTACACAAGTGCACTTTGTGCTGTGGACAGAAGGCCACTAAAATCTGCAGTTGTCAACACAATACCACACAGATGTCTAAAGTTAAGGGAGCGTGTAATTGGCATGCTGACTGCAGAAATGTCCAGTGGTGTTGCCAGAGAAGTGAAAGTTCATTTCTTTACCATAAGCCGCCTCAAATGTAATTTTAGAGAATTTGGTAGTACGTTCAACTAGCCTCACAACCATGTGTAACCATGCCAGCCCAGGACCTCCACTTCTGGCTATTTCACCTGCGGGATTGTCTGAGCGGGTGTGGAGGAGTATTTCTGTCTGTAATAAAGCCCTCTTATGGGGAAAACTAACGTCTGATTGGCCAGGCCTGACTCCCAAGTGGGTGGGCCTATGCCCACCCATGGCTGCACTCTTGTCCAGTCATGTGAAATTAATATATTTGGGCCCAATACATTTAAAATTGCCTGATTTCCTTATATGAATTGTAACAGGTAAAATCTTTGAAATTGGTGCATGTTGTTTTTATTCAGTATAGATTTTGTTTATATAGCGCTTATCATACAGAATCTGTCGATTTAAAAAATAAACTTAAGGGAGCTGGCAGTTCATGGGAGATGGTCTTCTACAGCTGGATGATGATGATGCAGTTCAGTAAAGGAGTAGCTTGAGTGGAGGTGGTGTCGATGGTCAGGGAGGGAGACACATTAGACAGGCAGACACGGAGCTGTTCATTAGGCACCTGTTTCTGATGTTCACAGTTAATCCTTCTCTGTAGGTAGGCTTTAACAGATGCACCATGAAAAGTGTATCACCCATATGGGTGATGCTTCGGCTGCTATTACAAGCACAATTTAAATATTAAGGTTATTTACCGTAAATGCAGTCTCCGAACAAGGAAACATTGCCTTTAAATTTCAGTCGCGCTATAGTGCGCATATTCAGTGCTACGGATTTAATCGAGCCCTTAGACTTGTCCCTGACAATCCAGTTGGTTAGACTGCTCTACCACTTCAGTCCATGGGGGGTGGGTTTGGATCCTAACAGTCCTGTAAGATGTTGAAGGTTGACAGAAATTTTGTTTATTTTATACATCATTACTAGGCACAAAAGTAACTCACCAATTTACTTTTCTTGACAAGTTTCTGTCCATTTAGCCAAAGCTTGTTGCCATAGAATGCATCCTCCACTTTGCTGAAATAAAGACAATAACAACAAATCAGTTGGCCACTGAGGATAGGCCTAGATTTGAGCCTTTTAAGTAATTCCATATCAATCAAATAATTTGACCTCATCTCTCTTCATTGAAGCTTTCAGGAGAGAGGTGCTCAAAGTCAACCCATTTGGATTCCCTCAAATTGTCAATATTAATGTCAAATATTAATGATACCATAACCCAACCATCTTTATCTCCTTGAGTGCATCCATTTGAAAACAAAGGCATATCTCTGTAACAACTCACTTGCGTGCTATGTCAAGGCCAGCTTTCATGATAACATCATATCGAAAGGACTGCACATATTTCTCTATGTCTTTGTAGTCTTTTGGCACACTGGAGTCATCCTCAGGTTCATCATCATAGTCACTGTCCTCCAGGTCCTTTTCATCATCTTCTTCCTCTTCCTGTACGACCTTTGAGCCTCCTTTCTTCTTGCTACTTTTGAACCTCACGTGATGAAGAACCAACCTGCTCTTAGCTGAATTCCAGCGTTTAGGAAGCTTGTGTCCACCAAGGGTCAGGAAAGAGGGGGAACCACACAGCTGGCGGGTGTGTAGTGTCCTTGGGCACCATTCTGTCCAGTAAGGTCCCGGTCCAGGGTTCAGCAGCTTTCGGGTACTCAGCCTTCCCAACTGTCTCAGTGCCAGTGCCTGTATCAACAATCCCTGCATGCTGTAGCTCCTCCTTGTAACTTGAAAAAAGTAGACAGTCGTTTACAACTAGTTATAAAAAACAGTTGAATGTGGATTTTTGGTACAACAAGCCTTTAGGAAATCAATAACTATATATGTAATATAGGTAGGATACATTGTCAAGTTATGTTGGTGGCCCACTATGGTAAGCCTCCAGAGTCGTGCAGCGGTCTAAGGCACTGCATCTCAGTGATAGAGGCGTCACGACAGACCCTGATAAATTCCAGGCTGTATCACAACTGGCCGTGATTGGGAGTCGCATAATTGGCTCTGCGTTGTCCGGGTTAGGCCGTCATTGTAAATAATAATTTGTTCTTAACTGACATGCCTAGTTTAATAAAGGTTATATTAAAACGTTAAAAGAAAATGTGGGGGTGTGCCCATAAGAGTAGCATTCATTAGGGTTGAATAGCTTTAACTAACTAGTGCACAAGCTACCGTTACCTCGTTTGTTTTTAACTAAGGTTACCTAATTGACATGCAGTAGCTAGCTACATAATCACATTGTTTATATTATGCAGTGTACTCAACCTCTTCTCGTCCACAGCTAGGGTACATGATATATGTGGCTAGCTAACTTAAGTCTAGGTCAACAAAAACTTTTTTTTTTAAATACTACAAATAATTGTTTTCGTCAACCTAGGCTAAAGTGAGTTTACGTTGTAATGTGTCACATTAGTTTAGCTAACAAATAAATACCTTGCTACAGAGATAAGCAATACAGCTAGTAGCTAACAAACGTTGTTTCCCCTCATGATTAGTGGTTGTAGCTAAGCCCATTCATGTCGTAGTTACCTTTATTTTGAGACGAGTCTTCTTCATTCAGTTAGCTTGATAGCTAGCTAGGTACTTATAACATGACCCGTGTGAAGGTCAGCAACAGTAATATCACTTCCGCGTCAAATTAGACAATCCTTCAAATTAAAAGTCCGCTGCATTTTTTATTTAACCTTTATTTAAACTAGGCAAGTCGGTTAGGAACAAATTCTTATTTACAATGACGGTCTACCAAAAGGCCTCCTGTGGGGACGGGGGCTGGGATTAAACATGAATAAATACAAATAAAGGACAAAACACACATCCCGACAAGAGAGACAACACACGACTCCATAAAGAGAGACCTAAGACAAGAGACGTAAACATAGAAAATGAATTGTGAAGGCAAAAAAGATGGACCATTGGCACCATAATCATCATATCTGACTAGTAATCCAACACATACATTTCTACGAGACATAATAGAGGAATATACAATCTGCATAAAAACAAGAGCCGTCATTGTAAATAAGACTTTGTTCTTCACTGACTTGCCTAGTTAAATAAAGGGGGTTTGTTGCTTTTTATTGAAAAGAAGGTGTACAGGTGGATTTACACCTCACGAAAACCATTATTGTTTGCGCCATAACTTTTAAATTAATAATTTCCAGCATTTCAATGAAAAAACCTTCATCAGTGTTTGTTAATTATGTTTTTTAAATAATTGAAAGTATATGAGGTTCCTCAAAAACGGGTGACAATGTAGCCTATTTATGCCTCCTGTACCACCTGTTGTTTTTGTAATCTCTTGATTTGTGATGATTTTGGTGCAAAATCTTAGTTACATTGCACAATAATTACCTTTCCCATCACTGTCTTGTTTGCATATTTGATGTATTTTCCAGACATGTTATACTGTTAATATATACATACATACAGTACATTACACACACACACACACACACACACACACACACACACACACACACACACACACACACACACACACACACACACACACACACACACACACACACACACACACACACACACACACACACACACTGTATATATATATATATATATATATAGTACCACCTACTCATTCAAGGGTTTTTCTTCATTTGCACTATTTTCTAAATTGTACAATAATAGTGAAGACGTAAAAATGATAAAATAACACATTTGGAATCATTTAGTAACCAAAAAAGTGTTAAACAAATCTAAATATATTTTATATTTGAGATTCTTCAAAGTAGCCACCCTTTGCCTCGATGACAGCTTTGCACACTCTTGGCATTCTCTCAACCAGCTTCATGAGGTAGCTCTTCCAACAGTCTTGAAGGAGTTCTCACATATGCTGAGCACTTGTTGGCTGCTTTTCCTTCACTCTGCAGCCAACTCATTCCAAATCTATTTAATCCATTTTGAATTGAGGCTGTAACACAACAAAATGTGGAATAAGTCAAGGGGTATGAACACTTTCTGAAGGCACTGTATACAGGGCCTTCAAAGTATTCAGAGTCACAAAATGTTACCTTTTTCCACATTTTGTTACAGCCTTAATTCTAAAATTGATTAAAACGTTTTTTTACCCTCATCAATCTACACACAAAACCCCATAATGACAAAGCAAAAACAGGTTTTTAAGAAATGTTTGCAAATTTATTAGAAATAAAAACCGAAAATAGAAATGTACGTAAGTATTCAGATCCTTTACTCAGTACTTTGTTGAAGCACCTTTGGCAGTGATTACAGCCTCAAATCTTCTTGGGTATGACGCTACAAGCTTGGCACACCTGTATTCGGGGAGTTTCTCCCATTCTTCTATGCAGATCCTCTCAAGCTCTGTCAAGTTAAATGGGTAGCGTCACTGCACAGCTATTTTCAGAGATGGCAGTTCGGGTTCAAGTCCAGACTCTGACTGGGCCACTCAAGGACATTCAGAGACTTGTCCCGAAGCCACTCCTGCATTGTCTTGGCTGTGTGCTTAGGGTCTTGTCCTGTTCAGCCCAGTCCAAGGTCCTGAACACTCTGGAGCAGGTTTACTGAGGAATGGCTTCTGTCTGGCAACTCCACCATAAAGGCCTGATTGGTGGAGTGCTGCAGAGATGGTTGTCCTTCTGGAAGGTCCTCCCATCTCCACAGAGGAACTCTGTCAGAGTGACCATCGGCTTCTTAGTCACCTCCCTGACCAAGGCCCTTCTCCCCCGATTGCTCAGTTTGACCGGTCGGCCAGCTCTAGGAGGAGTCTTGGGGGTTCTAAACTTCTTCCATTTAAGAATGATGGAGGCCACTGTGTTCTTGGGGACCTTCAATGCTGCAGAAATATTTTGGTACCCTTCCCCAGATCTGTGCCTCGACACAATCCTGTCTCGGACCTCATGGCTTCGTTTATGCTCTGACTTGCACTGTCAACTGTGGGACTTTATATAGACAGGTGTGTGCCTTTCCATATCATGTCCAATCAATTGAATTTACCACAGGTGGACTCCAATCAAGTTGTAGAAACATCCTCCAGGCTCCAGTATTTATGCTGCAATAGCTTATGTGATGGGGGGCTAGGGTCAGTCTGTTATATCTGGAGTATTTCTCATGTCTTATCCGGTGTCATGTGTGAAATTAAGTATGCTCCTTCTAATTCTCTTTTTGGTAAAATCTCCACACATTTTTGTGTTATCACAGCCAAAATGTAACCCCTAGAGATTTCTAGTTAAAAGGTATTGCGGAACTAATCACCTAAGATTTACATATACACAGACCCATTAACAATCTTATGCTATGCGGTTTTCAGGAGTTGTTAGTTTCCTGCGGACATACATCTTTGTTCATACACAAAGTCATGGTGTCTGTGAATACACTGCATTGTCCAAGGGAGGTCTCCACATTGGAGCCATTCCTATGAAAGGACCTGCGATTGTGGTAGTTCTCCCTGCAGTGGACATGATTGTGGCAGTTGTCACTACAGTGGACAATGAGCACTGGGAAGCAGAGAGCATCCTGGTAATCCAGGGGGGTCCTCGTCGTCAGTGCTTAGGTGTCCGGACAGGCAGCGTATGTTCTCACTGGGACTCAACTGCTCATCCAAACTGTTTCTACTCCTCCAGAAACAGCTGTGCTGCGAGCCATAACGCTGGCCCAAGGAGAAGCGGCTGTCGCTGTAGGACACCTGGCCGACGCACGGGCTAGTGCCTTGTACATAAGCTGAGGGCACTGCTGGAGAAAATGGAGGAGCTGCTCATTGAGAACTCCTACCCTGACCACTGACCACGCAAAAAAAAGGGAGGATAGTGTAAGTAAATGTAAATGGACACAGAATTTTGTATTTCAAACCATTCAACATTTCATGACCATTGTTGAGGTCTCTGACGTTTTATTCACAATGTTTATCCTATTTTCCCCCACATCTAAGAAGCTCCTATTTAATTCACTGCAAGGTTGCTTGACTCATATTTTATATATATATATTGAAGCAATTTGCTTAATTCTTGATAGGAAAATACTATCAAAAAATACAATTAAATAACAGGATAAAAGGAATCTTCATACCCCCTTAATGTTTAAAAAAAAATATTGCTCTATTTCCACCTTGTTCATCCTAGGCTACACCTGAATACAGTGAGGTCTGAGTAAACGTAGGCATCTGATGTACGAATGTACATCTTGAATCTTTCGATTGCCATCAATATTCGACCATGTATTGCTTTTATTATAGCAAGGCCTGTGGAAATTGTATGGCAGCATAATATGAGTGGTACCTCTTCTCTGGTGTCATCCTCGAAAACGGTGGTTGTACTGCTCTAACTCGCTGTCGCAGCCGAATTTCCGAATTGAGTTTACTTAGATTCCTTGCTCCAACGTAGAGATAGTTGCTTGTGTCTATTCAGTTTCCGTTGTTAATTTTGCACATAAATAGCGTGATTTATTTGCTTATGATCTATAGGGTATGCATTTTAAATAAAGGCATTCAGCAGCGGAGAGAGCTGATGGCAGACATTTAATCGAATAAAACATACAGGTAACAGACTAAAATGTCGCGATCAAGAAATCATTTACACCAGCGGCGTTTTAGAAGAAATCAGGGTATTTAGAATCGTGTTTGAATACTCCCTCACTCAGATTAAGTAACGTGACCTTGTCGGTATGCAGAAGTTATCCTCTCCACTAAGCATCTTATTACAGTCAACCTGAGCAAATTGGGTCGGCTCATACACACCTGTTATAAGGACTTTATCATATGAACAACAACCTAACAATAATAGCCCAACAACAATAGAATTACTAATTGCCTAGTAACAATACAACTGATTCAGCCTACTAGCCTAATACTTGCCTAGGCTACTAATAACAATAGTATGTACTATAATTGTATTTATAAATAAACACTAAAGAATGGTAAGAAAACAAAAAGCAGACGGGCAAGACAATGTGAAATTGTTATGCGATATGTCTTGAGCTTGTTCAGGTTAAAAGATTGTTCAGAAATGCAAACCCTCAATGAAACGGCAGATGGCAATGTAGGCCTACACACGTACAATATGAGTAAAAAACGAAGGCAGTAAAAAGTGTTAATTTGTTGTGCAGGACTATTTTTTATTAATATCCCTACTGAAAGTAGATGAGGATCTTTATGGATTATTTCCTCTCCAACATGTCTCAGCATATTATGAATAACTGAAAATGGCTAACTATTTACATTAAGGTATAGGGCCGACTTGAAATGATGTATAAAAGAGTTTACGTAGGTATACTGTAACGGTTAATTATTAGATTAATCCAATATAATTTATGCATCTATAAATAAACTAATACATTCATATGTGTCCTTGTCATTAGCTGCATACATTGGCAATAATAACAGGCTAATTATCAATGTGCAACAGTGAAGTCACATAAACTCACTATTTGGCAAAGAACAAAAAAACAAGAACACAATTTCAACCTATGTGTTTTAACGGTTTATTACAGATGCATAAACTATTCATAGACCCCATATACAGTAATTTGTAACGGTTTATGAATAAATCCTATTAAGTAGACTAGTTACCGAAATATAAGTAGGATAGCCTATACTTTGGCTGGGAAAGATGGTGAGACTCAAAGCATCTTGATTGAAAAAGTATCCTACAATTGTTGCTCCTCGCTAGGGGCGCTGGTTGAACACAGTGCAATAGAGAAGACAATGTAGCCACTCAGTGTCAGCCAAATCCATGATATTAACACAATCTAAAGAGCAAGGGGAGTTTCCAAAGTCATCAAACCCGTCCAACTTTCTCATTTACAGCTATAGACCACTGAAAATGGATCCTATTAGGGCTGCTGTTCCTTTGCTATGGCTTTCCCTGTGCTTTGGGAATATTCTGGAGGCAGCGGTACTTGGATCATTGCAGTACCCCTCCGGTGCGGATGATAACGGGCTTGTATCACATCTGGATGAGCGGAGTCGCAGAGAGCCGACAGCGGTGTCCAGGAAAGACCCTCCGATAAATGATACTATCGTCCCCCATGAGTATATGGTATCTCTATACAGGACACTATCTGAGATAGAGAGCAGAGGGCTTAACAGCAGTGCTCCTCGCACCGCAAGACTCGCCAACACCGTGACCAGTTTCGTGGATCAAGGAAAAGGTGGGTGAAAGTGAAATCAGTAGGTTTATTATTATCACTCAGGGTAGACTTAATCATGGTGGTTGCCATTTATTTGGGGTTTGAAGGCAATTCAAATACATTAATTGTGATTAATGGGTTACAATCAATCAGTTATCCAAATATCCATAGCCTACTGCAAATTGCTGTATTATAGGTCAACCTATCTGGACAAGTCTGTGTTGGAAAATGATATGGTAAATACGAGACAACTGTTTTGGGAATATTTAGAAAAATGTCTGTCATAGGGTTTAAAAAAAAACTTTTATGCCATTTAAAAAAAACATGATTTCCCCTCATTAATTAAAATAGAAACATTGAATTGCAATATCTTGAAAAACCTGATAACCTTACAGCGAATTGCTTGACAATTTCCTTCTCCAGCAGTCATTATTTTAAGATGAATGCATTCATTTGAAATGCTCCCCTACGCCACATCCCGACATCTGTCATGTTGGCAACAATGCGTTATTGAAAAGTATTAACAAGTCTTAAGTAGGCTACCTACAACTGAAACATTAGTCTGTTTGTGGAGGTAGCCTACATTTGTTTCACATTTATATGGGAGTTTTCTAAATACTCTAAATACTTCCAACGAAATATGAAGTCAAATGTCTCGTATTTCCAACATCTGTGATGTATAAACCTCACTGGCACCTTGAGCTAAACACTTCGAGAAGGCCTGCTTTCCCCGAGTCCAGGTGTTGCTGATAAAAACATACTTGTAATTTAAAACGGGTGTTCACATAGAATATTTGTTTGAATAAGTATACTCTGTCAGTAGGCCTATTCCATCAAATTAAATTGCAGGAATACAAGTACCTAAACTATGTCCAAAACAGTTTTTTTTATTGGGCATAGTGCAATTTGTTAATCGGGATTTTTAAGGAATACATTTTCATGTAAATATAATAACAATGACACTGTTTTAGGTTCATGTAAACCTATACATTATAACAATAACAATAATAGTAATAATAATAACAACAATGATTATTCAACATTTTGGTTTGTAGTTCTATGGCAAGGAATGATTTCTCTACTTCCTCTCAAAACATGTTATAACTGTGTGTTATTCTTGTGTGTTAAGAAATGTGTTTTTATTTTCAAAGGACTATAGTCATTTTACATAATCTTTTTGAGGATTCCAAACTTGTTTTCAAGAACAAACACAATTAGAAGGTAAAAGTGGAGGTAATTAAAAATAATTTTAAACTAGATTCCAAAACAGGCATGAACATCTTTTCGGTCTCAATGCACAATCATTTAAATGCATCAAAGATGAGAAGTATCATTTCCATGTATTTTGGTTTCAAAGTCAGAAATTAGTAGTAGTCTTAGGAGACAATATTCTAGTTTTTTATTGGTCATTTAGTTTTGCCAACAAAGTAATCAAGTCAATGTGCACCTGTGTGTGAGTTTAAATGTGTGCACTGACTTTCCTATTAACTTTCCCCCATAAAGCTCACAGAGCAAGTTCACCTCAGGTACACGTAGACACAAAATATATGAAAAGAATGCAGCTTTATCTTTTATTCACTGAGATTACAACATAGTCTGGGTTATGTCATTGTTTTGTCTTGCAAGCGGATATTTGCTAGGATAGTGCTGCTCCCTTCACCTTTCATTGTCTGGGTATTCCACTTAAGCCTGCCTGACTGGTCTTTCTCAGAGGGGGACAAGGGGTGAAGATCATCTGCACTCAACAAAGGCTTAAATGTCCTTTTCCAGCCGGAGCCTCACTGTGCACAATTCCGTTTTATTTTGAGGTCCCTTCCATAATGCATCGATGACACGACACCACAATCTGGCCTTGGATTCTTATGCTACCCATCTGTATTGGAGAAGAAAGTCCCTTCATGTTTTAACCATGGAACTGCGGTTTCGTCCTCAGGTTGCACCGTATCCCAAGACCTCTTGCTTGGGTTGAATGTCAACATGAAAACTTTTGAAAGTTAGGCGATAGTCTGTTCCCTCTTAGCAAGCTTCCCCCCCTGCCAATTGCCACATCTCCGTCATGGTTGCAACTGTGGTATGGCTGATGATGTGAATAGCTGTTACGTGCCAAACTGAATTCTCTGGGGAGGGAGGACGTAGACGTGACTAACATATCAGATGCATAGAAATTATTTCAATATTATTTGTTTGTCTTTTTTTTCATGTATGTGATAATTCAGGTGAGTGTCAGGTTTCTGTTTGTTTGTGGACTACAGCTGTATGTGCACCCATCACTATATGAAATCCAAACATTCTACTAAATATACAGTACATTCCCATCACTTTGGTGTGTTCAAATCTCTATAGCCACCACTTTCTCTCTTTGAGAAATATGGACCGAAGGAGGAAGAGAGGAAGGGAGCTGAGGCCACTTCAGTTTCAGTTTCTCCAGTGTCTCGCCAAGCCCTCCTCTCACTCAATCAGTGTAATTAGCACATACTGCCAAGGACTTGAGCCTGCCTACAGGTCAGCCAAGTGCTTTCCTCCTGGCCTGCTCCTGCAGCTTTTGTCAGCTCTGTTGCTTGCATGTGGAAATGGTATTCCCACCGAGGGGGAGACACACAGACAGGGCTTCATGGCCACAGGCGTTCTGTCTAGCGTAGAGAGCCACTCCACTTGACCAAGGAGAGGGGAGTTCCTGCCAAACGTTGAAGACTTGTTTACATATGGCCGCAGACACTCAAAGAGATTTAAGTCAGCTGACGTCCAGTGCTTGGTTTGCGTTCCCCAACCTCTTTTGGAATAGGTGTGTTTTAATAACTGTGTATGTGTGTGTTAGTGTTAGATTCAAGTGACTAGCCTTTGTTTGATTCCACTACAGATCACTCCTCCTGGGGAAGTGGCCAGCGCTATCTCTTCGATCTCTCCAGTCTGTCCAGGACTGATGAGCTTGTGGAGGCAGAACTGAGGATCCTGAGAAAGCCACCGCTGGATCTCCTTCCTGTGCTGACATGGGGCAGGAATCTTTATCGCCTCCTCCTCTACACTTGTTCGTCTGAGGGGAACTCTGGAAGACGGCTGCTGGATTCCAGGACAGTCGACGTTCTGGATGGCGAGCCTCCCAAATGGGATGTATTTGATGTGTGGGCAAGCGTGAAGGCTCGACGAAGGAGCCACAGGACAGCAGCGGGCAATGACCTCCTTGTGGCCTGCTTTGACCTGCTGGTCGTTTCGGAGTTGACCAAAGAGGCAGCCAACCCTCTTACAGTAGGGCTGCAACGCCAGTCTCGGCAGCCCCAGGAGAGGGCCTTGCTGGTGGCTTTTTCTCGCACCCGCAGGAAAGAAAACCTGTTCAAGGAGATCAGGGAGCAGATAAAGGCAGTGCGAGGAGACATGGGTTTTCTGGATCCTTTGGACCTCTCTGGTGACGTGGTTGGTCACCTATCCAGGCGTCGCAGACGCCGGACTGCCCTGACCAGCAGATCTATAGGTGGAGCTGGTGGGGGAGGAGGAGGAGGCGTCGGTGTTGGAGGAGGAGGAAGGAGTGGTGGAGGCAGCGGGCGCAGGAAGACTCGATGCAGCCGCAGGCAGCTCCACGTCAACTTCAAGGAGTTGGGCTGGGACGACTGGATCATCGCACCGCTGGATTACGAGGCGCACCACTGTGAGGGCGTGTGTGACTTTCCGCTGCGCTCACACCTGGAACCAACAAATCACGCCATCATTCAGACACTTATGAACTCTATGGACCCTGACTCCAGCCCGCCCAGCTGCTGTGTCCCCTCCAAACTCAGCCCCATCAGCATCCTCTACATTGACTCTGGCAACAATGTGGTCTACAAGCAGTATGAGGACATGGTGGTGGAGAGCTGTGGCTGCAGGTAGCATTGCGACAGAGGGGGATGTCTGATTGTCTTGTCGGAAAATCAATTGGTGGTTTGATGCGCTTGTTAACGCAGGCCTCCCCTATCTCTTCCCCCTAAACCAACTGTATTTTGTGATTTGCTGAAAAAAAGTCCCGACAAGTATGCTCATTACTGATCTTCCTTAACTTGAGTGGAACATAATCTAATTTGCTGCTTAATTTATTAGAATTTGTCATTGAGCTGCTATTTAATTTCATGAGCTCTTTAGCATTTCTTTACTCATAACATGCTCTGGCTCTCTCTCTCTCTCTCTCTCTCTCTCTCTCTCTCTCTGTCTCCTTGGCTCTGCATGTTGTTCGATGCTGTCAACTTTAGTAAATATCCCATTCTTAAACAACTGATATGCTTCTGACTTTGGTTCTATCACATTACTTTAGTAATCCATTTATAATAAGGTGTATAAAACATCAGCCCTAGCTTTTAATTTGCTGAACAGCAGACAGAATGAATTGAAATGAACAAAACCCCAGACTTCTAGCGTTATGACAACAGCATTAGAGTACATTTGTGTGCCTATAAGAGAGGCATGGGAGTAAATGATTTGATATCCTTAACTATCAGAAGACATAGTAAGACAGTTTTAGTTCCATTGAACTGCTCCCACTGTGCTTGCTCTTAACTAAAACAACATTTCAAATGTATGGGAGGACACAATCAAAAAGGACTTTTGAATATTGCCGTTTGCATCACACAAGACCCTACTGTCATCTCTTGGACATGTTTTAGATAATGCTGCTGTCAGTATTGAGAAATCTGGACATTGTTATGCATCTCTTTAGCAAGACAGAAAACGTCTCCCATTCATGGAGCTGTCTGCTGTAGAAACCTCTGTCTATCAGCCCAAGTTGGAGGAACAGTGATCTTTAGTTAGGGATATGCTATAGGACCCATTTACACAGTTAACTTAGAAAAATAGCTGTGTCACAATGCATTTGCTTATATCACTCTATATCATTACTATGCAAAGATCAGAGGTATATGATATGGAACATTTAAGGTATGAATGAAGGCGGTATGAATGAAGGCCGACAAGGTGAATTTGAAGCAGATTTTTATGGCATGACTCCGATTTATTATTGCTTGCAACTGAGAAATTTCATTTTTTTGCAGAGTAGGCTTTCTACTACAGCTGGTAATGTACATGACTTAAACAAGAAGATCCCGTGCTAACTTTGATTGATATGGCAATTAATTTCCCTGTCAACAGCACAGAACCTATAGGCCTTATAATGTCCATAGGAATTCCTTGTCAGGGAAATGGAACATTGGAATTCACCATTTAACACTCCAGGTACTGAATTATAAGAGCACATGATTTTGCTAAATACTATTGATCAAACAGCAACATGTGTTGGTCTTTGGATGTAATTTCCATCTATTCCATTTTATTTTAGAGTTCAGTCCAGAGTGGCATGTTAGCCTGCTGGTCCAAATACACTATATATACAAAAGTATGTGGACACCCCTTCAGGTGTATAAAATTGAGCACACAGCCATTTAATCTCCATAGACAAACATTGGCAGTAGAATGGTCTTACTGAAGAGCTCAGTGACTTTCAACACGGCACCATCATAGGATGCCACCTTTCCAACAAGTCAGTTCGTCAAATTTCTGCCCTGCTAGAGCTGCCCCGGGTCAACTGTAAGTGCTGTTATTGTGAGTGGAAATGTCTAGGAGCAACAACGGCTCAGCCGCGAAGTGGTAGGCCACACAAGCTCACAGAACGGGACCGCTGAGTGCTGAAGCGCGTAAAAATCATCTGTCCTCGGTTGCAACACTCACTACCGAGTTCCAAACTGCCTCTGGAAGCAACGTCAGCACACTAACTGTTTGTCTGGAGCTTCATGAAATGGGTTTCCATGGCAGAGCAGCTGCACACAAGCCTTAAATCACCATGCGCAATGCCAAGCATCGTCCGGAGTGGTGTAAAGTTCGCCACCATTGGACTATGAAGCAGTGGAAACGTGTTCTCTGGAGTGATGAATCACGCTTCACCATCTGGTAGTCCAACGGACTAATCTGGTTTTGGCAGATGCCAGGAGAACGCTACCTGCCCCAATGCATAGTGCCAACTATAAAGATTGGTGGAGGAGGAATAATGGTCTTGGCTGTTTTTCATGGTTCGGGCTAGGTCCCTTAGTTCCAGTGAAGGGAAATCTTAATGCTACATCCAACAATGCCATTCTAGATGATTCTGTGCTTCCAAATTTGCAGAAAAACGAGGTCCCATACAGAAATGGATTGTCAAGATCGGTGTGGAAAAACTTGACTGGCCTGCACAGAGCCCTGACCTCAACCTCAACCATCGAGCACCTTTGGGATGAATTGGAACGCTGACTGCGAGCCAGGCCTAATAGCCCAACATCAGTGCCGGACCTAACTAATGCTCGTGTGGCTGAATGGAAGCAAGTCCCTGCAGCAATATGTTCCAACATCTAGTGGAAAGCCTTCCCAGAAGAGGGGAGGCTGTTATAGCAGCAACAGGCAAAGCAACCCCAATTTAATGCCCAAGATTTGAGAATGAGATGTTCCATGAGCAGGTGTCTACATACTTTTGGTCATGTAGTGTATGTTTGTGCTTTAGCCAACTCTTCCCTGCCGTGTTTGTTCATTGTCATTCCAAACATACAGGAATCACAGCAATAAATAAGTTATTACCTGCTTTTCAAAGGTGGTAATTAAGTGTAAATTCCCCACTGTATATTATTTCACAAATCCCAGTGGAATCACATTAATACAAGGTAACTAAATATGCACAGTCAACACATAGGAAACAAAACCACTTGCAAAGTGTAAACTAGGCACAGATCATATGTGGTGTCCCTAGGAGAGAACTCCCTTGCAGATATTTCATAGTATTAGTGAAAGAGATCAGCCTTTTGCTTCACACTCTCTCTGTAATATATTTAACGCTGTTTGTGGTAACGTCATATCACTGAGTTTCAGTTTAAATGTAATTATATTTCCTGTAATTCCAAGTCAAATTTAAACAAAGATTCTTGAACAGAATTTGAAATTACCAAACCATTCTGTCTGCATTGACCCCCGTGTGGTGTATCAAGATTGATGTACATTTAGTTTTATTTCTTCAAATAGATATATTCCCATGTTTTTGCACAAAAGGCAAATAGTTGATCATTTATGACTACAGACTAGTGCATTTCTAAGTACAGGAGTATTTGTACTGATATACAATTTGTGAGTCAAATGTAATGTACTAATTACCATATTTGAGTGTTTGCTTCTTTTGTTTGGAATTCTGTCTGTTAAAATATTTCATTTAATTTCTAACCAAAATCCAAAGCAGCTTTCATGCATTTTGTTCCACATGTTTTAGTCCAAACCAGAGATTGTTTATTTTTTACGGTTTTCTTTTACGGTTATGTTAAACCGATTTGGTTCTTTATGAATTAAAACAAAAACCTGCAAAACGGAATATAGTGGCATTTTGAACAAAGGACTACGCTCAAAAACAAACAAGAAATCCTCTGCTTGTGTTATATTTTCAAACAGCAGAGGAAATTTAGTGGTACATCATTTCCAGGAGGCCGATACATGGCTATAATGCAACTCCCCAAACATCATTGAATTCACCTAACATACATTGATCAATAGCAATGTTCGAATCAACTTTCCAGAGTTTCTATTTAAATGTAAACATAAAACTGCCCAAACATTAAGAAAAAGGGGGTGTAATGATACAACTTCCTGTAAATTCCTGTTGCACATATTTTTGATGGAAACATGATTACTACCAAAGTTACCATCCTTTTTGAATATCTTTTCAACTGTAGTGACATTCTGCTCAGTGGAAAATAGTTACCATAAGAGCTTCTTGATTAGCGTGTATACCCTTTATCTAAATTACATCAATACGGCAAAGGATAATAAAACAAAAGTGGCAGGCAGAAAATAAACCCCAAAAGCTAATTTAGTCCAGAGAGTAGCTCCTTTGGTATGCTATGCCTTGATATTAGATACATTTGTATTTTTCTCCACTTTGTTTGTGTGCGTGTCCTATTACAGCTACTTTGTATGACTTTTTTTCTGCTTCTTTGTGATCCATAATGCCAAACACATTTTCATGAAAATGGCAGGACAAGGAAGTGATTGGGCTTTTCCATACTTCATTGCATGTTTACTTCAGCAAGCTTGTCTTAGCATGTCCATTGTCTTGAAATAGTATTCCCGCTGCACAGTTGTTACATTTTGTTGCACATTTTGCGACTCCACTCAACTTAAATCCGTTTGAAAATCTGTGGAAAGACAGAGTTTGTTGTAAATCAACGATCCCCATCCAACTTGACAAAGCTTGAGCAATTTTGCCAAGAACAATGGACACATGTTAGGATGTAGTGTTGAGTGTTGTAAAGATCACTGGGGGAAAATGTCTCAAAATCCTAGACTCTAACGCAACAAAAGGTGAAAGCTGTGCCATGGTTAGGATGGATGTTGTTTCAAGACTCATGGATGCTTCACGAGTACAAAGTGTTGTTGTGAACATCTGACCAACTCCTGGGTCGGCTTATCCAAGGATGGTCTGTTACAAAAGCAATGTGGGAGGTATTCTGACTTGAGATCTGCATGCTTGATTCTAATTTAACAATATCATCAGTTGCGGTTTGACCTGGGCAATGTTAAAGTTAGTAGCTGTTAACACTGACAAAATATATTTTGAGTTTTGTTTGTGTAAGAGCATTGGTTCGTTATTGATATAAAATTCCAAGTACTTAACAACATCTATGCAATGTGTATTTCCCCATAATTCTGCTTTAACCTATTCAAATATGATGTCTTCCCCATACTTTTCAAGGGAAATTCAGATAAAGGTAACCTTTACCTTTTCATTCTCCTCCTTTCCACATTTATGGATTGGATTTATTGAATATTAGAGAGCATTTGATTTCTGGCAAGAAACGCAAATTGTATGAAAGTCCCCCACATATTTTTAAAGACATGTAAGCTTCTGTATAAAGATCATTGTACAAGTAAAAGCTTGGTCAAGTTCATATTTTGTTGAGAAGGGAAATGTTTGAGATTTAACCGTTAGACGGCCATTAGTTTTATATGTGTTCATGTAAAATGCACTGTGTGTATGTATGTATGTATGTATGTATGTATTCTATGGGTTATAAAGGTCTGTACATAATGTAATTGTAAATGAACTGTAAACAGCTCTTTTCTCTTTTGGAAATATTTTATAGTAGTATATATTTGAAAAAGTATATGTAAGCACACTTTTTATCCTCATTTTATGTTCACCAGTTTTTTTGTAAAGATTATTTTATTAAATATTGTATTCATAATAATATGAATAATCTTCCTTTGAGTCTTCCTGTAAGTGACTTTGAGAGTCTTAGTAATATATTAGAGCAAAAACTGTGATAACCACGGTCTTCCCTGTATAGCAGAAGCTAGATTTGAAACGCAGACTTTTTGACCTTGGGACAAAAAGAACCCACACAGTGCCTTCAGAAAGTATTTACACCCTTGGACTTTTAAAATGTTTTGTCGTCTTACAAAGTGGAATTAAAATGGATTTGTCCTTTTTTGTCAATGATCTACACAAAATACTCTGTAATGTCAAAGTGGAAGAAAAAATATATCATTTGTAAAAAATGCATGTAAAATAAAACACTAGTATATCTTGATTAGATTAGTATTTAACCCCCTGAGTCAATACATGTTAGAATCACCTGTGGCAATGATTACAGCTGTGAGTCTTTCTGGGTAAGCCTCTAAGAGTTTAGCACACCTGGATTGTACAATATTTGCACATTGTTCTTTTTAAAATCCTTCAAGCTCAGTTAAGTTGGTTGTTGATCATTGCTAAAGAGCCATTTTCAAGTCTTGCCATATATTTTCAAGCCGATTTAAGTCAAAATTGTAAGTAGGCCACCCAGGAACATTCAACTCCAGTGTATGTTTGGCCTTGTGTTTTAGGTTATTGTCCTGCTGAAAGGTGAATTTGTCTCCCAGTGTCTGTTGGAAAGCAGACTGAACCAGGTTTCTCCTCTAGGATTTTACATGTGCTTAGCTCTATTACATGTATTTTTTAACCTAAAAAACTCCCTAGTGCTTACCAATGACAAGCATACACATAGTATGATACAGCCACCACCATGCTTAAAAATATGAAGAGAGGTACTCAGTGATGTTTTGTGTTGGATTTGCCCCAAATAGAATGCTTTGAATTCAGGAAATGAAGTTAATTTCTTTGCCACATTTTTTGCAGTTTTACTTTAGTGCCTTATTGCAAATAGGATGCATGTTTTAGAATATTTGTACTCTGTACAGTGTTCCTTCTTTTCACTGTCATTTAAGTTAGTAATGTGGAGTAACTACAATGTTGTTGATCCATCCTCAGCTTTCTGTTATCACAGCCATTAAACTGTGTAACTGTTTTAAAATCACCATTGGCCTCAATGAAATCCCTGAGCGGTTTCCTTCTTCTCCGGCAATTGAGTTAGGGAAGGACGACTGCATCTTTGTAGTGACTGGGTGTATTGATACACCATCTAAAGTATAATTAATAACTTCACCATGCTCAAAGGGATATTCAATGCCTGCTTTTTTTAATAGGTGCCCTTCGTTGCGAGGCATTGGAAAACCTTCCCGGTCTTTGTGGTTGAATCTATGTTTGAAATACGCTGCTCGACTGAGGGACCGTACAGTTAATTGTATGAGGTAGTCATTAAAAAAATCACGTTAAACACTATTATTGCACAAAGTGTTCATGCAACTTATTATGTGACTTGTTAAGCACATTTTTACTCATTAACTTATTTAGGTTTGCCATAACAAGGGGGTTGAATACTTATGGACTCAAGACAATTCAGCTTTTCATTTTAATTCATTTGTAAACATATCAAAAAAACATAATTCCACTTTGACATTGTAGGCACAACATAATGTGGAAAATGTTGAGGGGTGTGAATACTTTCTTCAGGCACTGTAGTTGTTGTGGGATTTGGAAATTAAATGATGTAATTTTGTTATAAACATTTGAGGAAGGCTGAAAATAAGCTACTGTATCAATGTCAAAAGAAAACATAACAAAGGGAAACAATTAAAGGGACTTTGTAAAATGATGATTTGTTGCAGACGATAGTGGAACAGGAGAAATACAGAATATTCCAGGGTATTTTTTTGTCCCCGCAAGGGGACCTGCACCACTAAGGAGACATAACACAGTAATGCTTGTTTGATTTTGCCACAGTTTAAACCACCAGGGCAGGATTACTCCATTTCCCGCCACAAAATACCCTTGTCTCATGGTTTAAATCAAAGATAAGTTAATTAAGGGGTTTTGTCATTCCTTTTGATGGGGCCAAAGAGGGAGATTAAAGTAGGCTTGGTTTACACAGGGATTCTTTCCTCCAATGTCTCCACAATGCAGCTGGTGATGGATATCTCTAGGGAGATGTTTCCCTCTATGTTTTCCATAAGTAAAAACTAGCATGGGGTTTGGGTTGGGTAAGATATAACATCTACCTAAAGCAGATCTTTGATAGAAGCACAGGCACCCTGGCCATCAGTCCATGGTCAATGCCAAGTCCATTCACAGAAAAATCTAAACGATGACCACGAGGGATATAACAAATCAAATCAAATCAAATTTATTTATATAGCCCTTCGTACATCAGCTGATATCTCAAAGTGCTGTACAGAAACCCAGCCTAAAACCCCAAACAGCAAGCAATGCAGGTGTAGAAGCACATAACAATGTGTAGCCAATGCTCAGACCAAGATTTAGTCCTCAGAACTTCCATGGAGTTCAATCCATTGAGTCATTCCTGAGCTTGAGTTTATTTAAATGAAGCAAAAACAAAATATTAACTACTTCAAAAAACATTTAGATTTTAGTTGACTTTCCCCTAAGGCAAATTAAGAACCTTTTCTTTTTTATAGTCTTAGAATTGGAAAGCCTTCAGATGTCAGCAAGCTCAACACATCCTTCCTGACCCCAAAAGGGCTGACAGCTTACTCTGACAAAAGCAAACTCTTACTTCCAAGATTAGTATTTTTTTTGTCAAATAACTGATTTTGTTTTTTGTATTCAAAACTCAAAGAGATCGCCTTCACTTAAGCAGTCAATAAATTGTAAAATTCCAATAATTTTCCAGGTTCAGAAAAACTTACATTAAAGTACTGCAATTCTGGCAATGTTAATACACTGTGAGAAACTCATTTTGAGATCAGGTCCCCTCTGTCCATATAATCATATTAATTTAAGATTTAAAAGGCAAAACCGATCAGAACTCCTACTCTGAGACTCTTTATAGAGGCCCTGGAGTGTTTTTGGTGCCTGCCTCTGTAAAACACGACTGAGGGAAATGCCACTTCATCTTCAGAATGGGGATAATTGTCCTGAATCAGCTCTTGTGTGTTTTGGCTGCACATGTCTGTCTCTATTGCCATCTTGTTGTACTTTTATGGAAGAAATTGACTATTTAACCCCTCCTTCTAAGAGGCGGAAAAAAGTCACAGAATTTTCTGAACTGTGGACAATTAGATATAAAGGGACCATGCCATGGCTTTAAAAGGGTATGCTGAAATGTCAGAGCAAATATTAACTCACACACCACTACATTGTCTTTCTTTGTGGAGCTGGGAAATAGAATTTAAAAACCCAATAGTTAGTCATTGTCATGCATAGGTGTAATAGGTGGCAGGGAAGTCAGGCGCAGGAGAGTCAAATGGAGTGAAAAATGGAGTCTTTTAATAAAGTCCACGGAGTATGCTCCATAACACTAAATGTACATAAACAAACAAACATGGGTACGAGGACCCGACGCGCACCTATACAACAATCACACTACACTGACAATAAAACAATCTCTGACAAAGACATGAGGGGAAACAGAGGGTTAAATACACAACAGGTAATGAATGGGATTGAAAACAGGTGTGTGGGAAGACAAGACAAAACCAATGGAAAATGAAAAAAGGATCAATGATGGCTAGAAGACCGGTGACGTCGAACGCCGAGCACCGCCCGAACAAGGAGAGGCAATGACTTCGGCAGAAGTCGTGACAGTCATCAATGATACATTACTTTGTCTCACGAATTCTATTTTTTTTCAAAGGAAATGTGAAAGAGGCACTGCAATCACAAAGCAAGTCAATGGATGTGAAAGAACATACATTCCCCAGATAAACACCTGTCCTTAATTTATTTCAATTCAAAATATTTACAAAAGCTATCACTTTTTAATAATTATATATAAGTTTTAACACCTACTCATTCCAGGGATTTTCTTCATTTTTTTGTCATCAAGGCAAAGGGTGGTTACTTTGAAGAATCTAAAATCTAAAATATATTTTTGGTTACTACATGATTCCATGTGTGTTATTTAATAGTTTTGATGTATTCACTATTATTCTACAATGTAGAACATAGTAAAAATAAAGAAAAACCCTGGAATGAGTAGGTGTGTCCAAACTTTTGACGAGTACTGTATATATATTTAATTTCATATTTTTCATGACAATTAGAAAACATTTAGTTAATACAGGGTACATAATGATTAGTAATTTAAAGCAATATAATCTAAAGCAATGTAAAACCAAATGTACACATGAGCACAACTCAAAAAACATTTTTTTGTAGAGGATCAACCACCAATTGCTTTGTTTAATGAATTTCTGTTAGTCTCTGTATCTGAAATCCTTTCTACTGCATTGCAGTCGTGACTAGGATGAACGAAACCCCATCTAGTAACTCTCTCTCCCTCTCCGCCCAGATCTCATCCATCACACTGGTATAAACAACATTAGTCTCAGTGTGTATTCAACAGGAGCCTAAGCTTCAGATAACACTAAGCCTTCCATATTCATTTGCATTTCAAAATGGGAAGATATCAAATACATCCAGACAACTAATAAACCAAGATTCCCCATCAAACACGTAAATTAAGAAAGGCTTTTTGAAGAGCTTTCCTGTAAATGGTTACATCACCAGTGGCTGGTGGCCAACAGTGGAAGGAGAGCTCGGTCAGAGGTTGGAGGTCAAAGATGAACACTAAGTCTACAGATTCCTTTGTCAGAAATAGACTTTCTTAGACTTCCAAATATAGGAAATCCAACTTTAGATGGAGTTAAACTTTTGAAATGATGAGCATGCCTTTTTGTTATTTCATCACAGATTTATTGCAAAATTCAATCAAACATGCACTAAAAACACATTGTTCCGGCACTGCACTGTAGGGCAGGAAATGGAGACAAGTTATCTGTATCAGGCTGTGTTGACAGAACACAGAAAAACATACATCAAATAAAACCATTGAGTTGATCTGCCAACACATTTTGCCATGCGCAATCAAACATGTTCAACACGTGTCTGGAATAATTCAGAAACAGCATTCTTTCTTTCCATGCATCAGGAAAGCATGTTTGAGTTAATATGCCTTTGAGTTTGTTTGACATTAATGTGCATTTTTGCAAAACGAAAAGGATGTTGTTTTTGATTGAATAGTTACATTACATTACAGGGTAATTAAGAACCTATGAACTAATCAAATGTATGAATAGATTCCAGCTGATTTCTCTTGGTCCTCTTCACCAAACACATACCAATACTTTACAAAGTGAAGTATCACAATTGCCTGCCAACCCAACAGAAATTTGGTAACAAAAAATACATATTTATATGATTGGTGGTCCAATAAAGATATAACGCGATACGCAAATCAATACAATTAGAATTAATAATCGTATCAAAGTTTTGGTCATTATGCATTACTTAGCTATACAGTATATTGAAATAAAAACTAATTTTAAAATGTAAAATCGGGAAAGAAAACAGAGAACAAAGTTTTGGGGTCCAATGTCAAAATACAAGTCAATTTTGGGATTTTCATAAAAACTATGTGGTTGTTGAAGCCTACCTGATATCTCTGTAACTATAAGGCAGTGATGGTACAGTAGTGGCTATAATCACACGTTATAGCCTAGGGAACTGGTTAAGTGCTTAAAGAGCTTTGACAATGATTTGGACAAATATTTTCATTCTTTCATTTCACTACCAGATGTCATCACTCCTTTAAAGTTTTACATTAATTTAGGTAACATAAACTGACAATATCATTATCCAATTGATATTTCGATGACAATTTCTTTAAATCACGGTCACACTGTCATGCTGCTTGCACCGTATTTGAAACTAGCTCCATGTTTGCAAATCTTCGCGGATCCATTCAAAGATCATACCAGCCACTTCCTTTCCTGCGTCCAAGACGAAGGCATGACGAATTCCTCGACTACACAGTCTGATGTCTCCCTCTGGAAACTTCCTCTTGATCTCCTGATAATACTGCACAGGGCACCAGTGGTCACTGGCTCCATAGTAAAACACAAGCTGAACAGAGGAATGACAAAATATCCATAACTAACATAGCATTAACACTTTTCATTATGAATTTACAACTCCATTTGATCTGTGGATACACTTGGCACTGGAAGATTCAAAGGTTTTCATTCACTTATTTTAATTCTCCTTTTTAACCGACAATAGATGAAGTCTAAAGACTGTCAACCAGTGCAGATCCATCGCCTCCACCCATCCTCTGTGAGGATGGGGATTCTGGTTAATATCACAGAGAGGGGAAGGAGTACACTAGCGAGAACACATACACGCATGCACACACACTGAAGGGGATACACATTATTCTCATTATTCTTGATGAAAAAATGGATCAGAATAAAGTGGGAGAGAGAGAGAGAGAGAGAGAGAGAGAGAGAGAGAGAGAGAGAGAGAGAGAAAGAGAGAGAGAACGTTGGGCTCAATTCAGAATTTTGGAATTGACTCGCATTCACCTCATGAGTTGGCCACACCACATGGGATGTAGAATTTTAATTTGAGTGAAAGGAAGTAGAATTTAATTCAGTGAAATTCAAAGAAATTCTACTCAGTCATAAAACATGAGAGTTTCATTGAATCTGACAGGTCACACTTCCAGATACCAAAGAATACATCACTTTTCTCTGGAAACAGGGTTCATAATACTCCTTTAGCCTCAGTGCTAAAAAATAGGCTATTATATTTCCATCAACCATTTTGTTTGTTTGGCTTCTTTTTGAAGGGTCCGTGCTATTTCCCTGAATTCAATTATATTGCCTTTAATAAAAACGTACATTCAAATTCAGTTCAAATACAATAATTTAATTGGAATATGTGAGGCATCCTCAATTTAATTCTGATTTGAGCACAACCCTGATAGAGAGAGTGGAAGGGGGATCCTTACAGTGACACCTGCTATTATAATCTGACCACACCCTCTGCACATCAACTATGAAGCAAGAGCTTATCTCCCTTTGATCAGCTTGAATGTGGCACTCACCTCTCCACTCTCTTTGAAAAGGAAGAAAAGGAGTATCTGCCATTTAATGTCTGGCTTTTGTCTTTACAGTGTATGTGTTTGTGTTTGAGAAAAAGAGAGTGTATGTGTGAGAATGTTATAGCTACAGAGAGTGTAACCCATAAAATATTCACATCTGCCAACAAGGAAACATTAAAACGTGAGGGTATATGAACAGCAGATTTATGAGGCTAATAAAATGGATCAACTGAGACATCTCTTAACTGCAGTTTGTAAGTGTTCCACTGCATTGGGCCAAGAGTCCTCAGGAGTTCAACACCTCCCTGTGAATAGGTAACGGGAAGGTAAATGGATGGTGTGTAGGAGGATATGTTGCAGGTCCTCCAGTAGTTTAAATGGGTCAGAGAGGGACTAACACTTTGAAGGACTGGCACATGGGAGAACTTCTGTCACTGTGTTTCAAACAACACCTTATATTAACATGCTGACTAGACCGGGCATGTGCGTGCGTGCGTCCGCATGTGCCATTAGGCACATTTTGATTTTGTCCATCCCCAACAGACGTGATCAGTACAAGCATGTTGAAATATCAAAATGAACTCTGAACCAATTATATTAATTTGGGGACAGGTGGAAACACATGAAACATGAATGGACATTTAGCTAGCTAGTTTGCTGTTGCTAGCTAATTTGTCCTGGGTTCATAAACATTGGGTTGTAATTTTACCTGAAATGCACAAGCTCCTTTTTGGGGGATTTTTGTAGAATTTTTTCCCATTTTGAGTCTTTTTGTGAGTTCTCTACTCCAACTAATAATCCACAGATAAAATGGGAAACCTTACTAGAGATTACTAGAAGCTAACAGTCATCCATTCTTATTCTGTGCAGCCATCTTCATCGACCTTGCCAAGGCTTTCGACTCTGTCAATCACCATATTCTTATCGGCAGACTCAGTAGCCTCGGTTTTTCGGATGACTGCCTTGCCTGGTTTACCAATTACGTTGCAGACAGAGTTCAGTGTGTCAAATCGGAGGGCATGCTGTCCGGTCCTCTGGCAGTCTCTATGGGGGTGACACAGGGTTCAATCCTCGGGCCGACTCTTTTCTCTGTATATATCAATGATGTTGCTCTTGCTGCGGGCGATTCCCTGATCCACCTCTACGCAGACGACACCATTCTATATACTTCCGGCCCGTCCTTGGACACTGTGCTATCTAACCTCCAAACGAGCTTCAATGCCATACAACACTCCTTCCGTGGCCTCCAACTGCTCTTAAACGCTAGTAAAACCAAATGCATGCTTTTCAACCGTTCGCTGTCTGCACCCGCACGCCTGACCAGCATCACCACCCTGGATGGTTCTGACCTTGAATATGTGGACATCTACAGTGCCTTGCGAAAGTATTCGGCCCCCTTGAACTTTGCGACCTTTTGCCACATTTCAGGCTTCAAACATAAAGATATAAAACTGTATTTTTTTGTGAAGAATCAACAACAAGTGGGACACAATCATGAAGTGGAACGACATTTATTGGATATTTCAAACTTTTTTAACAAATCAAAAACTGAAAAATTGGGCGTGCAAAATTATTCAGCCCCTTTACTTTCAGTGCAGCAAACTCTCTCCAGAAGTTCAGTGAGGATCTCTGAATGATCCAATGTTGACCCAAATGACTAATGATGATAAATACAATCCACCTGTGTGTAATCAAGTCTCCGTATAAATGCACCTGCACTGTGATAGTCTCAGAGGTCCGTTAAAAGCGCAGAGAGCATCATGAAGAACAAGGAACACACCAGGCAGATCCGAGATACTGTTGTGAAGAAGTTTAAAGCCGGATTTGGATACAAAAAGATTTCCCAAGCTTTAAACATCCCAAGGAGCACTGTGCAAGCGATAATATTGAAATGGAAGGAGTATCAGACCACTGCAAATCTACCAAGACCTGGCCGTCCCTCTAAACTTTCAGCTCATACAAGGAGAAGACTGATCAGAGATGCAGCCAAGAGGCCCATGATCACTCTGGATGAACTGCAGAGATCTACAGCTGAGGTGGGAGACTCTGTCCATAGGACAACAATCAGTCGTATATTGCACAAATCTGGCCTTTATGGAAGAGTGGCAAGAAGAAAGCCATTTCTTAAAGATATCCATAAAAAGTGTCGTTTAAAGTTTGCCACAAGCCACCTGGGAGACACACCAAACATGTGGAAGAAGGTGCTCTGGTCAGATGAAACCAAAATTGAACTTTTTGGCAACAATGCAAAACGTTATGTTTGGCGTAAAAGCAACACAGCTCATCACTCTTAACACACCATCCCCACTGTCAAACATGGTGGTGGCAGCATCATGGTTTGGGCCTGCTTTTCCTCAGCAGGGACAGGGAAGATGGTTAAAATTGATGGGAAGATGGATGGAGCCAAATACAGGACCATTCTGGAAGAAAACCTGATGGAGTCTGCAAAAGACCTGAGACTGGGACTGAGATTTGTCTTCCAACAAGACAATGATCCAAAACATAAAGCAAAATCTACAATGGAATGGTTCAAAAATAAACATATCCAGGTGTTAGAATGGCCAAGTCAAAGTCCAGACCTGAATCCAATCGAGAATCTGTGGAAAGAACTGAAAACTGCTGTTCACAAATGCTCTCCATCCAACCTCACTGAGCTCGAGCTGTTTTGCAAGGAGGAATTGGAAAAAATTTCAGTCTCTCGATGTGCAAAACTGATAGAGACATACCCCAAGCGACTTACAGCTGTAATCGCAGCAAAAGGTGGCGCTACAAAGTATTAACTTAAGGGGGCTGAATAATTTTGCACGTCCAATTTTTGAGTTTTTGATTTGTTAAAAAAGTTTGAAATATCCAATAAATGTCGTTCCACTTCATGATTGTGTCCCACTTGTTGTTGATTCTTCACAAAAAAATACAGTTTTATATCTTTATGTTTGAAGCCTGAAATGTGGCAAAACGTCGCAAAGTTCAAGGGGGCCGAATACTTTCGCAAGGCACTGTATAAGTACCTAGGTGTCTGGCTAGACTGTAAACTCTCCTTCCAGACTCATATCAAACATCTCCAATCGAAAATCAAATCAAGAGTCGGCTTTCTATTCCGCAACAAAGCCTCCTTCACTCACGCCGCCAAACTTACCCTAGTAAAACTGACTATCCTACCGATCCTCGACTTCGGCGATGTCATCTACAAAATTGCTTCCAACACTCTCCTCAGCAAACTGGAGTTTATCACAGTGCCATCCGTTTTGTCACTAAAGCACCTTACACCACCCACCACTGCGACTTGTATGCTCTAGTCGGCTGGCCCTCGCTACATATTCGTCGCCAGACCCACTGGCTCCAGGTCATCTACAAGTCCATGCTAGGTAAAGCTCCGCCTTATCTCAGTTCACTGGTCACGATGGCAACACCCATCCGTAGCACGCGCTCCAGCAGGTGTATCTCACTGATCATCCCTAAAGCCAACACCTCATTTGGCCACCTTTCGTTCCAGTTCTCTGCTGCCTGTGACTGGAACGAATTGCAAAAATCGCTGAAGTTGGAGACTTTTATCTCCCTCACCAACTTCAAACATCTGCTATCTGAGCAGCTAACCGATCGCTGCAGCTGTACATAGTCTATCGGTAAATAGCCCACCCATTTTTACCTACCTCATCCCCATACTGTTTTTATTTATCATCTGATCTGACCATCTCACCATCTCATCATCTGACCATCTGACCATCTGATCATTTATCACTCCAGTGTTAATCTGCAAAATTGTAATTATTCGCCTACCTCCTCATGCCTTTTGCACACAATGTATATAGACTCCTCTTTTTTTTCTACTGTGTTATTGACTTGTTAATTGTTTACTCCATGTGTAACTCTGTGTTGTCTGTTCACACTGCTATGCTTTATCTTGGCCAGGTCGCAGTTGCAAATGAGAACTTGTTCTCAACTAGCCTACCTGGTTAAATAAAAAAATAAAAAATTATTCTGTGGACTTTATATGGCGGTTAGCCACCACCTTTTTATTTTACTAGGCATGTCAGTTAAGAACAAATTCTTATTTTCAATGACAGCCTAGGAACAGTGGGTTAACTGCCTGTTCAGGGGCAGAACGACAGATTTGTACCTTGTCAGCTCGGGGATTCGAACTTGCAACCTTTCGTTTACTAGTCCAACGCTCTAACCACTAGGCTACCCTGCCGCCCCTTTAACTGGAGTGTGGACCTCATTTCATCTTTCAATCACCCATGTGGGTATATGCTCTTAAAATCCAATGAGGAGATGGGAGAGGTGGGGTTAGCCAGGGCGTCAAGCATTAATCATAAAACCAAGTTCTATTTTAGCGCCTGAATATGCAGACGCTCGTTGGCGTGCGAGCAATTTGGACTAAATTAATGAATAACATGTACGTGTACATTTATTTCGCAACGCTTGCACACGCACTGCTCGCACACGCAATGCGGGTGAGTGTGGTCAGCATGTAACATGTCAGTCCATTTCTCAATATGTCCACCAGAGATGGTTTGTTTTACCGTCTGTATTCACCCTGTATCTATGGGTAAACTTTATCAAGTTATATCGGGATGGAGTTATAGTGCATTCTTCAGACCCCTTCACTTTTTCCACAATTTGTTACGTTACAGCCTCATTCTAAAATGGATTCAAAAACAGTTTTTTTTAGACATTTTAGCAAATGTATTAAAAATAAAAATGGAAATATCACATTTACATAAGTATTCAGACCCTTTACTCAGTACTGTGTTGAAGCACCTTTGGCAGCGATTACAGCCTCGAGTCTTCTTGGGTATGATACTACAAGCTTGGCACACCTGTATTTGGGGAGTTCTCTCATTTTTCTCTGCAGATCCTCTCAAGCTCTGTCAGGTTGGATGGAGAGTGTCGCTGCATAGCTACTTTCAGGTCTCTCCAGAGATGTTCGAGTTCAAGTCCGGGCTCTGGCTGGGCCACTCAAGGACATACAGAGACTTGTCCCGAAGCCACTCCTATGTTGTCTTGGCTGTGTGCCTAGGGTCTTGTCCTGTTGGAAGGTGAACCTTCACCCCAGTTGGAGGCCCTGAGAGCTCTGGAGCAGGATTTTATCAAGGATCTCTCTGTACTTTGTGCCGTTCTTCTTTTCCTCGATCCTGAATATTCTCCTAGTCCCTGCTGCTGAAAAACATCATGCTTCACTGTAGGGATGGTATTGGCCAGGTGATGAGTGGTGCCTGGTTTCCTCCAGACACGATGCTTGACATTCAGGCCAAAGAGTTCAATCTTGGTTTCATCAGACCATCTTGTTTCTCATGGTCTGAGTGTCCTTTAGGTGCCTTTTGGCAACTCCAAGAGGGCTGTCATGTGCCTTTTACTGAGAAGTGGCTTCCGTCTGGCAACTCTACCATAAAGGCTTGATTGGTGGAGTGCTGCAGAGATGGTTCCAACTCTGGAGCTCTGTCAGAGGGACCATTGGGTTCTTGGTCACCTCCCTGACCAAGGCCCTTCTCCCCCGATTGCTCAGTTTGGCCGGGCGGCCAGCTCTAACTTCTTCCATTTAAGAATGGTGGAGGCCACTGTGTTCTTGGGGACCTTCAATGCTGAAGACATTTTTTGGTACCCTTCCCCAGATCTGTTACCCGACACAACCCTGTCTCTGAGCTCTACGGACAATTCCTTCACCCTCATGGCTTGGTTTCTACTCTGACATGCACAGTCAACTGTGGGACCTTATATAGACAGGTGTGTGCCTTTCCAAATGTCCAATCAATTGAATTTACCACAGGTGGACTTTAATCAAGTTGTACAACATAAGGTTGTACCTGTTGTATTCGGCGCATGTGACTAATACATTGTTTTTGTTGATTTGATCTCAAGGATGATCAATGGAAACAGGATGCACCCAAGCTCAATTTTGAGTCTCATATCAAAGGGTCTGAATATCTATGTAAATAAAAAAATAAAAAATAAAAATGTATTTCATCGATTTTTGAATAAGGCTGTAATGTAATGAAATGTGTAAAAAGTGAAAGGGTCTGAATACTTTCCGAATGCACTGTATATTCCAACAAGATCACAATAAACATTAAATATATACTGTATGTTTCCTACCTTGTCAAGGTTTTGATTGATGGTGAAGTTGTCTCTCTCCAGAACTTCCAACATCTCTTGACTCCCCATGTACATAGCATTGGCTGAAATAAAACAAGTCACATAATTAAGCTGTTGTTATCATACTCGATGGCCAGTTTATTAGGTTAGGGTTAGGTTCATAAAACTAGGGCATGGCTCGCTATATAAAGCAGGCAGACAGGCATTAAAGCATTCAGTTACTGTCCGATTGAACGTTAAAATGGGCAAAACGAGTGACCTAGGAATGGTATAATTGTTGGTGCCAGGTACGCCGGTTCCAGTATCTCAGAAACGGCCGGGCCTCCTGGGCTTTTCACAAACGACAGTGTCTAGGGTTTACCGAGAATGGTGTGACAAACATAAAACATCCAGTCAGCGGCAGTCCTGTGGGCGAAAACAGCTTGTTGATGAGAAAGGTCGAAGGAAAATGGCAAGAATCTGTGCAAGCTAACAGGCGGGCCACTAATGGCGCAGTACAACAGTGGTGTGCAGAACGGAATCTCGGATCACACAACTCTTCGGTCCTTGTCACGGATGGGCTATTGCACCGGGCCCAAGCCTATCAGCTAAAAACAAGAAGAAGGGGCTCCAGTGGGCAGGCGATCACCAACACTGGACAATTGAGGAGTGGAAAAACATTGCCTGGTCCGACGAATCCCGGTTCCTGTTTCGTCATGCCGATGGCAGAGTCAGGATTTGACGTAAGCAGCATGAGTCCATGGCCCCATCCTGCCTGGTGTCAACGATACAGATGGTGTAATGGTGTGGGGAATGTTTTCCTGGCACACGTTAGGTCCCTTGATACCAATTGAGCAACATTTGAACGCCACAGCATATCTGAACATTGTTGCTAACCAGGTGCATCCCTTCATGCTACTGGGGTCCGACCGGGTACTTGATGGGTGTACCTAATAAACTGGCCACTGAGTGTATAACACTGTTCCTTCTATTTTCTCAAGCTGTAAAAACACACAGACAGACATGTAGTATCACACAGGCATGTGTAGTATCATTGTTTTAACATTCAACAAAAATTCAAAGGAAAGAGTACGAGGACTAAGAAATCAGAGATTAATGTATCTCACCCCCCACTAACTCCCAATTATCTATCTCAATCTTACACAGCTGGAAAATATAATGGGGAAGAACATGGATGGCTCATTGGATACCAGAAATGATAACGGTAAAAATGTGAGTGAAAGATGGGGAAAACCCTCACCAGAGAGCAGTGTAACTCAATGCCTTTGATTCTACGTTCCATTACATTTCCCTTTCAGCAGCATGAACTTTTTATTAAAAACATTAGTCGAGGGACACTCTTTTTTTTTTTTTTAAAGCTGCACTCGCTGGAAAATATTGCTGCTATTTCAGAAGTTTTGAGAGTCCATCAATAATTCAGACACGCAAGCTGCACACACACAAACACACACATACAAAATCATCGAACCGAATAGCTAATTTCTGCTCAACACAATGATTCAAGGAAATGTTCAGTGAGAGTAATCTCTAGGCTGTACTCAGTGGGTGGTTGGGGAGGAATATATGGATGAGAAAACTGTTAATATCCTGTACGAATATCCTCCTGTCCTGTGAGTGATCACTCACGCCTATCTCCTCACTGCCATGGTCCCTTTCTGGATGAGGTGGTGGCAGTGGGGGGTTTGTGTGTGTGTGTCTGTGTGTGGAAGGGGGAGGGGGGATTCAGGTCCCCATAGCTAGCCACTCATATTGCCATCTTTTGCTGTTCCGAGGAGGAGGAAGCGAATGTCCGTTTGCAAATCTGCACCACTTGTGCGCATATTAATCATAATCTGTGAGCGGCGTCGCCTTGTATTGTGGAGTGCCGGCTTTGAAGCGCTTTGTACCTGGCACAGGACTGGAGAGAAAGAATGCTTTTCTTACTCCAAAGGCCAAGGGTGAGAGGCAGAAAGAGTGAAAGACGAAAAGTTCCAAGTCAGTAAAGAGGGTGTGATTCTTTCATATAGCACTGGTTTGTTTAGTCTTTGAGGTAATTTCCTACATTTTGAGGGTTTAGTCCAGGGTTGTAAGGCAGCTTGTACGTCTCCCAGAGATCCCGGTGAGTTGGGGGTTTCAACAGCTTCACAGCAACAAGAGGGACACACTTAGCTCTCTGATTTATGCTCCAGAGGGATGGCCAACAGGAGAGAACGGCCTAGTGAATGCAGGCATTGTGTGTGTCAATTTGTGCAAAAACTGCGACACACTGCAACCTGAAGGATCTCAACCGATGTGCTGCACATATGTTTCTAAAATACAGTCTCCCTTGAAAATTAAATCAAAATGTGATATTATATTACCATCTGGCTATTTAATAAGCAATTCAATTGTACATCCAAGATGAGTCAATCATAGCTTCTGTGAGACTGTGCTTTCAGACACTCAAGACAGGGGGGGGGGGTGAAACAATTATAGATCGAATGATAGGAAACATTGAAACCTCACCGTAACCCTGTCTCAATCAACATCTAGCTGTCTAGAAAAACTCAACCAGTAACTCCTGTTTGTGAGACATCTTGAGGTGCTGCCCCGGGTCTTTATGGGCTACTTCCTACATTCCACACACATTTTTAACTATCTCCGTAAATCTTCACTCTCTGTAAAATCCAGCTTTTTCTGAGTGTGTAAATTACTTCATGATAGCATCCCCATGGTTCCAAAGGTCTTTAACCTTGTCAAGCTGAATACTTTCTCTTCCCACCATTGTGTAATTACTCATAAATGGTTAATCTACTTCCATTTAGTTACACAGCCTTACTGTTGCATATGGAGCAATACTACATCAAAATAAATTATTCCTCTTTGATGGTATGCATATTTGACAGTGTGGCTTTAAGTAAAAAATGCATTGAGTATTCACCGAAACCAACTAGATGCTGTTTCAGGTAGATGTTATACTATTTTGAGAGAATATACTGTACTGTATATGGTGATATAGGAAAACCAACCTCAACGCAAATACACCTTGATTTCAAAGCCTTTAGGCATTTGGGTTGGGTGATGTTTGATCTCTCACAAATGGCCAGTTATCTGCGTATTATGACAGAAAACAAAATCTGTACCCCCTTCCTCATGTGTACCTGCCGATATCAGCAATATTATGTTTAAAATATTCTGTTTACCCCAGTCACTCACATGTCAAGTTTGAGCATAGTAACCTCTAGGCTACGTTCCTGGTCTTTCTGTAACACATGACTGAGGACAGATTCCTAACTTGAGGAAGTCAAGGTAAATCATGCATCAATGTCAATGGAAGACTTGTGATGCAGTTTGAGTTGCATGTAAGTAAAGATGAATTAGAGCACAGTAAGGAAAACAGATGGGATGACAAAGAGAGTAATAGGAACTTAGCAAGAGAGAGAGAGAGAAACAGAGAGAGTGTGTATGTGTGTGTGTGTGTGTGGGGGGGGCTAAGGGGAGGGAGAATCCAACCTGTCCATGAGATCTGTTGGGGGAGACATCCCCAGCTGTAGCAAGCTCCCTTATCTCTAGCAGTGGAGTTGGGGGGGGTTGTACTTGGTAGGGCATGGCATTCCAGCCCAATTTACAGATCCTCACACATGTGGCTCGTTAGTGACTGGCTGAGGAGATAAGACCAGAGAGAATCAGCAGCACAGATCCCAGATCAGATTGAAACCACTGTCTCACTGCTGCTGCCAGCACTAATAAGTAGCTACAGTGCCTTACTATAGCGAAACACTCCCACCTGAAACAGGCTATCATCTTGCTGTTTTTGTGAGGTTGTAATCTACCTGTAGCATAACATTGATTTTATAACATATAAAATCTCATGCAATCAGCAAAGACCAGTACAATGAGGAAGTTGAGAAGTCCAGTCACATTTACCCTGTGTTTAGGTAATGATGGCAAAACATTACACATATCAAAGAAAGTTAGTGCAAGACTTTCTCTTCGTGCTGCACATCCCTCTTCCCAGTATGGAGTACGTGCAGAGGATATTGTTCACTGTGTTACTTGGACTTCCTTAAAAAGAAAAAAGGCCAGTCTCCCTCCAGCTGAGTGATGACATTGCTCTACCTGGTGCAAGGTTGCCTGCTTAGAGGAGTTTAATCCCCTTCCTGCTGTGCTCCTGATGTATATGCTGCTAACTCTGTTCCACTTGGCCCCGGAGTCTGAAGAGACAGGCTGTGGAGTCAGTCTCTGACTAGATTGCCAACTCACCAGTAAGCAGGATGAATACCAGCAACAAGCAAAGGCATGCAGGAATGAGAGAACAATGAGATGTGTTCAAATAAGCTGAAGAACAAACAAATATTGTTTTCCAAGAGACAGATGGGTGGGATGGAATGTCTGTGACACAGTTCAGTTAATAAGTAAGCTATACTTACTAAATAAATCAAATGAATACTTCAAACAATAAAGTGTGAACAAAATTCTATATATTTCGTATTGTATAATAATTGGCATTAGGCTACAATTTATGGTCAACTCAATTGTCTAGAGCAGTACACGCTAAGAAATGGGGTACAGACTATTGCTTTCCCTTCAAAGCTGTATAATAATGGTGGCGGCCTGTGACTGCTACTGCTATTGAGCACCCAGAACCCTCCTTCAGCACCAAAACATCAACGTTCTCTGCTTCTTTGCGAGGGATTTCAGAAAAAATAAACGCTGAAATGTACGCAGGAAATTCCATCTAATCGCAACATGTTTTGTTAATTAGGCCTGTCAACTGGCCATTTATTATATACTGTATGTAACACATGACAGAGAACCATCTGTAGCCAAGGGCCAATGTTCAATAGCGCAACACCAATAAGGAACAACTCTATTCCACCTTGCCTTTAGAAATCAAAGAAAAATGATCTTCTCTTTCGAAAAAAGGTATAAAACCATTAAGAATTTAGGTTGTTTAAAGCTTTATTTAACTAGTCCGAATATAATTAATTGAGCAGGAAAACGCAAAGCATTTTGACCATGAGGGAATAAAAATTCCAAAAGCAAATTAAAGGGAAGTGCTAATAATAAAAAACATGCTCAACAGAGGCAAGAAGAAGAAGAGGCTTTCTAACCTCACAGGAGAGACTGAGGGCATGGCTACTTGCTGTAGAGACCTTTTTTGGCATAGGCCCTCGGGCAGCCACAACATCAATCTCTCCCCTCCCAGGACAGACGGTGGGGGAAAACACAGCGCACTTCAAATCCGAGGGAAAGAGAGAGTGAGCTTTCCTCCACTCTGTGCAGGAAGGAGGGATGGCTGGCTCTTCTCCTCCTCCAAGGAGCGGTCTTAATTACTCCCGCTTATACCCATACCCCAGCAATCATCTGGCAAATAAAGAGGGGATATATTCTAGGAGTTCTAATAAATAACATATAATCTCTGACAGTGAAATATGCCATCCTCCTCTTGGCAGCCACTCCCGGCTGGGATTATCTTTGCTTTATATAAACCTAATTACAAACATCGTATCTCCTGATGCTACAGTAATGTATGCCTTCGTGTGCCAAAACGGAGCTACTTTCTTTCTTCGTTCAAAAGACTGGATAAAGCAACATGAGATTCACACGCAATGTTTTATGGGGGAAGTCACTACTGGATAAAAGAGAACAGTGTAGGAGAATATACACATACAGTTGAACTCGGAAGTTTACATACACTTAGGTTGGAGTCAATAAAACTCATTTTTCAAACAGTCCACAAATTTCTTGTTAACAAACTATCAATTTGGCAAGTTGGTTAGAACATCTACTTTGATGACACAAGTAATTTTTCCAACAATTGTTTACAGATTATTTCACTGTATCACAATTCCAGTGGGTCAGATGTTTACATACACTAAGTTGACTGTGCCTTTAAACAGCTTGGAAAATTCCAGAAAATGATCTCATGGTGTCAAGGATTTCCTCCTCTTCTTCCGAAGAGGAGAGGCGAAACGGATCAGAGGACCAATATGCGGCGTGGTAAGTGTCCATGGTTCTTTTAATATGTAAATGTACACATGAACACTACAAAAACAATAAACATGGAACGTGTGAAACCCTAAACAGTCCTATCTGGTGCAAAGACAGAGACAGGAACAATCACCCACAAACACACAGTGACACCCAGGCTACCTAAGTATGATTCTCAATCAGAGACAACTAATGACACCTGCCTCTGATTGAGAACCATACTAGGCCGAAACATAGAAAACCCCAAATCATAGAAAATCAAACATAGACTGCCCACCCAACACACGCCCTGACCATACTAACTAAATACAAAACACAGGAAATAAAGGTCAGAACGTGACAGTACCCCCAAAGGTGCGGACTCCGGCCGCAAAACCTTGACCTATAGGGGAGGGTCTGGGTGGGCGTCTGTCCGCGGTGGCGGCTCTGGCGCAGGACGCGGACCCCACTTCACCATTGTCTTAGTCAGCCTTATTGTCCGCCTCCGTGGCTTTCTCACCATGGCCACCCCTCTCAATGACCACACTGGACAGAGGGGCAGCTCGGGACAGAGGGGCAGCTCTGGACAGAGGGGCAGAAGCTCTGGACAGAGGGGCAGAAGCTCTGGACAGAGGGGCAGAAGCTCTGGACAGAGGGGCAGAAGCTCTGGACAGAGGGGCAGAAGCTCTGGACAGAGGGGCAGGGGCTCTGGCGCCTCTGGACTGACGGGCTCTGGCGCCTCCGACTCCGGCAGCGGCGCCGGACAGGCGGGAGGCTCCGGCAGCAGCGCCGGACAGGCGGGAGACTCCGGCAGCGGCGCCGGACAGGCGGGAGGCTCCGGCAGCGGCGCCGGACAGGCGGGAGGCTCCGGCAGCGGCGCCGGACAGGCGGGAGGCTCCGGACAGGCGGGAGGCTCCGGCAGCGGCGCCGGACAGGCGGGAGGCTCCAGCAGCGGCGCCGGACAGGCGGGAGGCTCCGGCAGTGGCGCCGGACAGGCGGGAGGCTCCGGCAGCGGCGCCGGACAGGCGGGAGGCTCCGGCAGCGGACAGGCGGGAGGCTCCGGACAGGCGGGAGGCTCCGGCAGCGGCGCCGGACAGGCGGGAGGCTCCGGCAGCGGCGCCGGACAGGCGGGAGGCTCCGGCAGTGGCGACGAACAGGCGGGAGGCTCCGGCAGCGGCGCCGGACAGGCGGGAGGCTCCGGCAGTGGCGCCGGACAGGCGGGAGGCTCTGGCAGCAGCGCCGGACAGGCGGGAGGCTCCGGACAGGCGGAAGGCTCAGGCAGCGGCGCCGGACAGGCGGGAGGCTCCGGCAGCGGCCCCGGACAGGCGGGAGGCTCCGGCAGCAGCGCCGGACAGGCGGGACCACCTGCAGGGAGGAGACGGAGAGACAGCCTGGTGCGTGGGGCTGCCACAGGAACCACCAGGCTGGGGAGACCTTCAGGAGGCTTGGTGTTAGGAGGAGGCACCTGAAGGACCGGGCTGTGGGGAGCACTGGAGCTCTGGTGCGCAACCTTGGCACCACTTCCCCAGGCTGGACAACTACTCTAGCCCGGACCCTCCAGAGTGCAGGCACAGGTTGAACCGGGCTGTGGATAAGCACGGGAGATCTAGTGCTCACTACACGCACCTCTCCCCTAGGCTCCACTCCCACATTTGCCCGGCACGAGCGGAGCGCAGGCAGAGGACGCACTGCACCCTCCCAGCGCCCGGAGACACAGCACGCAGAGCCGGCGCAGGATAACCTGGACCAAAACTGCGTACCGGCGACCAGACCCGCTGAGCAGGCACCATACGCCCTGGCTCAATGCCCACACTCGCATGGCACTTTCGGGGGCTGCCCTATATCGCACCGGGCTATGGACACGCACTGGCGACACCGTGCGCTTAACCACATAACACGGTGCCTGACCAGTAATGCGCTGCTTATCATAAGCACGAGGAGTGAGCTCAGGTCTGCTACCTGGCTTAGTACCACACCTTGTCTGCCCCCCCCAAAAAAATTTGGGGCTGCCTCTCGTACCTGTCGCACTGCCGTGCTGGCTTCGCCAACCTCATCCTCCTGTAACCCTCCTTGCACTGCTCCATTGAATCCCAGGCGGGCTCCGGCACTCTCCCTGGGTCGACCGCCCACCTGTCTATCTCCTCCCAAGTTGTGTAGTCCTGTGATGCTGGCAGCTGTTGCTGCTGCTGCTGCTGTCGTCGCTGCTGTTTACCACGCCGCTTGGTCCGAGTTGGGTGGGTGATTCTGTCAAGGATTTCCTCCTCTTCTTCCGAAGAGGAGAGGCGAAACGGATCAGAGGACCAATATGCGGCGTGGTAAGTGTCCATGGTTCTTTTAATATGTAAATGTACACATGAACACTACAAAAACAATAAACATGGAACGTGTGAAACCCTAAACAGTCCTATCTGGTGCAAAGACAGAGACAGGAACAATCACCCACAAACACACAGTGACACCCAGGCTACCTAAGTATGATTCTCAATCAGAGACAACTAATGACACCTGCCTCTGATTGAGAACCATACTAGGCCGAAACATAGAAAACCCCAAATCATAGAAAATCAAACATAGACTGCCCACCCAACTCACGCCCTGACCATACTAACTAAATATAAAACACAGGAAATAAAGGTCAGAACGTGACACATGGCTTTAGAAGCTTCTGATAGGCTATCATTTGAGTCAATTGGAGGTGTACCTGTGGATGTATTTCAAGGCCTACCTTCAAACTCAGTGCCTCTTTGCTTGACATCATGGGAAAATCAAAAGAAATCAGCCAAGACCTCAGAAAAACAATTCTAGACCTGCACAAGTCTGGTTCATCCTTGGGAGCAATTTCCAAATGCCTGAAGTTACCATGTTAATCCTTACAAGCAATAGTACGCAAGTATAAACACCATGAGACCACGCAGCCGTCATACCGCTCAGGAAAGAGAAGCGTTCTGTCTCCTAGAGGTGAACGTACTTTTGTGCGAAAAGTGCAAATCAATCCCAGAACAACAGCAAAGGACCTTGTGAAGATGCTGGAGGAAACAGGTACAAAAGCATCTATATCCACAGTAAAATTAGTCCTATATCGACATAACCTGAAAGGCCGCTCAGAAAGGAAGAAGCCACTGCTCCAAAACCGCTATAAAAAAGCCAGACTACGGTTTGCACCTGCACATGGGGACAAAGATCGAACTTTCTGGAGAAATGTCCTCTGGTCTGAGGAAACAAAAAAAGAACTGTTTGGCCATAATGACCATCGTTATGTTTGGAGGAAAAAGGGGGAGGCTTGCAAGCCGAAGAACACCATCCCAACTGTGAAGCACGGGGGTGGCAGCATCATGTTGTGGGGTGCTTTGCTGCAGGAGGGACTGGTACACTTCACAACATAGATGGCATCATGAGGAAAGAAAATTATGTGGATATATTGAAGCAACATCTCAGGAATCAGTCAGGAAGTTAAAGCTTGGTCGCAAATGGGTCTTCCAAATGGACAATGACCCCAAGCATACTTCCAAAGCTGTGGCAAAATGGCTTAAGGACAACAAAGTCAAGGTATTGGGGAGGCCATCACAAAGCCCTGAAACCTATAGAACATTTGTGGGCAGAACTGAAAAAGCGTGTGTGAGCAAGGAAGCCTACAAACATGACTCAGTTACACCAGCTCTGTCAGGAGAAATGGGCCAAAATTCACCCAACTTATTGTGGGAAGCTTGTGGAAGGCTACCCGAAACATTTGACCCAAGTTAAACAATTTAAAGGCAATGCTAAAAAAAACTAATTGAGTGTATGTAAACTTCTGACCCACTGGGAATGTGATGACATAAATAAAATATGAAATAAATCCTTCTCTCTACTATTATTCTGACATTTCACATTCTTAGAATAAAGTGGTGATCCTAACTGACCAAAGACAGGGAATTTTTACTAGGATTAAATGTCAGGAATTGTGAAAAACTGTTTAAATGTATTTGGCTAAGGTGTATGTAAACTTCCGACTTCAACTGTAATTGTGAGCATGTACAGACTATGGAAATTATAATATAGACAGGCCAAAATTAGATTGTCTTTACATGGACAGGTTAATCACGGTAGTTTGACAAAGCTTGAGTTCACTCGTTTCCCCTTCTTCTTTGGCTCTGAAGTGAAATGAAACTGAATGGAACAGAGGGAGAGGACTCACCAGCGGTGTCCACATTAATGAGGCTAACAGTAGGCGGCACGGTCGAGTGGTCCAATGAACGCAGCCCTCCGAAGACCAGCTTCACCATGAAGGCCTTGAGTACATCAGGTAGAAGAGAGAGGAGGAAGATGGGCAGGTAAGCCACATAGCGCAGGCGGCACAGCACCGGGGTCATGACCCTTCCCTGAGGGGTCGCCGCCATGCGCTCGATGGTGGGGAACAGCATCACTGACTTCACCACCTGTACAAGAACGTGTAGAAGAAAGGATGTTAGCAATACCCAACTTAAACCTCATTCTTCTATGCATTAATTCAGTGTGTCTTACAATAAATATAGAAGCATAGATAGTCCATGACATTCACAGACCTTCACCTAACTTCAGCTTTTTATGGCTTCAGTTTTAAAGATGGACTATTGCACTTTTTGGGCATCATGTTTTAATAAATACAATGAATTTGGTTTTGGATTTTTCCAAACTTTTTGACAATGTGCAGGTATCTTATTGCAACATTCAGTCTAGAGTTAAAAGTTGTGTGCAGCTCTAATGTTATGCTACACTAGTGCTGCCAGGGGGCACTATGTGAAGAAGGAGTTGCTTAAGTGGAGGAGCAAGGGCATAAAAGACAAAACAGATAGAGAGAAAGAGAGACAAAGACACAGAGAGAGAGAGAGAGAGAGAGATAAATAAATAAATATATTGTTGGTGAGAGCATGTGTGTCGTAGTGGTAGAATGAAAGCGGTAAAAGCGATGAGAGGTCCAGAAAAAGAGAGGGCGTGACATGGGCAACGCATGTGCTTACATGAGCTGGAGAACAAATAAAAGAGGAGAGAGAAAAAGTGAAAGAGAGAGAGAGATAGATACTGTATATAGATAGATAGATAAAATGAGAGTCAGAGAGAAAAGACACCAGTCCTAGGAAACAGGAAGCACCTGCCACTGTTTGGCCAGCAGCAGACTGGAAGAGTGATAAACCTCAACATAACAGTCAGTCATTGACCCAGAGAGAGCAAGGATGTGAATATTATCCATCCTTTGTGGTTGCTGTATTTCTCTTTTTCTTACCAGTTCAAAGCAGGGATTGATAAACTAGATCCAGAGATCCTTATGGGGACCCGGAGGTTTAACTCCTTTTCAAGGACTGCACCAGGGACATAAGGAATGGATGGAGAGGTGGGCGGAAGGATAGGTTTAAATTTAGGGGTAAAAGGGGTGAAGAGGGGGAAAGAGAGACAAGGAGGGAGGAAGAGAGAAAGGCCATCCTCCAATGTGAGTGAAACAAACTCACTGAAAGACTAAGGCATCCCCTTAAGACCAGATAGTAGGAAGAAAGGCTGCTTTTTTTTTACATGGGGAGGGGGACGGGGGGGCTAACATAATAGCATGCATTAACAGTGATCTACTACTGTGAAACCTGTGACATTCATAGTTTACCACAGTATGAGTCATAATACCCATAAAACCTAGCGGTCAAACACGGAAATGGTTCCAATCGTCTTTCCACCATTCATTTTATCTATTGTGGATTTTACAAACACTTAAAATAAGGCTGTGTTTCGTGTAGGCTTACCCTGGCATGACGTTTTGATAACCGTGTAAATCTGACTCGGGCAAGGTGACTTTTATCAATATATTCGCCTATATTTACTACCATCAAAATGAAATGCTAATTAGCTGCTAATGTGGCTATCATACAGAGCTAAAAATGAATGTCTCAAGCATCACATCACTAGGCTGGACAATAGAACGAGTCAAAATTCACCCAAGGCTGAAAAACGGCAAAAGAACGTTGGCTAAGCTGGAACACTAGCACAAGCCCATAGCAAATGAATGGAATCGAACGTTCACAGAGCCTGTTTTGACTGGAGTGATGCTTGGAATTCCATTTCGCCTAAATGGCACAAAAAAATGTATCCTTTTTATTTGACCACTACTATCTGTTCGTCAGACGAAACTGGAAAAAAACGACTTGTGTAGAAAGTAAACATCAGCACCTCGATGGTGTCAACTGTGCTTATGTCTGCATAATGAGAAAGTAGGGAAAAAATGAAAACTTCTGACTATTTCTGGTCTAGTGATTGATGACAACTAAGCTCGCTACCCAGACTTACATAATTACAAAGAGGAGAGATTTTCATGACTAAAATGGTGCCCGACTTGAAAAAAATCGAAATATACACAGTGAGATATTTGGTGAAATAGACCGGCATGCGTCTCCATAGGAAAACAATGGGGGGAGCTCAGCGTTCCACGGGCAAAACGTATTTTGGGGCTAGCATTTGATGACAACCAAGCTCGCTGCCCAGACTTACATAATTAGAAAGAGGAGATTCTCATGATTAAAATGGCGTCCGACTTGAAACAAATCTAAATATACACATTGTGAGATATTTGGTGAAATAGACAGACATGCCTATAATTCCCCTATAGGAAACAATGGGACGACCTCAGAGTTCCATGAGTAATTTTTTGTTGATGTTTACATTTTATCTACCAACAATGTGAGCAGGTCTCACTGCCAACAATAGCGAAGGCATTGTGACGTAGAACAATAAGCTGGGAATAGAATGTTCGGAAGGCGAGTTGGTGCCACGGTGCTCAATAGAACTAATAGGAGCTGACAGGGTGAAAAATGCCCTAAAATAAGGTCTGTTTTTTTGTGATTGCTTCAAAACGACGGCAAGCAGCTGAGAAATATGGTCATATTATGAAACTGGGCTCCACGGCTGATGCAATTAACTAGTTTTTATCAGAAAAAAGCGTTGTAATGTGTCCAGCCTAACATCACTCACCAGGGCCATGATGATTTGGAAGAGACTGCCGAATTGAGGCAAACGTAAGAATCTTTGGATTAACTATCTAATGTTAGCTACATTTTATAATGAATAAATTGGCTAAAGTTGTTTAAATAGACAATTCTGTGAACTGTCTTGGGCAAGTTCTACATTGAAAATGCCTGTTATTTAGTTAGCTAGCTCATGGTTAGCTAGTTAGCAACAATAAACACAACATGTAAAGTGTTGGTCCCATGTTTCATGAGCTGAAATAAAATATCCCAGAAATCTTCCAAATGTACAAAAAGCTTATTTCTCTAAAATGTTGTGCAAAAATGTGTTTACATCCCTGTTAGTGAGCATTTATTCTTTGCCAAGATAATCCATCCACCTGACAGGTGTGGCATATCAAGAAGCTGATTAAACTGCATTATCATTACACAGGTGCACCTTGTGCTGAGGACAATAAAAGGGCACTCTAAAATGTGCAGTTTTTTCACACAACACAATGATGTCTCAAGTTTTGAGGGCACATGCAATTGGCATTATGACTGCAGCAGAGCTGTTGCCACAGAATTTAATGTTAATTTCTTTACTATAAGCCGCCTCCAATGTTGTTTTAGAGAATTTGCAGTACGTCCAACCGGCCTCACAATCGCAGACCACGTGTAACCACGCCAGCCCAGGACCTCCACATCCGGCTACCTCACCTGCGGGATCGTCTTGAGACCAGTCACCCAGACTGCTGATGAAACTGTTTGTTTGCACAACCCAAAAAACTGTCTCAGGGAAGGAAGCTCATCTGCGTGCTCGTCCTCCTCACCAGGGTCTTGACCTGACTGCAGTTCGGCATTGTACCCGACTTCAGTGGGTAAATGTTTACCTTCGATGGTGACTGGCACACTGGAGAAGTGTCCTCTTCATGGATAAATCCTGGTTTCAACTGTACCGGGCAGATGGCAGACAGCGTGTATGGCGTCATGTGGGCGAGCAGTTTCCTGATGTCAACTTTGTGAACTGAGTGCCCCATGGTGGCGGTGAGGTTATAGTATGAGCAGGCATAAGCCAAAGGCAACGAACACAATTGCATTTTATCGATGGCAATTTGAATCCACAGAGATACTGTGACGAGATCTTGAGGCCCATTGTCATGCCGTTTATCCACCGCCATCATCTCATGTTTCAGCATGATAATGCACGGCCCCATGTCGCAAGGATCTGTACACAAATCCTGAAAGCTAAAAATGTCCCAGTTCTTCCATGGCCTGCATACTCACGAAACATGTCACCGATTGAGCTTGTTTGGGATGCTCTGGATTGACGTGTTCGACAACATGTTCCAGTTTCCACCAATATCCAGCAACTTTGCACAGCCATTGAAGACAAGTGGAACAACATTCCACAGGCCATAATCAACATAATATAACATATAACATAACAAAACATAATCAACTCTATGCGAAGGAGATGTGTCACGCTGTATGAGGCAAATGATGGTCACACCAGATACTGACTGGTTCTCTGATCCACGCCCCTACCTTTTTTTTAAGGTATCTGTGACCAGCCTATGCATATCTGTATTCCCAGTCATGTGAAATCCATAGATTAGGGCCTAATGAATAAATTTCAATTGACTGATTTCCTTATATGAACTGTAACTCAGCAAAATATTTGAAATTGTTGCATGTTGCTTTATAATTTTGTTCAATGTAGGCAAGCTCTTTCAACCTGAAACACAATTATATATAAACGCATGCTCCACTCTCAAGTTGGAGTTGAACTTGTTGACTGATGCCATGGCGGTGGCTGCTAAGAAGAAGGGAGCAGCTGCGAACCAGAAGGCTGCAGCCAACACTGGTCCACACCTGCCCTGTCTGTCAGTGAGTAGTATTGGTTGGTACTGTATGTGCCTTTAGGTTCCTCTCCATGTGCAGGCTATTGTACTGGCCTGTGTGGTACAGTCTTTCAAATGGGTAGTAGTTTGTTGCATCGTATTGCTTAGTTTATCTTTTGTGTCAACTTCAATCAAAGCCACAAATTGTTAACTTCCTCCATTTTGAACTTTAACTTTATAGATGCAGACAGGAAGACATGCAAGCAGGACTTTGAGAGCAAGCATCCCTAAATGAACATACACACTCAAATGGACCTATAGCTGGGGTAAGATTCTTCCATCATTCACACATAGTAGACATAGTGTATACCCCCATGTTGTCAACAAAATGCTGTCCTCAAATATTACGTTGTATTGTCTATGGCTCAATTTGTGGAAATACTGTAATCACTCATTGTAATTGTCTTTAATGTTGTGATACACAGACACACAATGACCACGACTTTAATGCTGCAACTGAGACGGAATGACGCCGAGGGACACACGCTTAGACCCCGAGTATGACTGGACATGCGCCGGTTACTTGTGACAACAACCTAAAAAGGATGCAGAGGCACTCCAGCACCCCATTTTATGTTTATTCCATGGGCAACCATCGCTCTAGATACCCTTTATTCCACACTATGCCTTTTATGCCCCATGGTCCCTCAACTTCAGACACTTTGGAACTCTCCATCTTATCTTTATTAGCCCCTCCCCACATTCACCCATATTCCCTATGCTGCTTGTTTCACTTGTTCTTCTCCTGATTTGATAACATCACCGATCCTCCACTAAATTTCACAGTGGGTGTGAGACACTGTGGCTTGTAGGCCTCTCCAGGTCTCGCACCCACTGTGAAATTTGGTGGAGGATCGGTGATGATGGTGCTTCAGCAAGGCTGGAATCGGGAAGATTTGTCTTTGTGAAGGACGCATGAATCAAGCCACGAACAAGGTTGTCCTAGTTGAAAACTTGCTTCCTTCTGCTCTGACAATGTTCCCCAACTCCGAGGATTGTTTTATCCAGCAAGATAATGCTCCATGCAACACAGCCAGGTCAATCAAGGTGTGGATGGAGGACCACCAGATCAAGACCCTGTCATGGCCAGCGAAATTTCCAGACCTGAACCCCATTGAATACTCCTGGAATGTGATCAAGAGGAAGATGGATGGTGAAAAGCCATCAAACAAAGCCGAGCTGCTTGAATATTTTCGCCAGGAGTGGCATAAAGTCACCAAACATCAATGTGAAAGAATGGTGGAGAGCATGCCAAGGTACATAAAAGCTATGATTGAAAATCAGGGTTATTCCACCAAATATTGATTTCTGAACTCTTCCTAAGTTAAACCACTAGTATTGTGTTGTTTAAAAATGAATATTTTATTTATCTTTGCATTATTCAAGGTCTGACAACACTGCATCTTTTTTGTTATTTTGACCAGTTGTCAATTTCTGTTAATAAATGCAATATATTTTTATTTGGAACTTGGGAGAAATGTTGTCAATAGTTAATAGAATAAAACAAAAATGTTAATTTTACCCAAACACATACCCATACCTATAAATAGTAAAACCAGAGAAACTGATAATTTTGCAGTTGTCTCTTAATTTTTTCCAGAGCTGTGTATGCATTGTTTCCAATTTTGATTTCCTGAAAACAATGTAATTGTTTGAGTTCAGGTGTTTGACGAATTGATGGGTGACTAGATGCATTCTTGTCAAATAAATATGCTTATTCATTCATGATTATAGATACATTCTGCAAGTAGTTAATTTGGCTTTGAATCTGCAACAGAACATGTCAACACATTAGATCTGAATTGCTTTAATGCATTCTGACACCATGAATTTAAATCGATTTCACCTTGTTCATATAGTTGGCAGAAATTATAAGGGATTAAATAAAGACTTCCACCGGGAGAAGAAGAGGATCTAGTAAAATAAGGGTATGCTGCTAATATCATCTAGGTAGGTAGCTAGCTAGCTATATGGCTTCTTTAAAAAAAACTAGCATAGTATTCATGGCACATTATAAATATCTTTACTGCTACGAGGATAGTATGCTGTACAGGACACAAGACCAAATGCATAAACAAGACACCAAATATTAGTTAAATAAAATATGGAACAGTAAATTTAAAAATTCAATATATCTTTCATTTTAGATTAAAGTAGAAAGTAACTAGCTAGCTAGACGAATCTATTGATAAAAAAGTCACCTTGTCCAAGAGAGATTTACAAAGTTATCAAAAATTCATGCCAGGGTAATTTACACGAAACACAGCCCTTATTTAAAAGTGTTTCTAAAATCCACATTGGATAAAATGAATGGTGAAAAAACAGTTGTAACCATTTCGGTGTTTAACCTCTATGTTTTATGGGTATTATGACGCGTCCATAGTGGGGCTCAATTAGAGGCTCTCCCTTTTAAAATAATCAATGTTGCTTCATCATTAATCTTCTAATTTCATGGCTCGCTTTGGCAATACTTCAACATTGAGTACCAATGTAGCCTTGTAACTATAGATTAATGGAGATGTTAAAAGATACCAATATGTGTGAGTGTGAGCGTGAGAGAAAATGTAGTATGTTTGAGAGCAAAAGAGAGACAGGGAGAAAGAGGGTGCGCAGAGGGACACAGGTGAGCTTTGATGTGTAAAGCGGTAGTTTTGATGGGAAGCAGCTCCTCTTCCAGTGGAACAGAGGAATGTTCTAAAGACTACAGAAAGAAGAGGCTGGTGCTTAAACACTGAACAAACTGCATAGGCTCAGACACACCCTAATGAAAGAATAATACTAACTAACCAATATAATAACTAATATCACAAACACACACAAAACACACCCAGACAACCACACACACATGCACAGACAAACACACTTAATTCTTTGGTCTCTTCCTCTCCCTTTAACACACCTAAAGTGCCTTCAGATAGTAGGCATAACCCTTGGCTTATTCAGCATTTTGTTGTGTTACAGTCTGAATTCAAAATGTATTAAATGTATTATGATTCTCACCCATCCACACACAATACCCCATAATGACGAAGTGAAAACATGTTTTAGAAATCTTTGCTAATTTCTTGAAAATTAAATACATAAATATCTAATTGGCATAAGCATTCACAAGCCTGAGTCAATACATGTTAGAATCCCTTTTGGCAGCGACTACAGCTGTGAGTATTTCTGGGTATGCCTCTAAGAGATTTGCACACCTGGATTGCACAATATTTACCACAGTATTCCTTTTTAAATTCTTCAAGCTCTGTCAAGATGGTTGTTCATCATTGCTAGACAGCCATTTTCTAGTGTTGCAAAAGATTTCCAAGCCGATTAAAATCCAAACTGTAAGTAGGCCACTCAGGAACATTCAATGTGATCTTGGTAAGCAACTCCAGTGTACATTTGGTCTTACCTTTTAGGTTATTGTCTTGCTGAAAGGTGAATTTGGAAAGCAGACTGAACCAGGTTTTCCTCTAGGATTTTGCCTCTGCTTAGCTCTATTTCTTTTATTTTTATCTTAAAAAACTCCCTAGTCCTTGCCAATGACAAGCATATACATAACATGATGCAGCCACAACTATGCTTGAAAATAAGAGTGGTACTCAGTGATGTGTTGTGTTGAATTTGCCCCAAACATAACGCTTTGTATTCAGGACATAATGTTAATTCCTTTGCCACATTTTTTGAGTTTTTCAACTCATTGCCTATCGAATATACAGTGTCTATGGGGTCATATTGCACTTCCTAACGCTTCCACTAGATGTCAACAGTCTTAATAACGTTGTTTGAGGCTTCTACTGTGAAGTGGGTGCGATTGAGAGCTGTTTCAACCAGAGGTCTGGCAGAAGGCCATGACCTGATCACGATTGCACCCGTGAGAGCGACCTGCGTTCCATTGTATTTCTAAAGACAAAGGAATTCTCCAGTTGGAACATTATTGAAGATTTATGTTAAAAACATCCTAAAGATTGATTCTATTCATCGTTTGACATGTTTCTACAAACTGTAATGTAAATTTTGAACTTTTCGTCTGAACTTTCGCCTGGACTTGCCCGCGCCTCGTGAGTTTGGATTTGTTTACTAAATGCGCTAACAAAAGGAGGTATTTAGACATAAATGATGGACTTTATTGAACAAAACAAACATTTATTGTGGAACTGGGATTCCTGAAAGTGCATTCTGATGAAGATCATCAAAGGTAAGTGAATATTTATAACGCTATTTTTTACTTTTACTGACTCCACAACATGGCGGGTATCTGTATGGCTTGTTTTTGTGTCTGAGCGCCGTACTCAGATTATTGCATGGTTTGCTTTTTCCGTAAAGCTTTTTTGAAATCTGACACAGCGGTTGCATTAAGGAGAAGTATATCTATAATTCTGTGCTTAATACTTGTATCTTTTATCAAAGTTTATGATGAGTATTTCTGTAAATTGATGTGGCTCTCTGAAAATTCGCCAGATGTTTTCGAGGCACAACGTTACTGACCATAACGCGCCAATGTAAAATTAGATTTTTGGATATAAATATGAACTTTATCGAACAAAACATACATGTATTGTGTAACATGAAGTCCTATGAGTGCCATCTGATGAAGATCAAAGGTTAGTGATTCATTTTATCTCTATTTCTGCTTTTTGTGACTCCTCTCTTTGGCTGGAAAATGGCTGTATGTGTCTTTGTGACTAGGCTTTGACCTAACATCATCATATAGTGTGCTTTCGCTGTAAAGCCTTTTTGAAATTGGACATGGTGGGTAGATTAACAAGAAGTTAAGCTTTAATTTGGTGTATTGCACTTGTGAATGTATGAAAGTTAAATATTTTTGAATTTCGTGCTCTGCCTTTTCAGCGGATGTTGTTGCTAGCGGAACCCCTAGCCCTAACAAGTAGTGCCTTATTGCAATCAGGATGTATGTTATGGAATATTTTTTTATTACAACTTTTCACTCTGTCATTTAGGTTAGTATTACGGAGTAACTACAACGCAGTGTTCTCCTATCACAGCCATTAAACTCTATCGGTTTTAACAGTAACCGTATTTCCGTCACACTGGCACGAGTCATGATGGCAGTCAAATTCCAGGTGACCGTTTAGTAACGGCAATCAGGCTTTTCCTAGCTCTAATGCTGCTGATGGCCATTATACCAAATTTGCTAACTGCCTGGTACTAAGCACTCTATTGTCCCTCTAATGACTCTGACATCAATACAAATGTAATTGAAAATCGAATCAAGCTCATGTTGCGCAACATTTCTATAGGCTATGCAATTGCGTGAGAAAACAGAATGATGGCCTCTATTAAAAAGAGGAAGATCCCATCAGCTTTCTATAGGCTAGGCCTACTATATTTATTTCGCAACTTTCCTAATATTAAGCAGGTTGCTTCTCTTTACAACAGGAGTATAGACTACCTGGCTGGCATGAAAAGGAAGCACAGGAAAAGCGTCCTCCATTCGCTATTGAAGTGCATAGATTACTTCTTTTTTTATTTTTTTTCAAATCAGTCACACACCTCAAGTAGCCTAGCCCATAGGCCTATATGTTTTGATAAGGTTTGTATCACAACTAAAGTGGCCAAATAATTACTTAAAATGAAGCACATTAATCCGCTTTACAACGGGTGGGGAAGACAACAGTGCATTTTTATGGTGAAAATTATAATAAAAGCATTACATGCACAGTCGCATTTGTGGTCACTTTTGAGAATGGTGTTTTCCTGCTAATGGAACATTTGCGCTTATAGCCCATTGCCGGGTGTACATTGCTGCGCTTATAATGTGAAGCCATTTTAAGCTAAACATTCTCATCTGTTTCGTCAGGCTCGTTGCTTAAAACTGGGTTTTAATGCTAGTGGTTGTATTCATTTGGGATATATCGCATCCCATAACTGTCCCAGACTTTGTTTGGAATATTTATTTCTCACACAGAATAGAATAGGTCAACTTTTGTACTATGGGGGATGGTAGATTGACATAGGCTAATGCTTTTGCTGTTCGTTAGGCCTACTCATCTTGTTGGCTGACGAAAAGTAAATGTTGACAGTTCTTCCAATATCTTCAATATGCGCCTCGGAAATGGATAAGGACGTGCGCAGTTGCGTCCCCGATGTGTCTGTCTTCACTTGTAGCCTGTGAAAAAGACCCGATCACATGACGGAGAGCAATGTGAGTGAGAGTTGCTTTGGCACACACCCGGGAGAAGGGAATTATAATGATTATATTCAGCCCATGGGCACAATGGCTACTGGCCGCAAAAGGCATGGATTTTTATAGGGGGCATTACGGACACGCAGAGGGGATGCAGCCAGGACATTTGAGGCATTATCAAGTGCTTGTCAAATTGTGAATGAGAGACAAAAACAAAACAAAGCAGAGCTCATGCCTTTCATGTGACTTTTTTCAAATCATCATTTGAGTCGCATCATGCAGCCTTAAAATGTATTACAAATCAAAACATATAGACCAACATTTGTATCACGACTAAAGTTACATAAATAACTAAATTAAGCATATAGGAGTACCTGTTTCTTTGTTAACGCTCAACACAGAATGTGCGCACTCCCTCAAATCGTTTGGAGAAAATATCCTTTCTATTTTATTCAGCTACGTTCAATTGTATTCTTCATACTATAAAATAAAAATAATGCCAAGGAATTCTAAGCAAATCTTGTCTGCTAAATGAACTATGAACTAGCACACAGTCATATGGCAAAGCCAGATCAGGACCTAACATAGGGACAACTCAGAGTATGCTATTCTGTTCTTCTGAAATAGACTACATTTTCTTCATATCATGTTTCTTGCGACCTGTATAAAATTAATAATGGATTTATTGTGATAGTGTAGGCTATATTAGATGGATTTATTAGACTTTTTAAAATGTAGATGTTCCAAAGGTCTGCATCAGTGGCTTGTTGGCTATGGGTGGTAGCCAGGAGAGGCTAAATGTGTTTATGTTAATTAAAGGTCAATTACCGTGAGACCAGCAGTGATTTGCTTGACAATCACCAGCTGAGCAGTTTCCGTCCTCTCCAGCAAATGTTAGGAAGGATGCCTGTATCTTTGTAATGACAGGTGTATTGATACACCATCCAAAATGTAATTAATAACTTCACCATGCGCAAAAGGGTATTAAATGTCTGCTTTTTTCTTACCCATCTACCAATACAAGATCTTCTTTGCGAGGCATTGGAAAACCTCCATGTCTTTGTGGTTGAACCTGTGTTTGAAATTCACTGCTTGACTGAGGGACATTACAGATAAGTGTGTGTTAAATACTATTATTGCACAGAGTGTGTCAACACAGCGTATTATATGACTTGTTAAGCACATTTTTACTCCTGAACTTATTTTGGTTTGCCATAACAAAGGGTTGAATACTTATTGACTCAAGATATTTCAGCTTTTCATTTTAAATTCAGGTTGTAACACCAAAATGTGACCCGTTCCAAGAAGCTAGGCGTATGTCACACATCACTACTTCACAGAAGAGGCATTTGAACATTATGGCAGAAATTCTTTCTGGAACAAGAATTGTGAACTTTAATGTGCCTTAATAACAAACTTGCATGCCATCTGTAAATACAAATAAAATTGTTAAGCCACAGAAAAAGTCAGGAACCTTCCCGCTAGCCATGATTGATTGAGATAATGGACTGGCTGGACATGCTGAGAGATGAGTTCGGATAGGTCTGCCATGTAGCATGCTTCTGTCTATAACATGAGCTGCTCAGTATGTGTAGATAATCCATTATACCGCAGATGTTTTGAAAGATATCCCGAAAAACTGCAAAAGTGTTACTACTGCTCACAACTGAATTTAAAAGGCACAATCAACAAAGATTTTGTGGGGAAAATTCTGATGGACGATTGTGCAATGCTGACTCTTTCTGGCTCTGAAAATAAACTAGACATTGTAGTCTTCTGATGAAAGTGATGGGGAAGATACGGCGATCATCAGTGTTGTTGTCACGGAAGAAGTTGACAGAGTTGTGTCTGGTGGAAGCAGAGTATGATTGCAAATGCAGTGGTAGTCGAAAAAAGAACAAGGATGGCTGTTGTATAAAACACCTGTCTCTGGATTACATCTTCAAACTAAGAGCAACCATGGTACAGTGCCTTGCGAAAGTATTCGGCACCCTTGAACTTTGCGACCTTTTGCCACATTTCAGGCTTCAAACATAAAGATATAAAACTGTATTTTTTTGTGAAGAAAATTTTAACAAATCAAAAACTGAAAAATTGGGCGTGCAAAATTATTCAGCCCCCTTAAGTTAATACTTTGTAGCGCCACCTTTTGCTGCGATTACAGCTGTAAGTCGCTTGGGGTATGTCTCTATCAGTTTTGCACATCGAGAGACTGAAATTTTTTCCCATTCCTCCTTGCAAAACAGCTCGAGCTCAGTGAGGTTGGATGGAGAGCATTTGTGAACAGCAGTTTTCAGTTCTTTCCACAGATTCTCGATTGGATTCAGGTCTGGACTTTGACTTGGCCATTCTAACACCTGGATATGTTTATTTTTGAACCATTCCATTGTAGATTTTGCTTTATGTTTTGGATCATTGTCTTGTTGGAAGACAAATCTCCGTCCCAGTCTCAGGTCTTTTGCAGACTCCATCAGGTTTTCTTCCAGAATGGTCCTGTATTTGGCTCCATCCATCTTCCCATCAATTTTAACCATCTTCCCTGTCCCTGCTGAAGAAAAGCAGGCCCAAACCATGATGCTGCCACCACCATGTTTGACAGTGGGGATGGTGTTCAGGGTGATGAGCTGTGTTGCTTTTACGCCAAACATAACGTTTTGCATTGTTGCCAAAAAGTTCAATTTTGGTTTCATCTGACCAGAGCACCTTCTTCCACATGTTTGGTGTGTCTCCCAGGTGGCTTGTGGCAAACTTTAAACAACACTTTTTATGGATATCTTTAAGAAATGTCTTTCGTCTTGCCACTCTTCCATAAAGGCCAGATTTGTACAATATACGACTGATTGTTGTCCTATGGACAGAGTCTCCCACCTCAGCTGTAGATCTCTGCAGTTCATCCAGAGTGATCATGGGCCTCTTGGCTGCATCTCTGATCAGTCTTCTCCTTGTATGAGCTGAAAGTTTAGAGGGACGGCCAGGTCTTGGTAGATTTGCAGTGGTCTGATACTCCTTCCATTTCAATATTATCGCTTGCACAGTGCTCCTTGGAATGTTTAAAGCTTGGGAAATCTTTTTGTATCCAAATCCGGCTTTAAACTTCTTCACAACAGTATCTCGGACCTGCCTGGTGTGTTCCTTGTTCTTCATGATGCTCTCTGCGCTTTTAACGGACCTCTGAGACTATCACAGTGCAGGTGCATTTATTCGGAGACTTGATTACACACAGGTGGATTGTATTTATCATCATTAGTCATTTAGGTCAACATTGGATCATTCAGAGATCCTCACTGAACTTCTGGAGAGAGTTTGCTGCACTGAAAGTAAAGGGGCTGAATACTTTTATATCTTTATGTTTGAAGCCTGAAATGTGGCAAAAGGTCGCAAAGTTCAAGGGGGCCGAATACTTTCGCAAGGCACTGTATCCATGACAGAGAGGGAGAAGCGTTCATTCATGTATACGGGTAAGAGTAAAGCTACATTTCCAGCAATTATAAGTTTGACGTTTTGTCAGAAAGTCATTTTCATTGCAAGTTAAAGCATACTGTTAGCTAACTAGCTAACATTAGCTGGCTGGCTCGCTAGCTAACATTATGTGTATGAGCCGTGTAGTAATATTATTTGCATTTCATTTGCTAGTTATAGCCTAATGTTAGCTAGCTGACATTGATCATAGATGGTTTGCTAAGGGCAACCAGGGAGAGGGAGAAGCGTTCATCCATGTATACGGGTAAAAGTCTAGCTACATTTTCAGATATTATGGTGCTTTCAAGACAACTGGGAACTCAGCAAAATACGAGGTCAAATCATGACATCAATGATATTCAGGTCGGAAAATGGGAGCTCTGGAATGAGGCCCGAGTTTCAGAGTTGGAATTCCGAGTTAGATGACAGTTCAAAATGACTTTTCCCAGTTGGGGCTCATTTTTGGCCAAGTTCCCAGTTATCGTGAATGCGGAATAATACATTTCTAATTTTGTCAGAAATCCATTTGCATTGCAAGTTAAAGCGTACTGTTAGCTAGCTAGCTAAGGTTAGCTGGCTGGCTCGCTAGCTAACGTTACGTATATGAGCTGTTTCATATCTCAGAAATCCATTTGCATTTCTAGTTATAGCCTAATGTTAGCTAGCTAGCTAACACTGAACCTAGTTGGTTAGCTTTAGCTACCTGCAGATTCATGCATTGTGCATGGTACACTACATGACCAAAAGTATGTTGACACCTGCTCATTCTAAAATCATGGGAATTATTGTGTTTGTACCCCCTTTTCTGCTATAGCAGCCTCCACTCTTCTGGGAAGGCTTTCCACTAGATGTTGGAACATTGCTGCGGGGACTTGCTTCCATTCAGCCACAAGAGCATTAGTGATGTCAGGCACTGATGTTGGGAGATTAGGCCTAGCTCGCTGTCGGCATTCCTATTAATCCCTAAGGAGTTTGATGGGGTCATGGTCAGGGCTCTGTGCAGACCAGTCAAGTTCTTCAACACCGATCTCGACAAACCATTCCTGTATGGACCTCACTTTGTGCACAGGGGCATTGTCATGCTGAAACAGGAAAGGGCATTCCCCAAACTGTTGCCACAAAGTTGGAAGCACAGAATGGTCTAGAATGTCATTGTATGCTGTAGTGTTAAGATTTCTCTTCACTGGAACTAAGGAGCCTAGCCCGAACTATGAAAAACAGCCCCAGACCATTATTCCTCCTCCACCGAACTTTACAGTTGGCAATATGCATTTGGGTAGGTAGCGTTCTCCTGGCTTCTGCAAAACCCAGATTTATCAGTCGGACTGCCAGATGGTGAAGCGTGATTCATCACTCCAGAGAACGCGACTCCACTGCTCCAGAGTCCAATGGCAGAGTACACCACTCCAGCCGATGCATGGCATTGTGCATGGTGATCTTAGGCTTTTCCGGTCACAACTTGCAGACTTGTTTACGTGTTGCTGTGCGTTTTGTTGCCAACCTTACTTTGCTACCTGACAACTTTACGGTTTTTACTTTTTAATTACCGTTTATATTTTTGGTTTTTCCCTCACTCAACTTTCTTTCATTCAACTTTTTCACCCCGGATGCTTTATCTGGACATGGTTCGTCAGGACCTCCAACAGCCGAAGCTAAGTAGTAACATTAACATGATGCCTTCTAATTGCAGTCTCTGTACTCATAATATACAGGAGAACGATAGCCTTACGGCAAGGATAGCTGTGCTACAAGCCCAGCTTCAGACGCAATCGTTAGGCAAGGGTAATTTCAGTGTAGGAAAGGATGAAACAGCGTCTGTGCCACCAGTAAGTACAGATAGTAACGTTAATATAAATCCCCTCGCACGGTCCCCGCAGAAGGACAACTTTGTCACGGTTTCTGGAGGGAAATGCTGTAGGAATGCTCAACCGGTGTCGCTCATTCAGCCGACAGAATCTTTCCACCGGTTTTCCCCATTAAGCAACGAGTCGGAGTCAGAGGCCGAGCCTTCTCTTGTCTCCACTCCTCCCGTTACGGGGTCTGAGACGCCGAAGCTTCCCACCATTAGCTCTGACATTTTGAAAACTCTAGTCATTGGCGACTCCATTACCCGCAGTATTAGACTTAAAACGAATCATCCAGTGATCATACACTGTTTACCAGGGGGCAGGGCTACCGACGTTAAGGCTAATCTGAAGATGGTGCTGGCTAAAGCTAAAACTGGCGAGTGTAGAGAGTATAGAGATATTGTTATCCACGTCGGCACCAACGATGTTGGGATGAAACAGTCAGAGGTCACCAAGCGCAACATAGCTTCAGCGTGTAAATCAGCTAGATAGATGTGTCGGCATCGAGTAATTGTCTCTGGGCCCCTCCCAGTTAGGGGGAGTGATGAGCTCTACAGCAGAGTCTCACAACTCAATCGCTGGTCGCAAACGGTTTTCTGCCCCTCCCAAAAGATAGAATTAGTAGATAATTGGCCCTCTTTCTGGGACTCACCCACAAACAGGACCAAGCCTGACCTGCTGAGGAGTGACGGACTCCGTCCTAGCTGGAGGGGTGCTCTCATCTTATCTACCAACATAGACTGGGCTCTAACTCCTCTAGCTCCACAATGAAATAGGGTGCAGGCCAGGCAGCAGGTTGTTAGCCAGCCTGCCAGCATAGTGGAGTCTGCCACTAGCACAGTCAGTGTAGTCAGCTCAGCTATCCCCATTGAGACCGTGTCTGTGCCTCGACCTGGGTTGGGCAAAACTAAAAATGGCGGTGTTCGCCTTAGCAATCTCACTAGCATAAAGACCTCCTCCATTCCTGTCATTATTGAAAGAGATCGTGATACCTCACATCTCAAAATAGGGCTACTTAATGTTAGATCCCTTACTTCAAAGGCAATTATAGTCAATTAACTAATCACTGATCATAATCTTGATGTGATTGGCCTGACTGAAACATGGCTTAAGCATGATGAATTTACTGTGTTTAGGCCCCACCACCTGGCTGCACTAGTGACCATATCCCCCACACATCCCGCAAAGGCGGAGATGTTGCTAACATTTTACTATAGTAAATTTCAATTTACAAAAAAAATTTATGTTTTCGTCTTTTGAGCTTCAAGTCATGATATCTATGCAGCCTACTCAATCACGTTTTATAGCTACTGTTTACAGGCCTCCTGGGCCATATACAGCGTTCCTCATTGAGTTCCCTGAATTCCTATCGGACCTTGTAGTCATAGCAGATAATATTCTAATTTTTGGTGACTTTAATATTCACATGGAAAGGTCCACAGACCAATATGTCTCTGGACCTACTCACTGTCACAGTCATACTCTGGACCTAGTTTTGTCCCATGGAATAAATGTTGTGGAGCTTAATGTTTTTCCTCATAATCCTGGACTATCGGACCACCATTTTATTACGTTTGGAATTGCAACAAATAATCTGCTCAGACCCCAACCAAGGAACATCAAAAGTTTTGCTATAAATTCACAGACAACACAAAGATTCCTTGATGTCCTTCCAGACTCCCTCTGCCTACCAGACGTCAGAGGACAAAAAAACAGTTAACCACCTGTCACGCCCTGGTCTTAGTATTTCGTGTTTATATATTTATTTGGTCATGCCAGGATGTGACATGGGGTTATTTTGTGTTGTGTTGTGGTATTGGGGGTTTTAGTAGGTATTGGGATTGTGGCTGAGTAGGGGTGTCTAGCATAGTCTATGGCTGCCTGAGGTTCTCAATCAGAGTCAGGTGATTCTCGTTGTCTCTGATTGGGAACCATATTTAGGTAGCCTGGGTTTCACTGTGTGTTTGTGGGTGATTGTTCCTGTCTTAGTGTTTTGTATTTCACCAGCTAGGCTGTTTCGGTTTTCATTATTTCATTTCGTTAGTTTTTGTAGTTTCTGTATGTATAGGTTTTCCTTCATTAAAATATATCATGAATCATCATCACGCTGCATTTTGGTCCGATCCTTGTTCTACCTCTTCGTCACAGGAGGAGATAGAAGAGAGCCGTTACAGAATCACCCACCACAACTGGACCAAGCAGCGTGGTAACAGGCAACAGCGGCAGCAGGAGCAGCGCGACAAGAATTTCTGGACTTGGGAGGAAATCCTCGACGGGAGAGGACCCTGAGCTAAACCAGGGGAGTGTAGCCGTACCAAGGTGCAGCGAGAGAGGGACTGGACATGGGAAGACGAACTGGACGGTGAAGGACCCTGGGATCAGCCTGGAGAATATCGCCTCCCCAAAGAAGAACTGGAGGCGGCGAGAGCCGAGAGGCGCTGGTATGAGGAGGCAGCACGGCGACGCGGATGGAAGCCTGAGAGTCGGCCCCAAAAATGTATTGGGGGGGCTCACAGGGAGTATGGCTATGCCAGGTAGGAGACCTGCGCAAACTCCCTGTGCTTACCGGGGGGCTAGAGAGACCGGGCAGGCACCGTGTTATGCTATGGAGCGCACGGTGTTTCCAGTGCGGGTGCATAGCCCGGTGCGGTTCATACCAGCTCTTCATATTGGCCGGGCTAGAGTGGGCATCGAGCCAGGTAAGGTTGGGCAGGCTTGGTGCTCAAGAGCTCCAGTGCGCCTGCACGGTCCGGTCTATCCAGAGCCACCTCTACACACCAGTCCTCCGGTGGCAGCTCCCCGCACCAGGCTTCCTGTGCGTGTTCTCTATCCAGTTCCACCAGTGCCAGCACCACGCACCAGGCCTTCAGTGCGCCTCGCCTGTTCAGCACTGCCAGAGCCTTTCTCCTCTCCAGCGCTGCCGGAGTCTCCCGCCTGTCTAGCGCTATCAGAGCCTTTCTCCTCTCTAGCGCTTCCGGAGCCTTCCGCCTGTTCAGCGCAGCCAGAGCCTTCCTCCTCTACAGCGCTGTTGGAGTCTCCTGCCTGTTCAGCGCAGCCAGAGCTGCCAGCCTGCATGGAGCAGCCTGAGCTGCCAATCTGCATGGAGCAGCCAGAGCTGCCAGTCTGCATGGAGCAGCCATTCTGCATGGAGCAGCCAGAGCTGCCAGTCTGCATGGAGCAGCCAGAGCTGCCAGTCTGCATGGAGCAGCCAGAGCTGCCAGTCTGCATGGAGCAGCCAGAGCTGCCCGTCTGCATGGAGCAGCCAGAGCTGTCAGTCTGCATGGAGCTGCCAGTCTGCATGGAGCAGCCAGAGCTGCCAGTCTGCATGGAGCAGCCAGATCCGCCAGTCTGCATGGAGCAGCCAGATCCGCCAGTCAGCCAGGATCTTCCAGATCCGCCAGTCAGCCAGGATCCGCCAGTCAGCCATGATCTTCCAGATCCGCCAGTCAGCCAGGATCTGTCAGAGCCTACTACCTGCCTGAGTTTCCTCTCAGTACTGGGCTTCCTCTCAGAGCCGAGCTTCCCCTCAGTGCCGAGCTTCCCCTCAGTGCCGAGCTTCCCCTCAGTGCCGAGCTTCCCCTCAGTGCCGAGCTTCCCCTCAGTCCCGAGCTTCCCCTCAGTCCCGAGCTTCCCCTCAGTCCCGAGCTTCCCCTCAGTCCCGAGCTTCCCCTCAGTCCCGAGCTTCCACCTCAGTCCAGTGGGGTCCTTGGTGAGGGTTATTAGGCCAAGGTCGGCGGCGAGGGTCGTCAATCAAAGGACGCGTTACAGGGGGACTAAGACTTGGTTGGAGTGGGGTCCACGTCCCGAGCCGGAGCCGCCACCGTGGACAGACGCTCACCCGGACCCTCCCCTATGGGTTTTAGTGTGCGGCCGGGAGTCCGCACCTTGGGGGGGGGGGCGGTTCTGTCACGCCCTGGTCTTAGTATTTTGTGTTTATATATTTATTTGGTCAGGACAGGATGTGACATGGGGTTATTTTGTGTTGTGTTGTGGTATTGGGGGTTTTAGTAGGTATTGGGATTGTGGCTGAGTAGGGGTGTCTAGCATAGTCTATGGCTGCCTGAGGTTCTCAATCAGAGTCAGGTGATTCTCGTTGTCTCTGATTGGGAACCATATTTAGGTAGCCTGGGTTTCACTGTGTGTTTGTGGGTGATTGTTCCTGTCTTAGTGTTTTGTATTTCACCAGCTAGGCTGTTTCGGTTTTCATTATTTCATTTCGTTAGTTTTTGTAGTTTCTGTATGTATAGGTTTTCCTTCATTAAAATATATCATGAATCATCATCACGCTGCATTTTGGTCCGATCCTTGTTCTACCTGTTTTAGTACTATATCTCTTGACATGATGAAAATAATAATGGCCTCTAAACCTTCAAGCTGCATACTGGACCCTATTCAAACTACTGAAAGAGCTGCTTCCTGTGCTTGGCCCTCCTATGTTGAACGTAATAAACGGCTCTCTATCCACCGGATGTGTACCAAACTCACTAAAAGTGGCAGTAATAAAGCCTCTCTTGAAAAAGCCAAACCTTGACCCAGAAAATCTAAAAAACTATAGGCCTGTATCGAATCTTCCATTCCTCTCAAATTTTTTAGAAAAGGCTGGCCTGGTTTAGATCTTATCTGTCGGAAAGATCAGTTTGTCTCTGTGAATGGTTTGTCCTCTGACAAATCAACTGTAAATTCTGGTGTTCCTCAAGATTCCGTTGTAGGACCACTATTGTTTTCACTATATATTTTACCTCTTGGGGATGTCATTCGAAAACATAATGTTAACTTTCACTGCTATGACACACAGCTGTACATTTCAATGAAACATGGTGACGCCCCAAAATTGCCCTCGCTAGAAGCCTGTGTTTCAGACATAAGGAAGTGGATGGCTGCAAATGTTCTACTTTTAAACTCGGACAAAACAGAGATGCTTGTTCTAGGTCCCAAGAAACAAAGATCTGTTGAATCTGACAATTAATCTTAATGGTTGTACAGTCGTCTCAAATAAAACTGTGAAGGACTTCGGCGTTACTCTGGACCCTGATCTCTCTTTTGACGAACATATCAAGATTGTTTCAAGGACAGCTTTTTCCATCTACGTAACATTGCAAAAATCAGAAACTTTCTGTCCAAACATTATGCAGAAAAATTAATCCATGCTTTTGTCACTTCTAGGTTAGACTACTGCAATGCTCTACTTTCCGGCTACCCGGATAAAGCACTAAATACACTTCAGTTAGTGCTAAATACGGCTGCAAGAATCCTGACTAGAACCAAAAGATTTGATCATATTACTCCAGTGCTAGCCTCCCTACACTGGCTTCCTGTCAAGGCAAGGGCTGATTTCAAGGTTTTACTGCTAACCTACGAAGCATTACATGGTCTTGCTCCTACCTATCTCTCTGATTTGGTCCTGCCGTACATACCTACACGTACGCTACGGTCACAAGACGCAGGCCTCCTAATTGTCCCTAGAATTTCTAAGCAAACAGCTGGAGGCAGGGCTTTCTCCTACAGAGCTCCATTTTTATGGAATGGTCTGCCTACCCATGTGAGAGACGCAAACTCGGTCTCAACCTTTAAGTCTTTACTGAAGACTCATCTCTTCAGTGGGTCATATGATTGAGTGTAGTCTGGCCCAGGAGTGTGAAGGTGAACGGAAAGGCTCTGGAGCAACGAACCGCCCTTGCTGTCTCTGCCTGGCCGGTTCCCCTCTTTCCACTGGGATTCTCTGCCTCTAACCCTATTACAGGGGCTGAGTCACTGGCTTACTGGTGCTCTTTCATGCCGTCCCTAGGAGGGGTGCATCACTTGAGTGGGTTGAGTCACTGATGTGAGCTTCCTGTCTGGGTTGGCGCCCCCCCTTGGGTTGTGCCGTGGCGGAGATCTTTGTGGGCTATACTCGGCCTTGTCTCAGGATGGTAAGTTGGTGGTTGAAGATATCCCTCTAGTGGTGTGGGGGCTGTGCTTTGGCAAAGTGGGTGGGGTTATATCCTTCCTGTTTGGCCCTGTCCGGGGTATCATCGGATGGGGCCACAGTGTCTCCTGACCCCTCCTGTCTCAGCCTCCAGTATTTATGCTGCAGTAGTTAATGTGTCGGGGGGCTAGGGTCAGTTTGTTATATCTGGAGTACTTCTCCTGTCTTATCCGGTGTCCTGTGTGAATTTAAGTATGCTCTCTCTAATTTTCTCTTTCGTTCTCTCTCTCTGAGGACCTGAGCCCTAGGACCATGCCTCAGGACTACCTGGCATGATGACTCCTTGCTGTCCCCAGTCCACCTGGCTGTGCTGCTGCTCCAGTTTCAACTGTTCTGCTTGTGATTATTATTATTTGACGATGCTGGTCATTTATGAACATTTGAACATCTTGGCCATGTTCTGTTATAATCTCCACCCGGCACAGCCAGAAGAGGACTGGCCACCCCTCATAGCCTGGTTCCTCTCTAGGTTTCTTCCTAGGTTTTGGCCTTTATAGGGAGTTTTTCCTAGCCACCGTGTTTCTACACCTGCATTACTTGCTGTTTGGGGTATTAGGCTGGGTTTCTGTACAGCACTTTGAGATATCAGCTGATGTACGAAGGGCTATATAAATACATTTTATTTTATTTTGATTTGATTTGTGTGCGGCTGCTCGGCCATGGAAACCCATTTCATAAAGCTCCCGACGAACAGTTCTTGTGCTGACATTGATTCCAGAGGCAGTTTGGAAATCGATAGTGGGTGTTGCAACCGAGGACAGACAAATTGTACGTGTTACGCACTTCAGCACTCAGCGGTCCCATTCTGTGAGCATGTGTGGCCTACCACTTCGCAGCTGAGCCGTTGTTGCTCCTAGACGTTTCCACTTCACAATAACAGCACTTACAGTTGACCGGGACAGCTCTAGCAGGGCAGAAATTTGATTAACTGACTTGTTGGAAAGATGGCATCCTATGACGGTGCCACATTGAAAGCCACTGAGTTCTTCAGTAAGGCCATTCTACTGCCAATGTTAGTCTATTGAGATTGCATGGCTGTGTGTGCTTGATTTTATACACATGTCGACAAGGGGTGTGGCTGAAATAGCTAAATCCAGTCATTTGAAGGGGTGTCCACATACTATATATAGTGTAGTATGGGTTGGGATTACAGGTCTAAACTGTAGTATTTACACCTTCGGTATCCTGTGCATGTAACAAATACATTTTGATTTTATTTGATATTGTGTTTACCAAAGATGGTAAAGTGAAATACAACATGACCGGCACCAAAGTCAGATTAGGATATAGGCCAAGGACTAGATAAAGACAATTTTTACTATTACTTTCAGCACTTTTAGTCTTAATCTTTGATTGTTTACTACACTACCTTCCTCTGTTTAGCACATGGCCTCAAATGTGAATCCTAAAAGAGATGGATGGGGCTAAGGCTTAAGAGGGTGTGAGCAATGCTGAATGGGTGTAGACAAAGAAGAGCTCTCCAGTAGGTGTACCAAAACATTCACGGGCCAATTTGATCAACTTTCAAAGCAGAATTACTTTCCCATTGTTCCTTAACTGCAGTGTTTGATACAAAATGTTCTAGCTCTGAGTCTATACTTTCATCCAATGTAAAAAATATTTTAAAAACACCATTTAAAATATTGCTACATACGACTGAATCAAGGTGTTGGGTCACAAATGTGGAAAAAGTCAAGGGATGTGAATACTTTCTGAAAGCAGTGTACACATTTTCATGTCTTCCCTTCAATTACGGCTTGTTTTCTTAGGACACACACACGACCAGTCCCTGTGGCCGGGTCAGAAGAGTCCTTGAACCTGCAACAGCATCTGGCTGTACTGTGGCGGACAGAGGATGGACGAAAGGAGTGGACTTAAGATGTCCCAGTGAAAAGGGCTGATTTCTAAAGACCTGAGCTCTAAATGTGACAGAGCAGGAATGTTAATGTTTTACAGATGCACCAGAGCTGCAGCCAACAGGACACGTACATTTCACTTGGGTGTATGTTCAGTCTGTTTCGTGAAATAAAACACGCACGCCTGCACACGTACGTACTGTTTACTGAAGTCAACTCCTGAAGTCAAACTCCTGAGACAGTGAAACATTTGTAAAGAACACACAAGCTCAGAGAGGTACAGCTTTACCCAGGAACTAAGGAAACCAAATGGTTTTCCGAAATGGGAACAATTTGTCAACGACTAAAAATTCCAACATTAGTTGTTTTATAGATATTACCTTCCTTTTTTATTGTTGCTGAGTTGAGAAATGAAAGGAGTAGGAAAGAGAGAAGGAAAGTTAACAGAAGTTTCTGGGAACAGCATGGAACGTTGGTCAGGGGCTTTCAGCCCGCCCTAACACACTCGGTAACGAGGTCCAATGGACCGACAGGCCACGCAATGCCAGGCCAGACCCAGCGCACTGTTAGACAGCAGGTGTTCCTCTGGTCGTAAAACATTAGTGTACAGGCCACCTGGCCATGGAGCGTGTGGAAGGCCTTGTGCAGACCATTGCAGCCGCTGCTGTTAAGTGACAGAGTGTGGGTTAAGGGCTGCACTAAAGCTCTCCTCGCGTACCTCTCTCGCACCTCATAAGAGAGAAGTAGCCTGGGGACTGCTCAGGCTCCATTGATATGCCCAAACTCCCTGCTATTAGGCCTGCTCCGTGGATTTTCTGACTAGGAAAGAGGAGGTAGCTGGAGACAGGGAAGGATGGAGTTGACCTAAGGGCTCACTCTCCAGTCTCCATGGCATATAATGTGGTGTCTACGTGTGTCAGCTGTCTCGGCTGGTAAGTGACATCAGGTGGAAAGTACAGTTATGGAAAGCTGGACCAGAGAACGTATGTGGGGATGACAGGTAGATTTGTGACGACACACTTATGGTGAAGGTCATAATGTAATGAATACTCCTGACCACAGAGAAAGGTAATGAGAGGTAAATCTTTTTCTTGCTCTATAGAAACGCCTTCATTATCAAGATGAAAGACAAAAGCAGATTAAAATGTTTCAATATGTATTCATTTATTTATCATTTGTAGATGTAATATTCCCATCAGGCTGATGAAAATGATCTAGTTTGTAAAATTTGCCAGAGCCCACCCAAACAGTTAACAAGCCATCAATATTCTCCATTACACTATTAGACTCCATTACACTATATAGGGTGTGTACATTGTATATAGAACCTCTAGAGCAGGGGTCAAACATGAGGCTCAGTGGACATTTTAGGACCAAACTTATTTAAACTGCTTGTTAATGCAGTCAAGGCAATTGCCAGAGTATGGTGTTAAGTAAGCATATAGACTACATAAGTGTGTAACAATGCACTTTTTTGTCGTCACCAATATGCAGCCCTCCTGAAATGTGGCTTTACAGAAATGGCCCCATTGGCAAAATTACTTTGACACTCCTGCTGTAAGGCACTGAACAGCTACAGAGCTGCATTAATGATACACATATCTCCATTAAAAGGCATTCAAAACATTTCTATCCATGTCCAACCCATGTCTCCAGTCACTCAACATTTGAGGTGTGGTACACAACCTTGGCCATTACTCTCTTAGCTTCAGCATCCACCCCAAAACAGTGACAAAGACTTCATAGGGCTACTACGGTACTGATGATAACTCAGTCCCATAGGAAAGTACATTTCCATTTCGAACTACCGCCTCACATTCCTATGCGAAAGATGTTCTGAGCCTGGTGGAGATGTAGAGCCTGGCTTTGCGAAGTCAAAACCATGAATAATGGGTGTGATAAAATGTTGCCATTCAACAGAAACAGCTGGGGCAGTTTGAGCACCTAGGAAAAAGTGAGATTTTAAGGGCCTCCCAGATCTGACGTCTTTCCAGAGGCTTGTGTTTTGAGGCCTTGTCACCATTTGTCATCACTCCATAGCTTCTAGAAGAAATTCTGAAGATTCATTTTCCCCATCATTTTACATGTTAACTAATATTTGTTACTCATTTCAGGAAACTAGGCGCATGTCACTACTTCACAGGAGAGACATTTAAACTTTTTTTAAATTAAAATAAGTTTATTTGGCAAAGATGCCTTCTGGAACATGTGAAGATTCATGTGCCTTAATAACAGACTTGTATGCCATCTGTAAATACAAATAAAAGTGTTAAATCACGAGCCTAGTTGGTTTAGCCATAGAAAAAGCCAGCAACCTTCCCGCTAGCCATGATAGGCTGAGATAATGAGCGGGCTGGACATGCCTAGAGATGACTTTGGATTAGTCTGCCATATAGCACATTTCTGTCTATTTGAGCTGATCAGTATGTGTACAGTAGGTAATCCTGTCTAACGCAGCTTTAAAAAAAAATGTATCACGTAGTAGAACTGCATAAGTGTTGCTCTCTACTTTCTGGAGGACTGAGGTTTGAAATCAGTGGAATTAGAGTATGATAGGTAAGGAGATGGAGAAAACACCTGTATCCGGATTACATCTTCAGACTAAGGGCAACCATGGCATCTGTGACAGGGAAAGGCATACATCCATGATATTACACGTTTTAATTTTGACAGAAAGTCATTTTCATTTCAAGTTAAAGCGTACTGTTAGCTAGCAAGCTAATGTTAGCTGGCTGGCTCTCTAGCTAACATTATGTTACGTGTATGATCTTATTATTCGTATCTCAGAGCCATTTGCTTTGCTAGTTATAGCCTAATGTTAGCTGGCTAACATTGAACCCGGTTGGTTAGCTACCTGCAGATTCATGCTGGGTGAGTTGGGATTATGGTTCATTGTTTACCTAGCTAGCTAGCTACATGTCTTAACAAAAGACTCCACTATACAAGTAACCATTTCAATAGAATGTCACCGTAACAACTGTTGATAGACGTAGCTGGTAAATTCGCTCTGGCTATCTACTCCGATTTCAGAGCACTCTCGTCTGAGTGTGCCAGAGCGCAAAATAACTGACATATTTACGAACTTTGGCAAAAAAATCATATATTGTTGCCAGCAGCACAGTTGCAATCACCAAAGCTCTGGATAACATAAAAACAGCCTAACCAGCTCTGCTAGGGCGAGTAAAATGGTCTATGAACGGTTATCTCATGTTAGCCAGTTAGCTTGAGTGCCTGACTGTTGTTGTTATGACAGAACGCTCGGATCAAAACATTTTCTCAAAAGGCCATTTTCTCAAAAGTGAAGTCACAAGTTTATCAACTTTCAAAGCATAATTACTTTCCCATTGTTCTTCAAATGCAGTGTATGATATACCATTTTGTATATGTGCTTTTATCCAATGTACAAAACACAATACCAAATTTTGCTACATAAGACAATCAAGGTGGTCGGTCACATTTATCATAACACAAGATTTATCATGTTAGGCCATCAAAGTGATTCTCAACCTTTTTCATATCAAGTAATTTGACTTAATTTTACTATTTTGTGCTTTGGGGACTGGCAGAATGTGACTGGCAGAATGGGTGTTCTATGTGGAGGATGAGGGTTGCAGTAGGTATCTCAGACTGCTTGTAAATGTGTTCATGTGTAACGTCCTGAACTAGACACATTCATGGGGGAAGTGTTATAATATTTATGATATTAGTGGGTATCGAGCTTGTGGCAGCTCAATTCTATGTGGCTATGGCTGGGTCCTGATAGCAGTCTCTCCTTATGGCGGGATGCGCTGCGGTCCCAATATTATAGACTCGGGTGCAGGTTGGGGAACTACTAAGCTATATGGAATTGTTTTAAGAAGGTCATACCAGATTAGAATTTTAAGACTCCTTGAAGTATCAATAAAACATATGAAATAAATATTTTTGCCATTACTGCTATTAGCCCACTACAGTGCCTTGCAAAAGTATTCACCCTCTTGGTGTTTTTCCTATTTTGTTGCATTACAACCTGGAATTTAAATGGAATCGATTTTTAAATGGATTTGGATTTCATGTAATAGACAAACACAAAATAGTCCAAATTGGTGAAGTGAAATGAAAAAAATAACTTGTTTCAAAAATGTTAAACATTTTAAAACGGAAAAGTGGTGCGTGCATATGTATTCACCCCCCTTTGCTATGAAGCCCCTAAATAAGATCTGGTGCAACCAATTACCTTCAGAAGTCACATAATTAGTTAAATAAAGTCCACCTGTGTGCAATCTAAGTGTCACATGATCTGTCACATGATCTCAGTATATATACACCTGTTCTGAAAGGCCCCAGAATCTGCAACACCACTAAGCAAAGGGGCACCACCAAGCAGGTGCCACTATGAAGAACAAGGAGCTCTCCAAACAGGTCAGGAAATAATAAGCAAACATGTTTGGTGTTCACCAAAAGGCATGTGGGAGACTCCCCAAACATATGGAAGAAGGTACTCTAGTCAGCTGAGACTAAAATTGAGCTTTTTGGCCATCAAGGAAAATGCCATGTCTGGTACATACCCAATACCTCTCATCACACCGAGAATACCATGCTGCCACCACCATGCTGTGGGGATGTTTTTCATTGGCAGGGACTGGGAAACTGGTCAGAATTGAAGGAATGATAGATGGTGCTAAATACAGGGAAATTCCTGAGGGAAAAATGTTTCAGTCTTCCAGAGATTTGAGACTGCGACAGAGGTTCACCTTCGAGAAGGACAATGACCCTAAGCATACTGCTAAAGCAACAGTCAAGTGGTTCAAGGGGAAACATTTAAATGTCTTAGTCAAAGTCCAGACCTCAATTGAGATTGCTGTACACCAGCAGAACACATTCAACTTGAAGGAGCTGGAGCAGTTTTGCCTTGAAGAATGGGCAAAATTCCCAGTGGCTAGCTGTGCCAAGCTTATAGAGAGATACCCCAAGAGACTTGCAGCTGTAATAGCTGCAAAAGGTGGCTCTAAAAAGTATTGACTTTGGGGGGGAGGAATAGTTATGCACGCTCAAGTTCTCCATATTTTTTTGTCTTATTTCTTGTTTGTTTCACAATAAAAAATATTGTGCATCTTCAAAGTAGTAGGCATGTTGTGTAAATCAAATGACACAACCCCCCCCAAAATCTATTTTAATTCCAGGTTGAAAGGCAACAAAATAGGAAAAATGCCAAGGAGGGTGAATACTTTTGCAAGCCAGGAGAGGGGGGGGGGTCTACTAAGCTATATGGAACCTTTTAAGAAGGTCATACCAAGGATAATTTTGATATTTCATTTAGAATTTTAAGACCCCTTGATGTATAAATATATAAGAAAGATCAGCAAACATTTACAAAAATGTTATATGTCTTTAACCCCTTATTTTTGTCACTAAATACACATTACATTTTTTTCAGCTGGTACCGGGGGACCTTCAGATGAGTCTTGTGAGGCCTGTGGGCATCCTAGAGCTTGTACAGTACCAGTCAAAAGTTTGGACACCTACTCATTCAAGGTTTTTTAAAACTATTTTCTACATTGTAGAATAATAGTGAAGACATCAGCATTATGAAATAACACATACTGTATGGAATCATGTAGTAATCAAAAAAGTGCTAAACAAATCAAAATATATTTATATTTGAGATTCTTCGCTTTGATGACAGCTTTGCACACTCTTAGCATTCTCTCAACCAGCTTAATGAGGAATGCTTTTCCAACAGTCTTGAAGGAGTTCCCAAATATGCTCATCCAACTCATCCCAAACCATCTCAATTGGGTTGAGGTTGGGTGATTGTGGAGGCCAGGTCATCTGATGCAGCAGTCCAGCACTCTCCCTCTTGGTCAAATAGCCCTTACACAGCCTGAAGGTGTGTTTTGGGTCATTGTCCCGTTGGGATGGCGTATCGTTGCAGAATGCTGTGGTAGCCATGCTGGTTAAGTGTGCCTTGAATTCTAAATAAATCACTGACAGTGTCACCAGCAAAGCACCCCCACACATTACACCTCCTCCTCCATGCTTTATGGTGGGAACCACACATGTGGAGATCATCTGTTTACCTACTCTGCATCTCAAAGACACGGCGGTTGGAACCAAAAATTAAAAATTTGGACTCATCAGACCAAAGGACAGATTTACACCAGTCTAATGTCCATTGCTCATGTTTCTTGGCCCAATCAAGACTCTTCTTATTGCTGTCCTTTAGCAGTGGGTTCTTTGCAGCAATTCAACCAGGCCTGATTCACGCAGTATCCTCTGAACAGTTGATGTTAAGCTGTGTCTGTTACTTGAACTCTGTGCTCTGTGAAGCATTTATTTGGGCTGCAATCTGAGGTGCAATTAACTCTAATGAACTTACCCTCTGCAGCATAGGTAACTCTGGGTCTTCCTTTCCTGTGGCGGTCCTCATGAGAGCCAGTTTCATCATAGCGCTTGATGGTTTTTGCGACTGCACTGGAAGAAACTTTCAAAGTTCTTGAAATATTCTGTATTGACGGACTCTCTAAAAGAGAGTGAATGTGGACCAGCAGACCAGCGTGATCATTACCTCAGGTTAGGGCCCAGCACTGAAGAGAAAAGGATGTTTCATATTGTGTGGACTGGAGTATCAACTTCCTCGTAACTGGAGCCTCACTTCACAAGAACTTGGGAATCTTGCCTGTTTCTGGAAATGTATTACTTTATTTTTCTGATTCAAGTCATCAGTAAAGGTATTATTAAAGAGGGAAGCAGCAGCTTCCTAATTTTGTGCTTTGGGGACTGGCAGAATGTGACTGGCAGAATGGGTGTTCTATGTGGAGGATGAGGGTTGCAGTAGGTATCTCAGATTGGGGGAGTGAGGCCTAATAGCGTTTTATAAATAAGCATCAACCAGTTGGTCTTGCTTCACGTATACAGAGATGGACCGTTTACAGAGAAGTATAGAGTGCATTGATGTGTCCTACAAGGAGCATTGGTGGCAAATCTGACGGACAAATAGTTAAGAACATCTGGCCGCTCAAGAGCACCCTTACCTGCTGATCTATAAATTACATCTACCTAATCTAGCATGGGTAGGATGGTCATCTGAATTAGGGTTAGTTTGGCATCTGGGGTGAAAGAATAGCGATTACGATAGAGGAAACCAAGTCTATACTCCCAAGTTCTTGTATGAGGTGAGGGGGGCATTCTTCTTCCGAACCACATGACCTTTGTTTTGGAGGTGTTCAGAACAAGGTTAAGATACAGAAGATGAAACTGAAGGCTGTTGGGTCAGTTACCCTGCTTGACAACACATAGGCTCTATAGGCTAGATGCCATACATATTCTTCCTCTAGACATAAACAACCTGGTCCAGATATCCAACAATCACTTTTCCACTCTGTCTTTATTTCTCTGCCAATCTGCTTCTGTCTGTCTGCCCTGATAATGATCCCATGGAGATTAACATAAACAAGTGGTGGTTACCAGTGAAATCACTGTTTTGGCATATCATATCCAATGTTCTTCCAAACAGTGCTAAATATACAATCACAACGTAGCCTACTAAAAAGTACTGTTTATCGGGGGGCGCACAATTGGCCCAGCGTCGTCCGGGTTAGGGTTTGGCCGGGGTAGGCCGTCATTGTAAATAAGAATTTGTTCTTAACTGACTTGCCTAGTTAAATAAAGTTTCAATAAATAAAATAAAATATAATTAGTGTAGACAGAATTTAGAATTGATCTATATACTGTAAGCACAAACTCAGAACACATAGTATTGATCTATTGCAGTTAATAGCCCACATAAACATAGACAGACTCAAATATAAACTCCCCTGAACTGCGTGCGACCATTGTTTTCACAGCTTCCAGCACCCCCTGTTGCAGTGGGTTGTGAGGCTACATTCCTGCGGCATATTTCTCCTGACCCCTCAGGCTATCAGCTCTTTATGCCTGCACTCCAGCAGTGTTCCAGCTATCCCCTGCTACTGGACCCCAATGTCTGCTTCTGAAGTTTGGGCAACAAAAACCCCAGTAGTATTTGCACAGTAGCATAAACATTAGACATGGGGGCAGGCAGCAAACAAATGCATAAACGTTCAACATGCTGGTTTGAATCTAGCCTTCCCCTGCCATTCAAAAATGGTGTCTCAATAGTGTAGTCTCCCACTTAAGACCACTCTTGGCAGCTGTGCTCTTAATCTTGGCTTCAGACAATGATCTCGGGGGAGACAGATGTCAATGTATATCATAGATCATTGTCTTCTGACAGGTGGCGTCATTCTAATGTGAATCACAGCATTTACTCAGTGATGAGCAGCCAGAAAGCTCCAGCATAAGCCTCACTCAAGCCAAACTCCATTGAACCAAAGTGCCATTGTGGAAACAGTGTGAGGATTTCCATTTGAAATAAGACAGACTTGGCTCCTTGTAGCCTGCTGTGCCCAGTATCAGGGTATCACCCTCTCCATTACTACAACAAGCATTGTGGTGAAAGGCGGTAGGAAGAGAGAGCTGCCACGCTAAACATATTTTGAGGCAGCTGGTTTCCTTAAAGTCATATTGGATGTATACAACATGATCTGATGGCTATCTCATGCCAACATGGTCTAACCTATCATTTCACATTAATTGGATTCCAGTTAGAACTGCCAGCCACAAAGCTGAAAATGATTTAGAACGCTCCTCTGACCAGAGAATCCCCAGAGACACCTTTCTTACATGCTAACTGTATGAGCAAGATGGAAAGCCATCTGTTGTCAAGTCAACGGGAGATGCTGTTTGTGTGTAAATGACAGGTACAGAGATTGAAAAGGGATAGGTTAAGTGAGTTGGCTTCTAAAGAGCTTTTTGTTTGACTCAGTTCTCTGTCCCGGTAAGGAAAACATGATGGTGCTGCCAGGAAGATCAGACTGATTTTTTAACCAATATACACAGACTATACCAAACATTAGGAAAACCTTCTTAATATTGAGTTGCACCCTCCCCTTTTGCACTCAGAACAGCCTTAATTTGTCGGGCATGGATTCTACAAGGTGTCGAAAGCGTTCCACAGGGAAGCTAGCCCATGTTGACTCCAATGCTTCCCATAGTTGTGTCAAGTTGGTTGGATGTCCTTTGGCGGATGGACCAATATGATATCCGTGGCAGTTCTTTTATTTACCCCTTTTTCTCCCCAATTTTATGGTATCCAATTGGTAGCTACAGTATTGTCCCAACGCCGCAAACCCTGTATGGACTCAGAAGAGGCGAAGGTCGAGAGCCGTGCGTCCTCCGAAACACAACCAAGCCATGCCGCACTGCTTCTTGACACAATACCAGCTTAACCTGGAAGCCAGCCACACCAATGTGTATGAGGAAACACCGTACACCTGGCGACTGTGTCAGCGTGGTCACGGCCGGCTGTGACAGAGCCTTGACTCGAACCAGGATCTCTAGTGGCACAGCTAGCACTGTGATGCAGTGCCTTAGACCACTGCGCCACTCGGGTGCCCTTGCGTTGCAGTTCTTGACACAAACCGGTGCATCTGGCACCTACTACCATACCCTGTTCAAAGGCACTTAAATAATGTGTCTTCACACTTTGAATAGCACACATACACAATCCTTGTCTAAATTGTCTCAAGGCTTAAAAATCCTTCTTTAACCTTCCCTTCATCTACACTGATTGAAGTGGATTTAACAAGTGACATCCATAAGGGATCATAGCCTTCACCTGTATTCACATGGTCAGTTTATGTCCTGAAAAGAGCAGGTGTTCATAATGTTTTGTATACTAAGTGTATGCTACCTTGTACACACACACACACACACAAACAGACACAAACAACTTCTCTCCAAATTGTGTCAGATGCAAAGCAAAGCTTGTAGTATTGTATGAACATGGTGTTAGAAAGACCAAGCCAAACATAAACTCTTCATAATGCACCTGGAGAAAACTCTGGGCATAACCTAGACATTCTCATCAGGCCTTCCTCCCAAATCTAATTTTCAGGGGCAGGCAGCATGCCAGATGCTTTGCTCTGGAAGTGTGCTAACTCACCCCAGTCTGGTCCCTGCTACAAGCTGAACTCTGACTCCTTTTCTGTCCATAAGTATACAAAAAGGCCCGCCACTGCTTACCTAGGCCTCGTCGGTGTCCCAACCCATAAGGCAAGCCATTATTCCAACACAAATACCTGAGACCCAAAGGAACAGGAGTTTCTGATTATCACACATCATACGTTACAGGACATAATCGCTTGTGTTTTCTTCTTGGCAGCCTGCAATCTTCAGTGGGAAAGGAAGTATTTTTCTCTTCATTCTTTTTTACCGACAAGAATATGGCAGAGCCGGCTGGACCACAGAATGGGCTGTGCCAAATCTCAGGAGGAGATACCAGCTCAAGGAGAGACAGAGAGGGAGAGTGACGCAGCTCAAGGTTGATGCATAAACATGTAGCCTATTTAAGTGGTCGTGGGGTATTTGGGTAACACTACTTAAAGCCAACTGGTTGTTTAAGTTTTTGACTTGAAAACATGAGATAAAATAAAAGAACCTGATAGAATTAGCTATTTTTATGTACTGCATGTTTTCAGACTAAGCACTTTATTATTCATTCCTTGACTATTACAGATCTGTATATCTATAAAGGCCTACATACAGTTGAAGTCAGAAGTTTACATACACTTAGGTTGAAGTCATTAAAACTCATTTTTTCAACCACTCGCATTTCTTGTTAGCAAACCATAGTTTTGGCAAGTCGGTTAGGACATTTACTTTGTGCATGACACAAGTAATTTTTTGCATGGTTTGCAGACAGATTATTTCACTTATCATTCACTGTATCACAATTCCAGTTGGTCAGAAGTTTACATACACTAAGTTGACTGCCTTTAAACAGCTTGGAAAATTCCAGAAAATGATGTCATTGCTTTGGAAAATTCTCATAGGCTAATTGACATCATTTGAGTCAATTGGAGGTGTACCTGTGGATGTATTTCAAGGCCTACCTTCAAACTCAGTGTCTCTTTGCTTGACATCATGAGAAAATCTAAATAAATAATTGTAGACCTCCACAAGTCTGGTTCATCCTTGGGAGCAATTTCCAAATGCCTGAAGGTACCACGTTCATCTTTACAAACTATAGTACGCAAGTATAAACGCCATGGGATCACGCAGCCGTCATACCGCTCAGGAAGGAGACGTTCTGTCTCCTAGAGATTAACGTACTTTAGTGTGAAAAGTGCAAATCAATCCCAGAACAACAGCAAAGGACCTTGTGAAGATGCTGGAGGAAACAGCTACAAAAGTATCTATATCCACAGTAAAACGAGTCCGATATCGACATAACCTGAAAAGCTGCTCAGAAAGGAAGAAGCCACTGCTCCAAAACATCCAGAAAAAAGCCAGACTACGGTTTGCAACTGCACATGGGGACAAAGATCAAACTTTTTGGAGAAATGTCCTCTGGTCTGATGAAACAAAAATATAACTTTTTGGCCATAATGACCATTGTTATGATTGGAGGAAAAGGGGGAGGCTTGCAAGCTGAAAAACACCATCCCAACTGTGAAGCACAGGGGTGGCAGCATCATGATGTGGGCTTGCAAGCTGAAAAACACCATCCCAACTGTGAAGCACAGGGGTGGCAGCATCATGATGTGGGGGTGCTTTGCTGCAGGAGGGACTGGTGCACTTCACAAAATAGATGGCATCATGAGGAAAGAAAATAACGTTGATATATTGAAGCAACATCAAGACATCAGTCAGGAAGTTAAAGCTTGGTCGCAAATGGGTCTTCCAAATGGACAATGACCCCAAGCATACATTCAAAGTTGTGGCAAAGTGGTTTAAGGACAACAAAGTCAAGGTATTGGAGTGGCCATCACAAAGCCCTGACGTCAATCCTATAGAAAATTTGTGGGCAGAACTGAAAAAGCGTGTACGAGCAAGGAGGCGTGTACGAGCAAGGAGGCCTACAAACCTGACTCAGTTACACCAGCTCTGTCAGGAGGAATGGGCCAAATTCACCCAACTTATTGTGGGAACCTTGTGGAAGGCTACCCGAAACATTTGACCCAAGTTAAACAATTTAAAGGCAATGTTAAAAAAAACGAACTGAGAATGTTAAAAAAAACGAATTGAGTGTATGTAAACTTCTGACCCACTGGGAATGTGATTAATTAAATAAAATATGAAATAAATCACTCTCTCTACTATTATTCTGGCATTTCACATTCTTAAAATAAAGTGGTGATCCTAACTGACCTAAGACAGGGAATTTTTACTAGGATTAAATGTCAGGAATTATGAAAAACTGAGTTTAAATGTATTTGGCTAAGGTGTATGCAAACTTCCAACTTCAACTGTATCACTAAGCACTATTTGCTTGAGGAAATGTTAAAGATAGCACGATTAAGATTAGACAGAGCAGTTACCAATGTTTCTACATTTTGGTCTCTACAACACATAGGACATAGGAAAAAGCCCCACAGAGAAGGGAAATTACAGACAAGTAGAGAAACAAGACAAAAACATCCTGTGAAAAGGCTCTATCTGAAATAAGAGCTGGAATGCCCCCCAGAAAAAAAATACAATTGCTTGTTATTCAAGCCATTAACCTTTAACGTTGCGAGCGGAGTGGGAAGGTTACAGGGGGAGTCCTATCTCGGCCTAGGATGTTTTCACAGGTCGTCTCGAACATGCACCTCTCCCATGCTGAGGCAGTGTTTTCACTGCACTTCGCAATGTGCCATGCTCCCACCCTGGAATCAGCCTAACCCATCACTGGACAGCAGAGTACCATGAAGCAGAGGCAGCTATTTGGGAATCAATGCTTATCATGGTGGTAAATGAATTCAGTAATTCTAATGTATGAACATAAAAAGCGGGTCAACTGTGGGTCAAGAAGGTTGTAGAGATCTATGAAAACCTTCATAGATCACTTAAAGCTTGACAAATCTCCATGTTATAGACATTACACTACAACTTCACTTCTACAGTATTACTTGAATCAAAGTGAGGACTCACCTGCAGCTCAGGATCCCTCTTCATCATCTCCAGGATGAGGTAGCAGCCAATGGAGTGGCCCACCAGGACCAGGCGAGAGTCCCTGGGAACGTGCTCCGTGAGGAAGGCCAGCTTGTGCTCAATCTGCCCGTTCAAACCAAACACGTCCCCCGCTGCCATCACTGTTGGGTCTACAAAGATCAAGGTTCATCATTAGTATTCAGTATTATATCAGTATGACATCTATTTCACCATCACCCAAATCATTCTGATCAAGGACATGAGCCAGCATCATTCATCAATGTCTCTGTACACAAGATAGTCTTTATTTACATTTGGCACATGGATCACCCCAACATAGGCCCAGGGACATCATGTTACGGTAATGTTCACTGTTTCATTCACTGATGTCCTCTCATTAGTAGTACTCAGGACCCTTTGACAACAAAATTAAAACAAGAACATCCAAAGGGCAATCGAAGTTAGGAAGTACTCTAGAAACATCTTGATTTCATTTCTGTAATCTTGTTGGAAATATATTTAACGATATTTTATCATATAATGCTGAAAATCTAGTGAGAGAACAAAACTTTGAAGGAAGCGGTTAACAATTCCCTACCTGTGCAGAGCAGTCAAATCCAAGACAATGTTATGATTAGAGGGTATGAGAAAAGGAGATGGAGAGATGATGAAAGAGAAGGTAAGAAAGACTGAAAGGAAGAATACAAAGTGTCTATGGTGATTTAGCGGGCGGGAAAAGACAAATTCAAAATTAATTTCAGAACGAAAAAAATCAATCCGCATAGAATTTAACATAATTGGTGAGGGACTTGATGTTTGATTCTTTCAGAGTGGAATTTGGAGCAGCCGTTCTGTACAGACAGCATAAGGATCGGGTGGGGAAGGTTGTGGGGGTTGGGGATATGCTTACTGTATAATGGAAAAAACAAAATGAGTGCAAATTGTGATTAATGGATCAATAAAGAATAACATATGGCAAAGACAAATTCCCCCACACAACATAATGATCCTCTTGGCAAGAGAAAGAACATCCCAGGCTGGGGCGGCCCGTTAAGCGATTAAAGCCTTCTCACAAATGTGCAATAAATGTGTGCTGCATTTTTTCTTCTAGGGAAAAGGTAACTGATTTCCTATGTGTCAAAAGAAACCTAACTTGTGGTGTTACTGATTGCAACATGGGAGGTGTAGGCTCTTTTTTTTGGTACTCTCTCCTCTGTAATTGGGTGTGGTTGCACCATTAATGAAGCTGACGAGGATACGGAGAAAGAGATGAGAAGGAGATTAGCAACAGCCTAGGTCCTGTACTGTGCATACTTCCTCTCAGAATACAAACTTCCTTCTCAAAAGGGTTTGTGAAGCTGGGTTCAACATCTGTACCACAGTGGTAGCCCACACTTGTCGACCTTGCATAAAAAAACGAGCGTTCAGGAAACAAGATAAAGTGAAGGTTGTCTTGAAATTATTTGATCCGATTGAAAAGCTGGGCATCAGACCAAAATGTCATAAAGTGGTGGTAAACAAAAAGGTTTAAGTCATTATTGCAAATTTCGACTATTTTGTGCCATTTGTCTCCAACACTTATTTCAAAAGATATGCTCAAACAATCAACCAACCAATATCCATGGCAAAAATCACATGGAGTTGTAGACGTGACCGACGATAGCGGTGGGAGCATAATTGGAATCAGAAAGTCTCCATAAAAACCTCTCGTGATATTAGACCTTGGCTGGTGTAGCATTTTTTGGGGGGGATTACATTTTCTGAATGCGTGTTTTAGTACTCTGGACATTAATAGTGTGCAATTTAGCCATATCAAAGTGAGAAAGTTGCTGGTGAAAAGTAGCGTTGCAAACTCATTCTGACAAAATGAATGAGATCTGAGGCCCCTGGAGGATCCCGTGACCCAGGAATGGATTATTGATGCTGGCACAGGGAGAATGTTCCCTGTGTTTGCATTAACAGATATTTTTACAGTCATCAAAACCATCAAGTAAAACTTGCCTTGCCACAGGAACACTTCTACCACTGGAAGATTTGGAATAGAACCTTAAATGCTGCACTTTTTTTTATTACTCTTGTTTGTTTTTCCAAAACTGGAAAACTTTTTTTCAACTTCATCAAGTATGCATTAGCTGTTAATAATAATAACTGCCAGTCTTTAATTTGCACAAGTCACTGGAAAGTCAGAGGAGGCCCAATCAATGCTGTATGGGTTTCTCTGTATCGGCGAGGCCTTTCCTTGGACGTCCCAGAGGTTTTAGAAGCTGCTGCTCTACGATGCCACCCTATCCCTTAGCAAACTGAATGCTCTTTGACAAGTTGTAAATCAATGGCAAGCATTCAAGGGGTTGACCAGGGTGGTAAATCCCCAAAGGCTTGGATTGAAGCCGCAAGAAGAGAGGTGAAAAGGAAGCTGATATGTCAGACATGTTTGTGTTTCCATGTTGGATGTGGGTAATAGTCGAGTGGATATGGAAAGTGCCATCCTAAGAATGAACACCTAGTTAGTAATGCTGGAATAATACTGCATGATAACCACATGAGCGTGCAGGTCTAGCCTGGCTATCATAGCCACAAGCAGATAAATTATTTAGTAGTATTTACAGTAAATCCTAATCAGAGTGAGCAGATTTCCTTGGATAAGGGCATCTCACCAAATGGAAAGACGTGATGAAGGACTATTGAGATGAACACAGGACTTGCTGCTAGACAATTTGAGCCTTTCTCTGGTCTTAATCAGGGCCGTTGTTGAGGTTTTGGGATAAAAGATGAGTCCTTCCCTGCCCATCTTGAGATAGGGCTGCTGCTCATTGTCACCCCCTAGAACACCAGGCTGAACAGAGTGGTTTTCATTTATTCTCTCTGATGATCGGATGACATGCTACGAATTGGCAGGGTTGTCTGATTTTATTTTTACTGTATCTATTGACTATCTCCAGACTTTGCCTTGTGTGTTCCATGAATCATTTATGAGTTGGAAGTTTCGACAAGTGTGTGCCATGTGTTCACAATAAAAGAGGAACTGTTCAATGCTTCACTTTGTTACATGAATGTCTATTTAATCTAGACTAACTCTACCAAACCTCTGGACAATACTAAGTATTACATCATTATTTCTCATTATAATAAAATATATATATTGTGTCATGACCATAATCATCTGACATCTGCAAATTCAACATTGGAATCTATATGGTCAAAATAGGTTGTCTGATTACGTGACTTTGTCATGTCTGTCTCCAGGCTTTTGAGCTACGTAAAGAGAAGCCTGGAAATCAAGAATTCCGTCAAGTTATCATCAGAACTCACGCTAGTTATCGCACATCCAAATGAGTCTACCTACCAGGGTACACTTTGACAGAATGTTAACTTACACCTACACACTTATCTGTCCTTTACAAACCCACAAGATGGATATATTTGTCCTTTGTCCTTCTCAAGGTGGACAGATCCAAACTATATCGTCCAATGTATCTCATGAGTCCTCAGAGAAGGGATTTAACTTACTACATGTGAGGGCTTGGTAATGTCTTTCCCATGTATCAGGCACAATAAAAACGTCCTCACTGCTTTATGAATGAATATTACAGGGCTCATATGGTGGTGCTGGCTAGAGAGGGAGAGGCCCCTTGGCTCAGTCTAACTCGTCCAGCTCAGCTAACATTCCTCTTCTCCTGCGCCATCCTTAGCATCGTCTTTTGTATTGGAGAGTGAGCTAACAAGGACCTGCCCATTTCAAAGCTAGCTAATCAGTCATTAGTGGTCAGGAGATGTACTGTTGATGTGAATAAGTGGAAGTGGATCATTGTGGATACACCAGCAATAAGGACTCATAGAAAGTCCAGCTGCACAAAGCACTCTCAATAAGAGATATGAATTAGTTATGTACCTTCAATCATATCCATAGTATCAGGAGGCACACAGTGTCCAGCATGGCTCACTGCCCACACAGGGTAGCGCCGCCCCAATGTCTGGTGAAGCGTCTGCATGAAGGTCTTGTAGAAGCCAACCACACCTGGGTTACCTGCAAAGATGCCAAAAACACTATAAACATCATAAAGTGCTCTGCAAATGTAACACCACATGATTAAAAACTAGGGATGTAGCGATTCACAGATTCACAAGTTGGGGCGGCAGGTAGCCTAGTGGTTAGAGCGTTGGACTAGTAACCGAAAGGTTGCAAGATTGAATCCCCGAGCTGACATGGTAAAAATCTGTTATTTTGCCCCTGAACAAGGAAGTTAACCCACTGTTCCTAGGCTGTCATTGAAAATAAGAATTTGTGCTTAACTGACTTGCCTAGTTAAATAAAGATAAAATACACAACAACAAAAAAGATACGAATGCATCTGTCTGTGGACCACAAACCGCAGTGTTGGATACATAGGCTACCTTGCCCTCCCCTAATCTGATAGTGGTAGCGGGTTGGTAGATGCCTAGTCTCCATTATGGGTCAGATCAGGTGCCTACAGTACATACATAATTACTTACACACAAACCGCACACACACACACACACACACAAGTCAGCTCAGAGGCTCAGCTCATGAGCTACAACAGCAGCAGATTTTTTATTTAGAATGGAAAATGAATGTGTTTATGAAACAAATGTTAGTGCATCAAATCGTATCGCACAGAATCACTTTGATTCATTCTCTAATCAAACCGAATCGTTTTATACTCAAACATATCATTCCTGTATTGTATCAGAGCCCATGTCTCCAGATTTGTATCAAATCATCTTGAAAGGGAAAGATGCACATCCATAACAAAAACATAAACTACACTTTATGGAGGTAGGCTACATGACTAAATGCTATAAAACATATATTGACAGCCAACCGTACCAACTTCTTAGTATGTTAATCATTTTCTTCTCTACTCTTGAAGATGTCACGCATGACAACAAAGTGTTGGCCATGTAATGGCTGTCATTCCCTGGCCTTTGCCATCAATCTCATCAGCCCCCATACAGCAGCATGTCATAGGTAGCACTGTCAGCTCAGCTGCTAGCTAGGAACTTTATTTAGCTCATGGTACTGATATCTTTACACAGAACAAAGAGGGACTTTTATTCCATAGGTAAAAAAAGAGAGTTTATCCTGGGTGGGGGTTTATTTCGGACTATCAGGGTGCGATAAAAGTGTAAAGAAAACTGTATAGCAGCTGCTAAAGAACAATGGCTACTCTGTGTGGTCTGTCTTTTTTTGTCCAACAGGACAAATGTTCGTCAATGTTTTGTATAGTGCTTGTTTGAGTTGCTTGTAGGCATATATATGATATTTTGATGTATACTGTAAGCGTGAGTGCGTATTATCCGGATGTGTGTTAACTGCATTATTTTGGAATTTTTTGTTATGATGATTTTGCCTGTAAGTGTCATTTCATGAGCGTTCAATGTATAACAGCCCCCGTGAGAGGGTGCTGACAGAGAGAGCCACAGATGCAATCTTTGGAAGAACACTCCCATTAGGAGTGTTACAACAACACATAGACAATCATCGTTCAATAACATGCCACATTTAGGCTAAAGCATGTGGAACAATTAGCTAAAGCAATCTAACACTTTGGATAAAATTCACCTGGATGGTGTGTTTGTTAAAATGGTGTTGAGTTGTTTGTTGGTAGGATAGTTCTTATGCCACTGTTAAAAATTGAATGTTGGAACATTTCTTGGTGGGAGAAAATACAGTCAATGAGTGAACACATTGCTTCTGTTACATTCATTTTTGTCTATTATCCCCAAAATACATCCAATTAGTTTTATGAATATTGGGTGTGTATAAAACACATACGAAATAACTGGCAACACGCAGACCCCATACTTTTCCCCCTGGTATGTCTTCAGGACGAAGTAAAGCCATTGCAACACACAGATGTGAATCTAGATGTTTTTGTATTGCATTCTGAAAGCAGCTAACCACATGCTCCCATCAAGCTAACAAGCTAATAAGTAACAATCACACAGTTAATATCAGCAAAATAATTAACTTGTCTTATTTTGCCTGGCAGAAGGACTTGGATTCCTTGTGAAAGCTGATGCAATCTTGAAACCATCCTAAACATTTAGGATAGGAGTTCAACTCTATTCTTCTAAGGTGGGTGACGGCAACCATAAAGTACATGGACCTACCATAGATGAGACTTTTGTGGGAAATAATGATAAACAGTGGTTTGAGGGTGAGGGATATGGGATAAAACCTGTAGTCGGAGTCTGAACTCTCACTACAGTTCAGAACACTTGCCGCAGTTCTCGGTAGTGTTTTCATATTTTCATTCACATATCCTGAGTCATTAATCAAGAGCCAAATGCAGCTGAAGATGTTGCACAACACTTTGTGTGAGAGCAAGCAAGCTTCTCTGCTGAGCCAAGTGTACAAAAATAAATATGGGAGGCAAATAGACTTAGAAGAGTACAGATATAGTGCCTTCAGAAATAATTAATACCCCTAGACTTATTCCACATTTTGTGTTACAGCCTGAATTCAAAATGGATTAAATCAATAAAAATCTCACCCATCTACACACACCATAATGACAAAGTGAAAACATGTTTTTAGACATTTCGGCAAATGTATTGAAAATTAAATGTAGAAATATCTCATTTACATAAGTTCACACCCCTGAGTCAATAATTTGCAGAAGCACCTTTGACAGCAATTTCAGCTGCAAGTCTTTCTGGGTAAGTCGCTAAGAGCTTTCCACACCTGAATTGTGCAACATTTGCCCATTATTATTTTCAAAATTCTTCAAACGTTTTCAAATTGGTTGCTAATCACTGCTAGACAACCATTTTAAGGTGTTGCCATAGATTTTTTTCAAGCAGATTTAGGTCAAAACTGTAACTTACCCACTCAGGAACATTCACTGTCTTCTTGGTAAGCAACTTGGCCTTGTGTTTTATGTTATTGTCCTGCTGAAAGGTGAATTCATCTCCCAGTGTCTGGTGGAAATCAGACTGAACCAAATTTTCCTCTAGGATTTTTTCTGTGATTACCTCCATTCCATTTATTTTTTATCCGGGAGGTGCCCTTCTTTGCAAGGCATTGGAAAACCTCCCTGGAATTTGTGATTGAATCTGTGTTTAAAATTCACTGCTTGACTGAGGGACCTTATGGATAATTGTATGTGTGAGGTACAGAAATGAGGCAGTCATTCAAAAACCACGTTAAACACTATTATTGCACACAGAGAGTCCATGCAACTTATTATGTGACTTGTACACATTTTTTCTCCTGAATTTATTTAGGCTTGCCATAGCAAAGGGGCTGAATACTTATTGACTCAAGATATTTCAGCTTTCAATTTTTTATGAATTTGTAAAAAATTTGAAGAACCTAATTCCACTTTGACGTTAAGGGGTATTGTGTGTAGGCCAGTGACTGAAAAGTTGTATTTAAGAAATTGTAAATTGAGGCTCTAACACAACAAAATGTTGAAAAAGTCAAGGGATGTGAATACTTTCTGAAGGCACTGTATTTATGAAGCACAAGTTATTAGAAGGACAATTCCCCTAGAAATAGTTCAGGGAGGTGGAAACTTATTCAGTCTTATTCATTTCATTGACAGGAGTAAGCCTAGGTTGTGATGATCAGTGAAAAAACAACTCATTTGAATCTCATGAAAGCTCATGCCTCCACTGTAGTAGATTCAGTTAGAATGGACACCATCACTTTGTTTTGACCTTCTTGAACGTGAAATCCAACTTTCCCCTTTAACCGACCATGACAGATAAGGCCCCCTCTTTTCTCTCATCGCTGGGCAACCTTTCTCCATATCTGCCAGGCTCCCGCAGTTGAACATTGTGTTGACTCTCTCCTGCTCTCCACAAGCTGAGTAAACAGTCAACTCCCTCTTTCTCCCAGACAGTGGGGAGTGTGCAGGGGATGGGCTTTCCTTAAATGCAGCACCCTTTTCTAGACTCCATCCACAGCCCCTCCTAGCCTACTGATTAAATACATTTGTATGTTTTTATTCACGCTGGGTTTCTAAATCTCTCCCAGATGGCCCCAGACATGCTCAAGAAGCAGGTTTTCAGAAACCTAGCCCATACCAGAGATGTGCCATTGGAAATGACAGTGCTATTTTTGCTAGGCACCACAACAGACGCCCCCATTATCCCGCTTGTGGCTTGCACTCCCAAGAGAAGTAATGAAGGCCCCCTGAATCCCACTGTCACACAGCTTGAATAAGTTTGAACTCGGGGCAAGTGTAGAAAAGAAAACAGCTTTATACTGTAGCAGTCTGGGACCACACCTCAGACCGCGCTTTTGCAAAATGTAGACAGGTACCCGAATCTGAACACATAATTGGGATGTGAACAGATTAACTTTCAACTGATTCTTGGTCTTTATGAACATAAGCTTCAGTTTGAGTTTTGGGCCCAACATCTGTCTCTATCAGCAAAGCCGAGTTTGGAATGTGAATCGCTGGAGGTTACATCTGTCTGGTGTTCACAGCCAATTGATGGACCAGGGGCGGATTACGTGGGTTCTATGTTGCGACGAGTGTACCTCTCACTCAAGAGAGGTCATGAATGAGATTGCAGAAGTCCCCTTTTGTGAAAAAATAAGACAAAAACAAATGGATAGAACAAATGACATTAGTACACAATGTTAAGTCTGTGGGCTGAAAGAGAGACAGAGCACATAGTAAGAAACCTGAACTAACAATGGGTTACAAATGAGTTGATGGAGAGAGATGGCTGAGGTCTCACAGAATCATGAGTCAGTGGTTGAGAGGGAAAAGCCTGAATACTTAACTCCACAATAAGACTCTTAAACACCTGAGTACTGAATAATCCATGACAGAGGTATTGAGGTAGTGGGAGCAAAGAGGGTTTCCGTTTGTGGTACTCAGGTACTGTAGGTAAAGCACAACATCAGGACGAAATTCAGATGTCATTGTTTTCGATGAGACAGCGATGGGAAATTCCGACGAAGTTACACCATCTACCGCAACAGCAAAGGCCACACCAGATGTTGGCTAGCCATTAAACAAGTCATAACTAATTTAGACTACAATGAGGACTTCACAAGCACACTGTACCCAAATGCACCTAAAGAAATTGGGAAATGTAAAACTATTTTTGATTTCAGCAACTGGTACCAAAAATGTAACTGATACAATAAATATTACAGACTACAGGGAGGTAAAGGATATACAGGGAGATGAAGGATAAGCAGCACGCTACTCTTCACTGGTTAGGCCATTCTTCATAACTGTCTGTGACGACGCTGCACATTGCAGGAAAGGGGTCTTGACTTGACAGTCATCATTCACTCTCTCTTTATTACTAAATCTCCTCTCACACCCTGCTCTCTTGGGGTTCTCACAGATGGCCTTCTTAAAATGTATTTTAAATACATAATTCTAACTCTTGACAAAAAAAGGGAAAGAAAAACTTGAAAGGGTTAGCAGCCAGTAAGTAATGTAATGTCTTACTACATATAAATAATATCTGTTTATTTAACCAGTCAGAGTGAACTACATGCTCCTTAAGTCTGCAGGGTCAACCCAGACAAATTATGAGGCTATAATGGTATTTCATTCAGCCTAAGGAAGAAGGTGTTTACTTTATAATGCTTTAAAGAGATCTGTGGGTCAAAGTATCAAATACCAGGGGAGGTCCTGCATCTGTTCAAACTGCAGACAATGGGTAGAGAGAGAGCTGTCAGGCTTGAATCCACACTTTAATATGTTTCCCTTCCCCAACTAGCACTCTGTGACAGTAACACCACTCCCTCTATAGGAGGAACGAAGCAGACAGCCTATAGAAGGAAAGAAAGTCAGAAGTCTTCTTGATTAGGGAATAAGTTAGTAAGAGCTTAAAGTTAGTAAAACAGTTATTTCATTATTATTATTATTATTATTATTATATGTTACATTGTTGGAAATATCCATTATTTAATCAAATATTCTTTGTTTATAAGATATAATAACTCAATAAAAGTACATTCTTATTGTTTTAGTGTGTCTGTCGCTTTAAAGCTGTAATATGTAAATATTTGGGCGACCCAACCAAATTCACATAGACATGAGTTATAGATCTGTCATTCTCATTGAAAGCAAGTCTAAGAAGTGATACATCTGTTCTATGGGCACTATTTCTATGCTTCCCATTCTAAAGTTGAGGTTTTGCGTCTTTTACTTTCAGTTTTGTACACCAGCTACTGATATTTTTGGTTATGGAAAGTATATTTCACAGCGGTTTAGATGGTACAATGACTACACTATACTTGCTTGCTTTGTCACATAAACTGAAATTATGCGATCAATTAAAATTTTAGCAACCAGGAAATGGTAGAGCAATTTCTGAATAGTGCACCTTTAACGGAATACACTGTTAGCCACAGTTCAGGTCCAAAATATATATATAGCAGACACTGGCAATAAGAGAGTGACACATGATGATGCACTATTAATGTAGTGACATACTGTAACTACCTTAATGTGAGTCTGACTCATTACACAATAGTCCATTGGGTATCTATTAGGCCTAATTCTTTAAATACAGATGTCTCGTGACCAAATGTATCAGTTTTTGAAGAGGACAACTCCTGAATCCCTATAAGCTTGAGTAATTCAAGGAAAAGTCAAACCAACCCCTCCCAGTCTTTCCCACTTGTTATCTTTCCTCCCTTCTTCCCTCACCAGAAAGGGCGCTTTTCTAGTGCCTATAAATTTGGGCCTGCTGAGCTGAACACTGTGCAGACCTCCCTCCCTAGCGTCTTTGACCTCTCGGCTTGGTGCCAGAAGTACCGCAGCAATGACGTAGTCCCGCACCTGCAGTGCACTTAGAGCTTCCACTGCACTTCCAAAGATTGAGTTATACTTCCAAAAACACATTTGCCTTGTAGGCTTATTCTGCAAAAATCAAGCAGTTTAAGTTATCAATGAGCAGTGGTAAATCTTAGACTTCAGTCACTGCACCTTAAAATATGTATTTTAACTCACTTTAATCACGGTGGTATTACAGGGGCACAATTCAAACGCTTATCGAATAGTAACATGCCTGGTACCTCTAATAGCATTGTGGCATGTGGATTGAGGGCTAGCACTGGAATGTCAGCCCAAGTTATTGGTTTAGCTTTTTTCATACATTGCTGAAATATTTGGTGGAATGATTTTGGAATGTAACCTGGAGGTAACATTTGATTGCCATTCCCTCCCTTGATCTTGCTGACCTTTTTAACTCTCCTCCATCTGTTGAGAATGGAGGGATGCCTGGAGGGAGGTTGGAGGGATATATTGATGGAGGGTGGCCGATGAGGGTGGCCTATGTATCAAGTAGGCTATCCTATCTATTTACCCTTCAGGCTAAAGAGAGCTGCTCTTGGTTACTTTTTTTATCAGTTTTATTTAATTAAACTTTATTGATCCTCAGGAGGAAATCAAGACGTCAGAGGCTCACACACAACACAATCACACAGAATATAGAACATTCGCCTACACATTACACAACATATTAGGTGCTGGTATTAAAAGTTTTCAAACTTTTTACGAACAAATTTTCATGTAAAAATTTTAAGGAATATACACTACATGACCAAAGGTACGTGGATACCTGCTCGTCAAACCTATAATTCCAAAATCATGGGCATTAATATGGAGCTGCCCCCCCCTTTGCTGCTATAACAGCCTCCACTCATCTGGGAAGTCTTTCAACAAGATCAAAATCAAATGTTTTATTGGTTACATACCCATATTTAGCAGATGTTATTGCGGGTGCATGTTGGAATGCTTGTTGGATTTCGGAACATTATGTTAGAACAATGCTGAGGGGACTTGCTTCAATTCAGCCACAAGAGCATTAGTGAGGTCGGGCACTGATGTTGGGCGATTAGGCCTTGTTCGCAGTCGGCGTTTCAATTCATCCCAAAGAAATTGGATGGGGTTCAGGTCAGGGTTCTGTATATGCCAGTCAAGTTCTTCCACACCGATCTCAACAAACCATTGGACCTTGCATTGTGTACGGGGCATTGTCATGCTGAAACAGGAAAGGGATTTCCCCAAACTGTTGCCACAAAGATGGAAGCAAAGAATCGTCTAGAATGTCATTGTATACTGTAGCATAAAGATTTCCCTTCACTGGAACTAAGGGGTCTGAAAAACAGCCCCAGACCATTATTCCTCCTCAACCAAACTTTACAAATCAAATCAAATGTTATTGGTCACATACACATATTTAGCTGATGTTATTGCGGGTGTAGCGAAATGCTTGTGTTCCTAGCTCCAACAGTGCAGTAATATCTAACAATTCACAACAATACACAAATCTAAAAGTAAAAGAACGGAAAAAATATATAAATATTAGGAGTTGCAAAATCGGAGTGGCATTGACTAAAATACAGTAGAATAGAAAATAGTATATACAGTTGAAGTCGGAAGCTTACATACACCTTAGCCAAATACATTCAAACACAGATTTTCACAATTCCTGACATGTAATCCTAGTAAAAAATTCCCTGTCTTAGGTCAGTTAGGATCACCACTTTATTTTAAGAATGTGAAATGTCAGATTTCATGTCTTTCATCACATTCCCAATGGGTCAGAAGTTTACATGCACTCAATTAGTATTTGGTAGCATTGCCTTTAAATTGTTTAACCTGGGTCAAACGTGTCGGGTAGCCTTCCACAAGCTTCCCACAATAAGTTGGGTGAATTTTGCCCAATTCCTCCTGACAGAGCTGGTGTAACTGAGTCAGGTTTGTAGGCCTCCTTGCTCGTACATGCTTTTTCAGTTCTGACCACAAATTTTCTATAGGGTTGAGGTCAGGGCTTTGTGATGGCCACTCCAATACTTTGGAAGTATGCATGGGGTCATTGTCCATTTGGAAGACCCATTTGCGACCAAGCTTTAACTTCCTGACTGATGTCTTGAGATGTTGCTTCAATAAATCAACATAATTTTCTTTCCTCATGACGCCATCTATTTTTTGAAGCGCACCAGTCCCTCCTGCAGCAAAGCACCCACACAACATGATGCTGCCACCCCTGTGCTTCACGGTTGGGATGGTGTTCCTCGGGCTTGCAAGCCCCCCCCTTTTTCCTCCAAACATAACGATGGTCATTATGGCCAAACAGTTATATTTTTGTTTCATCAGACAAGAGGACATTTCTCCAAAAAGTAAGTAATTTGTCCCCATGTGCAGGTGAAAACCATAGTCTGGCTTTTTTTATGGCTGTTTTTGAGCAGTGGCTTCTTCCTTGCTGAGCGACCTTTCAGGTTATGTCGATATAGGACTCGTTTTACTGTGGATATAGATACTTTGTACCTGTTTCCTCCAGCATCTTCACTTGGTCCTTTGCTGTTGTTCAGGGATTGATTTGCACCAAAGAACATTCATCTCTAGGAGACAGAACGTCTCCTTCCTGAGCGGTATGACGGCTGTGTGGTCCCATGGTGTTTATACTTGCATACTATTTTTTGTACAGATAAACGTGGTACCTTCAGGCATTTGGAAATTGCTCCCAAGAATGAACCAGACTTGTGGAGGTCTACAATTATTTTTCCGAGATTTCTTTTGATTTTACCATTTTCCAAGCTGCTTAAAGGCAAAGTCAACTTAGTGTATGTAAACTTCTGACCCACTGGAATTGTGATACAGTGAACTATAAGTTAAATAATCTGCCTGTAAACGATTGTTGGAAAATGATTGGTCAGACCAGCGTTGAATACACCTTAGCACATGTATTTCCTGTTTGACTTTTTGCCTGTAGAAAGGGAGGAGCAAAATGGAGTCGTAATCTGATTTGCCTAAGGGAGGGCCTTGTCGGTGTCTCGAAAAGGCGAGTAGCAGTGATCTAATGTTTTTCAGAGTACTACAGTCAATGTGTTGACAGAACTTTGGTTGTGTTTTCCTCAAATTTGCTTTGTTAACCTCTTGCGACGAGCAATCCCGTATCCGGGAGCGTAATCATAGCCTCAAACGCATTAGCATAACGCAGCAGACATAAATACCCCTAGGAACTTTTCATATTCATGAAAATCGCAAATGAAATGAAATAAATATATTCAAACACAAGCTTAGCCTTTTGTGAACAACACTGTCATCTCAGATTTTCAAAATATGCTTTACAGCCAACGCTAGACAAGCATTTGTGTAAATTTATCATGGCATAATGCTATGCTAGGCTCTGCTGGCAGCAGGCAACATTTTCACGAAAATAAGAGAAGCAACCAAATTAAATCATTTACCTTTGAAGAACTTCAGATGCTTTCACTCATTAGACTCCCAGTTAGATAGCAACTGTTCCTTTTTTCCAAAAATATTATTTTTGTAGGCGAAATAGCTCCCGTTTCTTCATCATGCTTGGCTGAGAAATCGACCGGAAAATGCTACAACTATAACGCCAAACTTTTTTCAAAATTTGCTCCATAATATCGACAGAAACACGGCAAACGTTGTTTAGGATCCATCCTCAAGGTGTTTTTAACATATATATTCGATAATATATCCGTTGAGGCAATTGGTTTCTCATAAGAAGCGATTGGAAAAATGGCTACCTCAGTATTTTACGCAAGATTTTCTGCGGGAGACACCATGTGACCACGTGCTATATATGGTCCCTTACAGCCATTCTTCAATGGAAATGCCTAAAAAGACGTCACAATGCTGTAGACACCTTGGGGAATACGTGGAAAACGTAAGCTCATTTGTAGCTCATTCACAGCCATATAAGGAGTCATTGGCATGAGGCGGTTTTAAAAAATGCGGCACTTCCTGGTTGGATTTTTATCTGGGTTTCGCCTGTAACATCAGTTCTGTGGCACTCACAGACAATATCTTTGCAGATTTGGAAACATCCGTGTTTTCTTTCCAAAGCTGTCAATTATATGCATAGTCGAGCATCTTTTCCTGACAAAATATCTTGTTTAAAAACAGGAACGTTTTTCATCCAAAAATTTTAATAGCGCCTCCTAGTCACAAGAACTTCAAGTCCCCAGCTACAATTAATGCAGCCTCAAGATAAGTGGTTTCCAGTTTGCGTAAAGTCCAGTGTAGTTCCTCGAGGGCCGCCGTGGTATCGCCTTGAGGGAGAATATACATGGCTGTGACTATATTACAGAAGAAAATTATCTTGGGAGGTAATACGGTCGGCATTTGATTGTGAGGTATTCTAGATTGGGTGAACAAAAGGACTTGAGTTTCTGTATGTTATCACAATCACACCATGAGTAGTTAATCATGAAACTAACACCCCCGACTTTCTTCTTCCCTGAGAGTTCTTTATTCCTGTCTGTGTGATGAACCGAGAACACAGTATATCTCGAGAGAGCCATGATTCTGTGAAACAGAGTATGTTACAGTCCCTGATGTCGCTCTGGAAGGAGATGCTTGCCCTGAGCTCATCTACTTTATTGTCCAGAAACTGAACATTAGCGAGCAATATACTCGGAAGCGGTGGATGGTGTGTCCGCCTCCTGAGTCGGACTAGAAGTCCACTCCGAATATCTCTTCTCCGCTGGCGGCATCTTGGAGCAGCCTCTGTGATAAGTTCAATTGTTCTGTGGGTTACAAACAAAGGATACAATTCGGGAAAGTCGTAATGCTGGTGAGTTACCACCGCTCTGAAATCCAAAAGTTATTTCCGGCTGTATGTAATAACACAAAAATGTTCTGGGCTAATAATGTACACACAAAAAACAAAATACTGCAAAGTTGCTTAAGAGCTAGAAGCAGACTTGCCATGTCTGTTGTCGCCATATTTTATCGTTGGCACAGTTGGCACTGCATTGGGGCAGATAGCCTTCTCCTAGCATCCACCAAACCCAGATTTGTCTGTCGGATGGTAAAGCCTGATTCATCACTCCAGAGAACGTGTTTCCAGAGAATACGTCTCCACTGCTCCAGAGTCCAATGGCGGCGAGCTTTACACCACTCCAGCCAGGCATGGCATTGTGCATGGTGATCTTAGGCTTGTGTGTGGCTGTTCGGCTATGGAAACTAATTTCATGAAGCTCCCGACGAACAGTTCTTGTGCTGACATTGCTTCCAGAGGCAGTTTGGAAATCGATAGTGAGTGTTGCAACCGAGGACAGAAGATATTTAAGTGCTGCAGGATTCAGCGGTACCGTTCTGTGAGCTTGTGTGGCCTACCACTTCGCGGCTGAGGCATTGTTGCTCCTAGATGTTTCCACTTCACAATAACAGCACTTACAGTTGACCGGGGCAGCTCTAGCAGGGCAGGACTTTGATGAACTGACTTGTTGGAAAGGTGGCATCCTATGATGGTGCCACATTGAAAATCAATGAGCTCTTCAGTAAGGCCATTCTACTGCCAATATTTGTCTATGGAGATTGCATGGCATTGTGCTCGATTGTACACACCTGTTAGCAATGGGTGTGGTTGAAATAGCCAAATCTCCTAATTTGAAGGGTGTCCACATACACTATATATACAAAAGTATCTACTGAATGTCTATAATTCTAGTCGGCTACATGCATTGACGTTTTAGAATGATTGGCTGTCGCACCTGTGTTCTATCGAAACAGTCAAAAAAACATAAGTTTCATTGGAGGAGGTCATGGTTTCCATTCGTCAATCAAAACACACACCTACAGAGAACACAGAGGCACCTGTGAGTGCTTTAGGGTATGAAACACCGGTTGTACCTAAGGTTGGACACAAAGATCATTGCTCTGATCACAGGGAAAAGGGCAGCTGGTCTACAATAACAGGGCCTTCGCAGTGTCTCTGTCAGCCATAAAGGGTCCATTGAGCCCCAAGTTCAGTGATATTCAGAGGGCAATGAACGAGCTCCAGTCACTGCGACCTTTCAAAGGTCACTGGCATGACTGAATCTCCCCCTGACTCTATGGCTCATCTTTCTCAAAGTTTCCAAATTTAAACACAAAGAAGTGGGTGACATAGGCAGAGTTGTATCGAGGCATACGAGACCCAAACGATGTTGGTGTACTATTTGGTCCAGAGAACATAGTCTCAGACTTTCAGGATAGTGCGTAAGGCTTAACACATTTAATAATATCAACATCACATGACATGATGATGAGACACCAAGGGTAAATTACAGCAAACTGCTTAGTCAGGAATACAATTTAATTTGTAGTATTAACAATACCACTTTTATATCTCCAGTTTAAAGGGATAGCCCACTCAAAATACCTTGGCTGTAGTCGATTTACCAATACAGATTTCGGATGAAAACGACAGGCATCTCACAATAATCTAACCAGGGATAGCATAATGCATTTCCCTTGAATTAAGAAAATGCTTTAATGACACTCACCTGGTATGATGAGAAAAAGCACTTTAGGTTGATTGCCAGAGTGTAGGTTACGGGTGCCGAATTTGAGCACTTCTGTGACAGCACCACAGCAGTATAGGTGCTCTGTGTAGGCCTCATCCTTATCCTCCATCACTGAGGATCCCATCTCAAAGGCTTAGCAAGAGAGAGAGGCATAAACAGGGTTATGTATTGTTATTTCATACTATACATCTGGAAATGTTACATTATGTTTGTTATGCAACAAAAACATGTTTTTTATTCATAGGATGAATATTGGGCCTTCATTATTATGGAGCTAATCAGACACCTTATGAAATACATCATATCCTTAGTAATAGCTTACAGAAGTAGCCTAATATTTTCTATGCATCTCAACTGCACAGCTACTGTAGCTAGTAGAGCCTGTCCTTTCGAGAATGGTCCAATTTCACTGAGATTAATAGAACACACTACACTCAACCTTTCACCTATTTGTTATCAGCTAAACGTGTTATGAACTTTGACACCCAGTCAGTGTAATACATTAGCTATATGATCTTATAAGCATTAGTTGGGCATTTAAGTAATCGTTTTTAGGTTGTCTGACATGACATGTCTTGTATTTGAAGTCAACCTAGATAACTTGTTAGCTCATTGCATATGAACATTTTTCTGTGAGCTGGCTAGCTAGCATTATGTTGCCAATAGGTCAGCTAGCTAGATTTTCACAGCGATAATTACATACCAAATTACTTCTCGAAATGAAATGTTTTGCCGAAGCTACTGTATTCCAAATGCTTTGCTACACAGAAGATGGTGATGCCTTAGTAGTGTGTGCCAGTGAGACTGAAGAAAGAAGAGCGATAACGCGCACCCGGCTTCGTGCTGGTCCAGTCTGACAGTCTTCCGTGTCGTTCCAGATTAGATAGCTACATTTGAACCATGTTCAGCAAATTATCACACCTTGAAGACACGACCGCATGTGTGGGGATCTGAGACAATTCAGCTGTGTATCAGATCTTTTAAAACATGGGAGCAGCGTTTAATATGGCTGAAATCCCATCAATACTTAACGATGTGATATTCTGCGCAACACAACTACAATATAAGTGGTTTGAAACCTCGCCGTTTGCTTCGTCTTCTTCTCTCTCATTGAGGTTCAATACCAGTGTGGAAAACATTGTTTAGGTGCATTACCGCCACCTTCTGAGCTGGAGTGAAAACATTGTTCTTCAAACAAACAAAGCTATTTAATATAAAATAAAATTGTTTCTGTCACATGCGCCGAATAGAACATACCTTACAGTGAAATGCTTACTTACAAGCCCTTAACCAACAATGCTTTAATGTTTAACAAAAATAAGTTAAGTAAAAAATAGGAAAAAAAAGTAACAAATACTTAAACAGCAGCAGTAAAATAACAATAGTGAGGCTATGTACAGGGGGTACCGGTACAGAGTCAATGTGCGGGGGCAGTTAGTAGCAGCAGCGTAAAAGCGGGGTCTGGGTAGCACTTTGATTAGCTGTTCAGGAGTCTTATGGCTTGGGGGTAGAAACTGTTAAGAAGCCTTTTGGACCTAGACTTGGCGCTCCGGTACTGCTTGATCACGTTGAGGGAGAGGTTGTTATCCTGGCCACACTGCCAGGTCTCTGACCTCCTCCCTATAGGCTGTCTCATCATTGTCGGTGATCAGGCCTACCACTGTTGTGTCTTCAGAAAACTTGATTATGGTGTTGGAGTCGTGCCTGGTCATGCAGTCATGAGTGTACAGGGAATACAGGAGGGACAGAGAATATTTAATGTTGGTTGTTGATGGGAATGCAGATGCCTCTGTCTATGTGTGTGTGTGTGTGTGTGTGTGTGTGTGTGTTTTGATTTCAGGAAGCATGTTAACATGCAGGACTGAGAGCCTCTCTTGGGAGAGGAGATAAAACTCTCCTCAACTCAATGGATCTGGCCTAAACCTAAATCAGTTAGCCACATTTCAGAGCTTTCACTATGTAGGGGCTGATATATGCCTGACCAGGTCCATAAAACAGCAGCTGGGCAATGATTGAGAAACATGTAAGAACCATAGCACACTTACAACCACTGAACATCACATCCATTGTCCAGCAAAATTCATGATCACAGTACTTACTGTTACACCTGCACCTTGTCAGATGGGACAGTACATTCAAAAGATGTCCTGTTTGGCTGTTGCATTTACATAGCAACTATCCAACCTCCCACCCCATCAATTTATCTCTCTCTCTCTCTCTCTCTCTCTCTCTCTCTCTCTCTCTCTCTCTCTCTCTCTCTCTCTCTCTATATATATATATATATATATATATATATATATATATATATATATATATATATATATATATATGGACATTTTCCATATTCACGTTGGCGGGCTGCTGTCAGATATTTCCTGTTGAGTGTTACGCTGCACCAGCTGTGATCCCCAATGTGGCAAAGGTGATGCCCCCGTTGGCCATGAGTGGGGGAGCCGGGGATGTGCAGCCTACAGAGACACCTGCAAGTCATTTGGGTCCAGCTGTGAAGAGTTCACTCAAAGAGGAACTAGGCTTGGCACTGTGCATCACAAAATTGGATGTGCTCCCAAACCTGCAGGGAGGGAGATCGGAGGCTCTCATGCAGCCTGTGGGAGGCAACAGTGGTGGTGAAGTTGCTGCTGTTTCCAATGGAATGTGGTGTGATGTGGTGTGGTGTGATGGGGTGGCTGAAAAGTTCCCAGACCTGAACTCCTTATTATTTAGAAGCCACAAGCTGGGAGCCGTTAATGTTTGAGGGCTGACGGAGAAGACAATATCAGCACATTGTGTGTAGCAATGAAATCACTCCTCCTCCTAGGTGGTGGGATGTCCCTCTCCTGCTGTCAAAGGTGCCTCTCTTCCATTTGCAGATTTGTTCTTTAGTTGTTTTTGGGGGGCATCCTTCTTAGTAAGGGAGGCGGAACATAACTTTACAGTAATGATACAAACAATAATGGAATTTGAAAAGCTTGCACAAAATTATCAGGAGTATCATGCCATAATATTTCAGTGGCAGAAGATAGTGTTTATTTGCCTTTATATCAAGTTGGTGTTAAATCAGCTCAGATTTACTTAAGGAAAACCTTTTCATTTCAAGAACAATTGGTGTCAGCAGGTGCGAAAAGAGAGCTACTGGCTGGCTTTGGCGTCTTTCTTAAGTACCCGTGTGTCTTCCCTAAAGGAATGGAAACTGACCTTATGACTAATATGATCCTGGTGCAAGGTGCTGATGACACCCAAATGCCAAGGTCTCTCAGGAGCAAGGCTGCATCTGATCTTAAAGGTCAAATTAGGACTGAGACGAAACATTGCAAGAATTTACAATAATTTATATGATTTTTATCAAATCAAATCAATTCAAAACAAATGTTATTTGTCACATGTGCTAAATACAACAACTTTACTGTGACATGCTTACTTACAATAATTTAACCAACAATACAGTTCCAGAATTAGAGTTAAGAAAATATTTACTAAATAAACTAAAGTAAAAAAATCAAATCAAATCAAAAAGTAACACAAGAAAATAACGTAACAATAACGAGGTTATATACAGGGGGTACCGGTATCGAGTCAATGTGCAGGGGAACAGGTTAGTTAAGGTAATTTGTAAAGTGACTATGCATATATAATAAACAGTGAGTAGCAGCTGTGTAAAAACAGAGGGTGGGGGGTCAATGTAAATAGTCCGGGTGGACATTTGATTAATTGTTCAGCAGTCTAATGGCTTGTAGCAGCAGCGTAAAAGAGGGGTCTGGGTAGCACTTTGATTAGCTGTTCAAGAGTCTTATGGCTTGGGGGTTGAAGCTGTTAAGAAGCCTTTTGGATCTAGATTTGCCACTCTGGTACCGCTTGCCGTGTGATAGCAAAGAGAATAGTCTATGACTTGGGTGACTAGAGTTTTTTGACAATTTTTGGGGCCTTCCTCTGACACCGCCTAGTATATAGGTCCTGGACGTCAGGAAGCTTGTCTGTATGCACTACCCTGTGTAGTGCCCTACGGTCAGATGCCAAGCAGTTGCCACACCAGGTGGTGATGCAACCGGTCAGGATGCTCTCGATGGTGTAGCTGTTGAACTTTTTGAGGATCTCGTGACCCATACCAAATAATTTCAGTCTCCTGAGGGGGAATAGGTGTTGTCGTGCCCTCTTCACAACTGTGTTGGTGTGTTTGGACCATGATAGTTCGTTGGTGATGTGGACACCAAGGAACTTGAAACTCTTGACCCGCTCCACTTCAGCCCTGTTGATGTTAATGGGGGCCTGTTCGGCCCTCCTTTTCCTATAGTCCACAATCAGCTCCTTTATCTTGCTCACATTGAGGGAGAGGTTGTTGTACTGGCACCACACTGTCAGATCTCTGACCTCATCCCTATAGGATGTCTCATCGTTGTCGGTGATCAGGCCTACCACTGTTGTGTCATCAGCAAATTTAATGACGGTGCTGGAGTCGTGCTTGGCCACACAGTTGTGGGGGAACAGGGAGTACAGGAGGGTACTAAGCACACACCCCTGAGGGGCCCCAGTATTGAGGATCAGTGTGGCAGATGTGTTGTTGCCTACCCTTACCACCTGGGGGAGGCCCGTCAGGAAGTCCAGGATCCAGTTGCAGAGGGAGGTGTTTAGTCCCAGGATCCTTTAGTCCTTAGCTTTGTGATGAACTTTGTAGGCACTATGGTGTTGGACGCTGAGCTGTTGTCAATGAACAGCATTCTCACATAGGTGTTCCTTTTGTCCAGGTGGGAAAGGCCAGTGTGGAGTTTGATTAAGATTGCGTCATCTGTGGATCTGTTGGGGTGATATGCAAATTGGAGTGGGTCTAGGGTTTCCGGCATGATGGTGTTGATGTGAGCCATGACCAGCCTTTCAAAGCACTTCATGGCTACCGACGTGAGTGCTACGTGGCGGTAATAATTTTGGCAGGTTACCCTCGTGTTCTTGGGCACAGGGACTATGGTGGTCTGTTTGAAAGATGTTGTTATTACAGACTCGGTCATGGAGAGGTTGAAAATGTCAGTGAAGACACTTGCCAGTTGGTTTGTGCATGCTTTGAGTACACATCTGGTAATCCGTCTGGCCCCGCGGCTTTGTGAATGTTGACCTGATTAACCTTTTTGGCATAGGGGGCAGCATTTTCACTTTTGGATGAATAGCGTTCCCAGAGTGAACTGCCTCATACTCTGTCCCAGATGCTAATATATGCATATTATTATTAGTATTGGATAGAAAACACTCTGAAGTTTCTAAAACTGTTTGAATGATGTCTGTGAGTATAACAGAACTCATATGGCAGGTGAAAACCCGAGAAAAATCCAACCAGGAAGTGGGACATCTGAGGTTTGTAGTTTTTCAAAGCTTGGCCTACCGAATACACATTGAGATATAGATAAAGTTGCACTTCCTACGGCTTTCACTAGATGTCAACCGTCTTTAGAAACTTGAATGAGGATTCTACTATAAAGGAGGGGCTCATGAGACCTCTTTGAGTCAGTGGTCTGGCAGAGTGCCTTGGTGTCATGACGCGTGCTCCCGACAGAGTTACCTCTCGTTCCAGTGCTTTTCTTCAAAGGAATTTTCCGGTTGGAACATTATTGATGTTTTATGTTAAAAACATCCTAAATATTGATTCCATACATCGTTTGCCTTTTTTATTAAGGACTGTAACGGAACTTTTCGAGTTTTCGCCTGCGCCTCATGAAGATGGATTACTGGGCTGAACACGCTAACATCAAGTGGCTATTTGGACATAAATGATGGAATTTATGGAACAAATCAGTCATTTATTGTCGAACCGGGATTCCTGGAAGTGCCTTCTGATGAAGATCAGCAAAGGTAAGTGAATATTTATGGTGTTATTTCTAACTTTGTTGACTCCAAAATGGCAGATATTCCTCTGGCTGTTTTGGGCTCTGACGGCAGTTCTCAGATTATGCTTTTTCCGTAAAGTTTTTTAAAATCTGACACAGCGGTTGCATTAAGGAGAAGTCTATCTTTAATTCTGTGAATAACTCTATCTTTTATCAATGTTTATTATGAGTATTTCTGCAAAATCACCAGATGTTTTGGAATCAAAACATTACTGCACGTAAGGTGCCAATGTAAACTGAGATGTTTGATATAAATATGCACATTATCGAACAAAACATACATACATGTATTGGGTAACATGATGTACTATGAGTGTCATCTGATGAAAATCATCGATGGTTAGTGATTAATTTGATCTATATTTCTGCTTTTTATGACTCCTATCTTTGGCTGGAAAAATGGCTGTGTATTTTTTGACTTGGCTATGACCTAACATAATCATATGTTGTCCTTTCGCTGTTAAGCATTTTTGAAAACGGACATGATGGGTAAATTAACAAGATGTTTATCTTTCATTTGCTGTATTGGACTAGTTAATGTGTGAAAGTTACATATTTCTAAAAAATATTTTTGAATTTCATGCACTGCCTTTTCAGCGGAATGTTGTTGCTAGCGGAACCCCTGCCCTAGAAAGGTTAAAGGTCTTGCTCACATTGGCTACGGAAAGCGTGATCACACAGTTGTCCGGGAACAGCTGGTGCTCTCATTCATGCTTCAGTGTTGCTTGCCTCGAAGCCAGAATAAAATGCATTCAGATCGTCTGTAAGACTTGCGTCACTGGGCAGCTCGCGGCTTGGTTTCCCTTTGTAGCCCGTAATACTTTTCAAGCCCTGCCACATCTGATGAGCGTCAGAGCCGGTGTAGTGGGATTCAATCTTAGTCCTCTATTGACACTTTGCCTGTTTGATGTTTTGTCTGAGGGCATAGCGAGATTTCTAGAGTCCCAGTCCTTGAAAGCAGCACCTCTAGCCTTTAGCTCGGTGCGGATGTTGCCTGTATTTCATGGCTTCTGGTTGGGAAATGTACGTATGGTCACTGTGGGGACGAGGTCGTCAATGCACTTATTGATGAAGCCGGTGACTGAGGTGGAATACTCCTCAATACCATTGGATGAATCCCAGAACATATTCCAGTCTGTGCTAGCAAACAGTCCTGTAGTGTAGCATCCACATCATCTAACCACTTCCGTACTGAGTGAGTCACTGGTACTTCCTGCTTTAGTTTTTGTAAGCAGGAATCAGGAGGATAGAATTATGGTCAGATTTGCCAAATGGAGGGTGAGGTGAGAGCTTTGTATGTGCCTCTGTGTGTGCAGTAAAGATGGTCTTGAGTTTTTTCCCCTCTGGTTGCACTTGTGACATGCTGGTAGAAATGAGGTAAAACAGATTTGCCTGCATTAAAGTCCCCAGCCACTAGGAGTGACACTTCTGTATGAGCATTTTCTTGTTTGCTAATGGCCTTACACAGCTCATTGAGTGTGGTCTTAGTGCCAGAATCGGTTTGTGGTGTTAAATAGACGACTATGAATAATAGATATGACAACTCTCTTGGTAGATAGTGTGGTCTACAGCTTATCTTGAGGTATTCTACCTCAGGCGAGCAATACCTTGAGACTTCTTTAATATTAGTCATCACGCACCAGCAGTTATTGAAAAATAGACCCACACCCGCCCCTCGTCTTACCAGACGTAGCTGCTCTGTCCTGCCGATGCACGGAGAAGCCAGCCAGCTCTATATTGTCCGTGTTGTCGTTCAGCCACGCCTCTGTGAAATATAGGCTATTACAGTTTTTAATGTCCCATTGGTAGGATAATCTTAATCGTAGATCGTCCAGTTTGTTTTCCAATGACTGCACGTTGGCCAATAATACGGAGGGTAGTGGTGGTTTACCTACTCATCTGCAAATTCTTACAAGGCACCCCGCCCTTCTCCCTTTTCCTCCATCTTTTCTTCACGCTGATGACAGGGATTTGGGCCTTGTCTTGACAAAGCAGTATATCCTTTGCATCTACTCATTAAAGACACACAGCTGACAATGTGCATGAGGAATATTATGGGAATGGGGTGGGGGTGTCACAGCGGATGTTTCATTCCCTTTCACGCACCCCGTAAATCACAGACATTTTTTTTCTTTTGCAGTCTTGTTACTCCTTCATAGAAATTAGATTACTCAAGGCTGGCAGTAATCCAATTCAGGGATATTTAACAATAGGACATCTTATTAATTACCTCTGAAGTCACTTTAATATCTGGGCAATAGCTTGTTATGTTATAGTAACACCGTCAGTTAAGTCTGGCCACCTGTAGCATATTGTGGCACCCTCTGGGCAAGCCAGTAGGTGCACCGGTCACCTGCAGACATACAGTATGTATGATGCAATTCCACCAATGTCTGCTCGAGAAATAAGCCTATATGTGATCATGTTGGTATGACGATGTAATACGAAATGGGGTATTGGGAAGGGATGGGTTGTTCTATTTTTGCCTTTCATTTTGGGGTCAGGTGGGGAGAGCGGGGAGTGGAATTGAATAGCAGAAGAAAGTATGTGTTTACAACTGTATAACTGTATATACTCCATATGTCTTACTAGAAAAAGATGAAAACAAATGTTTTGCTAGTGTCCAACACCAAAACACACCGTCATTTGTTGACCTCTATGAATATTTAAAGAAATATGATGTACTGCATGTTTGTTCCTGAAAATAAAGCCACACTGAACTTTTCATTTTTTACATTTTCTGAAATTAACATGAAACTCATACAGATACTTGTCCAAGCTGGACATGTGACTTAGCCACTTGAATCTGAAGGAGATTGCTCATAATGAAGTAATACATGAAGCCAAAGTCCTTTCTGGTTCACCTTTCCAGCAATGATCTTGAACCTTTTTTTAGTCTAATATGAGTTATTTATAAGATAGAATGCATTTACATATTCTGATATTGTTGATGCCCATACAGTTTGATGTTTGAGCAAAACTCAAACATAAAACTTTTTGATAGACTACTGTGGGAAAAGCAGCACGCTCTGGCGACCAACACAGCCCTGAATTCCAAACAGGTGACAGCCACCATGCTTAGCAACATTTGTTATGGGCCCCTCTTCGGGAGAGTATATGAAATAGCTGTGGGGGGCATTAAGTGTCCAACCAGGTAACCAGGGGAAATAAGCAGGGGGAATGTGGCACACAGTATGAAAGAGGGCAAGAGGCTGTATGGGATATTTGGAGTGAGAAAGAAGGGAGGGCAAGAGGGAGAGAAGAGGCAGGGTAAAGGGTGAATAACTGGACCCAGCAAACAAAGGTTTTTAGCTTCCTATGTTGTAGACAGCTGAACTTCTAAAACTAGAAATATTCCAATGAGTTGGACGACCCTGCCATCTAAGGGCCACACTATTTCAACCTTAAGCTCCAACAAAAGAAGGATCTTGGAGTCTGTACTTTGTGTGTGAACCATCTTCCATTGTTGGGATGTAAGAATCCCACTTGAATGCATTGTTGACCATATCTTGGAATTGAACAATGTACAGTACTACACTTGTGCTGTAAAAATCCCCTTTTTGTCTCAATTAACATAGTCATCAAAAAGAAACAACATGCTACATGAATTGTTAATTGTTCAGCAATTTAAACATAAAACTCTCTTTAAAATTTAACACAGAGATACATATATAATAACAGCTCAAACATGATGTATATGTGTTAGTATAATATTTTTTGGTTTTCCATAGCAAAGTCAGAGCTCAAGCATAAAGTATATGTTAGTATAGTGTTTTTTTCCATATAGCACAGTCAATGCAGTTAGCTGTTCTCATTCAAGTGGTGATACGCATTGCTCACTCACTGCCTGATCTGCGTTGGCCACTCACTGAAAGGCTTCCAGAAGAAGGGAAGAGGAAAATCAACGTCCATCTTTTTCAAGGTTACTCTAATGTATGGAGCCATGCTTTACTACACCTGCTCAATTAGGTTGATAAATTCATTGAGTCCCCCATAAAAGTGAGACTGTAAAATCACGGCAAGCTCCTTGAGGTCACTGTTCACACGCTCCATGGTCACCTCATTATAGGTTTCCTGGATCTTCATTTTGGCAGTATTTGTACTCGCCAGCTTCAGATCTTGCCACAACCAAGATTTTGCGGGACATTTCCTGGATTTCCTCCAATTTGAGGAACTCTCCTGCCATCTGCAGTTCATTCACTTCCTGGATCAGCTGTCCTGCCATCTGGAAACATAGTTGCAGGAGTTCATTCACTTCCTGGATCAGCTCCTCCAGACTCACATCCTCCAAGTCGCTCTCTTCGTCGGTTATATAATAATTGGTGGCTTTAATGGCAGACCTCAGATTGGCAACAATATCCTTTCCGTTGAAGACTACATTGCTACCAGGGAGGGGGAACTCAAAACATTTAATGAAACGTTCAATCTCAGTTATGGCCTCCATGAGATTTAAGAACCTTTGGGCAACCCGGTCAATGGCTGCAGACACAGAGCGACTGGCCCTCTCATAGACCTCCTGTCCAGAAAGTCTCTCCTCTAGTCCGGGAAGAGCGAAATTGGTCTCACGCAAGAACGTAAGAACTGAAAACCTAGTGGATGCGTGTCACTCATATCAGTGATGTTTATAGACAGTATGTTGTCAGCTACTAAAATTCTGTAGTGTATCGAGACACATTGGGACCTCATGATAGGCTCTCTCAAGGACGTTGGAGACAGTTCTTCAGCTTCATGGAGGCACGGTTTACATCGAAGCCAAAGTGAGCTATGTGACAAGTGTTTATGAACTTGAGCAGCACATCTGTGATGGCAGGCATCTGCTCTTTGAGCCCTTCAATCGTGGAATGCATGGTATCCATATTTCAGGCAACCTGGAAACTCAACTTCTCAGAGCTCTTCAGAGTGGCTTTGACACTCACTATGTCTGTATCCTTGTCGGGGTTAGACTGGATAGATAAGGAACAAGAGGGGATCAGCATTTGTCTCATACCTTCAGTATAAACACTAAATACGGCAAAAATAATCCAATGTATTGTGTATTGTGTCCATAAAAAATAACATCTAGAAAACTCTAAGCTTTCATTATGACGATTTATAGTAAAGAGGTTTGTAGTATGTGCAGTAAATAAAAGTGCCAGTAATTCAGGTGTTTCTTACCAGTTAGAGGCTGCACACTTTTCCATACACCTGTGAAGGTGACCTCCCTGTAAGAAGGAATATGAGGAAACCAACCGAAGCCATGAAAGTGGTGATGCCATCCTTGCGGGAAGCATCGCAGAAGCTCACACCATACATAATTTTAATGTGGATATCACCAACTAAACCTATGACAAAATACCCTGAAAGATTGTCACGTTCTGACCTTAGTTCCTTTGTTTTGTCATTTGTTTTAGTATGATCAGGGCGTGAGTTGGGTGGGTTGTCTATGTTAGTTTTCTATGATTTGCTATTTCTGTGTTTGGCCTGGTATGGTTCTCAATCAGAGGCGGCTGTCAATCGCTGTCCCTGATTGAGAACCATATTTAGGGAGCCTATTTTCTGTTATTTGGTGTGTGTGATTTCTGTGGATGTTATTTTTTCCCGAACCGTTTGGTCCTGTTGTTTTGGACTGGGTCTTATAGCGCCCGTGTGTGTGGCGTTGACCGACACTGTTGCTTTGGGAATAAACTATCCACGGATCTACTACCCTGCTCTCTGCACCTGACTCCTCTAGCCACTACTTCTAGAAGTACTGACAGAAGCTCGCACCTTTTTACCATGGAGTCAGCAGGAGCAGTGACCACCCCTCTTCCATCGATGGAGGAGCGCGTCCTCCATCATACAGCCGTCCTCCATCGGATCGGTTTGGCGTTGGACCTGATGATGGAGAGGATGGAGCGATGGGAGAGGAGTGGTCTCCCGACATCCACCCCAGCTCCCACACAGACGACACAACCCGCTCCTCCTCCGTCATCGTCTGGTCCCAGCGCATTGCGTCTCGCACCCCCGAGGGAGTACGATGGAGTGGCAGCTGGGTGCCAGGGATTTTTGCTCCAGCTTGAGCTCTACCTGGCTACCGTTCGTCCGACTCCCTCGGGTGAAGAGAGTGTGAGCCTCCTCATCTCCTGTTTGACGGGTAGAGCCCTGGAATGGGCCAACGCTGTCTGGAACGGCCCAGGCTCTGCTCGGGACCACTACCCGGAGTTCACCCGCCGTTTTCGGGCCGTGCTCAACCATCCACCAAGAAAGGACCAAGTAGCGTGGTGACGAGAGGCAGCAATACCTGGAGAACTGGACTTGGGAGGAGATATTAGATGGCAAGGGACCCTGGGCACAGTCTGGGGAATATCACCGCCCCAAGGCAGAGCTGGAGGCAGCGAAAGCCGAGAGGCAGCTTTATGAAGAGGCTGCACAGCAGCGCGGCTGGAAGCCCGAGAGGCAGCCCCAAAAATGTATTGGGAGGGGCACACGGGGAGTGTGGCTAAGTCAGGTAGGAGACCTGAGCCAACTCCCCGTGCTTACCGTGGAGAGAGAGGGACCGGGCAGGTACCGTGTTATGCCGTGAGGCGCACGGTGTCCCCGGTGCACGTGCATAGCCCGGTGCGGTACATTGCAGCGCCTCATATCGGCCAGGCTAGAGTGAGCATCGAGCCAGGTGCCATGAAGCCTGCTCAGCGCATCTGGTCTCCAGTGCGTCTCCTCGGGCCGGGGTACATGGCACGAGCCCTACGCATGGTGTCCCCGGTTCGCCAGCATAGCCCAGTGCGGGCTATTCCACCTCGCCGCACTGGCCTGGCTATGGGGAGCATTCAGCCAGGTAGGGTTGGGCAGGCTCGGTGCTCGAGACCTCCAGTGCGCCTTCACGGTCTATCCGGTGCCACCTCCATGCACCAGCCCTCCGGTGGCAGCCCCCCGCACCAGGCTGTCTCTCCGTCTCCTCCCTACAGGTGCTCCCATCTGTCCAGCGCTGCCAGAGTCTCCCTCCTGCCCAGCGCTGCCAGAGTCTCCCGTCTGCCCTGAGCTGCCAGAGTCTCCCGTCTGCCCTGAGCTGCCAGAGTCTCCCGTCTGCCCTGAGCTGCCAGTCTCCCGTCTGCCCTGAGCTGCCAGTCTCCCGTCTGCCCTGAGCTGCCAGAGTCTCCCGTCTGCCCTGAGCTGCCAGAGTCTCCCCTGCCCTGAGCTGCCAGAGTCTCCCGTCCCCTGAGCTGCCAGAGTCTCCCGTCTGCCCTGAGCTGCCAGAGTCTCCCGTCTGCCCTGAGCTGCCAGAGTCTCCCGCCCCTGAGCTGCTGTCCCCTGAGCTGCCAGAGTCTCCCGTCTGCCCTGAGCTGCCAGAGTCTCCCGTCTGTCCTGAGCTGCCAGAGCCGCCCGTCTGTCCTGAGCTGCCAGAGCCGCCCGTCTGTCCTGAGCTGCCAGAGCCGCCCGTCTGTCCTGAGCTGCCAGAGCCGCCCGTCTGTCCTGAGCTGCCAGAGCCGCCCGTCTGTCCTGAGCTGCCAGAGCCGCCCGTCTGTCCTGAGCTGCCAGAGCCGCCCGTCTGTCCTGAGCTGCCAGAGCCGCCCCTCTGTCCTGAGCTGCCAGAGCTGCCCGGTCAGCTGCCAGAGCCGCCCGTCAGTCAGGAGCTGCCAGAGCCATCGGTCAGCCAGGAGCTGCCAGAGCCGTCGGTCAGCCAGGAGTTGCCAAAGCCGCCAGTCAGCCAGGAGCTGCCAGAGCCGTCAGTCAGCCAGGAGCTGCCAGAGTCATCAGTCAGCCAGGAGCTGCCAGAGCCGTCCGTCACGCCGGCGCTGCTAGAATCGCCCTTCACTCCGGAGCTGCCGGAGTCTCCCGCCTGTCCGGTGCTGCCGGAATCTCCCATCCATTCGGGACCCGGGGCTAGAGTCCCCAGTCCGAGGTCGGCGGCGAGGGTCGCCGTCCTTAAGAGGGCACGGAGGCGGATAAAGAGGCGGGGAAAAACTATGGTGGAGTGGGGTCCACGTCCCGCGCTAGAGCCGCCACCGCGGACAGACGCACACCCAGACCCTCTCCTATAGGTTCAGGTTTTGCGGCCGGAGTCCGCACCTTTGGGGCGGGTACTGTCACGTTCTGACCTTAGTTCCTTTGTTTTGTCTTTTGTTTTAGTATGGTCAGGGCGTGGGTTGGGTGGGTTGTCTATGTTAGTTTTCTATGATTTGCTATTTCTGTGTTTGGCCTGGTATGGTTCTCAATCAGAGGCAGCTGTCAATCGTTGTCCCTGATTGAGAACCATATTTAGGGAGCCTGTTTTCTATTGTGTTTTATGGGTGGTTGTTTTCTGTCTTTGTGTGTCTGCACCAGATAGAACTGTTTCGGTTGTTTTCATTGTTGTTTTGTTATTCAGTGTTCAGTTTTCATTAAATAAGATGAACATGTACCACGCTGCGCATTGGTCCTCACCTTCTTCCCACGACAGCCGTTACAAAGATAATGGAACATTTAGTTAAATTTTTATGCAATTTGCATAGGTCAGGTCCGGGAGGTCGGATAGGTAAAGTGCTTTAAAGTCTTAAAAGATGGCCTCGGGTAGATGCATTGGAACCTCATATTCTTAGACCTGGTTGATGAATGCAATGATCTTTTCTTTGATTTCCTCAAAATCTATGGTCATGGCTGGTACAGTGTAAGAACTCCAAATGGTGAACTCAGGGACTGAGTTTTGGGCCGGAATGCTTATGTCCTGCAGCCTGTTCAGTTCACGTTGATTTGGATGGTGGGAATGACAAGGTCAGTGAGAGAAGCACTAAAAAGGAGGAAATCTCAACCTCTGCTGTCTTTAGTGCATCTTGGTCCTTGGCCACTTTGCGGATTTTCTCAATTAGTTTGTTCTGCTGAACAGAAATGTAGCCGACCTTGTTGGTTTAGGAGTCACTTGCCTTTTGCAGATAGATGAGTATCTCCTCTCTAATGTTCATGCCGTTAAGTCTCTCTCATATTTTGAAGGGCTTTCTGTTTAATCAACTTTATATCATCGAAGGCTGTAGTATCAATCACATCTGTCATAATCTTTACGGCAACTTTTGGCTCTTTGAGTTGTTCCTATTATTTGAAGATTCTCCGGAAGAGCGATTCCATATGCTTCAATTTGATTATTAACATAACTTGTTTATTCACTGATCTTCTGGTTAGCATTGTCAATAAACATATTTTAGTCAAACTCCTTTATGGTTTTGATGACTCCAGAAATGTATTAATTTAGCTCATCAATGCTTTGCTTGAAGTCAATTGATTTTAACGTACTTACAGCCCCATCCAGTAGTTGCATAACTTTGCCATACATGACTTCAGTGTATAGATCTCAAGGCATCAACCTGTGATTGCAGGTTGCATCAACCTGCGATTGTTCCTTGAACTTTGAATTCCTTAATAAGTACTACAGTCTGATCCATGAACACTTTAATTATCTTGTCAAAATCATACCTGAGAAGCAGATTTCTGATGTGAGAATATACAGCATTGATTTTGTCTGCAATTTCAACCAGTTGACAATTACATCCATTATAGATTCAAGGATCCTGGTCATCTCCTCAGAGGGAATCTTAGCAGTTAGCTGCTCCACATATATAGCAAAGTTGATTGGAAGGATGCAATCCCTCAGATCCTGGAAAAACATTGTGACATCAAAGGTCTCAATAACCTGTTTCAAATCATTAATTTTATCTTTAAGTTTTTCTTTGATTCTAAATCTACCATCAATGTCCCCCAACCAGGCAACACGGCTGTCGCCTAGCTTCTGTAGATCAATCTGTCTGATGACATCCTCAATTGCATCATTAGCTCGGACAATTGTCTCTCTGATTTTAAAATGGTAATCAAAGTCCTTCCGTTGATTTCCAATTTGTGAGAGGAATGGCATTTGAAAGTCTCCCCTCTCAATGCTGCCCCTGACTGTAGCCATCAGGTCTCTGATTTTGGTGGAGTTCATTCTCCACAGAGGCCTTCAAGTCTTCCAGTGTCACAGCATACTCTTGTGTCAAAAGAATCCGTTTCTCTTTCACCTCATTCACTTTGTACTCCAAATCATTCTCTCTCATTGACTTGTCACTGACTTGAAGATTGTCCAAATGAAGTCTTAGCCCACCAATTAGCTGGTTAATGTCTAAACTGATGATATATTGTTGCATGGCGTCCGGAGCATTGACAACAGCATTCATGAGAAGCTCAAAAGCAGCTGGAAGTATTTTAATGAAGGGAGGCTTGACGATATGTGAGTCACTGTTCTTGTCAAACTTCAAGAAACCGGAGACATTGAATTCTTGATTTTCCTTCTCTGAGCTTCTCAGCATTGTTATAAGTCTTGATTATAAGCGTGGTTGTCAAACTTGGATTTAGTCCTCTAGGTCAATGACTGTTCACTGGGTGTTAGAAGACCGTCAAATGTGTTATCCAGGTGAGCAGCAGATTCTCCACTCTCTAGCAGGTGTGGTTGAGGCCAGGCAGTCATGTGAATAAGTAAGTGCAAGAGGCTCTACTTTCACAAGCAACTTGCTGTAGAGCTGCCCAGTTTGCTTCCCAAACAGGCCCACCAGACCATCACTGTTGATTATGGCATTGACATTGACACTGGAGGTCAGTCCTGCAATTTAAATTTCACAGTTGTCTCATCTGTGCATCCATTATCTTCCCAGTTGTGCTTAACTTCAGTGTGCCAGCTACTGTAGGTCAGCATATTTCATGAGCCCGAGCTCATGTTCTTCTCCATAGGCTCCTCTTACAATTCCAGTCCGGTTTAGCTTGGTAGGCTTCATCTTCACGTGGCCTTCATTGGTCATACGGAGGTCAAAGAACTTGAGATAATTTTTCATGTCAATGGAGGTAAAACAAGGCTTCATGCCAACCTTTATATCATGTTTGTATCATCCTCACAGATGAAGTAGTCTGTCTAAGAGCAGAAAGCCAGGGTCCATAATGTGAGACTCAGACCATGGGTGTTTTCTGTCTTCATGTCCTGCAGAGATCCCTTCATGTTGTTGGGGAAGGTCCCCTCCTGTTCAATGCCAGTTTAATTGTGCTTCTTGCGTTTGAATCATAGGCGTTGCCTCTGAAGGTACTACCTACCTATTGAAGCCTCAGTACTTGACATTCTGCCCTCCAAACGTAACTTGACGCTGCTTTCTTCAGCCATTCCTTTGGTCGTGGAGGTCAGGGTGGTGCCACTACTACCTATGTCACCATTGTAGATGTTTTCAAATGTCAAGGGACTGCACTGCATGCTGTTGGTGCCACTGGTAACCAGTCCATTTCTGTTCACTGTCACAGTGGACCTATGTAATCCATGGCCATCTTTAAAGGTAAGGGAGCCTTCAGAGTTGACTTCAAGACCATCAGAGTTCATGGATCCTGTGAGAAGGGAGTAAGCCCGGGTTTGTTGCATCATTAGCCTGGGACTCTCAAAATGATTACCTAACTGGAGATTCCAAGCTCAACTTTATTGTTAAGTATATTGCCCAGAGCGTTGGAAACAGCATCACACTTCAGGGATAGTTGGCCATCCTTGTAGTTGAGCTCTGCCATATGCTTGAGGGCATCGTCCTGCACATTGGATTTGGACACAATGGACAACTTGTCATTGGCATACACTCCCTTGATCATGTTGTGAGCCTGGATAAGTGTTGAGTTCACCCGCAGGTTGAACTCTCTTCTTCCTTCTCTTTTGAGGGGGCGAATGGTATAGTTATGGCTGTAGGAAGAGTCAGCTTTCAATGAGCCCACTCTGATGGTTGCATCCAAGTTATCGTCCCCTGTGACCTCTTCAGAAGAGCTCTGACTTTGCAGAGTAGTACAGAAAGGTCTGCATGCCCAGGGGACTTGAGGCTTCAATCTTGTCGTTGGCCCTGGCATTCAGTTTGTCTGTCACACTCAAGGTTTCAAGGACAATGAAGCTGGCATCAATGAAACTGTGGCTCAGGGACCCTTGATGAGGTACTTCAGATTATCTTCCACAGTTCCTGAAATCATTGGATGAAACCATTGTCATATGGTGACTTTATAGAAAATTAGAACGAACGACCGTTCTATTCTATTAGAATAGAACGAACGACCAGCCGGCTTGGGTAGCAACCATAGATTTGTTCCTGGACTATATCTTGTGGTAGGATGAAATAGTATCAATAAATTCATCAAAATAACTTATTTAATTAAAATATGTCAATCATTATTTGAATATGTTGGTAACCCGTTGTATGTAAGTAATAATAAATATTACAAACCCCCGAGGTGCCTTATTGCTAATATAAACTGGTTACCAATGTAATTAGAGCAATACAAATAAAAGGTTTGTCATATGTTCTGATATACCACGGCTGTCAGCCAATCAGCATTCAGGGCTCAAACCACCCAGTTTATAATGAGCAATACAGCTGGGAGCATCAACAGTGTTGTTTCCCCCAGAGATGGATCCGTCCCATTTGTAGAAGTTGCTGATCACTTTGGAGGTCACCTCAGCAAAGATAAGCAAGGGCAGCATGAAGTCAAAAGAGCGGGATATGGTGAAAGTTAGGATTTGGGTCTCATTGGCAGGAGTCATCCAACCTATTTCAGTAACATCGATCGAAGGAATGTACAGGGTAGTGTGAAAGTTTAGCTCTTCAGAAGATTTTCCTCCCAAAGGCTCAACAAGGATTTTGTTCTGGTTGAACTGGTATCTGAATAAACTCCCTTACGAAAAAAGGTTTGAGTCAGAGTTCAGTATAATTGCAGTACACTGTGGTATAACTGTAGTTAGAATGCAGTATAACTGCAGTATGCTGCAAATACTGCGTCCAAAATAACACAATTTTTTTTACTGCAGTAAGTTTGCAGTGGAACTGCAATCTTTTTTTTGTAAGGGCTGTCACTGTTGTAAAAACAAATAAACAAAAAAACAAGAAAGTGACAAATTAACTTGTCATTAGTGATGAATTTATTCTGTTTCCCCTGACACTTTGCCATTATTAAATTGAGATTTCATTTTATCTCCTGAATTGAATGGATTGAAATGGAAATAACCCCAACCTATTTAATATGTGAATTGTCAGATACTTACGATTGAAGGAACAGATTCTCAGGCCCGGTGGGCAGAGTGAGTTCAGCGAGGCTCCTCTTGTTTCTTCCAGCAACCTTGTGAAGCAACCTTGTCTAAATGTTGCTTGCCTAAAAATAGATACTTTGAGATTGATACTTTTTGTCGAGAAATGTTATCAATGGAAACAAAACTGCTGCAATTGGGAGTAGACAATTGGAAAAATTACTGCCGATGGCATTTGTTAAGATTTTCTTCTGTCGAAGGAGAGGAGGACCAAAATGCAGCTTGGTTATTTCGATACATCTTTAATAAAGATAATAACGAACAATACAAAACACTAAACGTAACGTGAAAAACCCAAAACAGCCCTATTTGGTGCAAACAAACACAGAGACAGGAACAATCACCCATGAAACACTCAAAGAATATGGCTGCCTAAATATGGTTCCCAATCAAAGACAACGATAAACACCTGCCTCTGATTGAGAACCACTCCAGGCAACCATAGACTTTCCTAGACTACTATATTACACCACAATCCCTTAACCTACAAAAAACCCCTAGACAAAACACACCACATAAATAACCCATGTCACACCCTGGCCTGACCAAAATAATAAAGAAAACACAAAATACTAAGACCAGGGCGTGACAGCATTAACCAAAATATATTTCAAACACAGCGGCAACATCCCTCACCTCAATGGCTTTGGTAACAATGTGCTGCACTTTCATATCAGTTTTAGCCACTTTCTGATCTAGTATGTCATCAATGAGCTTTTGTAGCTGCCTCTGGTAATCTTCTGTATTTGGGATGAGTTTTGAATCTCAGAGTTCAGGTCGGACTTCATCTTCACCTCAAACTTGTTGTCATATGTATGGGAAAACCAGATGTAAGACTTTAATCATTACTGTTTGCAGTTACATTTTGTTATTGACATTGTCAGGTCACACATCACAGAGAAAAAGCTGTCTGACACTTAGCATATCTCACAATGACTTTTTGCACAGAGGAAGACTGGAAAGAATTACAACACTGTGATTTCTTTTACCTGGAACGGCCAACTAGAAACAACTGTGAAATATTGTGCCACGCATCTTCTTCCCCTTGACGTTGCCGTCTGTGACTGCCAGCTTTATTCCTGTCGTAATCAGGGATCTGGAAGTCAGTGGTTAGAGTGTCCTTGCAGTACTTCAGTGTTACGGTCGCCTCTGTGGGCTCAGCACCTAATATGGAGAGGACAGATACAGTGCATTCGGAAAGTATTCAGACCCTTTGACTTTTTCCACATTTTGTGACGTTACAGCCTTATTTTAAAATTGATTAAATCGTTTTTTTCTCCTCATCAATCCACACACAATACCCCATAATGATGAAGCAAAAACAGGTATTTAGAAATGTTTGCAAATGTATAAAAAATAAATAAATGAACTCACATTTACATAAGTATTCAGACCCTTTACTCAGTACTTTGGTGAGGAACCTTTGGCGGCGATTACAGCCTCGAGTCTCTTGAGTTTGACGCTACAAACACCTGTATTTGTGGAGTTTCTCCCATTTTTCTCTGCAGATCCTATCAAGTTCTGTCAAGTTGAATGGGGAGCGTCGCTGCACAGCTATTTTCAGGTCTCTCCAGAGTTGTTCAAACGGTTTCAAATCCGGGCTCTAGCTTGGCCGCTCAAGGACATTCAGAGGCTTGTACCAAAGTGTCACATCTGCTCCTGTTCCTCCCCCACAGCGTAAGCCGTTGCCAGGGTACTACCCACCGGTCCTGGGATTCATCATTACGCACATTTATCAATGTTGCGTAGAAAATCTTATAAATTAACTCGTACAAAGAAAATGTAGAATATTCACAAGAACAAAAAAGTTGGTATTTATCAATTGCTTGTACGCTTGATACCTGTAAGTATTTTGCCTTGATAAATCAGACACATTCTAAAACACTGTGCGAGTGCACGTTAAGTCTCATTTACAGAAAGAACCACCCTAAATGACCATTTATAGTGACAAACCTTCCCTTTGAAGCTGCAAGAAATGTCACTAATTTCTGTCCGCCAACATGGAGAAATCAAAGAAGACAAAGAAAAAAAACTTTTCGGACGCATAAAATATACTTTTGATCACCAAAGTGGAAACAAAACAAGCCATTATTTTTGGAGCCCTCAGCAATGGATTGACAGATAAGAGACAAAATAATGCTTGGGAGCAGATTACAGCTGTGGTAAATTCTGCCTCATCTGAGTGCAGAACAGTTAATGAAATGAAAAGGAAATGGAAATATGATCCACAAAAGGGATAAGTGCAACAGGAGGAGGGCAGAGTGACTCTTCACTGTCTGCTATGGACCAGCACATTGGCAGCATAATTGGAGAGACCTCAGTGTCTGGCTTCATTTGTGATGGTGATACTGAGGACCCTCTCCCAGACCCTGAAGGAATACCAGACACACCAACTGATGGTAAGTCAAGCTTTATTTTTGCATCTATATTCAGACATGGACCACATCTCAATATTTTTTCTTGACAATAAATATAACAAAATAAATGTAACAAAATGAATATAACAAAGATAACCAAACATGAAATCTTGACAGATGTGGGTGATTTGGCTGACCCCTCATCCCCAGGCCTACAAGAAGGGTGTCCTTTGGCGAGTGGGTCTGGGTGGATCATTCAGGGGAATGCCATTATTGATTGCAATGTTGCACACTGCAAGCCTTGACAATGTAGCAAACCTAAAAAGGAATTTGCACATTGTATTACATTCACGTAATGGCATTTGAAGGAATGTCATTGTAGAGGCAAACCTTGCTAGGCTGGTATTGCAGCCAGGCAATGCCCTTTCAGCAGGCCTATGGTGCGCTCCTCTGTTGCTCTTGTGCGTGCGTGGCCTTGGTTGTACCTTGCCTCTTGTTGGTTTGTGGGGTTTGTGAGGGGAGTCATCAGCCATGGTTTTAATGGGTCGCCCCGGTGTCCTGCGGTATTGAACACAACCTTCAGATATTGTTTCCCAGTAGAGGTCTAACATGGCAAATAAAACCTTGCAAATAAAACATAAGTCACTTACCAATAAGCCATCCATCCTCAACAGCTCCTTCCTGGAGGTTAGGGCCGACTGAACTGTCCTGCACAATGAATGAATCGTGTGTCCCACTTGGCCGTTTGGCCACTACATTAAACAAAGGCACATTTGAATCACAGAGGACCTGCACATTGACAGAATGATAACCTTTTCGGTTGAATAAGTTGAATTTGTTCAATGATGGTGCTTTTACTGCGATGTGGGTGCAGTCAATTGCTCCAATGACATTGTGAAATCCAGCTATGGTATGGAAATCCCTTTCCACTCTGGCCTGTTGCACAGCAGTGGAAACGGTATGTATTGTGGGGTCAATGAAATAATGCCATGAAGGACTGCAGGCAATATTCGGCTCATGGTTGGTTGTGAAATGCCAGACCGATCCTCAATCTCCCGTTGGAATGTTCCTGTGGCCAAAAATCCCAGGGTGGAGAGGACTTGGGTATGCACTGGGATGGCATTGGTGCGTTTCATCTCCCTTTCTAATACTGGAGAGAGTTGGTTGCAGAGATACAATAAACTATGCCTTGGAAAATGAAATCTACTAATAAGCCAAGTGTCACTCTCAGCAAAAACATCTGCACGCTCACTGAAAACACGCTCCCTGCGTAATGCAGCTTGTGCCAGATCCTCCAGCAAATGCAAGTTTTACCATGTTGGACAAGTCACGATGCCTCAGTGTTGCCTTTAATATTATTTAACTGGTTTAACTAAATTGCCTCCAACCTTACATTCCACTCCCTTTCTAATTTATTTGATTATTTAATTAGGCTTAAATGGGTTCATATTTATGAATTTGATAGCACCCTGAGAAAACTATTAGTAGCATAAGTGTCTATGAAAGAAATACATGAATAAACCATTAATGTATTATCTTTTTTCTTCATAGTTTATTATTTGATACAGTATGTCAATCCTTTCTCCATTTGGTGGATGGTATTTCATTAGCAGTTTCACTTATCTACCACAAGGTGCTGTGTGTACGCATGGTCAGAGGTGTGCTTAAATGTACGCACATTCTCAAGTATAAGTACAAATCAATAAATCCCACACTTTGCTTAGAAATTATTGCACACATGTTTTACGAACATTTCAGTTTGTAGGCAACATTGATAAATGAGGGCCCTGGCACTCATCATTACGCACACCTGTTAATCATTATGATTCACACCTGGACTCCACTACCTTCATAATTTCCTCCCCTTTATATGTCACTCTCCCATGTTCACTCACCAGTTGGTATTGTTCTTGTGTATCGGCATTCTGCCTTATGTGTCGCCCTGATCTGTTTAACCTGTTCCTGTGATTGTCTCTACTCCCTCCAGGTGTCGCTTATTTCCCCAAGTGTATTTATCCCTGTGTTTCCTGTCTCTCTGTGCCAGTTCGTCTTGTATGTTTGGCAAGTCAACCAGCGTGTTTTTCCCATTCTCCTTTTGCTATTTTCTTTTTGCTAGTCTTCTTGGGTTTTATGAGGGGTTCATGTATTTTCGATCATCCCGCGGAGGGCAGAGAGGGAGGTGAGCATCTGCTTCAGCTCCAGCAGGGGAATCAGACAGCTGCTGAGTATGCACTTACCTTCCGGACAGTAGCAGCTACCAGTGGATGAAATGAGCCGGCGGTGCCAGCGGTGTCCGTTTCTTCAGAATCCAGGATCCACTAGTGCAGAGGGAGGGTCACGTGATGTTACATCCCCTGGACCAGGAGTGAGTATTCCATCTACTGCTCTTCCTGTTAGATTTTTTGTAGTACCATCACTCTGGCTGCCTGTCCCTCATGCCCTGTGTCTACAGCTTTAGTGGATTCCGGCGCCTCGGGGGACTCAGACCCTTGCCTCCTCTCTCAATATCACTACCTACCCGCTCTCCTCTCCTTTACCGGTTCAAAGTCTCTACTGTCGATCTCTAGGATCCGGAACCATCACACACATCACCCAACCACTCAACCTCACCGTGGAGCCCAATCACCAGGAAAACATCCCCTTCATCACCAGTGCACTAATTCACAAGATCATCCTCGGCCTACCTTGGCTTCAGCGCCATGACCCTACCATCTCATGGTCGAGGATGAGAATCCCCAACTGGTCACCTGAATGCCGGAAGACCTGCTTTCCTGTCCCCTGTTTACACGTCGGTTGAGAGTCCTGTGGTTGCCCTTCAGCCCCAACATCCCGGAGGAATATCAGGGTCTAAGGGAGGTATCCTCCAAGACCCACGCTACCTGTCTCCCTCCTCATCGACCCTGGGACTTTACCATTGACTAGTTTTCCGGTGCTACACCTCCGCGCAGATGCATCTACCCTCTGTTGGTGGCTGAGACCCAGACCATGGAGGACTACATTCAAGAGGCGCTCCAACAAGGTTTCATCCGCTGGTCCACGTCCCCTGCATTGGTTGGTTTCTTCTTCATGGCCAAGAAGGAGGGAGGACGCCCTTGTCATTGAGGCCACGGTAATCGAGGCATCACCACAAAGTATCGGTACCCTCTCCCGCTGGTGCCGTCAGCCATCGAGCAGCTCCGCGAGTCCCAGTTCTTCACCAAACTGGACCTGCGGAGTGCTTACAATCTCATTTGCATCCGGGAGGGGGATGAGTGGAAGAGGGCCTACAGCATGATGTCTGGTCAATACGGGTACTTGGTTATGCCCTTTGGCTTAACCAATGCTCCGTCAGTGTTCCAGGCATTCGTCAACGAGGTGTCCAGGGACATGCTCGGACGTCAGGTGATTGTGTACATCAATGACATCCTGATCTTCTCGACCAACCTGGAAGATCACATCACTCGCATTATAGCAGTCTTGGCTAAACACCTATTCATCAAGGCGGAGAAGTGCCAATTCCACCAGAGGGCTGTCTCCTTCTTGGGCTACCAAATCAGCCTGCAGGGAGTGAGGATGGAGGACAAGAAGGTAGATGCGGTAAGGTCATGGCCAGTCCCAACCACCATCAAAGGATTACAACGGTTTTTGGGGTTTGCCAACTTTTACCGCCGCTTCATCAGGAACTTCAGTGCCGTCGCCGCCCCTCTCACCTCCCTCCTCAAGGGTGGGCCTCGTAGGTTGGTTTGGTCTCCAGCAGCCGACGAGGACTTTCGTCTCCTCAAGGAGCGTTTCACCTCCGCCCCCTTGCTAAAACACCCAGATCACACTCTACCATTTGTGGTTGAGGTAGACGCATCGGAGGTGGGTGTGGGGGCAGTTTAGTCACAAAGACAGGGGGACCCATTAAAATTGTATCCTTGTGCTTTCTTCTCCAAGAAACTGTCCCCCGCAGAGAGGAAATACGGTGTTGGAGATCGGGAGCTCTTGGCGGTGAAGTTGACATTAGAGGAGTGGAGACACTGGCTGGAGGGCACCAAGGACCCATTCGTCATCCTCACCGACCATCGGAACCTTGAGTACATACGGACAGCGAGGAGACTAAATCTGTGCCAAGCCACGTGGGCCCTCATCTTCACCAGGTTCTACTTCATGCTGATCTATCGCCCAGGTTCTAAGAGCATCAAGGTCGATGCCCTGTCCCACACTTACGATTCAGGGGAGGGTCCTAGCCAGAGGGCACCCATAATCACAACAATCCCGAGTCGTGGGTCCAGTGATTTGGGAAGTAGATGTGGACATTCACCAGGCTCTAGAGAGGGAGCCCGCACCCCAGAATTATCTTCCCATGCGTATCTACGTTCCCACAGGGTTAAGGGATCGGCTGCTGACCTGGGCACACAGCTGTCATCGCTGGACATCCAGGGACTTCTCGCACTATCCATTCCCTCACTGAGAAATACTGGTGGCCCACTGTGGTGCAGGATGTTACTCGATATGTCAACTCCTGTTCCGTGGGTGCTCAAACCAATTCCCCCCCGGAAATGCTCCAGCAGGGATGCCCCTGCCACTTCCCGTGACTCAGCAACCTTGGTTCCATCTATCCATTAACTTTGTTACTGATCTTCCCCCTTCTGATGGTTTCATCACCATTCTGGTGGGAGTCACTTCTCGACTGGGTTGAACCCCTTCCAGTGTGTTTTGGGTTTCCAGCCGGCCCTGGCCCCATGGACCCCGGGCCAGACCGTGGCTCCTGTAGTAGATGAGTAGTTCCGGCACATGGAGGAGGTGTGGAACAATGCGCAAGTGAGACCCCAGCACGCCGTTCATCGTCAGAGGGAACAGGCAGACCGTCACCGCAGTGAGACCCCTGTGTTTCATCCTGGGGATTATGTCTGCTCCTGCTTCTCCCCCCCGGCATATGACGTCTCTAGAGTACTAACCACCGGTCCTAGGATTGTATCATTGTGCACACCTGGCACTCATCATTACGCACACCTGTTAATCATTATGATTCACACCTGGACTCCATTACCTTTATTTCCTCCCCTTTATATGTTACTCTCCCATGTTCACTCACCAGTTGGTATTGTTCTTCTGTATCGGCGTTCTGCCTTATGTTAGTGTCATGTTCTTGGTTTTGTTTTATTAAAATGTTTCACCTGCACCTGCCTCTGACTCGCCGCCCCTTCATTACACAAAGCCACTCCTGTGTTGTCTTGGCTGTGTGCTTAGGGTCGTTGTCTTGTTGGAAGGTGAACCTTCACCCCAGTCTGAGATCCTGAGCGCTCTGGGGCAAGTTTTCATCAAGGATCTCTCTCTACTTTGCTCCGTTCATCTTTCCCTCGATCCTGACTAGTCTCCAAGTCGCTGCCGTTGAAAAACATCCCCACAGCATGATGCTGCCAGCACCATGCTTCAACGTAGGGGTGGTGCCAAGTTCCCTCCAGACATGATGCTTGGCATTCAGGCCAAATAGTTCAATCTTGTTCCTCATGGTTTTGAGAGTCTTTAACTGCCTTTTGGCAAACTCCAAGCGGACTGTCATGTGCCTTTTACTGATGAGTGTTTTCTATCTAGCCTCTACCATAAAGGCCTGATTGGTGGAGTGCTGCGGATATGGTAGTCCTTTTGGAAGGTTCTCCCATCTCCACAGAGTAACTCTGGAGTTCTGTCAGAGGGACCATTGGGTTCTTGGTCACCTCCCTGACCGATTTCTCAGTTTGGCCGGGGAGCTAGCTCTAGGAAGAGTCTAGGTGGTTCCAAACATTTCTCATTTAAGAATGGAGGCCACTTTGTTCTTGGGGACCTTCAATGCTGCAGACATTATTTGGTACCCTTCCCCAGATCTATGTCTCGACACAAAACAAAATGTGTGTGCCTTTCCAAATAATATCCAATCAATTTGATTAACCACAGGTGGATGCCAATCAAGTTGTAGAAACATCTCAAGGATGATCAATGGAAACATGATGCACCTGAGCTCAATTTCAGGTATCATAGCAAAGAGTCTGAATACTTAAGTAAATAAGGTATTTCTGTTTACATTTTTAATGAATTTGCTAAAATTCCTAAAAAACCTGTTATCGCTTTGTCATTATGGAGTATTGTTTGTAGATTGAGGTCATTTTTTTATTTAATCAATTTTAGAATAAGGCTGTAAAGTAATAAAATATGGAAAAAGTCAAGTGGTCTGAATACTTTCAGAACGCTCTGCAGACCCCAATTGATTTTATGTGGATATTTATGGCATTTGTCCGTCTTAATTCGATTTTTTTTGTTCTCCATTGGACACACATACCTTCCACCCTCGGGGATAGGTTCAGAGAGTCCATTTTCTTTAGTCCCTCCTTGCCCCCTCTGAGAGTTTCAGAAGTAATGGCAGCAGTGTATTCTGTGACCTCCCCTGTTGATGGAGCTCCACATCAAGCCTAATGGATTGACAGACATGTGTCTCTTAAAGATGATCCTTTTAATAAATAGAATGATACAGTTGAAATCAATCATGTTTGGAAATCCAAGCAATGGACGCAGCATTCACCTGCTCTCCCCTGTAAGGGGGTAGTATGGAGCATCGTCTGAGTTTGCGTTGGCGTAACACAGTGTGGTGCAGATATTCATACCAGTAAACAGGAGCTGGCACTCAGTGGAGTCTGTCATGCTCTCTCCTATCGAGGGCACCATCTTAGTCTGGGTGGAGGACACTTACATCAGCTTCTTTCTGGATTTTGAAGAGTTGTAGGAATTTAATTTAAGAATATTTAATATGACTTTTTACATCATATAGTAATGCTTAATATAACTGATGCAAGTTGAGGCTGGTTTAAGTCAAGTTGGTCTACATTTTTAAAAATTATGGCATTTAATACAAACTGGATTCTTAATATGTATGTGAGCTAACCATAATGTGCCACTTATATTTCAAATTAAATTATTAGAAGTAAAATAATTTAAGTTGAAGTTAGAGTAATTCCCACCTGACACTGAATAGAAGCTGAGTGGTTCCGTTGGGTGCAGATATGAAGAGTTTGATAACATTCCTGCTAATGGTGACTTTGGCACTCAGGGAACTCTCATGGGATATGCTGGTGTGCATCTCGATGCCAGCCACCACAAACTCAGGAATGTCGAGGCCTATTTGTGTAATATACTCCACATCAATAGATTGCATGAAATACAGCTGCTGCTACAGGTAAGAAAGGCATAATTTACACGTAAAAATCACCTAGGATCCTAAATAAATGAAAGAATTTGTCCAAATATAGTCAAAATCCATCAAACATGTTCCATAAGGCCTATACATGTAATTGAATAGAAGCAAAAGAGCAGGCAGTTTACCATGCCAGGGGAAAAGTTCAGACCTCGCTTAGCTCCAGAGGCAAAGACACCAGACAAGGAGAATTTCAGGGGTAAGCCAGACACAGAGGGAAGGGAAAAACTCTAATCCAGGAAGATATAGTGGGCATGAAGCTCATTGTCAATGCTGGATATCAGAGACTGCATGGCTAATTGAAACAAAGAGACTGTGAGTCAGTCATACTCTAAATGTATAGAAATAATTGAAATCATGTTTAGCTTCATTTGTAATTTACTGTTTTGTTTAGTTATATTGTTTCCACATACTGTATATTATTATATGCTTTCCCCCTCAGAATGACCTATTCAGTCAACAATGATTTACCTTAAGAGGCATTATCTTGAAGAACACGTCAGTTCATAGCTAGGGTCCGGGGCCATGTGCTCCATCTCACTGGACTTGATGTATCCAACTTCATCTCCAAGAATCCTTAGGTAGGCCATGGCCTCAGCGGAGTCTTGAGAGTGCAGTTCCCTGACAAGCTTTTGGAGGTTCTGTCCAATGTCTCTTACGAGGTCCTGTGGGGCCTGTAAGATATGGATGATTAAAATTGTCTTTGAATACTTCAGCTCACACTGACAAGCCAAACGAAAAGACTATTCCTTGAGCAGCAATATATCAAATTATACAGTTTTCCAGCACCTGTTGGACTGAGTCTGGCATCTTGAGACCAGCCCAGTACAGGCCTTGGAGACAGGGGTGAAACCTTGCTCTCCAAAAAGGGCCTCAAGGCTCAGTTCATATCCATTTCCTTCAATACAGACCTTCAAAATGGAAGTGGGAAAAAAGGGGGAGACAAGATATCAATGTAATCACACCAATATTGATGTAATATTCTTTTAAATAAGAAACATTTTAATTAAATGTTTCATTTTATTATGTAAATATATATTTTAAAGTTTCTATAGTTAAAAAAAAAATATCACTGTTATACCCAAAGGCTTTGAAGGTGGTCTCCAGCAGGACTTCCTTTGGCAGGGATGCAGTGGAATCAAAGATCATGTTGCTCTTTATGGAGCCCATGGCGGTGTCTGTTTTGCAGGTGCGGGACATTGTGGCGAAGTGGTTATTAACAGAGTGCTGATGCAATGCCTCCTCGATATACTAACTGTCTTATTCTTGAGCAAGAGAGAAAGAGAGCACTTTTCAGAACCCACAACTTGCTTGAGTTGCACAAATGATTATGGGAATTAGGACAATAAAGGGTATTATTTTGCTGTGATTATATTGAACACAATCAAGCCCATGATTTTGCAGCTGGACAGACAGATGCAAAATCGGTGGTGGAAAAAGTACCTACAGTGGGGCAAAAAAGTATTTAGTCAGCCACCAATTGTGCAAGTTCTCCCACTTAAAAAGATGAGGCCTGTAATTTTCATCATATGTACACTTCAACTATGACAGACAAAATGAGGAAAAAAATCCAGAAAAATCACATTGTAGGATTTTTAATGGTGACCTACAAACTAGCAAGATTTCTGGCTCTCACAGACCTGTAACTTCTTTAAGAGGCTCCTCTGTCCTCCACTCGTTACCTGTATTAATGGCACCTGTTTGAACTTGTTATCAGTATAAAAGAGACCTGTCCACAACCTCAAACAGTCACACTCCAAACTCCACTATGGCCAAGACCAAAGAGCTGTCGAAGGACACCAGAAACAAAATTGTAGACCTGCACCAGGCTGGGAAGAATGAATCTGCAATAGGTAAGCAGCTTGGTTTGAAGAAATCAACTGTGGGAGCAATTATTAGGAAATGGAAGACATACAAGACCACTGATAATCTCCCTCGATCTGGGGCTCCACGCAAGATCTCACCCTGTGGGGTCAAAATGATCACAAGAACGGTGAGCAAAAATCCCAGAACCACACGGGGGGACCTAGTGAATGGCCTGCAGAGAGCTGGGACCAAAGTAACAAAGCCAACCATCAGTAACACACTACGCCGCCAGGGACTCAAATCCTGCAGTGCCAGACGTGTCCCCCTGCTTAAGCCAGTACATGTACAGGCCCGTCTGAAGTTTGCTAGAGAGCATTTGGATGATCCAGAAGAAGATTGGGAGAATGTCATATGGTCAGATGAAACCAAAATATAACTTTTTGGTAAAAACTCAACTCATCGTGTTTGGAGAACAAAGAATGCTGAGTTGCATCCAAAATACACCATACCTACTGTGAAGCATGGGGGTGGAAACATCATGCTTTGGGGCTGTTTTTCTGCAAAGGGACCAGGACGACTGATCCGTGTAAAGGAAAGAATGAATGGGGCCATGTATCGTGAGATTTTGAGTGAAAACCTTCCATCAGCAAGGGCATTGAAGATGAAACGTGGCTGGGTCTTTCAGCATGACAATGATCCCAAACACACCGCTCAGGCAACGAAGGAGTGGCTTCGTAAGAAGCATTTCAAGGTCCTGGAGTGGCCTAGCCAGTCTCCAGATCTCAACCCCATAGAAAATCTTTGGAGGGAGTTGAAAGTCCGTGTTGCCCAGCAACAGCCCCAAAACATCACTGCTCTAGAGGAGACCTGCATGGAGGAATGGGCCAAAATACCAGCAAAGTGTGTGAAAACCTTGTGAAGACTTACAGAAAATGTTTGACCTCTGTCATTACCAACAAAGGGTATATCACAAAGTATTGAGATAAACTTTTGTTATTGACCAAATACTTATTTTCCACCATAATTTGCAAATAAATTCATAAAAAATCCTACAATGTGATTTTCTGAATTTTTTTTCTCATTTTGTCTGTCATAGTTGAAGTGTACCTATGATGAATATTACAGGCCTCTCTCATCTTTTTAAGTGGGAGAACTTGCACAATTGGTGGCCGACTAAATACTTTTTTGCCCCACGGTAATTGTCATACTTGAGTAAAAGTGCACATACCTTAATAGAAAGTTACTCAAGTAGAGTGAAAGTCACCCAGTGAAATACTACTTGAGTAAAAGTCTAAAAGTATTAGGTTCTAAATATACTTAAGAATCAAAAGTAAATGGAATTGGTCAAATATACTTCTGTAGCAAAGGTAAAAGTGTAAATCATTTCAAATTCCTTATATTAAGCAAAGCAGAAGACACAATTTTCTTGCTTTTAAAATGTACAGAGGTACACTCCAACACTCAGACATAATTTACAAACAATGCATTTGTGTTTAGTGAGTCTGCCAGATCAGAGGCTGTAGGCATGACCATATGTTCTCTTGATAAATGTGTGAATGTGACTATTTTCCTGTCCTGCTAGGCACTCAACATGTAACGAGTATTTTTGGGTGTCAGTGAAAATGTATGGAGTAAAAAGTAAATTATTTTTTATAGGAATGTAGTGAAGTAAATGTAAAAGTAGTCAAAAATATACATAGTAAAGTACAGATACCCCAAAAAACTACTTAAGTAGTACTTTAAAGTATTTTTTACTTAAGTACTTTACGCCACTGTGAAAAATAGAAACTCAATGAAGATGATTTCCTTAGCCATGTGTCAAATACATATACAGTAGGAGATACAGAAAACATCAACACCTTCCACCACTGTGATCACACACATTAAATGAATCATGTAAATGAAGAGGGAGTGACTGAACATATCATGTAGAAAACCGTCACTTACTGTTGCATTTTGGGATCAACAGAGTGGCAGATGTTGTCAAGGCGGCAGGCCACAAAGCTCCTGACCTGTGGGTCCTGCTCATCCTTCAGCATGGTGATCACCTTGCTAAGCAGCACATTGTCAGGACTCTTCATAAGCACCAGATAAGCTGCCACACATTTCTGGATGGGGCTCTCAGCATCTTGGTACCCCTCCAAGAGAGTTTTTCTGACCTGTCAATCACAGCACACATATTTCTAGCTGTATCTGTATGTTAGGTATAAAACAACACAATATTTAAAACATGACTTGTAATATTGCTTATAAGCGGTTGTATACCCTTAGTATCAGGAAAGTCATATCCTCATCCCTTGAGCAGTCTCCCAACATGGTATCCATGAACTCTTTCACCTATTTGACCTCAGGGGTGGGATGTCCTGGGTGAAACCTGCAGATGAGATTTGGGAATATGTTACCCAGTAGTTCTGAATTTTATTGTGATGTATTGCCCTCTGGTGGTTAACTTTAAAAAATAATTGAATAAAAAATCTAAATGGTTAAAAGCTTTTATGGTCAAATTAACATGAACATTTTCCCAGATTTAAAAAAAAGAAAGAAAAAAAGAAAGAAAGGCAATTGATGAGTTATATATGATTCCAGTTATTTTGGGATGATAGACTAATTTCACTTACTTCCTGACAGTGTTTGCCAGAGCGTACATAATGTCTTTGCTTTGTTTGTATTGGGGCGAAAATGAGCATATCTCTGACCCGGTGGAAGTCAGGACTGGACTGTACACAAAGATGTCCCCATACACAGCTGTGCTGTTCATTCTCCTGATGACTTGGAGGATGGAGAACCGTTTTACAAGAGGGACTAGTAGCGCATTCTATATACAAATGATCAATACATGTTTTATCTTTATGGTAAATGTTTGCACTAACTTCTCCATTGCAGCCTGGAAGGCCTCAGCTCCTGCAGCCTGTCTATACACAGCCTCTCCCTGGGGGTCGATGACCAACATCTCACAGAAGGCACAATCCGCCGTGTGAAGAACGAAGCTGCATTCTAGTAGGACATTGAGTTCCACCTGAATGAGGAGGATGATAACCAGAGAGGAAGGGTCAGGAAGTGAGGAAGGATCAGTAAGATAACAGTTCCCCCCAGTTACCAGCAGGCATAACTCGAGCCACAAAAACAAACAAAGGCCTACCTGACATGACATTGGGGCCATTCCTGAGGTTGGATGTCCCAGTCACGTCATTTTTTCTCTCTGTCATATATTGGTATAATTACAGTATTTCGTAAAGGTCTTTAACCTTGCTGACACTGGAGATCACACATAATGGGCAAATCAATTTGAATAATTTTACTGCATGAACAAATATTATATCACCTTTATCAATATTTCTCATATACTACCTAAGTTTTAGATGTTTTCTCCAAATTTAGTAAATATTTGTTTAGACAACATCCTGAGTTCACAGTCAAAGTCCCACAACACCACTGGAACTCTGGACCCTTTACGTACTAAATGGCAATTCTCTTAATGAATAACATCAATTGTACTGAATCATAAACATTATGGTGCAATGTTCAGATCTAGCCAGGTCCAGCTCTGTTATCTCCAGTTCCACTAAAACAAAAAATCCTAAAGCTGAGGTTATTGATTATAAGGTCAGTGTACAGGAAACATGCTTGTACCTTGTTTCCTAAGGCCCCTGCCTACATGCTAAGGATTCACTCAGGGCCAAATCATCACTTAAGACAAATCATCACTTAAAACAATCAACATAACTTTTCAACAATCAACATAACTTTTCACTGAAATAATTTATTCACTGAATGTAAGATTAACAGGTCAAGTAAACCCTTAGAGACTTCTGTTCATCAGCATTCTCACTGCTTTTGTCACGACTTCCGCCAAAGTCGGTTCCTCTCCTTGTTCGGGCGGCGTTCGGCGGTCGACGTCACCGGTCGTCTAGCCATCGCCGATCCACATTTCATTTTCCGTTTGTTTTGTCTTGTTTTTCAACACACCTGGTTTATATTTCCCTCATTACTTGTCGTGTATTTAACCCTCTGTTCCCCCCCATGTCTGTGTGTGGAATTGTTTATTGTCAAGATTGGCACGCTTCCTGCTGGTTTGCGCCGGGTTTTGTTTTATTACCTGTGCTTTGTGGCAGCCGGTACTTGGGTTTTGTACTTTGTGCTGCCTGACTTGTTCCTTGGACATTTGTTTTGTAACGAGGTTGCGTTCTGTGCAAATGATTTCCTTAGTAAAGGGCTTTGTCCACTCATCTCTGCTCTCCTGACTTCTATGCACCAGCTACATTCACCACCTGACAGCTTTTCTCTAAAAAGCAAATAAAAAAGTCCTCATGTTAGTAAACATCTTAACATTGGTGTTGCATTTATTTATTATTTAGTTACATTGAATCTGTGTAAATGTCAGAGACACGAGGATACATTTTTAGACATCATTTGGTCTTTTAGTAAGTAAAAAATTGTATTGAACCTACCTGTTGCACGTTATGTAGGTCAATACACTGTATGAGGAATTATAGCTATTCTTTGCTATAATGTTCCATACAGTTTTTGGAAAAGTTGTACAAAAGTATATTATAGTAATGCTGAATAAGAGTAGGATTTGGTATTCTTTTTAAAAAGATTTTGGAACTTGCAGAGATCTGATACAGGTACTGATAAACTTTCAATTGAGCCCTTCCTTTATGTTCGAAAAAGCTATACACGGATGATGTTCTGGGTCAATTTGATGTGTTCATGATGATTTTTTAATTAAAGAAAGCACTGAACACTGAATACAAACTATACAAAACAATAAACGAATAACGACCGTGAAGCTATAATGAGAACTGTACTGACACAAGCAACTAACATAGACAATCACCCACAAACAAACAGTGAAACCCAGACTACCTAAGTATGATTCTCAATCAGAGACAACTAATGACACCTGCCTCTGATTGAGAACCATACTAGGCCGAAACATAGAAATACCAAAATCATAGAAAAACAAACATAGACTGCCCACCCCAACTCACGCCCTGACCATACTAAATAACGACAAAACAAAAGGAAATAAAGGTCAGAACGTGACACATATATTCTGTAAAATAAATCATAGATTTTTGTCTGCTGGGGCCACCTCTAGGAAGAGTTGCAGGAACACAGTGACTTTCTCCAACAGTCCAGGGCACAGTTTGAAGTGGATGAAGGGTACATAAACCAAAACACCACTAAAGATAAACAAGGTGACATAGAGGTACTCTATCGCGGGGTTGTCAATTATAGGTGCCAGCACAAGGAAAATTGCTGCGATGATGACCAAGATGGGGATTACAATGGGAACCTGGTTGAACAAACAAAAACAATGGTACGCTCACAAGAGGGGTGGGCAGCAGATGGGACCCTTTGGGTAATTCAATTGTTAGAAACCAATGTCTTGTTCAAATGGAAACAGAAATAAAAGTAAAAATTATATGTCCTATGAGACTCACCCTATATGGCCTGGGAAGTTCAGGTTTCTTGATCTTGAGGTAGAGGAGCCCAGACAGAGTGATTGCATAGAAGAACCAGGCAGTGAAACTGGTAATATCAATGCAGAGGGATGGAAGATAAATAAAGCAGCAACAAAACATTTATGTATTGAGACATTTTAAAGTCAAAGCATAAACTACCTGAAGAAGTTGACAATGCTCTGAAAGTCACCAGGGATGAGAACCAGGAGTGAGATAGCCGTGGTGAAGATCAGGGCTGGAGAGGGGGTCAGTCGATTCACATGGGCCATGGACAGAATGTCAGGCTGGGGTAGGAAATAAACACAAATATTGACATAGAAAACTACTACTTACATCAGAAAAAAAAAGGTTTTGTTAAAATGGTCTGTCTCTTGAATGTGTTTCTAACCATGTGTCCCTCTCTTGCAGCCACAAAGCACACCCGGCCGCCACTAAAGAATGTTCCATTCAGGGAGCCAAAAGCAGACAAAGCGGCTGCGATAGACATCACCCATCCCCAGCTCCCGAGCACCTTATTCCTGTTGACGACAACAAGATAATTTGTCAGCTCACCACAAATGTAAAGAAATGAGAGAGAGGTGTGTGGATGGAGTCAAGCACTCTCACCCCCAGGTGACAGCCACTGCATTCGACGACATCAGTTCTCTTGGCGTCATGACAGCCAGGTAGCTCACATTGACTAGTAGATACAGCATGGTTACCATGGGGATGGCAATTATAACTGCCCTGGGCAGATTTACCTGAGAGGATGCAAGGTGGAGAAAGATAGTTCAAGTCCTTAGGATTATGTAAGGAAATACATGACTTATTACAGTGCATTCTTACCTCAGGTCTTTTCAACTCTTCTGTCACATAGTTCAAGTTGTACCAGCCAGCAAAGGACCAGAGGCCTTGGTAAAAAGCCATCCCTATGGAGCTCAAACCCAAGTTCGTACCATCAAAAGCATTTTGTTGTACAGCAACATTTCCCTGTGCAATTATCACTATCCCTCCAATTACTATAACCATCAATGCAAATAGCTTAGCCACCAAGAAGACCACCTGAATTCTCATGGCTAAACGTACATTCAAGATGTTTGCCATGGCTACAACCATGATGGCTGCAACAGCAGCACACTTCACTATTAGCTGAGGAGGAGAACAGTCTTGGTAGAAAGGTGCCACAGCATATTCTGCAAAACTGAGGGATATTGCTGCAATGCTTGCTGGTTTCACCACTAGTAGGAAGGTGAAGGCCACAAAGAAGGCAGGAAACTGTCCATAGATTCGAAGAATGTAGATAAAGTCCCTCCTGATTCTTTAATAATGGTTCCTAGCTCAGCATATGAGAGTGCCCCCAGCATGACTACAAGGCCAGACAATGCCCAAATGATCAGGCTTGCCCCTGGACTTCCAATGTAAGACAGCACAAACTGAGGGGACATGAATATTCCCGATCCAATCATGGTTCCTGCTACCAATGACACAGCACTGACTAAACCCAACTCGCGCTTCAGTTGAATCCTCTCTGTTTCTGTTTCTGCCATGGCCAAACGCCAAATTTATACAAACAACAGGAGAATCTGCTGTCAACGATAGATCCTCTCTTCTTTTAGTCAAGAACAATTATGACATGACCTGGCAAATCTTTGATGCTGGGTGTAAAGTTCTTAGTTAATATTAACTTCTCAGGTTGAATAAAGTATGTTGTTGTGTCATCTTTGTTTATAGCTGTAAAAGGGTTCCCATAAAGATTACACCCTCCCCTAGGAGAGGGAGAAAAGGGGATGCTATGTCATCGCACAGTTAGATTATTCCTTTAAATGTTTATGGATGGCGTAGAAATTCCTTCTCTTTCCCCGAGGGTTGGAAAAATTGTTATATGTGTTGGTGCTAAAGCCACCTGAAATAGCTGTCAGAAGCCATGTGAATATAGAAATGACAGCTGAGTGTAGACTTGCCCCCTAGCTGATGATGTTGGTCTGCAGACATACTGTATGTTACACTGTCTTTCCACCTGGATCAGTCTATCAAATGCAATCTAGATACGGGAACACAGTATCGCTGTCTGTGGGATTGTTCAAATATCAAAGCATTTTGTCAGGCAGTATACTCTTTGTCAGGTATTGGTGCAGTTGATTTTCCTGCATATTCTATACTCAGTATTTTTGGTTTGTTTCATGTGGCCTGTAACCTCAGTAGTACAAAAAATGAAATGGTATATTTTTCCTACTCCAGGTAAAACATACAATTGTAGCACTCTAGAAACATCCAGACAAAACAATATCAAAATGTTTAATTGTTCCTTACCTCAGGCCGTTTTAGTTCTTCTGTGACATAATTCAAAGTGTTCCAGCCATCATAGGACCACAGGCCCTGATAAAGAGAAATCCCAATGGAACTGATTTCCACATTGGTCCCTTTAAAGGAATCCTCAAAGTTTTCAGTGTTCCCCTTGAAAAGCAGCACCACACCTCCTATAATTATCACTGCCAAGGCCACCAGCTTGATCACCATGGAAAATACCTGGATGAACATAGCCAGACGTACATTCATACTGTTCACAATTGCTAACACCAAAATCCCTGCTGCAGCCACACACTTGACCACCAGCTCTGGAGGGGTACAGTCATGGTAGAAAGGAGCCACTGCATATTCAGCAAAGCTCAGTGCTATCCCTGTTGCACTGGCAGGTCTCATCACAATGACGAAGCTAAAGACAAACATGAAGGCAACTACTTGGCCAAATATCCGCAGAATGTATATGTACTCTGCCCCAGATTCAGAAATGACAGTGCCCAGTTCAGCGTAGCAGAGGGAACCCAACGTAGCCAGCAGACCACAGGCTGCCCAGATCACCAGGCTGGCTCCTGGGCTTCCTATGTTGACCAGCACAGACTGAGGGGACATAAAAATTCCAGATCCCATCATGGTCCCGGCAATGAATGAGATAGCACCAATAAGCCCCACTTCACGCTTCAAGCTGAGTTTCTGTGTTTTAGCTACCATCCTGAGACTTGGTAGTAGATCTATTCTCAACAGATGTGTTTTACCAACACCAAGGTCCAAACTGGGGAGAGGCATAAATGTTTTGTCCGTATCGTACAAGGTCACACCTACTATTACATCAGTTAACTATTACTAGACTGTGGCTGAGTTGAATCAGGGCTGTCGGCTTTATTCTACGAGGAAACATTAGTCTACTAAAGAAGAAAGAAACATACCAGGAATATATATACCCATATACTATAATGTCAAACATTTTGGAACAGTAGTAATACCTCAAATAGCTCAGAGGAAGGGTGGTTCACTAAAATGTATGATGTTTCACTTTGTTATCAATCGAGTTGGTCCAAAATCATCAATAGGAATCTCGCTTTTTATGTGTCAGGGACACAGTTAAAGTAGGGCATGTTATGCTTCCCTGTGCCTTGGAGTAAAGCATGCTGCATTATTGAAAATACAGTAGATACCAAAAAGATGCAGGCACAGCATACCTAAACCACTTTTAGTGTTCCTTTGAAATCACCCTGTATGAGATATAATGAAAATATGATGCATTTACTTTGTACTTTGTACTTTGTACTTTAAATCAGTACTAACATAACTTAAATGTGCAGTTTCTGTAGGCTAATGTAAGTGTGACAGCTCTATAATATGTGACAGTTCTGTAATTTTTTTAACCTTAGGATGTTTCAGCTCTTCTGTCACAATTTAAGTTGTTCCATCCATTGTAGGACCACAGACCCTTATAGAAAACAATACCTATTGGATTGATGCCTGGTCCCTTTAAAATAATCCTCAAAGCTTTTGATGAGTAATACCACTGCTCCAATAATGATTACTGACAGTGCCAGCACAGGTCCAACATGAAGAACATTTGCATTCCTAGGTTCTTGCCTTTCTCTGGAATGTTTGCCTTAGTCACCGTGCTTCTACATCTTGTCTTTTGGGGTTTTAGGCTGGGTTTCATTATAAGCACTTTGTGACATCTGCTGTATAATGGGCTTTATAAATACATTTGATTTTATTTAATATTCAACAAAGCTCAGTGAGATGCCTGCCCCACTGGCAAGCCTCACAAATATGATTGAGCTGAAAATTAACATGAAGGAAATATGCCCTTACCAGTCTTTTTTTTTTTTTTTACCATAGACCAACAAGATACCTGTAGAGAAAAGCTCTAACTTCTGTGTCCAAGTATTTTATAACCACATTTCAGTGTCAATGGATTGTTACAGATTAGATAGGGACTGCTTTTTCTTTTTTTCTTTTGCACCAATGTCTGCACCATTGACAATGTGTGTGTGTGTGGTGTGTGTGTGTGTGTGTGTGTGTGTGTGTGTGTGTGTGTGTGTGTGTGTGTGTGTGTGTGTGTGTGTGTGTGTGTGTGTGTGTGTGTGTGTGTGTGTGTGTGTGTGTGTGTGTGTGTGTGTGTGTGTGTGTGACCACCTGATCATCTGGGAATACTTTGGAACAGATTTCCAAAATAATATCAGATAAAATCACCCACGGGCCAAATCCGGCTTGTGGGGTGCAAGTTGGTGAACCCTGCCCTAGATGTAATGAAGGGAATATCATTATACTGTGTTCAGGACTGGAATGCTGTTAGACAGGAGAGGCTATATGAACATGCCTGGTGCCCAAATTGATGACGCTTGTTGAGCAGCAAGAGTGGAGTGGGCACAAATGGATTCGGTTCGGTTCAGTTCAGTCAGTCGCCCTGACGAGCCCTTCCCAGATATCTAGTTTGCCTTAGTTTTTTTTTACGCCGCTCTCAGATGCAGAATATCCAACGTTTTGTGAGCATGGAGAGGCCAGAGACAACCAGACTAGTAAATTGGGCTAAGGAACAGAAGTTGGGTATTGGAGAAAAGACATCAGTGCATGTTCTGCAAACAATATTGTGCGGCATGAGGCGCGGCAATGCGCGGCATGAGCATAGTGAAAGGATAGACGTGTTTATGGACAGCAAGGAAGAAGGAGAAGATCTAAATGCAGAGGGAAGATGTGTGTTGAGGAAGAATGGCACCAGGTACAAACCGTACCCTGCTCTCTGAATGGCTCAGAAATTGAACCTGACGAAAATGAGAATGAGGTGTCATGAAGACCTCCGTGTCTGAGCCAAGCCACGATGGTCATGCAAAGGATGATTCTGGCCCAGGAGGATTGAGGTTTTTGGAGAAAGTGGATCCCTGCCTTTTGACTGACCCATATGTAGACTCAGGCTGGGTAGAAAATAAGTTAGGTACTGTTAAATCGGTGAAGGTAGCTGTTAGAGGAATTTATATGTTCAATTAAAACACTCTGTTTGTTTCTAAGAATTTGTAAGATACTTATTTGCATAAAATGGACAGAGACCAGTCTCATAATTAATCAGTAGCGTTTATTTTCGAGAGCTCTGGTCATAATACAATGTAAATTGGTTTATATACCTCACATTTTGTCATAAATGTCTCTCCTCTTCTCAGAAACAATGGCAATATAGTTCACAAGCCTTCCCACATTGTCTGCCACCTGTTAAACAATCTACTACAAGCCCAAGGTCTCTCCCCTCCCTGGGTCCTGTAAGGAACACAGAATTCCAGCCGGTCTGACGATAGCTCCATTAGTTTCTAACAAGCAACAGAAAGTCCTTGTTCTAATTCTAGACTAAAACTACACACATTATATTCAGTATTATGATTATAATAAGATTCATACATTCATACAGTAACATAGAACTATAACTAAATAGAATACTACTAAGTTAAATGTATACATAATTTAGTCATTATTCATAAAAATCCCATAACAGTAGCTCGAAGTGGACTTTCTGTGTTTCCTCCGCCCAGATGGAGCTGGTGCTTCACGTCACGTGCCTCGGGACAAGACCTGTGACTTACTTTACTCTCCAGAGTGCGCCTTTGAAAGGGGTGATTACTGGGGTGGCACTAAGTGTTGAGGTGGAGCAACTGAAATTGAAGAGCACCTATGTCTGTGATGCCCGCTGCTTGGGGCGATGCAGACCCGGTGGCGAGCGTGGTGAAACTGAGAAGACACGGTCTGTTCTTTTTCATTTTTTAAACAGTCTTTACCTGAGTAAGTCATGTTAGGCTATGTCAGTTATCCCGTGAGAGCTTTTGTGCTGAACTCACTAATGTGTTTCACATGCCAACAGGGGGAGTATTGGCCAGAATTTTTTTGTTGGGTGGGCTGGTCGAAATTGACAAACAAAATTTGTTATATATTATTTATATATATAAATATATATATATAAATTGTAAATTATATAAAAAATTGTGTGTGTCAATTTCGACCAGCCCACCCCCCGCCCCAAAAAATATATACATACATACTCAGGGGTTTTTCTTTATTTTTACTATTTTCTACATTGTAGAATAGTAGTGAAGACATCAAAACTACAAAATAACACATGGAATCATGTAGTAACCCAAAAACCTGTTAAACAAATGTAAATATATTTGATAGATTTTAGATTTTAGATTCTTCGAAGTAGCCACCCTTTGCCTTGATGACAGCTTTGCACACTCTTGGCATTCTCTCAACCAGCTTCACCTGGAATGCTGTTCCAACAGTCTTGAAGGAGTTCCCACATATGCTAAGCACTTGTTGGCTGCTTTTCCTTCAATCTGTGGTCCAACTCATCCCAAACCATCTCAATTGGGTTGAGGTTAGGTGATTGTGGAGGTCAGGTCATCTGACGCAGCACTCCATCCATTACTATCCTTGGTCAAATAGCCCTTACACAGATAGTCCAAATAAGCGCAAACCAGATGGGATGTGGTATCGCTGCAGAATGCTGTGGTAGCCATGCTGGTTAAGTGTGCCTTGAATTCTAAATAAATCACAGACAGTGTCACCAGCAAAGCACCCCCACAACATCACACCTTCTCCTACATGCTTCACGGTAGGAACCACACATCCGCTCACCTACTCTGCATCTCACAAAGACACAGCGGTTGGAACCAAAAATCTAACATTTGGACTCATCAGACCAAAGGACAGATTTCCACTGGTCTAATGTCTGTTGCTCATGTTTCTTGGCCCATGCAAGACTCTTCTTCTTATTGGTGTCCTTTAGTAGTGGTTTCTTTGCAGCAATTCAACCATGAAGGCCTGATACACACAGTCTCCTCTGAACAGTTGATGTTGAGATGTGTCTTTTACTTGAACTCTGTGAAGAATTCATTTGGGCTCCAATTTCTGAGGCTGGTAGTTCTAATGCATTTATCCTCTGCAGCAGAGGGTACTCTGGGTCTTCCTTTCCTGTGGCAGTCCTCATGAGAGCCAATTTCATCATAGCGCTTGATGGTTTTTGCGACTGAACTTGAAGAAACTTTCAAAGTTCTTGAAATTTTCCGGATTGACTGACCTTCATGTCTTAAAGTAATGATGGATTGTCATTTCTCTTTGCTTATTTGAGCTGTTCTTGCCATAATATGGACTTGGTCTTTTACCAAATAGGGCTATCTTTTGTATACCACCCCTACCTTGAATCGGCCCAGAAGCTAGTATGGTATTCGAAAACAGCTAATGAGTATACATAACATTAAAAACACATCAAATCTAATCAAATCGTATTTGTCATATGCGCCGAATACAACAGGTGTAGTAGGCCTTGCAGTGAAATGCTTACTTACAAGCCTTTAATCAACAATTACGTTTTAAGAAAATACCTAAAAATAAGATGAACAAATAATTAAAGAGCAGCAGTAAAATAACAATAGCGGGGCTATATACAGGGGGTACCAGTACAGAGTCAATGTGCAGGGCACCGGTGTCGAGGTAATTGAGGTAATATGTACATGTAGGTAGAGTTATTAAAGTGACTATACATAGATAACAAAAGAGAGTAGCAGCAGCATAGAAGAGGAGAGGGGGGCAATGCAAATAGTCTGGGTAGCCATCTGATTAGATGTTCAGGAGTCTTTTGGCTTGGGGGTAGAAGCTGTTTAGAAACCTCTTAGACTTGGTGCTCCGGTACCGCTTGCCATGCGATAGCAGAGAAAACAGTCTATGATTAGGGTGGCTGGAGTATTTTACCATTTTTAGGGCCTCCCTCTGACACAGCTTGGTATAGAGGTCCTGGATGGCAGGAAGCTTGGCCCCAGTGATGCACTGGACCGTATGCATTACCCTCTGTAGTGCCTTGCGGTCGGAGGCAGAGCAGTTGCCATACCAGGCAGTGATGCAACTAGTCAGGATGCTCTCGATGGTGCAGCTGTAAAGCCTTTTGAGGATCTGAGGACCCATGCTAAATCTTTTCAGTCTCCTGAGGGGGAATAGGTTTTGTCGTGCCCTCTTCACGACAGTCTTGGTGTGCTTGGACCATGATAGTTTGTTGGTGTTGTGGACGCCAAGGAACTGAAAGCTCTCAACCTGCTCAGCTACAGCACCGTCAATGAGAATGGGGGCGTGCTCCATCCTCCTTTTCCTGTCGTCCACAATCATCTCCTTTGTCTTGATCACGTTGAGGGAGAGGTTGTTGTCCTTGCACCACACGGTCAGGTCTGTGACCTCGTCCCTATAGGCTGCTCTTTCAATGAGACAGGCTATCCAGGTGAAAGCTATTATCCCTCATTGATGTTAAATCAGTGTAGATGAAGGGGAGGAGACAGGGTAAAGAAGGATTTTTAGGCCTTGAGACAATTAAGACATGGATTGTGTACGTATGTGTACCATTCAGAGGGTAAATGGGCAAGACAAAAAATGTAGGTGTCTTTGAACAGGGTATGGTAGTAGGTGCCAGGCGCACTGGTTTGTGTCAAGAAATGCAATGCTGCTGGATTTTTCCAAGCTCAATAGATTCCAGTGTGTTTCAAGAATGGTTCATCATCCAAAGGACATCCAGCCAACTTGACACAACTGCATTGGAGTCAACATGGGTCAGCATCCCTGTGGAATGCATTCGACACCGTGTACAGTATAGTCCATGTCCTGATGAATTGAGGCTGTTCTGAGGGCAAAAAAGGGTGTGCAACTCAATATTAAATATCAAATTCAAACAGGATTAAGAGTGTTGAGAAATGTCACACTCCTCAAGATGTTCAATGTATGGTTTCCAGATTTTATCCAACTTGTTTTTTTTGCTGGTTCAGCCCTCCAGTTTGTTATTGACTGTTAGTATGATGCTTTCCAATTGATAGCTATACCCTTTTTTGCAGCAATTTGACCTAAGTTACAAAACAATGTATATATTTCCCAACAGACATATTTGTGGAGATGAATGGATATAAATTCCTAGACACAATGATGTGATTGCACAGACATTATCCCAAAGTGATGTCGGTTTGTCACAGGACCACAGCATTAAAATAGGGTTCCTTAAAAAAAATTGCATCTCCAAAAGATATTACATTTCTGGGTGCATTATATGTATTCTGGCAGGAGTGTAGTACGTCCTATGGATTATCTTGATTTGCAATAATTTATGTGTAAGGTTGTAGGAAAAAATAGGAACATTTTCACATATCTGTGACCAATAGTTCTCATCAATTTTTTCTTTGAGATCTGTTTTCTGAGCTATCAGGTAGAAATGCATTTAACCCATATCATGGCAATGAACTTCTTTGGCGTTGCAGCTTCTTTCAGTATTTTTTCAATGCTTGATGCTTTAGGTCCATCCAGATTCTTTTGAAGCGATTGACTAATATTTCTTAGTTGTCTGAATTTAAAGAAATTGGACTTGGATAACTCATATTTTTCTTGCAATTGATTGAATGACAGTAGAGAGCCATTATAATACATATGCTCAAAATTCATGATTCCACTTTGGAACCAGGACTTAATGCCATTAAATGCTGGAGCTAAGGTTGTGTTGTTCCAAATATGGGTGCCTGGCAATATTGGTTTCTTCCATTTCATGAATTTATGCACCTTTTCCCAAATACGAATTGAAAATCATTGGATTGTCAGTTTTTTCTTTAATGCCTTGGACCCAAAGCAGTGAATATATTTTAAATCATAGGGTATTACATGTATGGCTTCAATACTCCTCACAGCAAAAAATAGTCTGCTGTCCAGTGTTTAAATGAGCGCAGTTGTGCGGCCCAGTAACGCATTTTCATATGAGGTAGGTGTAAAACATTCAATTTGACTCTTGACGTCTTTCCATTCCAAATAAAGTTGGAGAGTTAGCCATTTGTGGATGGAATTCAAATGGGTAAAGCTTGGAATAAATACATCAACCTTGTTAATATATTCATTTTTATTAAGTGGGCCCTACCTAAGATAGAAATAGGGAGAGTTCTCCATCTCTGAGCATTGGATTCAATCTTATCCAATACTGAACAAAAATATAAATGCAAAGCTCTAATTTATGGATTTCACGTGACTGGGCATGGGCGCAGCCATGGGTAGGCCTGGGAGGGCATAGGCCCACCCACTGGGAAACCAGGCCCAGCCAATCAAAAAGTGGTTTTCGCCAGAAAAATAGCTTTACTACAGACATAAATACTCCTCAGTTTCATCAGTTTTCTGGGTGGTTGGTCTCAGACGATCCGGAAGGTGAAGAACCCGGATGTGGAGGTCCTGGACTGGCGTGATCCGCGGTTGTGAGGTTGGTACGACATTGGAGGCAGCTTATGGTAGAGAAATGAACATGAAATTCTCTGGCAACAGCTCTGGTGGACATTTCTGCAGTCAGCATGCCAATTGCACACTCCCTCAAAACTTGCCACATCTGTGGCATTGTCTTGTCAAAACCACACATTTTAGACTGGCCTTTTATTGTCCCTAGCACAAGGTGCACATGTGTAATGATCATGCTGTTGAATCATATGCCACACCTGTCAGGTGGATGGATTCTCTTGGCAAAGGAGAAATGCTCACTAACCGGGATGTAAACAAATTTGTGCACAAAATTGGAGAGGAATAAGCTTTATGAATTGTATGGAATATTTCTGGAATCTTTTTATTTCAGCTCGTGAAACATGGGACACTTTACATTTTGCGTTTATATTTTTGTTCAGTAATATGTTGCATTTTGAAATGTTTGCTAAGATGTATGTATAAATTGTACATGCTGAAACAGTCATTGGTTTTGGGCTAGACTATGATTGGTAAACGTCTCCCCTTTTTAAAAAGTTTAGCACTCGTCAACCTTGGATGTGTATTAAGTATGCATGTAAAGTGGACTTGAGTGCTGAAAACCTAAACGTATAAAACTAAATTGACCATGAGAGATAGCCGTCAAACATAATTGGATGGCAAGAATCATCACAGATACCCTTGTAAGGTGTTGTGTAATATGTTTATTGTTGAATATGTAATATAGTGAAACATGTTTTATATATGCTTCAAATTACAGATTTAAGGGCATTGAAGTAATAAACAATGGCATGAAAAGGCAAAAAGCAATAAAGAGAAAATACATTTACAATGTTTCTCTATATATTAGTATTACCTACATCAGCCCATTAAAACACCTAGGTAGAGCAGAGGACTTAGAGCATGTGGCTTTGCAACACACAGGTGTTTCATCTCAACACTGGGATGATTTTAACAATTAGACACCAAACATACCTCATGCCGCTAAGGTAGGAGGTTACCAGAAATAAATGAATAAAAACACAAAACTAATGAAAGAGCAGACAGGGCCACAGCCCTTCAGGAGCACACAGACACCAACAATATCCCTGGCATCAATATTTTCAACTTGCTCGGCTCGCTATTACAGCACCACAAATTTATATTTATTGAAGGCGGATAAAATTCCTATTGAGAAAGGTGGCTGGAAACTGCAGATGAATCGACAAAAGTCTGCCAAAAGCTCCAGCACTGTGTTTGTTACAGTGAAAATTGGGAGATACCCCATTTGTTCGAGCTCCTACGCAAAAACCTGTTACAGAGTCTAGCCTTGCATAGTGTGGCACTGTCGTTGACTCCCTTGTGAAGAAGAAGAATATGAGTGCCATGACAATGACAAGTAGGTGGTAGTGGCTGATGATCTGCCGCTTGGAGAAGAAGTAGTGCATGTCGTAGACCAACAGGTAGACTGCCATGAAGAGGCTGGTCAGGAAGGAGTGCCACCACCAGTGAGTCCTATAAAAAAACAACACACTCTTTGGGTTCGGCTCAATACAATGTTTTGACACTGTAGTGAGGTCTAAGTGCTTGGATTGATGAGCAGAGATAAAAGTTGTGCTGTTTTATTTGATTTAACATTTATTTAACTAGGCAAGTCAGTTAAGAACAAATTGTGACAGCCTACCAAATGACAGCCTACCAAATGGCAAAAGGCCTCCTGCGGGGACGGGGTTGGGATTAATATATATATATATATCGGACAAAACACACATCAGGACAAGAGAGACACCATAACACTACATAAAGAGAGACCTAAGACAACAACATAGCATGGCAGCAACACATGACAACACAGCATGGTAGCAACACAACAAGGCAACATGGTTGCAACACAACATGGCAGCAGCACAATATTGTAGCAGTAGAAAACATGGCACAAACATTATTGGGCACAGACAACAGCACAAAGGGAAATAAGGTAGAGACAACAATACATCACGTGAAGCAGCCACAACAGTGAGAGTGTCCATGATTGAGTCTTTGAATGAAGAGATGGACATATAACTGTCCAGTTTGAGTGTTTTTTGCAGCTCATTCCAGTTGCTGTGAGAAATGAGAACGAAACATTTGCATATTTTAGAATGTTGACATAAAACTAAAATAGATTTACTGTTGACACGAAGACTTCACACTTGTTAGCTAAATATAACGACATTGATAATCTGGCAAACTGGAAATGTTGGAAATCCGTTTGACTAATATTACACAATGCATTTACAGTACATGCAGAGCACAGTATTGAGATAACCCCATCCATGTACAGGGCCTTTGGAAAGTATTCAGACCACTTGACTTTTTCCACATTTTGTTAGGTTATGGCCTTATTCTAAAATTGATTAAACATTTTTTTCCCCTTGTCAATCGACATACAATACCCCATAATGACAAAGCAAAAGAGGTTTTTTGACATTTTGGCTAATTGTTTAAACGTTAAACAGAATATTACATTTACATAAGTATTCAGACCCTTTACTCAGTACTTTGTTGAAGCACCTTTGGCAGCCTGGAGTCTTCCTGGGTATGACACACAAAGCTTGGCACACCTGTATTTGGGGAGTTTCTCCCCTTCTTCTCTGCAGATCCTCTCAAGCTCTGTCAAGTTGGATGAGGAGAGTTGCTGCAAGGCTATTTTCAGGTCTCTCCAGTGATGTTCGATCGGGTTCAAGTCCAGGCTCTGGCTGGGCCACTCAAGAACATTCAGAGACTTGTCTGAAAGCCACTCCTGTGTTGTCTTGGCTGTGTGCTTAGGGTCGTTTTCCTGTTGGAAGGTGAACCTTCGCGCCACTCTGGAGCAGTTTTCAGAGACATGTTTTCATGTTGGTATTTCCACCCCTGGAGTGAAATAGTCCAATGAAAACACCTTTTACGCTCAACACTCAATCACTTTTTTAAAATCACTTTTTTGCCAGGCTCACTATGTTTAGCAAGTGCACTCACATAATTCACACAGAAAGTTACACTACACGTGACCCCTAGAAAACCCATTTCCACAATAGAAGTAACACACCTAGCAAACACATATTTATTACCATGTTATGACTGTGTAAGAACCTAGCATTATTATTCATTATCTGTTAGATGGTAAACTTGCAGTACAGCCGGGTACAGGATTGCGTGATGCTGACGGGCAGACACATGGTGCGAGACGTCAGCTGTAAGAACTGCAACAGTAAGCTGGATCTATGAGTTTGCCTCAGAGAACAGCCAGCGCTATAAGGAGGGCACTGGTCAGGGAGAGTGAGAGTGAGGGCTTCGAAGAGGATGTCCCCTCTGACAACTCCTGAGCTGATGCTCGAAATACTTGCTCCCACCCTTGCCCTAACCCTGTTCCCCCACACTCCAAAGCCTCAAACTCAGCCTCCCAGGCAATATCGTCTTGGCTCCACCCTCACCTTTGACCTACAGGTAGCTATGACTTTTTGACCTCTCCTGATTGGCTGGATCTCTTGATGCTGTGTTGGCATCTCCTAAACCCCTCCTCCAAAGACAACCTGCTGTCACCTAGAGACTTTGACAGGGGCCTGCTTTCACATAGCTATGGACTCCATGCACACTCGCACACAGGATTTTGAACACAACTACAAACACTGCAAGACACACACACTCATATTTACATACGAGACGCTCACATTCATGATTAATTGGGCCGGGACTATGCAAGTATCTCACGAAAATATGTGCTTTAGCTTGGGAAATAAATCAATGTGACTCTGGATGACAACATAATGTTTGTTTCCACAATTAAGGCTGTTTTCCTAAAGGAGTGAAATTTGCTTGGTGTAGTTTCCCCTTGCCACCCTCCTAACGAGTATCGCGATACTGGTATCGTACCGGTCCTAATGATTAGTAGTAGATATGTTCACTCACTCTGGATATGTTGTCAACTTTATAGCTGGAGTTACTATAACTTCCTCCCAGTGCTGTGTACTGTGTATCTTTATCCTCAATCTCTACCATTCTGGATGCTTGTCACCATGCACATCCCCACAAGTCCCTCTGTGTGAGTGAGGAATGCAAACAGCCCATTGCCTCTTTGTAAGTGTGGAGCTGAGCAGGGCAATAACATGCCCAAAGACTATTGGCCTGCTGGGCAGGCCTTTACATGAACTGGTGCTCTTCCTCCCAAACTCTGATGATTCCAGCCAATTGGAATGAAGGGAGCAGTGTTTTCAGTCACACTGTATCCTCTGTTTCCAACCTCTGCCCAGGACAATATACAATAGATTGATTTGAAACAATATCAAATCATTATTTCATTAGTAGAGATGTAATTTTATTAATGGTTATCATTGTATTTTTATTCTTAGTAGTTATTATTATTCAGATGTTTTTCTTGATATGAGGTTAAAAAAATAAAGAGCAAGATCATCTATTTTTCCCATTAGTTTGCTTTGGCAATTTTTCCTTTGTAGTGATGATTTCTGAATAAAGTGTGTATTCTTGCTGAAAGTAATTTTCCAATTGTTGTTTGGTGCAATTTGAGCTTTAGATCACTAGATGGCAACCAAATACAAATGACATACTGTGTGCTGCGATGGTAATCCTATGGACAGTCGGCACATTGGCCAAATTTAAAGTCGAGACTGACTGATCTAGAAATCCCCTAGCATCATAAATAACTACTCCATAGTATTTGTAGGTAAGTCACAATTTACCCATGATACATCACGGTTCTGATGCTCTCGAACACAGCCAATATCTTATCAATAGTTTTGTGTAGACTAAAAATAAGAGCAACGACGGAGGGTTAATCACACTGTGTTAGTGCATAGCCTACACAGGAGTCACACTTTGCCACTTTCGCCTGTTTTGTCTAAAGAATGTATTTTACTTTTTTTTTTTACTCATGTACAGCACACTTTAAAATACAGAGAATAGGCTCTCCATTAGGGGAAAGTGGGAATTAACAACAACAAAAAATGAATAGAAAACAATACCAACTCTCACAACAAACTGATAGTGGATATCTTCAAAGTGGGTACAGAGAGTAGTGGAAAGTGTGAGAGAATGGGGACCCCCCCAGTCAACCCAGATAAGGAGACAAACAGGCACAGCTGTGCGACCAGACAACGTAACCACAAGCACTTTTGTGACTCAACACAGGCACAAAATATCCCCACTAAAGGGGTTTGGTGGTGTGTAAAATTGTCTTATTAAAAAAAGGCAGTGACAAAGCATTCCTAAACCACCCATAAATATTAGAGCTAAGCATGGGGGTTATTTTTTAGAGTTGATCCTGTTGGATGCCATCTTTGTCTGTGGGTATCATGAATGGTAGAATCAGCAGGGGTCTGGAATCACTCAAGGAAGGAACAAAGTGCTAGCCAACACTTACTAGGCAGGCTCTCACAAATCTTGATTAACTACACAGGTTTGGCAGGATAGAATAGGTGGTCCATTTTGTTAGAACTAGGTGGGGTAGTGTACTTGTAAGGTACTGCATCTCAGCTGATTGAACTAAACAGGATAAGGGTCAGGAGGTTAAAAGAGGGTGGATTAAAAGATCAACACGATTAGGTCTGGCACTCAACAACTCCACCAATACTCAAGGTAGAAAAAAAACAGAAAGATCAACAAACAAGTTTCTGGTCCCCAATATGCATTGTATTGGTGATTCTTTTCCCTAGCGGTGTTGCCCCCCCATGCAGTCACACCCACCCTAAGCCACAGATCTCTTTCAGCAGACTTGGCCATCGAAGTCATCTCATGTTAATTACACTTCCTATTACTCTGCACGCAATAGGATAAGTTAATACACTAGGAACTGTATATGTTGGGAAGCAACGTTCATATATACAGTGGCAAGAAAAAGTATGTGAAACCTTTGAAAATACCTGGACTTCTGTATAAATTGGTCATAAAATTTGATCTGATCTTCATCTAGGTCACAACAGTAGACAGTCTGCTTAAACTAACAACACACAATTATAAGTTCATGTCTTCATTGAACACACCGTGTAAACATTCACAGTGCAGGGTGGAAAAAGTAGGATTTAATAACTCGTTGACCCTCCTTTGGCAGCAATAACCTCAACCAAATGTTTTCTGTAGTTGCGGATCAGACCTGCACAACGGCCAGGAGGAATTTTGGACGATTCCTCTTTACAAAACGGTTTCAGTTCAGCAATATTCTTGGGATGTCAGGTGTGAACTGCTCTCAAGGTCATGCCACAGCATCTCAATCTGGTTGAGGTCAGGACTCTGACTGGGCCACTCCAGAATATGTATTTTATTCTGTTGAAGCCTTTCTGTTGTTGATTTACTTCTGTCGTTGTCCTGTTTGCATCACCCAACTTCTGTTGAGCTTCAATTGGCAGACAGATAGCCTAACATACTCCTGCAAAATGTCTTGATAAACTTGAGAATTTATTTTCCCGTCGATGAGAGCAAGCTGTCCTGGCCCTGAGGCAGCCAAGCAGCCCCAAACCATGATGCTCCCTTCCACCATACATTACAGTTGGGATGAGGTTTTGATGTTGGTGTGCTGTGACTTTTTTCTCCAAATAGTGTTGTGTGTTCCTTCCAAACAACTCAACTGTAGCTTCATCTGTTCACAGAATATATTGCCAGTAGCACTGTCGAACATCCAGGTGCACTTTTGCAAACCAGACGTGCAGCAATGTTGTTTTTGGACAGCAGTGGCTTCTTCCGTGGTGCCCTCCCATGAACACCATTCTTGTTTAGTGTTTTACGTATCGTAGACTCGTCAACAGAGATGTTAGCATGTTCCAGAGATTTCTGTAAGTCTTTAGCTGACACTCTAGGATTCTTCTTAACCTCATTGAGCATTCTGCGCTGTGCTCTTGCAGTCATCTTTGCAGGATGGCCACTCCTAGGGAGTAGCACAGTGCTGAACTTTCTCAATTTATAGACAATTTGTCTTACCTTGGACTGATGAACATCAAGGCTTTTCGAGATACGTTTGTAACCCTTTCCAGCTTTATGCAAGTCAACAATTCTTTAATGTTAGGTCTTCTGAGATCTCTTTTGTTAGATGCATGGTTCACATCAGGCAACGCTTCTTGTGAATAGTAAACACATTTTGTGAGTGTTTTTTACAGGGCAAGGCAGCCTCTAACCAACATCCCCAATCTCATCTCATTGATTGGACTCCAGGTTAACTGACTCCTGACTCCAATTAGCTTTTGGAGAAGTCATTAGCCTAGGTGTTCACATACTTTTTCCAACTTACACTGTGATTGTTTAAATGTAGTCAATATAGACAAGAAAAAATACACAAATGATTGTGTTATTAGTTTAAGCACACTATGTTTGTCTAATTTTGTGCCTTAGTTACATATCAGATCAAATTTGATGACCAATTTTTGGCAGAAATCAAGGTAATCCCAAAGGGTTCACATACTTTTTCTTGCCACTAAGTCACAGCATTATACTTCTTGCATAAACCTTCCTATGTAGTCAGTATGCTGTTATGCAGCTCTTAAGAAAGCTACTCTATAAGGAGCCCCTGATTTAAAGTCCCACCAGGAATGAGAAGGAATAGGACCATGTTCACAGAATGATGGAAGCTGTATGCATCCACCCACTATCATATCCATCATAGTGAGTTGTGGACTTCAATTTGGCCAAAGCATAGATAAAAGAAACAGCTAAGGACAAACTGACAGAATAATTCAACCCATATCCATAATTGCCCTGTGAGTAATAGTCCCTGGGGTGACTATTTAAAAAAAGTCCTGTGTAAACCTGGTGTCTATACCTGCATTTTCCCAAAGATGTCAGCATCACTCCATCCCCCCAACCACCAGCATTAATGAGCTGGGATTTCAAATCAGAGCAGACTCATGCTTGGAGACAAAGCTCAGACCTAACCGACGTGCACACACACACACAAACTGGCATCATTCCGTTAGCAGTAGAGAAAATAATAGCGTACTTTCCATTGACATCATTCTGCATCACGTTGCTAGGGAATGGTGGAGTCAACATTAGTTGCCACAGCAACACCGCTTCACCTTCAACTCTCTTGCCCTCTGTCTGTCGGCACTGCAGCAGACTGCAGTGGTGTGTGTATTTATATATACGGTCTATGGCATGAGCTCACCATGGCTCGGTGTTGTGTAACATGAGCGTGTAGGGTCTTGATTCATTCACTGCAATGTTTAGTAAGAACGCTCCAGGAGTCCACAACTACGAGATTCTAATGGTTGTGGAGGTTGGCAAAATTAGAACAATTTAGGACAATTTTGTATCAAGTTAGGTTGAATATCTGGACACCCACAGTGGTGAGCTGACAATGTTGGGTCAGCATCCAGGAAGCAAACCAGTGAAGAAATAATTTGACATTACACATTTCTTAGAGACACGCAGAGCATCTGCATGGGTTGAAATGATATATTTATTGAACAGCGTGATAACTGATAACAGTGGCCAGTAAAGATTTACCTGAGGATAGTGATTGTAAAAGAGTCCAGCATCAGCAGTTGAGTCTATTATGGACAAGAACAAAAACACAACAAAAAGAGAATTTTGAGCAACCAAGAAAGCTAGAAATAGGGAAACAAAGAGAACAGATGAGAAAGATGGGAGAATTGTGGAAATTCTAGCTGGTTCAAAGATTCTAGTAATAGAGATGATTAGTAATTTGGTAAACCATTGACATGCTGATGAGAATTGTTAACACAGCCTAATCACAGTAACCAGCCCCTACACTTGAACAGGGCCTCGTATTTCAAGAAACAAGAACAGACAACCATCTATGACTTGGTACATAGGACACTTCTCTTACAAAAATGATCATTTGACCTGCAGCATTGAGGTGGTCGGTAGATCAAACAGTGCACAGTGTCATTGATAAAAACGGTTCTGGATTGTGCGAGAAACCATTCAACTCTATATATGGCAAGGTTGGAGGTGGCATTGAGAGCAGTGGCTAGGTACTAGTGGACAGAGCATTGCCCAATCTGATGCTCTCATTTAAATATTTTTTTCCCCTGGCACAACCAGTAGAGCTTTCTCAGTTGTCATTTGCTAAATTAAGTTTAACAGCACACTGAGAACATCAATGCCAGTTCCCCAGGGAGAGAGAGAGGTGGGCATGAGTTTTTTTTAGATTAGGGTGACTTCAAGACCAGTTTCCACTCCAAGTCTGGTCCTCTGTGGAGTGGTGTTGCCCAATGACATTCTTTGACCCTCTTTCGGTTGGTTCCGAAAAAGAGCAGAAAACTAAGCTGATTGTGTATGTGCTCAGTCACAGATCTCAAATCCTAAATCGTCACCCATTCCATCCAGGGTGCACGATAGTCTTGCTGCAGTCCACAGCACCTTTATCAGCAACGCGTGGTGAAAATGCCCTGCCCAGTTTTGGCAGATTACTACATTCTGTTTGGTTCCTTTTTATATCACATGGCCAATTCTTGCATTTGGATTTCCTCCTGCAAAAGCATTTTTTTCCCAGCATGCATACAAAAATCATCAGGTTTATCAAGAGTTAAACAATGAAAACAGCTTAACTTATAAAGGCTTAAAGCTGCAATATGTAACTTTTTGGGCAACCTGACCAAATTCACATAGAAATGTGAGTTATAGATCCATCTTTAGCATTGAAAGCAAGTCTAAGAAGCAGTAGATCTGTTCTATATGCACTATTTCTATGCTTCCCGTTAAATTTAGTTTTTGCATCTTTTACTTTCGGTTTTGTACACCAGCTTCAAAACAGCTGAAAATACAATATTTTTGGTTATTGAAAATATATTTCACTGATGGTACAATGATATGCTACACTATACATTGCTTTGTCACAAACTGAAATTTGGCAAACTATTCGAATTTTAGCAACCAGAGAATAGCAAAGCAATTTCTGCATATTGCACCTTTAATGTAAATGACATGACAGTGACCTTAATGTCCTAAGAGTGTTCAGATTCAATGCCAGTAAACAATTCTACACTAAAGTGTATAACCTACTCATCGCTTGGACAGATAACATTCATTTCTACCGGTAATCATTTTTTTGTTGGCTAATGATTGCTTGCGGAAAACAGTGATTCATTTGGCTAGACTAATGGATAACCTACATTGGCTAAACACAGAACAATAACAGTTAAAATATGGACTAAAATAATCACAGCATACACTAATCTAATGTATGAGTGCTGTGTATATGGCTCTGTTCCATCACTTAAAATAAATAAATACATAACCAAGGAAATACGCAAAACAATAATAAAATCAATTTAAAAACACATGGCTAAGACATAATATTCTGTATATTATTGTGAAACCCATACACATGTATGGACACTGGTTCTAGAACGATACGAAATATAAACATAAGAACAAAAAGGATGACCAATGATAGTCCTCTTAATTGTAGACAGCAAAGGTGCTAGACAGTTAGACACATGAAGGCTTTACAGCGTAATGGCTGTGATGAGCTACTATGACCCCAGCAAGCCAGCAAGAAGAACAACATTCATTCTTTCCTGTGTTTTTTTTCTGCAACCTCAGCCGTGAGGTTAGCTCACCCTAGAAGCCATGCACATTGCCTGCCGGTTCACCCTTTACTCCCTGTGAAGCGAGGGAGATTGCCCATGACCCTCCAGCATATGCACCAAGCCCAACTGTGGACTCAGGCCTAGCATCCCCACTGAACACTGCAGAAACGTTAGCCTCCTGCCGTCCCTTCCTCCTCACTCCTTCTTCCCGTCCACCACCTTTTCCTTATCGTCCCCAGTCACAGACTTCCAGTAGCGATGACAGGACAGCTCCAGTAGTTCTAGCCCTCCTATTAGCTTCTGCTGGCCGAAATAGACGCCCATCATCACTAAGAAGTACAGACGGACCGGGGCCCAGAGCCAGAGGCCTGCGAAGGACAAGGCTATGAAAGAGCTCCAGTAGAACAGAGATGCTGCCTTGATCAGAGCCACGCGGAGCTCCGTCTTACAAGGGGGCACGCGGCACATGCCCTCCCTGTCGAAGCCCCGGGGCTCAGCGGCGTAGAAGTCCCTCAGGCGGACCTCCTTCTCTGCCCAGCGCTCCTGAGTCCAGGCCTGCAGGGCGGAAGGGGATGTGGGCAGGGCGGAGGCCTCGTAGCGGCGCACATGGAAGTGGATCTCCCGGGGGAACTGCCCTAGGATCAGGTGGCGCTCCGTCTGAGGGATGTTCTTGGGGTAGGCCACGGTGATGTCATGGACGGCATCCAGGTTGTCTCCTGTAAAGGAGGGGAGGTATGCATGACCGACGTGCATCTTTATTTTAACTGTAGGGTTTGTGTGGATGCTGATGCAGAAGATCCATATCAAATGTCAAATGGAGTCAAATGTAACTAACTAAGTATATTGAGGACATGCTTGCTTCCCACACTGAGCACTATATCATTCCTGTCTCTTAAATAAGCCTGCAGCCCCACTCCCATACCACACAATGAGCAGGGACCTGAGTGAAATATCAGCCTGGGAGGATGACACGACACCTGCCAGCCCTGAGCTCCCACCGACTCCCTACTGTACTGTATGAGAGTCAGTGGATATAAATAGGCCAGGGGCACAGCGCACTCAGACAAAGACCACCTAGATAACATGTCAATCACCAGAGGTGAGGGAACAGGGCTAAGTCCGATGACATCACTGTGGTTCAGAACACCTGCTTGGTGAGTTAGTGCCCAGCTAAGCGCCGCAGGCGGCGGTATTTAAGACGGATGGAAGGCTGCCAGGATTAGCTCACAGGCCAATATGAGATGCCTTGGGGTGCTGTAATGTGTCACAGTGTTGATGAAGTACTAGTCTGAGATTCCTAAAGAAAAACAGGTAACACTGATGTGGCTTGTTATAATTCCTTCACGCTTGAGTCATTTGACATATGCTAACTGTTGTCATAACAAGCAAAGACAGATGACTACAATACAAACAGCCAGTAAAACACCCTTGGTTTCACTTTACTGCATGTTACAGCAACATGGGTCAAAAATGACAGTAAATATAGAAAAAGTTAACCCCTGACCTTTGCGGAGAGTGTCCACGATGAAGGTGAATCCAGTGGTGCGGGGGTGCAGCACATACTCAAACTTAGGCAGGCCGTTCTTTTCCGCAAAGTCATCACTTCTTGCTCTAGTGTAGTCTGCAGGAGAGAGAGAAAAACAGAAAATGAGAAGTAGGCTCAATAATATTGTCAGCATCTAGGATAATTGACTGTAATAAATTACATTTCTTGGATAGGGTTTAGCACACTACTGTAGGAGTGAGAGAACATTGATGTATGGTATATGACCACCCATTATATAGTGTTGTTGCTTGTCGTGATGTGTGTTTTGTCCTATATTTTTTATTTATGTATGTTTTTAATCCCAGCCCCTGTCCCCGCAAGAGGCCTTTTGCCAGGCCATCATTGTAAATAAGAATTTGTTCTTAACCGACTTGCCTAGTTAAATAAAAGGTTAAATGAATAAAAAATGACCTTACTAGATATGAATAAAATATAATTTCATAAGCTGATTTCATCAACAGATATGACACTGGCCTAGGGGGAGCACTACACCTATAGATCCTTAGATATCTTCTCAGGGAGAAAGACATCTTTGATCTGGAAGGGGTCACATAAAAGCACACCCTGATCCAAATCCTATCACCAGCCCTCCAGGACAGTAGGGGAAGTGGAGTAATCATTACTAAAACTATTAGTAAATTGTCATATCTGGCCCAGGATCTGTAAGTCCAACTGATTTTAAGAGGATTGTATAAACATACACAGATCATACATACATCCTCAGGGAGTTATAAAACCGATGTAAACAAGCTTGGGGATGAGAGATGGAAGAGGTTGATGCAGGGTACTATTGTTGATGTCCTAGCCAAACCATTACCCTGGTTGGCTAAGTGACTATTGTCACTGAAAGCTGTTACCGGTGAGGTCAGTGCCCTCAGGGAAGAGGAGGAGCTGCAGGGGCTCTCTGATGTCACAGAAGTACTCTAGCATGTTCTCCATGTGGCTGCGGTCCTCCTCCCACCGACGCTTGATGAAGATGAAGCAGGCCACCTGCATGGCCCAGCCTGACGCAAATTAACCAGATTAATGCCACTCTTTTATCCAAAGCAACTTACAGTCGTGTGTATACATTTTTTTTTCACTGTGTAACCCATGCTGAGGGTATGTGTGTTGCCTACACCCACCGAAGCCTGGCACAACTTTGAGGGCGGCCTTGAGGCAGATTTTTTCCAGTCGCAGGTAGCTGTACCTCAGCAGGCAACACCACAGGAACATCCAGTCCAGACGCGTCCGGTGGTTCATGATGATCACACTGCGCTCCCCTGGGATGAAGCCATCACCCGTGATCACCACCTTCACCCCAAACACCAGCTCCAGCAGGGCCTGCACAGGGGTAGGGAGGGAAACGGGGGAGGGAGGGGGAGGGAGGTACGTAGGAACAGGAAGACTCATTTCATTTGGTTCCAAAACAGACACCAAGAATAGTACAAAAAAAAGAAAAAGTCAGTGAGAGGTCAAAGAATATCAAGACAATAGATCAAAGAATCTTAAGTCAAAACCAAAAAGGTGAAACAGTTAACCACAGTGGTCAAACAAAGGTGATAAGAGACATAAGTGGATGCAGACATAAGGAACACCGAGAGACAGACGAGGGGTAAGATGACTCACCACGGGCAGGGTGAGCCAGGTGGCTACGATACGGTCTGTGATCCAGCGGTACCAGGAGGGTGACAGCAGCATTAGAGGTAGCACAGGGCCCAGCATGAAGATGCTGCCAAAGAAACTGCCCAGAAACAGGGTCACCACAAAGTACAGCCCACGCACAGACACCGCCATACCTGGGAAGGAGAGATTACTTCATATTTATATTTGGACTCTCCTTATACATCAGTGAAGACAACTTGTTAGTTCACTACAGTATTAAACTGATCATGAAGGAGATAAGTAGGATAAACACTTCCAGAGATGGCTAATCAATTCTGCCGAATTCCTATGTTGATGTGGAACTGCAAGTTGGGCATAATGAGGAAGGATTGAATTAATCATGAACCAGCCTAATGTAAGACAAAATGGAGTTGTCCTCATCAATAGCAAACCCTCATGTTCTGTGGATCTTCCTACATTTCCACAAAAACAGTGGAAAAACCAAGGCAGACATTCCTATTGTGGAATGTAAATAAGGGTCGGAGCCAGGGGTTTCTTACTGCTAAAATGCTGTGATCAGGGAACTGGATTTTATGCAGCTCGCCGACAACCTCACCTTAGAGCTGAATATTTCACATTTTCACTGAATAGCCTAAATATAAAGAAGAAGTTACAGGTCTGTGAGAGCCAGAAATCTTGCGTGTTTGTAGGTGACCAAATACTTATTTTCCACCATAATTTGCAAATAAATTCATAAAAAATCCTACGATGTGATTTTCTGGATTTTTTTCCCCTCATTTTGTCTGTCATAGTGAACGTGTACCTATGATGAAAATTACAGGCCTCTCGTCTTTTTAAGTGGGAGAACTTGCACAATTGGTGGCTGACTAAATACTTTTTGCCCCACTATATATACTGTTACACTGGCAATACTAAAGTGCCTATAAGAACATCCAATAGTCAAAGGTTAATGAAATACAAATGGTATACAGGGAAATAGTCCTATAATGATTACAACCTAAAACTTCTTAACTGGGAATATTGAAGACTCATGTTAAAAGGAACCACCAGCTTTCATATGTTCTCATGTTCTGAGCAAGGAACTTAAACGTTAGCTTTTTTACATGGCACATATTGCACTTTTGCTTTCTTCTCCAACACTTTGTTTTTGCATGATTTAAACCAAATTGAACATGTTTAATTTATTTGAGGCTAAATTGATTTTATTGATGTATTATATTAAAGTTAAAATAAGTGTTCATTCAGTATTGTTGTAATTGTCATTATTACCAAAAAAAAAAGTTTTAAAAACAATTGTCCGATTAATCGGTAGCGGCTTTTTTGGTCCTCCAATAATCGGTATCGGCGTTGAAAAATCACAGTCGGTCAACCTCTACAAACAATAGTATGCAAGTTTAAACACCATGGGACCACGCAGCCGTCATACCCCTCAGGAAGGAGACATTCTGCCTCCTAGAGATGAACGTACATTGGTGTGAAAAGTGCAAATCAATCCCAGAACAGCAAAGGACCTTGTGAAGATGCTGGAGGAAACAGGTACAAAAGTATCTATATCCAGAGTAAAACAAGTCCTACATCGACACAACCTGAAAGGCCACTCAGCAAGGAAGAAGCCACTGCTCCAAAACCACCATAAAAATGGTTGCAACTGCACATGGGGGGGACAAAGATTGTACTTTTTGAAGAAATGTCCTCTGGTCTGATGAAACAAAAATAGAACTGTTTGGCCATAATGACCATCGTTACGTTTGGAAGAAAAAGGGGGAGGCTTGCAAGCCGAAAAGCACCATCCCAACCGTGAAGCACGGGGGTGGCAGCATCATGTTGTGGGGGTGCTTTGCTGCAGGAGGGACTGGTGCACTTTACAAAATAGATGGCATCATGAGGATGGAAAATTATGTGGATATATTGAAGCAACATCTCAAGACATCAGTCAGGAAGTTAAAACTTGGTCGCAAATGGGTCTTCCAAATGGACAATGACCCCAAGCACACTTCCAAAGTTGTGGCAAAATGGCTTAAGGACAACAAAGTCAAGGTATTGGAGTGGCCATCACAAAGCCCTGACCTCAATCCCATAGAACATTTGTGGGCAGAACTGAAAAAGCGTGTGCGAGCAAGGTGGCCAACAAACCTGACTCAGTTACACAAGCTCTGTCATGAGCAATGGGCCAAAATTCACCAAAAACTTATTGTGGGAAGCTTGTGGAAGGCAACCCAAAACGTTTGACCCAAGTTAAACAATTTAAAGGTAATGCTACAAAATACTAATTGAGTGTATGTCAACTTCTGACCCTCTGGGAATGTGATGAAAGAAATACAAGCTGAAATAAATCATTCTTTCTACTATTATTCTGACATCTCACATTCTTAAAATAAAGTGCTGATCCTAACTGACCTAAGACTGGGCATTTTTATTAGGATTACATTTCAGGAATTGTGAAAAACTGAGTTTAAATGTATTTGGCGAAGGTGTATGTAAACTTCCGACTTCAACTGTAAATGAGAACTTGTTCTCAACTGGCCTACCCGGTTAAATAAAGTTACATTTTTTTTTATACATTTAGTTGGCATTTACACATGTCCCCATTACCAGTAAAACCCCATTTCTTTCACTTACGTGTCAAATAACACTGACCAATCAGGACCTGAATATGACTGTACATCACATAATAATGAAACGCATCCATACATTCTTTACGTAGCTATTACACATTGATTACACCATCACTCGTATTTCATATATGTCACAACTATTCATCGATACGCATGCTATGATGCTGGTAGCACCTACAGTGCTGGTCATAAATAGCAGCTAGCTAGCTCATGGATGCAAACAATGTTCTTCCCCAAAAACATAGCAAAACGACAATGTTCCAGTAGCTAGGTGTCACCATCTAAAATAACCATAATCTATTAGACCGTTCTTATTTGATTAATGGTGGTCAGACCCATCTATGTGAAGCTAGCCACAATAAGGAATAGCCACAATAGTGGACTTAGCAATTAGCCTTCAGAATAAATGTCATTGACAGTGATGCAAAGGAATACAAATAGTAGAATTATGCCATAATTGACTATATCATGCAAAACGATGTCGGAATGTTATATAAAAAAAATATAAAAAACAAAAAACAAAGACAATTCATTAATTTGACAAAAATCTGCTGAAATCACACTGGATGTATTATACTTTAGAATTGCATTGGGGGTATACTTATTTCACTGTACAGCCTTACCTATGGATTGTGGATAAATGACATGGGGTATCAGTCTACTCAGTGACACCCAAAGAACATTAGCATCGTCGATCTTATGGTGGGACTCTAAACAACCGAATTGAGCCATATATGTCAACCTATGTACCACGATAAGAGCTACAATGCTAATATTGGCATAAACTCTTCAGTTCCGTGGGTGTCACAGAGTAGACTGATACCCCATTTCATTGCTTTACATTCCAACCTTGTTTAACATTATCTAGTCTAAATATTGGCTTGCACATGCAATTTCAGCACACACATCCTTCTATAATACAACTGTTATTTGGAGTGTCAAATTAAAAGCTTATTTAACGTGTCAAATAGTGTTATTGTCAAATAGTGTTATTTGACACGCAAAGACCCAAACGGCATTCCATAGTATGTTGTGAAGCTAATAGCAGTAACGTTATTACTGTGCAACTCCGGTAGGGCAACATCTGAAAAATAGCGCACTTGTTAATATGTACCGGTGCTCAACCAGTCGTGAAGGCCAACATCACCCACGACAGAACGGTTAACTGTCAAGGGCAATCAATTCCATTATCTTGGTGTTAATGGATTTCGCCTTTGAGTTGTCTCGCTGAAATGTTCTTACTCTTTCAAATGACTGCTTGATCCACACAGCAGCTCCCCTCTGCTGTTTCCTGAAGTCCATGATCATCTCCTTTGTTTTGTTGACACCACACTCCGAGTGCCCTCATCTCCCTGTAGGCTGTCTCGTGGTTGTTGGTGATCAAGCCCACTGCAGTTGTGTCGTCTGCAAACTTGATGATTGAGTTGGAGGCATGCATGGCCACGCAGTCATGGGTAAACAGGGAGTACAGGAGAGGGCTGAGCACACACACTTGTGGGGCCCCAGTGTTGAGGGTCAGTGAAGTGGAGATGTTGTTTCCTACCTTCACCACCTCGGCGGCCAGTCAGAAAGTCCAGGAAACTGCCCAAACTTTTAATTTAGTCAATCGACACCCCCCCTCCCCTTTTGTTTTTACACTGCTGCTACTCGCTGTTTATTATCCATTCAGTCACGTTACCTTACATGTACAAATTACCTCGACTAACCTGTACCCCCGCACATTGACACGGTACCACTACCCGCTGTATATAGCCTCATGATTGTTATTTATTGTGTAACTTTTTATTTAGTATTTATTTTCTTAACTGCATTGTTGGTTAAGGGCTTGTAAGTAAGCATTTTACACTAAGGTCTACACCTGTTGTATTCAGCGCATGTGACAAATACAATTTGATTTGAAACCCAAGAGGTGGGACAAACTGAGGTGGGACAAACTTTCCCAGAACTGTTAGTGTCAGCTACTGGCCTAAGAATTGGGATGTAGGCTACGTATGCTATGCATGTGCTTTGGATAAAAGTATAAGCCTATCCTAAGGAAATAAAGAAATTATTACACTAAATCAGTAGGAAAGAAACTAAAATGTAGAGCAAAATGAAGCTTTTTAATATGGCTTTATTTATGCAGCTAGTCTTTATTGCTCGGTCTTGCTGACTTGGTGAAGGGAGTTCTGCTCGACCAAGCAGGTGTTTCACCTGTGGGTTCATGCTCCTCCACCTCAATTACCGCTGTTATTGCACAAGTCTCCCAGTCCCAACCCCCCTCTTGTCATTACCACCATGCATAGCAACAGCATGACACAGCAGCTCTCACGGCAGCAGCACCCAAAGTGGATGATAGACTGGTGCACTAACAACTCAGGAGTGTCATACAAAGCCAGGATGGGGTTTAAGAGTTGTTTTTTAACATGAAGCGTGGCAGAGGTGAGGAACTCCCTGGCTCAGCACAATTACACCTCCCCTGTTACTGCTCTCTCCCACAACTTACTCCCAGCACACACGCTGAAGAGCACACACAGGAAGTGTGGAGGACACACCTTTAGGGTCCTCAGAGGATGAGAGGTGAAAAGTGGAGTATTTCTGTCTGCACCACTCGGGTCTAAGGCACAGCATCTCAATGGTAGAGGAGTCACTAGAGACACCCTGGTTCGAATCAAGGCTGTAACACAACCAGCCGTGATTGGGAGTCCCATAGGGCGGCGCACAATTGGCCCAGCGTCGTCCGGGTTTGGCCAGTGTACGCCGTCATTGTAAATAAGAATTTGTTCTTAACTGACTTGCCTAGTTAAATAAAGGCTGCGTCCCTGCCCAGTCATGTGAAATCCATAGATTAGGGTATAATTACATTTATTTCAAATCGACTGATTTGTTTATACGAACTGTAATTCAGCAACAACAAAAATTACACACCCAGTAGCTCTCCTGGAGATATTATGCTGTAACAGACTAACCAAAAAAAAGTCTTATTATTTTAGAATATATATCCATTCAGTATAATATCCCCCATTCAGTGATTCAGGTATCAAATGTCTATACTTCGAAGCAAGGTAGCTAAGCGGGAAGGCTCGAGACTGACTTTTTCCAGTGCCAAGTAACACATGAAAGAAGTCAGCTATTTCATTTAGCATGTTCAGGGACTGCACAATGGACATTTGTCAAAATAGGATCCTGATACCTTGAGAGATGAATTTGCCTGCATGGTTTCTGTACATATTGGCCTATGCTATTTTATGCATAATTTACCACCAGAGGAAGTGGGAACTCAAAACACATTAGCTAGATTGCAAACTCTGAATATGATATTGTTGCTGTTTAGGCATGGAATTGATCTAACAGTAAACTGTAATGTTCTGCAAAAGCATCCCTTTTGTAGGCCAATATAGGCTATTTGTGGTATTCATCACAAATGCCCTCTGGGCTCCTTTGGCACTTCACCTCAATTACATTCTCTGTGGTGCCATTTCCTCTATACTGACAGTTAAGAAATAATTGTTATACTCACATAAAGCAGAGACTCAACTCCAACAGTTTTAAAAACTGTTGCTCACTGTCAGTATGCATGCTTTACTCAGTGTGCAAGAGGGGGGAGCAGGAGTGAAGTGAAAAAGGGACAAGGCATACACTTTCATTGCAGGAAATGACTTGCCTAGTTAAATAAAACATTTTAAAAATACAAATTCTGCACATTACTGTTGACAAATGTTTTTTAACCCCCAAAATCAGCAGGAACATTGTGTCACCTAATCACCGATGTCAGCAAAATTGTATTGGTAAAAGGAAGGCAACGTCAGTAATTTTCGGTTTATTGTCCCAGCTCTAGTTCAGTGTTTTTCCTATATTGTTTTCAGCAGCTGTGGCAAACTTAGCGTGGGGCACGGCTTTAAGAGGTCGCAGAGAGAAAATGTTGCCGTTTTTAATTGACATTTTCTGCAATTCTACATGTTTTGACATGGGGCGAAAAGAACATGTCACAGTTACGCTCCCCAATCCACACTAATGGGGCCGCAGCGGAGAAGGTGAAAAGCTTAAAAAGTTCATCAGTGTACACGTCACTGACCATCTGAAATGGTCCACCCACAGACAGTGTGGTGTAGGTGAAACAGCGCCTCTTCAACCTCAGGAGGCTGAAGAAATTTGTTTGGTCCCATAAGACCCTCAAACTTTCACAGATGCACCATTGAGAGCATCTTGTCGGGCTGTATCACCGCCTGGTACGGCAACTGCACCACAGGGCTCTCCAGAGGGTGGTACGGTCTGTCCAATACGTCACCGGCAGCACACTGCCTGCATCTACAGCACTCGGTGTCACAGGAAGGCCAAGAAGATCATCAAGGACCTGTTCACCCCGCTATCATCAAGAAGGCGAGGTAAGTTCAGGTGCATCAAAGCTGGTCCCGAGAGACTGTAAAACAGCTTATATGTCAAGGCCATCAGTCTGTTAAAGAGACACCACTAGCCAGCCCCCGCCCAGTACAATGCCTTGAACTTTAGGTCACTGTCACTAGATGGCTACCACCCGGTTACTCTTCCATGTACCTTAGAGGTTGCTGCCCTATGTATGTAGTCATGGAACACTGGTCACTTTAAATAAATGTTTACATACTGTTTTACCCACTTGATGGACCCGACAGAGGGCTGCCTCGCTTCTTCTACAAGCATTTCGCTACACTCGCAAATAACATCTGCTAACCATGTGTATGTGACCAATAAAATTAGATTTGACTTCATATGTACAGTGCATTTGGAAAGTATTCAGACCCATTGACATCATGCTGTGGGTTTGTTTTTCAGCGGCAGTCACTGGGAGACTAGTCAGGATCGAGGGAATGATGAACGGAGCAAAATACAGAAAGATCCTTGATGGAAACCTGCTTAGGACCTCAGACTGGGGCGACAGTTCACCTTCCAACTTGACAACAACTAAGCACACAGCCAAGACAAAGCAGGAGTGGCTTTGGGATAAGGCTCTGAAAGTCAGAGTGGCCTAGCCAGAGCCCAGACTTGAACACGATCGAACATCTCTGGAGATACCTGAAAATAGCTGTGCAGCTACGCTGCCCATCCAACCTGACAGAATTTGAAAGGATCTGCAGTAGAGCTTGACCGATTAAATCGGAATGGCCGACTAACTAGGGCCGATTTCAAGTTTTCATAACAATCAGAAATCTGTATTTTTGGACACCAATTTGGCCCAATTTTTTTTTTTCATCTTTATTTATCCTTTATTTAACTAGGCAAGTCAGTTAAGAACACATTCATATTTTCAATGATGGCCTAGGAACGGTGGGTTAACTGCCTTGTTCAGGGGCAGAATGACAGATTTACACCTTGTCAGCTCGGGAATTCAATCTTGCAACCTTACAGTTAACTAGTCCAATGCTCTAAGCACCTGATTACATTGCACTCCACGAGGAGACTGCCTGTTACGCGAATGCAGTAAGAAGCCAAGGTAAGTTGTTAGCTAGCATTAAACTTAACTTATAAAAAACAATCAAATCATAATCACCAACTACACATGGTTGATGATATTACTAGTTTATCTAGCGTGTCCTACGTTGCATATTTTTTATTTATTTATTTATTTCACCTTTATTTAACCAGGTAGGCAAGTTGAGAACAAGTTCTCATTTACAATTGCGACCTGGCCAAGATAAAGCAAAGCAGTTCGACAGATACAACGACACAGAGTTACACATGGAGTAAAACAAACATACAGTCAATAATACAGTATAAACAAGTGTATATACAATGTGAGCAAATGAGGTGAGAAGGGAGGTAAAGGCAAAAAAGGCCATGGTGGCAAAGTAAATACAATATAGCAAGTAAAACACTGGAATGGTAGTTTTGTAATGGAAGAATGTGCAAAGTAGAAATAAAAATAATGGGGTGCAAAGGAGCAAAATAAATAAATTAAATACAGTTGGGAAAGAGGTAGTTGTTTGGGCTAAATTATAGGTGGGCTATGTACAGGTGCAGTAATCTGTGAGCTGCTCTGACAGTTGGTGCTTAAAGCTAGTGAGGGAGATAAGTGTTTCCAGTTTCAGAGATTTTTGTAGTTCGTTCCAGTCATTGGCAGCAGAGAACTGGAAGGAGAGGCGGCCAAAGAAAGAATTGGTTTTGGGGGTGACTAGAGAGATATACCTGCTGGAGCGTGTGCTACAGGTGGGAGATGCTATGGTGACCAGCGAGCTGAGATAAGGGGGACTTTACCTAGCAGGGTCTTGTAGATGACATGGAGCCAGTGGGTTTGGCGACGAGTATGAAGCGAGGGCCAGCCAACGAGAGCATACAGGTCGCAATGGTGGGTAGTATATGGGGCTTTGGTGACAAAACGGATTGCACTGTGATAGACTGCATCCAATTTGTTGAGTAGGGTATTGGAGGCTATTTTGTAAATGACATCGCCAAAGTCGAGGATTGGTAGGATGGTCAGTTTTACAAGGGTATGTTTGGCAGCATGAGTGAAGGATGCTTTGTTGCGAAATAGGAAGCCAATTCTAGATTTAACTTTGGATTGGAGATGTTTGATATGGGTCTGGAAGGAGAGTTTACAGTCTAACCAGACACCTAAGTATTTGTAGTTGTCCACGTATTCTAAGTCAGAGCCGTCCAGAGTAGTGATGTTGGACAGGCGGGTAGGTGCAGGTAGCGATCGGTTGCATTTAGTTTTACTTGTATTTAAGAGCAATTGGAGGCCACGGAAGGAGAGTTGTATGGCATTGAAGCTTATATAATCGATTCGGTGCGTATTCGCGAAAAAGGACTGTCGTTGCTCCAATGTGTACCTAACCATAAACATCAATGCCTTTCTTAAAATCAATACACAAGTATATCTTTTTAAACCTGCATATTTAGTTAATATTGCCTGCTAACATGACTCTTTGCGAACTGTGAAGACTATTTCTTCCTAACAAAGACAGCCAACTTCACCAAACGGGGAATGATTTAGCAAAAGCGCATGTGCGAAAAAAGCACAATCGTTGCACGACTGTACCTAACCATGAACATCAATGCATTTCTTAAAATCAATACACAGAAGTATATTTTTAAACCTGCATATTTAGCTAAAAGAAATCTAGGTTAGCAGGCAATATTAACCAGGTGAAATTGTGTCACTTCTCTTGCGTTCACTTCACGCAGAGTCAGTGTATATGCAACAGTTTGGGCCGCCTAATTTGCCAGAATTGTACATAATTATGACATAATATTGAAGGTTGTGCAATGTAACAGGAATATTTAGACTTAGGGATGCCACCCGTTAGATAAAATACGGAACGGTTCCGTATTTCACTGAAAGAATAAAACATCTTGTTTTCGAGATGATAGTTTCCGGGTTCGACCATATTAATGACCTAAGGCTCGTATTTCTGTGTGTTATGTTATAATTAAGTCTATGATTTGATACAGCAGTCTGACTGAGCGGTGGTAGGCACCAGCAGGCTCGTAAGCATTCATTCAAACAGCACTTTCGTGCGTTTTGCCAGCAGCTCTTCGCTGTGCTTCAAGCATTGAGCTGTTTGACTTCAAGCCTATCAACTCCCGAGATTAGGCTGGTGTAACCGATGTGAAATGGCTAGCTAGTTAGCGTTAGCGGGGTGTGCGCTAATAGCGTTTCAAACATCACTCGCTCTGAGACTTGGAGTAGTTGTTCCCCTTACTCTGCATGGGTAACGCTGCGTCGAGAGTGGCTGTTGTCGATGTGTTCCTGGTTCGAGCCCAGGTAGGGGGGAGGAGAGGAAGCTATACTGTTACACTGGCAATACTAGAGTGCCTATAAGAACATCCAATAGTCAAAGGTGTATGAAATACAAATCGTAGAGAGAGAAATTGTCCTATAATTCCTATAACAACTACAACCTAGAACTTCTTACCTGGGAATATTGAAGACTCATGTTAAAAGGAACCACCAGCTTTCATATGTTCTCATGTTCTGAGCAAGGAACTTAAACGTTAGCTTTCTTACATGGCACATATTGCACTTTTACTTTCTTCTCCAAAACTTTGTTTTTGCATTATTTAAACCAAATTGAACATGTTTCATTATTTATTTGAGGCTAAATTGATTTTATTGATGTATTATATTAAAGTTAAAATAAGTGTTCATTCAGTATTGTTGTAATTGTCATTATTACAAATACTTTTTTTTATATATATATATATATATATATATATATTTATTTTTTATTTTTATTTAATTGTATTAAATCGGACGATTAATTGGTAGCGGCTTTTTTGGTCCTCCAATAAATCTGTATCGGTGTTGAAAAAAATCGCTGTCAAAAGAGCTTTAACAAAGTACTAAGTAAAGGGCTTGAATACTTGTGAATTTCATATCGGTTACATTTTTAATAAATGTGCAAAAAATTTATTTTTTGCTTTGTCATTGTGTTTTTGTATCCATTTTAGAAAAAGTAACATGTGGAAAAGTTAAGGAGTCTGAATACTTTCCAAATGCACTGTATATTTATACTCTGGACTCTAACATTGCTCAACCTAATATTAATTAATTCCATTCTTTTGCTTTTAACATGTGTCTATTGTTAGATATTACTGCACTGTTGGAGCTAGAACACACAAGCATTTGGCTACACCCTTAATAACATCTAAATGTGTGTATGCAAACAATAAAATGTGAGTTAAATCACATTTCCTACAATACTACACATTTTGCCATTGGGTGGGGAAAACATTTTACAGTTTTAAAAAGTGCCTTTAAAACGCAATGAATCCCTTTGAAAATGTCCTATTTGGCATTGATATGAGTCAGGAAACAGTTATTCTAGTGTCAACATTGACTAAAGTGTAAATAGGTTCATTTTGTCTAAAATGGAGTTTGGAACATCCGTGCGTCACAACAGGTAAATGAAGGTTGGGTTTTGATTTGACAATGTCCATTTGCCCACTAACATTGGGTGAACAGCTGCAGTGATTGCACTCTCTCCAATAGCATTAGACAATGAGACAGACCTGCCCAGCAGCTCAGACTTTGTTTACGTAAGACCACACTTTTTTTTATAAACTTGGGAAATACAGCGCCAAACACCTTAGTTACATTGTAAAATTGCACAACTAAAACATCCTTGGCAAAAACAAACATTACAGATGTCTTGAGTCATCTTGGTTTCATTCTGGGGATTTTGACGAAGTGAAATAGGCTTCACTGTCTCATGGGGGACAAATATAATTAATATAATAAACCAAAAGCGGAATAGGCCAGGAAACACACCAAGACTGAAATATGTTTTTTCTAATGAGCAACAAAATAACACAAATGCCTATTGGAGTGTTCAGCTCTTTAATGCTAGTTTCCTGTAATTCTACACATTGTCAGAGTGACACAAACATTTTCACAAAATTTAAATGGGGACCGCTTGCCATGACATTTTTGGAATTTTAGATTCTACCAGACTGTCTACATTTTATTTTGGTGATTGTTAGTTCAAAGACTGTTATTTAAAAATATATTGCTCCATAAAATGTTATACATACTTTATATCTGATTTTAGTCATAAACAAAAAAAATACATACATAGTATTGTCGAACTAGTGTTTCCCCTATCAAATTGTAAAGGCTACCTACCCTGCTGTTAAGGCATTTTAAAATCTAATAAAAAGGTCAGTCTTAAATTAATTTAAGGACCTGCAGACAAATGTAATAAAATCATAAGATGAGGCTAAATGTTTATTCAAATCACCATAGCAATGTCCACAGAACATTGCCTAAAATAGGATCTTGCCTAACTGCAATGCAGAATATTTGCTGTTAGTCTGACCCTGCATACTCTGGCAATTGTATTGCATTCCAGTCTGAGTCTAGACCAGATATCACCATAGAGCAAATGGAAATGAGAGCTCAACCATGTCTAAACAGCAAGCCGAGTCTTGCCCATTCTTGGTTCTCTGCTCTCTAAACCATTTGCCTAAGTAATTACATTTAATTTCTTCCATTTTAGTAATTTGACATACTTCTATTCAGAGCGACTTATAGTAGTGAGTGCATACATTTTTCATACTGGTCCCGTGGGAATCAAACTGTGGCATTGCAAGTGCCATGCTCTACCAACTGAGCCACTAACTGAACTAGTGAGTTAGTCTAGCTGAACAGTTGCAGTGGAAAAACAGAGGACTTCTACCCCTGGGTTCCATCACCACTTTGCTCACAGCTAATTGCTGCAGTCTGATGAGCTGTGCAGTTTGCAGGGAGTGAAGTGTTAGTCAGAAAAAAACAACAACACTTTAATGACTTGTTTCCATTGGATCTCCGATAAAGGTCAGGGAGAGTGAAAGGCTTAGTTGTGCTAATGATCAATACACACAGCAGGAATCGACATACAGGGCTGCCCGCTGGCCCGGGAGGTTTTGGAAACCCTCCAGGGCCCGGCTTCCCGATAGCAATGGAATTTAGGCTTACAAGTGTTTTAACGATGCATCTTTCCTACAACCGTCAAAGATGTAACATGTTTCCCAGAACACAACCTAAAAGAGAACATTCTCTCATTGCGTCGTTGAGGCATGTGTCGATACTGATTGAATCAAAAAGGCAGCACTGCTCTTGGGTCAGCTTTCTCCATTCAAAATCTTACCTTCACAGAATTATTCCACAATACTGACAACGAATTAGCTCCTAGAGATATATGATCAACAATGGTTGCAAATACCGAGGTGGCTTATTCTAACGCTTACTAGGGTTGCAAAGGGTCGGAAACTTTCCGAAAACTTTCAATGGGAAGTTAAGCCCTGGAATTTTGGGAAATTTGCTAAATTCATTTAAAAAATAGCTTATAACAGTGAACCTTTTTTGTGGGATAAGCATAGGGCAATTCTAGGTCTTGAGGCATATTTTGGTTAAACTATCCCCAAGTCAATGGACTTGCAACCCTCTGCATGCACAGTGCATTCTTCTATCACATGTACAGCTGATTCTCAAATCTTGCACACTAATGAGATTAGAGGTCGACCGATTATGATTTTTCAACGCCGTTACCGATAACGATTATTGGAGGACCAAAAAAGCCGATACCAATTAAATCGACAGATTTATAAAAAAAAATGTTATTTATAATAATGACAATTACAACAATACTGAATTAACACTTATTTTAACTTAATATAATACATCAATAAAATCAATTTAGCCTCAAATAAATAATGAAACATGTTCAATTTGGTTTAAATAATGCAAAAACAAAGTGTTGGAGAAGAAAGTAAAAGTGCAATATGTGTCATGTAAGAAAGCTAACGTTTAAGTTCCTTGCTCAGAACATGAGAACATATGAAAGCTGGTGGTTCCTTTTGACATGAGTCTTCAATATTCCCAGGTAAGAAGTTTTAGGTTGTAGTTATTATAGGACTATTTCCCTCTATACCATTTGTATTTCATATACCTTTGACTATTGGATGTTCTTATAGGCACTTTAGTATTGCCAGTGTAACAGGATAGCTTCCGTCCCTTTCCTCACTCCTCCCTGGGCTCGAACCAGGAACACAGCCACCCTCGAAGCAGCGTTACCCATTGCTCCACAACAACCACTCCAAGGCTCAGAGCGAGTGATGTTTGAAACGCTATTAGCGCGCGCTAGCCATTTCACTTCGGTTACACCAGCCTCATCTCGGGACTTGATAGGCTTGAAGTCATAAACCGCGCAATGCTTGATGCACAACGAAGAGCTGCTGGTAAAACGCAAAGAAAGTGCTGTTTGAATGAATGTTTACGCGCCTGCTTCTGCATACCACCGCTCAGTTAGGTACTTGTATGCTCAGCCAGATTACATGCAACGCAGGACACGCTAGATAATATCTAGTAATATCAACCATGTGTAGTTAACTAGTGATAATGATTTATTGATTGTTTTTATAAGATAAGTTTAAATGCTAGATAGCAACTTACTTTGGCATACTGCATTCGCGTAACAGGCTTGTGGAGTGCAACGAGAGAGAGGCAGGTCGTTATAGCGTTGGACTAGTTAACTGTAAGGTTGCAAGATTGGATCCCCTAGCTGACAAGGTGAAAATCTGTCGTTCTGCGAGATGCTATTGAGCCCACAGTACTACACTGTCTGAGCCAAAGGACAACATTATTTCTGTAAGTTTTGATTACAATACTGGGTGGGGTGAATATATTTTATGACATACATGATTTTTTGATAACTAGTAAATAGTAGCCTACAGCAAAGTGTGTTAAATCATTTTGAACTTGTTAGCAATTTCTGCTAGTTAGTTTTTGCTACCATGTGGGTTTTTAGCTTGCTTGAGCCTGCTAACTGAGTGTTAATTCACCTGTTTCCATACACGTTTCATTTTAAAACATCTTACAAAAGGAGTTGTTTAAATCTAACTACCTAACTGTTTACCTGTACATGGAATTGTATTAGTTTTTTTTTACTACATTTTTCCCCCAATCTTTACAGGAAAATGCCACAGGTAATATCTGATGTGTGGAGACATTTCATTGCAGCTAATGTAGAACGAAAAGTGGTGTACATTTGAAAATGTTGTGCCAAATCACATGTGAAGAATGTAACAAAGATGCAGAATCTGGCCAAGTGCATAAAGTTCCCTCAGCGCTCACAACCTGTGACAAAAGTCCCTCTTCTTCTATTCGAGGTGAAAATGATGAATCAGACACATCGATAGCAATAGCTCATGGTCCTCCTGGAATTAGAAGCTTTTTGGACTCAATGGAGGAACGTAGTCAGATAAATGCTGATTAATGTCTTGCTTGAGCTGTGTACGCAACTGGTTCACCTCTGATGCCCACAGGCAATGTGTATTGGAAGAGAATTCTGAATGTTCTTCGCCCCGCATACATCCCTCAAAACAGACACGCTTTATCTACTAATTTGCTGGATGCAGAGTTCAACAGAATTTAAGTGAAGGCAAATCATAGAGAAAGCAGACTGTATTGCAGTCATCTCTGATGGGTGGTCGAATGTTTGTGGGCAAGGAATAATTAACTACACCATCTCCACCCTCAACCACTATTCTACAAGAGCACAGATAAGGGACAACAGACACACCGGTCGGTACATTGCATGGATGATGTATTTTGGGAGAGAGTGGTAAGCAGCCTGAAACCTATTGCAGTAGCCATTGCACGGATTGAGGGAGACAATGCCATCCTGTCTGATGTTCAGACTGCTTGCAGATGTAAGAGAAGAAATCCATACTGCCCTGCCCACTTCACTGTTGCTCCAAGCAGAGGAAACTGTAGTTCTGAAATACATCAAAAAGTGTGAAGACTTCTGCGTGAAGACTTCTGCCTGAAGCCCATACATGCTGCAGCATACATGTCTGACCCAAAGTATGCTGGCAAGAGCATCGGTCTGGTGCAGAACTCAACAAGGCCTACGGTGTCATCACTACCATGTCTCGCCACCTTGGCCTGGATGAGGGCAAGGTTCTTGGCATTCTGGGGAAGTACACTTCCAAGCAAGGGCTTGGAATGTTAGCATGACTGCCATATTGCATCAGCCACCTGGTGGAAGGGACTTTATGGATCTGAGGCTCTTTCCCCCGTTTGCCTCCATCATTCTCCAAATCCCACCAACATCAGCCACCTCAGAGCACAACTGGCCCTTGTTTGGGAACACAACAGGCTGACCAATACACGGGTTGAGAAATTGGTGGCCATTGGGCAAATGTGAGGCTTTCTGAGCCTGACAACGAGCCATCCTCAACAAGGTTGGAAAGTGACAGTGAAGATGAGGCCTCAGAGTCTGATGTTCAAGAGCTGGACATTGAGGAGGTCCAGGGAGAAGGCATGGATGTCTGAGAGGAAGACAACCAAAGCTTTAGTTTCTAGACTATCATTTTACAGACGTATGTTGAAAATGTTTTTGAGATGCGATGGCTCATTGGGGATCAATCAATATTCCCTTTTATCCTCTTGAAACTAGGGGGCACTATTTTTATTTTTTGAAAAATAACGTTCCCAAAGTAAACGGCCTATTTCTCAGGACCAGATGCTAGAATATGCATATAATTGACAGCTTAGGATAGAAAACACAAAGGTTTCCAAAACTGTAAAAATATTGTCTGTGAGTATAACAGAACTGATATTGCAGGCGAAAGCCTAAGAAAAATCCAATCAGGAAGTGACTCATGTTTTGAAACCGTTGTATTCCTTTGCACCCCTATTGGCCATTGAAAGGGATATCAACCAGATTCCTTTTTCCACGTATTCCCTAAGGTGTCTACAGCATTGTGACGTAGTTTCACGCCTTTATGTTGAAGAATGAGCGTAAATGACTACATTGCGTAAGTGGCCAGCTGAGGGCTCTCAGAGAGATTCTTGCGTAAAAGACAGAGGTAGTCATTTTTCCTGTCGCTCCTACTGAAAAGCTAATTGTCCCGGTTGATATACAATGCTCAAAAAAATAAAGGGAACACTAAAATAACATCCTAGATCTGAATGAATGAAATATTCTTATTAAATACTTTTTTCTTTACATAGTTGAATGTGCTGACAACAAAATCACACAAAAATTATCAATGGAAATCAAATTTATCAACCCATGGAGGTCTGGATTTGGAGTCACACTCAAAATTAAAGTGGAAAACCACAATACAGGCTGATCCAACTTTGATGTAATGTCCTTAAAACAAGTCAAAATGAGGCTCAGTAGTGTGTGTGGCCTCCACGTGCCTGTATGACCTCCCTACAACGCCTGGGCATGCTCCTGATGAGGTGGCGGATGGTCTCCTGAGGGATCTCCTCCCAGACCTGGACTAAAGCATCCGCCAACTCCTGGACAGTCTGTGGTGCAACGTGGCCTTGGTGAATGGAGCGAGACATGATGTCCCAGATGTGCTCAATTGGATTCCTGTCTGGGGAATGGGCGGGCCAGTCCATAGCATCAATGCCTTCCTCTTGCAGGAACTGCTGACACACTCCAGCCACATGAGGTCTAGCATTGTCTTGCATTAGGAGGAACCCAGGGCCAACCGCACCAGCATATGGTCTCACAAGGGGTCTGTGGATCTCATCTCGGTACCTAATGGCAGTCAGGCTACCTCTGGCGAGCACATGGAGGGCTGTGCGGCCCCCCAAAGAAATGCCACCCCACACCATGACTGACCCAAAGCCAAACCGGTCATGCTGGAGGATGTTGCAGGCAGCAGAACGTTCTCCACGGCGTCTCCAGACTGTCACGTCTGTCACATGTGCTCAGTGTGAACCTGCTTTCATCTGTGAAGAGCACATGGCACCAGTGGCGAATTTGCCAATCTTGGTGTTCTCTGGCGAATGCCAAACTTCCTGCATGGTGTTGGGCTGTAAGCACAACCCCCACCTGTGGACGTCGGGCCCTCATACCACTCTCATGGAGTCTGTTTCTGACTGTTTGAGCAGACACATGTACATTTGTGGCCTGCTGGAGGTCATTTTGCAGGGCTCTGGCAGTGCTCCTCCTGCTCCTCCTTGCACAAAGGCAGAGGTAGTGGTCCTGCTGCTGGGTTGTTGCCCTCCTACGGCCTCCTCCACATCTCCTGATGTACTGGCCTGTCTCCTGGTAGCGCCTCCATGCTCTGGACACTACGCTGACAGACACAGCAAGCCTTCTTGCCACAGCTCGCATTGATGTGCCATCCTGGATGAGCTGCACTACCTGAGCCACTTCTGTGGGTTGTAGACTCCGTCTCAAGCTACCACTAGAGTGAAAGCACCGCCAGCATTCAAAAATGACCAAAACATCAGCCAGGAAGCATAGGAACTGAGAAGTGGTCTGTGGTCACCAGCTGCAGAACCACTCCTTTATTGGGGGTGTCTTGCTAATTGCCTATCATTTCCATTTCCTATTCCATTTGCACAACAGCATGTGAAATTTATTGTCAATCAGTGTTGCTTCCTAAGTGGACAGTTTGATTTCACAGAAGTGTAATTGACTTGGAGTTACATTGTAATGTTTAAGTGTTCCCTTTATTTTTTTAAACAGTGTATATCGAATAGATATTTGAAAAACACCTTGAGGATTGATTACAAAAAACATTTGCCATGTTTCTGTCGATATTATGGATCTCATTTGGAATTTTGTTCAGCGTTGTCGTGACCGCTATTTCCGGTGGCTTTCTCAACATATCATGACCAACAAACAGAGGTATTTTGGGTATAAAAATAATCTTTATGGAACAAAATTAACATTTGCTGTCTAACTGGGAGTCTCGTGAGTGAAAACATCCGAAGCTCAAAGGTAAACGGTTAATTTGATTGCTTTTCTGATTTTCATAACCAAGCTTCCTGCTGCTAGCTGGACATAATGCTATGCTAGGTTATCGATAAACTCGTCTTGCTTTGGCTGTAAAGCATAATTTCAAAATCTGAGATGACAGGGTGATTAACAAAAGGCTAAGCTGTGTTTCACTATATTTCACTTGTGATTTCATGAATATTTTCTAGTAATATTTTTTGACCGTTGCGCTATGCTAATTAGTGTAGTTTATGACAATTCTGCCGGATCCGGGATGGGTAGTTCCTGCTATTAATGTTCAATTCATAACTAAATAGTTTTTTTTATTTCTATTGGAAGCATTTAATTATGTCTACTTATGATAAGGTAAAAGGTTTATATTTGTCGCCATATGGTAAATATATCTTATGCAAAAAAACATCTACATTTAAATGGTATTAATATTAATGTGCATATATTCCGTTAATTCCCATATACTCCCGTTAATTCCCACCTCTGAATATTGCCCAAATTGTGCAACCCTAATGCCTATCCTATAAAAATGCACTAAAGTTTAGGTGCATCACTATGCACATGATAGTTCATAATGAACATGAGCAAATTTGAGAACAAGGCTACTTAAATTCTATCACCATATTGATTGCAGCACTTGTACAGGTAATACACTGGATCACTGCTACTCTAACTTCCGCGATGCAAAAACGGCCCTCCCCCGCCCTCCCTTCGTCAAATGCTCCTACAGTCCTATAGGCAGAAACTCAAACAGGATGTACCCGTGACTAGAACTATTCAACATTGTTTCTGTACCAAAGACGGCAAAGAAAACTGAACTAAATGACTATTGCCCCTGTAGCACTCACACCTCATCATGAGGAGCTTTGAGACTAGTCAAGGATCATGTCACCTCCACCTAGACCCACTCCAATTTGCATACCTCCCCAACAGGTTGACAGACGATGCAATCACCATCACACTGCCCTATCCCATCTGGACAAAAGGAATACCTACAGTGGGGCAAAAAAGTATTTAGTCAGCCACCAATTGTGCAAGTTCTCCCACTTAAAAAGATGAGAGAGGCCTGTAATTTTCATCATAGGTACACTTCAACTATGACAGACAAAATGAGAAAAGAATAATCCAGAAATCACATTGTAGGATTTTTTTATGAATTTATTTGCAAATTATGGTGGAAAATAAGGATTTGGTCAATAACAAAAGTTTCTCAATACTTTGTCATTGCCAACAAAGGGTATATAACAGAGGTCTAACGTTTTCTGTAAGTCTTCACAAGGTTTTCACACTGTTGCTGGTATTTTGGCCCATTCCTCCATGCAGATCTCCTCTAGAGCAGTGATGTTTTGGGGCTGTTGCTGGGCAACACGGACTTCAACTCCCTCCAAAGATTTTGGATGGGGTTGAGATCTGGAGACTGGCTAGGCCACTCCAGGACCTTGAAATGCTTCTTACGAAGCCACTCCTTCGTTGCCCGGGCGGTGTGTTTGGGATCATTGTCATGCTGAAAGACCCAGCCACGTTTCATCTTCAATGCCCTTGCTGATGGAAGGAGGTTTTCACTCAAAATCTCACAATACATGGCCCCATTCATTCTTTCCTTTACACGGATCAGTCGTCCTGGTCCCCTTGCAGAAAAACAGCCCCAAAGCATGATGTTTCCACCCCCATGCTTCACAGTAGGTATGGTGTTCTTTGGATGCAACTCAGCAGTCTTAGTCCTCCAAACACGACGAGTTGAGTTTTTACTTTACTTTTTATTTTGGTTTCATCTGACCATATGACATTCCCCCAATCTTCTTCTGGATCATCCAAATGCTCTCTAGCAAACTTCAGACGGGCCTGGACATGTACTGGCTTAAGCAGGGGGACACGACTGGCACTGCAGGATTTGAGTCCCTGGCAGCGTAGTGTGTTACTGATGGTAGGCTTTGTTACTTTGGTCCCAGCTCTCTGCAGGTCATTCACTAGGTCCTAGGGGTGAGATCTTGCGTGGAGCCCCAGATCGAGGGAGATTATCAGTGGTCTTGTATGTCTTCCATTTCCTAATAATTGCTCCCACAGTTGATTTCTTCAAACCAAGCTGCTTACCTATTGCAGATTCAGTCTTCCCAGCCTGGTACAGGTCTACAATTTTGTTTCTGGTGTCCTTTGACAGAGTTTGGAGTGTGACTGTTTGAGGTTGTGGACAGGTGTATTTTATACTGATAACAAGTTCAAACAGGTGCCATTAATACAGGTAACGAGTGGAGGACAGAGGAGCCTCTTAAAGAAGAAGGTACAGGTCTGTGAGAGCCAGAAATCTTGCTTGTTTGTAGGTGACCAAATACTTATTTTCCACCATAATTTGTAGGATTTTTAATGAATTTCTTTGCAATGTGATTTTCTTTTCTCATTTGGTCTGTCATAGTTGAAGTGTACCTGTGATGAAAATTACAGGCCTCATCTTTTTAAGTGGGAGAACTTGCACAATTGGTGGCTGACTAAATACTTTTTTTGCCCCACTGTATGTAAGAATGCGGCTCATTGACTACAGGTCAGCATTCAACACCATAGTTCCCTCAAAGCTCATTAAGCTTGAGACCCTGGGTCTGAACTCTGCCCCTATGCAATTGGGTCCTTGACTTTGACAGGCCGCCCCCAAGTGGTGAAAGTAGGAAATAACATCACCACGTCGCTGATCCTCAACACTGGGGCCCCACAAGGGTGAGTTCTCAGCCACCCCCTCCAGTATTCCCTGTTCACCCATGACTGCGTGGCCATGCACGCCTCCAATTCAAACAAGTTTGAAGACGACACAACAGTCGTGGGCTTGATTACCAACAACGACGATTAATGTCTATATCATTGAAATACAGTGCATTCGTTAACTATTCAGACCCTTGGATTTCTCACTTTGTTACATTGTAGCCTTATTCTAAATGTGTTTAAATTGCACCCCCCCCAAATCAATCTACACAGAAAACCCCATGACAAAGCAAAAGAATTTACAACCAATAAAAACAAAATAAGAATTAAGACCCTTTCCTCATTACTCTGTTGAAGCACCTTTGGCAGTGATTACAGCCTCGAGTCTTCTTGAGTATGACGCTACAAGCTTGACACACCTGTATTTGGGGAGTTTCTCACATTCTTCTCTGCAGATCCTCTCAAGCTCTGTCAGGTTGGATGGGGAACGTTGCTGTACAGCTATTTTCAGGTCTCTCCAGAGGATGTTCGATCGGGTTCAAGTCCGGGCTCTGGCTGGGCCACTCAAGGACAATCAGAGACTTGTCCCGAAGCCACTCCTGCGTTGTCTTGGCTGTGTGCTTAGGATTCATCCCAGTCTGAGGTCCTGAGCAGGTTATCGTCAAGGATCTTTCCCTTGATCCTGACTTGTCTCCCCGTCCCTGCTACTGAAATACATCTCCACAGGATGATTCTGCCAGAACCATGCTTCACCGTAGCGATGGTGGCAGGTTTCCTCCAGACGTGACGCTTATCATTCAGGCTAGAGGTCGACCGATCATGATTTTTCAATGCCGATACCGATTATTGGAGGACCAAAAAAACAAAAACGATACCGATTTTTATATACATATATGTAATAATTACAACAAATACTGATTGAACACATTTGAACTTAATATAATACAGAAATAAAATCAATTTAGTCTCAAATAAATAATGAAACGTACAATTTGGTTTAAAAAACGCAAAAAAAGTGTAAAAGTGCAATATGTGCCATGTAAAAAAAGCTAACGTTTAAGTTCCTTGCACAGAACATGTGAAAGCTGGTGGTTCCTTTTAACACAAGTCTTCAATATTCCAAGTTAAGAATTTTTAGTTGTAGTTATAGGAATTATAGGACTTTCTCTCTATACCATTAGTATTTCATATACCTTTGACTATTGAATGTTCTTAAAGGCACTTCAGTATTGTCAGCCTAATCTCAGGAGTTGATAGGCTTGAAGTCAAACAGCGCTGTGCATCCCAGCATTGCTAAGAGCTGCTTTTTGAATGAATGCTTACGAGCCTGTGGCTGCCTACCACCGCTCAGTCAGACTGCTCTATCAAATCATACTTAATTATAATATAATAAACACACCGAAATACAAGCCTTTGGTCATTAATGTTGCCAAATCCGGAAACTATCATTTCGAAAACAAAACATTTATTCTTTCAGTGAAAAACCGTTTATTTATTAATTATGTAAAATTCTGGCAAATTAATTAGTCTTTGTTAGGAATAAATGGCCTTTCAACGAGCCAGGTGGCCCATACTGCTGCATATACCCCGACTCTGATTGCATTGAACGCAAGAGAAGTGACACAATTTCCCTAGTTAACTTCTCTAGGATAGGGGGAAGCATTTGGAATTTTGGATGAAAAGCATGCCCAATTTCAACTGCCTGCTACTCATCCCCAGAAGATATGCATAGTATTAGTAGATTTGGATAGAAAAAAAAAAACTTTGAATCATGACTGAGTATAACAGAACTTATGTAGCAGGCGAAACCCTGAGAACAAACCATTACGATTTTTTTTTGGTTTTTTTGAGGTCACCCTGTTTTCAATGATTTTTCATTGTGAATCCAGATTTCTAAGGGACTTGCTTGCAGTTCCTACCGCTTCCACTGGATGTCACCAGACTTTAGAAATTGGTTGAGGTTATTCCTTTGTTTAATGAAGTACGGCCACCTTGAACGAGTGTCACTTCATGTTTGTTTGATAGAGGCGAAAGACCAGAAAGCATGCTTGAGTTTGTTTTCTTCCTGTATTGAACACAGATCATCCCGTCTTCAATTTTATCCATTTTTTAATGTAAAAAAAACAAACATCTAAAGTATTTTTACTACAAAAGTAGTTTGAAATGTTTTGGCAAGGTTTACAGGTAACTTTTGAGATACTTTGTAGTCACGTTGCACAAGTTGGAACTGGTGTTTTTCTGGATCAAACGTGCCAAATAAATAAATATGAGTGAGTGAGTGAGTGAGTGAGTGAGTGAGTGAGAATTAATTGAACAAAAGGACAATTTGTGATGTTTATGCACATGACCAGGACCTGGCTCTCTGCCTGACCACTGACTCAAAGAGCTCTCATCCGGCCCCACAGCACAGTAGAAGCCTCATTCAAGTTTCTAAAGACGGTTGACATCTAGTGGAAGCCTTAGGAAGTGCAACATAACCAATATCCCACTGTGTATTCAATAGGGGCTGGCTACAGACGTGAGTGGTACAGTTCGGTAGTCATTTAGGCAGGTTACCTTAGTTTTCTTGGGCACATGGACCATGGTGGTCTGCTTGAAAGATGTTGGTATTACAGACTCAGTCAGGAACAGGTTGAAAATGTCAGTGAAGACAATCTTCAGACCAGAAAAACTGGTTTCTCATGGTCTGAGAGTCCTTTAGGTGCCTTTTGGCAAACTCCAAGCGGCCTAACATGGCTTCCGTCTGGCCACTCTACCATAAAGGCCTAATAGGTGGAGTGCTGCAGAGAATGGTTGTCCTTCTGGAAGGTTCTCCCATTTCCACAGAGTAACTCTGGAGCTCTGTCAGAGGGACCATTGGGTTCTTGGTCACCTCCCTGACCAAGGCCCCTCCCTCTTCACCGATTGCTCAGTTTGTCCGGGCAGCCAGCCAGCCAGCTCTAGGAAGAGTCTTGGTGGTTCCAAACTTCTTCCATTTAAGAATGATGGAGGCCACTGTGTTCTTGGGGACCTTCAATGCTGCAGAATTTATTTTGTACCCTTCCCTAGTTCTGTGCCAACACAATCCTGTCTTCTCTATGGATAATTCATTTGACCTCATGGCTTGGTTTTTGCTCTGACATGCACTGTCAACTGTGGGACCTTATATAGACAGGTGTGTGCTTTCCAAATAATTTAATTTATCACAGGTGGACTCCAATCAAGTTCTAGAACCATCTCAAGGATGATCAATGGAAACCGGATGCACCTGAGCTCAATTTCGAGTCTCATAGCAAAAGGGTCTGAATACTTCTGGTTTTTATATATTTCCTAAACTTTCTAAAAAAAAATGTTTTTGCTTTGTCATTATTGGGTAGTGTGTGTAGATTGAGGAAAAATAAATAATTTAATACATTTTAAAATAAGGCGGTAACAAAATGTGGAAATTCCAACCCCTGCACAGCCTGTAGATCTAGTCAGACCATACAGTAGACTAAGGTTGTGGAATACTTTCCAAATGCACTGTATATAGGCCTATACTATAGGTAGTCATCCCAGTTTTCATTTGAAGCATATTGTTTGTAACAATTGCAAAGACAATGGGAACTTTGTAGTTGTCGTTATCTTTGTGAAGTTATTGGCGGCCACAGAGAGATGGATAAACATGGTGATTCTATGTCTAGCGGAGATCTTGTGTATAAAGTGATGGGGGAGGGCAAAAAAGCATTACCGACAAACAGCTGCTCTATGAGTCTGGGGAAGGCATTAGATTTACGAGGAACTGCCTGGAGCTCAAAACACACCATTAGCCAAATACAATGGTCTCTAGCTTAATGACTAAAATGAACACCCTTTTTAGATTGCACAGGTTTTATTTATTTTTCCCCTCCAAACAATCAATGTAGAAATATGACACATTGTAATTAAATGATTATCCGCTTTGTGAGATTTTGGCCAAGGCCTGTATTTTATATATACAGTGGGGAGAACAAGTATTTGATAACCTGCAAAATCGACAGTGTTTCCTACTTACAAAGCATGTAGAGGTCTGTACATTTTTATCATAGGTACACTTCAACTGTGAGAGACGGAATCAAAAATCCAGAATATCAAACCTTTTGTTTGCAAACACAGAGATCAAACCAGGTTTGCACACACTGCAGCAAGGATTTTGGCCCGCTCCTCCATACAGACCTTCTCCAGATCCTTCAGGTTTCGGGGCTGTCACTGGGCAATACGGACTTTCAGCTGCCTCCAAAGATGTTCTATTGGGTTCAGGTCTGGAGACTGGCTAGGCCACTCCAGGACTTTGAGATGCTTCTTACGGAGCCACTCCTTAGTTGCCCTGGCTGTGCGTTTCAGGTCGTTGTCATGCTGGAAGACCCAGCCACGACCCATCTTCAATGGGGGGAAGGAGGTTGTTGGCCAAGATCTCGCAATACATAGCCCCATCCATCCTCGCCTCAATACGGTGCAGTCGTCCTGTCCCCTTTGCAGAAAAGCATCCCCAAAGAATTTCCACCTCCATGCTTCACAGTTGGGATGGTGTTCTTGGGGTTGTACTCATCCTTCTTCTTCCTCCAAACACGGCGAGTGGAGTTCAGACCAAAAAGCTCTATTTTTGTCTCCTCAGACCACATGACCTTCTCCCATTCCTCCTCTGGATCATCCAGATGGTCATTGGCAAACTTCAGACGTGCCTGGACATGCGCTGGCTTGAGCAGGGGGACCTTGCGTGCGCTGCAGGATTTGAATCCATGACGGCATAGTGTGTTACTAATGGTTTTCTTTGAGACTGTGGTCCCAGCTCTCTTCAGGTCATTGACCAGGTCCTGTCGTGTAGTTCTGGGCTGATCCCTCACCTTCCTCATGATCATTGATGCCCCACGAGGTGAGATCTTGCATGGAGCCCCAGACCGAGGGTGATTGACTGTCATCTTGAACTTCTTCCATTTTCTAATAATTGCGCCAACAGTTGTTGCCTTCTCACCAAGCTGCTTGCCAATTGTCCTGTAGCCCATCCCAGCCTTGTGCAGGTCTACAATTTTATCCCTGATGTCCTTACACTGCTCTTTGGTCTTGGCCATTGTGGAGAGGTTGGAGTCTGTTTGATTAAGTGTGTGGACAGGTGTCTTTTATCCAGGTAACGAGTGGAGAACAGGAGGGCTTCTTAAAGAAAAACAAACAGGTCTGTGAGAGCTAGAATTCTTACTGGTTAGTAGGTGATCAAATACGTATGTCATGCAATAAAATGCAAATTAATTACTTAAAAATCATACAATGTGATTTTCTGGATTTTTGTTTTAGATTCCGTCTCTCAGTTGATTAAAATTACAGGCCTCTACATGCTTTGTAAGTAGGAAAACCTGCAAAATCAGCAGTGTATCAAATACTTGTTCACCCCACTGTGTGTGTGTGTGTATGTATGTATGTATGTATATATGTATATGTATATTTCTTTTTTTATTCCAGGCAGTAGCTTTCAGTTGACACTGTCCCGTTTTGCCACTGAGAAATGTACCTGAATTTCAAGCCCTGCACTGCCTGTAGATCAAATCGGTCCATACAGTAGACAAAGGTCAGCCTACTTTCAAAATGAACTAAGAAGAGCTCAACAACATTAACTAGGCCTAACTGTGGCCCAATTATTAACCAGTAGTTACAAGTGTGGCATTATCTATGTATCACAGTACAACGTCCATTGCACTTGAATTGCATCACATGGGCTATTCCACCTCATTAGGTTAAAGTCAGGGCAATAGACAGGACACACTGATTGGACTTGAATAGCACCATTCAGCTAGGGCTCTTATCAGGGTCAGGGAAGTTTGCCAGGATACTGTGCCCACAGAGGCCCACATAAAGCACTGCCTTCCCTCCTCCTGAAAGAAACACCTTGTGAAGAACGTGTGTGTGTACTGTGAATGTGTGTGGATAAAAAAAACTGAAAGCTCTTCAAAAATACCATCAAGAGTGAATAGGCCTAGAAATGCTTGAAATAAGATCATAAGATTGCCTGCTCATTTCGCTAATGGACATCACCACTGAGGATTTGCGTTGGTGACAGAGCGCATGTGAATTTATCAATGGGGTCGGCTTAATCCCTGTGAAAAACTCATACTGACAGAGAGAAAGCAGTTTAATTAGGTTGATGATTTAGTTGAAACAAAAAAACAAAAGGATAGTTAGTAGACTTAATTTGATCATGAGCCAAGCCATTTTCGCAATCTAACAGCACACCTTCATTTAAACTCAAAGACAGGGATTATTGGATACAATACTGGATAAATCCTTTCTAGCTAACGTTACTGGTTGCAACGAAGCCTATTTCTCCACCTTCACATGGAATACTTAGTTCTGCACCCCTGCACAAATTACAATGTGTGTTCATGTGAAAGTGTCAGCTGTAAACATAGCCAATTGTTAGGTAGTTCTGCATCCTTGCACAAATTACAATGTGTCCTGTGAAATAGTACCATAGCCAATTGTTAGCTAGTTGGTTTGTCCAAAAAACAAAGTAATAATTTACCTGAAATGTAATCTAAGTAACGTATATGGGTCTGCTTTTCTTTTAGCTGCTTAGCTAAACACGCTAAATTAGCGAGCTAGCTCAGCCAGTCCATTACAGCTAGCCTGTTAGCGAGTTAGCCTAACTAACAGACGCTGGCAAGAGTTGGCTTGACAACACTGATTTGCAAACTGTTTCGTACAACAAATTTTCACTCAATATCAGAGTATTATGAGAAATGTAAACATAAAACACAAAAAATGCCACCCACCTGAATGTTCTTCACACCAAATTCGGTACAAATGAGCACCAGTCGGGTGCGGCCAGAAGAAATGTCAACAACTTGGTTGCGACATACTAGCCAGCTAGATAGCTAGCGTTAGCAAGCATACAACCAGTTGCTGATGCGAAAACTATTTTTTTCTGACACCTGGTTGTAGTAAACGCATGCTAAGTAGAAGCAAAACTATTATTATTGGTTATAAAACTTGCATTTATGAAAGTTAACAGCGCGAGATGGATGCAAGCTTTGCAGCTGTCGCAGCACCAGCTAGCTACCTTTTCACCTCATACTACGACCTCTCAACTTCCAACTCTCACCCGTCACTGCACGCACGCGTCAACAGGGGACGCTGTTTATGTGGGTTGGGTGAGGAAAAGTGGACTTCATGTCTGTGTCGAAGGGGACTCAAACAGCTTTCTTAAACTTCCTCCCCTAATCAAACACCAAGCCTTTTAGAGCATTGCAAATGTTCAAGCAAGCATGAGTAGCACTTAGTCAAACTCAAGACTTTCCATGACCTGCTCCCTGTGGCATGCACTTTATCTGAGTGTCTGAGTAGGGGTTGACCAGTAAACTTCTCAAGGGTCAGCGCATGACTTCAGAGGGAGCATGAAAAATGTGCTGTGAAACAACCTCACTGCATTCTGTTTCAATGCCAGCTCTACGGGACTCCCAATCACGGTCGGTTGTGATACAGCCTGGAATCGAACCAGGGTCTGTTTTGATACCTTTAGGGCTTAGATGAAGTGCCTTAGACTGCTGCACCACCCAGGAGCTCCTAATGCACCATTTTAAGAGGTGACATCAGAAGTCCCTCCTGAAATAGCCTACGTGGCTTTTAATTAAACATGTCAATGTGACACTCAGCGGTAGGCTACCCTTCCATGTCTCAGAAGAAATAGATTCTTAATGCAAAACCTGAATGTTTAACAGGGTGAAAATATCTGTAATAACATTTCATATATTCATAACAGTGCAAGAACATAATAATTTCACTTTGTCTGTGATGGACACCAGCTGTGAGAGAAACAGATCATGCACTTTAGCGATGCTTTATTGGAGAGGGAAAAAATATCCTATGTTTTAAAAACAAACAAACATTCTTGTCCCTTCTGACCCCTTGTGCTTTTTGGGATAAGAGAGAGGAGAGGAGAAAGGGGAGCATGGGGTTCCGAAAAGGAACAGGGATGATTTAACTGAAGTCTTATTCTCTTTCACCCCACACTGTATATACTGTATTCTATACTATTCTATGGTATCTTAGTCACTTAATGTTTACATATCTTGCATTACTCATCTCATATGTGTATACTGTATTCTGTACTATTCTAATGTATCTTAGTCCGTTAAGTAATTAATTTGCATTTTATTGGATGACATAATTATTTGATCACCTACCAACCAGTAAGAATTCCGGCTCTCACAGACCTGTTAGTTTTTCTTTAAGAAGCCCTCCTGTTCTCCACTCATTACCTGTATTAACTGAACCTGTTTGAACTTGTTACCTGTAGAAAAGACACCTGTCCACACACTCAATCAAACAGACTCCAACCTCTCCACAATGGCCAAGACCAGAGAGCTGTGTAAGGACATCAGGGATAAAATTGTAGACCTGCACAAGGCTGGGATGGGCTACAGGACAATAGGCAAGCAGCTTAGTGAGAAGGCAACAACTGTTGGTGCAATTATTAGAAAATGGAAGAAGTTCAAGAGGATGGTCAATCACCCTCGGTCTGGGGCTCCATGCAAGATCTCACCTTGTGGGGCATCAATGATCATGTGGAAGGTGAGAGATCAGCCCAGAACTAGACGGCAGGACCTGGTCAATGACCTGAAGAGAGCTGGGACCACAGTCTTAAAGAAAACCATTAGTAACACACTACGCCATCATGGAGCAAGGTCCCCTGCTCAAGCCACCGCATGCCCAGGCTCGTCTGAAGTTTGCCAATGACCATCTGGATGATCCAGAGGAGGAATGGGAGAAGGTCATGTGGTCTGATGAGACAAAAATATAGCTTTTTGGTCTGAACTCCACTCGCCGTGTTTGGAGGAAGAAGAAGGATGAGTACAACCCCAAGAACACCATCCCAACCGTGAAGCATGGAGGTGGAAATTCATTGGGGATGCTTTTCTGCAAAGGGGACAGGACGTCTGCACCGTATTGGGGGGAGGATGGATGGAGCCATGTATCGCGAGATCTTGGCCAACAACCTCCTTCCCTCAGTAAGAGCATTGAAGATGTGTAACGGCTTTCTCCTTCCTCTTCTGAGGAGGAGTAGCAAGGATCGGACCAATACGCAGCGTGGTAAGTGTTCATCTTGGTTTTTAATAAGAACACTGAACAAAATAATAAACGACAACGTGACAAAACAAAACCGAAACAGTTCTGTGTGGAAACAAACACGGAAAATAAACACTCACGAAACACAAGTGGGAAAAGGCTACCTAAGTATGATTCTCAATCAGAGACAACTAACGACACCTGCCTCTGATTGAGAACCACACCAGGCCAAATGCAAAAACACAACATAGAAAACGGAACATAGACAACCCACCCAACTCACGCCCTGACCATACTAAAACAAAGACATAACAAAGGAACTAAGGTCAGAACGTGACAAGATGGGTCGTTGCTGGGTCTTCCAGCATGACAACGACCCGAAACACACAGCCAGGGCAACTAAGGAGTGGCTCCGTAAGAAGCATCTCAAGGTCCTGGAGTGGCCTAGCCAGTCTCCAGACCTGAACCCAAAAGAACATCTTTGGAGGGAGGAGAAAGGTCATATTGCCCAGCGACAGCCCCGAAACCTGAAGGATCTGGAGAAGGTCTGTATGGAGGAGTGGGCCAAAATCCCTGCTGCAGTGTGTGCAAACCTGGTCAAGAACTACAGGAAACGTATGATCTCTGTAATTGCAAACAAAGGTTTCTGTACCAAATATTAAGTTCTGCTTTTCTGATGTATCAAATACTTATGTCATGCAATAAAATGCATATTAATTACTTAAAAATCATACAATGTGATTTTCTGGATTTTTGTTTTAGATTCCGTCTCTCACAGTTGAAGTGTACCTATGATAAAAAATTACAGACCTCTACGTGATTTGTAAGTAGGAAAACCTGCAAAATCGGCAGTGTATCAAATACTTGTTCTCCCCACTGCCTATAGTCTTAATTCATTCCTACTTAGATTTGTGTGTATTGGGTATATGTTGTGCAATTTGTTAGATATTGCTTGTTAGATATTACTGCACTGTCGGAGCTAGAAGCACTTCGCTACACCCGCAATAACATCTGCTAATCATGTGTATGTGTAAGGGCTTTCCTGTGGTGAAAGAGAGGCGGACCAAAATGCAGCGTGATGGTTATTCATGTTTAATTTAGAAAGATGACTATACATGAACAGACTAAACAAAACAGGACAAGTGAAAACCTAAACAGTCCTATCTGGTGCAAACACAGAGACAGGAACAATCACCCACAAAACCCAACACAAAACAGGCTACCTAAATATGGTTCCCAATCAGAGACAATGACTAACACCTGCCTCTGATTGAGAACCATATCAGGCCAAACATAGAAATAGACAAACCAGACACACAACATAGAATGCCTACCCAGCTCACGTCCTGACCAACACTAAAACAAGGAAAACACATACGAACGATGGTCAGAACGTGACAGTATGTGACCAATACAATTTTGATTTGATTTGATTTGACACTTCCTCTGTACCATCATCCTTTCTTCTCTCTTATTGGGTCTTGCATAATTGTCTCATTTCAATTTCCCCTGTCTTTCTGTTGTTACTCTCTACATGTCACTCGTTCTCATTATTCAGAACTATTGCCTTCTTTCTATCCAGATACATCTGCGTTAAAACACTGATGATAACATTGATTTGACACCTCTAAATGTCCATAGTGAAATCAGTCACCATTGTTCTGTTTTGAACTGATACCCCACCTGCCTCTATCTTTCTCTCTCTCTCCCTCTCTTTAGCTCTCTCTCTCTCTCTCTCTCTCTCTCTTGCTCTACCTCTTCTCCCTCTCTCTTTTTTAGAATGGTGATTTGAGCCAGTTTTTTCCACTCTGGTCTTCAGGCATTACAGATCAGGGGGGGCATAAGCTGTCTATTTATATCAATGACAGGTTATGGAAGAGCATAACCTGTCATTGATATGAATAGACAGATTAGCTGCAGATTAGCACATTAACACACAAAAGTACATCCGTAATTGATCAAAGCTCATAAAGCTCTGGGACACGATGGCAGTGTACCCTAACATCACCATATTAAATAGCAGATTAATCCCTCTGATATGGAATGCTTTGAATCATCTGTCCTATTATGCATGCAGTATTGCACATTTGTGTAGGCTATATAGGCTATGTATTACTGTCTGCTGGGACTGCTTCAGTTGAATGTACCGTTTCCAAGTATTGACTGTGTTTGACTTTAATTAATTTACAAATCATTGAGGCTTTGTTTTGAACACCAGTCAATGAGTCAGTCTCTTTGCCACACTGGGTGTACTGATAATGAATTTGGTACTTTCACTTCTGTGGGGTAAAGACACATGCCCACACAACCCAAGAACCTCCCTGACCTCAAAGATGCATACCCTTTACTGCCTGACTATACATCATATCTCTGGGATGGTTTCCTGAAAAAAATCATACCATCATGTGTAACAATGTGCAAGCATGGACTGATTAAATTCACAAAGCTCCTTTGTTGTGCCCTTAACTAATTTCTGCTTTCAAATCTTCACTTTCCCTATCCTTATCCTATCTTTATCTTACCTTTGTTGGCCTACTTTGTAAGTCACCAAATAATTGATTGTTGATGAACCCAATGTAATTCCTAGCTATGCTCAATCCCTTGGCCAAATGTACCTCTTGCTCTGCTCTCTCTTGGCCCAGCCCTGCTCTGATCTCCCCCACCCCTCCTTTATGTTTTCCCATTTGTCCCTTCATCTCTTCTGTCTCTTCTCTCGTTATGCCCCTATGTGCGTATCTCTCCCCTGGTTGGTTGTGCCAGCTATGTGTACTCTTGGTGTCCAGTCTCCAGACAGGGTATAAATAACTAGCAGATGTTTTGCTTCATGCCCTGAGAGCTCTATTTGCTTCTCACACTTGAGGAACCATGGGAAAAAATATTTCCCTTACGCACATGGCACACACAAAAAAAGCAGTCATAAATGCACAAACTCACACACAAATGTACTTGCAAATTTGCACTCGCGCACACACACACACACACACACACACACACACACACACACACACACACACACACACACACACACACACACACACACACACACACACACACACACACACACACACACACACACACACACACACACACACATATATATACAGCACACTCAGCAAGCATACCATGATTGGGCACAAAACAGATAACAAGGTTATAAGTATTGTTGTAATGTCATGTAACATTACATAACATGTAATGTGAGGCAGTGAATGTAACTGCAGTCAATTATGGGAAACTTATTAGAACATCAGAGTAGTATGGTGAAGGGGGTTAAAGATGTCAGAAAGAGAAAGGACGAGAGAGAAAGAGAGAGAGAGTCAGCATGAGCTCATACTGTCGCATAAGCCACTGTGTCAACCAAGATACAGTACCATGCTTGAGCGAGATAGAGAGGGTGTGTGGTGTGTGTGAGTGTGAGTGGTCTCGGGTCCGGATGTGAGTATGTGAATGTGGGGAATGGTGCTGGGAGTAGAAGGGAGAGCGAGAGAATGAGACAGCGAAGCGAGAGAGTGTGTGTGTTGATGTGGTTGACTTCAAGAGTCATTGAGAAGTTAGGGGGTAGAGGGACAGACTGTGCTGACACACTGGAATCAGTGGCAGATTGTTTCCATCGGAAAGAATTCCAAGAATGGCTAGAAGAGCTATCAGTGACTGTGCTTCAAGCCTTCTGACCAAAGTTTATTACACAGCCAAGCCCCCACTCACACTCTCACTAATACACATTCTCACACACCCAGTGCTACAAGCCAACAACAGTATAGGATACGCAATCTGTCCCCAGTGTCAATTTGGTGCTCTGATGTTATCGCTGGCCAAATGAAGGCTGTTGCCATTGCAACCCCAATGCACTTACATGGTTGTTCACACAAGGAAATTGGGAAAGCAATGACATTTATAGACCAGCAGGAAGAAAAGAAAAACAAATGGATTAAAATCAGATGTCAATTCACTAAGGGTTGAGTTATGTAACTACTACATGATTAACTTTAGATTTGCTCCAACTTGATTGAGAGATGGAGTGTTGGAACTTGAGCTGAGTGGATTGAATGTTACTGTTACGATACTGATGCAAGATAACTGATCAGAAGAAAAACCTCACTAACCCAGTTACAGTTAAAGTCGGAAGTTTACATACACTTAAATTGGAGTCATTAAAACTTGTTTTTCAACCATTCCACACATTTCTTGTTAACAAACCATAGTTTTGGCAAGTCAGTTCGGACATCTACGTTGTGCATGACACAAGTAATTTTTCCAACAATTGTTTACAGACAGATTATTTCACTTATTAACACTGTATCACAATTCCAGTTGATCAGAAGTTTACATACACTAAGTTAACTGTGTCTTTAAACTGTTTGGACAATTCCAGAAAATGATGTCATGGCTTTAGAAGCTTCTGATAGGCTAATTGATATCACTTGAGTCAATTGAAGGTGTACCTGTGGATGTATTTCAAGGCCTACCTTCAAACTCAGTGCCTCTTTGCTTGACATCATGAGAAAATCAAAAGAAATCAGCCAAGACCTCAGGAAAAAAATTGTAGACCTCCACAAGTATGGTTCATCCTTGAGAGAAATTTCCAAACGCCTGAAGGTACCACGTTCATCTGTACAAACAATAGTACGCAAGTATAAACACCATGGGACCACGCAGCCGTCACACCGCTCAGAAAGGAGACACGTTCTGTCTCCTAGAGATGAATGTACTTTGGTGCAAAAAGTGCAAATCAATCCCAGAACAACAGCAAAGGACCTTGTGAAGTTGCTGGAGGAAACAGGTACAAAAGTATCTATATCAACAGTAAAACGAGTCCTATATCGACATAACCTGAAAGGCCGCTCAGCAAGGAAGAAGCCACTGCTCCAAAACCGGCATAAAAAAGCCAGACTACGGTTTGCACCTGCACATGGGGACAAAGATTGTATTTTTTGAAGAAATGTCCTCTGGTCTGATGAAACAAAAATAGAAATATTTGGCCATTATGACCATCGTTATGTTAGGAGGAATGAGGGGGAGGCTTGCAAGCTGGAGAACACCATCCCAACCGTGAAGCATGGGTGTGGCAGCATCATGTTGTGGGGGTGCTTTGCTGCAGGAGGGACTTCTGCAGGAGCATACTTCTAAAGTTGTGGCAAAATGGCTTAAGGACAACAAAGTCAAGGTATTGGAGTGGCCATCACAAAGCCCTGACCTCAATCCCATAGGAAGTATGTAGGCAGAACTGAAAAAGCGTGTGCGGGCAAGGAGGCCTACAAACCTGACTCAGTTACACCAGCTCTGTCAGGAGGAATGGGCCAAAATTCACCCAACGTATTGTGGGATGCTTGTGGAAGGCTACCTGAAATATTTGACCCAAGTTAAAAAATTTAAAGGCAATGCTACCAAATACTAATTGAGCAAATGTAAACTTCTGACCAACTGGGAATGTGATGAAAGAAATAAAAGCTGAATAAATCATTCTCTCTACTATTATTCTGACATTTCACATTCTTAGAATAAAGTGGTGATCCTAACTGACCTAAGACAAGGAATTGTTACTAGGATTATATGTCAGGAATTGTGAAAAACAGAGTTTAAATGTATTTGGCTAAGGTGTATGTGAACGTCCGAACGTCAACTGTATAAACAGTCAAATCCTGCTACACTACTTTGTATGTATAGTGTACGATATCCTATATATTTTGAGCATTCTTATCAACAAAGTGGTCCTGACAATGGGCCAGTTCGTATTGCATGGCCCGGTGCCCCAGGTGGGTGGAGAGTTCACCAATGGAATGATCTAAAATGTTCAAACCCCGCCCTCCCCTGACACACTGTGCCATATGCAAAACAAATTCCCCCAATATAGCAGTGGTGGCGGGACAAAGCAAGTGATAATTACTGATTGGCTGGGCCCGACCTTCTCCCTGTGGTCCCACGTCCCTTGCTGTTATGAGCTGACCATGTATTAATAACTTTTTAAGAACCACTTTTTCCAGGAAGAAGGAAGCAAGGGAGAATGTCAGCCATAGAGATACATAGAGGACTCATCTTTGTATTTGTGCCATTATGGCGCCTGTGACAGCATGGGCAGCACCATTGAGGCAATCTCCAATTTGAAGTAATAAATGTTCATATTCGCAATTGGCTAATCCCTCCTGATGACCTTGTTGGACATGACTCTAACAGGGTCATCAGCAAATGAAGTTCGAAGTCCCACCCAGTTGACTACATTAAAATGGTGGAAGCCCTCAATGGCGCTGCCCATGCTATTACAGCCTTGGCCACTAGAGGCCACTACCCTTCTCTATGTCAGCTCATTGTTCACATTCCAGAAAGTGGTATGAGGACATTGAGAGTGCCCCCTGGCCAATCTAAGAGGCCCTTGTCCCCCTCAGATAACGCCCTCTTCACCTTTGATGGACATTTCCAGGTACAAGTCAAACAAACTTGTCCAGATCATGTTTATCAGTACAAAGCAGTGAGTCATCTGTGAAGTGTGTTTTCACGGACTTGACTTGTTCCTGTAAAGCCCTCAAACTCAACTCTGGACCTCAATGCCAGTTTCACTGCACTTTTTTCATTGTTCCCCTCTAGTCTAGGCTGATTAAGGCCTGTCTGTGACACCAGGTGTGAGCAATTAATTGTCAGGTAGAACAGAAAACCAGCAGGCTTCGGACCTCGTAGGGTAAGAGTTGAGTACCCCTGCTGTAAAGTATCGGCATGTGTGTTTTCCCTCATTGTACTATAATGTCACTGTTCATAGCACTCTTCACAAATCTTGAATTCAGAATCAGCAATGCGTTTCAGTAGGTTGCAAAAATATTTCAGTGTCTGAGAAGAGGTTAGAAAACAGGAAGTGTGGTCTATGCTTTATATATTCAGTTGAAGTCGGAAGTTTACAAACACTTAGGTTGGAGTCATTAAAACTTTTTTTTAAACGTTTTTTCAACCACTCCAACAAACTATAGTTTTGGCAAGTCGGTTAGGACATCTACTTTGTGCATGACAAGTCATTTTTCCAACAATTGTTTACAGATTATTTTGCTTATAATTCACTGTATCACAATTCTAGTGGATCAGAAGTTTACCTACTAAGTTGACTGTGCCTTTGGACAGCTTGGAAAATTCCAGAAAATTATGTAATGGCTTTAGAAGCTTCTGATAAGCTAATTGACATCATTTGAGTCAATTGGAGGTGTACCTGCAAATGTATTTCAAGGCCTACCTTCAAACTCAGTGCCTCTTTGCTTGACATCATGAGAAAATCAAAAGAAATCAGCCAAGACCTCAGGAAAATAAAAATTGTAGACCTCCACTAGTCTTGTTCATCCTTGGGAGCAATTTCCAAATGCCTGAAGGTACCAAGTTCATCTGTACAAACAATAGTACCCAAGTATAAACACCATGGGACCACGCAGCCGTCATACCACTCAGGAAGGAGACACGTTCTGTCTCTTAGAGGTAAACATACTTTGGAACAGAACAACAAAGGACCTTATGAAGATGCTGAAGGAAACAGGTACAAAAGTATCTTTATCCACAGTAAAACAAGGCCTATGTCGACATAACCTGAAAGGCCGCTCAGCAAGCTTCAAACCCGCCATAAAAGCCAGACTACGGTTTGCAACTGCACATGGGGACAAAGATTGTATATTTTGTAGAAATGCCCTCTGGTCTGATGAAACAAAAATAGAACTGTTTGGCCATAATGACCATTATGTTTGGAGGAAAAAGGGGGACGCTTGCAAGCCGAAGAACACCATCCCAACCGTGAAGCACGGGGGTGGCAGCATCATGTTGTGGGGGTGCTTTGCTGCAGGAGGGACTGGTGCACTTCACAAAATAGATGGCGTCATGAGGGAGGAAAGTTATGTAGATGTATTGAAGCAACATCTCAAGACGTCAGTCAGGAAATGAAAGCTTGGTCTCAAATGGGTCTTCCAAATGGACAATGACCCCAAGCATACTTCTGAAGTTAATGCAAAATGGCGTACGCACAACAAAGTGAAGATATTGGAGTGGCCATCACAAAGCCATGACTTCATCCCATAGACAATTTGTGGGCAGAACTGAAAAAGCGTGTGCGAGCAAGGAGGCCTACAAACCTGACTCTGTTATACCAGCTCTGTCAGGAGGAATGGGCCAAAATTCACCCAACTTATTGTGGGAAGCTTGTGGAAGGCTACCCAAAACATTTGACCCAAGTTATACAATTTAAAGGCAATGCTACCAAATACTAATTGAGTGTATGTAAACTGCTGACCCACTGGGAATGTGATGAAAGAAATGAAAGCTGAAATAAAATCACTTTTTCTGACATTTCACACTCTTAAAATAAAAAGTGGTGATCCTGACCTAAAACATGGAATTTTCACTAGGATTAAATGTAAGGAATTGTGAAAAACTGAGTTGAAATGTATTTGGCTAAGGTGTATGTAAACGTCTGACTTCAACTGTATATATTCTGTATACATGCGTCAATAAGCTAGAGACGCAATGATGTGCAGGAAGTAAAACAAAAGGGCACCAGATTCTGTAAACAATGCAGGTGAGGGGAATAAAAATACTTTAAATAAAGAAAAACATGTGCATTTGTTGAAAACAAGAGACTATAGGGTTTCCCCAGAAAGTGTATTTTGCTCCATAGCACTGGATCTGCTTCTGCAACCTCTGACATAGCACAAGGAATCAGTCAGACAGTTGGAAGCAAATTCAAATGTTTATTTACAACCTCTGTTCATCAGAGTAAAGTGATCTAAATACAACAAAACATGAGCAAAATGGCAGCTATCCTCCCTGAGCTTTACAAAAACAAAGCACAGTACCTGTGGGTGACAGCAGAGAGAAAAGGAGATGTTCTGTACAGAGCCCTAATGCCATTTACAGAGGGAGAGACATACACAAAACTTCATATACACTATCTTCTTTTTTTCAGCAAACATCATGCCTTTAACATCTTTCCCAGAAGGCTGAACAGCTAGTGATGTAGAATAGAGAAATAGATTGCAAAACATCATTAGTTTAACAAATTGCATACAAACCAGGTGGCAATTTATGAGTCGGGGTCAACTAACTGGCTTTAACAAAACAAGGACAGATACCAGTAACTGTTTAAGATTATAAAAAGGAAGCTACTGTGGAGGACTTGTTAGTAAGAGAACAGAGTCCAGAGTTTATGAACTGGAAATTTGGGAGTTGTTCAGAAATGTACAAGAGGTAGCTAGTCAAGTCCATGTATCGTGATATACCTTACTGGTTGAGGGTGACATAATGGCTGATCAGTGAAGATGAGATCAGTGAACTCAGCGCTCTGGTGAGAATCACTTCGAACTAATTTCAGTCTCATGAATGTTTTGTGACAATAACAAAATAAACCAATCAACAATAACCTCAGGTATTGGCTCGGAGGGCAAAAATGTCCTTCACTGAGTGTCTATTTTAGTGACATTGTTGGTTTTAATCACTACATCGAAAAAAATACATTGATTCATATTGACTAATTGCCCCCCCCCCCCTCCAAGACCTATCAAATGTCATCAGGGGGGACAAGACAAGGGAAAAAACAAAGCAGATGAGTGTTTCAGTGCACAACCAGCGTTCATATTATACTGTACATATCATGAACTTTTATAGAAGTAGGGAAGAGTTCCCTCTCAGTGTAAAAGTTACTCCTTTGCCCAACGGAGACTAACGGTCTCTTTGTGTTGTTCACAGTAACCCCTACTTCCTGTCAGTCATCACAATCCACCGAAACGAACAAAACAAACCCCACCAACATACACACAAGGCTTTAAGACAGACTATGAGATCCACAGACGGCAATGGCAATCGTAGTCACGTACATTTCAATCCATATATCGAAGGTATGAAAAACAGAAATCCGCTTGCGTACCAAAGCAGTAGTCTCTGGGTATAAGAGTCTCTGGAGTCATGTGGCCAGCAGATTTGGCGTGGGCATTGTAGTCTCCTTCAGTACGAGATCTGTCCATGGAGCACTGAGCTGCCACCGTTTTACTGGACCTGCATTTTAGGGTGAGACATAGGGGTGCTTGGTGTGTGTGTATTTTCATACATATGGTGTGTGTGTGTGTGTGTGTGTGTGTGTGTGTGTGTGTATTTTCATACATATGGTGTGTGTGTGTGTGTGTATTTTCATACATATGGTGTGTGTGTGTGTGTGTGTGTGGTTAAGCAACAGAGGTGAAATCCAAAAAGTAGATTAAGTAAAGCATGCATATTGCTTCTCTTTAGAGTGATGCTTTGGTGTCAAGGGAAGGAAAGTGAGCATCACTGACATGTGTTCCCCTAGTCACTCAGTGAGTGGGTTAAGTGCGAGTGGGATGTAGGTGGGAGTAGGGTTTGTCGTTTGGCCTCTAGTCCTGGTTGTTCTGCGTTGGCTGTCCAGTTTGGCTTTTGCCATGGTTCTCCTTCTCCTCTTCTTCACTGACAATGAATTCCTCAGGAGGCCAACGCAGCTCGCCGCTCTCCACTTCCCCCTCCGTGGGCTCCACTACGATGGAGGGCAGGCGGTCTTTCAGCTTACAGCAGCGCTCAAAGTCTGAGGGGTCTGGAAAGATCTGAGGAAAGCACAAAAACACACTTAAAGTCCTGGGTGTCCTTGGGTCTGGTCACAGTTTTTCATGTTGCATCATGCTACATTTTACAGCTTTGGAAAGCATGGTGCCAAAGCTGCTTTTAAGTGCTTACAACTTGTTATCCAACACCGTGTGACTGACAAATGGGGAGATTATACAAGAGCAAGTCATAGCATTGAAAACCTACAGCAAGTCTGTTATCGTCAAGAAACAAAAAACCAAGCACACTAAGGAAGTAGACCTTACTAATAACTTGACAATATCTATCACCTTGTTTTCATTTGGTTAAGTTAATTTGTCATATATGCACAGGATACACAGTACAATTAAATGCTTACTTACTCTGTGACAGGATGACTAAATAACAACCAATACCCTGATGATACTGAAAGCTAAGCAATGGGTTGACAAAATCATTAAAAAAGCAGTGAAACCTAGACCCAAATGCATTGTGGGTGTGCAAGGCCAGACTTGCTGATTTTTTTGGATCTAAAATGAAGGGCATGAGAGATTACATGCATTCCCTGCCTTCCTTTTGCTCTCAAGACAAGAGAAATGGCAAAAAAAAAAAAAAAGCCTTTCCTGGTCCAAGAACAGCATTTTTTATGTTTGGATAAAGTGGAAGAATATTTTTAGATCTGCATATTTCAGTGGGAGACATTGGAAGAGGAAAGCGATGTCGCTGTCTGGGCAAAAACACAGTGGAAAGAAAGCATTAGATGAGGCTGAGAAGGATAGAGTGTGAGGGGGAGGAAGAGAGGTAGGGGGAGAGAGTGGCTGGGAGAGAGAGCGTCCAGCTGTGTCCAAGTCTCCCTGAAAACAATGAGAGGGGGATGATGAGAGAAAGGGGGGAACAAAATGTTCTGAAAAACGGCTGTGTTTCAGTTTGTTTAGACGGGCTCATAGTAATGGCTGGAACGGAATACATGGAACGGCATCAAACACGTGGTTTCAATGTGGTTGATACCGTCACATTCACTCCATTCTAGCCTTTATCATAAGCCGTCCTCCCCTCAGCCTCCTATGGTGTGGGTATGTGAGTGTGAGCATGTGTGTTAGTCAGTGCATGTGTGTTTGAGTGAGTACGTGTATGTTAGTGCAGGTCTGAGAGATGGTGAGTATATGTGTGTGTTAGTGCATGTGTGCGCAGGGAGGTTTAGTATCTCCTTGCCTGTGTTGCTAATGTCTATGCGTCATCACCGAGGGGAATTGGGCAGAGATTAACCTTGCTATAAGACCACCGGCAAACACGTCACAGCTTGTTTTACTTCCAGTGACAGGAAACGGCAATGCATCGCCAGCGAGGCACAATGACAGCTATTTTGGGTTGTAGCTATTTTGGGTTGTAGTTGTAGATCAGGAATCACTCCAGCGCTGACTCAAACAACAATTGAAGCTGCCACAGAGAAGCTCTCACCTCCGTAACATAATCAACCTCCAGTTCCTCTGCTCTGGAAAACTGCATATCTTACATCACTCTTTCAGCGATGAATACCATGTTGCCTTGCAGAAACACAGCTGGCATTCAGGTGATGGACTCACAAATTGGACCAAAGCCAATGAATTTGGATGAGGAAGCAGTTAAACCACCCAGCTGTCTGTCCATCCTCATGGGCAGAGAAGAGACCTTCACCACCTCCTTCCTTATCCTCACAGGACAGACACACAGCTGGTGTGTAAATGGTGAGGGGCAGGCAGCCCACCTTCCTGTAGGATCAGTCTGCATCCTCCGAGTCAACTCTGACACATACAGGTCACAGACGATCATAAAGGAGTGGGTTGGCCTTAATATGGCCCTGATTGTTTGTTTCCAGAGATGAAGCATTGACCCAGCAGTAATAAACAGAAGCAGTGGAAACAAATCAAACTTGTCAAGGCCACCAGATGGCTTGCTATTCAGAAAGTTGCCTCTCTGTGGGTTGTGACATTGCGATTCTACAAACTCCTATTCATTTCCTTTGCATGTTTTTAAAGTCTTTGCAATCATCTCTAACTCCGTGCAAAGCTGCACTCCTCCCCACCACGAGGCAAATACACAATTTTCCACCACACAAAGACCCTTTCCTTAAACAGCCCCCCTAAATTCCTAAAAAAGGTTTTGTTTGCATAACTTGCAACAATAACGCTGATGACTAGACCTCCTGATTGGGAAAACAAACCACTCCTTACCCATAGTCCCCTGGGTGAGCTGCTTACAGTAAGAGCTATAATGGAACATACAGCCTTGGCTGTCCCTAATCCATCCTTTTGTTCAGAGGGTTACTAATAGTGGTGGGGACATTTGAACAGTGACATAAACCAATTAAAAAACTACTACACCCTCTGCTGCCCCCCTCTCCCCCTTTGTACCATGATCTAGCAGCAAACCAATTTCCCTCTGGGACAACAAAGTAGAAACTTGAACTTGTGTGTGCGTGTTACCTGGAAGGAGAGCCGGTCCTTGCTGGGGCTGAGCCTTATGTCCTCCATGGGGGTGCTACTGATCATCACCTCAGTCATGTCGTCTCCACTTGGCACAAACACTGGGCTGGAGAGAGACATAGGGGAAAGGACTGGGTTATTCGACTATTCAGGATCTACTGTTAGTCCCAAACTTTCACACTGAGGAGCATTACACAGAACAGGTACATGTGTCACAATAATGGTGCTGTACAAGAGGCTGCACAATGAAGAACTGATAGGTTGGTGTAATATAATTTACGTGTAGCTATTACTTTGGGAAGTAATATGCAAATTCATCCAGTCCATTTAGTGAGATGACCGAGTATGACTTTCATGTAGTTGATGTGCATGAGATATGGCCCTTTGGTATTGTGTTTGCAATGAAAAAGCTACGCATAGGCCTTGTTCAGTCTTTCGTTTGGTCTGTATGCATGCATGCAGTGGTTTATATTTAGTCTGACCACTGACAGACTATGCAGCATAAATGTAGTGCACAACAAAGCTACACCACCACCAAGATGTGGTTTGCATTGAGTAGCCATGTCTTCATACAAGATGAGGTATGATTAAACTAGCAGTGAGGGGACAGTCATAGCAAGAATGCATTGTGGGCGTGCAGTGCAATTTGACTGGAACCCCTAACACGGGACGGACCCAATACCCTCAGTTACATCAAAAGGTTCACAGAACTTTCCATTTTAGTTGAAGCAACAAGATGTTGTTTATCCACTTCAGTGCACTGTACATGCTGAAGCACTGTAAGAAATGACTGAACAGAGGCACTTTGTGGGAGGAAAAGTTATTCTTGGGATGTTTGAGAACCAAGATATCAACCGAGCAGAGCGTTCTTCTCACGCTTTCTATTTAAAGCCCGGTGGCACAGTGGTCAGCGTCCACAGGACTATGGTCAGGGTGGTCAACCCACTATAGGACAACTACAACTGGGACAGGAAACAGAACATACTGTAGATGACCACCTGCATCAGATGAGCAGCTCAAGCACATACTTGGTCCAAATATAACAAGTCAGTCATTTGTTTCCACAAAAAAGTAGAACATTGGGTGCCATTAACCTACTTTTAACCCTGAATATATAAAAAACATGTGTATTTTAGAGACGATGGAAAGTTAAGTGGTTAGCCATTTCGACATATTCTAGACATGACCAGTAAAACATTTTAGGTAAACCTATGAAGTGCACTTTAAAAAAAGGAGCCTAAATTCTTTCATCTCAAATTAAAATATATATTTTCCCAATACTTGTCAAGTTTCCCCAGAGGTATTTTGACAGTAATCCTGTGTACAATGTCAGATAAGACCCTGAGCTGTGAACCCTGGACTTCGACTCCCTTTATGGAGAAATTAAGAGTGGCACCTTTCGATTTGTTAACATTCTGTCATCGGAGCATGAAACGTTTTCACCATAAGAGGTTGTGGGCAAAAATAGAGATGTTTCCTATGACTCAGTTTGCCAATCTCTCATGTTACTTCACTGCTTTGTTGAGTTCTTCTTTCCAAGACGTCCATGTTTAACATCATTCAAGAACCTATTAATGCCAAAACAGTAATGTAAGACCGTCTCCAATGGGAATCAAGACTTTCCATTAAAAGAACACGTCAGTTTAGAAAGCACCAAAATAAAAACTTCTCATACTCTGACTGGCAATAAACAAGTGGAGCTCAACAACCAGTATTTCATTGTACAGGGATTAAGTTCCAGATAAAAATCTTTAAACTTCGGTCAATCCAATAATTGCAAATAAAGGCACTAGGCCATCCACATTTTCCAACATCACTTTCATGTAGAAAGTCAGCCTTTTGGTCCCATAATATAGGACCGAGGCAGATGTACACATTCTTTAGGATAAGGAACATATCCCATATACCATAAAGTGTTCATCTATTCTGAATCTGTCAGAAAGAGTCTCAATGGCTTCAAACTGAAAAGGAGAAATGCGCACGAAAAATCAATTTACAGGGCAACATGTGCATTGCCACACCCCGAAGCAATGGCTACTGCTGTTAATCTTTCAATATTTCCATTCCCAAGTTTGCATTACCATGTCTCACATACAAATTGGGAGAAGCAAAAATTATTTTGTGCAGGTGGGAGCCACAGGGGAAACGCACAAGCCAAGACCAAAGGGCAGAATAGGCTTCTGGAATCTTGTACTTTTACAAGTCAATCAAGTCGGTGACAACAATAGCCGGAAATCTACAAATAAAAACTAGTCCAAAGGTTATGCAAGGTTGAGTGTCAAAAATGTTTTGTCAGCAAAGACATGCTCTTGAACCCATTTCATTCTTGAGAGGGGAGAGAGTGACATAGGGTACGCCAGAAACGCATAGACACAGAGCGGTGACAGTACAGACCTGTGCAGAAGAGAGGGGAGAAAGATAAACACTGCTTGTGCCAGTCATATTTCTGCTCTGGGATCGTACAAACATCCTGCTCAGCTAAGAATAACAGAACGTCAGCCTACTAAAACATAAAGGGGCACAATGACAAGGAAGTGGAGGAGCACACGTAACAATTCGACTCGGGGAGAGAACATACCACTCAAATACATTATATCTAAATGTGTCTGCTCGAGATTACGCAATGTGTCCTTTTTTTGTGGAAATGTCTGCCTCAAGCAGCCATGCTAAGTATAATCAAGAGGCTCCAAATTGATGAGCCTGTGGTAATCCATTATCCTCACGTCAGGGATGCAGATAGGAAACACTTCCAGTTCAAAGTTTGCAGCCATTGTGTCAACTAATTCAGAGGCCAAGAGATCAAATGTCTTGCATTCCTACTTCTACCCTAGCAGGACCCATACAAGTACACATTTATTCTATACGGGCACCTCAAACCCTCTGTCTAAAACGCCCACTGCCAAAGATCAGTCACGGCACTCCAAATGTACTCAAAACATGCAGTCCAGATTTGACCTAGGATCTTAAATCATTCACCAGGATTGACCTGGAATGGCTCCTTTCTGAATGACCAGGCCCATTCAGGTATTTTAAAAGGTTTAAGTCTGTAGTAGTATTGCCAAGTAGAACTTTTGGCTAGACCTGTCATCCCATCTTCAATGGGCATGTGACATGATCAGGCACTTCAGTGCTTGGCACTTCAGTGACCCTCTTTAGCACTGTCCATAGGAACATCTAGGCCTACATACTGTACATAGTCACATGCTCATATGGGCTAATGCCAGTCCTATATGGGCTAATGCCAGCCTTAGACACATTCCAGTCAGAGGTCTGGCATGGGCATGAGACGCATCTCAGACTGACACGTGTCCAGGCTAAACAAATAAAAAACGAAGGATCAGAGGTCACCTGCTGCATTTAAAAGATATAGGCCAAGTGAGGGGGTTATTTCAATCTAGATGGGCTTTTGGGAATCATTATGGCACATTTGTGAAGGTCTGTCTGTGGGTACATAGTTCCTGCCAAGTTGTCTACCAAGTCGTCTACCAGTCTCTCTACCAGAGGCCCATGCTCGCCCAAGGTGCTGATGGAGACCAAACATATATCCCCATAGCAATGCACAGGATGGGATATTACATGTTGCATAATTGACATGGTTTCCCCTCTACTCCTCCCAATGCTACGCGCATCATAAATCTGAGGTGCAGGGGCGACAACACGAAGCGGCTGCTGACATTCCATGCCATCGCTGGACTGCCTGGTGGCCAAGTCACAACCTGTAGGTGTGTAGGGGGTGGGAGGGTGCCCGCGTCACTCTCTCTGAAACATGTTGGAATGAATGGGCCATGTCCTGATCACCGCTTTAGTCCATGGGCTGCTTTATGGAGTGGCTCAGCCTTCTCAGAATACAGGAAACACTTTCAGGGTTACTGGCTGGGCAGAAGAAGCTCATGTTTATTTCAACTCAACTTGATGACATATTGCCATGCCACATGTTTTTCTTAAAAGATGCCACAATAGAGGCATTTAGTCCATGATGACCTGATCAATTCATAGGAGAATGACATGTTCTTGTTTAAAAAATTTAAAAAAATGTAACACAACAACTGCCCATGGCAAAACATGGAAAGCTATCAAATGCCTTACATTGGACTGCAGTTATATAATTCATGATTTTATCAACCTGAAATTCAATAACTAAACATTTTGAAAAAGGAACAGAAAAGTGCTACATTAGGTAGCAATGCATGAGGAAACAATAATCAAGAGATCTAAGCAAAAGGATCCCCCATGTAGCAGATTCTCTGAAGAACAGAGAAGCACACTGAAAGCGCAGACGAGAAGCTTTGTGGTTACAGTAAGTAACAGGGTCGGGTCTTCACTTCCTGGTGCAGGCAAACCGAGACTTGCAGAGGTAAAAAAAAAATAAAAAAAAGAAGCAAAACAAAGTCTTGCTTGAAGTTTTTGGACAAAGTCTTCTTAACCTAGATGCAATGTTACTAGCCTATATAGGAGGTAGGAGTACAGAGTAAAATGGAGAGATTGAGTCACAAGCTTCCTCTAGGTGATGGACCGACCGTGAATGGATAAGAGGGTCATTCCATCTACCTCTATTACACCCTACCACAATCGCCTGCCAATAAAGGTCAGTAGTCCCAACCACTAAAGGTCAAATGATGTGAAAGTCTTACATATGGTTTAACACTCATATTGTTGTATCTTTGCTTGCCGAGAAACAAAGCTAAACTCATGTTATGTTCTTACTTCTGCAATTGTATGTAGTCTGACTAAAAGCTATTGTATCTCAATGCTCCCATAGCAACGTGAAAACATTGGGTTGCCCATCTATGTCCCCTTGTGAAAGGAAAAAAAGGTGATCCTCAAGCACACCTGGAAAGAGTCTTGGTGGGCCACCTGACACCATGTGAAAAACAGAGCAGTGCTTTGTTTGCGATCTGCTCTCTTTCAAGTGGATTACACGTTGTGAAAAAATAATAATAATCCACTAACTGCACTTTGACACATTCAAGAGTGCATGTGTGATTGTTTGAAGGAGTAAATAGCCTAGCTTCTTTTGACGATTTACATTCAAAAAGGAAAATCGTAGTTCTCTTGATTATACCCATTAGCAAATATAAAAACAATTAAAAAATAAATAAAAATCACATACAAAAATGAAATTCTGTTTAAAAAACAAACATAGAAGTCATTACATCGCAGGTGTAAAAAAAAAAATCATTACAAAAATACTTACCAGTATATTTGGGGAGAAAATACAGACATGAATTCACACCTGCAGTTGATTCTGATGATCAAGGAATTAATCTGATATTGATGGTGTATTTCCCCCACAAAGGAACGTCTGTCACAAGAAGATTAAACGCAAGCGTTTTTTTTATAGAGAGAAGTAGAATTCGAAGCGGAGCCGTGACCTTAGTGAAACAAACAACCCTCAAGTATTTTTGCCCATCTGATATCCTGACTAGTTGAAATGACTTTTATGTAAGAGGCGTGTACTGTCCTGAAGACACACCTCTTTCACATGGGGTCCAAATTATTAAATGGAAGCAGCATCACTACGGACCAATCAAATGACAGGTGCCTCGTACCCGCGCTGACGATAGCAAGGGATGAACAATTTGATTGGAAATAGAAAAGATACTGCATCACGCAGGTTTCCATTGATACAGGTTAATTCAACGAAAGCAATGTCGCAAAAAAAACCTAAATCATTGCGACATGTGTAATGGAAACGTCGGATATAGGATACATTTTCTAAAGATCGACAACATTTTTATCGTTCGACAAGGGTGGATTATTTTGTCGAACTTTCCTTATTGGGACAAATTGAATAAAGCACGCAACTATAAAGCTCCACTCTACACTGCTTGCCAAATCCATTTTCAACTATAAACACGTTTCTTTGCAGGACAAGGCTTGTCATGACTTTTAAGAACGCCTGAATTGCTTCGCCTTGCATTTCTGGTTGGCTGGCAAATTTCACCATCCGATTATTTCAGATCTACATGAGTGCAAGTTTCACCATGTGGTGATATGTTGGCACATGAGAATTATTAGGATATGGGGCAAATATTAGTCAATTAATGCATTCAGGGGCGGACTGGGACACGAATTTTGCCCTGGCATTTTATCCACATCAGCCCACATCACTGTGCGCCTCTGCTCTAGCCATTTTGTTTTCCTCCCTGTTGTGCTGTCTGTTTCAGCATCTTTTTTTGTTGCTGTCACTCTATGCTTCTTCTTGTTCTCTGTCTGCTTAAAACTGCACTGCAAAAATTACTCTGTCATTTCCTGGTTGCTAAAATAGATAATAGTTCACCTAATTTCAGTTTATGTGACAAAACAAGCAAGTACAGTGTAGGGAATCATTCTACCATTTAAACTGCTGTGAAATATATTTTCCAAAAACAAAATTATTGTATTTTCAGCTGTTTTAAGCTGGTGTACAAAATCAAGTAAAAGACTCAAAAACTAAACATAAGAACAAGAAGCATAGAAAGAGTGCACATAGAACAAATCTACCACTTCTTAGACTTGCTTTCAATGAAAAAGACAGATCAATAACTCACATTGCTATCTTTATTTGGCTTTAAGCCTAATACCTAATAAAAGCCAAGATAACGACCTTGGCTATATTGCAAATTAGTCCCTGTCATGTGTTCCCCCTGAATCAACACCTACCCTAAGTGTTAATTACTACACTCTTAGAAAAAAAGAGGTGCTATCTAGAACCTAAAATTGTTCTTCATGTGTCCCCATAAGAGAACCCTTTTTGGTTCCAGGTAGAACCCTTTCCACAGACAAACGGGTTCTACCTGAAACTAAAAATGGTTTTACATGGAACCAAAAAGGGATCTCATATGGGGACACCTGAAGAACCCTTTATTTCCCTAAAGAGTGTATTACAGGGTGCCACTACTTTGTTCAGTTGGTGGCAACAGCCCGTGATTTAGTCAGACCCAAATCATAAATCTTCATCTTATAAAGTAATTAATTCTTTATTAAGAAGTATAATAAAGACTACTGAGGTATTAAATAATTAAGTTATCTAACACGTCCAGGCAGGAATGCCTGATTGAAGATAGTATTTTGATGTGCAACCTAATCCAGTGATTGTTATGAATTTTGGGTTGACAATTAGACTAGTTGTTATATTCTACTGTCCAAATAGGACTCCAGATTTTTTTTGTTCAATACAGAGGAATTACATACATCTTTATGTGCACCAACTAATAACAAACTAATTGATTTGGGGAAAATGGAAACTCAAAACACATTAACTAGATTGCTAACTCTAAATATAATACCCACTGCTAGTAGTCATGCATTCATACAACAGTAAATGTAATGTCCTAAAATAACAGCCTACTACACGAGACCAAAAGGCATATGCTCTCGCAATGGCCGGTACACATTTCACACACACCACTCCATATCTCATAGCCATATCAAATATCTTGGCTGTAAAATAGTTGCTATTCAGCTGAATATTGAGAGTTGGGAAATACATATTATACCTACAGAAGGCTGAGACCCTCCTCTCTTTGACAAGGACAAGGGGACGAAGCTTCCAAAGCAGTGTTTTTCCCACAATTGCATTTTGAAACGTTATACTATCAGAACAATTCTTTCTCTCAAACACATGGGGGAGGAGGAGGGTGGCTCGCTCATCACAAAAAATAATAATAATATTTGTCCAGCCCATCTGGCATTTGCCAGAATTGGCAGATGGCCAATCCACGATTGCGTTCCATCCATGCTGGGTTTTGCAGGTGTGAAGTCATTACTTCCATCTGTTTTTATCGACACAAGATAGTTAAATGGAAAGACACCATAGCAGGCAATTGTCACATCTATTTTCTATGCAAACTTTCAAAATGTTAACAGCAATAAAATCACTGGACAAGTAAATGGAAACATAGCTATTGCTAGTCGCTATGTTGATATGACTTGGATCTAATATTTTTTATTGAGCGGATGGTCAGGGGGTCGGGACTTAATTACAAATCATTTGTAGACTGCAAATTGACCGCAAGAAGCTCAGATATATTTGACTAGAACATCATTTCAAACCTTGCTTACATTTGTATACGGTCACATATATCGCTCTATTATGAATGGGAATACTTTGCAAAAGATTTCCAAAATTAAAATCACTTGGAGCTGATTTGCTAGTTTTTTTCTTATTCTTTGCTCAGAAAATTTGGGAGCGGGCCACTAGCTCCAAAATTAAACCCAAATAAACAAAAAAGTCACACCAGTCTCTGCTTATTTATCCTTTACGTAATGATTTATATTATGAAACTCAGGTCAGAATATCCAGTGTCAATTCACTAACATGTCCAAAGAAATATACAGTACATTTGATTTTCAAATATTGTAATTATATTTGCATAATAGGAGGGGATGATGATTGCAGAGTAAGAGTAAGCTATAAGGTTCTTTTTCTGAATACATTGAGATACAAATGTGACTGGTTAAGATCAAGAATCCACAACAATACTGAAAATGTAAAGGTCACATCTAAAGTAGCCCTATAGAATATTTACAAGGCTATATAAAAGGTTAAAGCTGGAGCTTCCTAGTGTCATATACAGGATGCTGTCTCAAGCTCTGGGACACAGCAACCATTTGGCAGACGAGGTCTATAACGGATTTTATTACAACTTCACTGTCCTCTGCTGAACAGAATACAAATGACCTGGCTTCAAACTAGTATTCTAGCATCACCTTGTGGCAATACTTCTACTAGATTTTAGACCTTTATACACCACGTAATGCCTTTTCCACATTTTGTTGTGTTACAGCCTGAATGTAACTCACTGGCCTACACACAATAACCCATAATGTCAAAGTGAAATTATATTTTTCAAAATGTTTACAAATTCATTCAGAATGAAAGGCTGAAATGTCTTGAGTCAAGTGTACAACACCTTTCTTATGGCAAGCCTAAATAAATTCAGGAATAAAAATGTGCTTAAAACAGGTCACATAATAAGTTGCATGTACTCACTCTGTGTGCAATAGGGTTTAACATGATTTTTAAATGACTACCCCATCTCTGTACCCCACACATACAATTATCTGTAAGGTCCCTAAGTCGAGCACTGAATTTCAAACACCGATTCAACCACAAAGACCAGGGAGGTTTTCCAATGCCTCGCAAAGGGCACCTATTGGTAGGTGTGTAAAAAATACATTTTAAAAAAGCAGATATTGAATATCTCTTTGAGTATGGTTAAGTAATTAATTACACTGGATGGTGTATAAATGCACCCAGTCACTACAAAGATGCAGGCGTCCTTCCTAACTCAGTCGTTGGAGAGGAAGGAAAGGATTTAACCATGAGGCCAATGGTGGCTTTAATACAGTTACAAAGTTTAACGGCTGTGATAGAAAATGGCAGATGGATCAGCAAATTGTAGTTACTCCACAATACTAATCTAACTGACAGAGTGAAAAAAAAGAAGCCTGTACAGGATTTTGTTTTTTTTATATTCCAAAACATGCATCCTGTTTGCAACAAGGGGGCACTAAAGGAACACATTACTGAATACCATTCTCCATATTTTCAAGCATAGTAGTGGTGGCTGCATCATGTTATGGGTATGCTTGTAAACGTTAAGGACTGGTAAGTTTTTCAGGATAAAAAAGAAACGTAACGGAGCCAAGCACAAGGAAAATCGTAGAGGGAAACCTGTTTCAGCGCTTTCCAACAGACACTTGAGAGATTAATTCACCTTTCAGCAGGACAATAACCTAAAACACAAGGCCAAATCTACACTGGAGTTGCTTCCCAAGAAGACAGTGAATGTTCCTGAGTGGCCGAGTTACAGTTTTGACTTAAATCTACATGAAACTCTATGGCAAGACCTGAAAATGGTTGTCTAGCAATGATCAACAACCAATTTGACAGAGCTTGAAGAATTTCGAAAATAATAAAAAGGGCAAATGTTGCACAATCCAGGTGTGCAAAGCTCTTAGAGACTCACAGCTGTAATCAATGCAAAAGGTGCTTCTACAAAGTATTTACTCAGGGGTGTGGATAGTTACTTAAATGAGATACTTGTGCATTTCATTTTCAATAAATTACCAAACATTTCCAAAAACATGTTTTCACCTTGTCATTATGGGGTATTGCATGTAGATTGGTGGGAAAAAAACATTTAATCCATTTTGAATTCAGGCTGTAACACAAAATGTGGAATAAGTGAAGGGGTATGAATACTATCTGAAGGCACCATACTTTTACTCATACTCAGAATGTTACTTGGTGATATGGTGCAGCTAGTGATAAACAACATTTAGAGACAGAAGACAATTTACATACATCCAAAAGTAATTTGAACAGTAAACACACAAGCTGCGACCAAACACTGTGGCTGCCTCACCGGGTGCAAAACAGCTCTTTATGGCGTTCCCACATTCGATTATGTTTTCCATAACTTAAAAGAAGTTGATTGAAAGCATGTTGGAGCTATTATTTTTCCATCATGCGGCACCTTCTTGGGATCAAGAAATAGGACAGCATATATATTGATTGGGTGCCATTTTTATTGCAGCAGTAGTTTTAGAGGGGAATCTTTTCTGAAATTCAAGATCAAAGACAGAAGGAACATTTTTGTGCTTGCCAGTGAAGACATTTACAGTCAACGACAAGGCACGTTAACCTGTAGTCATATGATTCATTTTAAAGCAGCAAACGGCAATTGAAACAATAACAAAGCCTGTCTCGTAGCTATTTCTGTAAAAAAAAGCTGAGGGATGGGGCTGCAGAAATGTAACTGCTCAAATTCAAAGACAAAGCTATGGATGCAAGGACTGACCTGCCATGATATCAAAATTAGGCTATATAATGTTTGTTTACATTTACTTTGTTTACAAACATGAGTAAAACAAGCTTATATTTTGGGTTCTGATGGGGTACGACAGTTGAACTAAGGTCATGAGGCATTTATAAGTTATACTCTTCAAGAATCAATGGGTTCATATAATTGATTTCTAAGTCTAAAAATGTTTGTGGCAACTGCAATTTAAGTCAGTAATTTCCATTTTGTCTTCTCCACCATTTAGTGGAGTTATGACGAAAACTTTAATATGGCACAACGTCAGCCATAAATCTCAACCATTTCTTGAATCAGACTAGTGAAACTGCCAAATGCAAAAATGAAAAGTACATGACATCTGTGGTTTTGAGTCTGAATTCCAAAAATCCATAAGGATATTTTACACTGACTGGTGTATTGCTCAGTAACCTCTGAATGGGCATTAAGATAATCATATGATTGGATATAAGATGGTTGACAGCTTATTTAAATATGTATTCTTATGCAAACTACGGAAATAAAAACCAAACCATATTTTTCACCACACAAGTCTGTACGAGCTAAACATTTAAAATGATGTCTTTGAAATATACATTTGGAATACAGTAAAACCACAAATATGTTTGCTTTTGTCGTCTGTTCCTTTACTCTTTCCAGACTCAAATGACCATATATTTCCTGATAGTACCACCAACCAACCTATCATAAAGGCTTGTAGTCCAGCTTGGATTCCAGTTTCTTAGAATCTGCAACCTTGCGAACGGCCTTCATGAAATCTTCCTGGGTCACATACTCATGGTCAGCACGGATTGCAAACATACCTGGGAAACACACATAGTAGGGTTCATACAGACTGTGGCAAGTCAAACTCAAGGACTTTCAAGTACTTCTTGGAGCACTAATAAAGTTGAAGTCGGAAGTTTACATACACTTAGGTTGGAGTCATTAAAACTCGCATTTCAACCACTCCACAAATTTCTTGTTAACAAACTAGTTTTGGCAAGTCGGTAAGGACATCTACTTTGTGCATGACACAAGTAATTTTTACAACAGTTGTTTACAGACAGATTATTTCACTGTATCACAATTACAGTGGGTCAGAAGTTTACATACACTAAGTTGACTGTGCCTTTAAACAGCTTGGAAAAAATTCCAGAAAATTATGTCATGGCTTTAGAAGCTTCTGATAGGCTAATTGACATCATGAGTCAATTGGAGCTGTACCTGTATTTCAAGGCCTACCTTCAAACTGGCTGCCTTTTTGCTTGACATCATGGGAAAATCAAAAGAAATCAGCCAAGACCTCAGGAAAAGAAATTGTAAACCTCCACAAGTCATCCTTCATTCCAAATGCCTGAAGGTACAACCTTCATCTGTACAAACAATAGTACGCAAGTATAAACACCATGGGACCACGCAGCCGTCATACCGCTCAGGAAGGAGACACGTTCTATCTCCTAGAGATGAACGTATTTTAGTGTGAAAAGTGCAAATCAATCCCAGAACAGCAGCAAAGGACCTTGTGAAGATGCTGGAAGAAACAGTTACAAAAGTATCTACATCCACAGTAAAACGAGTCCTATATCGACATAACCTGAAAGGCCGCTCAGCAAAGAAGAAGCCACTGCTTCAAACCCGCCATAAAAAAGCCAGACTACGGTTTGCAACTGCACATGGGGACAAAGATTGTACTTTTGGAGAAATGTCCTCTGGTCTGATGAAACAAAAATAGAACTGTTTGGCCATAATGACCATGTTGTTTGGAGGAAAAAGGGGGAGGCTTGCAAGCCTAAGAACACCATCCCAACCGTGAAGCACGGGGGTGGCAGCATCATGTTGTGGGGATGCTTTGCTGCAGGAGGGACTGGTGCACTTCACAAAATAGATGGCATCATGGGGAAAGAAAATTATGTGGATATATTGAGAGCAACATCTCAAGACATCAATTAGGAAGTTAAAGCTTGGTCGTAAATGGGTCTTCCAAATGGACAATGACCCCAAGCATACTTCCAAAGTTGTGACAAAATGGCTTAAGGACAACAAAGTCAAGGTATTAGTGGCCATCACAAAGCCCTGACCTCAAACCCATAGAAAATCTGTGGGCAGAACTGAAAAAGCGTGTGCGAGCGAGGAGGCCTAGAAACCTGACTCAAGTTACACCAGCTCTGTCAGGAGGAATGGGCCAAAATTCACCCAATTTATTGTGGGAAGCTTGTGGAAGGCTACCTGAAGCGTTTGACCAAAGTTAAACAATTTTAAGACAATGCTACCAAATACTAATTGAGTGTATGTAAACTTCTGACCCACTGGGAATGTGGGAAGAAATAAAAACTAAATAAATCCTTCTTTCTACTATTATTCTGACATTTCACATTCTTAAAATAAAGTGGTGATCCTAACTGACCTAAAACAGGGAATTTTTACTTGGATTAAATGTCAGGAATTGTGGAAAAACTGAGTATAAATGTACTTGGCTAAGGTGTATGTGAACATCCGACTTCAACTGTATATATTTGTAATAGGTCATATTATGAAATTGTTTCTAGTCGCCAACAGATGGCAGTATATCGCCAGAACCTCATGAAAAAATAAATAAATATCTAACTTACTATTCATTACTACCTTAAGTTCTACTCAATAATACGTGTTTCACTACATACACAAGTGGTAAGTCAGGACTGATGATGTTGACTGATTTCCTCATATGAACTGTAACTCAGTCAAATCTTTGAAATTGTTGCATTTATATTTTTGTTCAGTGTACATAATATATTGTCTTTATATTTAAAATTGTCTTTATAATTCACAAAATGTTAGGTTCCATAGGCTGTCCCAACACAGACATGAAAATGAATTCTGACAGTGTAAAAGAGCCTTAGTTGACTCTAAAATGTTGTATTCTATACGCATTTGAAGAGAAAGAAGTTATGAATGTGTTTGTTAAGATTAAAGATTCTCAGGACCCTATTTACATTTTAGGGGACCCCACATGGGTCACGGAACCCCTAGTTTGGGAACCACTGTACTACTAACACCTCAATCACACCTACAGCGAATTGTGCAATTGGTATGCAGAATCACCTGGATGTGTGTGCAACAGAAGTTCAACATTCACCTTCTGCTACCATTTCTGTCAAGCCGTTTATGCATAACTTAGATAAATCCAAGGTATGCACCACACAGAACGTACTGCAAGTCAAACGCAGCGTTCCATTGGAAATTAATGTACAGTACTTCTGGTGTACCAAAATGCATTCACGCTGTCGGTGTGATCAAGGCGTAACCTCTCTCCCTGCTCGCGTCAATGCTTCCTCTCTCTGTGCATCTCCTTTACCTCCTTCATTACATCCTGACACACCACACTGTCTGTCTCACTACTCTCAATAAAGAAAAGGAATTTTGTTATGATAACTTATTTCAGTCAACTGCTCATGCTGCGGTCAGGCTCCGTTCAACATTAGCTTCTAACTTCATCCGTCCAGCCAGGTAGTTATAGTTAGCTGCCTGGCTAATAGCCGGAGCCCTTGAGCTACCTAGCTAGACATCGGACTGAAATATCAGTGACAATTTACCAGTTGTACACTCATTCGCTGAGAGTCAGGGGTTGGTTTGTTTGGAGGATGTCTGTTGAAGTCAAGTGTTGTTAAAATAAGTCTCACTGTCAGTGACATCTCTCTGCTACTTGCCACTGTAGGTCTGGGCTGAGCTAGTTCGTTTCACCTCTCGGCCTATGTCGTGGGCGGAGTTTTCCGCTGGACAGAGTGGTGAATGAATGCGCTGCTAACAAGGCAAATCCGGGGTAGCAGACGAACATAACAAGCATACATTAATAATTTATGATTCCCCTCGTTCGCAGAGGTAGGCACGATTAGAACTCAGATCAAGAAGCCTTCAGAGCGGTGATCAACGCGCAATAAGTGTGTAAATGATAATTAACAAAAACGTGAGTAAACGCTATTTCCCAGATAAAGAAGGTATAAACGGCGTTCACCCTCCACCACATCCCTGGTTAGGTCTGGCAAAACCCATTTAGAAACATCAATATCCTGCAGGCAAGTTTGAATCTACATTTGCCTGGCTATCGATGTGACATTTGGCAGCGCCGAATCAGTCAGTTCTGTACCTGCTTGGCTGAGTGGCAGTGTAGGTGGAATGAGCAAGCTTGCCTGGCATCCAGAGTGCGAAACACGTGAGGAAATAAAACTCGGTAGTCTGCCTGGAAATGAATTCGGAAGACCCATACAGTGCCTTGCGAAAGTATTCGGCCCCCTTGAACTTTGCGACCTTTTGCCACATTTCAGGCTTCAAACATAAAGATATAAAACTGTATTTTTTTGTGAAGAATCAACAACAAGTGGGACACAATCATGAAGTGGAACGACATTTATTGGATATTTCAAACTTTTTTAACAAATCAAAAACTGAAAAATTGGGCGTGCAAAATTATTCAGCCCCTTTACTTTCAGTGCAGCAAACTCTCTCCAGAAGTTCAGTGAGGATCTCTGAATGATCCAATGTTGACCTAAATGACTAATGATGATAAATACAATCCACCTGTTAATCAAATGCACCTGCACTGTGATAGTCTCAGAGGTCCGTTAAAAGCGCAGAGAGCATCATGAAGAACAAGGAACACACCAGGCAGGTCCGAGATACTGTTGTGAAGAAGTTTAAAGCCGGATTTGGATACAAAAAGATTTCCCAAGCTTTAAACATCCCAAGGAGCACTGTGCAAGCGATAATATTGAAATGGAAGGAGTATCAGACCACTGCAAATCTACCAAGACCTGGCCGTCCCTCTAAACTTTCAGCTCATACAAGGAGAAGACTGATCAGAGATGCAGCCAAGAGGCCCATGATCACTCTGGATGAACTGCAGAGATCTACAGCTGAGGTGGGAGACTCTGTCCATAGGACAACAATCAGTCGTATATTGCACAAATCTGGCCTTTATGGAAGAGTGGCAAGAAGAAAGCCATTTCTTAAAGATATCCATAAAAAGTGTTGTTTAAAGTTTGCCACAAGCCACCTGGGAGACACACCAAACATGTGGAAGAAGGTGCTCTGGTCAGATGAAACCAAAATTGAACTTTTTGGCAACAATGCAAAACGTTATGTTTGGTGTAAAAGCAACACAGCTCATCACCCTGAACACACCATCCCCACTGTCAAACATGGTGGTGGCAGCATCATGGTTTGGGCCTGCTTTTCTTCAGCAGGGACAGGGAAGATGGTTAAAATTGATGGGAAGATGGATGGAGCCAAATACAGGACCATTCTGGAAGAAAACCTGATGGAGTCTGCAAAAGACCTGAGACTGGGACGGAGATTTGTCTTCCAACAAGACAATGATCCAAAACATAAAGCAAAATCTACAATGGAATGGTTCAAAAATAAACATATCCAGGTGTTAGAATGGCCAAGTCAAAGTCCAGACCTGAATCCAATCGAGAATCTGTGGAAAGAACTGAAAACTTCTGTTCACAAATGCTCTCCATCCAACCTCACTGAGCTCGAGCTGTTTTGCAAGGAGGAATGGGAAACAATTTCAGTCTCTCGATGTGCAAAACTGATAGAGACATACCCCAAGCGACTTACAGCTGTAATCGCAGCAAAAGGTGGCGCTACAAAGTATTAACTTAAGGGGGCTGAATAATTTTGCACGCCCAATTTTTCCGTTTTTGATTTGTTAAAAAAGTTTGAAATATCCAATAAATGTCGTTCCACTTCATGATTGTGTCCCACTTGTTGTTGATTCTTCACACAAAAATACAGTTTTATATCTTTATGTTTGAAGCCTGAAATGTGGCAAAAGGTCGCAAAGTTCAAGGGGGCCGAATACTTTCGCAAGGCGCTGTACATTTTTCAAATATTTTTCATATTAACATATTTGAAAGTTCCCTGTTCTCATTTTAATTCAAGTACTCTTCAAGGAACAACTTGAGAAAATGACAGATTTTCAAGGTATTCTAGTACTTGAATTTCAGAGTGCCAAATTCAAGTACTTTAAGCACCTTGTGCAAACCCTAATATAGGGACAGACTGAGTGAATGGCTTGTTTTTAACATGTAGAATATACAGTTATAGAGTTTTACTAACCTGCTTCAGTGCACACGTTCCTTAAATCAGCTCCATTAAATCCATCAGACAACTTCACAATGGCCTCGTAATCTGTGAAGAAATTCAAGTTACAGCCCACCATGAAATTCACAACATGCAACTTAATTTCATCACAAAAATATGTCACATCCACAGCACACTATCCAGTCCCTAAATTCACCCATCTCTCCATGCTTAGTGATTGGTCCAGAGTGTATCTTCAGAATGTCCATCCGAGCCTGCTCATTGGGCAGTTCGATATCTGTAAAGACAAAGCCAGAAGTTAAGATTTCTGCAGTTCCTTGTCATTTACCAAGTCCTAGTTATTTTTCAGCCACTTTCCCTGGCCCTTTGGGGAAGTGACTAGGTGCTGAAATGGAACCAGGACCAAAGATTTTTTGCAACATGATTATCTCAAACCAGGATAGTTAAAAGTCTCGAGAGGAAACATACGGATCTTGCGGTCCAGTCTCCCTGGCCTTAGAAGGGCAGGGTCCAGCGTGTCTGGACGGTTGGTGGCCATGATCATCTTCACTCTGTGCAGGGTGTCAAAGCCATCCATTTGATTCAGCAGCTAGACAGGACAGACAAAAAAGTTGGCATCTTCAGTCGTAATTGGCTGATAAAACCAAGTGTTTACAGGTTTAGCCTTTAACACTTTGAGGCTCAATAATATGAGTAGTACCACAGAGTTTCTAACCCAGAAGCCCAACACTTCCGGGAACAATTGCAAAGCAGAAGTCAATGAGAGAAGAGAAAATGTCTTCCTTAGTTCTAAAAAAAATTCTCAATCTAAAAAGGCACAACCTATAGTACCTTCTCAAGGTGCCTCTACACCACAATTTCAATGATAGAGTTGAACCGCTAGGAGCAAAAAGACTAGATTTACTAGTACTAAAATATTACCTTTGCAACAAACTGTGAAAATGAAAACTAGAATTCACTAGTTTCACTTTAACTAAGACATCTGGTCTTTGATGAAAAACATGTTTTTTTTTCATGAAAGTTACTCTATGTAGCTGAATATGTTTTTACTCCAACCTTGTGAAAGTGACAAACTGACACATTTTCATTTTAGTCAAAAACAACTTTACATCGAAGGAGTGCCTTTGATTTGACGGCCTCCACATGCGCAGTTCGGCGAGAGGCGACCGTTAGATCCGATTATGTGTTTCTGCGCATGAACTTAGCTAGCCAACGTTGCCATGACATTGCCTACAAGTGTGATCTGGGATTTCTATCAGGGAAGCAGTTTCTACATACACTACCGTTCAAAAGTATGGGGTCACTTAGAAATGTCCTCGTTTCTGAAAGAAAAGCACGTTTTTTTTGTCCATTAAATAACATCAAATTGATCAGCAATACAGTGTAGACAATGTTAATGTTGTAAATGACCATTGTAGCTAGAGACGGCTGATTTTTAATGGAATATCTACATAGGCGTACAGAGGCCCATTATCAGCAACCATCACTCCTGTGTTCCAATGGCACGTTGTGTTGGCTAATTCAAGTTCATAATTTTAAAAGGCTAATTGATCATTAGAAAACCCTTTTGCAATCAAGTTAGCACAGCTGAAAACTGTTGGTCTGATTAAAGAAGCAATAAAACTGGCCTCCTTTAGACTAATTGAGTATCTGGAGCATCAGCATTTGTGGGTTCGATTACAGGCTCAAATGGCTACAAACAAAGAACTTTCTTCTGAAACTCGTCAGTCTATTCTTGTTCTGAGAAATGAAGGCTATTGCATGCGAGAAATTGCCAAGAAACTGAAGATCTCGTACAACGCTCTGTACTACTCACTTCACAGTACAGCGCAAACTGGCCCTAACCAGAATATAAAGAGGAGTGGGAGGCCCCGGTGCACAACTGAGCAAGAGGACAAGTACATTAGAGTGTCTAGTTTGAGAACCAGACACCTCACAAGTCCTCAACTGGCAGCTTCATTAAATAGTACCCGCAAAACACCAGTCTCAACGTCAACAGTTTACGACGCGTCTCCGGGATGCTGGCCTTCTAGGGCCTCCGTACGCCTATGTAGATATTTTATAAAAATATATTTATTTTTTTGCCATTTCCAGCTACAATTGTCTTTTACAACAACATTAACAATGTCTACACTGTATTTCTGATCAATTTGATGTTCTTTTAATGGACTTTTTTTGTGTGTTTTTCTTTCAAAAACAAGGACATTTCTAAGTGATGCCAAACTTTTGAATGGTAGTGTATCTTCATACTAAACCATCTTTGGTAGTACTTTGTATGCAGTTAAGCTTATAGTTGCTCTCTGTTGAGAGACTCACCTCCATCAGTGTCCTCTGGATTTCTCTGTCTGCAGACGTCCCCTCAGAGAAACGACGACCACCTGTTAAACAGACAAAGACTTGTGTGTGTGTGTCTGGAACTCTATTGTTCAGTTAGTTTGTTGATTTCTATAGTCTGTAGCTCTAGTTCATGTACCTATGGCATCGATCTCATCCATGAAGATGATGCAGGGCTGGTGGTCTCTGGCGTAGTTGAACATCTCTCGGATAAGCCTAGCGCTCTCACCAATGTACTTGTCCACTATGGAGCTGGACACCACCTTTAGAAAATTGCAGTCAAGCTGGCTAGCGACTGCTCTGGCCAAAAGTGTTTTTCCAGTTCCTGAAAAGCATGAAAAGAAAATACAGTAAATTATAAGGCACATAATACTGGCTTCTGGAAAGCAACCCTCAGGCTAGCATGTAGTGCTATCAGAGAACCAGGCCAGTTGATCTCCTCACCTGGGGGTCCGTAGAGCAGGCAGCCTTTAGGGGGGATGATGCCCACCCTCAGGAAGAGCTCAGGGTTGGTCAGAGGCAGCTCAATCACCTGAAACAACATTTTCAAATCAAATGTTATTTGTCAAAAACATGTTTTGCATATGTTATTGTGAGTGTAGCGAAATGCATCAACATCCATCCCTCTCACAATTGGACCATAAATATCTTCCGCACTCTCAATTTTATTTGCTCAACTCCTATATCCTCCCTCCTCTCTGGCCTCCATTTAAAATGAGAGGTGGCAAGTAGAGGGAATGTGGACAAAAATACACTTGTATAAAGTGAGACTCCTTCTCCAATTGTACGTCATCAGGCAAATTAAGTTTACAGGGTGGAATAAAGTGATTAAAAAAAAACATTTCGCTAGTTGTACAAAACATTTTATAGATAAAAGGATAAGTAGCATATCATTTTTAAAATGTTCGCATGCTTTTTTCTTTCGAGAAAACAATAGCTGATTAAAAAGGCAGTGTATCAGATTTCAAAACTCTTCCGCGAAGGACTCAGGTAGGATAAACTTGTGCTTCCTCGCCAAAAGGAGTCTATCAAGGAGGTGAGGACCATTTTCCTACTAACAAATTGACACTCTCCTCGACCACTTATCGGTTTCCGGGTCACGGAGGAGAAAGGGTGGACTTTTCCCAAATGAGAAAAAGCCCCCAGAAAAAGCTAACTCTGTCCTGTATAGATAAAGTGTGTGTCTGTGCCTCACTGACCTCTCTGAGCTCTCTGATCTGCTCAGCCAAGCCTCCGATCTCAGAGTAGGAGACGCTGCCAGGGTCTTCATGAGACATATTGTACACAAGGGGGTCCACCTCTCTGGGAAGGTACCTGCATGGGGGAACAGCACAACGATATGTCATCACAGTGTGCCTTTGTTCTTACTGATTATATAGGTCATAGAGATGTCTTATAAGCAGAATATATATAATTTGTTTTTCTTAAAACGCTTTCAATAGGGAGACTGTTGCAGAAAGTCAGATGCAGGCTAACACAATACAATGGTGTTTTGCTTGGTAAACATATGAAATAATAAGAGGCATTATAGACTTGTGAAAGTATATCAACTCACCTCATGATAGTCAGAGTGGTCATATCCAATGCAACTCTAGTACCAGGTTTGAGCATAGCCTTGTCCAGCTGGGTGACAAAATATAAGGTTGGCACCTCAAGCATAATCAATATGAAATGGGAAGTGAAATACAAGTTGCAATGTTATTTGTAAATATTTTGTTGTGGCTATGGGTTTTCACCTACTTGCCGTCTGCATCCAACCACATATCGTGGGCCATTGGTTGCTTTGACAATAACTGAATAACACGAAAGGATAGAAGAAAACCCCACGTTACACACAATATAATAAATGCAAGCTAGTAGGAACATTTAAACTTTTTCAGCCATGTAGGCCTAGCGGTAGATTCAACAAAACAACATCATATGCAGCAAAGGGATTTTCATTCTAATATAGGACTTACATTTTTCCTCTGTAAGCTGCTTCAGGACCTCACCAACAATCTAGAGAGGAGTCAAGAGAGACCGTTGTAAATAAAAATAAAAACCTATATCAAGGCTTCTGATGACTTGTGATTAAACTTGCAGTCACCTGTCCAACACTTTGTAGAGCTTTCAGATCATTTTCTGATTTTTCATACTGTTTTGTCTGTTCTCTCAGTTGTTCACGCACTGAAAAGACAAACAAAAACAAATACAATGATTGACATAATGTGTACCATCACATAGGCTGTCATCATCATCATCATCTGGTCGAACACTAGCTAGTTAGCTAGCTAACTAATGTTATCAAACTAGCTTGCTCGTTCGGGTGCGTCCTAAACATTGTGCATAAATAAAAGGTACATGAACAGTTACACACTAGATAGTTTAGTATAAATAACCTGGTGTTGAACTCATTTTCAAGGCTACAATAGCTATGTTGGTCTAGCTAGCTAGGTAACTGGAGAGGGTTACATTATGATGACAAAGCTACATGGACAGTTGTTGTGGCTGCTAAAGCCTGGCTATTAACAGAAACGACACATACATTCTTTCAAGCGTCCATCAATTTCTTTGTGCTCGAGCAATTTCTTTCTGTAATCTTGAAGACCCCTGTCTCTGGGATCCGCCATGATGCCTTGAAAAAACCGGCTCTGCCACGCTGAATTGTGGGATTGAAAGTTGTGACATCAGAGGAAATGTTTTGCCATGTTTACAGTATGTTGTCAGAGGAACGTCGTAATTCATTTTAAGTGGATTTAATTGTGCATTGATTTACATTGAGAACATGTGACATTTTTTTGTGACGACATTAATTCAAAACAACATTTTAGTAGTATTTTGTGGAGCTTTTAGAAATGCATTCAATTTACCGTTTACCCCAAATACTAATTTCGCGTTCAAGTGCTAGTCGGAACTCAGGAACTCGGTCATGTCTGATTTGCTAACTGGTTGACCGCGGAACGTGTATAACTACTATAACCGTTTAGCTTTTCCGATGTTTTCGAGTTTCCTAGTATTTAAAGTTACAAAAGCAATGTACCATGCCATAGAGGAATCATTTGAACACAATGGGCACAGTCTCAGGGGTCCTACATCAATCTGGGCTTGAGTCACAGAGGGCAGGGATGGTCAGTCAGTTGGGTGATGGAGTTGAACAGATAAGTTATTTGATACAGGGGGTTTACTAAAGGGTTGTGACAGTCAGGGTTTAAACTTTAGGTTGGAGAACTTGGTAAGACACCTTGGTTTTGGAGTGAACTAGGCCTATCAACCGCCCAAAACAATCGTCAAAGGGATAATTTGTTTGTTTTGTTTTACTTCTAAAATTCTAATACTTCTAACTGAGCTTGAACCTGTAGTTAACCGCAAACAATAGGATAAAACCAGAGTGGTTGGTTTCTCCCAGCGGAGTGGTGGCCACGGCGGCGCCCTCCACTGTTTGCTGGGTGCATTCTCAGGCCAGCTGTCAGGATCGCTGCTCCACATAAACAAACGCACATCTGGGCGGGCGAGGCGGGAGGCCGTCCGCACAATGTGTAAACGGACGGCCTTCGCCAAGCACCCGTCATCTTCTTGGCAACCTTTCCAAAAAGGCTTAAATTCCTTCCACGGAGCTCTGGACATTCGACATTCCATGTGCTGTTCTTCTTTTCTTCTTGGTCGTTGTTTTCAGCTGCTGGTCATTTTGTGTATACCCACCTTTGAGTTTGTGAGGTGAAGGGTCCTTGCACATTGCATGCCACAATGTACTTATACGCCTAAGGCCAGAGTGGTCAGAAACCCTGTAAGGGGTGTGAAGGGTCAGTTCAGCTCATCCAGATTGTGTGTGTCCTGTCACCTCTGACACTTGTGACACAGCTGTGTATCGCTGAGATTGGTCACACTATCAGCAGTTAGAGAAGGGTAATACAAAGCTATATATTCAACGGTAATGGAGGTATCTTTGTGACTTCATGTTGGTATTTAGAATGCATGCAGTAACAGTGAATATGTGCATAACTGGTACGCCCTACATGCTTTTCAAGTTTAGTGTGTCTATGTTCATGCATCTGTGCTTGGGACATTTTTAGATAATTTCTGTGAGTGTGCAACTGTTTGTGTGCGTGTGTCTGCTGGGGGACATCCGATCCCCTCGTTCGCCGCATGCCACGCTTGCTTGCAGGTGGTCTGTCCCTGCTCGGGGCTGGCAGCAGATTTCATAGGAACGCAGCACTCCCCAGGACGCCATCATTGAGTCCACATGGCAAGCCGGAAAGGCACTCTGTGAACACTTGGCTGAAATATGTGCTTAGCCAGCCCCCCCTTTCCAGCCTGCTCGCTCGCTGGGCCTCACAATTACAAGCCAGCTACAAATGTTGGTAGCTGTCTTTAACCCGTTGGATGCCATACTGGAGCCCTCTGTTTTAATGACCTCTGTGGGTTCTTTAGTGAATAGTTGAAATTGCTATGGGGATATGAATGAAGGAGTCACACAGAAGGAGAAAGGACATCTATCTATAGAGGGGCTTTGGTCTGGAGAACTTTGTACATTAAGTTTGATTACTAAGTATTGCTATTTTATTTTATTTAAATTTAACCTTTATCTAACTAGGAAAGTCAGCTTAGAACAAATTCTTATTTACAATGACAGCCTGTGTATGTCTGTTAGAGAGTGGTGGCGGGAGATACAGGAAAAGAAAGAGCGAGACGGAAAGAGAAAAAGTGAGCTGGGAGAGATGCCATTGCCTACAGCGCTTGAGACTGAGGATCACCAGCAGGCGGAGATGGTTCAGCTCCAGCCATCCTATTTTAATGTCCTCTCCACTTCCACAGACTATATAAACAGAAAGCATAAACCAAACATGTTTATGAAACAATTGCGAAATCTGTTGTACAGAGCTGAAGTTCAGCTAAGTATTCCATTCAACAACTTTAAGGCAGTGGCGTGTCCAGAATATTTTTGAATAGGGTGGCCAAGTGGGCAGCCTGGTCTCATAGACTAGACGTAACATAGTAAAAGTACATTCGGGACACTCAAATTAGTGTGATATGTTACGTTTGCTATGGTTACATAAGGCAAAAAGGAAAGTAGGGTGGTTAGTAACATGAATGTCTAGCAACCCAAAGGTTGTTAGTTCGAATCTGACCATGGACAACTTGAGCATTTTAGCTTATTAGCAACTTTTCAACTACTTACTACTTTTTAGCTGCTTTACAACTACTTATCATGTAAGCTAACCCTTTAACCTAACTCCTAAACTTAACCTTAACCCTAACTTCTAACCCATAGCCTCATTAATGTTAGCCACCTAGCTACAATTTGTAACATATCATATGTTCAGCAAATTCGTAACATATTGCACTTTTTTAAAATTCGTAACATATCTAAATTGTAATTTGTAACATAACATGTGAAATGGCCGATGTACATCCACAAATGAATACATACCATACAAAACTTAGCATACTATATGGTAGCCTAGTGGTTAGAGCATTGGGTCAGTAACTGAAAGGTTGTTGGATTGAATCCCTGAGCTGACAAGGTAAAAATCTGTTGTTCTGAGCAAGGCAGTTAACCCACTGTTCACTGTGGATGTCAATTAAAGCAGCCCCATGCACCTCTCTGATTCAGAGGGGTTGGGTTAAATGTGGAAGACACATTTCAGTTGAATACATTATTGGACAACTGACTAGGTATCTTCCCTTATATAGGCAGTTAAACCCACTGTTCCTAGGCTGTCATTGAAAATAAGAATTTGTTCTTAACTGACTTGCCTAGTTAAATAAAGGTAAAATAAAGTAAAAAATATGGAGTGTCTCTGATTTACATATAGAATAATATGAAATGCCCCGAGACAAGGTGGAGGTGGGGCACAGACCCAGTTTAGGGGGCCATAACATTTTGAACCTTAATAGATGCAATATTTAGGTTTTTATTTTCCTTGTTTTTATTTGTGTTTCTTGTGAAGCTATATGCGTTGCATTCCATGTTTCAAATGTACTGTATAAATAAAGCTTGATTTGATTTGATAAATCAATTCCAAAAAGTATTGTTACAGTATTTGCATTCAATGTCTGGATTTTATATAAGGGTTTTAGCATACAGCAGTAAATTCACTTGAAACTGCCATCCAGAGTGCGGTTTATACCCATGACATTCGTGGGGGGTATTTTTCTCACGGGACCTTCAATGTGTGCACACGCTTGCGCGTGCACAAACATTATTTGATGTGCTTTATAGTAAAGATGTTATATAAATATAAAAATGTATTACCTTTTAATGTTTCATGAACACAACCATAATGTTTTCATCTGATTGTCAAACAAATCACTTCAAAAAGTAGGTTAAGTAGGTTACCTGCACACTTTCGTCTACTGTACTCCAAAATAAGTGCAGCATCCGAACAGTGCGCTGTGCACCTGCCATTTGAATGGATATGGACATATAGTACAAACCCCGTAAGTGTAATGACATTCAGCCTACAAAGTGCTTTCTCCGGATGCTTTCGTTAGGATGCTTTCTCGCTTCTTGGTCAAATGTATCAATATTTTCAGAGACGACCTATCAGATCTCAGAATTTCTGGGGTGTGCACTGGGGTGGCCAAACATATATCAGAGTGGGGCGTGGTCACCCTGGGCCGGGCCACCCCCTGGACACGCCACTGGTTCAAGGGGCTCAGTACATCTACCTTGTAAAAGGATGTCAGCTCTTTTTTTCAGAGTTTGTTTTAACTAAGAAACTTGCAAATTGCGCTGTGAGTCCAGGTTGGCTCGCAACCAAAGAGAGCAATACAAGATGGCACCGTACTGTATGACTGCCGTCTTGTGATCGCTGACCCAACTTTGCTATTTTGTGGCTCATTCATCCCCCTCCTCTCCCCTGTAACTATTCCCCGGGTCGTTGCTGCAAATGAGAACGTGTTCTCAGTCAACTTACCTGGTAAAATAACAGTTACATAAAAACATACTGACACATTCATACTGATTCTTCACACACACACAGTAGCTTACTTACATCCTCGCGTTCTTCTTATTTCTATTTCTCTTGTGTTTTTGTCCTACTTTACTTTTTTATAAATGTTTTATGGTACTAATGATATTGAAACTCTATTTTTGGGGTATAGCAAACCAGAAAACCATTTTAACTGAACTTGTGCACGTGACACTAAAACTTGAAACAACAAACCCAATTTTAAATTTGGAAACCAAGCCAGAGTAGGGCATCTTGAAACTGTTAGGAAACTATTCCAGATCTCTTAAACAGACCAAGGGGACTGTGTACATCTCCATAATTGCACGTCAATTCATGTACAAACACACGGTTTAGTCAAGCTCCTTTACAACCCCCACTACTACAACCCCCCCCCCACACACACACACACACATATATACAAAAGTATGTGGACACCCCTTAAAATTAGTGGATTCGGCTATTTCAGTCACACCCGTTGCTGTCAGGTGTATAAAATCAAGCACACAGCCATGCAATCTCCATAGTCAAACATTGGCAGTGCAATGGCCTTACTGAAGAGCTTAGTGACTTTCAATGTTGCACCGTCATAGGATGCCACCTTTCCAATAAGTCAGTTTGAGTTGCCCCGGTCAACAGTGAGTGCTGTTATTGTGAAGTGGAAATGTCTAGAAGCAACAAAGGCTCAGCCGCAAAGTGGTAGGCCATACAAGCTCACAGAACGGGACTGCAGAGTGCTGAAGCGCGGTAAAATGGTCTGTTCTCGGTTGCAACACTTACTACTGACTTCCAAACTGCCTCTGGAAGCAACGTTAGCACAAGAACTGTTCGTCTGGAGCTTCTTGAAACAGGTTTCCATGGACAAGCTGCCGCACACAAGCCTAAAATCACCATGTGCAATGCCAAGTGTTGGCTGGAGTGGTGTAAAGCTCGCTGCCATTAGACTCTGGAGCAGTGGAAATGCATTCTCTGGAGATGAATGAATTTGGCGGATGCCAGGAGAACGCTACCTGCCCCAATGCATAGTGTCAACTGTAACGTTTGGTGGAGGATGATTAACGGTTTGGGACTATTTTTCATGCTTCGGACTAGGCCCCTTAGTTCCAGTGAAGGGACATCGTAATGCAACAGCATACAATGACATTCTAAACGATACTGTGCTTCCAACTTTGTGGCAACAGTTTGGGGAATGCCCTTTCCTGTTTCAGCATGACAATGCCCCAGTGCACAAAGTGAGGTTCATACAGAAATTGTTTGTTGAGATCGGTGTGGAAGAACTTGACTGGCATGCACAGAGCCCTGACCTCAACTGCATTGAACACCTTTGGGATGAATCGGAACACCGACTGTGAGCCAGGCCTTATCGCCCAGCATCAGTGCCTGACCTAACTAATGCTTGTGTGGCTGAATGGAAGCAAGTCCCCACAGCAATGTTCCAACATCTAGTGGAAAGCTTTCCCAGAAGAGTGGAGGCTGTTATAGCAGCAAAGGGACCAACTCCATATTAATGCCCGTGATTTTGGAATGAGATGTTCGACGAGCAGGTATCCACATACTTTTGGTCATGTAGTGTAGATACACACTCATAGCCCCCCTCAGCCTTTCCACTGAGCAGTCCCATGCACACACACACACAACACATTCACACCACCCCCCGACTAAACAAGACCAGAGGAGCAAACAACAATTCTCAAACATATCAGCCTTCAGCTCGACAGCTTGTCCATGTTGTGGGACTTCACTGAGGACTATGGGTTCCTCAAGATTTATGTTATGTTATGTTATGTATGTTATCTTATCTTATAATTTCAGTCATGGGAATACACTGTAAATGTGGAACTAGTATTTACTGTACTTCTCTAGATGATTGAGCCAAACATTTCACAAGTATGTTCTCAACTTAAAATCTCACCACCAAACTCTAAACTATACTAACAGTTGCTGGCCGGATTATGGTCATTGTGCAAGAAAATGACAGGTGAAAGGTTATGCACAGTTCTCGACCAACCCCTGACCTTATGGTCCTGTTGTCCACCCAGTGCATTGACCATAACCCAACCAGGACAGGGTTCGGCTACTGTCTTGAGGTCTAAGGCATGAAGCAGCATACTGTATGTATGACACAACCATTCCCCATTCATGGGAGAGTGACCAAAGCAAACACAAAGCCTTGTTACTGTGGGGCTGTGTGGGCTGTTCCCCCGTGTCGTTCACATGTCAATGACCTCATGTTATGGAGGAGACAACAGACAGGCTTAACACACACACACACACACGCACGTCCTTCCCCCTTCTACCCAACCTGCCTGTCTCCAGAACATTCTCCTGACTTAATTCATAGCTAAAGTAGAACTGGAGCGTTCTGGGAATGTTTCTCATTAACAGGGGGCCTGCCTGGTCCCTGAGCTGCATGCTGTGAAGTTGTGTAAGTCCTCCGCTCTGCTTACTCACTCCAACGGAGGACCATAAGGACCATAAGAAGCAGGTGTTTGCTGATCCAGCGGCCCTTTGGTCCCCCTGCTAGGGATCCCTGGCCATTTTAGATGTGCTTTATTAGTTAGAGGGAGTGATCCCAGCTCTGGCAACACGCGCCTCTGGCCTGGTGGGACTTGCACCAGGGCTGGTGGGGCTTGCAGCTGTGCATGCTAGTCCTAACTAGCCCTGTATTTCTGTTGTTCTTTCTCTTCTACACACTCATTCGATAGTTCTCTCTGTCAGTCCATCTCTCTTATTCTCTTTTTTCTCTCTCTCTCTCTCTCTCTACTGTATGTTGATGTTCTCTATGACCCCTGACCCATTGAGTTAATGACCACATCACAGAGACCTCTGCTCCGTACCAACACAGAGGCACAGGGAAGGGGAGAGGGTCGAGCTCTAAAAACAATCCTGTCTGACAATGGCCTCTCAGTCCTTGAAGGCAGGCATCTTGGTTTTCTTCAATGGGGTGTGTTTGGAAAGCAATCATCCTGCATACAGAGTTGTATACAGTCACAGGATGAAAGAAAATACTAACCTTGAGTCAGGCAAGCACCTGTGAGGTGGATTACAGGTCAGCTCCTAGTCTCTGGGAAGTATCCCAGTGTTCTCCTTCCATCTTCTTCACTCCCCTCTTCTGCACGTATCCATAAAGACATGACAGGTGAAAGGAACATGGTGGAGGCCTTAAGGCTTCCCATCCGGAACAGTTTGTGCATACTTTTTATTATGACAACATTTTGTGACGTTTTTTTTCTCGTTTTGATTTTCGAAAAATAATTTTCTCGGCTGTTCGTTCACATACAAACAAGTCTATGCCCCTACGTCGGTGATTTGTCAACAGTAGGTATTCTTCAATTGAGTGTTTGTTGTCATTCAACAAGAAAAACATTTGAGAAATACTGCACCAAACATCTTAGATAGATGTAAAATTGCGCGAATATGATTTCCTCAGCAAAAACATTTCCAGATTTCTTGAGTTATCTTAGATTATTTTTGACTATTTTGAGGAAGTGTATACTGGCTTTGGCATCTCAAGATGGACAAACAGTACTATTGCCACTTTCTTTTTGTTTTTTAAGCAAAGATATTTTAAGGGAGTATCTGAGCACAATTGTTCGGTTTGGATAGCCGAATTTGGCAATCAGCTGGCCGTTTCGAAGCATGTGGAAGGCATTAGTTTCTAAGGATTGATTGAAACTGAAAAACACAAACATAATTTTTAGCACTAACAACATCTTAGTAGGAAATGGACAAATAATGATTTTAATGCTAAAAATGATATTTTTGTGTTTGGGAAACTGACCCCAGCTATTTCAAGGACGGAAAGGAGACAAGGAGTGTGATGGCCCCGGAGGGGATGGCTGCCGTCTAATCCGCTCTTAATCAGCCATGCTATTTGTTTGTTTTTTCGAGTTGTTTGTAAGTTGTTTTGCACATAATGTTGCTGCTACCGTCTCTTATGACTGAAAAGAGCTTCTGGGCATCAGAACTGCAATTACTCACCTCAAATTGGACGAAGAGTTTTTCTTCAATGAGTCGGATGGGAAGGATATACTACAGACACCCGACCAGGCCCAGATCCCCGTCATTCGCTGGAGAAGGAAACTGAGATTTTGCGGAAAAAGATCGGGGTGCCTTGTGAGGATCAGGCGAAGAGTGGCTAATCTGCCTTTGCCTTCTGTCCTGCTAGCTAATGTTCAATTACTGGAAAATAAATTGGACGAACTGAAAGCACGTATATCCTAACAACAGGACATTAAAAACTAATATCTTATGTTTCACCGAGTCGTGGCTGAACGACGACATTAAGAACAAACAGCTGGCGGGTAATACACTCTATCGGCAGGATAAAACAGCAGCCTCTGGTAAGACACTGGGCGGGGCCTATGCATATATGTAAACAACAGCTGGTGCATGGTATCTAAGGACGTTTTGAGGTTTTGATTGGCTGTTGTAGAGTATCTCATAATAAGCTGTACACCACACTATCTACCTAGAGAGTTTTCATCTGTATTTTTTGTAGCTGTCTACATACCACCACAGACCAATGCAGGCACTAAAACCGCACTCAATGAGCTGTATAAGCAAACAGGAAAATGCTCATCCAGGGGCTGGGGACTTTAATGCAGGGAAACTTAAATCAGTTTTACCTCATTTCTATCAGCATGTTAAATGTGCAACCAGAGGGGAAAAAATTCTAGACTACCTTTACTCCACACACCGAGACTTGTACACAGCTCTCCCTCACCCTCCATTTGGCAAGTCTGTCCATATTTCTATCCTCCTGATTTCTGCTTACAAGCAAAAATTAAAGCAGGAAGCACCAGTGACTCAGTCTATAAAAAAGTGGTCAGATAAAGCAGATGCTAAACTATAGTACAGTTTTGCTAGCACAGACTGGGATATGTTCTGAGATTCTTCTGATGGCATTGAGGAGTACACCACATCAGTCACTGGCTTTATCAGTAAGTGCATCGAGGACGTCGTCCCCACAGTGACTGTACATACATACCCCAACCAGAAGCCATAGATTACAGGCAACTTTCGCACTGAGCTAAAGGGTAGAGCTGCCACTTTCATGGAGCGGGACTCTAACACAGAAGCTTATAAGAAATCCCACTATGCTCGCTTTGAGGCAAGTAACACTGAAACATGCATGAGAGCATCAGCTGTTCCGGACAACTGTGTGGTCACGCTCTCCGCAGCCGATATGAGTAAGACTTTTAAACAGGTCAACATTCACAAGGCTGCAGGGCCAGACGGATTACCAGGACGTGTACTCCGAGCATGCGCTGACCAACTGGCAAGTGTCTTCACTGACATTTTCAATCTCTCCCTGTCTGAGTCTGTAATACCAACATGTTTCAAGCAGACCACCATAGTCCCTGTGCCCAAGAACACTAAGGTAACCTGCCTAAATGACTACCGACCCATCACGTCTGTAGCCATGAAATGCTTTGAAAGGCTGGTCATGCTCATATCAACACCATTATCCCAGAAACCCTAGGCCCACTCCAATTTGCATACCGCACCAACAGATTCACAGATGATGCAATCTCTATTGCACTCCACACTGCCCTTTCACATCTGGACAAAAGGAACGTGAGAATGCTATTCATTGACTACAGCTCAGCGTTCAACACTTAAGGCAGTCTCATCGTTGTCGGTGATCAGGCCTACCACTGTTGTGTCATCAGCAAACTTAATGATGATCATGAGTGAACAGGGAGTACATGTGGGGACTGAGCATGCACCCATGAGGGGCCCCAGTGTTGAGGATCAGCGTGGCGGATATACCTACCCTTACCACCTGGGGGCGGCCTGTCAGGAAGTCCAGGATCCAGTTGCAGAGGGAGGTGTTTAGTCCCAGGATCCTTGCATACAGAGGGTGGTGTGGACAGTCCAGTACTTCAGTGGGGCCAAGCTTCTTGCAATCCAGGACCTCTATACCAGGCGGTGTCAGAGGAAGGCCCTAAAAATTGTCAGACTCCAGCCAACCTAGTCATAGACTGTTCGCGCCAAGTCTAGGTCCAAGAGGCTTCTAAACAGCATCTACCCCCAAGCCATAAGACTCCTGAACAGCTAATCAAATGGCTACCCAGACTATTTTCATTGCCCTCCCCTTCTATGCTGCTACTCTCTGTTATTATCTATGCATAGTCACTTTAATAACTCTGCCTAAATGTACATATTACCTCAATTACCTTGACAACGGTGCCCCCGCACATTGACTCTGTACTGGTACCCCCTGTATAATATTGTTATTTACAGCTGCTCTTTAATAATTTTTATTCTTATCTCATACTTTTTTTTGGTACTTTCTTAAAACTGCATTGTTGGTTAAGGGCTTGTAAGTTAGCATTTCACTGTAAGGTTAGGGTTGTATTCGGGAAACGTGACAAATAAAATTTGATTTGACATTAGACTATTGAGATGCTCCCAGTTCCTACGTGTGGGTGCTTGATCTGTTCACCACTGGAGGGCAGTGTCTTCCAATGTGATGAGGTGTGTCCTGACTGCCCCAGTGCACTACCCACCTCTTTCCTGGATGGATACAGCCATAAGAATGTGTGAAAAAGACCAGAGACAACTAACAGAGGTGTTGTCATACCAGATCTCAGAAACACAGAGAGGTGGCAGTGTTGTATTATGGGTGCACCTCAAAGAGAAAGGGAGTCCCGCCATTCTACAGTTCCACAGAATGACAGAGGAACATGTTTGCTCATGCCGCAGGACGCAATGTTTTCAGAGTAAAAGCAGGAGCGATGAGAGTGAGGTAGAGAAAGGGAGAGATGAGGGAGTCTGGTGGCCACATGTCCCTTCTTTTGCTCAGTGCATGGTTATTGCAGGGTAGGGTTTCATGCTAAACATCCACAGAGAGGCTGAAAATAAACCCTCTCCAAACACAGGGGCTGGGTGGTGTTGTGGTGAGGACAGGCCCAAGACAATCCCCCAGCCAAACCTCTACATCCTCAGCTTTAGCTCAATTAGACTGCCTATACTATAGTATACTCTCCTGAACCCCTTGTCCCAGCCGCATATAACCCCTGACACACACACACACACACACACACACACACACACACACACACACACACACACACACACACACACACACACACACAGTTAGGCCAAAACATATGGCTAAAAACGTTGTGTTTCTTTGACCCAAATAGGCCTGCAGTTTCGTGGGAATATTCTGTAAAAGGAGTAAGACAATGGCAAAAGGCCTATAATCGTGGTGATCCTCAACCAAATAGATGCACACATACCAGCCAGACAGTGTTAAAGGAACACTGTGCAACGTTAGCAGCCTGTAAAACATGGAAAGAAGACGTTAATTGCCGTTTGCCGTCCTTTGAAATTCTTCTACTCTTCTGAAGAACACGTTCCCCTGCCAAAAGAGAAGTCAAAGTAGGAGCGGAGTTGGGGAACCACATCAAACAGACTTTGATTATGAATCTGTCAGCGTTGAAGGGCTATTACTATAGTAGCAGCTCTGTGCCTTAGGGAGGAACCTGTCAATATCCTCATTAAAGGGCCTTCACCCTCACATGACTTTTAGCTGGTTCACTCGAGGCACTGCAACTGTCTCTGTTTCTGTATGCTTTTACATAACCCAGGCCTCAGAGCTTTGTGCTGCAAGCTGGATCATATGTAAGAGAGAGGGGCAAGAGTGTGTGTGAGGGTGTAAGTGTGTGTGTGCACTGCAGTGTGAAAACCTATGTCCATGAATGTGTATTGAACATGTGTATGCATATGCACATGTGTGCGTGTGTATGTGTCTACGGTGTGTGTGTGTGTGAAGGGATAAGTGGGGGTGGTGGGGTTGAGGGGGATGAGGGGGTTATGGAGGGGGGACAGGAAAAAGAGTGAGGGAGAGGCGAGAGGTGAGGTCTCAGGTTAGGGGGGCGGTAATGATAAACAGTGTTTGTCTGGATAGTTCGACTGAGTGAAAGAAAAGAGTGCGAGAGAAAGAGATACTTTGCTTCTCTCCTGTCACCACACTGTTGCTTTTCTGTGCCTGACCCAATTGAGGTGTTGTAAGATAGCTCCTTTCTCCCCTCCTTAACGCCTCTTTTATTTCCGATAGTTAACTGATATGACACACTCACTGATGACAGTGGCTAAAAAATATATGATTGATGATTACATTGAGGAAGTTATTACATAGGAAGGATGCATTTCTGAGAAATTTGGATGAGAATATTTGATTTCAAGTCCCACCCTGACGCAGTGATTATTCAATCCCACTTAATAACATGATCTCCCTCTCTCTAGCTCTGCTTTGACACAGATTCACCCATTCATCTCAAAGTCTCTCTCTATGTTTCTGTCTCTGTCTCTATCTTTCTCGATCTCTCCCCCCTGTATTTCCTTTCCTCTCAAAACAGCAGAGGCATACCAACCATCTCTGTCTCTGTCTCTCTCTGTTTCTCTCTCTGTCTCTCTCACTCTCTCGCTCTTATAGAGCTTGTAGAGTCTATATACATGTCGGAGCTGCCCCCTCCTCTCTCTCATTGGGCCAGACGGCCTGACCCTGACATTCTGAAATTGATTCACAAGAAGCTCTCTATGCCCCATGGCTCTTTGTGTGTCCTGGTGGGTCCGGGCCGGGCAGTATATTACATGACCTGTGTTCAGAGAAGAGAAGAGAAGAGAAGAGAAGAGAAGAGAAGAGAAGAGAAGAGAAGAGAAGAGAAGAGAAGAGAAGAAAGACAGCCCTTGTGTTGAGAGACTTAACCTTTAGTGCCTCTATGGTGAGTAGTGCTATGAGACACTCTTTGTTCCCCCTTGTTCCAATCGTCTGATCTCTGATGTACTCAGTGACCAGGGGTGTGTGTGTGTGTGTGTGTGTGTGTGTGTGTGTGTGTGTGTGTGTGTGTGTGTGTGTGTGTGTGTGTGTGTGTGTGTGTGTGTGTGTGTGTGTGTGTGTGTGTGTGTGTGTGTGTGTGTGTGTGTGTGTGTGTGCGTTTGAAGCCCTTCTGATGGTTCCTCCGGTGCACTCCAGGAAACGTTTGTCTGTGCATTGGGTGAGTTCCTCCAGATGTTGTCGTAATTCTGGTGGACTGTGTGTGTGTGTGTGTGTGTGTGTGTGTGTGTGTGTGTGTGTGTGTGTGTGTGTGTGTGTGTGTGTGTGGTGTGTGTGTGTGTGTGTGTGTGTGTTCATGTTCCAATTAGCCATGGGTAAACTGTTGATGTAAAAGTAGCTAAAGCTAACATTTACAGGCCATGACTCTATGACGTTTCCAATTGCTCAATCCTATTCAGGTCTACATAGCTGAATTATAAGGCTCTTTCATTCAAGAGGCTGGCTGGCTGTCCAATCAAATGTACTATTATTTAGGAGTGTCATTCACCTCGCGCAGTGTCCCTTTTGGCTCCTGAGAATGGGGTTGGCATCATTCATTTAGTGTAGAGAGTGTCCATTTTGGCTCCTGAGAGTGGGGTTAGCTTCTGGGACATCCTCTCCCTTCTCATTCAGCAGATAAGACATACCCTCTGTCTGGACGTTGCCTCTGTTCTCTGGTCCGGCTCCAACATTCACATCCCTGGCTCTGGTCTTTAATACGTCCAGCTCTCTCAATACAGTCCATTCATTCAGCTAGCCACTAATTGGCTACGGAAGAGCAGACAGTTACAACAGGAAGTAGTTCTCTCCTCAGCCTTCCATGTTGCACCTAATCCGCTAATGTGCATTTCCTCACTGAGAGGCCGTCTGGACTTGCCTTCCTGAAAATGATACCTCAGAAAAATGACCAAATCCATACTTTCACAAACCCGGTGGGATTTTCCTGGAGATTTTTTTTTGTCTTTACAACTTCCAGAGAAAAAGAACAGTAAATGAGTTGTGAATGTAAATACCTGTGGATATAGGGGGGAAAACATCAAGGAGATTTGTGTAAGACTCAATGGTGGAGAGAGACACAATGAACCAGTCAAAAGCACAGGAAATGTCAGGATGAAAATACCTGCATGTGCCCCCAACAAATAAGGAGGACAATGGGACTGTGTCTGTGTTTGTGTCTGTGTCTGTGTCTGTGTGTGGGCCTGATGGCGAGCAGGCTGTTCATGGCCATTCTTCACCAGGCTTCTTATCTCCAAGTAATTGTCTGACATCTTCTGTCCATTTCTCATCTGGGCTAAAGTTTAGCCAGAGGCCTCTGCGCTACGAGTCTGGAACAGAGTGCAGCCTAAATCCCCAAATATCCAACCGACAATGTGATCAAAGACAATAAAATCATTTTAATTTCACCCATTTTCTTCCTCTTTCTTGAATTCATTCTCATATGCTCCCCCCCTTTTTGTCCCTCTCCTCCCTCTTCCTCTTATGTGTTTATGTGTTTCACTCTGTCTGTATGTCTGTCTGTCTGTTTGTCTGTCGTTCTATCCCTCTCACACACCCTCCCTCTCTCTTCTATTAAGACAGATGGGATCTCTCAAACCCAAAATGTTCTGTTCTGTTCTCTTCACTCCTATTGTTTGCAGGTGGGCCAAAGTTAGAGGGTTGAACAGCAGATCTGAAGCTCAAAACAAGTATTTATCAGCGTGTCCACACAAAAAAAGATACACCTTGCAGGGTGATTTATTCACGTTCTGGAGCTAGTAGTGTTTCCCTCTGAACCAGGACTCGGGTGACTGCTGGCAATGTTGAATTTTGGATAAGAGTCATGACCCCTAAAAGGTAACACAAGAATATGTGTGTTAAGTCGCATGATGACTGTGATCTTTTTTTCAGTAGCCTTCCTACACTGACAGGCTAAGTGTGTGTGTATATGCATGTCTCTCCTCTAGCAAGTGTGTGTGTGTGTATGCTGTGTGTATGTGTTCTCCACATCTTACCCAGCACTCCTAGGAATTCTAATCCCCCTCTCCCTCTGAAGAGGTGCACTTGAGCTGTGACCTCATTTAGGAGGCGAGCACCTGCAGAGTGCAAACAATTATCTGATTAGTGGCAAAAGGACAGTCTCACCCTACCTACCTACCTACATACCTACCTACCTATACCCCCCCTACCCCCCAAATAGGCTTTGGTTTCTCCCAGGTCCTACATCTAAGACGGGGGAGTATTTGAGAGGTGTGGTAGCACTCTAAAGGAGAGAGGAGGAAGCAGAGAGATCAATGGTGTGACAGAGCTGGTTGACAGAGCTCAGACAAAAAGGGCCTTTTTCTCTCAGACAGCCGGGTGCAGCCCATACACACCTGGACAGGCAGAGTAGAGGGGAATCGCAGGGAGGGAGGGAGGCTAACCGCGCTTCAACGCTACACTGCCACCTGGGAGTGGGGGGAAGGAGGTGAGGGGGGAGATGAATGTGACACACACACACACAAGCGTGCAGACACACACACAAGGAAGCAGACACAAACACACTGTATGCTTAAACACACCACCCAAGACAAACAATGTTTGAGACCACTAACCCCATCAGGACTCCACCCCTGTATCATATAAATATATACAGACACACAAACCGCACAAACACACATACTGTACATACATGCCGATCTACAGAAACATAAACACCACCCATCGTCCCACCACCCCACCCTATAGAATACAACACAGGAGGTTATCGGCACCTTAATTGAAGAGGACGGGCTCATGGTAATGGCTGGAGCGGCATAAGGGGAATGGTATCAAATACATGGTTTCAATTTGTTTGATGCCATTCCATTTGCTCTGTTCCCGCCATTATTATGAGACGTCCTGCCCTCAGCAGCCTCCTGTGACAGAAACACACATGCCACAAAACACTCATACACACATGATACACAGAAACGTACACTCAACCTCTCCCCATACATTGGCCCATCGGTGTGGGGCTGCTGCATGCATGGGAACCAGGGTTTGGGGTGCTGCTGTGCTGCAGGAGCTGTTTGAAGCCAGCTGTCACAACCTGACAGGCTGTTGTTTTAGAGGCCTTTGGTATGGCCGAGGGGGCCAAGGGGAGAAAAACAACACCAGGAATGTGTACAAGTCAGGACCCAACAATAAATCCTTCGTCCATTTCCTCTCTCTCCCACTGCAGACTGGGGAGGGTAGCAGGGTCGGCTGAGGAGGGGAGCAGGGACGTGGGAGCAGGGAGCAGACTCAAGTCGATACTCAGGCTATGGGACTACATAGCCACTCTTCTCTCTCTCTCTCCCTCTCTCTGATGGTCATTTTCTATCTTTATCTTTCTCTCTCTCGCTCACTCCCTCGCGCTCTCTCTGTCTCTCTCACGCTCTCGCTCTCGTGTGTCGTCACTCGTAGTCTGTTTATCACTTCTGAAGCAGTGCTCAGTCAGAACAGGCACACATAAACAACTGCTCAGAGAGAGAGCAAGAGAGGGGAGAAGAAGGACAGCCAGACAGACAGACAGACACACACACACACACATACACACTCCATGCTACTGTAGATAGTGAGACATGAGAACATCCTGAGGCAGACAAGTGTAGACAGACATAGAACAAAAACAGCAGGCCTGTTGCATCCTGGAAAATCCTGGTTGTGTTTCCAAGCTGCCCTACAAGGCTGTTCTTCCCTACCCTTTGCCCACCGCCCACCACCCCTACCACCCACAACCTAGGGTTCCTCTCAGAAGAGAAACAAAACCATCAGTAATGTCCTATGGGTTCATAGCACACTGGAGCCATGGAAACGGTCTGTTTTTGTACTTTTTGGGAGGGGTGCTCAGTGTATGTATATGTGTTTTTACAGTATTTGTGTGAGATAGTGTGCATACATGTGTGTGTGTGTTCACTCCATCCCTGAAACACACACACACACACACACACACACACACAACAAAGCCATGTTCCGTGACCCTGGTGGTCTGCTAAGAGCTCCAGGCCAATACATCATCCTCCTCAACACTCGGCTCACTCCTCTCCCTGCTTTGAACTGAGCACAGTTCACTGAGCTAACTACTGCCGCTCTATAGGGATACATACAGAAACCCCCACAATCACCCCAAACTATGTGGAGTAACTTTATGGGGCTCTCAATGGAAAAATCAACAGATGTTTAAGGCAGGGTCTTTGTTTTTTTATACCTACTATTGTTTGGTGAGTATGTCCTCTCCTCCTTTTCTCTACTGTATATTTCAGTCATTGGTTTTACGGTTGAATATCCGATTACTTAAACAGCCATACCCTGCCAGTGGTCTACATTTCCTAACATGACTGTGGCTGGGATAAGCATTCGTTGAATAACACAGGGACTGAGGGTTTTGAAAGCCATGCTGTAAATAACTTTGGCTAGCGAGCGCTCTCCAACATTCTCAATGAGTAATTAAGTGTCTGAGTAATTCCATCAGCAGGCCACAGAGAAAGTCTTCTCCGAGAGGAATGGTGGAGTTTACGCAATTACTCTGCTATGTTTCCTCTGGAATGGTTGAGGATGTGATGTGTGCGTGTGGGGGGCTTAGAGTGTTTTGATGCCTGCATAGCTTCGAGGTCAAATGGTGTTGACCTCACTCAACTACACTCTTAGAAAAAAGGGTTCCATAAGGGTTCTATGGCTGTTCCCATAGGAGAACCCTATTTGGGTTCCAGGTAGAAGCCTTTTTGTTGTTGTTGAAGAGTGTACTTGAGCTCACATCTTCCTTGACCATATGGGTAGCGTGGTTACAGCGGGCTCACTAAAATTCTAGAATGAGCTATGACTAGGGGTGTGGCGGTCACGTAATTTCGTCAGCCGGTGATTGTCAAGCAAATAACTGTCGGTGTCACGGTAATTGAGCCTTAATTAACATAAACACATTTAGCATCTCCTGGCTTCCAAACATAGCCTACATAGCCTACAAGGAATGTCTACATTTCAAAAGTCTAATAAATACATGTAATATAGCCTACACCTTCACAATAAATCCATTATTTGCTTTAGACAGGTCTGAAGAGGCATGATATGAAGAAAATGTAGTCTATTTCAGAAGAACAGAACAGCATACTCTGAGTTGTCCTTATGTTAGGCCCTGATCTGGCAATGCCAAATGGCTGTGGGCTACACAAGTTCATTTAGCAGACAAGATTAGCTTAGCATTATTTTGGCATTATTTTATAGTATTAAAAATACAATTGAATAAAGCTGAATAAAATAGAAAGGATATTTTCTCCAAACGATTTGAGGGAGTGCGCACATAACGCTGTTCTGTGTTGAGCACTTAACAAAGAAATAGGTAGTCCTATATGCTTAATTTAGAGTTATTAATGTAACTTAAGTTCTACAAATGTTGGGCTATATGTTTTGATTTTTAATACATTGTAAGGCTGCATGATGCAACTCTAATGATGATTTGAAAAAAGTTTATTGAAAGGCATGAGCTCTGCTTTGTTTTTTGCACAGGCTGTACACACTAGAATTTCATGGCGGCATCCCCTTTGTGTGGCTGTAATGCACCCTAAAAATATCAATGCCTTCTGCGGCCAGTGGCTGTTGTGCCCCTCTTCCTGAGTGCTGAGCAATCTGAATCACCTCTCACTCACTATCATGTGATCAGGTCTTTCTCACAGGCTATAAGTGAAGACCAACACATCAGGGATGCAACTGCGTGAGTCCTTATCCAATTCTGAGGCGCATATTGAAAATATTGGAAGAACTGTTCATATTTACTTTTCATCATCCATCAAGATGAGTAGGCCTAACGAACAGCAAAAGCATTAGCCTATGTCAATCTACTATCCCCCTTAGTACAAAAGTCAACCTATTCTATTCTGTGTGAGAAATAAATATTCCAGACATAGTCTGGGACAGTGGTGGGATGCGATAGATCCCAAATTAATACAACCACTAGCATCAAAAAACATTTTTACGCAAAGTGGCTGAAGCAACAAATCAGAACATTTAGGCTATATCTTCACATTATAAGCGCAGCGATGTGCACATGGTAGTAGGCTATAAGCAGGAATGTTCCATTAGAGGAAAACACCATTTTCATAAGTGACCACAAATGCAATTATTCTGTAATGCTTTTATTATAAAGGTGCATTTTTATAGTGAATATTATCTTCCCCAAACTTGAAACTCACGCGCTGCTTATGTATGCCAGTTAGGATCTACACCCCTTGTAAAGGGGATTCATGTGCTTCATTTTAAGAAGTTATTTGAATCAAACCTTATCAAAACATATAGGCCTATGGGCTAGGCTACATGATTAGAAAAAGTGTAACGGTTTTCCTCCTCTTCTGAGGAGGAGTGGGAAGGATCGGACCAATATGCAGCGTGGTAAGTGTTGTCATTTTGTTAAACTGAACACTACAATACAAAGTAAACAAAAAAGAACAACCGAAAAGGTTCCATCTGGTAACTAATACAAAGACAGAAAACAACTACCCACAAGCCATAGTGGGAAAACAGGCTGCCTAAGTATGGTTCTCAATCAGAGACAACGATAAACAGCTGCCTCTGATTGGGAACCATACCAGGCCAAACACAGAAATACAAAAACATAGAACAACACATAGAATGCCCACCCCAACTCACGCCCTGACCAAACTAAAATAGAGACATAAAAAAGGAACTAAGGTCAGGACGTGACAAAAAGTCACACAAAAAGGGCATTGTTTCCTATGCTGGGCATCATTCACAAGTGATAATATAGTAATTCACAAGTGATAGGCTAATATTGTCACCCATCAGACTATTCTTGATTTAATCTTATCTTTACATATACTAAATAATGTATGTGTGAAATGTGTTTTGATTTAGAATGGACCATTATCATGCACCTGTATGGAAACAGAGGCAGTGGGAAAAAATACATGTCATCTAACCGCTTTTCGAGGGGTTCATTTTCATGCCAGCCAGGTAGGCTATACTCCTGTTGTAAATATAAGCAATGTGCTTAATATCAGGAAAGATGAGAAATAAATATAGCCGGGCCTGCCTATAGAAAGATGAGAAATAAATATAGCCGGGCCTGCCTATAGAAAGATGATTGGATCCTCCTCTTCTTAATAGAGCCATCGCTTTGTTTTCTCTCGTGCAATTGCATAGCCTATAGAAATGTTGCGTAACATGATCTCATGGGCTCTCATTAAGTGTTTGATTAGATTCTCAATCACATTTGCATTGATGTCAAAGTGATTAGAGAGACAATAGAATGCTGGGTACCAGGCAGATAGTATGTTTGGTAGGCTACTACTGACCAGCAGCAGCATCAGAGCTTGGAGAAGCCTAATTACCGTGACTAGACCGTCACGTGGAATTTGACTGCCTTCATGACTTGTGACTGCCTGTGTGGCGGTAATACGGTCATCCGCAACAGCCTTAGCTATGACCCCGTTTTTGTGGTTATGGAATATTCTTGCACCACTGACGTGCTGCTCCGTGTAAGAGAGGAAGGGTATAGGTAAAAACAAATGTCCTCTGTATATGTGAGGCCTGTACAGAAATGCTAACAGGGGTCTTCTGAGCTTAGGTCTCCATGTCAGTGCCTGAACCCCCTTTTAACTGCCCTCTCACTCTCCTCGGAATTCATAGTAGTTGGATCACTCCAGGATTGACCCTGGGCCCCAGGGCTGCCCCGTAGTGCAGGCTGGGGGTCCCCACACACCCCCACCCCAGCCTTGGGGGTCATCCCTAACACCTCCCCAGGCCGCCCTGTCAAGTTAGGACCTATGGGGACCAATGTTAGCAACCCCACTCCTCTGGCTCTCTCCCCTCCAGGAAATAGGGCCCTACTCCTCCACCACTCTGGCCGCTGCAGCGCTTGACAGCTAATATTTGTCTGCCAAAATCTGTGTCTGTAATCCGTACTTCCACGCAGGGATCCCATTACGGCCTGTCTTGAGTATGCCAGCTGTTCAAACATGGTGATTAATTAAAGGAATTCTGTTTGTAAAACAATCCCCCAACCTCTCTCTCTCTTGGCCCCGTTCACCAATTCCCCCTCCCCTCCCATCCTCTCCCCTCGGACCCCCAGCTCTGCCTCAGCCTCGGCCCGGCGAGCGGTTAGCCATTATTAAGACCCCCAAGCGGCAGAGCGAGCGGTCTCCTTGCATTAAGCATGATTCTCCCAGAGGTCCCCCACATTAGCAAGACAAACATCTCAGATGGCGGAGAGGGGAGGGGGTGGTAATGGAAGGGAGGATTGGACCTCTCAGGCTAGCAGGACAGCAGATGGGTGGGAGCCGGTAGAGTCGGGCTAGTGGTGTGGTTGTTAGATGTATGTTTTATTGCTCCATTCCTTAGCAGGTGAGGTCTCTTGTTGCTGATTGAAACTGGACGTTCTCTTTTGCCCTCCCTCCTCCGTCTCTCTCTCCCTCTTGCTTTCTCTCTCCCCCTGGTTCTCGTGAGCAGTGCAGGTGCTTTCTATTCATCATGAGTGAGACAGATGCCTCAACTCTCATCAGGCCATGGTAAGCGGTGACCTTGCTCATTCACACCACGCTGCAGCACCAGGGCCAGAGGTCACATGGGCTCCAGCGGCACCCTGGCATCTATCTGCACACACACACACGTGCAAATGCAAACACTCCAACACACACACACGCACAGCTGCCTCATCACAGGGACCACAGAGCACATAAAAGTCTAGCCTTGGAGACACCAGAGAGTAGGGTGTCCAAAAACACATCTTTTGACCAATGGGTACAATTGTGTAATCGTGTAGATAATCTTCAAAGAAAACCAATGGTTCAAACCTCATGTCTCTATCGTAATCCATTCAAAAGTTATTGGAGTTTTTATCCTTATAAAAGGACAAAACTAGAGTGACTAACCAGAGAAAAAAGTTGTCAAAAATCAGGAAAATGTCTATAGCATCGCATAAGCTAGGCTGGATGCTGTACGAGAATTAAGGCTACCTGACAGGCTTTCTTTCCTGTTGAACTCATCATCTTTTGATATCAATTTTGAGACATGATGTAGTATTTTCATATTTTAGAAATTCCTGGTCTTTTTCAAAGATTTCTCACAAAACAAGTGTATCTATGAAATGTCAACAGAGCGCTGAGTGTATAGCAAGATTATTATCTTCAAAGCCCCTTTCATTTAATTCAGCTCGTGTCATCCTAATTTGACTTTTTGTGACTTGCGGAAACAACTTTGAAGACACGTACCACAACATGCAAAATCCTCAAAAGTTGCTGTGAGTAAGCTGCATCGCTCTGTCAACAGAACTCAGTGCTTATTACCGGGGGTATTAGGTTACGAAATACGACTTTTTGGATATAATGTTAATGATATGTTAAAGAAGACACCACTGAATGACTGCTTTTAAAGTTGCTAACTTGTTAACTTACTTTTGAGAAAAGGGCCTTTGAATGTTTTGGTACCAATTGGAGAACTCTCATTTGTCTACACCCATTCAGCATTGTTCACACCCTCTTAAGCCAGCCCCACCCATCTCGTTAAGGATTCACATGTGAGGTCAGGTGCTAAACAAACAGTGAGCAGTGTAGTAAAGATTAAGAGTAAAAGTGGTAGTAGCCTATAATAAGGAAAAAGTGTCCAGATCAAAATATTTTATAGATATTAGATGACACTTACCCAGACACACTTGTCTAAATTGATGGGTCATGTGAAAAACATGCTACAACCCCCAGCCACATCCAGTGGTGGAAAAGGTACTAAATTGTCATACTTGAGAAAAAGTAAAGATACCTTAATAGAAAATGACTGAAGTAAAAGTCACCCAGTAAAATACTACTTGAGTACAAGTATTTGGTTTTAAAAATACTTAAGTATCAAAAGTAAACATATAAATAATTTCAAATTCCTTATATTAAACCAGATGGCCTAATTGTTTTTATTTTTTATTGACGGATAGGCAGGTGCACACTCCAACACTCAGACATAACTTCAAAAAAGCATTTGTGTTTAGTGAGGCAGAAGGGATGACCAGGGATGTTCTTTTGATAAGTGTGTGAAGTACTTTGGGTGCCAGGGAAAATGTTTGGGGTAAGAAGTACATTTTTTTTCCGGAATGTGGTGAAGGTAAAGTAAAAGTTGCCAAAAATATAGATAGTAAAGTAATGTACAGATACCCCCAAATACAAAAGTAGTATTTTACTGAAGTACATTACACCACTGCCCAAATGCCTTCACAACAGTACATTAGCATATTTTATATACTGTTACACACACACTTATCACATAGTATTCCATACATAAGTTAAGGCCATGCAACCTGAGTTGAAACCTGAGTGAGGTGCATAGGTACATACAGTACATAAACAGTACGTAAACAGATTTATGCGCCATATATGTATGTGGTGGACTCTTGATATGGTCACATGATATTGTTGTGGTATGTCACAAAATCATGTTACGACCACACATATCAAAATTCATTTTATATATCAATATTCTGCTAAGTCTTGCTAAGTGGATTGGTCTCTACAGAAGGTGTAAACGGTACAGCCAAATGGTTAATTGTATAGTAGCAATATCAGAAATGGCATCAATATAAATAAAATAATACGCAGTATGTACAAGAACAATATCAATATCAGTGATAGACAAGGTAGTTATATGCATACAATCAGGGGTAAAGTGGCTGAGCAGCAGGATATCTTTTTGTTTTTGAAGCAGCAACGTATGGCGTGTGTGTTAGGAGAGAGTCATTTGAATAGAGGAACTGCAGATAGTGCTGATGACTGGTCCATCCGAACCACGCATGAACAAGGGAATCTACATTCGTAGAGCCTGTTTCTGTCCTGCCCTTGACTTTGGCGCAGGGCATGTGACGTCCATAGCCTCTTCGTCTTAAAACTTCCTGATCTTGTCAAAAAGATACGTTTGTCTGTGTAAAGTCCAGGTGGTGATTGTATAGGCAGACCATCTATGGGAGGAAGGATGTCAGCGTTTCGCAGCAGCTGAAACCTGGTTCCCACTGAGTCCGAACAGTCCATGGCGACAACAACACCAGGCTCCAGAGCACCGAAGCTGTAAAACATGGAATAACAACAACAAAAAATCAGAAGACATTACAACCTCGCACAACATCAATTCACCTCCCCAGTTTATATAAGAAGAATAACCTCATACAATGCAATGAAAATGTTTTTCACCTGAAGTGCTGGTACTGCTTGATCTGTGGTACAGAGTCAGGTGTTGTTTCCACCAGCACAGTATCATCCTCCAGTCCAACCAGCTGTGGGATGTTGACCCCTGTTACACTATATTATAGTGTTCTGCTGGAAAACAGGAGGACCAGGAGATCGTAAACAGCCGGGGCCACATCTAGCACACGAGACATGCTTTGGACACTGTGCTCTGAACAAACCAATGGGTCTGTCTGCAAATGCACACAGATATCTCATCACAGAAACCTAAAGAGCTCATAAAAGCAATTGGGCCGAAGCGCATCAAACACCACCAAAGGAATCTGTACTTTCTAAACAGCCAATAGGAAGTTCCGTAGGTTATTTTTATGTGTCTGCCTAATAACGGCAAAAAAAGTGTTCCAAAACGGTTCTTCAGCTGTCCCCATAGGAGAACCCTTTTTGGTTCCAGGTAGAACTCTTTTGGATTCCATGTAGAACCCTCTGTGGAAAGGGTTCTACCTGGAACCAGAAGGGTTCTTCAAAGGATACTCCTATGGAGACAGCCGAAGAACCTTTTCAGGTTCTAGATAGCACCTTTTTTTTCTAAGAGTGTGCACTGCAAAGGACTTGGTGAAATAAATTAGGGCACCGGCCTACAACATGGCCACTTGCTACCTGGGTCACCGACCCATTTCTCCTATGATCATCCGGTCACCTCGGGTCTCAGACATCAAGCAGACTGCTGTCACTGGCTCTCTCCGGGTCTAAGCGCTTAAATCCGGTTGTCCGACCTAATTCACACCACAGTCCCAGTCTCAGGACCCCGAGAGGGGGAACAAGAACAAATACCCTCCTTAAAACCCAACCTTATCTCTGGGCCATGGCCCTAGAGTTAGTTAGACATACTGGGACAGACAACTGCGTCTCCACTTAACACAATGGAAGCAATTGTGGGGGGGGATATAAATGGCCAAGAAATTCTAAAATGCAAATGCAGAATTGACCAATTTAGTTATTTATGGCAATTGACTTGATCTTTCCAGTCCTGTTTATTGAGATCTACTCTTATTTCCTTCATGTGAGGTAACCAAAGAGGCAGTGTGGGGTAGATGGAGGCGCGGTGCTAAGCTGACAGACTGTAATGCAGAAAGGTAGAACTTATAGTGGTATTACAGCGCTCCTGAGCGGCTTATGATGGCCTGGGCTCTTCCACTCTGGATTCAGGGAAATCTGGGATTCCTGGGAGGTATTAGATGACTCTAACCGGAAATCCCCTCTCTGTGACCACTGGTGTTTGTTTTTCTTAGCCAGGCCCCGAGATGGGTGGCATTCCGGGCTAGGCCACCGCTCTCACACTTCCAGATGCCCAGGAGTGAATCGTTAGCGGCGGTCTTCATGCCTGGCTGGCATTGTGTGGAAGGGATCCAGCCTATAACAAGCTGAGAAAACCAGCTACAGCTACAGTACACTCCCCCAACACCACCACCTCCTTCTTCCTCCTCCACCTCCACCTTGCCCTGTAGCAAAAATACCACCTGACCGGGGAGAGAACCATGCCACGCAGGATGGGGGCTCAGAGGCCTTCCTGTGTAATCATGGACATACATGGAGAGACTTTTGGTAAATTGACAATCTCACACCCTCCTCTGTTCTGTTCTTTTGGCTACCCTACACAGTTTATAGGAGTGAGCCAAGGGACAGGCAGGCGGGCAAAGAGGCAGAAATGCAGGCAGGCACAGAGGCAGGCAGACAGCCAAGGAGACAGGCAGGCAAGGCAAGGAATCAGGAAGAGAGGCAGCAAGATAGAGAGGCAGGCAGAGAGGCAAGCAGAGAGGCAGGCAGGCAGGCAGAGAGGCAGGCATCAGAAGCTAGGTATTAAAATTGCCCCCTGGTCGAGGTGGTTTGTGATGACAAAAACCTGTTTTAAGAAGCCAGAAGACTGGGCTTCACTGTGATGTGTGGGGCTGATCTGGACCTGCTGTTCCCCTTCTACACTGAAGCCCTGCCTGCCTGCCTGGAAACAACTCAGAGGAATAGGGAGGGAAGAAAAAAGGAAAGAGAAGAAGAAAAAAAAAACATCTTGAGCTGGAAGCGTTCATTTATTCTGGCGAATCTCGGCTGCACCTGCGATGACAACGCCTTGTGTGCAGTGTAGTGATTTTGTATTGTTGAATTGGGGGCTGAGGCTGGCGTGGTGCAGGGCTACATAGAGGGAGAGAATGACATCAAGCGTTCCCCCAACCTGTATATCCATGACAAGACCCAAACGGTCACACCGAAACCCCCACCCAGCTTCCCCCCCATGCACTACAGGGGGAGATAGAGAGTAGGGGGAAAGCTGGGGCAGAAATCCACATCTCCCCAATACCACCCTGTTCACGCACCCCTCACCAACCCTTCCTGCCCCTTTCCTGCCCCTCTCACATGCACACACACACACATACATACATTACCGTTCAAAAGTTTGGGGTCACTTAGAAATGTCCTTGTTTTCTAAATAAAAGCACATTTTTTTGTCCATTAAAATAACATCAAATTATTTATCCATTACCAGCAACCATCACACCTGTGTTCCAATGGCACGTTGTGTTAGCTAATCCAAGTTTATAATTTTAAAAGGCTAATTGATCATTAGAATACCCTTTTGCAATTATGTTAGCACAGCTGAAACCTGTTGGTCTGATTAAAGAAGCAATAAAACTGGCCTTCTTTAGACTAGTTGAGTATCTGGAGCATCAGCATTTGTGGGTTTGATTACAGACTCAATATGGCCAGAAACTGGAAGGAATAGCCTTAATTTCTCAGAACAAGTATAGACTGACGAGTTTCAGAAGAAAGTTCTTTGATTCTGTCCATTTTGAGCCTGTAATCGATCCCACAAATGCTGATGCTCCAGATACTCAACTAGTCTAAAGAAGGCCCGTTTTATTGCTTCTTTAATCAGACCAAGAGTTTTCAGCTGTGCTAACATAATTGCAAAAGGGTTTTCTAATAATCAATTAGCCTTTTAAAATTATAAACTTGATTAGCCAACACAACGTGCCATTGGAACACAGGCATGATGGTTGCTGATAATAGGCCTCTGTAGATATTACATAAAAAATCATCCGTTTCCAGTTACAATAGTTATTTACAACATTATAATGTCTACACTGTATTTCTCTTCAATTTGATGTGATTTTAATGGACAATGTTTTTTGCTTTTCTTTCAAAAACAAGGACATTTTGAAGTGACCCCAAATGTTTGAACGGTAGTGTACACATACATACACATACACATTCACATACATGTACACACGGAGACAAGTTTGTTCTACTATCCATGGAGGACCAAAAAATTGAATCCCATTCAAAATCCTATTTTCCATAACCCTTTAACCCTAACCCTAAACCTAACCTTAATAAACCCAAACCTCTGACTCTAACTTTAAATCGAACCCCTAACCCCAAATATTACCCTAACCCTAATGGCGTTGGGGGAGGTAAACCTAACCCCTAAGCCAAAAATAGCCTTTTTCCTTTTGGTGACAGGCAAAATGTCCCCACTTCTCCGAATTGTACCTGTTTTACTGTCATTGTGAGGATTTCTGGTCCTCACAAAGATAGTAAAACCAAAAACACACACACACACACTCTCAAGTTGTTTTAAATCATAATATGTAACCAGGCTGTAATCACATTATTGCACACATGGTGATTTTGACAAGTGAAGGGGAGTCATGTGCTGGGGCTTTGGCAACGTTCACACACACCACTCTCCCAGCTGTGAGCTCAGTCCTTCCTCCCCACCACGCTGCCTCCCTCCCAGACCCCAAACTATGTGCTGCTCCAATCCACTTCATTCGCTCTGCTCATAGTTCTGGACTTGTGGCAGCACAATAATGCAGAGTGTAGGCTACATGAAAGGTATTAATTTGTCCACCTCTATGTTGATAGTAGCTTTCTAGCCTTCATTCAAGGTGTTATGTTTGGTACCTATATGTGGCCAAGTATATTTTGGATGTGCTTTACATCTGCCCTCTTATGAGCAAAACACTTCCTTTAATCTTCCTAGCTGGTTTGGTGCTAGTCAACCCCCGCCCCTCGTGTGTCTGTACGTGCGTGGATATGTAAATGATCTGTATCGTGTGTATGTGTGGATATAATTTGACATGTACTCGGTGTGTGTGTACTGCACATGTTTGCGTGCAAGTGTGTGTGCGCAAGTCATGACAGTGATCAGATGGAGATGGGGCCCGGGGATGGCCATGCCGTCAGGCCCCAAGCTGCAGGCCGTTAACTGGCCCCAGAGCCTCCACAGAGCCTCCACAGAGCCTCCACAGAGCCTCCACAGAGCCTCCACAGAGCCTCCACAGAGCCTCCACAGAGCCTCCACGCCTCAGGATAACGTGAGAGAGGAAAGAGGTCGACGGCGGAGCACTCGCTCTTCCCATCTTCTCTTTCATTCTTTCTGAGGTGTGGCTGTACTCACAGCCGCTCTACTAACAAGATCAGGCTGTGGGTTGGGCCTCCCTCTGCCAGCTGTGTGTGTGTGTGTGTGTGTGTGTGTGTGTGTGTACTAGGAAGAGGGTGGGGGGGAGAGTAGAACTTATTTCCAGATTTACTTCTAAAATTTTACCTGCACTCTTTTACTTGTACATGGACTAACCTTAATTATTGTTGCACAAAATCAACATAATGTCACATTTCCATTCACAACTGGAGGATATACTAAAAACATGCTTGAAAACAGTGCACACAGAGTAAGATCTCATCTCTAAATGCTCACAGGTTCAACCCTGTCTCTTATGAGCTTTCTCTAGGACGATGGTCAAAACAGAAGATAACGCTCATGGCCCAGGAATGTCAGGAATGGCTTTGTTTGACGTTCCCTTCAGGGGGAAATATATTGTTACGATGCCTGGAAATATGATGCCCATATTTGCCTCTTATCTACATTTCTGAGGCCCAAAGAGCCGAAACCGCTCCAACGCCTTGCTATCAGGCTTTAATAGCCAGAGAGATAAGTATGGTTAGTGGCTAAGCATGGTGGGGAGAGACTGTGAAACAAACACAGGCAGGCTGCAGTACACCTCTTCAGAAATCTCCCAGACTGTTATCTTGTCTCCACCACGTGGAGGGGGGACGACTGAGGTACATCTTCTTATCGGCACATGTGGGTGACTTGGCTTTAATCCTAACAAGGTATTAATGTGTGTGTTTGTTTGTGTGCATGTGTGTATGTGTGTGAGTATGCGTGCATATCTGTGCAGACCATTTTGTAAAAACAAGGAATTAGTATTTTTTTGTGTCAGTGGAAGTACACAGAATTTAATCTCAAACCAAGAGAGTAAGCAATAGGGTTGAGCCTTGAAAGAAAACCATGTGTTTCTGTGTATATGTATTTTCCTGCCTGTTCTGTATTTGAGTCAGGGTGTATTCATTTCAGAAGAAAGATGGCCAGCAAGAGCGCACAGATGCCATGCCCCAGTTAGTACATAGGCTCTAATTTCTGCTCCCTTTGAAGTGTGTGTGTGTGAGTGTGTGTGTGTGTGTGTGTGTGTGTGTGTGTGTGTGTGTGTGTGTGTGTGTGTGTGTGTGTGTGTGTGTGTGTGTGTGTGTGTGTGTGTGTGTGTGTGTGTGTGTGTGTGTGTGTGTGTGTGTGTGTGTGTGTGTGTGTGTGTGTGTGTGTGTGTGTGTGTGTGTGTGTGTGTGTGTGTGTGTGTGTGTGTGTGTGTGTGTGTGTGTGTGTGTGTGTGTGTGTGTGTGTGTGTGTGTGTGTGTGTGTGTGTGTGTGTGTGTGTGTGTGTGTGTGTGTGTGTGTGTGTGTGTGTGTGTGTGTGTGTGTGTGTGTGTGTGTGTGTGTGTGTGTGTGTGTGTGTGTGTGTGTGTGTGTGTGTGTGTGTGTGTGTGTGTGTGTGTGTGTGTGTGTGTGTGCTTCTGTGCATGCATGTGTGTGTGTCTGGGAAATATAGGCTACACTATAATGGAACATGACTATACTAGCCTACACTGAAATATTCTAGGCCGCTGACCTTAGATAAACTGGCACAAACTACAGTTCAAGGACCTTCCATGTTGCATTTGAGATTCACTGAGATGGATCCTTTGAAGCCAAATTGGTGGACATTTGGCCAAACTGTACCGTACTGTATTTCAATGGCTCAGGCTCTGGACCATACTCTCATCAGAATAACTAATTCTCCAGATATCCATGCTATTCCTGTCCACAGGCACTAGGGCTGCCATGAAAGGAGTCAAATCCCTCCACTCAACACTGCAAAGATACTGTAGAGGGGAAAGGTTGGTAGCCAGGGAGCCATTTGAGGGTACAATTGTGCTGTGTGTAGGTTGACCCAGTACTCCAATGTTTCTCATTTTCCTCCCCTGCTCCTATGGTTGGGTTGTATGGCTTGACCTGGAGGGTCCCTTTTGTAAGGTGATACTTAGTATATGGGAAAAGATCAGGGAACATTGTGTGTGTTTGTGTGTCTGTGTGTGTGTGCATATGTCTGTCTGTCTGTCTGTCTGTCTGTCTGTCTGTCTGTCTGTCTGTCTGTCTGTCTGTCTGTCTGTCTGTCTGTCTGTCTGTCTGTCTGTCTGTCTGTCTGTCTGTCTGTCTGTCTGTCTGTCTGTCTGTCTGTCTGTCTGTCTGTCTGTCTGTCTGTCTGTCTGTCTGTCACCTTTAGATGGGGAAATGTAGTGAAGCTGTGGTAACGAGGCAGTTTTAGTCAGGGCCTCTGTTTAGTAATACTCCACGTACAACCCTCTTAGTTGGGAACATCAAAGAAGCCTCAAATTAGGGAACCATTTTGTTCAAAACAGCAGGTACCTAGAAAAATTAGGAAGTCTGTGTAGCAGGAAATACAATGACTCGAGTCATAAACTGACTCACAAACAGCATTGACTCACAAAGTGACTCACAGACACAATGGACTCACTATCTGAGGAACTCCAAATGACTTTGGGTAAAAAGGTTCTGTGGCATGCCAACATGTTGTTTCCTCCCACAGTAATTGGCTCAAGAGTTTTCTGAAAAAGTAACACAGATATAAGATCCATTTACAGTGCATGGTGTAATCCCTAACGTTAACTCTTGAGAGGAAAAAGGCTAATCTGACTTTAAACCAGTTCCTATAGAGCCAACTTCAAGCAACACTCTTCAACTCCTCTCAAACTTCAGACGGATCATATTAAACCCAAATAATGTTCAGCTCTAATGGAAGCAAATCTTTAATTTGGAAAAACTTGCTTGATACAAAACCCAACTATCCCACTGTCTGGCTATCTTGAATCTCCAGAGTGAGTTTTGCAACATCACCTGAGTATTGGCATGGCGTGGACTTGTCTGATCTTGCGTCGGGAGCCATCTCCGCCCCTGGTGCCCCCATGGCCAGATAAAGTTCAGTCGCCGTCCAGATAGCAGCCCCTGAGCTGTGAATCCCCATGCTTGGCAGGATGAAGGGCTGTGATAGGATGAGATAACTCACCTGTGTACAGATGGAAGCAGAGACAATGTCCAAACTAGATTAGAGAGAAAGAGGGGAAGATATCCAAACGAGATGCATAGTTTCCCCCAGAAGGAAAACATGATAAACATACAAGTGAGATGAAAGAAGGTGTTTGATCTCGTGTTTGATTCAGTGCTGGATCTCTGTGTGGGAGTGTGTGTGCGTGTGTGTATTCATATTGGAGTATTTATATAAGGGTGTGTACTTGTATGTTTATATAATGTATATGTGTGTATTTCAATATTCTGTTGTTTATATTTACACTCCTGGCCTGTGGCTACTCTAATATCAAACCACTTGCTAACTTGATAGGAACCTCTCCTTCATGGCAAAACTCATTGAAGAGGAGAGTTCCTGAGAGCCTCAATCGCAATCTGATCTCCTCTCCTCCTGTTGCTTTTGGAGAGATGGTCTGTTGTCACGCAAAAGGCTTCACGGTCTGATGGCAAAAATGTCATTTCAAACAGTTCCACTGTCAGGGCGGGTGAGAGATTGGGCCATCTAATCTCTAACCACAGACGGAATAGGATCTGTTTTGTATGTTTGTAAGGACTGATGTGTGAATGTTTGTATGTATCTCCCCTGAAGATAAACTCCAGGTGGTGTGATGACGATTGGGCTTATTATTATACATTATTATTTACCATTGTTTACCTACATTATTTACCTTGAATTTCAATAATCTGAAACACAACCAAAACATGAAGCAAATGCATCCATTTTGACTACTTTAATACACAAAGAAGTGAATTTGTTCATTTACTTTTGATCCCCTATGTACAAAGATATGGATGAAGATCCCCTGAAATTAAACCTGACAGTCTGAACTTTAACCTCATAGTTATTGTATCATTTCAAATCCAAAGTGCTGGAGCACAGAGCCAAAACAACAACAAATGTGTCACTGTCTCAATCCTTTTCGAGCTCACTATAGAGTATTTGCCTCCTTTTAAATTGTCTCTCTGTTTGCATATGTTTTATAGTGAATGTTATCAGCTCAAAACCTAGTGTTAGATAGGGAACCTGAGTGAACAAATAACACAATTACATATTTATTTCATAAACAAAATTATACAACACCCAATGCCCCTGTGTGAAAAAGTAATTTCCCCCTAAATTTCCCCAATAACTGGTTGTGCCACCTTTAGCTGCAATGACTGCAACCAAATGCTTCCTGTAGTTGTTGATCGGTCTCTCACGTCGCTGTGGAAGAATTTTGGCCCACTCTTCCATGAAGAGCTGCTTTAACTCAGCGACATTTGTGGGTTTTCAAGCATGCAACTGCTCGTTTTAAGTCCTGCCACAACATCTCAATTGGGATTAGGTTTGGACTTTGACTAGGTCATTCCAAAACTTCAAATGTGTTGCTTTTTAGTCATTTCCATGTAGACTTGATTGTGTGTTTGGGATCATTGTCTTGCTGCTCACGGACGGATGACCTGACATTCTCCTGTATAATTCTCTGATACAGAGCAGAATTCATGGTTCCTTCTATTAAGGCAAGTCACCCAGGTCCTGAGGCAGCAAAGCATCCCCAAACCATCACACTACCACCACCACCATGCTTGACCTTTGGTGTGAGGTTCTTACTGTGGAATGCAGTTTTTGTTTTTGACAGGTATAAATGGGAACCATATCGTCCAAAAAGTTATACTTTTGATTCATCTGTCCATAGAACATTCTTCAAAGAGTATTGCTGATCATCCAGGTGTTTCCAGGTGCTTTCTGGCAAACTTGAGTCAACTTCCTGGGCGAGATGGGTCCCATTGTGTCTGGTGAAAACCAAACACTGCATTCCACAGTAAGAATCATATACCAACGGTCAAGCATGGTGATGGTAGTGTAATGGTAGTTGCAGTAATCGTCTCTGATTGATCGAGTGATTCAAGGAGCTATCATCATTAAGTAACATAACAGATGCAATATTTAAATTCATGCACTTCAAAAATAATTTTGTAACTTCGCCCCAGAAGCATTTCAAATCAAAATCAAATCAAATGTTTTTGTCACATATACATGGTTAGCAGATGTTAATGCGAGTGTAGCGAAATGCTTGTGCTTCTAGTTCCGACAATGCAGTAATAACCAACGAGTAATCTAACCTAACAATTCCAAAACTACTACCTTATACATACAAGTGTAAAGGGATAAAGAATATGTACATAAAGATATATGAATGAGTGATGGTACAGAACGGCATAGGCAAGATGCAGTAGATGGTATCGAGTACAGTATATACATATGAGATGAGTAATGTAGGGTATGTAAACAAAGTGGCATAGTTTAAAGTGGCTAGTGATACATGTATTACATAAAGATGCAGTAGATGATATAGAGTACAGTATATACATATACATATGAGATGAGTAATGTAGGGTATGTAAACATTACATTAAGTAGCATTGTGGCTAGTGATATATTTTACATCAATTCCCATTATTAAAGTGGCTGGAGTTGAGTCAGTGTGTTGGCAGCAGCCACTCAATGTTAGTGGTGGCTGTTTAACAGTCTGATGGCCTTGAGATAGAAGCTGTTTTTCAGTCTCTCGGTCCCTGCTTTGATGCACCTGTACTGACCTCGCCTTCTGGATGATAGCGGGGTGAACGGGCAGTGGCTCGGGTGGTTGTTGTCCTTGATGATCTTTATGGCCTTCCTGTGACATCGGGTGGTGTAGATGTCCTGGAGGGCAGGTAGTTTGCCCCCGGTGATGCGTTGTGCAGACCTCACTACCCTCTGGAGAGCTTGTAGTGAGCGGAGCAGTTGCCGTACCAGGCGGTGATACAGCCCGACAGGATGCTCTCGATTGTGCATCTGTAGAAGTTTGTGAGTGCTTTTGGTGACAAGCCGAATTTCCTCAGCCTCCTGAGGTTGAAGAGGCGCTGCAGCGCCTTCTTCACAACATTGTCTGTGTGGGTGGACCAATTCAGTTTGTCTATGATGTATACGCCGAGGAACTTGAAACTTACTATCCTCTCCACTACTGTCCCATCGATGTGGATAGGGGGTGCTCCCTCTGCTGTTTCCTGAAGTCCACAATCATCTCCTTAGTTTTGTTGACGTTGAGTGTGAGGTTATTTTCCTGACACCACACTCCGAGGGCCCTCACCTCCTCCCTGTAGGCCGTCTCGTCGTTGTTGGCAATCAAGCCTACCACTGTAGTTTCGTCCGCTTTATTTAACCAGGCAAGTCAGTTAAGAACAAATTCTTATTTTCAATGACGGCCTAGGAACAGTGGGTTAACTGCCTGTTCAGGGGCAGAACGACAGATTTGTACCTTGTCAGCTCGGGTGTTTGAACTTGCAACCTTCCGGTTACTAGTTTAACGCTCTAACCACTAGGCTACCCTGTGGATTGTAGTTGGTCTTATTAGATTTGTCCCGCATTCATCTCTGTCCCAATAATCAGATGAAATTCAGTTAATTAAAAAAAATATGCTGTTCAGACAATCCAAAAACATAGGATATATGAATCTGGAGTGTACACATTAATAAAGGCAATTTTCTTTCCAATATGGTTTCCTTTAAAGGAAAGTGAGTCTGCCTTCAAGGTCTTCATCTTTACCAAAGATAGTGATTTTTAGTTTCTTGTGTTCCATTATGATTATACCTTTAGTTGTGTTTGGGATGATGAAGAAAGCAGACAGTTTGTAGAAATGGTTCTCTATTCTTTGTGTGGCCTTGAAGTCCAATGTATTGTACAGCAATAATAATGTTCATTTTACCCTATTGAGGGGTATTAATCACAAACTCCTAACCTCCACTTAACAAATGTATGTTTTAATGTGGTTCAATTGAATTGAGTACATCGGCCCCACCCATGTAGTGTACAGGAAGTCTATTTACCATAATGTAAAACATTATTGCACAATAAAGAATGATATCACCACTACTGTTGAGGCCATTCTGAGCTCAGAATCACAAAGGAGACACAGCTTAGCATACAGTCAAAATGACCAGAGCACCAAAACATCCACTCCCAGCACATTTAAACACAAAGACGTGGACATAAACGGTGAATATAAAAGTTAGGATAACTCCTATGCAGACTAAAAAGACTTTATGAAATCATATAAATAAAGTCAGCCAAGGATCTGACCAAAACAAATACACAGAAAGCCACTAAAAAGAAGAAACTCCCAAAGTGCAGGTCTCTTTCTCATCTGTCTTTCTGTCTCTCTCGCTCTGTCGAGTGTCTGTGTAGTACAGCATCTGAGAGTATTTATGGACTGGCTCTAAGTGGAAGTCATTACGAGCCGTTTGAGTATACTTGTTGCTGATAGCGCTGGTTCTGGGTCCACCCAAGGCCCCTGACGTTGGTGGTCCCAGCTGGAGAGAGAGAAGGATGAGGGGAGAGAGAGAGGGCGAAGAGGAAGAGCGGGAGAAAGAGTTGAGAAATATAGCGAGAGAGAGAGAGCAGAACCCTTGGCCTCTGCCCTTCCCCTTCTATTTGCTTCTGCTGCAGATGTGGTTGCACTAAGGGAGGAAAAAATCTCCATAAAGTTATAATTATCCACATGAACGGAGAGCACATTTTGAACAGCTACACTCACGCATACGCACACGCAATAACCTTGACTACATAAGAAAGATAATATGGGAGCCATTCCACATTTTCCAAAGGGTTACCATCTGTAAAGTGATTTTCATGATAAATCAATGTAACAAAGGAATACAAGGAGATAAGTTACGGCTAGAATAATCAAACTGGAACGATCAGGTATTTTCTTCAAAACATTACATGGTCAGTATAGCAACACGAACCTCTTAAATGTCAACATTGATGGAGCAGCTGTAAAAGGATCACGGGGGCCATGCCAAATTGTTTCAGCCTTCAGGCTACCCAAGAGGAAAAGTCATCAAAAGAGGGAGGAGAGTGGCGTCCTAGTGAGACTAATGCAAAGAGAGAATCGGCCACCAATTCCCTCCATTCTATTGGCCACTTGATAATAAGATGGATGACCTCCGACCGTGGATTTGCGATCAACGGGACTCTTGTAACTGCAATATCCTCAGTTTTCTGAAACATGCCTTTTGGACAAGATATCCCCATTTCTATTCATCAACAACAACTGATGTGCTGACTCAAGTGCAGTGGTAGTCTCAACCTATTGTTCACCTGTCTTGGAATACCTGATGGTCAAATGCCGACCCTTCTACCTCCCGAGAGATTTTTCATCTGTTATCTTAACTGTTGTATACATTCCACCTCAGGACAACAACAAGCTGGACTTCACGAACTGTGCAAGGTTATAAACGAGCAGGAAACCATGCATCCGGAGGCTGCTTTTCTTATTGCCTGGGATTTGAATTGCAACTCATGAATACATGTGATGCCCAACTTCTATCAACACGTCTCCTTCGCCACTAGGGGCGATAAAGTACTGGAACACTGTTACCTCAAACCACGTGCAAGCATAAAAGGTCTTCCCTCGTCACCCTCTTTGGCAAATCAGATCACGACTCTAAACTCCTGCTTCCTGTTTACATACAAAAGCTTAAACAGGATGTACCTGTGACATGCTCCGTTGAAAAGTGCAGAGGTATGCTACAGGACTGCTTTGCTAGTGCTAACTGGAATATGTGCCGGGACTCGTCACCGGCTTCATCAGGAAATGCATCGCTGCCGTCGTCCCCACAGTGAAGGTTCGCTGCTTCCCCAATCAAAACCCCTCTATTTAACTCTGAGGTGTGCGCTAAGCTAAAGGACAGAGATACCCCTCACAGGGCTATCACAGCCAAATCCGAGGCTATGGTAGAGGACACGAACCCGCACAAGAGGTCCTGCTACGACCTCCGCAGAGCCATCAAACAATATTGTTCGTATTACCGCTAGTATATTACTATAAGTATTTATGTTCCTGTTTCCAGGCACTTTCCAGCCCTGTTTACATGTATATCTGCCTTTCAGGCCTACACTGTCACTCTTTCTCACACTAACATCAACACACTTAGTTACACACACACACACACACACACACACACACACACACTCACCACAACCTACACACCCACCCACCACTTATGCTGCTGCAATTTTTATTATTATTATAAAATATCCTACTACCAGTCACTTTCTCCTAATTCCTGCCTACATTTACATATATATCTCAAATGCTCCAGTATCCCTGCACACTGTGAATATGGTATTGGCCAGGAAATCTGATGCAACACTCATCACTCGCCTTTTTGGTCAAATAGCCTTTACACAGCCTGGAGGAGTGTTGGGTCATTGTCCTGTTGAAAACAAATGATAGTCCCACTAAGCGCATACCAGATGGGATGGCGTATCGTTGCAGAATGCTATGCTAGTCATGCTGGTTAAGTGTGCCTTGAAGTCTAAATAAATCACTGACAGTGTCACCAGCAAAGCTCCCCCACACCATCACACCTCCTCCTCCATGCTTCACGGTGGTAACCACACATGCAGAGATAATCCATTCACCTACTCTGCATCTCACAAAGACACAGTGGATTGAACCAAAAATCTCAAATTTGGACTCATCAGACCAAAGGACAGATTTCCACCGGTCTAATGTCCATTGTTCGTGTTTCTTGGCAGTTGGTGTTGAGATGTCTGTTACTTGAACTCCATGAAGCATTTATTTTGGTTGCAATCTGAGGTGCAGTTAACTCTAATGAACTTATCCTCTGCAGCAGAGGTAACTCTAGTTCTTCATTTCCTGTGGTGGTCCTCATGAGAGCCAGTTTCATTATAGCCCCTAATGGTATTTGTGACTGCACTTGAAAAAAACATTCAAAGTTCTTGAAATGTTCAGTATTGACTGATCTTCATGTCTTAAAGTAATGATGGACTGTCGTTTTCTCTTTGCTTATTTGAGCTGTTCTTGCCATATGTTACGGATACAAGTATTCTGTGTGTATCCTGTGTGTGTATTTCTTCTCTCTCCTTCTCCCCTCCTCACAGGTGGCAATCATCATTCCCAATCAGTCATCAATCAGTTGCTAATCAGAAGAAACACCTCCTCCTGTTTCCATTACCCAATCACATCCCATTTCCCTTGGTTTAAAAACCCATTCCTCTGGAGCTCCATCTCTGTCAATCTCTTGGTAGTTCTCTGGTTTTGTTTTCGCAACTACATGTCACTTTGTCCCCACCTGAGAGTATTGTTTTTGTTATGTTGTTTGATGGTGGGAAAATGGGGTACAAGTCTTCCATGGGCATACACTACCCGTAGGTAAACTTTGTTTAAAAAACACTAGTTAGAACTGGGCGGAACAACCACTGTATTTTTGGTTAGTTAGTTAGCTGTATTGAAGTAGGCTAGTCTAGTTTAGGGGTGTTTTTGGATATTTGTTTCTTTCCTTGGGTCTAGCTCAGCCCCTTTTCCTGCCCCCTTTACTGTGTGTTTAAAAATAAACCATGAGTGTGGCCGGTAGATATTAGTTGTCTGTGGTTATTTCGTTCTCACCGTTACTTTGTCACTATTACACTTTGCATGAGTTATGTTACGAGTCTCGTTACAATCCCGCCCTAGACTGCTAGTTAGTCGTCCTCACTAGCTGGAGCTTCCAACACTTTTGACATTAGTAGGCAGATTGCCTTAGTACCTTTGTTCAGAGAGTCAGAGGTTGACTCCTATTTTTGTGTTTTTGAACGTATAGCCGTAGCATTGAAATGGCCTGAAGAGGTATGGTGCCTATTACTTCAGTGTAAATTAACTGGTAAAGCCCAAGAAGTTGTCAGCGCTACCTCTGGAGGACAGTTTGAATTATGAAGTGGTCAAAGCTACTGTTCTTCGTGCCTATGAGCTTGTGCCTGAGGCATACCGACAGAGATTTAGGTCTCATAAGAAGTCTTCTAGTAAGACTTATGTGGAATTTGCTAGAGGCAAGGGAAATATGTTTGATAAATGGCATGCTGCTAGCAGGGTAACTGATTTCAACTCTCTCAAGTTAATCTTGTTGGAAGAGTTTAAAAATTGCTTACCCAAATGCATTGTAGTTTACCTAAACGAACAGAAAGTATCCTCCCTGTCAGAAGCGTCTGTGTTGGCAGACGAGTTTGGGTTGACGCACAAGAGTGTGTTTTCGGCTCATACTGAGAGTAGAGCCACTGAGTTGCCTACTATTAGCCCTAGTCGGCCAGCAGTATATCAAGCACGCCAGAAAAATAAGAGTCTCTGTTTCTATTGTCATAAGGTGGGACATATGATTAATGATTGCTTCCTGCTTAAATGCAAACAAGGGATGCCTATTCGTGCCAAGCCGCCAACAGGTGTTGATCTAATTCGTACTGTTGTGAGGTCTGAAACGAAACAGGTGCCTCAGGGTAACTGCGGTTTGAAAGTCCCAGTCCCCGATCGCAGTTATAAACCGTTCATTTGAGGGGTTTGTGTCCCTAGAGAATGACGAAGCGTCTCAGCGTCCGGTTAAAATCCTTAGAGATACTGGAGCGGCACAGTCGTTTATATTGTCTGATGTGTTTCCTTTATCCGACTATACATACTGTGGTTCCAGTGTGTTAGTTCAGGGTATTGCAATGGGTTTTATCCCAGTGCTATTGCACTTTGTGAAAGCACACTGAGTTAATCAGTGGGATATTCAGAGTGGGGGGTACTTCCTGTGTTGCCAGTAAAAGGTGTGACCTTTATAATGGGTAACGATATTGCCGGAGGAAAGGTACTACCCGTATTGGAAGTATTGGATAAAAGTGACCACTCTCTCTCCAAAGAGCTGGCTCAGTTATCCACATGTGTTCTCCGCTTGTGCAGTCACTCGTGCTCGGTCACGACAAGAGGGTGACGTGATAGATTTGTCAAACACTGTTCTGTTCAAAGAGGATGATCAAGAGGATAGGTTGTGTGCTACCTCTGGGAAGCTGATCACCTCTGACAAACAGCCCAGAGAAGAATGGAAGTATGTTGAACTTATTGCTGATGCAATGCAGTTACCAGTCACTTGTGAGCAGCTGATTGCTAACCAAAAGGTTGACAACAAGCTTATTAAATGTTCTTCTGGTGTTGTCTCATTGGAAGATGTAAAGAAGAAGAATGTGGCTTACTTCATTGATGATAATCTCCTCATGCGTAAATGGACATCCCATGTTGACGTGGGTGGAGATTGGAATGCTGTTTACCAAATAGTGATTCCTACAGCCTTTCGACAAAATGTGTTATCCCTTGCTCATGATCACCAGTGGTCTGGTCATTTAGGAATCACCAAGACTTATGATCGGATCCTTCAACATTTATTTTGGCCAGGTTTAAAACAAGATGTGGCTCAGTTCTGTCGGACATGCCACACATGTCAGATAAATCTTGTTATGGCAAGGAATCCCCTAAAGGGAACACCCCCTCCCATTCAGCTGAAAAGGTGGCGCGGGAAATTCAAAAATATTCTTCAGAAATATTTAACTTTCACACATTAACAAGTCCAATACAGCAAATGAAAGATAAACATCTTGTTAATCTACCCATCATGTCCGATTTTTAAAATGTTTTACAGCGAAAACACAACATATATTTATGTTAGACCACCACCAAATCCCCCAAAAACACAGCCATTTTTCCCAGCCAAAGATAGTCACAAAAGCAGAATTAGAGATAAAATGAATCACTAACCTTTGATAATCTTCATCAGATGACACTCATATGACATTATGTTGCACAATACATTTATGTTTTGTTCGATAATATGCATATTTATATCCACAAATCTCGGTTTACATTGACGCCATGTTCAGAAAAGCCTCCAAAATACCGGAGTAATTACAGAGAGCTGTTTTTAACATCTAGCTTCAATAAAGTTCCAACCGGAGTATTCCTTTGTGTCTTAATGAGCAATGGAACGCAAGTGGAAACCATGAGGAATGCGCGTGATCAGAAAATGGCTGACTGCCAGTCACCTGATAGATTCTGCTCTCATTCAGTCCCGCAGCACAGTAGAAGTCTCATTCAAATTTCTATAGATGCTTGACATCTAATGGAATCCCTAGGAAGTGCAACATCATTAATATCTCAAGGGGATTTCATTGGGAACTGTGGTGAATACATACCAAGCTCAGATTTCTCACTTCCTGTTTTGATTTCTCCTCAGGATTTTGCCTGACATATGGGTTCTGTTATACTCACAGACATCATTCAAACAGTTTTATAAACTTTTGAGTGTTTTCTATCCAATACTAATAATAATATGCTTATATTAGCAACTGAGACTGAGGAGCAAGCCGTTTACTTTGGGCAACTTATTCATCCAAGCTACTCAATACTGCCCCCCAGCCATAAGAAGTTAAAAAACAAGTTTTTGTCTCAAGAGGTGTGTACAGGAGATGAGAATGTGTTGGACTACGTTAGTCGCTTTCGTGAACGCCTACACCAAGCCTGTGCTCTCACAAAGGAAGCTCTGTCTTCCTCACAGAGGTGTATGAAAAGACACTATAATAAAGACGCTGTTTCTCGTCCACTACAGCCAGGTGACCAAGTACTGGTGTTATTGTCTGTTCCAGGATCTTCACTGTCAGCTCGTTTCTCTGGTACTTATTTAATTGAAAATGTCAGGCAAACTATGCAACTATTGAACAAGAAGCTCTTGCTTTGTTGTTAGCTCTGCAAGACTTTGAAGTATATATTGGTTCCAGTGCCCTACCAGTGATCGCATATACTGATCATAACCCCTTAGTGTTTCTCCACCGGATGTACAACCAGAACCAGCGCCTTATGCGTGGGCACTTATTGTACAAAATTATAATTTGGAGATCCGCCACAAAAAGGGTTCTGAGAATGTATTAGCAGATGCTTTGTCTCGTGTGTGTGAAAATAATGATTTTTGTATGTTATAGAATTGGTCTTTTACCAAATAGGGCTATCTTCTGTATACCACCCCTACCTTGTCACAACACAACTGATTGGCTCAAACGCATTAAGAAGGAAAGAAATTCCACAAATTGTAACGGTTGTTGGAATGAGTGGAAGACCAAGTTTCAGAGTGGTACGTGTTCATCTTTATTATTGGAACTGAACACTGATTAACCAAAATAACAAAGAGAATGAACAAAAACCAAAACAGTTCTGTCTGGTGCAGAAAGACACAAAACAGAAAACAACTACCCACAAAACCATGTGGGAAAAGCTACCTAAGTATGGCTTTCAATCAGAGACAACGATAGACAGCTGCCTCTGATTGAGAACCACACCCGGGCAAACAACAAATAAATACAAAACATAGAAAATGAACATAGAATGCCCACCCTAGTCACACTCTGGCCTAACCAAAATAGAGAATCTCTGTGGCCAGGGCGTGACACAAATGAACTTTTAACAAGTCATACCGGTTAATTGAAATGCATTCCAGGTGACTACCTCATAAAGCTGGCTGAGAGAATGCCAAGAGTGTGCAAAGCTGTCATCAAAGGCAAAGGGTGGATACTTTGAAGAATCTGAAATATAAAATATATTTTGATTTGTTTAACACTTTTTTTGGTTACTACATGATTCCATATGTGTTATTTAATAGTTTTGATGTCTTCACTATTATTCTACAATGTTGAATAAAGGAAAAACCCTTGAATGAGTAGGTGTGTCCAAACGTTTTACTGGTAGTGCGTGTGTAGTATTAGTTATACAATTTTGATATTGATAACTGCACTGTTGGGTAGAGCACGCAAGTTATGCATTTCACTGTACCTTTGCATGTGATGAACTTGAACACAAAAGGAAGATAAGGTAGTTGATACTCCATATCTACAAAAAAATTATCAAAAACCTGCTCTTTTCAACTTTCAGGAGGTGGTGCAGGCAGTGCACTCGACTCAGGGATTCAACCATCTCATGAGTGGTTCCAATGTGTTTACTATTGCCTGTCTACAACTGGTTTGTATCAGCTTACTTAACAGTATATTTTACTTCAGGACATTTGGAGAAATAACCAAATAAACCTTTCAAGACAGGAATGTTCCCTGGAGCTGCCAGGTTCAAAGCAAAGCTAGGTCCTTGTTGTCCCCTGGGTTGCCCGGGGTAGGTGCCTGCTGCCTGCCTTTCCGCCTGTGTTTGGAGTGAAGCACATTTTACCAAAGTTCCTCTGGTCACAGAGGCATTGGGTGAGATGGGGGCACAGGAAGAACATTTAGGATGTGAAGAGGGTAAGAAAAGAGGAGTGGAGATGGAGGGGGGGGGGAGAGCAGCCGACAGCTGCCCCAGCTTTGACACTTTGCCCAGAAGAGCACACTGAGAATTCAAACAACATCGTCTCTCAGATGTTCCACTTCCTCTTGTAAAGCGCAAGAATTCTTTCATGTTACAAGTGCTTTTGTTTTATGGCCACGGCCCCGGCAAGTGGCTCCCTCCTTCGCCTGGTGCAAAGCCCAGTCGCTCGCAAATTTCTCCACCCGGCCACCTTACTCAGGGGTGGAGTGTGTGTGTGAGTGTGTGTGTGTGTGTGTGTGTGTGTGTGTGTGTGTGTGTGTGTGTGTGTGTGTGTGTGTGTGTGTGTGTGTGTGTGTGTGTGTGTGTGTGTGTGTGTGTGTGTGTGTGTGTGTGTGTGCTGGTGGTTTGGACGAGGGTGGATGCGGGGAGGGTACATCCCTTTCTACTAGCCACTCCATCCATCATGTTGTCCCAGCTGCACCAAGGACCACAGTGCGGTGCATCCCTTTTGAAAAGTCAACATGATAAGAATTCCTTGGTATAAGTGGCAGGGCCCACGCTTTTGTGGCATCTGGACTGCTTCTTCATAAAGGCCTATGGTATGGTCCGTTGACTGTCTGGGAGACTGACTGTCTGTGGTTGACTGTCTGCTGAAAACGAACTCCGAGGTTGACTCACATTTCAAACACAACACTTCCTGTGTCATCATGACAATGATAGGGTGTTCTTGCACCCAGACTGTGATGTCACATTGACGCATAACGTTAAAGGAAGCATCACACTCAGCTCTGGTTTACACACACACACACACACACTGTAAGGTCTGGACTCCCCAACCATCTAATTAAGACTGTTTACATGCGTCACCATGACGACAGCAAGCGGACCACGGAGGCCGGAGTTGATAACAGCCGCTACACTAACTTCATAGTGACTTGAACTAAAATAATGTTTATTTCTTACTATATAATATTTGATTTGTATAGCATGTTTGCTAAGAAATCTGCCCAACAGAAACTAGACCAGAAAATAAGGCACAGTATGCGCTCCCTGAATAACAAGCCAAGAATGAAACGGAAGTCACATACTTATTTTTCTAAATGTAAGTCTGATATGATCATACTCTTATGCATGATGGATGGAGGATATGATCATATCACACAGCCATGAAGAAAAAATATATGTGGCTTCAGTTTCTTTTTTATTTTGGGCTATATTCAATCCATAGCCCTGAAGATCCATGCTACAAATGTTAAAGTAATTTCAGAAAGAGCAGACATGTGCAGTGTTTACTGTCTCAGCGAGCACAAAAATATTGCCCGGTTCTTCAGTGCTACGGATTTAAATCTCATTATTTTAAAGTAGGAAGAGGATGTTCAATCCAAATTGTGAAGGCACTACACAGACACACTTTCTAAGATCAATGCTCCTCCACTGTTGGGATTTCCTAAACCCTGGACCCGTCCTTGTTTTTGCATTTCCTTCCAATTGAATTCATCATGTGTTCCACAGACAGACAACGTAGGCCAGACACCTGCCATATGGCCTTTCTATCTAGAGAAAGAGAGAGAGAGAGAGCGAGAGAGAGCACAAAGCTGTCATCAAGGCAAAGGGTGGCTACTTTGAAGAATCTCAAATATAAAATATATTTTGATTTGTTTAACACTTTTTTTTGGTTACTACATGATTCCATATGTGTTATTTAATAGTTTGGATGTCTTCACTATTATTCTAAAATGTAGAAAAATGTTTTAAAAAACTGTAATGAGTAGGTGTGTCCAAACGTTTGACTGGTATACATGCCTGCTTTTGTTTTCTGGTCCAAGTGGATAGAATCAATGGTCTGTAGAAGAAGAAGTGTTCTGACTTGGTGTGCGTCCATGTTGAGAGAAATGGTTGTGTCAGAGGCACACATGGTACAGCGAGAAACAGTAGAAAGGAACAACACCCACATGAACAAATACTGTAGTATATGGTATAAATACTATAATATAGTATTGTAGTGTTTTTGCAGACTGAAGTGAATACTTTATTTTCTGAAGTATACTGTAGTATTTTCAGTTAACTATAGTATAAATACTGTAGTAAAATAACTGTAGTGTATACTATTGTGATTAATGTAGTGTTTATGTAGACTAGTATTTACTGTAGTGTTTTTGTTTTATTATCTTTGACATAGAAATGGAGGCTTTCTCCTTGAGGAAACCTGGCAGAGATGAACTAAAATACAACATTTTCCATAACCAGTAGGTCGATAGATATGACTGGGTTCTGAATGGAGAGTTCAGAGCTTCTTCTCTTTTCTGTAACCATATGGAGCACAACATATGGCATACACTTGGTATGTAGGTTTCTCACTTATGGGTGGCACAAATTGGGATATGGGGAGGGGAATGGGCAGGGCTTATTCCTACAGTATACTACAAAATTCTATAGTAAGTACTACACATGATTGAGGGATTATACTGATTGTAGTATAGTATTCTACAGTATACTACAGTTTACTACAGAATTAAATACTAAGTACAGTAGTATTCTAAAGTAAACTGTCATATGTTTTATGTGGGCAGGTACATATACCGCTGGACTGGTGCCTCAAACCTCAGATGAATTGACTGAGAATATATCTCTCCTTTCCTCCTTTTCCATCTGCCTCTCCTTTTTTCTCTCTTTCCTCCTCTTGTTCTTTCTCCCTCATTCCCTGCCTCTCTCTCTCTCCCTCTCACTGTCCCAGTGCACCTGCACTCTGCAGAGGGAGATTTAGAAATGAAAGGCATTAAGGCATTAACCTAGACTTCCAGAGGCTGGAAGAGAAACGCCTCTGCACTAAGGAATGATTTTCCAACAAAATCATTTTTATTGGTGCTAAGGAGTATGGATGGTGTACATGCGTAGGTTTGTGTCCGAGTGTGTGTTCAAGTGTGTGTATAAGCACACATGCATGGTTCAGGAGTCTGTGTGTATGTGTGGGTTGGTTCTTCTATCCTTGTGGGGACCTAAAATCCCCAAATCTCCCCGCAAGGATAGTAGAACAAGAGAAATTCTCCCTTATGGGGACATTTCCCACATCCCCAATGAGGACTTTATACTTAGGGTTAGAATTAGGGTTTTGGTAACGGTAATGGGTTTAGGGTTAGGAGTTTGGGTTAGGGTTAGGATTAAGATTAGGGTTAGGGTTAAAATAGATTTTGAATGGAAATCAATTTTCGGTCCCCACAAGAATAGAAGAACATAACGTGTGTTGTGTGTCTGGTTTGTGAGTGTGTGCGTGTGTTTCCTATAAATTGGGTTAGGGGGTCCGTCCACTGCCAACTACCCAAACAAAATAAATCAAACCAGGTGTCTGATGTTACACTCTGCTTGAACATTCTCAACGAGCCCATTCCAGGTAATTCCTTTCCTTTTTTGCCCCTAATTCAGAAAACAGGGCACAGGATGAAATCAAGATTTCAAAGATAATCTTGGACATGGAAATAAAATGACCTGGTGCATCCTGTTATAGAGCAGGTATGAGGTTAATAGGATTACAAGACAATCAAATAAACTAACACTAGAAAGAACACACACACACACCTTCATATGCAGTATGTGGTTCACAATGGATGTCTGATAAGGTAGAACCGGGTGATAGGCTCGGTAATCTGTATCAACCAATCAGGAAGTACAGAGTAGCCAACCAGAGAAAGAGCTGGATGCAGTGATTGTCAGGTGAGTCTACTCTTCTCTGCATTAGATTAGGAGGAGAATGGGAGGAATGTGATGAGAGAGAGACAGAAGAAGAAAGAGTTGGAGGGAGAAACCAAAGAGCAAGTTTCCCTATCAATACACACATAAACACCCCTGCTTGAGTGCTATAATCACCCAAAAAACTAGAGACTCAGCATCCCTATCCTCATTCACACGTCCACTATGACTGCAAAAAACACACAAAGAAATTGACTGATTTCCCCTGAAAGTGTGCCCTGAGAGTGCAGCAGTGGAGGATTGTGGGTAATTGTTCTATTTGGGTTGAACACTGCACATGCTCAGTTTAAACCCTGATGTGGGCTTTGGCCTACTGGTGCAGGATAAGTGTACTTCTGTTTATGTCATCTGATATGTCTCACTCAGCTCTTCGTTCCTCATATCCACTCATCTTCTCTCCTGCTTTTCTATTCGGGAGATAGAAGGCCACAGAAGCAGAAGCAGACATGATATATGATGAATGTAGAATTTGTCTTCTCTCCTCATCCCTCTCTCTCTCCCTCTCTTTTTGGTCTCAAGTGAATCATGTATGTTTGATGAAACTCCGACAGAGCCAATATAAGCAGTGGTTTGACGAGAAACACCAAAAACTGTCAAACTGTTGAAGGCTGCAGTCCAAACGGCAGCTGTGTCAAACGTTTTAGCGCTCGGTTTCTCCCTCCCCTCCTCCCTCGTTCTTCCTCTCTTCTCTACTTTCTTGCCTTTCCCTCCCTCCCTCCCTGCCTTTCCTCTTGTTTCTGGGCTAGCAGAGGCTAACATTTCAACACTGCCTCTTGCCAGTCTCATGCAGGACACTCTCTTTCTCTCCTCCCTCTCCCTTCATCCCTCCCTCCTTCGTATTTGGGTTGAATTGATACCAGCCTGTGCTTGTAAGAGTTACAGTACCCTGACTGTAATGCACTCCAGACAGTCCTGACTTCCTAATGACTGGTTGTGCTCCGAGCCTTTCCGGGCACGGCTGTGGCCTCCAGCCACCCCACACACACACACACACACACACACACACACACACACACACACACACACACACACACACACACACACACACACACACACACACACACACACACACACACACACACACACACACACACACACACACACACACACACACACACGACCAGTCATCCACTTTTCTCTTCTCCAGCCGTGTTCCCCTCTCTCTATCTTCCTCTATTTGTCATCATTCTATCTTCCTCTGTAAACACTTGGTTATAAAGGCTGTCTTCTTCCCCTCCCCTTTCCAACATGCCCTGTCTTTCTCTATCTTCCCACCACTAAAACCCTGACAGCGAACTGGTAAGAGAGTTGGCTTGTACGGTTCGTCAAAAAAGAGCAACATGGCCTCCTGGGTGGGGCAGTGGTTAAGGGTGCTGCACTGCAGCACCAGCTGTGCTGTCAGAGACTCTGGGTTTGCACCCAGGCTCTGTCGTAACCGGCTGCGACCGGGAGGTCCGTGGGGCGATGCACAATTGGCCTAGCGTCATCCGGGTTAGGGAGGGCTTGGCCGGTAGGGATGTCCTTGTCTCATCGTGCACCAGTGACTCCTGTGGTGGGCTGGAGGACGCATGACTTTCAACCTTCGTCTCTCCCGAGCCCGTACGGGAGTTGTAGCGATGAGACAAGATAGTAGCTACTAAAACAATTGGATACCATGAAATTGGGGAGAAAAGTGGTCATATTCAACAAAAATTTAAAATAAATTGTAATTGTTTTTTTTTTAAAGAGCAACATGAGAGAACTGCTCCCAGGTGCACGCATCCTTACCACTGGACAAATGAATGACAGTAGGTGACACGCCCTCAGTGTATCCAGTGGAAGGCTCCAATCCGTTGGGATTGCCAGTCTGGTCTTCATTAAGTAGCTATTCTTTTCATTTCCCTCCTAATGTTGTTAAGGCACATTAGAACAAAACAAAAGACAAAAGAGGCCCTCTATCCTCAAAGTGATAGACCTCCCCAGCCTTATGCCTAAACTTTACCCAACTCACAGGCATAGTGCCTGTAATCCTGCGTACCGAGGCAGTGCCAGTAGCACGTAAAAAAGGTCACAACCTCACACCTGGATCGTACCCATCCCCCAAATCCTGAGGGCAACACCTCAGCAGGTCTCTTCCGTTACTACGGTAACGGCCTTGTTTGTTTGGTCTGGCTCTCAATTTTTTGTAATTTGTTTTATTACAAGATGGAATGGTTTAATTGAAAGTTTGTGTTGCTGTTTTTTCCACTCTTCAACTTTTTGCTGGCCCCAGAGGAAGTATTCACTCACAGGAAAAACAACCATCACAAAGTGAGTAACACAGAGAAGAATGCAACGATACTGACACAACCTCCCCAACTCTTACACTTATCACTAATGATTCCATTAGTGAGGGATACAGAATAGAGATCGAAATCTCGAATGTGCTTGATACCAGTTAGACGGGCACTTTTCACTTCCACTGGGATACTTTTCACTTTCACTGGGATGTTGGCTGAGTTGGCTGGACATGGCTAACTACTAGTAAAATTTAAAGCTGAACATACTCATCTATACATGAATCCAGATCATGAGAACTGGACAACAACCATATGAATTATAACAGAACTGCCATGCAATATTTCATATTAATTCCATAGTCATTCCCGTTTTTGATTTGTCTTCACTGTGTGGACATGTTTACCTCACAGGGAGGGGTAATAGTATTTATACATGACTAGCATTCACTAACATAGCCAGGGTGTACCCCAAGCTTCAATGCTGGCCCATATGTTCATGATCTCACCCTAATGTTCATGGCTGAATGTATACAGTTGTGTATGTCCATGCCAAAAGCAACAAGCAGCCTCTTGACAAAACCTTGCAATGGAGGGAGTGTCAACGTTTGTTCAAGCTTAGGAGTAATCTGGGGAAAAGTGCAGGTTTATTTTCACTATGCTAGTCGTACATGTACAAATACACACATTGATACTCTGGTGGATGAAACAATGTCTCTCCACAATTTGAAAATCCAGGGTTTATAAATGTCATAATCAGAAAGGAGATGGTAATAGTCAGCATAACAGCCATTAGGTTTTATGTGGTGTTGACGGATCAGTTTTTGTGGCAACTTTTTTTTCTGAGGCTAATGTTGTTATTCTTTTTCCACCCCTCCAGCCTTCACCCTTCAAACTCCATCTCCAGGTGGCAAGGCCCTTGCGTTGCATCACTCCCTGCGAAACGAACAATGTTGATTTTGGCAAAGTTCAAACCTCTTACTCTGAGTCAGGTCTCCTATCTTTGTCAAGCTATTCAAGCAGTTGCTGGGTGGTCTGACCACAGAGAAATATGTTATTGTTTACATTTTACACATTGTGGGTGCTTACTTTTGTACTATTTTGCGAGTGCATTCATAAACATATGTGAATTGGAAATATGTTTTTTGCATATCTCAAATCCCCCTGAGACCCTCAGAGTGGGGTCACGGCCAGGATCAGCCATTATTAACGCCGACCCTGGAGCAATTGGGACTAAGTGCCTTGTTCAAGGGCACATAGACAGATCTTTCACCTTGTCAGCTCAGCGATTTGGACCAGCAACATTTTGGTTACTGGCTCAACGCTCTAACCGCTAGGTTACCTGCCACCTCACCAGCAGTTGCAAACCGTCCCTGTGTGTGCACCTTCAGAGGGGTGGAAACAACCGGATGCATCCGGTTTTCAGGGGAAATGGAAAGAGAGCCTGTGACACAACACTCCAGTTTAACTCCTCCTCTACACATACTGGATTGGTTGAACAGTGCAGAAGAGAACCTCCTCCTCCTTTGTTTTTTCTCATCATGACCAGAAAGAAAGAAACACCGCTCAGGCTTTTCTTTTACGCCTGCTATGTTAGCTTACTGTGTGTATGACGTGTGTGTGTGTGTGTGTGTGTGTGTGTGTGTGTGTGTGTGTGTGTGGCCAGACACATACAGTGTCATGTTGTATCCCACCAGCAGAGGGGGCACATAATGTACCCCTGCTAGCTTTGGCTTTACATTTAATGTTGTGACCATCACGAGTCAACATGAGAACAATTGTCCCTGATACATCTTATGTATCTTTTACAGTGTATTCGGAAAGTATTAAGACCCCTTGACGTTTTCCACATTTTGTTATATTACAGCCTTATTCTAAAATGTATTAAATACATTTTTTCCTCAGCAATCACCACATAATACCCCATAATGACAAAACGAAAACACTTTTTTGTCAATTTTAGCATTTATTTTTTTACAGAAATACCTTATTTACATAAGTATTCAGACCCTTTGCTATGAGACTCGAAATTGAGCTCAGGTGCATCCTGTTTCCGTTGATCATCCTTGAGATGTTTCTACAACTTGATTGGAGTCCACCTGTGGTAAATTCAATTGATTGGATATGATTTGGAATGCCCCATACCTGTCTATATAAGGTACCTCAGTTGACAGTGCATATAAGAGCAAAAAACGAGCCAAGAGGTTGAAGGAATTGTCCGTAGAGCTCCGAGACTTGTTACATAATCTCTTATTCTTATCTGCATTTTTTTTAAACTGCACTGTTGGTTAGGGGCTCGTAAGTAAGCATTTCACTGTAAGGTGAAATGTATTCGGCGCATGTGACTAATCAAATTTGATTTGATTTTAGACGGGATTGTGTTGAGGCACAGATCTGGGGAAGTGTACCAAAACTTGTCTGCATCATTTTTTATTTTATTTTATTTCTTTTTTATTTCACCTTTATTTAACCAGGTAGGCAAGTTGAGAACAAGTTCTCATTTACAATTGCGACCTGGCCAAATCATTGAAGGTCCCCAAGAACACAGTGGCCTCCATCATTCTTAAATTAAAGAAGTTTGGAACCACCAAGACTCTTCCTAGAGCTAGCCACCCGGCCAAACTGAGCAATCGGGGGAGAAGGGCATTGGTCAGGGAGGTGATCAAAAACCTGATGGTCACTCTGACAGAGCTCAAGACTTCCTCTGTTGAGATGGGAGAACCTTCCAGAAGGACAACCATCTCTGCAGCACTCCACCAATCAGGCCTTTACAGTAGAGTTGCCAGACGGAAGCCTCTCCTCAGTAAAAAGACACATGACAGCAAGATTCTCTCGTCTGATGAAACCAAGATTGAATTCTTTGGCCTGACTGACAAGCGTCACGTCTGGAGGAAACCTGGCACCATCCCTACGGTGAAGCATGGGGGTGGCAGCATCATGCTGTGGTGATGTTTTTCAGCACAGAGAGAACCACATACAGAAACTTCCCCCATGGAAAGCAGCAGCACATTTTTTATGATCCTGAAGCAGCCATACTCCAGTCGCTCAGAATGAAACCCAAAAGGCCTGGCTGGGTTCCCTCACTCATGCTCTCTCTTTACCCCTCCTTCTACTCCTTCCTCTCTCCACCTCTGTTCTCTCCCTTGTCCATTGCCATTTCTATACTGTCCCTTGTCCCTTCTCCACTCCATGTTGTTCACTCATCCTTTTCCATTCTACCTATTCCTTTCTTTCACTCCCTTCTTTCTTCCATATTGTGCAACTGCAGAACTGCACACTCTGACCTCTCTCTACACTCACCTCTTTAGTACCCTCCCATCTTCAGTCCAGCTGCATTTAAAAAACCAGGCCAGAGCCTGGATCCAAAAGCTTCCTAGGAATTTTTTTGTTCTCTTATTGTGTATTTTTAATCCATTTTCCTCTCTCTGTGTAGAATTCATATTTGGCTGGTTCTGACACCACAACAACTATCTGTTTGTGGCCGATAGAGATGGGAAATGAGGCAAACCCACCATCATCTGAGTTCAACCCTACGGGCTGGTTGTTCATTTTAAACACACACACACACTTTAAAAACCACCCTGGAAACACTGCAACATCCTCTATAACACACCAGCCCTCTTCAAATAGTGTCCTCCACTGGTGCATCTTGATAACTCCTGCAGCTCTCGTTTAGTTCGGTCTAGAGAAGAGCCAGACCCCCCCCGCACACACACACCCCCAGCGTCCCTAACCGTGTCTGACACATCAAAGGCCTTGGTCCGTGGAGGGAAGCAAGGGAGGGTCTGGGGAATCATGGGAGACAAAGGAAGCGATTAAGAGATAAAGATCAGTCTGAGATATGACATTTCATCCCAGGCAGATCCGGTGGACACACTCCATTCAGGGAAGAATACGGCAGCGAAAGGGAGGGAGGGAGGAAGGTGGGGAGGTGCCAGTCTCTCCCTCCCTCTCCCCCCTCTAGCTACCCCTCTATGTAAGTCTGCAAACATGGGAAAGGGACGACTGCACTCCGACAAAATTGTTTCCATTAACCTCATGTCCCCCCCTCAACTTCCAACTGCCCCACTTTTAATAAAGCAAGGTGAGACAACTTCAAAAGAGTGCACAGCCCAAAAACGACCTTTGGGCACAGCCCAAAAACGATTTGCCTGACATATGCTGTGCCCCTCCATGATTACACCCCAAAAACTACAAGTATGGCTGATTTCATCCATTACAAGAGTTTATTTTCTCTACTGATCCAAATAATTTGAACGTTTCTCCTCGTATTCCCCCCCTTAAATAGTGTTTAGCAGCATAAAACAGGTGGAAGAAAAAACAGGCCTATTGTTAGCCTAATTGCCTCAAGGTCGCATTACAGCTCCGGTTTCACGTTGTTGCTTTCAAACTGTAGCCCACAAAAACCCCGGGCATAATCCAACTGCCTCTCTGAGGGCCCACACAAAGGCCCTACGTACCAACATAGAGGGAGTCTGTTATCAAATAAACACTCAGGTCCAACACAGGCAGGCCGCCCTCGGTCGAGTTGTATCTCAGAACCTAGCTCTGTTTCCCAATGTTTAGGCGATCTGAATGAGAAAAGTCTAGTAACCTAATTCACAAAGGGAAACTGCTCCGATGTAAACACTATTATGTCAGTGGATGAGGTTGCATGTCTGACTATGAACCTGACCTATGTCTGAAAAGTGGATTAGTCCATTGAAGTGGGTGGTGGCAGATGGGTTAGAGCCCTTCAGCTTTGAGAGTTGCTTTGTCTCTTTAAAGGAGTGTGTTTACAACAGACCAGTTTGCAACAGTTAGCTAGGGCGTTGGTGGACTCACTTTGCGCTGAGTGATACTTATAGTGCAACATAGCTTTTGGTAAACTTCCTGCCACAGGAATACTGAAGGAAGAGGGGTGGCAAAACCTGAGTCTACCACTTTCATTCATGATCACAGATTTTTAAGCAAGTTTATAGGTGAAAGCAATATTGTCATCTATCTGTTCATCTTTAGTTGAAGAAGTAAAGTAGGCTTAGACAGTTAAGGTAGAAACACACCTGTAGGTAGAGAGGAGATGGGAGCTGGGCCACTGCCTTAACTACTACATTTTTTCATTAGGCATATCTAATGAAAATGCATAGGGCTGGGGCCTAGCATAGGGACACCCTGCCCTGCCAAAAATTAGACTGCAGACTCACCCAACAAAAGAGTAATTCCGTCCACACAGCGACACCGGCACTTTCAATTTAAAAACCTGTCGGTTGTTTCTTCACCAAGTGGAAATTTCCACTAAAATCCCCCTCTCAGTGTGTATTAGTGAGAAGACTGTCGTTAAGACCTGGTGTGCTTTAATCACTGTATGTGTTTTTCCCCCGTGCTGTGCTTCGGAACAGTTGTTATGGTGAAGTATCTGATAGACAAGTGAAGAAAATAACAAAGAAAATGGGAATTGTATTTTTCTTTACGTTACAGTAACCATTGACACCAGAGTTGCCAGTGAAGGACTCAACTTTTTCCACTCCTCTGAGAGTGTGTGTGTTGCAGATGACCCTGAGGCCAGTTTATTCCCTTGATGACAGTTTCATACCCTCAGCGTACAAGGGCCTGTCCTGGTACCATGTGTCAGAGCAGAGGTGTTTGATAAGTGGAGATGAGTTACAGGCAGGGGTGAGGGGTAGTGTGTGACACAGATAACCCCTACAGATGGGCAATGGTCACGATCTAGTGTTTCAACCCCCTCAGCTCGGTGTGTGTGTGCGTGTTTTACCATTCCATGAGTGGGAGAGTGAAACGAGAGGCCCTGACCTCCAGCTGCACTGACATCAGCTCTCATCACTCCCCCACCCAATCCTCCCCCATCCAATCCTCCTCCACCCTCACCCAATCCTCCTGCACCCCCACCCAATCCTCCTGCACCCCCACCCAATCCCTGGTAGATGAGGGGTGGCGTGATGTAGGGCAAAGATGCACCATGGAACAGGCGACAGGGCGACGCCCTGTTCTAACAGGGGCTTTTAAGATCTCATTCTAGCGTAGGGACCCCTTTAATCTGAAATGACTGCTTTCAAACCAATCGAAGGACTTAAGTCCAGCGAGGCCATGTGCCCAATGGCTGCCATTGGAATCTGGTAATATTAAGGGGAGGGAGAAGAAGAGAGAAGGAAAGAAAGAGCGAGAGCTTTGTCCATAAGCTCTCTGTCCATAAGAACATTGGTGGGCCCTACATGTATTCTGTCCACAAACAAAAGGCTAGCCTTCCTTTATCAGCTGTGAAATGTAGTGTTTACTGCCTCAAAGCAATAGAAACTAAACAGAAAGCTGTAGCTATAGCCCAGGGTTCAGAATAGGAATGTCTGCCTTGGTGGTCTGCTGCCCTGATACATTTCAGTGATGATAATGTTTTTTTGTTAGGTCGTGTGTAGGGCCTTAAGAATACTACAACGTAATCCCATTAGCCTAGTAGCCTACCTGTTATAGCTATTTAAAAAGCGAGGCTACTGCAGAGGGCTTGTCAGCAATATAAACCGTGTCTTCTAGGAAAGCAAGACTGATAGGCCTATGTTTTGTCTAAATGTCTAACCTGGGGATCTCTGATTTATAGACAATTATCTCCATGAACTTCGAGGAAGAGATTGGAATGATAAGGATATGGAGCACCCAGTAAGGCCAAGCAAAGTGAGATCATCTTTCCATATTCTTGAAGGACAGTTTATCGTTGATAAACACTAAACTTTTACTGCAGAAGGTCCGAATTAAAAGCTTTTTGAAGAGGTCAACCAGGGAGTGTGTTGTCCCTTGTCAACAGACTCGGCGTGTAATGACTCACCTGCAATTTTGTGAGAATGGCCTCTTGCATCACATCAGAATGCATGACAAAGCACCCTGAAGGAATCTGTTCTCTAAAATAAATATTAATTTTGTAAATCCAGAAAAAGTCAAAAGTAATATATTGTCTGCATTAGAATGTATGCACAACCATTACAACTGATGAGTAATCTTAAAATAGTTTCTCAATATTCCATTTGAATAACCCCTCCCCTCCCCAGTTCAGACTTTGAAGATCCTATATTGGCCTTGAAGTTAATAGTAGGTTGTTGACTATTGGCTCATTACATAATACGTTGCTCTCCAGGCATTTTAATAAACATGCGTAGTCTTTGTGGAAGGTAGGCTATACACAATACAAATAGAAAGTCTTAAAATACCATGATTGTGTCATGAAAAGTTGAAAAGCTGAGCTCTGGTGTTTGGCTGTAAACCCAACACAGGAGGCTACTGAGGGGAGGAAGGTTCATAATAATGGCTGGAATGGAGCAAATGGAATGGCATCAAACCATGTTTGATATATTTGATACCATTCTACGGATTCCACTCCAGCCATTACCACGAGGCTGTCCTCCCCAATTAAGGTGACACCAACCTCCTATGAAACCCAATGTAAGCATTTTAATACACCGAATGTGTTTTAAAAGAGAAATTAAGTACTCTGAAACACCCAAAGTGGTTCTTCAACCTGAATATCTGTGTTTTTAAGAGTGTTGTGAAACCCCTTTTTGGAGATTCAGTGCATGTAAAAGGCAGCATCAAAACACAAAAACAGTGTTTCTCATACAATCAATGGTTTATAAATGCAAATGGTTTATAGCCTAAATATTGATTGATGATAAGGGACTATGGAGAATATTTTTTGTGGAATTCCACCTTCATTTTTTCAACGCTTTATTTAGACAGATTGGAAACAAGGGGGCAATAAGATGGTACATTTCGTTGGAATTTTACCCACTCAACCACACAGCCACACTGTAAGAAATTATTATGGGTTGAATTGAAAGTGACAAAACAACAACAACATATACTTAATCAAAATGAATGCAAGTAGTCCAGAGCCTGTGGTCTAGCGACAACTCACCTGGCTTAGTCCCCCCCTCTCCCCACTGAAGACTGGGTTTCAATTCCCCTCTCCAACTCTTCAATCTGTTTCTCCCACGTATCTGTATCCCCTCTGTCATTTCAGAACTGTCTCAATAAAGATTCAAAATATCTTTAAAATAAATGTATGTAAGTTGCTTAAACTATTTGTTAATTCAATTTGACCAAATTAATGTAAGAATAAATCCAACTGAATATGTTGCTCAAAATGTAAATATCTTTCATGAGGATAACCGAAGAGAGAAAATGTGGTGATTGGAAGTCTTTGGTTTTAATTACCTTGCATTTCCTATCTTTCCAAGTGACTCTGTTTTTAGAGGATTGTGGGTAATTCCCAAAAATTGGACTTTATGAATTTTTCACACAGTATATGAAGTTTGAAGATAGAAAAGTATATTTATATATTAGTATTAAGCTTGTTGTGCAATGACGTGTAATGGATCATAATGAATGAATATCAAAACCGTTAGACAAATTGACATTCAATGAGGACAGCAGAGAATTCCCACAGAATGTCATGGTTATTAAGAGAAGAGGTAAGGTAAGAATCTTACATTTTTACAGAACACCTGCCTGTTTGTGCTGGTGGTTTGAAAACTGTTTGACAATGCCTGACAAAATTATGTAAAATGTCCACTTATAAAATACATAAAACAATGGTATACATTATGACACTTAAGAAAAAGGGATCAAATTCTGCACTAGACAGAATTCAAAACATCATAATGGTGTTTCGAAGCTTTAGAGAGAAAAAAACAACACCAATAGAGAAGGTATCTAATTCTGCACTAAACAGGACTTGAATAACCAAAATAATGTTTTCAATAGTTTCTGTTAGTGCTCCCAGTCCCTAGCAAGGTGTTACACAACACTTGATGATTTTGTGGTGTTACAACACACCATGTAAGTTTCGAATCATCTCAGGATGATGTGTTTCAATACTCCAGCAGTTCAGGTTTCATCTCCTTCAAGTTGGTGGCAGCTCAGTTACCACAAGTTTTGGTGTTACAAAGCACTTCATTTTAACAGTGTAGGTGGGATAATGACCAGGCAGACAATTACCATAAATTGCTGATGTTATCTAAACTCAGGAGATCAGTTGAAATGTGTGTAACTGCGCTGTCAAGCTGCTAAAAAGAAGAACTCCCCTCTGCCTTCAGCCACTTCAAAATGAAATTATTTTCAGCCTCTCTTTTTGACGAGGCTACGCCTGATATGCGGGCATCAAAGGCAAGCCCAACAGCTGTCCGAGAGCCTGAGGTTGACTGTGGTAAACTTCTCTGAGGTGAGCAGAAATCATGGTCTCAGATGGAAAGACTAAATAACACCAACAAAACCATGCCACACACATTCCATTGGAATATAGACAAGTCTACCACATAATTCCACCCGTCAGTCAACCTGTGATCTAAAAAATATTGGCACATTAATTTGCATTACTTTAGCAATTGGGAGGTTAATTGAAAATCCTTAGATTTTTTTAGGTCAAACCCTTCAGAAACAACCAGCTGACCTCAACCATGGCAAAAAGGCTTGTTTGGGTTTGTGTGACTCCCGTGGTGATGCATTTGGTGCGGATTGGAGACATTGCTTTTTCTGAGTCTGTTGTGCATTGGGGGAAGAAAAGTATGCCTTCTACTCTTTCCAAGCACGCAGGCCTAAAACATTTCCAAGGGAAGATGAAAAATATAATTTCTCCAATAATGCCAAATGTATTTATCTTACGACATGTCCCCTAGCCTATACAAAGCTCGTGCAGGGACATGGGGGGAATGCTACATACAGTGGGATGTCCTGAAAAGTTCAAAGGACTCCCCGCTCCAAACCTTATCACATAATTTGGTGCAGTCATCCGATTGTAAATAAGTGATGTAGAAGTACATTGTCTAATGGGGCACAAGTTGGAGACGGGCGTCTTTATTCTGTCGGCATGAGCCGCCGAAGACAAAGGATGGAGACAGACGGTCTAACCTTTGATTCTCCCGAGAACGGGTATCACCATGTGTCAGTGTATGACCCATCGTCCACAGTCGTGCCCCGAACGCTAAACCGTCTGAAACATTTGGATCACTTTTCAACTGTCTCCAACAATCAATTTCAACTATCCGCCCAGATGGCAATTGGATTAGCGAGTGTCAAACCACCCCACAAACTAATTGACATAAAAGTGAAATTTGAGCATGGTGTAGCCTATCCCCAAGTATCCCATGCCTAGGTCTGTTTGGTCTCTAATGGTTACATTATTATTTATGCTTATAAATGTCAAAAGGTGATCTTCATCTTACAAAACAGCTATGTTGAGAAATTACTAAAGTCCTTTCCTCAAGTGTGAATCAATCAGAGTTGGATAATGCCAGACCGAACATTATTTTATTTGGGAGAGACTGAGCATCAGAAAGATTCCTCTGTTTTAATGAATTGCAACAATTACTTGAGTACATTTTCAAAAGTATCAGGCCCAAATGTGTTAAATACAAACTCAAAACAGTCATGGACCTTTGCTGTCAACTTTTCAATACCCATATTATCTGATAGATTTTTACAGTTATACATAAAAAATGTAATTCTTACTCAAGGGACTTATCTAATAAAATCATTAGTTTAAAGATCTATGTAAAGAGGTGAATTAAAATCAATGCACATTTCTGATTACTTCGATTGATTCATAACAAATCAGTGCTGTGATAATTTCACACAGTGCTCTATTTAAGTACACAATTTGAGCTTCTTGTGATCTGCTCAAATGTAATATTGGAAGGCAATTTGTTTGAATTTTTTATTTTAAATGTATATAATATAAACGCAATAAATATTACCAGTAAATAAACTTTTTTTAATTTTTGTAATTTTTTTTATACTATTTTCTCATTTTAAAAACCTTATACAATCTAATATACATTATGAAAAGTTGTACAGCTTTTTATTTATGTTTAAAATAAGGACTCACTTTTATATGTAGATATAAATATATATATATATTTTGTCAAAATATATGATCATATTGTCAAGGAAACCAAAAAATTAGACAAACATACATCGCAACATAAAAGTTATAAATAAAAGGTCCAAGTGAACATTTTTGGGAGTAAAGTGGGGTCTTTTCTTAGCGTCTGTGCTGCCTGCCTAAAGTTGCCCATAGTCAGTGTTAGCGGCAACCGCATCCTTCCACTACCATTTCCTGGTAGTTTTTTAGGACTACCTTGTCGTGTTCGTCCAGGTAGAGCATGGAGATGGCACTGAGCTCCGTGGGCACGCAGCAGGCCTTGGGAATGTTGGTGTTCACCGAGTTCACCAACGTCTGCACGATGGCATGGTTGGTAGAGTTCAGGTGGTCTGCCAGGGGGAAGGGACATTCCCCATGGCAGTAGTATGCCTGGTACCCTGGCGGCGCCACTATCCAGTCATTCCAGCCCACATCGCTGAAGTCCACGTACAGCGCGTGACGGCGGCAGTTGCGGTTGCGCTTACGCCCCCGCTGCTTTGGGCTGCGCTTGGCCCGGCGCGTCAACGGGTGGCCCTTGCCGTCGTGGCCGAAGGTGACCAACAGGGGGCGTAGCTGCTCCCAGTCCTCCCCGGGTTCCTGGTGCAGTGAGCGGCTGATGCGCACGTGGCGGCCCTGGTGGCGCGGTGTCTGGTTGAGGTGCTGGACCTCCACAGCCAGCCCGTGGTTGGGCAAGCGCTCCCGTGTCCAACGCAGCACGGCGGGGCTCACGTCGAAGCTCTCCCAGCGCGAGGCGTTATGGCGAACCAGCCGCGTGTCCAAGAGCCGCGTGATTAGCTGCCCGGCCCGCGGGGGCTTCAGAACCTCGTACACGTTTATCCGGTGGAGCCCCTCCTTGTCCCCCCCGCTCCCCGAAATGGCCTCGTCGATCTCCTGCCGGAACAGACGCAGCTCGGCCGACGAGAGCAGCTCGTCCTCTGGGATGCTGCTGAGATTGAAGAGGAAGCGCAGTGGGGCGACCTCGCCATTCTTCGTCTGAAGATCCTCCGGATGAACCCGCTCCATGTGCTCTGAGAAAGAAAACCGGACACAGTCAATGTCAGCACTTTTATCAAGGGAGTCTGTATGAGCTGCCATCTTGACTCTGATGAAAGCATCTACAGGTTTGATTTAAGAGATCATCCTTGAACTGAGTGAAGTTATTGCTTCAATTCAGAATCCAGTTCAATAGGAAAAAAACTGTTGACCTATGTGAGCTCTCAAAGGAAGGACCTTACATGAAAAATGGTAAAATATGAATATTGAATTTCCCTTCCCTTCTCTCTTGTTACTATTTACTTGTTTCCTCCAAAACGATTACAACGCCGGTTGTTTAAATCAGTTCCCTTTCTGTCAATTGTCAATCGTCAGTGTAACATGCTTTAACTATACTTCCTTATCTATCCATAAGGACCTTCCAGGACTTCCCACAATGCCTTTCTCTGAGCGCTTTGATGAAACATGCATTACTTAGAGGGTGGTGATTAACGTACAGGAGCTACAGTATAAACATAGTAGAGGGTAGCTATTCCATACAAAGTCTGCAGATTTCTGGCAAGATCACCATTGTTGGGAAAGGAATGTTGTGTCTACTATTTTTCTGCTCAATCTGGCCCTGTTATTTCACACCGAGGCCTTAATCTTACCCAGGTGGTTTGCATTATTAAAACCTGCTGTGTTTTTTGATTGGCTCTGCAGTTTGTTAACTGGGGACATTTATCATTTTCATCATGAATAATCATTACGGATTCCCACAGACAATCCTTTGGTGGTGGGGCAGCTAAGACTAAGTGGAGGCCTGAAAAACAGTTTTTTTTTACCATAGCTCAAATTCCTGCAGTATTCCATGGGTAATTTAATCTTTAACCTCAATAGGTGTCTTTGCCTTTTTCCCTGTACAGTTTCTCCCAACGTGAAACTAACATGTTAAGCTTTTCACGTAGTTTTCCTTCCATAGCTCTGTCATTGTAAACTTGAACTCGGTGCCTTGAATAAGTACAGTTGAAGTCGGAAGTTAACATACACTTAGGTTGGAGTCATTAAAACTTGTTTTCAACCACTTCACAAATGTCTTGTTAACAAACTATAGTTTTGGCAAGTCGGTTAGGACATCTACTTTGTGCATGACACAAGTCATTTTTCCAACAATTGTTTACAGACAGGTTATTTCACTTATAACTCACTGTATCACAATTCCAGTGGGTCAGAAGTTTACATACACAAAGTTGACTGTGCCTTTAAACAGCTTGGAAAATTCCAGAAAATTATGTCATGGCTTTAGAAGCTTCTGATAGGCTAATTGACATCATTTGAGTCAATTGGAGGTGCACCTGTTGATGCATTTCAATGCCTCTTTGCTTGACATCATGGGAAAAATCAAAAGAAATCAGCCAAGACCTCAGAAAATACATTGTAGACCTCCGCAAGTCTGGTTCATCCTTGGGAACAATTTCCAAACGCCCGAAGGTACCATGTTCATCTGTACAAACAATAGTACACAAGTATAAACACCATGGGACCACGCAGCCGTCATAGTGCTCAGGAAGGAGATGCGTTCTGTCTCCAAGAGATTAATGTACTTTGGTGCGAAATGTGCAAATCAATCCCAGAACAACAGCAAAGGACCTTGTGAAGATGCTGGAGGAAACAGTTACAAAAGTATCTATACCACAGTAAAACGAGTCCTATAATCGACATAACCTGAAAGGCCGCTCAGCAAGGAAGAAGCCACTGCTCCAAAACCTCCATAAAAAAGCCAGACTATGGTTTGCATCTGCACATGGGGACAAAGATCGTACATTTTGTAGAAATGCCCTCTGGTCTGATGAAACAAAAATAGAACTGTTTGGCCAGAATGACCATTGTTATGTTTGGAGGAAAAAGGGGGAGGCTTGCAAGTCAAAGAACACCATCCCAACTGTGAAGCACAGGGGTGGCAGCATCATGTTGTGGGGTGCTTTGCTGCAGGAAGGAATGGTGCACTTCACAAAATAGATGGCATCACGAGGCAGGGAAAGTATGTGGATATATTGAAGCAACATCTCAAGACATCAGTCAGGAAGTTAAAGCTTGGTCGCAAATGGGTCTTCCAAATGGACAATGACCCCAAGCATACTTCCAAAGTTGTGGCAAAATGGCTTAAGGACAACAAAGTCAAGGTATTAGAGTGGCCATCACAAAGCCCCGACCTCAGTCCCATAGAAAATGTGTGGGCAGAACTGGAAAAGCGTGCGCGAGCAAGGAGGCCTACAAACCTGACTCAGGTACACCAGCTCTGTCAGGAGGAATCGGCCAAAATTCACCCAACTTATTGTGGGAAGCTTGTGGAAGGCTACCTGAAATGTTTGACCCAAGTTAAACAATTTAAAGGCAATGCTCTCAAACACTAATTGAGTGCATGTAAACTTCTGACCCACTGGGAATGTGATGAAAGAAATAAAAGCTGAAATAAATCATTCTTTCTATTATTCTGACATTTCACATTCTTAAAATAAAGCAGTGATCCTAACTGATCTAAGACAGGGAATTTTTACGTGGATTAAATGTCAGGAATTGTGAAAAACTGAGTTGAAATGTATTTGGCTAAGGTGTATGCAAACTTCCGACTTCAGCTGTATCTTATTACTTTGTAGTGATCCTAAAAAATGGACTAAATTGAAGCGGTATATAATGGAATTTATATAATAAACAACTTAGTTTGATCTTATTTATCCAGCTCAAAAAAAAGTCTCCAAGCATGTTATTAGCATAGTTTGACAGCGGGAAACAAAACACCCAAAGAGAGCAGTAGAAACAGATCTTCAAGATAACACACACACACATTGCATCATAGACAGGCGGCTGAGCCTCCTGAGTGCCTGAGTGGCCTTGGTGCTGTGCTGTGCCGTGTTAGACAGTCTGTTAGACAGGCCCCATTAAGGCAGACTAATCCCTACTCCCCTGAGGGCAGACATGTTCTTCTTCAGCCCTTCAGCTCTGCCTGCTCGTCCATCCACTACACTAGACTACTGTCACACCGTGTTTGATCTCTGGATTACACAAGACAAATATCTGATTTAGAGCACATACTTTATCCACATATGTTATGGGAAGGTCCTTGTTGCACATAAATAGCCTACATGTTTACCTCTCTTTCCCTCAGTTTTACATAAAGCCTGTTTTAAAACTGTTTTTTCTGACTGGGCTATCCATATTACACTTACATCTTGTATAGCTGTCAGTATACACTTAGCATCCATGCTAACATATCTCTCTGACACTAACTGTGGATAACCAAGGAGCGTGAACGTTTCAATGTTTAAACATTTAAACAAAATTAGGATCTTTAACTTTAAGAACATTTCAATCACAGTGCAGCTGGCTCACCTGCACTTTCTCTTCGCTAATGATGCGAGAATGTGTTCAGTCTCTGGTCTGTTGTGTGTAGAGTATCCTAGCCTATTCATTGATGATAGGCCCTGCTTTACTAAAGTTGCAAGCCAAGAAATGTCAAAATATATCATTTCACTGCGAGATACACAGTTGAAGTGAGAAGTTTACATACACTTAGGTTTTCAACCACTCCACAAATGTCTTGTTAACAAACTATAGTTTTGGCAAGTCGGTTGGGACATCTACTTTGTGCATGACACAAGTAATTTTTCCAACAATTGTTTACAGACAGATTATTTCACTGTATCACAATTCCAGTGGGTCAGAAGTTTACATACACTAAGTTGACTGTGCCTTTAAACAGTTTGGAAAATTCCAGAAAATGATGTAATGGCTTTAGAAGCTTCTGATAGGCTAATTGACGTAATTTGAGTCAATTGGAGGTGTACCTGTGGATGTATTTCAAGGCCTATCTTCAAACTCAGTGCCCCTTTGCTTGACAAAAACTGAGTTTAAATGTATTTGGCTAAGGTGTATGCAAACTTCCGACTTCAACTGTAGCTTTTGATTGGTGATAGATCGGCCTAGTGCACGGTTCTGACTCCTTCTGCCTGGTGGCCGACCTGCCTATATATACACTGTGCCCCTCACCTCTTTCTCTGTCCCTTGCTAGCTAGCTAGCTAGCTATGAAAAATGTGTGTGTTTGTGTTCTTGGAAGTACGGAAACGAATCAGTCTCCCCCGTTCCAAAAATACAGGAGTCGATTACTAGCAGAAGATGTTTTTTATTTCTACTAAATGTCTTGGTAAGTCACGGTATTTAATCAACTTGAAAGTACGTTTTTTAGGAGAGAGTGGTCAGCGTGCAGGCAGCTCAAGATTATTTGATTGACCGTTCTGGTCGCCTAGTGAAGCGGCATTCCTTTACAGAGAAGTGGTGCTTCAAAACTATCTCCAGAGAGGATTTTGTCTGCATTTAAAAACAGTAGTGTACCTTTACAGAGAAACAAACATGCCGTAGTCGATGCGCTTTCAAGGGTATATAGTTGTGGTAGATATAACCATTATTCTGTGTTGTGAATTGACGTGGAAATGTCTGATTTTTTTCTCATGGTTTTAACGATAAGTTAGAGTTTGCACTCCAGCTCTCCAGAGTTCTCCAGTCTGTCTGCTCTGCTCCCAGTGCACACATTGTTGGCAGGAGGGACTTTATTTAGAAGACTACAGAGTAGCATTAAAGATAATTGCATGTGGAGGAAGGTCCCTCTTAAAGGGCCCTAGCTCCATCTAACTGGTGGAGACATGAGAGAGAGGCACACTATTGCTGGTCAAGGGCTTTTTTTAAGCCCTTGTGCTGGGTGGGGTGAGAAGTGTAACTCAATAATATGATGGTATGCTTTTCCTTGAGCTGCTAACCAAACACACGGCTGGCTTTGTCGGACCGCAGATTCTCTCAGGAGTAGGGGAACTTGTCTGGCTGAATTCTTGCCCCCTCTTTGGCCACCATTTTGTGACCACATCCTTAGATTTCATAGTTTATGTTAAAGGTGGGAGGGGATGTCTTACATTTATGTTTAAGTGGTGTAGGAAATGTCGGATTTTCCCATTATTTTTTTCGATGAGAGATGGGGATTCTTTGCTTACGGGTCCACACCCAGGCTAAAAAAAATAAGTTCTGGGAGATATGTGTTGCTGCCATCACTATTGGAATGTTATTGAATGGGGATGGATTGTTGATGTCCAGAAAATAAAAATGGTTCAAGATAATTTTTTAGAGAAGGCAGTGCTTCATTCCAAACCATTTGCTGTTTCAGGTGCTGGTTAGCCAATTACCTTGACTTACAGTAGATTTTCTATACCGAGCTCTGTACATGGATTCTATAAATGGGGCATACGTCATAGACATGCACTGTAACTGTACACTATGAAATATGCACCTTTCCCATACTTATCAGAGGAAAGGTTATATCACCTCTGGATATCCACATGTACTCAAAATCCATGCAGATCGCTCTTTCTGATCAATATATTGATTAGGTTTGGGGCATAGGCCTGGGCCCCTCTGTACAGACAGAAAGACAGACATTTACCCACTCACTCTCTCTTTACCTTCGTGGTGGAAGCCCCTCACGGTGTTGGCGCGGCTAGCCGACCTCTCGGGGTACTCAAAGGCGGCATCATGGGCACCGGCCTCCTCGGCCTCACCCGACTGCAGTCGGTAGAGGTCCAGTAGGTAGCGTGGCACGGTGGCCGAGCGGCTGGGCCGCGGTCGCCTCTGCAGCCCAAACATGTGCAGCAGCGTGGCCTCAAAGTCCCGCAGCAGTTCATGGCTCTGACCAGCAGTCCGGCTCTGCAGGCCCGGGGCTTTCTTCTTCCCTTCCTCAGGTATCAGACTAGCATGGTTGCTCTCTCCCAGCAGGACTTGGCATAATAAAATAACCATCAGCATTCGATTACCAGGAATCATGATGTCTCTGGGAAGGCAAAGACAGAGTAAAAATAAACAAGTGGTTGGTAGAGGGAGGGAGTTTAAAAGAGGACATGGAGTGTGTGAGAGAGAGAGGGAATAGAAAGAAAGAGACTGTTATGAAGTGACATTCAACATTTGTCTACCCTTCCTAAATCTCCTTTTTCTAACATAACCTCCACCCCGCAGGACCCTTGACTAATGTTCTCACTGTAAATGTCCTCTAATTGGTTATAATTGTCCTGTCTGGCTTGTTTACAGTAAAATGGCCTCCGATCAGATATCTTCCCTATGCAGTTTATCTCTGGCGACATCCTCCAAGAGTTAACAGCTGGTTAAAAACACCGCTTTTTGAATGGAATCTGGGGACCATTGTTACCCTCTCTCTCTCCCACTATGATTAGACACATAGGAGAAACAACCCTGGGGTCAAAGCAAAGTCTTAATTCGTTAAGTAGCAGAGTCCCTCATAAGTCTGACCCAACCAAGGAGTCAATCAAAGGACCATGTGCCGCACATTCCACCAACATTTTCTCTGTAAAAGTGAGATTAGATGCTTTTCCTTTTCACTAGTGCCATCTAGTTATTTAATATTTAAAAAATGACCAACCTCAAATCAATGTTCTGAGAAAAAGGGAGAAATGCAGAAAGCTGTGGCAATGGTGTCACATGGCATGAATTGAATAAGCGTGGTCCACTTACCGACAGAAAATAAAGCATGGGAAAACAGTCCATGTTTGTTGGGAGCCAGCAATGGACGCGTTCCTCAAGGAAATGTTACGTGGTGCTGGGGGGCTGCTTGAGAGCGTTGGAGTGACCCTGTTCCTGAAATTTGCAGAAGAGAAAAGGGACATTGTAGTCATTGTAGTCTAGCCAGCGTAGAGGAAAGTACTTCTGGCTTTGACTTAACATGTATGTATGTGTGTGTGTAACCCAGTCTCTCTTTAAGGATTTTCACACAGACACATGGGGTAAAAGGTTACGCTAATGTTCTCTTTTCTGTAACTGGCAAGTCAGAGCAGGGAAACCGACTAAGAGCAGTTCCCAGAAGTTTGATGCCTTTTCAGACACCACACATTAAATAGGACAGAAAATGAAACAGCAAAAACACATGTAACAATACAATTTTTTAAATGTTCTACTCCATAATCTTCAGACTTTAGCAGACATATTTTTAAAGAGATCAAGCCACAACACCCATCCACACTTCATAAGCAATTTGTCTGTCAATTGAAAAACAATATTGTCTTGCTGTTGAGGTAGTAGAACCAAGTCATTGTAGAGAGCATACATTTACATAAACACTGCCATGTCTATGCAGAACACACAGACAGGCAGACAGAGTAGATTGATCCTCTCTTGTCCTCCCTCCTCATTAAGGCCAGCTATCAGATGGTTCATGATAGCTCTGTATTGATTAGTAGTGAATTAATCTGCATCCCAATGGCCTCAAAACAAAGGAGGCCAAAAGCGCTTTTTCAAGAAACTTAAAGAGCACCCCCCCCTCCCCCAAACCTGTGTGAGCACCCATTAAAAAGAGACCCCCCTCGGTCCTCCCACCCTCCTTCCCTCAGTTGTCCTGAGATATGTGGAGCCGCTGATGACAGGCCTGCTGCTCTGCTCTTTGACCAGACCGGCATCAATAGGCCCAAGGCCAACCACTATGGACTCAGCCAAGTACTAATACTTTTCTATATGCTGTCCTCCTGTCCTGTCTGCAAAAATGTAAGTTAGACATACTATATGTACCTACACACTATCTTTAGTACATTGAAGAAGATCACTGCATTTTTATACTGTAGTCTCAAACCTGTGTGATAAGAGTCTGTTGCACCTGGCGGTTTGTTTTCCAACCTGATCAAAAGCATTATTTGCTGTGTGAATGTTTTTATGTACCGGTATGTACATGTATTTATACGCTGCACAAGAGTAGCCCTTCGGGGATGATAAAGATCTATTGAATTGAATAGAACCTTGTTTTTCCAGACCAGCCAGACTTCACACGAATTTGCCACTGCAGTATATTAACAACAAGAATCGTGTTATCCAACAATTCACTCCAGATTGTCACGGCGAGGCAGTTCTAGAACTGAGACAATTCTCTCCAATCTCTCTATACACAGTGTTCTGTCCAGTAGATGGTTTACGCCCATTCTGTGGATCTATTACATCACAACAAGAGGGACTTGGCCCTAATGAATCTCTTGCTTAAACACACATTACTGAATCACACTAATAAAATTAACGAGTGTTTGTAAAATAGGGCCTGGGCAAACAGTACCACAAAGCAGACACTTCGACTCAATGGGTGAGAGCGACTCTGTGAGCATTTCGTCATCAGTTTGGAGCCCATTCCACTGGAACTGGACCAAGTGCTACAACAGCAAAGATGCACATTAACATCATGTCCACACTCACTGTGTGTGTGTCTGGGTTCATATCTCAGTGTTTATCATTTTCCCTCCATGGCTCACTGTACATGTAATCAAGGAAATCTTTTCACTTTTTTTGTAACAAAATTAGACATTGACCTTTGTGCGACCTTGTGTTCTTGGTCGTGCCACAAGGTCCTGTGTTGTGTGAGTGCTGACTGGTGTGTGTGTGTGTGTCTGCCAACCCGTGAGAACCATGGCGAAGAGGCAGTAGGGTTCTGAAAATGATCAGCTCTATTACCCATGGGGTGGAGGGATAACGTGTGTGTGCATCTCTGACAACAAACGCTCATTGTGCCGAGAGGGCCTCTCCCATGATTACAGCGATTCAGACCGCTAACAACAAAACAGTGACTACAGAACTTCTTATAGAGCCACGTATTAAGTCGGTGTATTCCCCAAGTATGTTGACAACCTACGGCAGGTAGCCTAGCAGTTAAAGGCGTTGGACCAGTAACTGAAAGGTTGCTGGTTCCAATTCCTGAGCCGACTAAGTGAAACATCTGTTGATGTGCCCTTGAGCAAGACACAACCCTAATTGCTCCTGTAATTCGCTCTGGGTAAGAGCGCCTGCTAAATAAGTCAAATGTAAAATAAAATGACTGTGCCAGCTGATCTAAAGAGCATAATAGGGATGTAACCAACAATGATGCTCATCACATTTTTCCTCGTTCTGCTCTAATATTGTAATAACCACTGTATAAGAGGGTGTCTAAAAGGATAAATAACAATATGATTGAACCCTTTTATTGTGTTGGGTTATTCAGCTCATCAGCTGTGAGGCAGGCCTAAAGTAGCTGAGAGGGACAGGCCGGGAGAAAGCGCAAAATTCCAAGTCTGAGTTTTAAACCGAACAAGGGACAGCGCCATATTTTGCAATGAATGTATTGTTGCCCAGGGTGCAATTAAGCCTGGGCAGTTTGCTTCCTCTGGTCTGGCATAGTCCTCCTCCCTAGGCCTTTATTTGACTCCTCTCCACTCTCTTTTTCTCTCTCTCCCTCTAACCAGAGATAATGTGATCAGACTATGCACATGGCCCTTTAGATGTGTTTCCTGAGGAATTTGACAGGGGGGCATTAAGTTCACAGAAGCATTCATATCCCATGTTTCTTTTTTGTAGAGTGGATTTTTTTAAATTCATTTTAAAAACCATGGTACACTCAATGGGTAGGTATATACTTGGTTGAAAGTAAAGCCTGATAGCTCTACTCAATTCTGACAATAAGTTGTGTACAAGAACAGCAGCAACATGGTTTTGAAGACCGTTCTAAGACAACAAATTGATGTTTCCAGTTATGTCTCCAATCACAGTCAATAATTATCAGTTGATCTGTCAAATTAGTATTTTATATTTTAACATTCTTATCAGTTCATTAAACATTATTTAGTGTTTTTCCCCATTGAAGTTGTAATGAAAGTGAATGGCCATATCTTTAGGGCCAAGAAACAGTTTGATGTGACAGCAAAGTTATTGAAGCTTGTGCCAAGGCAGGTTCATAGTTCATCGTTGAATGATAAATCTATAACCGCTAATGATCACATTTTGTATTCATCCCTTTTTTCGTTTGTTATTCTTCTTTTTAAGCTATAGGCCTAAGCATCGGTCTGTTTGTACTTAGCAAAGAGGCCAACTTCTCAAAATTAAGAACAGATACGTTTACTCTTACTGTCAGCTCCATGCCCAAATCCTCTCAGAATTACTTGCTGTAAACTGTGGAATTCTGGTGGAGCCATTAGTCATCAAATCATTAATTCAAACAAACGAGTAATGTAATGATTGAAACATTTGGAATAGGCTAGTGTAAGTGGATGCAGATTGAGCAGTGCGAAGATAAGACTACATGCGTCGAAGAGGTCAACTTGAGTCTGTAGTCCTGTAAATATTTACGGTAAACCTGCTGTCCCTCATTGTATTAATGAGATTTTCTACAAAAACGTCTAAATTCGATAGGCTACATAGACTTTTATGAATTTGTGTGTGTAAGCCATGTGTTTGTAGTAGCGGTATAGATTTTTTTTAAATGGTCCTACATTGCTTCGTCCTACGTTTCCATTACGTTTTAAATCCAGGCATTTGTTCTTAAATAACCATTGGGTATCGAAATTATCCTAATATATGTTTTATTTTAAATAAGTTTTGCATTTGAGAAATTTAAAATAGCCTAATTGAACTGAGGAACGTAGCTAAATTTACGCATGGAAGACCAGTGTCTCTTTGTCCAGGGGTGTCTAATCAATAAAAGTAGGCTTCGACTTTAGGCCTACATATGGACTCAGTCCAAAAACGGACAAATCAGTAACAACCTAGAAATAAATGTTTTGATGAAAACATGCGGGTAGCCATTCCAAACGGTTACAAAATAGGAAATAGGCGCACAATACTGTTCGTGCAGGTGTCTAACCCAGAGCCAATTTGTCAACAACCACAACAAATATCATAATCTATTTATTCAAGTTACAACAGTTAAAAAGTCAAAAAGTAAGTATTCGTAACCTTCTTTAACAGAGAAGTACCTCATTAGTTGTTTCTGTTAAACACTTTCTGACACCATTGTCCTAGCGTGCGTCAGGGTATACCTTAATGTATTTCACTTCGGAGCAAATTATTTTCATGTAGTAGCTTCAGTAATCCGATTAAATGCAATGGGATACATTTAATGTTCAGTATCACGAACATGATACTTCGTTAATAGGCTAACATTCTCAATTCTGCTATTTCAATCATGTAAATGGTTTTACATTTGTTTTTAAATGTGGCCCGTCTGAGCCTTCTGCAATTTTGTAGCCTAATCCTGTACGGTACTTTGATAGATGTAATGTTCTAGGATATATTATGTTAATTTATCGAACATGCTACAGATATGAAGTTGAGCGGGGCTTACCATCAGTAGGGGTACAGGTAGTATCCTCGAGAAAAGTAAATACGACAAAAGAAAGTGTGAGCTCTCCACACGCAATGGAAGTCCAGGTGTAAAGCATGTACTGCAAACGCCGAATTAATTTATGGAGAGGTACGGTGGTGCTTTCGGATCATTAATTCCTTAACGACCACTCTAAAAAAAAAACAAGAGGCGAGACGATGGCCGGAGACCGAAGCGGTAGATGTATGAAGCAGCGTATGTTTGCAGCGGGGTTCCTATCTCCAGAAGTTCATGAGGGCGGAACACTGCGAGGACAGGCGTACTCTCCAACTGATCATGCATCTATTGCCCCTTGCCGTTTTTATGTGTCCGCCCTATTTAGCCTTCATGCCTCCTCCTACCCCCTCCACCCCCACCCCCATTCCGCCCCATTCCGCTGTTTCAAACACCTAAGATAAACCCCCTCCACTCTCTCGAAGAGAAACACATTATGCGCAATATGTTTCAGACTAATAATGAGTTGAAACTTTCTAATATTGTTTTTTAAATTGCATTTCGACCTCTAATTTGTCTGAAATATGTAACACAACATTGCTACCCTGCTAATTATTCAGATACATTTTTAATGCCAAACCTTTTAGTGCGTTCTGTTTTAAAAGCATGAGCGCGTTATTATGTTTTGACTGCATCTGGTCGACACACCACCCCACATAGCCTAAATTGTCCATTCAATATGTATTTTTTGACTGATGTCAAAAAAGCGGAGCTGCATGAATACACTTCAACTCCACATTAGACCCATCACATAGCTAATAACGGCACAAAGTCTTTCATTGCCAATGGATAAACTATCTGTTCCCTTTCCTCAGTTTATCTGTTTACTGTGTTCCTATGGAAACGATCATCTGGGGTTCAAGGAAGCTTTTTTCACAGGTCTTCTAAAATGGTTTTGAAATAGGCTACGTTATAGGACTACCATGTGGAGTGACAAAATGTGCGTGCCATGGACAGTGGGATAGGAAGTGTCTTGCTACATTTTCACCTGAATATTCACCTGAATACTCCTTTCAACTTCTTCTTCCAAATATTCCACATATTAAGAAACCCTCAGACTAAATGAATGAAAGCTTGTAAGATGGTGTGATAATAAAATAAAAAAATGATGTAGGCTACCTCACATTAAAAACTCCATGGTTGAAAAATCCTTGTTGACTGGGTAATTGTTAAACAAGCGTTGCTGCTACACCTTACCCCACAGCCCTTCAGTAACAGTTAAGTCTTTAAGACACATATTTTTAAGACTGCGGGGCAGAGAAATTGGCAATAATTAATCTTAAAGCCTTAAATCTGCTCTGGATCTCTCTGGTTCTCTGGCCGGGGTCACGTAAGCATCCTGAGAAATGTACTCCTAGTGAGGGGATTAGGCTGAGATTGAACAGTGGTCTAAACAGGATACGCTGGCGAGAGAACCTAATGCAAATGGCCGCCGTTGTTTCTCACGCTGTATTTACTTTAGTTTCCCCTGTAGTCATACATTAGTCGACCAAGTGGTTTCTGTTGGCGTGCCATTGACTTTTGCCCAGTTATTACATATTGCCTTGTATGCATCCAGTGTCTTGTGGCTTTGTATGTAAAGTTTATTGCACTGTTAGATAATGAATGTCTTGCCTCAGACATAAATCTCCATGCAAAGTGGTTATGCACATCTGCAGCTAATCGGTGCAGTAAGCTGTGTTTTTGGGACATACTCAGAGGGCTGTGGGATTCACTCAAGATACTCTTTGAAGAGGGAGGGTTTCAGACGTTTTCGGAAGATTGGTAGGGACTCTGCTGTCCTAGCTTCAGGGGGAAGCTGGTTCCAACATTGCCAGGACAGAGAAGAGCTTTGACTGGGCTGAATGGGTGCTGACCCCCGTAGAGGTGGGATGGCCAAGAGACCAGAGGTGGCAGAAGGAGTGCTCAGACCAGAGGTGGCAGAAGGAGTGCTCAGACCAGAGGTGGCAGAAGGAGTGCTCAGACCAGAGGTGGCAGAAGGAGTGCTCAGACCAGAGGTGGCAGAAGGAGTGCTCAGACCAGAGGTGGCAGAAGGAGTGCTCAGACCAGAGGTGGCAGAAGGAGTGCTCAGACCAGGGTTGGGGTGTAGGGTTTGAGCAGAGCCTGAAATTAGGGAGGGGCAAATCCCCTTGCTGCTCTGTAGGCAAGCACCATGGTCTTGTATTGGATGCGAGCTTCGACTGGAAGCCAGTGTAGTGTGCAGAGGAGTGGGGTGACATGGTAGAACTTGGGAAGGTTGAACACCAGGCGGGCTGCAGTGTTCTGGATAAGTTGCAGGTGTTCGATGGCACAAGCAGAGACCCTAGCCAACAGAGTGTTGCAGTAGTCCAGACAGGAGAGGAGAAGTGCCTGGATTAGGACCTGAGTGGCTTTCTGTGTGACGAAGGGTCGTAATTTACAGATGTTGTAGAGCAGTGGTCACCAACCTTTTCTGAGTAAAGATCACTTTCTGAGTCCAAATGAATGCTGAGATCTACTGCTCAGATGAAGAAAAAAAGATGACTTAAAAAACACTATGCAACATTAACCCATTAAAAATAGTTCTGTGGCAATGAGGTTTGTTCAGTAGGCTAGATGCCCAATACATTATCACTGCATATTGACTATGCTTGAATTGCCCTGCCAATGTTGTTCTTCTCAGACCATTTAGAAATCATGTCAGCCAATTCATGTTGAAATTATATTTCAAATTGTAGATATAGGATCGCAGTGGTAATATATCATTTGTTGTATTACTTGTGAGGCACAGTTTAACATAATGATTTGCTTTTGATTTCATTTTACTGGACTGATGGCCTGCATCTGATGGTCAGTCTGAGGGGAGGGAGGGAGGGAGGGAGCAGCAGTGAAGCTGCCTCTCACCCGACTCACTGACCTTCCACTCTCTCTCCCTCCACTGAGAAAAGAGGACACAGTCTTCCAGTTGATGGCGAAACTCAAGTCACACTGCATTATTTCTGCCACATGCGCCAATTCATGTTGTTACTCTTAAGACCAGAGAAAGGGAAATATTCCTTGCTGTTAAAAAAGACACAAGCTGCCAAAATTAACAACTATCTGATTGGCCAGAGGTAGGTCTATAGGTGCACTTGATTTGCTCTCTGGGCCTGCCGGGTATGCAAAGTTCTACCTTCAGGCACATGAAATGGTTCAAAATGGGAACACTGCCTTCCCGGCGCTAGGGCTGCTGAATCAAGTATACCTACCACCAACAGCTCCAAAAATAAAATAAAAAATAAAATAAAATAAAAAATAGGAACGCAAGACTTTATCGTTATTGTTTTTTACAGAAATGTTTGGTGATCGACTACAAATGCTTTGGAGATCGACCAGTCGATTGCAATCGACAGGATGGGGACCACTGTTGAAGAGCATGAACCTGCAGGAGCGAGTTACTGCTTTGATGTTTGAAGAGAATGACAGGGTGTTGTCCAGGGTCACGCCAAGGTTCTTTGAACTCTGGGAGGGGGACACTGTGGAGTTGTCATCCATGATGGAGAGGTCTTGGACTGGGCAGGCCTTCCCCAGCAGGAAGAGCAGCTCCGTGCATTATTTGTGAATGATTTCCTCCTTATGCACGGGCTCTTCCAGAACATTTGACCTGTTTGGGATCAATCCTATCTCCGAAACCTTTCAGCTTGATGAGTCAATCAAGTGTATCACACAATAACACAAACTGATGAAATGCAGACAAGCATGCTTGGAGAGAGGAAACAAAAGACAAAAAAATAACCCCATTCCTTCAGTTGGCAGGGAGAGTGGAGAGAAGTGGAGGGACTAGATGTTCTGGTTCCACAGGGGCCTTCAGATGACCATAGGGATCCTCGATCCTCCCACTCTGGAGGGATAAGAGCTTTGCTGGGGTGGGATTTCCCCACAGTACAGGCCTGATGGGGCTGAGGGCACCTGGCTGTGGGTCTTTAATGGAGGTCCACTCCCAGGCATTGACCGGGCTTAGCCCCACTGAGCCCCATTAGATCCCTCTGAGATTACCAACCCTAGGTGGTTCAGCCCTACAGGCACTGGCTGAACCATCACCCATTGCACAGTCAGGGAGGGGGCCGCAGTCAATTTACTCCCCCAAACTGATGTGGAAAATACCCCATTAGCCATACTTTGTACTTTCTGTTCTTTATAAAGATTGGTCATGCTTGTTTTTACTTTTCGCTTATTGCAGTAGCATTCCTCTTTTTATGTGAGCATGCTGAGCTGAGTCATCAGGTGGCATCTGCCATTGGGCAATTGAAAAGGTCAACAGTCCTGTGCCGGTGCTTTTGGTGAGAGAGTGGATGATTTCCCCTCCACGGCTATGAGTCTCTAAATCCCGCTTGGAGCCACTCACCTGTGAACGCCAGCCCATAATCAACAGGAGCTCAAAGGTAACCTGGGAGTGCAGACCCCTGGCCCCGTGTCATAACACACCTTAGTTTTCTCTTTCTTTTTTCAGATGTTTAGTGAAGTATTCACTAGTGCAGACACGTGCCACGGCAATTGATCAAACATAGCTTTCACTATAGGTCCCAGGCTTCTCGCTGGAACATTCTTCAACCAAGCCATCTCCTATTTCTGGGTAATGGTCTGTGCTACAGCGCGTTTGGCCAGTAATCCCTTAACTCAACCCATGGATCTGAAAGCCAGTAAGTGGCGGGAGGGGTTAAAGGGAGGGAAAGAGGGTGGTGGTGAGGAGTTGAGGAGGGATTGCACAAACTATTTTAATCCCTATAATGGAATTGGCATGTAAACTCATGAACGTAGAAGTAAACACAAAGAAAATGAAGAGGGATGGATGTTGGATTGGTTAGAACAAAGAGAGGTCACTGCCTCTTCCGGCCTGTCTACTTCAGCTGAAAAACACTGTTTAATAAACACCATCAGTTTGCTTTTACACGGAATGTTGAAGTTTTAAGTCACAGTTAAATGTTTTATCCACGTGAATGTAAATTTGAAGCTATAGTTTTAGCAAGAAAGCCTTATTTTGATAAACATCTTTCCATCGTCGAGCTAACGTGGAAAATGTTTTCCCCTTGCACTGAATAGAATATGGAATTTTGAAATCCTAAAGGTTTCGATGACATGCAAGTCAAAAAAAAGTACAATTAAATGTTTTGTCAGAAATCGAACAGATGCTTCAGCTTGTATTGTTAAAAAAAATAATTTTAAGTATTGTAAGTGTTTACCGAAATACCCCAAAATATCTTATAGCCCCTGTCACACCCTATGTTCAACAGTCAAACTCGGGTACCACAGGCTCCATTAGAGAAAGCATCAGTGACACTTCAGTCCTTTGTTTGTGACTGAACTTGGGTCAGTAGATGATTGGAATCGTTTGCCACTCTTTTGCCAAGTGAGTGACAGGTCTTTAATGTCCCTCCATCTCCTGTTGTCGCTGGTTCAAAGCTCCTCCATGCAGATGTTATCAAAGGCAACCGCTCAAGTGAGTGGCAGCCCTAGCCTTTTTTTAGGTCCGTCTCTCAGTGCAGAGGGATGAGACACTTTTGCCACAACACTGTCCAGACCCTGGCTGAGTGGGGCAACGCCTGATGCCAGAGCTCTAGTGAGCTTTGGAGACTTTCTCAATGGATTAAAAAGCTTTTTTTATCAGGGCCTTGGATTGGCGCTTAGAGATACCTCTTTAATCAGAGAGGGGAATTGAAATGGCCTAGACTTGGGGTCCTAAGAGCCAGAGCTAAGCCAGGAGGGAGTAGAACAAACAGCCCAGTGAGTCCTACTGTTCTGTAATAAAGAGCCATGGTGTTATTGTCCACTGTGGAGTAGAATAGACTGGGATAGAGGGGAGTAAAGTGGAATGGAGTAGCTAGCATAGCTTAGAACACAGATTGCCTTGTGACCACGGCCCTACACGGTGCAGGATCTCTGGAGTATCCTAGTCAGTCAACCAATCAACTTACTTAAAGGGTCTCATAGTCAACCAATCAGATTTCTTAAGAGAAGTAACTCAGCACAAAAAGCTGTTCATACATCCAGCAGAATTGACTCGCTGACAAAAGCTAAGCAGAGTTCCATTCCAAAGGCAAAGTTTTCCTAATTGAATTACCAGAGGGTCACAGACCATCAAAAGTAAACATGGCACTTGACTTTTGACCTAGAGCGCCAGCAGAACAGCAATGGCAGCAGGTAGGACGTCTTAAGTAACTGAACTTCAGTGAGTTCCAGGAACTACGGTATTGATATACTCTACACTACATCTATGTTATAGTTTAAGCACTGGCTGTGGAAAAGCACATACAGTGCCTTGCGAAAGTATTCGGCCCCCTTGAACTTTGCGAACTTTTGCCACATTTCAGGCTTCAAACATAAAGATATAAAACTGTATTTTTTTGTGAAGAATCAACAACAAGTGGGACACAATCATGAAGTGGAACGACATTTATTGGATATTTCAAACTTTTTTAACAAATCAAAAACTGAAAAATTGGGCGTGCAAAATGATTCAGCCCCTTTACTTTCAGTGCAGCAAACTCTCTCCAGAAGTTCAGTGAGGATCTTTGAATGATCCAATGTTGACCTAAATGACTAATGATGATAAATACAATCCACCTGTGTGTAATCAAGTCTCCGTATAAATGCACCTGCACTGTGATAGTCTCAGAGGTCCGTTAAAAGCGCAGAGAGCATCATGAAGAACAAGGAACACACCAGGCAGGTCCAAGATACTGTTGTGAAGAAGTTTAAAGCCGGATTTGGATACAAAAAGATTTCCCAAGCTTTAAACATCCCAAGGAGCACTGTGCAAGCGATAACATTGAAATGGAAGGAGTATCAGACCTCTGCAAATCTACCAAGACCTGGCCGTCCCTCTAAACTTTCAGCTCATACAAGGAGAAGACTGATCAGAGATGCAGCCAAGAGGCCCATGATCACTCTGGATGAACTGCAGAGATCTACAGCTGAGGTGGGAGACTCTGTCCATAGGACAACAATCAGTCGTATATTGCACAAATCTGGCCTTTATGGAAGAGTGGCAAGAAGAAAGACATTTCTTAAAGATATCCATAAAAAGTGTCATTTAAAGTTTGCCACAAGCCACCTGGGAGACACACCAAACATGTGGAAGAAGGTGCTCTGGTCAGATGAAACCAAAATGGAACTTTTTGGCAACAATGCAAAATGTTATGTTTGGCGTAAAAGCAACACAGCTCATCACACCATCCCCACTGTCAAACATGGTGGTGGCAGCATCATGGTTTGGGCCTGCTTTTTTCAGCAGGGACAGGGAAGATGGTTAAAATTGATGGGAAGATGGATGGAGCCAAATACAGGACCAGTCTGGAAGAAAACCTGATGGAGTCTGCAAAAGACCTGAGACTGTGACGGAGATTTGTCTTCCAACAAGACAATGATCCAAAACATAAAGCAAAATCTACAATGGAATGGTTAAAAAATAAACATATCCAGGTGTTAGAATGGCCAAGTCAAAGTCCAGACCTGAATCCAATCGAGAATCTGTGGAAAGAACTGAAAACTGCTGTTCACAAATGCTCTCCATCCAACCTCACTGAGCTCGAGCTGTTTTGCAAGGAGGAATGGGAAAAAATTTCAGTCTCTCGATGTGCAAAACTAATAGAGACATACCCCAAGCGACTTACAGCTGTAATTGCAGCAAAAGGTGGCGCTACAAAGTATTAACTTAAGGGGGCTGAATAATTTTGCACGCCCAATTTTTCAGTTTTTGATTTGTTAAAAAAGTTTGAAATATCCAATAAATGTCGTTCCACTTCATGATTGTGTCCCACTTGTTGTTGATTCTTCACAAAAAAAATACAGTTTTATATCTTTATGTTTGAAGCCTGAAATGTGGCAAAAGGTCGCAAAGTTCAAGGGGGCCGAATACTTTCGCAAGGCACTGTAATCTTTTTAATCCAAAATAGACAGTGGACCAACCCCATGGACCTTTCAGCGACTCAAATTTGTTGAGTAAGATATTACATGAAAGCTAGTCAGTTCATACTCCCTCTTTCTGTTCTGTCTCCCTCTTTTTCTTGTTCTCTGCATATTAATTTTTACTGCACATCAATAGCCTAAAGCCCCCTGAACATTTTAGGCCATTGAGAAGCTCTTAAGTGGATGAGCGAGTGTTAACTATGTCTTTTCAAACCTTGACATTTAATACTCTGTATAAATCACTCCGGGGACCTGTTATTCTTTCAAGAATGTAACTACATACTTTCAAATAAAACTTGAAAGGGCCCAGCAAGTTTTAAAACGCAGTGTGCGCTCCTAAGATGGCAGGAAGGAATTCCAAGCAGTCAGAATATGCTAACATCCCAGTGTGGGCGAACCGTGGGCAGGAAGATGGGACGCAAAGCAGAGAGCAGAGAAAGGAGAGGAGAGGGGAAAGAGGAGAAGATGAGAGGAGAGGAGAAGAACAGCAAGTTGGGTCATCATGGATATTGGGATAGGACATGGAGGTCTGCTCATATGAACTTGTTCCTTCAATCTGTAGGGGACCAACCCTCTGTCAATTTAAACCGGGCCTGTCAAACTCATGGGCAGCACCAGGAACGGTTCCATTTTTATTTTCATGGGTTTCAGTGTTCAGTTCCCTGCTGAAAACACCCCCAGCATAGATCAGCATTAATTTCAAGATGGTCCATGATGGTATTTGCTGGTCTGTGCTGGTTGACCAGCATGGTCTAGCTGGTCAAGCTGGTCTGACAAGCATGGTCTGTCTGGTTATGCTGGTTTACTAGCATGGTCTAGCTGGTTTTGCTCGTGACCAGCCTTTGATGTCATTTGGACATGGGTGACCAGTCATCACTGTGCTTTGGACACATACAAGCTTGTGCTGGTGATGCTGGAATGCTGGTGACCCAGCTGGTCCATGCTGGAGTATGCTGGTTATGCATGGTCTAGCTGCTCAAGCTAGTCTGATCACGCCCACCGATATCATTTTTCCCAGCATGCTCTATTGCAGTTCATTTTTGTAATTGTTTGTTTGTGTTTTTGCATCTACATTGATGGATTAATTAATCTTATGCTACACAAGATCAATAACATACATGTTTCTAAACTAATCCAATCTCTTAGTTGGATTTATTGCACCCCTTACTGAAATGGCTGTTCCAGTTGAGCTGGTTTGGGTAGTATCATTTATTTATTTTTCTAGCCCTGGCAGTCATTCTGAATGCATATTGTGGGTGAAGAAAAGTTCCAATTGTTGGATATCCCCTCTCTGGCTGGATTCCAATAGGAATTAAACATCACTTTGCAAGCCAGTAGGATCCAAGATAGTACATTTAATTCCTTGGAAGTTGTGGGAACGTACGTCTTTGGTTTCCTATTGGTTCTGGGAACAAAGCCATACACTAAGTTTCCTGACCGGTAAACCAGAAAGTGACATTTTTGCTTGTTCTGGGAACGTACATTTTTAGACTGCTACGAGGTTCTGAGAACGCTTTATTATGGTTCCCTGAAAGTTTTCCTGGGATGTTTTATTCATGTTTTGAGAATGGGAATAATAGGTTATTTGGAGGTTTTTAATCTTCCTTAAAACTTTCACTAAATGTTTCAATAAGACTTAAAAACACTTCTAGCTTAGTTTGGGTTAACTGTTTCGAACTCCAAGCACAGATAGGGCACATGGAAATGAATTTGCTTAGGCATTAATCATGCAAAAACATGAAAAAAATGATAATGGCACGGTGTCATTGAGATTCAAACCGTATAATCTTCTCTATCCATGGAATTAGTCCACTGTGCCACCAGGATAGAGCTAGCATGCAAAGTGGTTCTATTTAGCCTGTTCAAACAGACCCCATTTCAAAGGAAACAAGCACTCATCAAGATTAGGGGTGGCCAATTAGTAGGCTCGGCCAACACACCTGAACACACTTCACAAGATAGGGGATAGAGTGAGTTTTAGAGGAATGTATCATTTTTTTATGCTACTAATGTTGTCTTGTGGTTTATATGGAAAGTTTTCTTAATGTTCGGAGAACATGACATTAAATAGAACCATGAGGAACACTGTAGGAAATGGTATGCTAAAGTACTGAAATTGCCAGAGAATAAGGTTTTTTCTTAACGCCCTCGAAACAATTTGAAAACATCACTTTAAATAGAACCATGATGAAACCTGGTGGAAAGGTTATGCTGAAGTATTGACATTCCCAAAGGAGAACATTGTTTCTTTACATTCTCTGAACTATTTGAGAACATTTCCAATGTCAAACCAGTTGGAGAATGTTTCTAGAACATTACCACATTTTTTGTATAAATTTAACCATGTTTGAACTTTTAGGAAACATTGTGTTAAAGTATTGAAATATCAAGAAAATAACATTATTTTGTCAAATTCCTTAAATATGCTGAGAATGTTCCAAAGCCAAGCAAATATCTTGCACTATTTCTAGAATGTTGTGGGAAGGTTGTGTGCAAAATAACCATAGGACAACCTCACTCTCACCAATCTTAAAGAAACATATGGTTCTCAGAAAGTTATCTGTTAGCTGGGATGTGACGATGCTGGTTTTGCTGATGACTAGCTTATGCACCAGTGTCCAAAACACAGGGAAGGCTGGCCACCAGCAAAACACAGGGAAGGCTGGTCACCAGCAAAACACAGGGAAGGCTGGTCACCAGCAAAACACAGGGAAGGCTGGTCACCAGCAAAACACAGGGAAGGCTGGTCACCAGCAAAACACAGGGAAGGCTGGTCACCAGCAAAACACAGGGAAGGCTGGTCACCAGCAAAACACAGGGAAGGCTGGTCACCAGCAAAACACAGGGAAGGCTGGTCACCAGCAAAACACAGGAAGGCTGGTCACCAGCAAAACACAGGGAAGGCTGGTCACCAGCAAAACACAGGGAAGGCTGGTCACCAGCAAAACACAGGGAAGGCTGGTCACCAGCAAAACACAGCGAAGGCTGGTCACCAGCAAAACACAGCGAAGGCTGGTCACCAGCAAAACACAGCGAAGGCTGGTCACCAGCAAAACACAGCGAAGGCTGGTCACCACGAAAACACAACGAAGGCTGGTCACCAGTGAAACACAGTGAAGGTTGGTCACCAGCAAAACACAGCAAAGGCTGGTCACCAGCAAAACACAGCAAAGGCTGGTCACCATAAAACACAGCAAAGGCTGGTCACCATAAAACACATCGAAGGCACATCAAAAACACAACAAAGGCACCACGAAAAATGTTGTGAAGACTGGTCACCAACAAAACCAGCACCTATGCTGGACCAGTGGTCTATGCCGTTTTTTTTCAGCGGGGTTATCAGGCCTCAATATCAGATTCAGTGACCTGCAGATTTTGAATAGTTGAAGGGATGAATGCTGACAGCTTTTGACATCTTTATTATCACCCTTTGTTCTGGTTCTGTCAGCAAGGCTAGCAAGACACTGCTGCTAGATACATCGACTTGTGGCTTGGCTCACTGTCTAATGTGCGTTGCTGTATACTTATAACATTCTTGATATGTCTAACGTTTTCTGTAAGATGATCGTGGAATGTGAAAATGAATATTGGCAAAACTGCATTGAGACTATGTACACATCATCACATTTCTATTTAGTTACAGATCATTCATTTTTCTGTAAACCAGAAAACAGAGACATTGTGTAAGCAGCTGGAGGTGATTAATTGGGGGCTCGACGGATATATCAAAACAGTAGTAAAAGCAATACATTTATTAATTTATAAGGAGTGACTGAGTTGTTTATCAAACTTGCGGTCTCCAGCTTGGATATTTGTTTAATCAAATTTGTTTGTAATGTCAACATTGCACGACAGCTTTATTTGAAAGTCTGAAAAGGAAATATATGTCATATACTGTGTAAAGTGTGTATGTGTGTAAGTATAGCACTGTTACAGGGTGTGTTTCATATGCTGCAGGTCCTCTGAAAACTATACCATTATTTGATAAGAAATTGTGCTAAGAAAATGAGGTTCGACCGCCAAGTCAGCTAGAAGTCAACTATTCCCCTCTGACACAATTAAATGGAAAGCCTTAATCCACCATGAGAAAGGGACTTGGGTTTGTCAAGATGTAAAGTCCCCATAGCTAGGCCTCAGATGTGGATGACTCACACGTGACTTCACAGTTTACAGTCGGATGCCACACTCGGGGTGCCCAACCTCATGCTTGGAATTTTGTGGAGATGTAGGTGGTCAGGCGATGAGGTCACCGTGCAGCTAAGGGCTTTGGGAAATGCCATAGCCTCTTGTTTGGGATCCGCTGTGCTTCCGATCTCTCCGTGGGAACCAATGCCCTGCATATGTGTGCCATGAAAAAAGCACTGCAAGTAGAATGGAGTCCCAGGCCCCCAGGTTCCACCCAGCACTACATAATTAAACAAGGAGGGAATTTTACACACTTTAAAGAGAGTCCCTCTCCACTTTACTTTGGGCCAACAGCGCGTAATTGCTTTTGCTGGAAAAGCTGAAGTTTTGGGGAGCGGTCTAAATATCTTGGTGAAACTGGTAGCAACAGAGCTCTCCATGTAAGTATGGGTCTGTTGAAGTTGTTTGGGAGGAAAACTTTCAGATAAAAGCACCAAGGGACACACACACTGATTTGCCCTTGAAAGCAACCAACTAAACACATCCTGCGACTGCCTATAGAATCTACAACTAGATTTTTAAATGCATAAACATGCACCCTACTTTTATGGGACTGCAGGTTTGTGACATTCTAAGTAAATGGGGAGTTGTTGGAATGTATGGGGTTGTGGGAGGGGGAGGCCAGGGGTTCACAATAATTCCCTTTTGTAGGATATCCTATGATCTTTTTCTGGATGGCTGACTGAAAAGTTAATTTCTAGCTGGTAATTGTAGGTTATTTTGCCCTATGAGTGCAATTTCAGATTTGATAAACGAGTCCCTTTGGCAGTGCAGCGTTTATTTTCTGTGGGTTGATTTGAGAGCTGCAGCTCAGGGGTGGGATCCAGTCTACCCCACACGTCTGCCTGCCTGCCTGCCTGCTTGAGCCTAACCTGGGGCATGGCACCCTGACAGACAGCTCAGATCCCTACTGTAGTGTGGAGTTCACCCCACAGCACTAGAAAGGTTTCAAGTTTTAAGGTGGTTACCGTGAGTTTAGTTATGTTATAGGTGCAAATGTGTACAAGTCGCTACTGACTTTTTTCTAAATCCAGTTTAAATCCATGCTTCTACTGTATGTGATTTCTTCAGCCTCCATGTTTAAATGTATTTATTGCACTTATAGGGTATGCTATGACAATTGGTCCACCTCCAGTTTATTTTGTTTTCCTAGTAACGTGTAGGTTAAAACCTCTTAAACTCTGACCCCCTCTGGTGGCATTTTCTAAACGACACATAATATTGTATACTACCCTCATAAAGTACATTTTGGTTTTAAAACTATAAACACGTGCTTAGTACTCTTAGACAGGTACGAACTGTGGGATTCAGATAAAAGTGTCAAAAACAATGTGACTACCACAGAGGCCGAGATACAGCAGACCAAACAAACCTGAAATGTACCGTGTTTTAAATTAATTTTTTATTTGGAGGGTTGGAGTACCCCCAATTGTCCCCATGTTGAGGAATAAGAGATTTGAAAGGCTTTAGATAAAACATGTCACCAATTACTGTTCCCAAAACAATAACACATTCTCAGATCATTTACCTAATGGTGGTGCTCTAAACTTGCACAAATTCCCCCTTTCCATGCATACTAAATATTTCGACTTTTGATGACATTGCATACATCTGATTTTAAATCTGCGGTTAGGGGGCACTTTGCAACCTGAGCTGAAGTGTGCTGAGAAGCCCTTAACATCATGGTTTAGTCACATTACCTGTAAATCACAGTCAAAATCAGCATGTTGCGGAACATTTACCACGGAATGAGTCTTAGAGCTGTCATGCCACACAATGTAATATCCCAGAATGTTACGTTGGTCATCCTAATGAAGCACAACCGCAAAAAAAACATGAAAACATTTTAGAAAAAACGTAAACCTTCAAGTGATGCATTGTAGTTTTCCTCGTCAGGCACTCAGTGCTAATCCGCCTGGCTAACTCAAGCCACATTTTCTGCTCTCTGCACTTTCACAGTGGTCCCTGGGGCTAGTTGACATGACACAAATTTTCCGCTGTCAATAAAAAGATAAATAAATTATAAAATGGTGATTTCAAAATGACTCACAAGCATTAGGCTTGTTTTATTTATTTATTTATTTTTTAACTGAAGGACCCATAAGAGGGCTGCAGCTAGAAATCATGCACTTTTACTATGGCAGCGGCTGAGGGGCCTGGGAGCAGGTGTGTGTGTGTGTGTGTGTGTGTGTGTGTGTGTGTGTGTGTGTGTGTGTGTGTGTGTGTGTGTGTGTGGACTAATAGGTTTATGTACTATATGCCTTATCTGTGCCAAAAGATTCACCATGTCTTCTGCATATCACAAACTAAGCCTTGCTTTTTCAGCTTCATACATACAATTTCAAGACACCCCTTTCCCTATGTGTTATTTCATGGCGATACTAAACAATTTGGATGAGTTGAAATAATCCCAGTACTCTGGATAAGGTTCACAGCACAGGGAGTAGAGATAGGATACCATGCTGGATGAAATGATGGACAGGCTATCCAATCTTGGATCCTCCTTTTAAGAGTTGGAAACACCTCTCCCCATCATGTTTTATTGTGTTGTGTTCTCTAGGTCTCCGGTTCCACTGTAACCAACACCTCCTATCCCAATCTGCTTTTCCTCCCTTGGTGCCACGGGTGTGAAAAACGGAAAGCCCAAACCTCACCGTGTGGGCCTCCTGGTCACTGTGGCAACCGTTCAAACATGGCAGCAGTTGGTGCTGGGTTAACTGCCAAATTTGTTGCATTTGCTCCATCGGTTACCCCTCCAGTACCTTGCGCCATCAGTGGGGAGCCTGAAACACAGCAGGAAAGAGGAGGTGAGACGAGAAGGATGGATAGGAGGGGGAAAAGGGGGCAACCCAGGACCTTCTCTGAGGTCTCCAACCCACCACGAGTACGCTGCTTGGATCCAGAACACACCAGCGTTCCCCACGGTGTCTCTCCCAGCACGGCTCCAGCTGTTAGCAGCTTGTAAAAAAAACGTTTTATGACAGTGTATCTGTTATTTATTTATCACTCCTGAGTAAGAAACACAAGCAATTAGCTACAGTACACACAGTCTCCTGGCAGAGAGAGGGACGAGCTGCCAGGTTTCAACCACAAGATGACTTTCCACCACTGAGGCCTATTCGTCAAAGCAGCTCGGTCAATTAGCCTTCTTTCTTAACAATTGACCAGAGGTAACCAAGGGAGACGCCTGCTTTCCTTTAATCTGGCTCAACTTCCAGATACAGCTAAGTCTTTGGTATATTTTCAAGGAGATACCAAAATAGTGAAATTAACCTCAATTTGAGATCCCTGAGACTGGTGTTGACAATACATCAACAGAAACCCCTCTGCTGGCCTTAAATGGAAATGAGGCTTGTTGCCGTTAGGGAAGCACAGTAATATGCTGTTTACGTGGTTATTTTTGACTTGATTATTTGTAACTCCACAGTGTTTTAGGACATTCTTCCAACTATTGGGCGTTAGCCGTTGTTGTTATTGCCTGCATCTGCTGAAAACCAAACAATGGCGGGTGGTCACCTTTCATCATGGTATGATGGGAATGGGAATGTATTTGGTAATGGGAAACGGTACAACAGCTTCGAGAAAAGTGACATCATTTGCTTTTAAACTTGTTTTCGGTCCGTTTGCCAGGGGTGAAGCAAACCATCTGTGGCTGCTGGAGGGGGTCGTGGCTTTGGGGTATGGTTCAGTCCAATTTTGTTTACATGCCTGTGTTTTGTTTGGGTTTCAGGGCAATTTTTCGAGATGCGTGTTGCCTGACTGTCATTTCACAGTTATCGTGGTAGTTTAAGGGGTTTCACTGAAGGACGAGGTGGAGAATCGTTGGATTCACAGACACAGATCATTTGGAGCTAAGGTCACTGAGAGCTGATCTATCCTCAAACAACTGTCTTTCTCTAAACTCTGCCCAATACTGTTCTGCAACCCCACACAGACACACAGACAGACACAGATAACTGTACAGACAATTACACCCATAGAGAACTCTGTTGTGCTAGCCCAGACCGTTCAGTTGCGCTATCTCACAGCTGTTTGCTGAGAACGGTGAGGTCTCTCTGCATAAATTTCACTGATATCACCTCCATCAGAGAGCCATAAAGCTGATTTATTATAAATACAGCTCTCATGTGTTTACTGCGCACATTCTTGGGCCTGCAACATCTTTCAAAGTGAGCACTTGCAGGTGCTCCGGCTCAGTCTCTGTGGGGCAGACTGGAATAGAAACTCAGGGGGGAAGACAGAAGGGGGAAGAGAAAGAGAGAGGAGATAACAAAGGAAGGTGGTGGGGCAAGAAAACATGGCAGCCATTACTGTGGTGATTTAGCTGGAGCTGAGGTGATAAGGATAATGCACTAAAGTGTTGAGTTACTTTCTGTCCCCACTTTCAGCTTCCCAAGAATAAATCTGGAGCTGGGCTGAAGGGTATTTTTCCTAATAGCCCAGAAGCAGATGACACGTTAACATTCCCCATTAGTCAGGGTGTTCACAGGGAATAGCAGGCTAGCTAGCTGTAGCCATCAGTAGTTTAGCTGTAGTAGTACCAGAGGTAAAGAGGGCTAGCTAGCTAACTTTAGCAGTAGTTTAGTTGTAGTATCACCAGAAGGTTAGCCATATTTTTTTATCGTCATCCATCATTGTCTTTTACCTCCCAAATGTAGAGGTACACCACTGTAAATCATTAATTTGAACTGGTGCCTGTGCTGCTTGATTTCAAACCAAAATGAAAATGGATAGCCCTAACATCATACAGCCTCAAAATGGAGGTCAGTTGACTGCACTGACCTGGTCGGGAGGATCTCAATTTTCCCTCAGGTCGCTATATCTGTACTGTCTCTTTATCTCACCTCTTTTTCTGATAATGACACTGCAGAAAAGGCTAGAGAGGGAGGGAAGACATCTTGGCTCTGCTTGTGGAACCTTAAGTAGTTCAACAATAATAAGCGAGAGGACAGAGAGACGAGAAATGTGAGACATTCCAGAAATGCGAGGGAGCTGCTGGCTTTGTGGATACAGCGGGAGATTGACCAAACCTAACACCAGGAACTCTGACCCGCTGATCTGCATCTTTGTGTCTCTCTGCTCTGCCCTAAGTACCTCACACAGCCCCCTTCTCTCTCTCTCTCTCTCTCTCTCTCTCTCTCTCTCTTTTCACACACACACACACACACACACACACACACACACACACACACACACACACACACACACACACACACACACAGTATCAAAAGCATATGGCTTGCTGAATGCGAGTGAGAATAAGGAGGAGAGATTCTTCTGGCAACATCTCCGCACACAAAGCAAGGGAGAGAGTTGTTGATTACCTTGAGGGTCAGCAGTCATTGGAAAGAGAAGAGTAGAACAGCAGGAGCTCTAGATTTTCTGGCATGTGAAGAGAGAGGAAAGATTATGAGGAAATCACTCACTTTGATGGAAGCCTTTTAGCAAACTTGTCAGCTATAAATGTGTTCATTTTTGCATCAGACAGGCTCCCACTCATCCCACTTCTTCGCCATTTTTCTTCTCTCTCTCTCTTCCCCCTCTCTTTTCCTCTCTCTTTCTCTCTGTTTGACAGTCAATCCACGTACACATGTAGGATCTTCATTTGGGCAATCTTTTGTTGCTGAATGAAAAAAAATCCCACTGAAATTTTAGACTGGATTTGCCCTAACGAAATATGGATCAACCCCTACAAACACATTCATTAATTATAATAATTATAATTCACATTTTCTCTTGCTGCAGGATTATTTCTGTTGTTGCAAACTGCCTCAGATTAAGATTTTACATCTGTATAAAGACGAGTAACAGCTACTGTAAACAGTACAATTGTTCTTTAAAGCACCTGTTTTGTCCACTGTGTGTCAAGCTCTCTGTTTGTTTACACACGCACGCACGCACGCACGCACGCACGCACACACACACACACACACACACACACACACACACACACACACACACACACACATGCACACAAAGCAACGTGTAAACAGATATACCCACAAACGTCCTACCGCTGGTCACAATCTGGCCTGTGTTTACTTCCCAGCATTTATTCACGGGGTGGAAATATTTATCCTTGATGAAGCATGCATTTATCCTGCTTTTTTCTCCCCGACCACAACCTCTAAAATCAAATAAACGAGAGAGCTGTATTCTTTTCTTCATGAAATCCCATCAAGAGGAATGTCTGGAAATCCATGTCCTACTCCTCCATCATCCCCTGTTCCCCTCATTACCCAACATGTTGTTCCTATTACGCCTCTACATCTTTTATTTTTATCAAGATAAATGTGCTGAGAAATCATTTCATATTCCTCTTTTGCTTATTGCCTGCTCAAACAAGGGTTCACTAAACTGAACCAATTTGCTGCATGGTTGTGGTGTTGGAGGTATTCTCTCAGAGCATATTGCTTTGACTTCATAAAGGCTGTACATGAACAGACGTACTGAGCTTTGTTGGCTTTTTCAAACATAAGGAGTAGTTTACTTGGGTCTCATTAAGGACGGAACACAAGCCGGGCGACTTTACGAAGTTACAGAGAGCACAGGCGGCTGGTGGCACCTTCATTGGGGAGGACGGGCTCATAGTAATGGCTGGAACGATATAAATGGAATGGTATCGAACACATCAAACACATGGTTTACATGTGGTTGATACCATTCCATTTACTCCATTCCAGCCATTACTAGGAGCCGTCCTCCCCTCAGCAGCCTCCTTGAATGACAGAGGGAAGAAACACCATCTGTAAATATACATATCAATCACAACTGTATCCAGACCAGAGAGGAAGAAGGAGAATCTGTGTTCTATAAGAATTTGCATTGAAATAAACAAAGGGGCCACATATCCCTCCAAAGTCACAGATTAACAAGTGACTTTCTTTCTTCAAAACAGTTCTATTTATTCCAATTCTTTAACAGCAACCCAGCTAGCAAACTCAATATCGTCTGATATATCTGGAAGTTAAACACCTCTGTTTAGCAATGACACGAAAGGGGCCCCAGTTGAGCTCATTGGGGGGTCCCTGGGAGCTGAAATGGCGAGGGCCTTCAACGGAGACTCCAGGGGAACCAGCCAGTGTCCTTCATCACGGCTGTCCACACAGAGCTGGGTGAAACGGGGAAAAAAGAAAAAAACAATTAGCCAGTGTGTGAACAAGCCCTTGTTTATTGACTTTCTGAGGAAACTTTATTAACCTGCCCAGCCTTGAATGGAAGACACCTGCTGTTCGCACTTAGGCTGTCATTACCACTGTGGAGGGAGCAGGGAGGGTCCCAGTGATGCTCGCTGCAGCCTGCTGTTCCTTTATCCCATGCCCGTCATCCAGCAATTGAGCACTACGATGGTTACAATGAGATTGCACTTTGTTGGGTATCGTCGCTAAGCTGACAGACCTTTTTCCCCTCACTTGTCGGCAATCAAATTACAGCAGACAACCCCACTGACTCTGGTTTTGTTCCTTTTGTCTGTCCGTTAAAATAGGCAGAGTGCTCTCCATGATTGACTTTTGTGAGGTTGCCGTTGGTGAAGTGGGTGATGGTGAAAGAATCATATTCGGACAATACGGATACAGAAACAATTTTAAAAGCAAAGAGACCAGGACGGACACATTGAGTCATTGTGGCTCAAGTGAAGTGGCAGGGTGCATGGGGAGGACTGGGTATTGGGATTTCACACAAAAATATTGACCGAGGTAAAAACTTAAATTTAGCATTGTTGTCCCCCCCCACCCTTTAATTTCAACTTTCCCCTTAAAAAAACTCATATTGCTGAGCAACAGTTGCCCATGCCAGCAAAGTCGGTGGTGAGCTCACCCCTAAGAGGGACAGAAACATTGCAGTCTGTCCCTCCCAGGGCAGCGTGGAATGGGTAAGTCCTCCCAGTGAGTGACACTTCCTCTAAAGTGCATGTGTCAATGGCTAACTTTCAGCAGGACAGATAAAACACGACAGCCTGGCTTTTATCGTCCCTCCAGGGCTCAGGGACCAGAGATACTAGCCATTACAAGGACAGCACTGAGGCGAGTGTGGATGCGTGGGCTTTAGCATATCCGCAGCTAAACAGACACTGTGTGAGTGTGTGTGACCATTCTGCATGCACTAAAGTCTCTTTATATACAGTATGAGTGTCTATTTATTGACTTGTTCTTGTTCGGGAAATGAGGTAACTGGAAACCAAGAGCGGTCTACAACCAAACATTCACAAATATACAAGCAGTGGAGATCCAAATATGTAACCTGGCCAAGGCTGAGACCCAAAACATGTGAACCATGTGAGGTTCATGGTTCAATGTAAATCGCAGTATCTAGTGACACACTACCCACTGGGCACACCACGTCATTTCAAAGTAGATAATTGGGTAATATTTGGTTGAGATGTTGATTAATGAGATTACAACCGACACTATATATACAAAGGTGGTGGACACCCCTTCAAATGAGTTGATTCTACTATTTCAGCCACACCCATTGCTGACAGGTGTATAAAATCGAGCACACCGCCATGCAATCTCCATAGACAAACATTGGCAGTAGAATGGCCTTACTGAAGAGCTCAGTTACTTTCAAAGTGGCACCGCCATAGGATGCCACCTTTCCAAATAGTCAGTTCGTCATATTTCTACTAGAGCTGCCCCGGGTCAACTGTAAGTGCTGTTATTGTGAAGTGGAAACGTCTAGGAGTAACAGTGGCTCAGCCACGAAGTGTCGCTGATGGAGATAGCTATCGTTTTACGATCCCGTAACCAATTGTGCTATTGTGTATGTTTTTTTGCGTTATTTGTAGCTTATTTTGTACATAATGTTTGTGTCACCGTGTCTTATGACCGAAAAGAGCTTCTAGATATCAGGACAGCGATTACTCACACTGTACTAGAGGAACAATTATTTTCTTCAAAGAGTCAGATGAGAAGGATTTACTTCAGAGGCCCAACAAGGCCCTCATCCCCATCATTTTCAGGAGAAAAAGTCAGAGGTATCGGGGACGAAGGTCCGGGTGCCTTGTAAGGATCCATCACAGAGAGGGTAATCTACATTTACCATCAGTCCTATTAGCCAACGTACTATCAATCGATAACAAAATAGACTACAATCACGTATATACAACCAACGGGACGTTAAAAGCTATAATATCTTATATCGTCGTGGCTTTTTTGGCAGGATAGAACAGCAGCCTCTGGTAAGACAAGGGCTATGTATATTTGTAAACAACAGCTGGTGCACGAAATCAAAGGAAGTCTCAAGGTTTTGCTCGACTGAGATAGAGTATCTCATGATAAGCTGTAGACCACACTATTTACCATGAGAGCATTCATCTGTATTTTTCATAGCTGTCTATATACCAGCACAAACCGATGCTGGCACTAGACAGCACTCAATGAGCTGTATATGGCCATAAGCAAACAGTAAAACGCTAATCCAGAGGCAGCGCTCTTGAAACTCAAATTCGTTTCACCTAATTTCTACCAGCATGTTAAAAGTGCAACCAGAGGGAAAAAACTCTAGACCACCTTTACTCCACACACAGAGACGCATACAAAGCTCTCCCTCGCCCTCCATTTGGCAAATCTGACCATAATTCCATCCTCCTGATTCCTGCTTACAAGCAAAAACTGAAGCAGGAAGCACCAGTGACTCAGTCAATAAGAAAGTGGTCAGATGAAGCAGATGCTAAGAAACAGGATGGTTTTGCTAGCACAGACCGGAAAATGTTCCGGGATTCTTCCGATGGCATTAAGGAGTACACCACATCAGTCACTGGCTTCATCAATAAGTGCATCGATGATGTCGTCCTCACAGTGACTGTACGTACATACAGTGGGGCAAAAAAGTATTTAGTCAGCCACCAATTGTGCAAGATCTCCCACTTAAAAAGATGAGAGAGGCTTGTAATTTTCACCATAGGTACACTTCAACTATGACAGACAAAATTAGCGGGAAAAAATCCAGAAAATCACATTGTAGGATTTTTTATGAATTTATTTGCAAATTATGGTGGAAAATAAGGATTTGGTCAATAACAAAAGTGTATCTCAATACTTATTATATACCCTTTGTTGGCAATGACAGAGGTCAAACGTTTTCTGTAAGTCTTCACAAGGTTTTCACACACTGTTGCTGGTATTTTGGCCCATTCCTCCATGCAGATCTCCTCTAGAGCAGTGATGGGGCTGTTGCTGGGCAACACAGACTTTCAACTCCATCCAAAGATTTTCTATGGGGTTGAGATCTGGAGACTGGCTAGGCCACTCCAGGACCTTGAAATGCTTCGTACGAAGCCACTCCTTCATTGCCCGGGCGGTGTGTTTGGGATCATTGTCATGCTGAAAGACCCAGCCACGTTTCATCTTCAATGCCCTTGCTGATGGAAGGAGGTTTTCACTCAAAATCTCACGATACATTGCCCCATTCATTCTTTCCTTTACATGGATCAGTCGTCCTGGTCCCTTTGCAGAAAAACAGCCCCAAAGCATGATGTTTCCACCCCCATGCTTCACAGTAGGTATGGTGTTCTTTGGATGCAACACAGCATTCTTTGTCCTCCAAACACGACGAGTTGAGTTTTTACCAAAAAGTTATATTTTGGTTTCATCTGACCATATGACATTCTCCCAATCTTCTTCTGGATCATCCAAATGCTCTCTAGCAAACTTCAGACGGGCCTGTACATGTACTGGCTTAAGCAGGGGGACATGTCTGGCACTGCAGGATTTGAGTCCCTGGCGGCGTAGTGTGTTACTGATGGTAGGCTTTGTTACTTTGGTCCCAGCTCTCTGCAGGTCATTCACTAGGTCCCCCCCGCGTGGTTCTGGGATTTTTGCTCACCGTTCTTGGGATCATTTTGACCCCACGGGGTGAGATCTTGCGTGGAGCCCCAGATCGAGGGAGATTATCAGTGGTCTTGTATGTCTTCCATTTCCTAATAATTGCTCCCACAGTTGATTTCTTCAAACCAAGCTGCTTACCTATTGCAGATTCAGTCTTCCCAGCCTGGTGCAGGTCTACAATTTTGTTTCTGGTGTCCTTTGACAGCTCTTTGGTCTTGGCCATAGTGGAGTTTGGAGTGTGACTGTTTGAGGTTGTGGACAGGTGTCTTTTATACTGATAACAAGTTCAAACAGGTGCCATTAATACAGGTAACGAGTGGAGGACAGAGGAGCCTCTTAAAGATGAAGTTACAGATCTGTGAGAGCCAGAAATCTTGCTTGTTTGTAGGTGACCAAATACTTATTTTCCACCATAATTTGCAAATAAATGCATTAAAAATCCTACAATGTGATTTTCTGGATTTTTTTTCTCTCATTTTGTCTGTCATACCTATGATGAAAATTACAGGCCTCTCATCTTTTTAAGTGGGAGAACTTGCACAATTGGTGGCTGACTAAATACTATTTTGCCCCACTGTACCTACAGTTGAAGTTGGAAGTTTGCATACACCTTAGCTAAAAACATTTAAACTCAGTTTTGAACAATTCCTGACATTTAATCCTAGTAAATATGCCCTGTTTTAGGTCAGCTTTTATTTCTTTCATCACATTCCCAGTGGGTCAGAAGTTTACATACTAATTGAGTGTATTTGGTAGCATTGTCTTTAAATTGTTAAACTTGGTTCAAACGTTTCAGATAGCCTTCCACAAGCTTCCCAAAATAAGTTAGGAGGAATGGGCCTAAATCCACCCTGACAGAGCTGGTGTAATTGAGTCATGTTTGTTGCTCGCACATGCCTTTTCAGTTCTGCCCACACATGTTCTATAGGATTGAGGTCAGGGCTTTGTGATGGCCCCACCAATACCTTGACTTTGTTGTCCTTAAGCCACTTTTCACAACTTTGGAAGTATGCTTGGGGTCATTGTCCATTTGGAAGACCCATTTGTGACCAAGCTTTAACTTCTTGACTGATGTCTTGACATGTTGCTTCAATATATCCACATACGTTTCCTCCCTCATGATGCCATCTATTTTGTGAAGTGCACCAGTCCCTCCTGCAGCAAAGCACTTCCACAACATGCTACCACCCCCGTGGTTCACGGTTGGGATGATGTTCTTCGGCTTGCAAGCCTCCCCTTTTCCTCCAAACATAATGATGGTTATTATGGCCAAACAGTTATATTTTTGTGCATCAGACCAGAGGACATTTCTCCAAAAAGCATGATCTTTGTCCCCATGGGCAGTTTCAAAACGTAGTCTGGCTTTTTTATGCCGATTTTGGAGCAGTGGCTTCTTCCTTGCTGAGCGGCCTTTCAGGTTATGTCGATATAGGAGTCATTTCACTGTGGATATAGATACTTTTGTACCTGTTTCCTTCAGCATCTTCACAAGGTCCTTTGCTGTTGTTCTGGGATTGATATGCACTTTTCAAACTGAAGAACATACATCTCTAAGAGACAGAACGCGTCTCCTTCCTGAGCGGTATGATAGCTGCATCGTCCCATGGTGTATATACTTGGGTACTATTGTTTGTACAGATGAATGTGGTACCTTCAGGCGTTTGGAAATTGCTCCCAAGGATGAACCAGACTTGTGGAGGTCTACAATTTTATTTCTGAGGTCTTGGCTGATTTCTTTTTATTTTCCCATGATGTCAAGCAAAGAGGCACTGAGTTTGAAGGTAGGCCTTGAAATACATCAACAGGTACACCTCCATTTTACTCAAATTATGTCAATTAGCCTATCAGAAGCTTCTAAAGCCATTACACCATTTTATGGAATTGTCCAAGCTGTTTAAAGGCACAGTCAACTTAGAGTATGTAAACTTCTGACCCACTGGAATTGTGATACAGTGAATTATAAGTGAAATAATCTGTCTGAAAACAATTGTTGGAAAAATTCCTTGTGTCAAGCACAAAGTAGATGTCCTAACCGACTTGCCAAAACTATAGTTTGTTAACAAGAAATTTGTGGAGTGGTTGAAAACGAGTTTTAATGACTCCAACTTAAGTGTATGTAAACTTCCGACTTCATCTGTAAACCAGAAGCCATGGATTACAGGCAACATCTGCATCTGAGCTAAGGGGTAGAGCTGCCGCTTTCAAGGAGCGGGACCCTAACTCGGAAGCTTATAAGAAATCCCACTTTGCCCTCTGATGAACCATCAAACAGGCAAAGCATCAATGCAGGACTAAGATTGAATCGTACAACAACGACTGTGCCACTAACTTAGTCTGCCTTTAATTCCAGTTTGTCTACAAATGAATAATTGATATGTTGGATTCACGTCTCCATCTTAACCAAAAATTAAATAATAGGACAAAATCAAATCAAATCAAACGTTAAATACCCTTTAAATAAAGTTTGATTTGATTTAGTAATATTCTTTCATTTTTGGTTGAGGTGCCCTCATAACAGTTTCAATTTGTCAGGACTTGGACTCTACAAGGTGTCGACAGTGTTCCACAGGGTTGCTGGCCCATGTTGATTCCAATGCTTCCCACAGTTGTGTCAAGTTGGCTGGATGTCCTTTGGGTGGTGGACCATACTTGATACACATGGGAAACGGTTGAGCGTAAAAAAAAAACAGCAGCGTTGCAGTTCTTGACACAAACACGTGCGCCTGGCACCTATTACCATACCCTGTTCAATGGCACTTCAATCTTTTGTCTTGCCCATTCACCCTCTGAATGGTACACATACACAATCCATGTCTCATTTGTCTCAAGGCTTAACAATCCTTCTTTAACCTGTCTCCTCCCCTTCATCTACACTGTTTGAAGTGGATTTAACAAGTGACACCAATTAGGGATCATAGCTTTCACCTGGATTCACCTTGTCAGTCTATGTCATGGAAAGAGCAGATGTTCCTAATGTTTTGTACACTCAGTGTATATGAAAGTAGTTTAGTGCTCAAAAAAGAGGTTAAATATGGGGAAAAATAGATATATTTTCTTGATCAATCTTATGTCTTTCAGATATAGGACAGATACTTCAAAACAAACTTGTTTGTATGAATATGTTATTCAATGCATTTCTATAGGCTGAGAGCAGTAAGGCAAACTTCAAAGTTGAATGAAATTGTTTCATATTTTTTCTTATACCCACAGGGGTCCTAACATTTTTAATCAATAGCAAAATGATCCATGGTATGACCGTCGTAAAACATCCCCCCCCCCAGGGCTTAGACTTTTATTACCCGCCTCTGCTTGTGGAGAGTTTGCGTTGTTAATTAGTTATGGAATGAAGATCTTTTGAACGCCCTCTAAAGGCTCCTTCATACATACTGTAGCTGCTATAGACAGATTAATAGATATTGCTGGGCAACGTGAAAGAGCGGTCTGCAAATTCTGCCTTGATGCCGAGTCATTAACAATGTAAAGGCTCAACGAAACAATATTATTATCCGTTTAAATGGAAAATATAATAATATATCTAAACATATAACTTAAATTACATCTTAGCATTCAGTTATGTTGGTTATGGGAAAATAATACAGTTCATTGTGGATTGTGGTTATCAAAAATAGCATAGATACAGGGTTGGAGGAGACATTGAACCTTTTAGGGACTTGGAAGTCTACAATATATGTATGCTATTGTTCAGTGTTCACTCCCATGTGCTAACTATAGCAGATTTGTAAGTCAGGCTTCTGATCTGATCTCCACCTTCTGCTAAATGAACCAACATACGTGTATTCTAGTCTTCAGAGGGCATTCATTGGTATTATAGTTTACAGAGGCCGCCCCCCATCCCTTCCCAATCCTCCTATTCGTCCTCCACTCCCAACAGTATTGTGGTGAGACTCTGCTAACCAGCTCCCTCAAGTGAAGCAGCAGACAGCTCAGTGTAGCTCAGAGCCGCCCATATATAAAAATAGATATTATATCAAAGTCATGGACGATTCGCTGCTCTCTGTCCATCTCTGCATTCACTCATGTGTTTCATTTTTGACTGGTCCCTCTTTCTGTGGTGCTTTTCAAGAGGAACCCCTTTGAGACACGTAGCTCCAGTGGGACTGGGGACAGGCAGCCGGCCAGCTTCCAGGGTAAACATATAATCATCCCTCGGACGGCTATAATTATATCTGGGACGTGAAGGAACAGAAGGGTGTGTGAGGGAAGGAAACCATGCAGGCAGGCAGATACACAGTAGCTAGCAAGAGGTGGGTGAGTCCAACATACGTTTAATATTTGTTTTCTGCTCTGCAGTAAAGATGGGCTGGTGTTTGGGGAGACCTGACGATAGGGGTTGATGGAAAGGAAGGATGAATGGTTGTGGGGCTGCTGCTCGCTAGCTTTGTTTTGAGCTGGGGCTATTTTTGGTAAACATGAACACATACATATGCAAGTACATGTGCCAAATACAAATAGATGCACATACACCCAGACACACACACACACACACACACACAACCAGACACTCAGACAGATACACATACACACTTAGGCACACACCTTGAATGCACGCATGTCCCCATCCACACGTTATCACAGAAAACAGTGGATGGTTTAAGGGCTGAGATGGGGAGCTTGCTTCAGGCCTGTTCTTTAATCCACCATCTCTCAATGGAGAATTTATCCTGTATGAAGTCTGAGGAGCTTTTAATGCGGTCGACAAACTAGCATGCTCTGTGGTCACCTACCATTCAAACGGCCCTCGCTGAAGAGAAATTGATTACAGCTCCTGGTTGGAAAATCAAATTACTTCCAGGATATCTTATCTGTAATTGAAATTGAATTTGTTGGCATTGCGGGAAACTGAGCAACCAAAATGGACTGTATCCATAAATACCTGCTTTTCTTTGTGTCACCTGACTCTGTTTGAAACCAGGCAAGCCTCTGTCTTTTATGTGATAGTTCCCCTCTAATTTTCTTCCTCTTTGGTGCCCCGAGGTGGATTGGGTGGGAGAAGGTGACGTCACACCGTTTACACAAATTCCATATGAATATAAAAAACACAAAACAATTATCCATGAAACAGTGGAAACTCTAATAAGTTATAGGAAGTGATTAGTTGACAATTAAACTACCTTAGCCACCCCATACCCCACCCTCCTTTCTCACCCATCTCTGCTCCCCCTCCCTCCTTTTTTCCAGTGGTAGCGAGCGGAGCTAGGTAAGAGCTAGGCAAGGGCTTGTCTCCGGGGCCACAGGTTGATCCATTAGAGGTACTGGGGACATGAGACGAAGGTTGAGGCTACAGCTGAGGTCAGGAGAAGGCAAGTTAATCACAGCTATCCTGTCAACAACAAAGAGGGAGCCGTAATAACACCACACTGCTATTACAGGCAGAGAGAGGTGTCAGAGGAGAATGAGACACAAACTGATTATGTAATTTGAGTCAAATACTCAAAGGGGGAAGCAAAAAACTCAAGTGGCACATTTTGTTACTTAAGTATCATGTAATTACAATTATGGAGGTGTTAGCGGAAAGATCCACCCCAAAATGAAAATGCTTAACATTTGAGGCAACTTGCTGCTCTGTTGTGCTCTGCCCCACCCGTCGCTAAATATATATGTCTCATTTATATTTTGCCTTCACCAAGGTACTCTGGTATTCCTTTTCATGTGTATAATTGGTAACCTCTTAGATAACTACTGTCTTTTGAATAACTGTCACTACTACAGTACAGTATGACCTAACAATGGTCTAACGTTTTCAGTACCGAATGTCTAACCTTTGCGTTAAACTCTCCCTAGTTTATAAATAATTAGAGAAGTAGCCTAGCAGGAAAAACTTGGAAGGAAATGTTGCCTCCCTCTTTCAATTTATGAGAGAAGAAGTAATGTTGGGAAGAAGAGCCAGACTGGTTTAAATCCCCAGAGGTCATTAACTCTTGGTGGACGTGATAAACATGGAGAGAACGTTCTCTCTCTCTGTCTCTCTCTTTCTGTCTCTCTCTTTTTCTCTCCAGTTTAGCCAGTGAAAATGTGTTGTTTCAAGCTTCAGTAACAAAAACACAAGACTTTCCCGTAGTGACCAGACCGTGACCCCACCTAGGGTCACCTTACTGAGCAACGGACATGTTTAGATTTCTCCCTCCAAAAGAAAACATAATTACGACTTAAGAGTAGATTTAGCTTTTGCCTCAGGTCCATGTCTCGGAGCTTATAGCTACATCCCCCATCTAGGACCAGCACCCTTAGACCTGACCTTCAACCTCATGACCCCAACCAAATGACTCACACGCACGTCTGCAAACACACACAAAAACACACTATAGAAGTATACATTTGCATCTTCTTATACCATCATCTACTAGTTCAACTACGGTTGTTATTTTTTATTCCTTGTTTCTGGACTCTATTTCCACTGCTGTTGTTGTCTGACACTCTCAGGCTGGTAATAGGAACGCATCCAAGTGAAACCAGAGACAATTTGTTTTGGTCTAACCATTATTCCATTTCCCAAAAGCTATGCCTCTCCCTTCTCTCTTCCGCCCCTCTTTGCATCTCTTGCCAAGAAATAAAAGGCATAACTTTAGACATTGTTATACAAAGCAGCTGGCCAATTAAAGTTTCTCCAACAAACATACCCACATTTACATTCAGTATCTATTCCTAATCACAAACCACAGGCCATTTAGGGTGCCCTGGGGCCAGAACAGAGCCCTCCTCTACCCGCTTAGAGCAGAGGGAGCAGTGGAGGAATGAATAATGGAGGAAGTTGAGTGGCTACAGTCAGCCTCAGGCAGGAAGTGACATCAGCTCCATGACGCTAAGCAGGAGTTGTTTAGAATCTGGCTCAAATTATTTTTGGAGAGGAACAAAAAATGAGAGAGAGAGAAAGAGGGAAAAGAGAAAAGTAATTTGATTACAGCAATTGCCCACAGCAGCATTTCCAATTCTAAACAAGAAATAAACATATCTGAAGGGATAGGTTTTCACCCTCATTCTCAATGAGGCTGACATGACATTGATAAACACTGCTTTAATCGCTAGAAGCAACACATACAATTAATCTCATTGGTCACCTAAGTAAATAAGTAAACATTCTAGTTCTGTCTGCATAGCTGCTAGCAAGGCTACACACACAATCAAACAGTATTGATTCTAATAAAGCTGGAACTGATGCTTATTTTGAATGGCCAACAGCATTGACCGATTCCCTCGTCCTTAGACTTATTGGCAGAGCTTATGTTTAAGCTTGCATCTGTCTAAACTAATGTACCAATTACATAGAAAGTAAACACAAATCACCAGGCTGCCAGGTCCACCACACCACAGCAACTACATGTGAAACAACCAAATTAGCTGCCTGCTTGGGGACCTCTCAATGTCTGCATCCACCTTCACCTTATGGATCCCTCCCGGACGAGCCACCAGAAGGAGGGAATAAGGGGGGAAAAAGGTGTAAAGCTCAGGGGCACAATGACCTGCCTGGGGAGAAGAGGAGGAAGACCCAGGGGTGAGGAGCACACAGCGCAGCCGGGCCCAGGCCTCGTAAAAGATCTGCAGCCGGCTGGGCCGAGGGGGAGGAAGAAGGCAATTAAGACCTACTACAAGTCGCCTGCCTACACAACAGGCACCAGCTGACTTTTATCATGTCAAGGAATAACTAAACACAGGATAAATTCTGAAGGAGAGGAGAGAGGAGGAAGGGAAGAGAGAAGGAGGGAGGTGAGGGTGTATGTTGGAGGGGGGGAGGGAGGGGGTTACGGCTCACCAGACCACCGCTGAGGAAAGGGGCAGGCCATCTAGACAGATGACTTCCTACTGCAGTCTGGTTATCCCCCAGAGGCCCAACAAGAACCTCATAAAGAGCTCCTCATTAAGACAAGCCCTTTTACAGGATCTTAATGAGTCTAGGCTACAAAAAGAAGAGAGAGAACGAAGGGAGGGAGAGAGAGAGAGAGAGGACTAGGAGAGAGCGAGAAAGAGAGGGAGAGGAATAAAGAGAGAGAGAGTCTTAGCACCTTGGGGTCACTAACTGTCCCTCCAGTCCTTTCAAAGCTCTCTGTCTTTCAACCCACAGCTAAGTTATCAGTCACATCCATCCTGAAAGATGGGGTAACAGAATGGAGGTACAGTACCGCACAATGAACATTTGAACTACAAATGATCTTATCAGTCATAAATAATGAACGGCCACCACAACATTTTTTTTTATCATAATGCCGATAGCGTAGTCCTAACCACAAGAACTGGACTGTCAACACAACATAAACTTTAGGATTATAGCCCTGTGTCCCTATAGCACTCAATGTCTAGCAGAATATACAATATACAGTGGGGAGAACAAGTATTTGATACACTGCCGATTTTGCAGGTTTTACTACTTACAAAGCGTGTAGAGGTCTGTAATTATTATCATAGGTACACTTCAACTGTGAGAGACGGATTCTAAAACAAAAATCCAGAAAATCACATTGTATGATTTTTAAGTAATTAATTTGCATTTTATTGCATGAAATAAGTATTTGATCACCTACCAACCAGTAAGAATTCCGGCTCTCACAGACCTGTTAGTTTTTCTTTAAGAAGCCCTCCTGTTCTCCACTCATTACCCGTATTAACTGCACCTGTTTGAACTCGTTACCTGTATAAAAGACAACTGTCCACACACTCAATCAAACAGACTCCAACCTCTCCACAATGGCCAAGACAAGAAAGCTGTGTAAGGACATCAGGGATAAAATTGTAGACCTGCACAAGGCTGGGATGGGCTACAGGACAAAGGCAAGCAGCTTGGTGAGAAGGCAACAACTGTTGGCGCAATTATTAGAAAATGGAAGAAGTTCAAGATGACGGTCAATCACCCTCGGTCTGGGGCTCCATGCAAGATCTCACCTCGTGGGGCATCAATGATCATGAGGAAGGTGAGGGATCAGCCCAGAACTACACGGCAGGACCTGGTCAATGACCTGAAGAGAGCTGGGACCACAGTCTCAAATAAAATCATTAGTAACACACTACGCCGTCATGGTTTAAAATCCTGCAGCGCACGCAAGGTCCCCCTGCTCAAACCAGCGCATGTCCAGACCCATCTGAAGTTTGCCAATGACCATCTGGATGATCCAGAGGAGGAATGGGAGAAGGTCATGTGGTCTGATGAGACAAAAATATAGCTTTTTGGTCTAAACTCCACTCGCCTTGTTTGGAGGAAGAAGAAGGATGACTACAACCCCAAGAACACCATCCCAACCGTGAAGCATGGAGATGGAAACATCATTCTTTGGGGATGCTTTTCTGCAAAGGGGATAGGACGACTGCACCGTATTGAGGGGAGGATGGATGGGGCCACGTATCGCGAGATCTTGGCCAACAACCTCCTTCCCTCAGTAAGAGCATTGAAGATGGGTCGTGGCTGGGTCTTCCAGCATGACAACGACCCAAAACACACAGCCAGGGCAACTAAGGAGTGGCTCCGTAAGAAGCATCTCAAGGTCCTGGAGTGGCCTAGCCAGTCTCCAGACCTGAACCCAATCGAACATCTTTGGAGGGAGCTGAAAGTCTGTATTGCCCAGCAACAGCCCCGAAACCTGAAGGATCTGGAGAAGGTCTGTATGGAGGAGTGGGCCAAAATCCCTGCTGCAGTGTGTGCAAACCTGGTCAAGAACTACAGGAAACGTATGATCTCTGTAATTGCAAACAAATGTTTCTGTACCAAATATTAAGTTCTGCTTTTCTGATGTATCAAATACTTATGTCATGCAATAAAATGAAAATCATACAATGTGATTTTCTGGATTTTTGTTTTAGATCCCGTCTCTCATATTTGAAGTGTACCTATGATCAAAATTACAGACCTCTACATGCTTTGTAAGTAGGAAAACCTGCAAAATCGGCAGTGTATCAAATACTTGTTCTCCCCACTATACATGCATTCGAAAAGTATTCAGAACACTTCCCTTTTTCCACATTTTGTTACATTATACAGCCTTGGTCTAAAATCAGTCAGCACACAATACCCCACAATGACAAAGCAAAAACTGTTTTTTTTAATGTTTGCAAATGTATATAAAAAAATTAAAAAACAGAAATACCTTATTTACATAAGCATTCAGACCCTTTACTATGAGACTCGAAATTGAGCTCTGGTTCGTCCTGTTTCCATTGATCATCCTTGAGATGTTTCTCCAACTTGATTGGAGTCCACCTGTGGTAAATTCAAGTGATTGGACATGATTTGGAAAGGACCATACAGTGGGGCAAAAAAGTATTTAGTCAGCCACCAATTGCGCAAGTTCTCCCACTTAAAAAGATGAGAGTGGCCTGTAATTTTCATCATAGGTACACTTCAACTATGACAGACAAAATGAGGGAAAAAAAATCCAGAAAATCACATTGTAGGATTTTTTATGAATTTATTTGCAAATTATGGTGGAAAATAAGTATTTGGTCAATAACAAAAGTTTATCTCAATACTTTGTTATATACCCTTTGTAGGCAATGACAGAGGTCAAACATTTTCTGTAAGTCTTCACAAGGTTTTCACACACTGTTGCTGGTATTTTGGCCCATTCCTCCATGCAGATATCCTCTAGAGCAGTGATGTTTTGGGGCTGTTGCTGGGCAACACGGACTTTCAACTCCATCCAAAGATTTTCTATGGGGTTGAGATCTGGAGACTGGCTAGGCCACTCCAGGACCTTGAAATGCTTCTTACGAAGCCACTCCTTCGTTGCCCGGGCGGTGTGTTTGGGATCATTGTCATGCTGAAAGACCCAGCCACGTTTCATCTTCAATGCCCTTGCTAATGGAAGGAGGTTTTCACTCAAAATCTCACAATACATTGCCCCATTCATTCTTTCCTTTACATGGATCAGTCATCCTGGTCCATTTGCAGAAAAACAGCCCCAAAGCATGACGTTTCCACCCCCATGCTTCACAGTAGGTATGGTGTTCTTTGGATGCAACTCAGCAGTCTTTGTCCTCCAAACATGACGAGTTGAGTTTTTACCAAAAAGTTATATTTTGGTTATATCTGACCATATGACATTCTCCCAATCTTCTTCTGGATCATCCAAATGCTCTCTAGCAAACTTCAGACGGGCCTGGACATGTACTGGCTTAAGCAGGGGGACACGTCTGGCACTGCAGGATTTTAGTCCCTGGCGGCGTAGTGTGTTACTGATGGTAGGCTTTGTTACTTTGGTCCCAGCTCTCTGCAGGTCATTCACTAGGCCCCCCCGTGTGGTTCTGGGATTTTTGCTCACAGTTCTTGTGATCATTTTGACCCCACTGGGTGAGATCTTGCGTGGAGCCCCAGATCGAGGGAGATTATCAGTGGTCTTGTATGTCTTCCATTTCCTAATAATTGCTCCCACAGTTGATTTCTTCAAACCAAGCTGCTTACCTATTGCAGATTCAGTCTTCCCAGCCTGGTGCAGGTCTACAATTTTGTTTCTGGTGTCCTTTGACAGAGTTTGGAGTGTGACTGTTTGAGGTTGTGGACAGGTGTCTTTTATACTGAGAACAAGTTCAAACAGGTGCCATTAATACAGGTAACGAGTGGAGGACAGAGGAGCCTCTTAAAGAAGAAGTTACACGTCTGTGAGAGCCAGAAATCTTGCTTGTTTGTAGGTGACCAAATACTTATTTTCCACCATAATTTGCAAATAAATTCATTAAAAATCCTACAAGGTACCAAAAAATGTCTGCAGTATTGAAGGTCACCAAGAACACAGTGGTCTTCATCATTAAATGGAAGAATTTTGGAACCACCAAGACTCTTCTTAGAGCTGGCCGCCCGGCCAAATCACAGAGAGGGGGGCCTAGGTCAGGGAAGTGGCCAAGAACCTGATGGTCACTCTGACAGAGCTCCAGAGTTCCTCTGTGGAGATGGGAGAACCTTCCAGAAGGACAACTATCTCTGCAGCACCCCACCAATCAGGCCTTTATGGTAGAGTGTCCAGACGGAAGACACTCAGTTTGCAAAAGACACCTAAAGGACTCTCAGACCTTAAGAAACAAGATTCTCTGGTCTGATGAAACCAATATTGAACTCTTTGGCCTGAATGCCAAGCTTCACCTCTGATGGAAACCTTGCACCATCCTTATGGTGAAGCATGTTGGTGGCAGCATCATGCTGTGGAGATGTTTTTTAGCAACAGGATCGAGGAAAAGATGAATGGAGCAAAGTACAGAGAGATCCTTGATGAAAATCTGCTCCAGAGCCCTCAGGACCTCAGACTGGGCGAAGGTTCACCTTCCAAAGGAACAACGACCCTAATCACACAGCCAAGACAGCGCAGGAGTGGCTTCAGGACACGTCTCTGAATGTCCTTGAGTGGCCCAGCCAGAGCCCAGACTTGAACCTGATTGAACATCTCTGGGAGACCTGAAAATAGCTGTGCAGTGATGCTCCCCATCCAACCTGACAGAGCTTGAGAGGATATGCAGAGAAGAATAGGAGAAACTCCCCAAATGCAGGTGTGCCAAGCTTGTACCGTCATACACAAGAAGACTCAAGGCTATAATCGCTGCCAAAGGTGCTTAAACAAAGTACTGAGTAAAGGGTCTGAATACTTATGTAAATGTGATATTGCTTACTTTTTTTAGTTTTATACATTTGCAAACATTTCTAAAAAACCTTTGTCATTAGGGGGTATTGTGTGGAGATTGTAACGTAACAAAATGTGGAAAAAGTCAAGGGGTCTGAATACTTTCAGAATGCACTGTAAATGGTACATAATCTGCTCAACAGTGTGAATTAGAGGTGTCAACCAGTGCAGAGCATCTTTTCACCTCACTACAGAGTATTTGGTTCAGGTAGTCCATACACCACCCCCCACCCCTGCACCCTGCAGCCTCGTCCCCCAAACCCAACCACACCTGCTGCCTCAGATTGCCAACTGTGACATTCTGCGTTCTCTTTGATTAGGACTAAGACCATTGCTTAATAATACCAACCATCCTACAGTACATCCATTCAACTGTTCTTAATTAGAACCGAATGTTTCATTGTGAAATGTTTGGAGAACAACGGAACAAGAATAAGAAAAAAAGAAAAACAAGCTTAAGAGCATTCCTCATTTACAGTTTGTCCAACACCACATTTAGTGCCACGTTGTAAAACCCCTGTTAAAATAATTGTGCAAATGCAGTGCCCATAAATAGTGCAATAAAAGTGTTGGCATTAGTCCTGGAATCCTTTCACAGGGCACTTCTAATGACTGCAGATGGATTTGTTCCCCTACGACTCCGCAAGCTGAGTGGCACAGTGAGTGTTGTTCTCTCGTCTGAAATAAAGAGGCGTTTTGTTCTGTCAAAAGCGGGCTGAAGGGTGGTATCAGTGCGCCACTTTGTGCCAAAGCGGCAGCTTTCAGCTGGAGAGAGAGAGAGAGAGAGAGAGAGAGAGAGAAATTAAGACAAAGAGGGAGAGAAACGGAGATAGAACGAGAGAGAGAGAGAGAGAGAGAAAGGGGTTTAAGGCTGCTGAGTGCATGAGTAATAGTAAAATGAATGACGCCTTATTCTCCCCCAGATGAGAGCAGTCAGAGGGGAAGAGAAGAGCGGTTATATAATAAGACAGGCTGATTAGAATCTTACACATTTAATAAGATATTTCCCCTCCTGCTGATCTCTTCAGCATTTGAATCCAGGTCCAGGAACAGCAGATTGATTGCCCTTTTGAAAGTAGATGAAGGAATGAAAAACTCTGTCAGACAAACAAAGAAACAGTTTTTATTTGTTCCCCCTTTAATTTTGCCAAACTGCAAAAGCACCTTGGAGGGAGCATGAAATGTGGCTCCAATTGTTTCTCTGTGTGTCCACCCATAGTGAACGCCAGTGAAGGGTTATTGGCAGGGAGAAGGGGGAGAGGGGATGCTGAGCTGAGAATGCCTGGAATGTCCAGCCCTGTTTACAGCCTCGGCCAGTTCACACCTGCAGGTCAGGGTGCTATCACCAGCCCCCCCCAGCCCTGCTCTGCCCCCCTCCTCTCCAGCCCCCCTCATTACAAGAGGGTCAAGCTTAGAGGGGACCTAATTAAAAGCTCATTACATCATAGACAATCTCCATTAGCATGCCAGGCCGGGCTGTTAATCCATTAACGCCACAGAGGCCTCCAGTGCAAGCCTCGCATTCCAGCTAACCCCTATGGCCCTCAGCCTCTCTCTACCCCCCAGCACACACACACACACACACACGTATGCATGCAAGCACACACACCTACATGCATTGTTATCAACAGTGGATATCTCTGAACCAAGCTATATGAGCGAGATCCTTAGCCATCACTGTTGATAGTGTTCCGGCCCATGACAGGCTCATAGCTGGTGGCTCACAAATCAGGTACTCGTTTTGGTTCCAACCACCAATCGTCGTAACTCACATTCTCAGGAATGCTGATTCACATGGGGCAGGTTCACCATAGTTTTGGTCTGCTGATGCAGATGCTGCAGAAGTCGACTAGCACACAAACAAATGTATTCTTTCTGTCTCTATTTTCACCCACGCTAACTGGTGTCCACTGACATGTCTTGGTCTTGTGGAGTTCAAGAGAGGGCAGCCAAGGAACCTAATAGTTAGCTTTAAGCCACTGAGTTTGATCACTTTTATGAAAGCCAACCATTCAAATGAAATGGCCTTTTCCTTCTGTGGGCCCCAGCCAGCACACAAATCTGCCATGACAATGAGGCTGTGATCGTTTCACACTTTCAGGGTCTTTAGGCACAGTGGGACCGGAGGAGGCTGGAGTGTCAGGTGCTTCTCGGGATTTATGTGAGCAGGCCTGGAAGCCTGGAGTGAGCCCAGCTCCACCTGAATGTCTTGGCTAGGGGGACAGGACAGGCGGGCGGGAAGCAAACTCAAACCATGTTTGTTCTCTGTCTAACTACACCTGCAGAAGAGCTGCATTTGGATCCAAGATAAATTCTTCCCCCCTTTAGAGCGTTAAAAGAAAAAATGCTTTGAAAGCTGTATTTCTTCATACCTCTTTTTTTACCTGGTCAAATAACAACCCTAAATACTTTGGTGTATTTTCTTGATGTCAACTTTGTATTAAGGTACACTTCCAACATAAATAAAAATGAAAGAGTGAAAAGGGGGGAAAATATTAAATCTTCTCACAATAGGGGGTGACTTGAGCATATGTCGATTGATTCCACTCCTTTTTCCTCCACAGGTCCCCAAAAACCAGTGGCCATTGGTCCCCATAATGCCCTGTCTTTGTTGTGTCCTCTAAAGCATTTGGTGCAGCTGCGAGTCTGCAGCTCGGTCCTGTGGACTGTAAGAGTCCGTATCTATCTCCTCACTGGGGACCTGGGAGACACTGAGCCCCCTCTGCCTTCTCTTTGAAACCTCTTCTCTCTGGTGACTGGCAGACCATACAGCGCTCAATGCTTTGTAAGTGACTCTATTGTCAGCGGCAGATTGAGAGGGGGAAAAAGGGGCTAGCCTGGGGAAGAAAGAAAGGCAAGGTGAAACAAAAAGGTCTGTTCTGTGGTCTGAAGAGGCCAGGGTTGGATCAAAGGGCTTGACGCTGACCTGCAGCCTTTGTCCATCAGACAGCCCCAGCTTCATTTAACCCCTCTCTGGAGGCCTGCAAAGCCCGCTGAGATATCGAGCTACAGGAACCCATGCCCTGTGGGGACAGCTCACTGCCTGCTCTTCAAACATCCCCTCCCATCTATGCTCCCTTTCACCCCTACCCCACCGACCCCTCACCAGACAATATCACAGGTGAAAGTGGATGGGAGGGGCCGTTGCACATCACCCAAACCTGTCTCAGTCCCACCACAAAGGGAGCTGAGCCATCACCGGATGCCCAATGGCGAGGTCTTACCTTACAACATTCACAAGGCCTGCTGCGGCTGTGTAGGACTCCACTCCACTGTTAGAACCAACACATGGAGAGAAGTCAATTACCTGCAGATGATGAACCTCAACGTGGCAAACAAAGGTGGACTTCGTGGACTCGTTTATTTTTGGAAAATTAAATCAACTAGTGTGAATAGAGACAATAACTTTAGTGTAAGGGCCATATGTGAGTTTTACAGATATGCATATCATTTTCAGCATCTATGTGTAGCTTCTATGTGTGTTCCAGTCATGAAGTTTCCATGATACATCAGATCAAATGCCTTTTGCAGTTCTATTTCAATTATCACTGAAAATGCAGAAGAATTTGAGTCCCTTTCCTCTCTATATAGCCAGGCTATTGATATAAGTAGTAGCTAGATATTGGGGGATACTTATGCTGCTGTTGGACTGTAACACCAGTGTTACACTAGTGTATACATCCTGATGTTATTCTAGGGAAATTGTGTTTCCATAGCTAGGGCTGACCGTGAGTACTTCTGAAGAGCATAATCAACAACTTCTACACAATCAGGACAATTGCTTTGTGAGAAGGTGTTATTAACTGTTGAAGATGTAAACCCATGTTCACAGTTAGCCATTGTTATGTAAATCAGGGGTTCCCAAAATGTATCACTCAGGCCTCCCCTTCCAGCATTGGGGAACATCCTGTGTCTATTTCTATGGGCACAAGCACTGTTCATGACACAAACTGTTCACACCCCTCTTGTTGGAGGAGAGGAAATGTTGCAGGTTTAAAGCTTATTTCCTGCAATTCTATACATTTTGTTCATGGGGTGCAGAGAACATTTTGCAGTTTTAAAACACATTTTCTTGCAATTCTATACATTTGGCCATGTTTAATGTGTATTCATGAGATATTTAAGTGACTTGAATACTACTACAAAAGCTATTGGCTAAAAACCTAGTTTAAATTTTTTTTAGTTGATCTGAACATTTCTGACTAGTAAGTAGGCAGAGCCTTTACAATAAGCATTCAAACACTTTGCTATGAGACTCGAAATTGAGCTCTGGTTCATCCTGTTTCCATTGATCATCCTTGAGATGTTTCTACACTTGATTGTCCATCTGTGGTGAATTCAATTGATTGGACATGATTTGGGAAGGCACACACTTGTCTATACAAGGTCCAACAGTTGACAGCGCATGTCAGAGCAAAAACCTAACCATTAGGTTGAAGGAATTGTCCGTAGAGCTCTGAGACAGGATTGTGTTGAGGCACAGATCTGGGGAAGTGTACCAAAACATTTCTGCAGCATTGAATGTCCCCTCCTCTCATTCCATCACGCCATCATCAAGACTCTTCCTAGAGCTGGCCGCCCGGCCAAAATGAGCAATTGGGGGAGATGGGCCTAGGTCAGGGAGGTGAATTGAACCCGATGGTCACTCTGACAGAGCTCCAGAGTTCCTCCGTGGAGATGGGAGAACCTTCCACAAGGACAACCATCTCTGCAGCACTCCACTAATCAGACCTTTATGGTAGAGTGGCCAGATGGAAGCCACTCCTCAGTAAAAGGCACACAACAGACCGCTTGGAGTTTGCCAAAAGGCACCTAAATGACTCTCAGACCATGAGAAACAAGATTCTCTGGTCTGATGAAAACAAGATTGAACCCTTTGGCCCGAATGCCAAGCGTCACATCTGGAGGAAACCAGGCACTGCTCATCACTTGGCCAATAATATCCCTACGGTGAAACATGGTGGTGGCAGCATCATGCTGTGGGGATGTTTTTCAGCAGCAGGGACAGGGAGACCAGCCCGAATCGAGGGAAAGATGAACGGCGCAAAGTACAGAGAGATCCTTGATGAAAATCTGCTCTGGAGCGCTCAGGACCTCAGACTGGGGCAAAGGTTCACCTTCCAACAGGACAACGAGCCTAATCACACAGCCAAGACAACGCAGGAGTGGCTTTAGGACAAGTCTTTGAATGTCCTTGAGTGGCCCAGCCACAGCCCGGACTTGAACATGATCTAACATCTCTGGACAGACCTGAAAATAGCTGTGCAGCGATGCTCCCCATCCAACCTGACAGAGCTTGAGTGGATTTGCAGAGAAGAATGGGAGAAACTCCCCAAATACAGGTGTGCCAAGCTTGTAGCATCATACCATAGAAGACTCAAGGCTTTAATCTCTGCCAAAGATGCTTCAACAAAGTACTGAGTAAAGGGTCTGAATACTTATGTAAATGTGATATTTCAGTTTTTTATCCATTTTAGAATAAGGCTGTAACGTAACAAAATGTGCAAAAAGTCAAGGGGTCTGAATACTTTCCGAATGCCCTGTATGGAGTTCCACAATGTCAAAAATGATAAACAATTTGCCTGAATAATGGTATGGCATCGCAATACTGTTTGTGGGTGAAAGGCAGAGGGGGGGGGAACTTGCAGAGGATAGTGGATGAGGGAGAGAGGGGGCGGAGTGGAAGGAAGACCAGAGATGGGGGGTCTAACTATGTTGGGAACGAAAGCACCTAAATTGTCCACCTTTCATTAGCGCGCTGAGTGAAGCCTCTGCTGAGGGCTTGATTCCCAAGACTCTCAGATAACAAGTGACTTCCCACACTAAGGCTTTCTGTTTCCACCGTCAGTCACACAACCAGCCAGAGAGAGAGGGACAGAAAGAGGAAGAGAGAGAATGAGCAGGAAAGAAAGATGGAGAGGCAGGGTAAGGAGTGATAGACGTGGAGAGAAAGGAGAGAGGGCCCCCCCACGGCCCACTGTTATCTGCCCGACACTCAGTCATTGTGGGGGCGGGTTAGTTTATTTTACCCCAGCCCAATGAATGGCTGTCGACAAGGCATTTCTGATGGCTTTGATAAGGGATCCCACCTCCAGCGACTAACTCCCCACCCAGCCCCACCCCTTGGTACCAAACCCAACTCCATCCCTAACCCCCTTCCCTTAAATTAACCCGGTTAACCTTGCCTCTGAGTACCTCTGAGAGCTGGCACTGAAAGACATGAAAAGGTGGTCCTTGTAGAAAAGCAGAAATGCATGGGGAGAGGAAAGCAGGAAGAGAGGGGGGGAGGTCACTTATGACCCCACACACACTTTAATGTGGGGTCTGGATCTCTTAAAGGTCCAGTGGAATCAAAATTCAGTTTTTTCCTGTGTTTTATATCGTATTGTACAACAGCTGAAACTAACACTGTAAAAGTGTGAAAACATTTCATCTGTGATATTTCCTGATAGTTGCCTCTTAAAAATCTAATCTACAGAGGACCTTCTAATTAGCAGGTTTCCATGGGCGGGAGTTTCAGCTTTCCATGCCGACATCGCCATCCGGTAAATTGGTTAATTAACCAATAACAAAGAGAGTTCCAAACCTCTCTGCCAATAACAGCTAGTTTTCAGTTTTACCCTCCCGACTCAGAACACTCCCAGACAGTCCCAGCAAAGTTTTTGCTTGATTAATACTTTTTTTTTGCTATTTTTGCCAATTTTAATGGAAATCTATTACACTGAATACGTTTCCAATCACAGTTTTAATGCGAGTAAAGCATACCATATAAAAACTTGGAGTCACGCGATGACATGGTGTGTGGTCCTCCCACTACATTTTAGAATATTCTGATTATAATATTATAGAATTTAATATGTCGCAAACTGGATGAAGTCCAAGCTAGTAAGGTTCTTAATTGTTACCCAGAAATTATTTGATATTGATTAAAAAACTTCTGCATTGGGCCTTTAAGACAAAAGCATTCCCCAGGCCAGCCAGCCATCCTGTTAGTGATACCCTGTAGATAGACCTGCCCGCTATGCAGCTGGTGGTCAATCCTATAGAATGTTCCAGCGGAAGCCCTGCCATCTCAGTGGTCATAAAGACGAGGCCATTTTGAATCTACAGAGGTTTGGTCTGGCTGTTTTCACAGCTGCGTATAAGGGTTACCATACGTTGCAAAAATGTTGAGAAAATGTTTGGGATGATGACTAAAAAGATACAGATGGTGTTCAAAAGCTGTTGACCATCTTCACCATCATGGCAGATGTGTTACATGGAGGCTATGAGAGGGTGGACATATGCATGCAAATGAAAGAGACCCTATTGACACCTCCACCAGCTGTCAACTAAAAGCACAGTATCTTGCTTGTTTAATATCTGTGGAAACATTACATAAGATCTCCAGGAATCTAAATAGAAACAATTAGGTTCTATTTAGATTCCTGGAGATCTACTGCTCGTCACATGTAAGAGGCCTGGCAATGAAGGAAGGCAGTGTTGGGGAGTAGTGAACTAGTCACCTAGTAATTTTACTACATTTTGCAGTAGCTTGGTGGTAGTAGAACTAAAGTAAAATCTACCTATTGTTTTCAGTAACTTTTTTTGCCATGTATTGGTGTAGCTAACTACTGGAAGTACACAATCCTCTTTTTTTGCAAAAATAAAATAGAATATGTGTGAAGTAGGCAATAATTAAGGGTTCACAGAAACCATGGCCAAGAGTAACTTGGTCAAAAAGAATTGCACAGATTGGCCTATAGGTGGCACAGTTTTAAGCGGTCTCACTTAAAGACTCACTTATCCTCCTTCCTGTTTGACCTATGTACTTGAAACTTTGTACGTCAGTGTCTTTCCTTATGCTGAACATTTGTCTCAAGGATCCGTAAGGTTAGTCAAGATAGATTTTCCTCCATCCTGTACATTTTAGAAAACCTTTGAAAAACTTAATGTTACCCATAGTAACACAACATTTGGTATGTATGCACATGGTAGATCTCTTAACTTAGTTTGAGAAGAGCTAAGGGATTGGTTAAGAGATGGCTGAGTTATTAATGAATCAGTAAATCAGATTGAAATGGACATGTACAATCCTTTGTAAATCCACTACACAATGGACCATCAACTTGAAACTGTTTAGGTTCATCAAAGACATTACCATGATGAACCATCTTAAGTTTGGCATTGATATCTTGAAAAGGTATGAAATTATTAACAATTCCCTTCTTTAACTACGTAATGCTAATACTTTAAAAAATCATTAAAAATCTTCTCATGGACTAAAAGTCAGAATCACTTCCAATTTGGTCATTGGACTCATCACAATAGTCCCTAAAGAGTTTGAGAAAATAACTTTGCATTCAAAGATGGCCATTGCATTCGGAAAATATCCAGGCCCCTTCACTACTTCCACATTTTGTTACATTACAGCCGTATTCTAAAATAATTTTTTTAAATAAAAATCCTCATCATTCTACACACAACACCCCATAATGACAAAGCAAAAACAGGATGGTAGAAATATTAGCAAAATTATTAAAAATAAAACATTTACATAAGTATTCAGACCCTTTACTCATTACTTTGTTGAAGCACCTTTAGCAGCGATTACAGCCTCAAGTCTTCTTGGGTATGATGCTCCAAGCTTGGCACACCTGTATTTGGGGAGTTTCTCCCATTCTTCTGTGCAGATCCTCTCAATCTCTGTCAGGTTGGATAGGGAGCGGCGCTGCACAGCTATATTCAGGTTTCTCCACTGATTGTTCGATTGGGTTCAAGTCCGGGCTGTGGCTGGGCCACTCAAGGACATTCAGAGCCTTGTCCTGAAGCCACTCCTGTGCTGTCTTGGCTGTGTGCTTAGGGTCGTTGTTCTGTTGGAAGGTGAACCTTAACCCAAGTCTGAGGTCCCGAGGGCTCTGGAGCAGGTTCTCCATTCATCTTTCACTTGTCTCCCAGTCCCTGTTGCTGAAAAACATACCCACAACATGATGCTGCCACCATCATGCTTCACCATAGAGATGGTATTGGCAAGGTAATGAGTGGTGCCAGGTTACCACCAGAATGCTTGGCATTCAGGCCAAAGAGTTTAATCTTGGATTTATAAGACCAGATAATATTTTCCCTCGTGGTCTGAGAGTCCTTTAGGTGTCTTTTGGCAAACCAAGTGGACTGCAATGTGCCTTTTACTGAGGAGTGACTTCCGTCTGGCCACTCTACCATAAAGACCTGACTGGTAGATTGCTGCAGAGATGGTTGTCCTTCTGGAAGGTCACCTCCCTGACCAAGGCCCTCCTCCCCCAATTGCTCATTTTGGCCAGGTGGTAAGCTATAGGAACAGTCTTTGTGGTTCCAAACTTTGTCCATTTAAGAATGAGGAGGAGGCCACTGTGTTATTGGTGACCTTCAATGCTGTAGACATTTTTTGGTACCCTTCCCAGATCTATGCCCCGACTCAATCCTGTCTTCTCGAAGGACAATTCCTTTGACGTCATGGCTTGGTTTTTGCTCTGACATACAATGTCAACTGTGGGACCTTATATAGACAGGTGTGTGCATTTCCAAATCATGTTCAATCAATAGAATTTACCACAGCTGGACTCCAATCAAGTTGTCGAAACATTTCAAGGATGATCAATGGAAACAGGATGCACCTGATGCAACTAAATTTCGAGTCTCATAGCAAAGAGTCTGAATACTTATGTAAAATACTCAAATACAGGTGTGCTAAGCTTCTAAGCTTGTAGCGTCCTACCCAAGAAGACTTGAGACTGTAATCGCTGCCAAAGGTGCTTCAACAAAGTACTGGGTAAAGGTTCTGAGTACATAAATATAAATACATTACATAAATGTGATATTTCAGTTTAAAATGTTTAATACATTTGCAAAAATGTCTAAAAACCTATTTTTGCTTTGTCATTATGGGTATTGTGTGTAGATTGATGAGGGGGAAAAACGATGTAATCAATTTCAGAATAAGGCTGTAACTTGGCAAAATGTGGAAAAAGTCAAGGGGTCTGAGTACTTTCTGAATGCACATTATGTCAATATAGCAAACCAGGCAACTAAAATAAACAATGTTTTTGGTTGGTTTCTAGCTTGTTAGAAGATGAAAATGGCACAGTGAAATGGCTACTCGCAAGGTGGAGTCTTTTATTTAGACAACAATTAACCATAATACCAACTCATAACGTTCCTACCCAGAATTAATCTACAGGTAGCTAAAGCTAACCAACTAGCTAGGTTCAATGTTAACTAGCTATCTAACATTAGGCTATAATTAGAAATGCAAATGGCTCTGAGATATGAATAACATTACCACACAGATCATATATGTAATGCCAGCCAGCTAACGTTAGCTAGTGTGCACAGCTGTCATCAAGGCAAAGGGTCACTATTTGAAGAATCTCAAATATAAAATATATTTAGATTTGTTTAACACTTTTTTGCTTACTACATGATTCCATGTGTTATTTCATAGTTTTGCTGCCTTCACTATTATTCTACAATGTAGAAAAGAGTAAAAAATAAATGTCATTCTAGCATTCTAGTTTCTTTATTTCTATTTTTTCTATTTCTTTGTGTTTGGCCGGGTGTGGTTCTCAATCAGAGGCAGCTGTCTATCGTTGTCTCTGATTGAGAATCATACTTAGGTAGATTTTTTCCCCACCTGGGTTTGTGGGTAGTTGTTTTCTGTTTTGTGTCTGCACGAGACAGAAGTGTTTCGTTTTGTTCCACTTTGTTATTTTGCGTCAGTGTTCAGTTTGAATAAATGATCATGAAGACGTACCACGCTGCCCTTTGGTCCTCTTCTTCAGACGAGCGTTACAATAAAGGTGTTCTAAAACTTTTGACCGGTAGTGTTTAATATTTGAAAATGTAGTGTCCAGAAAAATATGTGAACCCTTTGGAATTATCTGGACTTCTGCATAAATTGGTCATATAATTTGATCTGATCTTCATCTAAGTCACAACAATAGACAAACACAGTCTGCTTAAACTAATAACACACAAACAATTATATGATTTCATGTTGGTCATGGTTGGTTGACCCTACATTGGCAGCAGTAACCTCCACCAAACATTTTCTGTAGTTGCGGATCAGACTTGCACAACGGTCAGGAGTAATTTTGGACCATTCCTCTTGACAAAACTGTTTCATCAATATTCTTGGGATGTCTGGTGTGAACCGCTCTCTTGAGGTCATGCCACAGCATCTCAATTGGGTTGAGGTCTTGAGGCCACTCCCAGAAGGCATATTTTCTTCTGTTGAAGCCACTCTGTTGTTGATTTACTTCAGAATTTTGGGTCGTTGTCCTGTTGCATGACCCAACTTCTGTTGACCTTCAATTGCCTAACAATCTCCTGCAAAATGTCTTGATGAACTTGGGAATTCATTTTTTACAGTCGATGATAGCAAGCTGTCCAGGCCCTGAGGCAGCAAAGCAGCTCCAAACTATGATGCACCCTTCATCATACATTACAGTTGGGATGAGGTTTTGATGTTGGTGTGCTGTGACTTTTTTTCTCCACACATATTGTGTGTTCCTTCCAAACAACTCAACTTTAGTTTCGTCTGTCCCCAGAATATTTTGCCAGTAGCACTGTGGAATATCCAGATGCTCTTTTGCGAACTTCAGGCATGCAGCAATGTTTTTTTTGGACAGCAGTGGCTTCTTCTGTCGTGTCCTCCCATGAACACCATTCTTGTTTAGTGTTTTATGTATCGTAGACTCGTCAGAGATGTTACCATGTTCGAGATTTCTTTAAGTCTTTAGCTGACATTCTAAGATTCTTCTTAACCTCATTGAGCATTCTGTGCTGTGCTCTTGCAGTCATCTTTGCAGGGCGGTCACTTCTAGGGAGAGTAGCAACAGTGCTGAACTTTCTCAATTTATAGACAATTTGTCTTACCGTGGACTAATGAACATCAAGGCTATTAGAGATACTTTTGTAACCCTTTCCAACTTTATCCATGTCAACAATTCTTAATATTGGGTCTTCTGAGATCTATTTTGTTCGAGGCATGGTTCACATCAGGCAATGCTTCTTGTGAATAGCAAACAAAACATGTTGTGAGTGTTTTTTACAAGGCAGGGCAGCTCTAACCAACATCCCCAATCTCGTCTCATTGATTGGACTCCAGGTTAACTGACTCCTGACTCCAATTAGCTTTTGGAGAAGTCATTAGCCTAGGGGTTCACATACTGTTTCCAACCTACCCTGTGAATATTTAAATGATGTATTCAATATAGACAAGACAAATACAATAAGTTGTGTGTTTTAGTTTAAGCAGACTGTGTTTGTCTGTTGTTGTGACTTAGATGAAGATCAGATCTCATTTTATGACCAATTTATGCAGATATCCAGATAATTCCAAAGGTACTTTTTCTTTTTCTTTAGTGTAACTTAACATCTTCCAGTGTGAAGTAATTGTTAGCTTGGTAAACAATATTTTCATAGCAGCTTCCCCAAAACTGAAGGAAGGCTATAGGTTAGGGTGGGGTGGGCCCTATCCCAGCAGGCTATGGGGTACAGGTCCCGCAACGTGGCCCCGCAACTCTTTCTCTGTGTGATGACATGGATAGACCCATTTCCTCCTCCGGTCCTCAGGAAAGGACTGTTACGCCACATAGAAAGGAGCGGGGGTTCGGGCTAAGGGGTGGTTGGAGAGCTAGTATTCAAAGGGTGCCTTATTACTTCCTATCTTTAACACACACACACACATGTGTAAAACCCACCCAAAGCCCCTATCCCACTCAATCCACATAAACGAGAGAATCAGAAAGAGAGAAAAGCAAGAGAGATGAAGAAAGAGAGAGGGGTGGGTAGAGGAAGAGGCAGAGAGGAGGGCAGAAGTGCTCTGCACCCTATTGCCGAGGCATCTCAGCTCAAGCTGCTTCTCATTTGGTGCATTTGATGCATCCATTATTAAGCGCTCAACACAAATACGCACACACACAAAATGGTCTTAGTAGAGGCTGTCAGTTGTGCCCTGCCCTCTCCATCCACCACAGGAGCAAAAGTGAGATGTAAGGGTGGAGGGGTATTTGTTTGTGTTTAAGAGCTTGTGCTGCGTGTGTGTTTATTGGTGTTTTTGTGGGTGTGATAGTGTGTGCTTGTTTGTGTGTGTGACAGTGTGTCTGCACATGAGTGTGCGCTTGTACAGTACCATAAAAACGTTTGGACACACCTACTCACCTACTGAGGGTTTTTCTTTATTTGTACTATTTTCTACATTGTAGAATAATAGTGAAGCATCAAAACTATGAAAAAACACAAATGGAAAGGGTGGCTACTTTGAAGAATCTCAAATAGAAAATATATTTTGATTTTTTTAACACTTTCTTGGTTATTATTATGCTGTACATAACTCACGCACAGACACACTGTCACACACACAAACAAGTATACACTGTCCCTCCACCCTTCCATGTATATTATTTCATAGTTTTGATGTCTTCACTATTATTCTACATTGTAGAAAACAGTACAAATAAAGAAAAATCCTGGAATAAGTAGGTGTGTCCAAACGTTTGACTGGTACTGTGCGTGTTAAACTGTGACCTTCCCCTGGTGTTGTGGTGAGCTTAATGGTTGCCCTCACTGCACCAGCTGCTGCCCACTCAAGGTGTCTTAATTTAGTAAATGAATGGGTATTTTAACCAATCCACACCGTGCCCGAGCTTGGGCCTAGTGCCACAGGAGAGGAGGAGAGGAGAGGGGGAGAGGAAAGGAGAGGGCTGGCGGGTTGGCACGCAGCGCTGGCAGTACTCAAGTTCCTGATAGCTTTCAGTGGGCCCTTTGATGTGCTAGGCGCCCCCCCCACCCGTCCCCCGGCCTCCCCCTCGCAGGAAATTGCATTCTGTCCGCTGCCACAGCAGATAAATGAGGTGGGAGAAGGGGCTGCACACTGTCACCAGCCGACCTGGCCTGTCTCACACCGCTGCCTGCAGTGTGTTAGCAGTGTGTTAGCAGTGTGTTAGCAGTGTGCTAGCCGCGTGTTAGCTGTGTGTTAGCCGCGTGTTAGAAGTGTGTTAGCCGCGTGTTAGCCGCGTGTTAGCCGCTTGTTAGCAGTGTGTTAGCCGTGTGTGCCTCCATCCGGCACCCACCCCCCTGCCTGGCCCAGACAGGACCCCATAGAGGCTACACACACATACATACATACATACATACATACATACATACATACATACATACATACATACATACATACATACATACATACATACATACATACATACATACATACGTACATACACATTTAAACTCTCTCTCAGGCAAACACAGGGCAACATGCGCACTTAGACATATACACACATTTAAACACACACACTAACTAACGCACGTAAAGACATAAAAATATACACTCATACACATTCATACACAGAAAAAAACAGTATAGAAATACAACATATAAGACCTAAATCATTTACAACACATACAGTACATCAGATGGACACCTATGGAAACCCAAACCTATGCATCCAAGGCTCTGATATTTTTTATTGTACCTTTATTTAACTAGGCAAGTCAGTTACGAACAAATTCTTATTTTCAATGACAGTCTAGGAACAGTGGGTTAACTGCCTGTTCAGGGGCAGAACAACAGATTTGTACCGTGTCAGCTTGGGGGTTTGAACTTGCAACCTTCCGGTTACTAGTCCAATGCTCTAGCCACTAGGCTACCCTGCCGCCCCATGATAGAGATAACTACTTGATGCTCTCAGCAATGACAACACGTCACATCAAATTACATTAGAAACTAAAAGAGTGAGATTCCTGCTGTTGTTCCAAAGAGATCGTCTGTGAATGATGGGACTCAATTTGTCTAAAAGGGATTGCTCACGCGATGGGGACCCCAATGGCACTTATGGGCAAGGATGGGACAATACTTACGGAAAGCTGTCCTGTGTGTGTGTGTGTGTGTGTGTGTGTGTGTGTGTGTGTGTGTGTGTGTGTGTGTGTGTGTGTGTGAGTGAGGTCATGTGTGTGTGAGATCATGGACACATGGAGCGAGTGGCCTCAGCTAACAACTTTTGATTAATGCTACATGTAACAGGGCTGGTTCCTGCCTGAGAAATTACTTAGAGCCAAAGTGACATCAGCCCCAGTGGAACTCTATGGGGCTACTCCACCCTCACACTATACTGTAGGCTAGGAGACATTATGCTAGGAGCCTCCAGAAGGAGAAGCTAGAATGTCATTCAACTCTAGCACATGGATGGACTGCTTCCTATGGCTCTATGGCATGTTAATGTCTCCATCTTCTCTCATATCATCCCTCAAACTTCAAATCAGGTATGCCCATGATCCTAGAGGTCAGTCTTTATGTGGCCTCTTCAGGACTGTAAAACAATGTGGGTGTGTTATGTGTGATCTAAAGGAGAGGTTTGTGTGAGACTCATGGGTTTGCGTCTATGATTGTGATTACTCTGGGCCTATACAGAGCCATGTGGGGATCTGGCCAATGAGAAATGTGTGCGAGCATATTTAGGTCCATGTTGATTCAGGAAAGTGTTGCTGTTGATGGGAGTGATCCTGGACGTGGTGACTGAGGAGAGCAAGGACACCTTGTGGCCTTCTGACCCAGCACACACACACGCACACGCACACACATACCATACGCTCCCCATACCATCAGCATCCCCTCCATCCTCCCCTGAGCTGTAGCAGACCCTCCCCCCTTCAGAATCCCTGGGGTCCCTGATTGACAGGCCGTGAAGATACACCAACATAGTCTCCATTTAGCTCAAGTACCACATCACCACCACCTCCCTCTTACCCCTCTCCCCCCTCCTGCTCCCCCAACGTCCCACGAGAAAACACACTTGAGCCAAAGTGTTTCAGAGCAGGAAGTTTCCTGGGGAGAGAAGGTTTCGTTTCGGGTCAATGTGTACCGCTGCATCGGAGGGTGCTTTTGGGGAGGGGGGTGGTTAGGGGGAGGGGGGTAAAGGTCAAGACATGCAGAGAGGAGGGGAAGGGTGAGTGTTGGAAGCTGCTGCACATTGGGGAGAAGAGAGCCATGACATTGGTGGGGTGTCTGGGCTGGAGGGAGGGAAAGTGGAGGGTGAGTGGGGGGAAGTAGGGGTGTTTAGTCCTGAGAGGAAACATTAGCAAAGCGAGAAGGAAAAGCTGCCAAATTAACTTCTCACCCTTTCAATCACACCCCTGAGAGTTCCTGCCCACTTTACTTCTGCCGATCCGGCTCTGCTTTTTGAAGGGGGAGTGTTTCTTTTTTTTCTATTTGTGTCTTTTTTTTGGGTACCATGCCGGGGAGAGACATCACACCCTCAACCGACCCGAGCGAGGCCCTCTGACCCTAACCCCCCCCAACCCCCGGCACCGTCCATGCACCCACTGGGCAACCGCAGACTACAAACAGAATCACCCCAGCCAATCTTCTGCAAGGACCTCCCTTTTACTTCTCCTTTCTGCCAATGAGAAGGTAGGGAAAGCTTCAAGCATGGCTGTCCATAGCCTCTGCCGAGTCCCCAACAACCGGATGTTCCGGTTTAAGGAGAAATAGAAAGAGAACCTGTGATGAGATGAGACTTCCGGTTTTGGAAGTTAACAAGGCGACACTCCATCTTAACTCCTCCTCCACATTTACTGGATTGGTTGAACAGTGCAGAAGAGAACTTCCCCCGACTGTTCTAATACCTTAGTAAATGAATCCACTCCCAAACAAGGGCCAGTGAATCAGTCATGGGAGAGAACAGAGAAACACTTTCCTCTCAATGCTTCTCACTATCCAAGAGAGAACATGCATTATAGTGTTTTGAAAAGATCAACAGAAAGAATCAGAATAGCAGATGATTGGTCTGTTGTGACTGATGCTTTTTTCATGCATGTGCTCAAGTACCAACAACATGGGCTGGAGAGCGGTAACACAACGTTTCAAACCTCCCTCCATAACCACTCCCTTTTGTCTCCTCTCCCTGCCTCCCTCCGTACCCCCTCCCTTCCTCACTTCTCCTGTCCCTACCTCCTTCCAACATTCCTACACACAGGCACCTGGCTAATTTGTTTGTATTTGTGCATTTTCTGCCCTCCCTCCCTTCTTTTCCCCTTTTTCTAAAAATGTATATTTTATACGTAACGGATTAGGTGCCTGGTTCCTCCTTCTCTTCCATTTCCCTTCGCATTTCAAGACAAATGTAACTTTTCTGGACGCTCTAAATCTGTTTAGGCACATTTAATAGTGTCAATTATTGTGGGGCCAGACAGGGGACTTTGGGTCTTTCTTTAGTCAGGGCCCTTAATAACATTGTGTGCAATGAGAAGCAGATGCTGACCCGCTTGGTGCCTTTGAAAGAAGATATTTGAGTAGCTCTGCTTCTAATTTATGAGCCCCTTTCCACATCTGGAATTCTTTATAATTAAAACGTAAACCCCAAAGTTCTACTTCCACCTGTCAAATGTTGAGAAGATGAACACATTAATGGGCTTCTCCGCCAATGGTGGAGTGGTGGTGGAGCTTTTCTTTTTGGGGGCGAGGAAGATGGAGGGGAGGTGGGGTAGAGGGTACAGTTGAAGAGGGGCCGCCTTTTGTGATTGTTTTTCTTTTTTTGCAGCAGCATATAGGGTCTGTGTCAATGCTTTGGGAGCTACAGTACACCCAGAAAGTTACAGATGCTCAGATCCCATAGGAAAACAGCCATGACACATTAATTCAGGGTTTTTCCCCCCCAAAAAAGGATCCCAAAAGGGCCTCTGTTTGGAAGATCAACTATACCCACAGAGAATTGGACAGCAACATGGACAGATGTTGATTCTAATACAGTTTGTCTTAAACCCGTACTTCACAAGCTTTAGTGCTGGGGGAGAAACATCAATTGAGACAAAAGCATTCTGAACACTAACGGGACGGAAACAGAGATTTCCGATCTCACACTCAAAGATCCCGGAAACATCACTGTTAAGCTTAACAGATTTGCTAACTCCTTTTATTAGCTACTAATGAAAGCAAAGAGATTGATTTGCCACGGCTGGTGAATAACATAATTGCTCATAATAGGGTTTGTTCCAACAGATCAATAGGAACCTAAAGAAGTTGGGAGTTCCGTCTGTGTGTGTGTCTATGTCAAAGCGCTCAGACCTCAAAGCCTCTCAAACCTCAAGCCCACTTCATTAAATCGAATTAAGATCCAGCACCCAGAAGATTAATTTTCTTAGTCTTTGTCTTTGTCTTCTTTTCTTTTTTAAATTTCTTTCTCTTGCACCCCCCACCTCGTCCCCCCCTCACCTCTTCGGAGCACGAGACAAAAGCAGCTGTGAGAGAAGTTCTGGAGGAGGGAGAGGGAGCTGGCCAATATTGAGCAGTGCAGCTCGTGCAGCTAATCCTACTGTGAGCAAGGCCATGTGGACAGCATTCCTGCTATTTTCTCCAGTATTACCTGATCACCGTAATTAAGTCTTCAGTGTTAACAGGGCAGCAGGGCCCGACCAGGGGGGCTGCTGTCTGAGCCAACACATACAGTACGCACACACACGTACTCACACACACACAACCCGGGCCTCCCTGCAAGAGTTAACCAAGCTCAGTTTAAGCATCAATTCAGTCAATCAATGTTTAGAATATGATATCATAATATACTTCCAGGAAAATCCCTATACAGAATGCATCTGTTTCAACCAGTGAGAAGGGTCTTACAAGGAGCTGCCATGTTGCCATCAGCCGCAAAGCCCTCTCTTTCCCTCCTGGTAACACACACAGCAACCTACACTACATTATACTGTCAGCTGTTAAAAGGGGGAGCTACAATATGCGCAGGTGTGAGGCAGTTAAAACCAGACCAAAGCCAGTTCCCAACAACATAAAAATGTACAGCCTCGGAGCGGGGGGGGGTCATGTTCAAAGGAAGGAGGTTGCACTGCAATTCTACAGCTTTTGTCATGAAGCCAAATTTCTGCCCTGCTAGAGCTCTCCAGGTCAAGTATGTGCTGTTATTGTGAATGTCTAGGAGCAACAACGGCTCAGCCTCAAAGTGGTAGGCTGAATGGAAGCAAGTCCCCGCGGCAATGTTCCAACATTAGTGGAAAGCCTTCCCAGAAGAGTGGTTGCTGTTATAGCAGCAAAGGGGGGACCAACTCTATATGAATGCCCATGATTTTGGAAAGAGTTGGTCAAGCAGGTGTCCACAAACTTTTGGTCATTTAGTGTATCTGGGGGTCCTGTCATGCCAAATAGTGTCCCCCTCTACTGTCACTATGGGATTCGAAGAGTTCTAGCTTCTCTTGCTGGGGCTGTTGCTAGAACCTGCAACATTCTGACCGGATTACATAATGAACCAAAGTGTCCGTTTCTATGCTGGTTGCTTGGTTACCTCGTAGAGGTCGCGATAAAGGAAGACACTGGTAGTTCTAGTTCTATTTCATCTCTGAAACGCGCGCTCAGTCCGCTTGAAATCATTACCTCAGAATTGCTCTCCAAGGAGGGTGATTTTGACGGTGACAACCTGCTGACTACCTGCTGCTTCAGAGGACCAAAACAACTGGAAAGAGAACACTAATTTCTTTACTAAATATTTGTATTTTTTAAGAAAATAATTTAAGCTGTTTTAGATTGATTTTCTATTGACATTGCTAGCTAATTATTTACCTCAGCCAGACAGTTTTATTGAGCTAACGTTATCTAAGTTAGCTAGCTAACTGTTATTGTAGCTGCTTTCTGTTTTTATGTAGCATGCACTTTAATAGTATCCCTCGACGACATACTGTACTCTACAAGAGGCTGAAGGCACCACTGATCTCGACAAGAGGCTGAAGGCACCACTGATCTCGACAAGAGGCTGAAGGCACCACTGAACTCGACAAGAGGCTGAAGGCACTACTGACCTCGACAAGAGGCTGGAGGCACCACTGATATCGACAAGAGGCTGAAGGCACCACTGACCTTGTCAAGAGGCTGAAGGCACCACTGACCTCGACAAGAGGCTCGACAGGAGGTGTCCCGGTGCAGGAGATGCGGCAAGCGTTTTCATGTGTCTTGTTTGTCTCGTGGTCAATGTGCGGGAATTTGTCTGTCCATCATCCGTCATCTGTTTTGTCTGATGTTTTCCCACTCTTGTTTTCACTGCTTGAATGGGGCACCCCACCTCAAGACGGTAGGTATTTTACTATATTGCATCTTGTAGTATATTGTATGTTATTGTAAATAGCTTTAATAACCTGTTATAATATTGTTTTACATTTGTATAAAGATGTGTTTTCTTGCAGACATTGGCTGTGAAGTTGGTAAGTTGTTTGGTAAGTATTGTAATGAAACAGCAGGGAGCAGGCCTCGAACCCTCGACCTTCTTGCCCGAAGTCCAGCGCGCTATCGACTGTGTCGCAGTGTGATTTCTGCACTTATAAACCCAGGGTGATACACTACTCCCTCCTTTCAGAGAGCGCGTCCTCGCACTAGCTTGTGACTCTACGTCTTACAGGAACGCGCTCACCGGCCAAGCACACGCACTATCGTGGATGGGAGGTCCGATCCCTTCTGACACCACTTCTGACACCAATGTAATGGCATTGTCGATATCCACGCTTATAAACTCAGGGTCGTTACAGTATAAAGCATATGTGTCTGTCTTGTACTCAAAGTAACATCCACAAATACATAATTATTTGTATTTTTTCCATTTGTTTGCTGGTAAATATTTGAAACTTACTCAAATTGCCTGTAAATGTATACATTTGCATATTAAATGTATTCATTGCAAGTAGCATTTTCAATTGACTGAAATTGACTGTTCAGTTGCCCAGTTCCTTGCTGGTCCTTAACCCCTTCTCCCTAGCCATTAATATTTTGTGTCCAATCCAAATCAAATTTTAAACCAGGGTTGGTATGGAATTACACATTGGTTTCTCATTAGTGTGCATATCTGGAGGTTCTAGATTTGTGTATGTAATATGGCAGAAGTCTCCCGGAGTCCATTACACAGCAGGGTTGAGACATCACCAAATTGCTACACCAATCCAAGCCCCATCAGGTCAAACACTGCAAAGATGAAGTACGGGGTTAAATGCCTTAATTAACCTGGGTCCAAAGAAAATGTAATATCCTTCTCTTGGCCTGTACCTTTTTTATTTTACCTTTATTTAACTAGGCAAGTCAGTTAAGAACAAATTCTTATTTTCAATGACGGCCTAGGAACAGTGGGTTAACTGCCTGTTCAGGGGCAGAACGACAGATTTGTACCTTGTCAGCTCGGGGATTAGAACTTGCAACCTTTCAGTTACTAGTCCAACGCTCTAACCACTAGGCTACCCTGCCGCACCTTGACGTGGTGAGAGGGCTTCCAATTAAACTAGGCCCATGTTATTGAACCCTTGACTGAGACTGGCGACCTGTCGAGGACAAATGACAGGAAGAACTAGCTGCAGCACCTGATCAAGCATCTCTTGATTCTGCCTCTTTCCTCTCTCCTCCTCTTTTAACTCTTTCTCTCCTCTCCCTCCATATGAAATTCTGCATTTGTGACTACTGATTGCCCAACTATCTGCCCACTCATCCCATCCCCTCCTCCATCTCATTACATCATCTAAAGCTACTGTTATTGTCATGTTGTCATTATCTGCTAATAAAGTTTGATAGCCGTATCATACTGGGCACATAATATGTGAGATACACAGATTAACTAAAAACACTAGCACTGCAAACACTCAGAACAAAGAGAGCAGGAGTGCCTGGACTTCGCAATCTCACTCTTCAAGTCCCCCTTCCGAGTCTGGCTGTTGAGAACAAGTGATAGGCAGAACCTCCCACCCACACAGCACCCACCTCTTTATTCCACACACCAGAAATAAGTATTTCAGTCTGATTGTTATTGGTGCACTCACGTGGCAATCAGTGAAAATAAATTAATGACACAACTGTACCAAAAAACAATCGAAGTTAATGTATTAAAATCTTAAATATTGCCAGGTTGGTTTTCACAGCTGTATCACAAGGTATTCATCATTGTAAATTGTAAAGTATCCTTTGATGGTATTTATTTGGTCCACATTATTCATTGTTGTATAATAGGACCTACAATAGATACATATATATTCAACCACAAGGGTGTACTAATGAGGTATGCGAGATTGAAAATGAATCACAATAGAGGACTACTGAGATGATATTATTTCAGTGTAGATAAGGGAAGGGCAGGTTCAAATACAAACATGACAGCCAGACGAACCAGTGTATGAATCAAATGGATTTGCATATGATTTGGAGTGGAAATTAGCTGACTTCGTGATCTGTAAAGTAAGTAACTTTAATGTGTCAAGAAGATTACACATTTTCTTTGCCATTTCCAAAACATAGCAACGTTTAAGACATGGATTTCATGTTGTAATGTTAACATGGTACCAAAAAGTAGTTAGAATTAATGTTTTCATTTTATTAGCTAAACAAAACTTGTTTTAAACAGTGAAATTGTCGCAGAAATCAGCCTTGTTTGCATAGCGATGATGAAAATAACGTAATTTAGGCTGTAATGATATCCAAAATTCTAATCATTAGGTCATCACACCGTTGATATAGCGATGGACGCTAATAGTTTATTGAATCACATTGTGACATAGATGGGGACACTATTTGGCCCGGGGACATTATTTGGCATGACAGGCCCCCAACCCCAAAACGGTGGTCGGGGGCTCCAGTGCACGTGCCCTACATGCCCGTTCGGTAATCCAGCCCTGCAAGGGATATAGAGAGAGCTCGACACGGGAGGATGAGAGAGAGAGCTCAACACGGGAGGTAGAGAGAGAGCTCGACACGGGAGGTAGAGAGAGAGAGTTCGACACAGGAGGTAGAGAGAGAGAGAGAGAGAGAACTCGACACGGGAGGTAGAGAGAGAGAGAGAGCTCTACACGGGAGGTAGAGAGAGAGAGAGAGAGCTCGACACGGGAGGTAGAGAGAGAGAGAGAGAGCTCGACACGGGAGGTAGAGAGAGAGAGAGAGCTCGACACGGGAGGTAGAGAGAGAGAGAGAGAGCTCGACACGGGAGGTAGAGAGAGAGAGAGAGAGCTCGACACGGGAGGTAGAGAGAGAGAGAGAGAGCTCGACACGGGAGGTAGAGAGAGAGTTCGACACAGGAGGTAGAGAGAGAGAGAGAGCTCGACACAGGAGGTAGAGAGAGAGAGAGAGAGCTCGACACAGGAGGTAGAGAGAGAGAGAGAGCTCGACACAGGAGGTAGAGAGAGAGAGAGAGTTCGACACGGGAGGTAGAGAGAGAGAGTTCGACAGGGGAGGTAGAGAGAGAGAGTTCGACACAGGAGGTAGAGAGAGAGAGTTCGACACGGGAGGTAGAGAGAGAGAGTTCGACACAGGAGGTAGAGAGAGAGAGAGAGAACTCGACACGGGAGGTAGAGAGAGAGAGAGAGAGAGAGAGTTCGACACGGGAGGTCGAGAGAGAGAGAGAGCTCGACACGGGAGGTAGAGGGAGAGAGAGCTCGACACGGGAGGTAGAGAGAGAGAGAACTCGACACGGGAGGTAGAGAGAGAGAGAGAGAGAGAGAGTTCGACACGGGAGGTAGAGAGAGAGAGAGAGCTCGACACGGGAGGTAGAGAGAGAGAGAGTTGACACGGGAGGTAGAGAGAGAGAGAACTCGACACGGGAGGTAGAGAGAGAGAGAGAGAGAGAGTTCGACACGGGAGGTAGAGAGAGAGAGAGAGCTCGACACGGGAGGTAGAGAGAGAGAGAGAGAGCTCGACACGGGAGGTAGAGAGAGAGAGAGAGAGCTCGACACGGGAGGTAGAGAGAGAGAGAGAGCTCAACACGGGAGGTAGAGAGAGAGCTCGACACGGGAGGTAGAGAGAGAGAGTTCGACACAGGAGGTAGAGAGAGAGAGAGAACTCGACACGGGAGGTAGAGAGAGAGAGAGCTCTACACGGGAGGTAGAGAGAGAGAGTTCGACACAGGAGGTAGAGAGAGAGAGAGAGAGCTCGACACGGGAGGTAGAGAGAGAGAGAGCTCTACACGGGAGGTAGAGAGAGAGAGAGAGAGCTCGACACGGGAGGTAGAGAGAGAGAGAGAGAGCTCGACACGGGAGGTAGAGAGAGAGAGCTCGACACGGGAGGTAGAGAGAGAGAGAGAGAGCTCGACACGGGAGCTGGAGAGAGAGAGAGAGCTCGACACGGGAGGTAGAGAGAGAGAGAGAGAGAGCTCGACACGGGAGGGAGAGAGAGAGAGAGAGAGCTCGACACGGGAGGTAGAGAGAGAGAGAGAGCTCGACACGGGAGGTAGAGAGAGAGAGTTCGACACGGGAGGTAGAGAGAGAGAGTTCGACACAGGAGGTAGAGAGCTCGACACGGGAGGTAGAGAGAGAGAGAGCTCGACACGGGAGGTAGAGAGAGAGAGAGAGAGAGAGAGAGAGAGCTCGACACGGGAGGTAGAGAGAGAGAGAGAGCTCGACACGGGAGGTAGAGAGAGAGCTCGACACGGGAGGTACAGAGAGAGAGAGAGAGAGCTCGACACGGGAGGTAGAAAGAGAGAGAGAGCTCGACATGGGAGGTAGAGAGAGAGCTCGACATGGGAGGTAGAGAGAGAGAGACTGCTCGACACAGTGGAGGTAGAAAAAAAGAGCTAGTGTAAGGGTTTTCCTGTGGTGAAGGAGAAGCGGACCAAAATGCAGCGTGGTGGTTATTCATGTTCTTTAATAAAGGAACTAGACATGAAATAACTAACAAAACAATAAATGTGCGAAAACCTAAACAGTCCTATCTGGTGCAAACACAGAGACAGGAACAACCACCCACAAACACACAGTGAAACCCAGGCTACCTAAGTATGATTCTCAATCAGAGACAACTAATGACACCTGCCTCTGATTGAGAACCATACTAGGCCGAAACATAGAAATAGCCAAAACCTAGAAAAACAAACATAGACTGCCCACCCAACTCACGCCCTGACCATACTAAATAAATACAGAACAAAGGAAATAAAGGTCAGAACGTGACAGCTAGAGAGAGTGTTCTCAACACTGGAGGTAGAGAGAGAGACAAGGGCAACCAGTGAAGAACAAACACCATTGTAAATACAACCCATATTTATGTTTATTTATTTTCCCTTTTGTACTTTAACTATTTGCACATAATATCACATTTGAAATGTCTTTATTCTTTTGGAACTTATGTGAGTGTAATGTTTAATGTTAATTTGTGTTGTTTATTTCACCTTTGTTTACTGTCTACTTCACTTGCATTGGCAATGTTGACATATGTTTCCCATGCCAATAAAGCCCTTAAACTGAAATATAATTGAATTGAATTGAGAAAGAGAGAAAGAGAGATATTAGCGAAAGCGTGCCCCACACAGGGAAGGTAGGACTCAAACAGGAAATACATTTATATACAAGAAAAGAACGTTTTCCCAAACACAGTGTGTCTAAACTCTGATGTCCAAACACCCAGCGCACCCCTAGACCTTCTGTATGAGGACCAACTAGGGTCACCCAGCCACATAATAATACACACAGGCACAAACGACCTGAGAGCACAGCAGGAAAGGGTGGCGACAGCACTCGAGAGTGATTGAAAAAGCTTCTTCGACTTTGCCCAATGCACAAGTGGTTATATCCACCCTGCTACCACGAAAATACTTCCACCCTGCTACCATACAGCGGGTAAACGCAAGTATTTCCCGTGACTGTGCCTCAAAACCAAATGTTTACTTGGCCCACCACAGCATCCTGGATTTGAACAGCCTTTATGACTAGGTTCACCTATACAAGGCAGCAGTGCCCACCTTCACCCGGACTCTAAAGGACATCGCTCTCAAACACAGCCCCAACACTTCACACAGGAGCAATAGATCAATAGACACTCCGCCAAGACCAGCGAGACACATCCCCAGACACTCCCCAGGCTCCCCAGGCCCCCCCCCGGGCCTACACATAGAGGACCCATACCGAGAGGACCTACAACCAGACCACAACACCACCAGCCACGTCCATACCCCCACCCCAACCAATCAAAACCCCCCGAAGTCAACCATGCCCACACCCCATTTAGGCCCCCTCAGATCAGACCTATTCCCCTCCTGCCCACCCCATGCACCCCACCCCCGCCAAGAGGGCCTCAACATGGAAGTCACACATACGCCCAGGCCGTGAGCAGGCAAACAGGCCCAACCCCCACTCTTACACTAGCCCAAGCTAATGAGATGTACCAGTTGCTCAGCAGGCTCTGCTCATACTTACACATTGGAGGTAGAAAGAAAGAGCTAGAGAGAGTGTTCTCAACACGGGAGGTAGAGAGAGAGAGAGTGCTCGAGGCCAAACCACACGACCAACAACATTGGACACTTTATGGAACACAAGGCCTTCACTATCTCATCCTGGAATATCCGAGGCCTGAAGTCATCTGCCTTTGGCCTAAAGAGCAGGAACCTGGACTTCATCAAAGAAGTCAGAAATACAGACATTGTCATCCTACAAGAAACGTGGTATAGAGGAGATGGATCCACTGGTTGCCCTCTAGGTTACAGAGAGCTGGTTGTCCCATCCACCAAACTACCAGGTGTGAAACAAGGAAGGGACTCAGGGAGTATGCTAATTTGATATAGAGCATGCCTAACTCACTCCAATAAATTAATCAAAACAGGAACATTTTACATTTGGCTAGAAATTCAAAAGGAAATGATCTTAACAGAGGAAAATGTCCTCCTGTGTGCTACCTACATCCCCCCACTAGAATCCCCATACTGAAGACAGCTTCTCCATCCTGGAGGGGGAAATCAATCATTTCCAGGCCCAGGGACATGTACTAGTCCGTGGCGACCTAAATGCCAGAACCAGACAAGAACCTGACATCCTCGGCACACAGGGGGACAAACACCTGCCTGGAGGTGACAGCATTCCCTCCCCCATATGCCCCGCTAGACACAACTATGACAACATAACCAACAAAAACGGGTCACAACTCCTGCAACTCTGTCGCACGCTGGGTATGTACATAGTCAATGTCAGGCTTCAAGGGGACTCCTATGGTAGGTACACCTATAGCTCATCTCTTGGCAGTAGTACTGTAGACTATTTTATCACTGACTTCAACCCAGAGTCTCTCAGAGTGTTCACAGTCAGTCCATTGACACCCCTATCAGATCACAGCAAAACCACAGTCTATTTGAACAGAGCAATACTCAATCATGAGGCATCAAAGCCAAAGGAACTGAGTAATATTAAGAAATGCTATAGATGGAAGAATGTAGTGTGGAAACCTACCAAAAAACTATTAGGCAACAACAAATTCAATACCTTCTAGACAACACACCCTGATCTTAGAGATCCTTTTTATATCTCTATTTTGGTTTGGTCAGGGCGTGAGTTGGGGTGGGCATTCTATGTTTTGTGTTTCTATGATTTTCTATTTCTATGTTTTGGCCGGGAATGGTTCTCATTCAGGGACAGCTGTCTATCGTTGCCTCTGATTGGGAACCACACTTAGGTATCCTTTTTCCCACCTGTGTTTGTGGGAGGTTAACTTTGTTTGATGGCACATAGCCTTAAGCGTCACAGTTAGTTTTGTATTGTTTATTGTTTTGTCGGCGTCATTTCTTAAATAAAGTCAAATGTACGCTTGCACAATTGGCCTAGCGTCGTCCGGGTTAGGGAGGGTTTGGCCGGTAGGGATATCCTTGTCTCATCGCGCACTAGCGACTCCTGTGGTGGGCCGGGCGCAGTGCACAGTCGCCAGGTCGCCAGGTGCACGGTGTTTCCTCCGACACATTGGTGCGGCTGGTTTCCGGGTTGGATGCGAGCTGTGTTAAGAAGCAGTGCGGCTTTGTTGGGTTGTGTTTCGGAGGACGCATGGCTTTCGACTTTCGTCTCTCCCGAGCCCGTACGGAGTTCTGGCGATGAGACAAGATAGTAACTACTAACAATTGGATACCACGAAATTGGGGAGAAAAGGGGTTAAAATAAAATGTCATATTTAAAAAATGTTAACAGTATATTTGACCTGTCAGCTTCTCTACTAATCTAAAGATTTCAAACAGAAACCTGAAGAAAATGAACAATAATGACAAATGGTTTGATGAAGAATGCAAAAACCTAAGAAAGAAATTGAGAAACCTGTCCAACCAAAAACATAGAGACCCAGAAAACCTGAGCCGTCACTGTTATGACTTCTATGAATGATGGGTGGAGAATTCAAGCGCAGAGAGCAGGTAGTTCCGTACGTGGATCTTTTATTCCAATAACAGCGGAAAAACAAACATGCAAAACACAAGGGTGCATGAAACAACCCGTCCAAATAAACAGGACTAAAACTGTCCGGACAAATAGAGATCACAATAATCAACCAACACCATAAAACAGAGAACAAGCCCGCACAATAACCAGCGGGCCTAGTGCCCTTAAATAGCCTACAAACAAAACTAAACTCAAAACAAGTGTAACCAATTAGACCCAACTAACAGAAACAAAAGGAAAGGGAATCGATGCCAGCTAGTAGGCCGGCGACGACGACCGCCGAGCGCCGCCCGAACAGGAAGAGGCACCATCTTCGGCGGGATTCGTGACAGTCACTATGTTGAATCACTAAAACAATACAGAAGTACACGGAAAAAGAAGGAACAGCACGTCAGAAATCAGCTCAATGTAATTGAAGAATCCATAGGCCCAAACCACTTCTGGGAAAATTGGAAAACACTAAACAAACAACAACAAAAAGAATTATCTATCCAAACTGGAGATGTATGGGAAAACCACTTCTCCAATCTTTTTGGCTCTATTTCAAAGAACAAACAGCAAAAACATATACATGATCAAATACAAATCTTAGAATCAACTATTAAAAACTACCAGAACCCAATAGATTCTCCAATTACCTTGAATGAACTTCAGGACAAAATAAAAACCATCTAACCCAAAACGGCCTGTGGTGTTGATGGTATCCTCAGTGAAATTATAAAAGAGACAGACAACAAATTCCAATTGGCTATACTAAAATTATTTAACGGCATCCTTAGCTCTGGCATCTTCCCCAATATTTGGAACCAAGGACTGATCACCCCAATCCACAAAAGTGGAGACAAATTTGACCCCAAGAACTACCGTGGGATATGCGTCAACAGCAACCTTGGGAAAATCCTCTGCATTATCATTAACAGCAGACTCATACATTTCCTCAGTGAAAACAATGTATTGAGCAAATGTCAAATGGGCTTTTTAGCAAATTATCGTGTGACAGAGCACGTATTCACCCTGCACACCCTAATTGACAAACAAACAAACCAAAACAAAGGCAAAGTCTTCTCATGCTTTGTTGAGTTCAAAAAAGCCTTCGTCTCAATTTGGCATGAGGGTCTGCTATACAAATTGATGGAAAGTGGTGTTGGGGGAAAAACATACAACATTATAAAATATATGTACACAAACAAGTGTGCGGTTAAAATAGGCAAAAAACACACATATTTCTTCCCACAGGGCCGTGGGGTGAGACAGGGATGCAGCGTAAGCCCCACTCTCTTCAACATATATATCAACGAATTGGCGAGGGCCTTAGAAAAGTCCACAGCACCCGGCCTCACCCTACTAGAATCTGAAGTCAAATATCTACTGTTTGCTGATGATCTGGTGCTTTTGTCATCAACCAATGAGGGCCTACAGCAGCACCTAGATCTTCTGCACAGATTCTGCCAGACCTGGGCCCTGACAGTAAATCTGAAGACCAAAATAATGGTGTTCCAAAAAAGGTCAAGTCGTTAGGACCACAAATTAAAAATTCTATCTAGATCCCGTTGTCCTAGAGCACACAAAAAAACTATGCATACCTTGGCCTAAACATCAGCGCCACAGGTAACTTCCACAAAGCTGTGAACGATCTGAGAGACAAGGCATTCTATGCAATCAAAAGGAACATAAAATTTGACATATCAATTAGGATCTGGCTAAAAATACTTGAATCAGTTATAGATCCCATTGCCCATTATGGTTGTGAGGTCTGGGGTCTGCTAACCAACCAATAATTCACAAAATGGGACAAACACCGAATTGAGACTCTGCATGAAGAATTCTGCACTGGTCAGGATGCTCTCGACGCAGGGAAGGTAGAGAGAGAGAGAAAGACAGAGCTCGACACAGGAGAGGTAGAGAGAGAGAGAAAGACAGAGCTCAACACAGGAGAGGTAGAGAGAGAGAGAAAGACAGAGCTCGACACAGGGGAGGTAGAGAGAGAGGAAGAAAGAGACAGCTAGGGCAGAGAGAGGAGAGCCCCCTTTGTGGATCATTGGCAGATAATGGGCTCATTAGGGCAAATGTAGCTTAAAAGGCTCTCGCTTTCTAAACAAACAGAACAGGCGCTGAGGAGATGGACTTAAGGGCCAGACATGGAGAGAGAGATAATGAGCCCCCCCACCCGTCCCCCGCTCGGCCCCCACTCTGCTCAGCACAGCAGAGTGAGGCCTACCAACACGCTGCTGGCCTGCCCACTTCAAAACCCACACTATTATTCCATCTCTCATCAAGCCCCTGTTCCCTGTTTAGAGGCCAGCCAATCAATCTCCCCAGGCACTGCCCTTATACACTCACACACTAACCCACCGCTGTCCCTCACAAACACACACAGATCACATACATCTGTACATGCACGGGTTCTATCTCACTCTCTTACTCAAACATCCCACTGTGCATAGATGTAATTTCACCGTCTTTTCCAGGTTGGTTCAACATAATTTCATTGAAATGACGTGGAAACAATGTTGATTCAATCAGTGTGTGCTCAGTGGGATGCTTGCTTGCTTTAGCTCTTTCTCTCCCCCTGTGATGTGTAGCTCTCCCTCCCTCTCCCTCTGGCTCTCTCTCTGCTGCTCTCTCTCGAGTAGTAGTCTGGTTTCCTAATAGGGGTGTACAGTTGAAGTCAGAAGTTTACATATATCTTAGCCAAATACATTTAAACTCAGTTTTTCACAATTCCTGACATTTAATCCTGGTAAAAATTGTTTTAGGTCAGTTACGATCACCACTTGATTTTAAGAATGTGAAATGTCAGAATAATAGCAGAGAGAACAATTTATTTCAGCTTTTATTTCTTTCATCACATTCACAGTGGGTCAGAAATGTACATATACTCAATTAGTATTTGGTAGCATTGCCTTTAAATTGTTTTACTTGGGTCAAACGTTTCGGGTAGCCTTCCACAAGCTTCCCACAATAAGTTGGGTGAATTTTGGCCCATTCCTCCTGATAGAGCTGGTGTAATTGAGTCAGGTTTGAAGGCCTCCTTGCTCGTACACGCTTTTTCTGGTCTTCCCACAAATGTTCTATAGGATGGAGGTCAGGGCTTTGTGATGGCCACTCCAATACCTTGACTTTGTTGTCCTTAAGCCATTTTGCCACAACTTTGGAAGTATGCTTGGGGTCATAATCCATTTGGAAGACCCATTTGCGACCAAGCTTTAACTTCCTGACTGATGTCTTGAGATGTTGCTTCAATATATCCACATATTTTTCCCTCCTCATGATGCCATCTATTTTGTGAAGTGGATCGGTCCCTCCTGCAGCAAAGCACCCACAACATGATGCTGCCACCCCTGTGCTTCACGGTTGGGATGCTGTTCTTCGGCTTGCAAGCCTCCCTCTTTTTCCTCCAAACATAACGATGGTCATTATGGCCAAGCAGTTCTATTTTTGTATCATCAGACCAGAGGACATTTCTCCAAAAAGTATGATCTTTGTCCCCATGTGCAGTTGAAAACCATAGTCTGGCTTTTTTTATGGCGGTTTTGGAGCAATGGCTTCTTCCTTGCTGAGCGGCCTTTCAGGTTATGTCATATAGGACTCGTTTTACTGTGGATATAGATATTTTTGTACCTGTATTCACAAGGTCCTTTGCTGTTGTTCTGGGATTGATTTGCGCTTTTCGCACCAAAGTACATTACTCTAGGAGACAGAATGCGTCTCCTTCCTGAGCGGTATGACGGCTGCGTGATCCCATGGTGTTTATACTTGGTTACTATTATTTGTACAGATGAACATGGTACCTTCAGGCGTTTGGAAACTGCTCCCAAGAATGAACCAGACTTGTGGAGGTCTACAATTTTTTTTCTTAGGTCTTGGCTGATTTCTTTTGATTTTCCCATGATGTCAAGCAAAGAGTTTGAAGGTAGGCCATGAAATACATCCACAGGTGCACATCCAATTGACTTGAATGATGTCAATTAGCCTAACAGAAGCTTCTAAACCATGACATAATTTTCTGGAATTTTCCAAGCTGTTTAAAGGCACAGTCAACTTACTGTATGTAAACTTCTGACCCACTGGAATTGTGATACAGTGAATTATAAGTGAAATAATCTGTCTGTAAACAATTATTGGGAAAATGACTTGTGTCATGCACAAAGTAGATGTCTTAACCGACTTACCAAAACTATAGTTTGTTAACAAGAAATGTGTGGAGTGGTTGAAAAACAAATTTTAATGACTCCAACCTAAGTGTATGTAAACTTACGACTTATGTTACTAAGGACAGAGTAGCCATCTTGGATCATCTGGTAGAGTCAATGTGCGTACATACAGGTTAGTCGAGGTAATTTGTAAAGTGATTATGCACAGATAATGGACAGCGAGTAGCAGCAGTGTAAAAACAAAGGGGGTGAGGGGGGTCAATGTAAATAGTCCAGGTGGCAATTTGATTAATTGTTCAGCAGGCTTATGGCTTGGGGGTAGAAGCTGTTAAGGAGCCTTTTGGTCCTAGACTTGGCACTCCGGTACCGTTTGCTGTGCGTTAGCAGAGAGAGCAGTCTATGACTTGGGTGACTGGAGTCTTTGACCATTTTTTGGGCCTTCCTCTGATACCGCCTAGTATGTAGGTCCTGGATGTCAGGAAGCTTGGCCCCAGTGGTGTACTGGGCGTACGCATTACCCTCTGTAGCGCCTTACAGTCAGATGCCGAGCAGTTGTCATACCAGGCAGTGACGCAACCAGTCAGGATGCTCTCGATGGTGCAGCTGTAGAACTTTTTGAGGACCTGGGGACCCATGCCAAATCTTTTCAGTCTCCTGAGGGGGAAAAGGTGTTGTCGTACCCTCTTCACGACTGTCTTGGTGTGTTTGGACCATGATAGTTTGTTGGCGATGTGGACACCAAAGAATTTGAAACTCTCGACCCGCTCCACTTCAGCCCCATCGATGAGAATGGGGGCCTCTTCAGCCCTCCTTTTCCTATAGCCCACGATCAGCTCCATTGTCTTGCTCACATTGAGGGAGAGGTTGTTGTCCTAGCACCACACTGCCAGGTCTCTGACCTCCTCCCCATAGGCTGTCTCATCGTTGTCGGTTTCAGAGGAAGGTGTTTAGTCCCAGGATCCTTAGCTTAGTGATGAGCTTTGAGGGCACTATGGTGTTGAACGCAGAGCTGTAGTCAATGAACAGCATTCTCACATAGGTGTTTCTTTTGTCCAAGTAGGAAAGGGGGCAGTGTGGAGTGCGATTGAGATTGCATCATCTGTGGATCTGTTGGGGCGGTATGCGAATTGGAGTGGGTCTAAGGTTTCTGGGATGATGGTGTTGATGTGAGCCATGACCAGCCTTTCAAAGCACTTTATGGCTACTGATGTGAGTGCTATGGGGTGGTAATCAGTCACCTCGTAAAAGTGGTTAACACACGATGTCATGCAATATTAATCACTCATGATGCTTAATAACTCAACACTGTCCTTTTCTCCCCTAAACCCTCCAAGGACCCATATTGCTCAAACCCTCACAAGAACACAAATAAAATGTTATTAAGTAGGCAGGATAAGAAAAAAAATATTTTGTCTAAATCCCAAGCCTTCAAAACTTCTCATTGAGCAACAGGGAATTCAGTTGCTTTCATGAGCAATATGCAACCGAGTTGCTTTCATGAGCAATATGCAACCGAGTTGCGTTCATGAGCAATAGGCAACTGAGTTGCAATCAAAAGCAACAGGGAAATGAGCTGCATTCATGAGCATCAGGCAACTGAGTTGCGTTCACAAGCAATAGAGAACTGAGTTGAGTTCACAAGCAATAGAGAACTGAGTTGAGTTCACAAGCTACATAGAGAACCCTTTCTGCCCTCCATTTGCTTCAGTGGAGAAAGAAATCCTCTGAAGGTCCAAATTGATATTGTATGACATGTCATACGATTTATGTCGTCCACTGTAGCATATACCCTTAAGGTACCATGTCGGTAAGCAATAACATGGAGAATTTGTTTGTAATCAACTGGAGGAAACGTTACCACAGAGCAAGCCCATCCAACTATTCGAACTGCCATGAGATTTATTGCGAGAATAACTAAAGAGACTGCTGTTTCTCTGAGAAGCAGCCCGCATACCTTCCTTCCAATACCTTCCCTACTCCCATTCCAGAATGTTGGCCTTTGTTTGCCTTTATTAATACCAATATATTACGCTGGAAAAGGCCGGGAGTGCATTACAATCAAGAGACAGAGGAGCGCCGGGCAAAAAAATGGAGGCATTGTGAGGGGGCCGGGGTGGTTTCTGTTCATCTCCAGCTGCTTCTCTGCTCATCACGCTGTGAGCTAACATGAAACACACTCACGCTATACAGCCTCCTCTCTCTCACAAACATCTGTCAGCCATTAGGGACAGAGAGAGAGAGAGAGAGGATGGACTGAGAGCCTCTGTGGGGACTTGTGGTCCCATCTCTCAGGTCCGTCCTCTTGGGGGGAGGAGGAGGGAGAGGGGGAGAGGAGGGAGGAAGCTTGAGGAAGAGAGGACGCAGGGGTGGAAGAGAGAGATAGATAGGGGGGGGATTTGACCAACCATACTTTGAGCCACAGGTGGGTTTGAAAAGCACATACACTCGCCTACATCTCAAAGCATCATACAAGGGGGCTGCCAACACTGCCAACCTTTTCATTGAAAAAGCATGTAGGTTGCAAGACCACTAGTCAGCGTTGCTCGTCCCATTTAAGTAGCTATAGTTTTAACAGTGGATGCCAGAAATGAAGTTCCATAGGGGCATTTTTGCGGGTCCCCTGGCCATTTTGAAACAACATTCCAAGGCCGACTCTAGATGTCTCTCTATTCCCTCTGAAACTTTCCCCACTCAGATAAGTCAACCCTGACAGTGTTAAACAGCTCTAAAAACACTGCGGACTGACACCGACACATGTAGGTCTCCACGCAAGACCACAGAGGTTGGGAGGGCAGAACATTCACCCTGTAAATGGCAGGCAGATCTAAAGGAGAAAGCTTCTCATGGAGAATCTATTACACACCATCCACACCGGGGCTGGGCCCCCTGTTGGACATGTAGGACCACTTGGGGCTGTGGAGGTTATTGAGGCAAAGAACACAGAGCCTGCGGGTGCGCACACACACACACACACACAGCAACATCCTTACAGAGGGGCCAAACTCACAGGTCTTCCCAGTGCTGGTGGACCCTCCAATTCTACCACACTGATACCCACAATTCCACTCTGCTTACAGGTCAGTTTCTTACTCAACCTTGTTAAACAACTATCAAAAGTTCACTGGCTAATGAAAGATAAAAAAGTTACTCATTGCATCAATCCATAGGTCACTGTGAGGCAAACACACAGCAGTTAAACAAACAAACTTTCATGGAGGACTGAGGAGGATGCATTTTGAATTGTGGAGAGAAGAGGACAGACATGTCACAACAATGGCAGATTGAGGAGACCACATGGTGAGAAAATGGCTTTTAGAGAGTTTTTGTCCAAACAGGATTACAAAAAGCCCGGTTTGATGTGTACAAAGTACAAAGTTCTGGTACTGCTAATGTCACCATTCTGTCTCTTCACCATACTTACCTCAGCCAACTACACCACAGTGGCGGCCCATCCCACACACACACAAACAGACAGAGAGAAAGAGAGGGATGGCGTGAAGGAGAGAAAAGACACACTTCATTCATCTCTTTGACACTTTTCCACTCCGCCGCTGTCTGTTGAAGAAGCCCCGTCACCCACAAGTAATCATTTACAGTTGGTCACTTTCGCGCCGTCCTATTTTCTTCCTACCTTTCTTGAGCACTGTGTCTCATTCTTGTCTCTTAAAATTGAATTTGTAATAAGTTCGGATACATAGTTCTTCTTCCACGGCTGATATTTTAAGGAGTACCCGTCGTACATGCAGTGTGAGTGCACATCACAACCTACATGTACAGATACTGACCAGAGCCCTATACCACGAATCAGGTTTGAGGAGTTACGAAGGTAACTTTTGGTCAACTCTGAGTTCAACTCAGGATAACCGCTACCAAAAAAGTTGCTCCTCTTTTAGCCAGGTACATTTCTACGGCAACGAATCCTTCAGAACTAACCTTCTCCGGGGCAGGCTAATTCAGGGATAACTCCATTTATTCCGAATTAAGGGTCTGAGCCACGAGTTGATGTCAGCTTCCCTCTCTCTTGCAAATATTGTGTCATCATCCCCTTCATTTGAGGAAGGTGACTGATGAAATATTTTATTAATCTAATGTTTTCTTGTGTGTTATAAAATAGTCATGTTAAAATATCTATCACATTACACATTTAGTAAGGACAGAATGCATTTGAAACTTCATGCACAGTAAAACTTCTGTATGACTTAATACAATAATTTAATCGATAGGACTGGGGAAAAAGGGGCTTGTGCACACCAAAGACAGCATTAACGATAAGTAATCAAATAATGATGGCACTTTTAGCCTATTTCACACCATAGCCTGCTGAATTTGCAAGATAACTCTTCTTTAATTTTGACTTCAGCACAAATTCAAATGTAGCACTGACTCGTCCATGGATTAATGTTTCAGCATTGTCTCAATGAAGAGTTTGGCGTTCCAATACCCATGTGTGACATGATTGCACAGTTATAAGCCTGCTAAATCTAGGGGCAGGCGGACAAGCAATATCCACTGTCGTAGTATGGATGAAGCCAGAGCTGAGTAGATCTAGCTACCTTTGTGGTATACCCCTCAGGTTATACCACAACCTGAGAGAGAGAGAGAGAGAGAGAGAGAGAGAGAGAGAGAGAGAGAGAGAGAGAGAGAGAGAGAGAGAGAGAACACACACCATTGTAAATACAACCCATATCTATGCTTATTTATTTTATCTTGTGTCCTTTACCATTTGTACATTGTTAAAACACTGTATATATATATATAATATGACATTTGTAATGTCTTTATTGTTTTGAAACTTCTGTATGTGTGATGTTTACTGTTAATTTTTATTGTTTATTTCACTTTATATATTCACTTTATATATTATCTACCTCACTTGCTTTGGCAATGTTAACACATGTTTCCCATGCCAATAAAGCCCTTGAATTGAATTGAATTGAGAGAGAGAGAGAGAGAGAGAGAGAGACTTTGCTAGGACGTAGACCAGGTGGTGGACAGACTTGTCCTGCTTACATAGAAGGTGTGGTTGGTGGGACACTTTGCTAGGACGTAGACCAGGTGGTGGACAGACTTGTCCTGCTTACATAGAAAGTGTGGTTTGTGGGTTCTTTGTTCTGCAGGGAAGGAGAGTTCCAGAAGAGCAGTACAAAAGAGACAGAGCCTAGCTATACCTTGTACATATCTACCAGTGCATCTTTATTTGTGTCTAATGGGGTAACAACATACAATGCTGTTCCCTTAATTAGTGTCTGTCTGCTCCAAGCAACCAAAAGGATGCCCCCCCCCGCCCTAAAAGAACACACACTCACCTAGCTAGTCTCCGGGGCAGAGAATATCAGACCTGTGAATTGAAGGGGGAGCTGAATCACAATAGGGCTGGCAGCCCTGGAGGAGGTCATTAGGTCCAGGCAGTGGCTACGGCACGCTGTAGTCAACAGCCCCCCAATCACCCACCTGGCACATGGATCCCAGACGGCCTGGGATGGAGAGGGTGCCTGGGGGGAGAGAGGAGCCGTTGGGCTGGAGAAGCGCTAGACGAACCCAAAGGTTTGGTCCTGTGGGCCCGGTGCCTCTGCCCCCCACCACCATTCTATTTCCTTCTATCTACAACCCCCCACCACCCGCCTCATTCTCAAACTAGCAACTCCCCCCCACACACACACACACAACTCTCAACTGCTCTAACTCTGGTGTAATCACCTCTGAATGTGAGTGGGGTGGGGAGGGGGGGGGGGCTAGAAAAGAAAGTCACACATTACATAATTTATTTACTTATCCAGGGTAGCTAACTAGTGTTGCCCGTGTCATGGAGGAGGGGGGTTTTGGGTGAAAGGTGAAGGATGCGAGAATAAATGAGTCATGACCAAAGTGGTGGGTTAGAAACTAGGGTAGGGGGGTGTTCAAAAAACCTGGGTACTCACACGACTCGCTATAGCATTGATAGAAGCAAAACATCTAGACACTAACATGACATTGAGGGATTTTTGGCATCAATACAAAGTAAAACGTTTTCACTTATTTCTAGACCAGGCTGTGTTATGAAAGTACGAAATTAACCTTTTTAGCAAAACAACCTGTAATATTCAGTATTGGTTGTGATTTTACCAAATCACCGGCAATTAAATCCGCAATCTTCAAAAAAAGGGGGCCTAGAAAACATAATTCAATCCCCTTTTAACCACACGTAGCTAGTAATTACAAGTGACACACAACCCCCCTACAGTTCAGCATAGTGGTGCAGCCCAGCAAGACCCAACAACTCCAACAGGAAGAGGCTGCAGATTGTTCCATTTATCACTTAGCACGGGGTCTTCTTTTCTACAGAGATCTCCCAGTTATGTCAAAATGGATCAGAGAGAGAGAAAGACAGAAAGAGAGAGATAGGGAGAGGGATTTCCACTCCTCCATCTCCCTGTCCCGAGTGGCCCTTGCCTGTCTGTTGGAGCGGCAATGGCCCACTCGGAGACATCAAGCACATTCCAAGGGTCGGTCCAATTACGGACAGATGAGGGGCAGTTCTCTTTGTTTAAGAACAAAGCCAGGAGTGACACAACTGGTCTTTAAAAGGAGCTTTCGCAGCCACGGCGGTGGAGGTGGGGCTCAGCGGGTGGGGGAGGTGACCAGCTGGTTATAAATATCTATTTGGTCAGTTACTGGAAGGAAAATGTGCAGTTTGTTCGTCATCCACTCATCCAGGTGGTAGGAGAGAAGGGGAGGGAGAGAGAGAGAGGGGGGGTTGAGGGAGGGAGGGAGGGAGGGAGGGAGGGAGGGAGGGAGGGAGGGAGGGAGGGAGGGAGGGAGGGAGGGAGGGAGGGAGGGAGGGAGGGAGGGAGGGAGGGAGGGAGGGAGGGAGGGAGGGGAAAACAAGCCAACCTGTTTGAGATTGACTTTGCCAGGAATGAGGAATTTGACTAATTGTTATATAAAAGCCATATGTCATCCCCAAATGGAAGCCCTCAACTAGTGTGTGAGAGCAGGAGTGAGAGAGAGCAAAAGCGAGAGAGAGGAGAGTAGGGAGAGAGAGAGAGAAGGAGAGAATAAGGGAGAGGAAAGATCTGGAGGCCATCTCCATAGCTATTTAGCCTGTTAGTGCTCAGACCATACAGCGAGAGATGTTCATGTGGATTAGGCTTCCACTCAGAAAATTCCACCACAATCTTGTGTTGCTATCCTCAAGAGAGGATATGAATACGATTCATGAGTTGGCTCGAGTTCCTGTGTACTCACCACACACTTACTAAAAAGAATATTTCTGGCATGGGACGTTTCAACATGATAACATTGCTGAAATACATATGGCCTCAAAACAAAGGACTCTGACAGTCTAATAATCTAAGGTCTCCTAAAGCAAAACAACAGTATCTCCCCCAAAATCCGATTTTGTAGGACAAGACATATGGCCTCAGAATAAACAGCTCCAAGAGCTGAATCTAGAAGCCTCCTAAAACAAAAACAGCACTATTCAAATGAAGTTGGTGTAAAAAAAAGAGAGAGAAAAAGCTTGAACGTAAGTTTATGAGTGTTGAGAGTATGTTAGGAGGTGACTGTGGTTGTCCCTCTTTGGCTTTGGTTGTGCAATGGGATGCTGGTGGCCAGACACTGGCGTGTTTGACTGCAGAGGGGTGGGACATGTTTAGAGTTTGATTCCCACTCTGCAGTAAATTAGAACACAGCGGGGTAATCTTTGTTTATTTAAAATACAGCTGCACAGGCCTCTCTCTCTTGCTGTGTCCTACCCTAGCTCTCCCCACAAACCAGACCCCGGTCTGGGGTTCACCTGTAGACTTCACCCCCCCCCACACACACACACACACATACAAAGCATGGACAAATAGGTTTTTGTGTACAATTCATTAAAAAGTGAAGTGGAACATTATTACAGCTGAACAGAGTATTGAATAAGTGTATGATATTATGGTCTGACTACCTACAGACTATATATAACATGTATTACATTTATTAAATCTCTGAATTCAATGTAGAATCAAATCAATGTTTATCAAATCAAAGGTTATTTGTCACGTGCGCAGAATACAACAGGTGTAGACCTTACAGTGAAATTCTTACTTACATGCTCTAACCAATAATGCAATTAAGGTATTATGTGAACAATAGGTAGGTAAAGAAATAAAACCAACAGTGAAAAGACAGGCTATATACAGTAGCGAGGCTGCATACAGACACCGGTTAGTCAGGCTGATTGAGGTAGTATGTACATGTAGTGACTGTTATTACAACTGACAATGAAGCTCACTAAACACCTCCAAATGAAAGAGCAAGAAACATTTGAGAAGAAATAATTCTTCAGACATATGTTGCACTCTTGTGGTGAGTTGAACATTTACAAGAAACTGTTGTTGAGCTGTTTCTCAGTCAATTTCTTATTCCTACTCAGAGAAAAAGAGTTTGTCTCCATCTAGTGGCAGTAGCCTATGTTGTACATGGGTCAGCAGGACAAATTTCACAGCAGGTCAGCAGGACAAATTGTACACTTTGGGGTGTAGTGGGGGCAGTTAAGATGATACATCGTACCAAGTTTGGCAGAGATGTAGATTTATGTACCCAGAAAAAACAAATACTTTTTTGCAATTCAGAAAGACTGCTTTGAGGTAAAGGCACCTAATTTGTCACAGAGCTAGATTTATGGACCCTGAAAAGATTTAGACATGAAGCCACTACAGATTTGGCTCCAGGGTGCTGAGGCGACCATCTTACAAAATGGCCACTGTCGGTAATACAATGTTAAAGTTCTGAAGGGACTTTTTGAGATAAATACACCAAATTTGGCACAGATGTAGATTCATGTACCCTGAAAATATTTAGATATGGAGCCAGCACAGATTTGATCCCTGGGGGCCTTGGCAGTCATCTAATGAAATGTCTACAAACAGTAAAACAACTTTACAGTTCAGAAGGCCTATTTGACACATACACATCATATTTGATGTACCTTAAAAATATTTAGATATGGATTCACCACAGATTTCACCCTTGTAGGTCGTGAACACCAATATCTCTACCTGTACATGACCATCTGATCATTTATCACTCCAGTGTTAATCTGCAAAATTGTAATTATTCGCCTACCTCCTCATGCCTTTTGCACACAATGTATATAGACTCCCCTTTTTTTCTTCTTTTTTTTCTACTGTGTTATTGACTTGTTAATTGTTTACTCCATTTGTAACTCTGTGTTGCCTGTTCACACTGCTATGCTTTATCTTGGCCAGGTCGAAGTTGCAAATGAGAACTTGTTCTCAACTAGCCTACCTGGTTAAATAAAGGTGAAATAAAAATAAATAAAAGTGGTAGCCATCTTACTGAATGGACGTAGACTGTACCACCTTTTAACAAACCTTTAATTAACAAAAAGTCATGGCCTGTACTTCTTTGACTTTTAACCTTTTCGCATGCAAGTTCTAAATACCCCCCCCCCAGCGTGAGTTTGTTTTACGCTTGATGTCAGAAGGCACTCACTGTTCCAGAACTATATTGTTACGCGAAAGGACAGTTAACTTGCGCTGCCCTCAAACCAAGGCACGCTGCCTGCTAATTATCTATAGGTGGTGGCGACCCATCATTCAGAGCAGGTAGGGCAGCTTTCCACCTGTTTTGAGCCCCACATTTATTTTAATTTTAATGATAGGTATATATAAATATTATTTTGGCATTAATACGTGTCACAATATCATTGAGTTAATAAAGCCGCATACAAACAGGCAGCTCCAAAATGCAGGTGTTTCAGCCTAGCTCAGTGTTTTCTGTGGTGTTGGGGCAGGCCAGCAGAAAGTAGAAGCATTGCACCATGATTGGCTCAGCATTGCACCGTGATTGGCTCAGTGTTCTGTCACTCATGGGACACGACGTCACCTGCTTTTAGTAAGGGGAGACATCAAGAATGTGAGCCCTCCTGTGTCCTGCCATAGACTTAGATTAGAAGTGCCCTTCCAAGAAGGCTCAAGGTCATTGGCCACAGAAATGTCAAATCACGTTACATGTACAGTAGCTTTGATTGGACTGATCATGTCAACATCTTACTTTCACAATCTTAGCTAGCAGTCATCATCGTGATTCATGAATCAAGTCTACTGGCAAATCCTTTTTAATTCTTGTCCTATGAAGAGAAATAATGAAGAGAAAATATAGATAAAACGTATCGGTGCTCATCGGCCATTGAACATAAACATTACACAACAATTTGGAAATCGCTAATTCAACAATGAGTTGTTTGGAAGGAATCGGTGACATTGGCTAACCGCAAGCATTGCAACTGGGAAGCCAGACTGGGAAAATATGTTTTGAACAGTCTACCAACTCGGAATTGTAATCATTTTCTTTGATGACAAAATTTGCCTTTGAAGGACCGCCGTGCACAACTAAGTGAGTCCAAAAATGTCTTATACGCTGCTGCAGAAATGATGTAATATGCCAGGGAGATATGGTCAGCCATATCAGCTAGGTTTTTTAAAAGGCAGTAAATGAGGCTGAATGAACTGATTCGCTGCCAGACAAGGCTCCGCTGACAGCCAGGTGCAGCGGTGGTAAGGATTCACTCCATGGTGCTGAAAGGAAAGCTCTGCTGTTGGGACAGTTTTATGTAGGCCCCAACAGTTTATGGGCACCGCTTGTCGCCGTTATAGTGCAATAAATGTATTGTTTAGTGTTATGTTGTGCAGTGGCTTTGCTGGAATGCAGCTAAAAAATGTTGGGGGTGTAACGGTTCTCTTGTGGTGAAGGAGATTCGGACCAAAATGCAGCGTTGTGATGATTCATGATATTTTAATAAAGGAAAAAAACTATACATGAAGAAACTACAAAATAATGAAATGTGCCCTATATGAACCAGCCCTATCTGGTGCAAACACAGAGACAGGAACAATCACCCACAAACACACAGTGAAACCCAGGCTACCTAAATATGGTTCCCAATCAGAGACAATGACTAACACCTGCCTCCTGCCAAACTATGGTCAGGGTGTGACAGTACACCCCCCCCAAGGTGCGGACTCTGGCCGCAAAACCTGAACCTATAGGGGAGGGTCTGGGTGGGCATCTGTCCGCGGTGGCGGCTCTGGTGCTGGACGTGGCCCCCACTTCACCCTAGTCTTAGTCCCCCACCTTGTCCGCTTCCGTGACCTCCTAGCCACGGCAACCCTACTTAATAACACGGGACAGAGGGGCAGCTCGGGACAGAGGGGCAGCTCGGGACAGAGGGGCAGCTCGGGACAGAGGGGCAGCTCGGGACAGAGGAGGTCTTCAGACTCCGGCAGCACAGGAGAGGAGGAAGGCTCTGGCAGATCCTGGCTGACTGGCGGATCTGGAAGAGTCTGGTGGATCTGGAAGAGTCTGGCGGATCTGGAAGAGTCTGGCAGACTGGCGGATCTGGAAGAGTCTGGCTGACTGGCGGATCTGGAAGAGTCTGGCGGATCTGGAAGAGTCTGGCGGATCTGGAAGAGTCTGGCTGACTGCGGATCTGGAAGAGTCTGGCTGACTGGCGGATCTGGAAGAGTCTGGCTGACTGGCGGATCCTGGCAGACTGGCGGCTCTGGCTGCTCCATGCTGACTGGCGGATCTGGCTGCTCCAAGCTGACTGGCGGATCTGGCTGCTCCATGCTGACTGGCGGATCTGGCGGCTTCTTGCAGACTGGCGGATCTGGCTGCTCCATGCCATGGCAGACTGGCAGCTCCTTGCAGACTGGCAGCTCCTTGCAGACTGGCAGCTCCTTGCAGACTGGCAGCTCCTTGCAGACTGGCAGCTCAGCTCTGGCTGCTCCATGACTGGCAACTCTGGCTGCTCCATGCAGACTGGCAACTGCTGCAGACTGCTGCCATGCAGACTGGCAACTCTGGCTGCTCCATGCAGACTGGCAGCTCTGGCTGCTCCACTCTGGCTGCTCCATGCAGACTGGCAACTCTGGCTGCTCCATGCAGACTGGCAACTCTGGCTGCTCCATGCAGACTGGCAACTCTGGCTGCTCCATGCAGACTGGCAACTCTGGCTGCTCCATGCAGACTGGCAACTCCATGCAGACTGGCAACTCTGGCTGCTCCATGCAGACTGGCAACTCTGGCTGCTCCATGCAGACTGGCAACTTTGGCTGCTCCATGCAGACTGGCAACTCTGGCTGCTCCATGCAGACTGGCAACTCTGGCTGCTCCATGCAGACTGGCAACTCTGGCTGCTCCATGCAGGCAGGAGACACCGGCAACGCTGTAGAGGCGGAAGGCTCTGGCATCGCTGTAGAGGCGGAAGGCTCTGGCAGCGCTAAACAGGCGGGAGACTCCAGCTGCGCAGGAGAGGAGGAAGGCTCTGGTAGCGCTGAACAGGCGGGAGACACCGTGCGCACCACTGCATAACACGGTGCCTGCCCGGTCTCTCTAGCCCCCGGTAACCACAGGAAGTTGGCGTAGGTCTCCTACCTGGCATAGCCATACTCCCTGTGAGCCCCCCCCAAGAACTTTTTGGGGCTGACTCTCGGGCTTCCGTCCGCGCCACCGTGCTTGCTTAGCCAACTCCATTCTCCGATAACCTTCCGCGCACTGCTCCATCGAATCCCAGGCGGGCTCCGGCACTTTCCCTGGGTCGACCGCCCACCTGTCTATCTCCTCCCAAGAAGTATAGTCCATACTCTTGTAGTCCAAACCGTACTCCCATGTCCATTCCTCTTTTCTCTGCTGTTGCTGCCTTTGTTGCTTCTCCTGCGGCTCCTGCCTGTTGACACACTGCTTGGTCCTGTTGTGGTGGGTGATTCTGTAACGGTTCTCTTGTGGTGAAGGAGATTCGGACCAAAATGCAGCGTTGTGATGATTCATGATATTTTAATGAAGGAAAAAACTATACATGAAGAAACTACAAAATAATGAAATGTGAAAACTGAAACAGCCCTATCTGGTGCAAACACAGAGACAGGAACAATCACCCACAAACACACAGTGAAACCCAGGCTATCTAAATATGGTTCCCAATCAGAGACAATGACTAACACCTGCCTCTGATTGAGAACCATATCAGGCCAGACATAGAAATAGACAAACTAGACATGAAACATAGAATGCCCACTCAGCTCACACCCTGACCAACCAAAACATAGAAACATACAAAGCAAACTATGGTCAGGGTGTGACAGGGGGGGAGTTTGCCCCACCAACATTTACATGCTAAAATCGCCACTGACTATAGGTTATGTTTCAACTTGTCAATTTATAGTTGTATTCAAACTACTTTTATTTTCAAACAACAGCCTGAATATTGATGTGTTCCGCCTCCTCATTAATTCACATTGAAGTAGCCCATTTCACTGTGGTGGACAATTTACGTTTGAGGCATGCTATGCTAATATAAGAAGAGGATTAGCTAGATGAGCCGGACAAACTTCTCTCTTCGATGAGAGCCCAAGCACTCCCCCAGTGTTTCCACAGATCAAATATGCAAACAGTTGCACATCTCAAGTCAGAAAAGAACCTGCATTAAATTTTTCCCCCCAGCGCATTTTCCAGCTGGCACCCAAATTGTCTTCATTGTTGTTTTCCTTACTAATAATAACTTTAGACGTGTGCATTCCTATCAAAGTAAGTGCCTTATTACATTATCATAATCATTTCTGTATATCGTGGTATGTTGTTTCTACTGTAGCACACCATAAGTATGTATGTATGTATGTATGTATGTATGTATGTATGTATGCATGCATGCAGCATAATGTATTCTGTGTGTACCCCTTTATAACCACAGACACGCAAGCTACTAATTTCATGACCTTTATGGTGTTGTACTCAATTATGCTTATGTAGCTAGCTACATTCTTCTGTTAGCTCTGTAAAACAATGTTAATGGTGTCAGAGAAGTATTATCTTTGAAGCTGTATACTTTGAAGCTGCCCTGGCCTTATATTGGCCTGTGTTTTTATTTGGCCCGTTTAGCATAGCTTTTCCCTGCCATGCTCCTCTGTGGAGCTCTTCAGTCACTGTTTCTTATATCATTCATAATTGTCATTTTGTCCAAACAACCTATTGTTTTTATAGCAGTGTTCTGTTACTTCATTGTAACATTGTTTTATTGCTATATCCTGATACTGTATTCTAATTACAAATACTTCCTCTTTATTCTTTATTAGCTCCACTCCTATTCCCCAGGCGCTCTCTTTTGACGACTTCTGTAACCGTAATAGCCTTGGTTTCATGCATGTTAACATTAGAAGCCTTCTCCCTAAGTTTGTTCTATTCACTGCTTTAGCACACTCTGCCCGGATGTTCTAGCTGTGTCTGAATCCTGGCTTAGGAAGACCACCAAAAATTCAGAAATTTTAATTCCAAACTACAACATTTTCAGACAAGATAGACCTGCCAAAGGGGGCGGTATTGCAATCTACTGCAAAGATAGCCTGCAGAGTTCTGTCCTACTATCCAGGTCTGTACCCAAACAATTTGAACTTCTACTTTTAAAAATCCACCTCTCTAAAAACAAGTCTCTCACCATTGCCGCCTGCTATAGACCACCCTCTGCCCCCAGCTGTGCTCTGGACACCATATGTGAACTGATTGCCCCCCATCTATCTTCAGAGTTCGTGCTGCTAGGCGACCTAAACTGGAACATGCTTAACACCCCAGCCATCCTACAATCTAAACTTGATGCCCTCAATCTCACACAAATTATCAATGAACCTACCAGGTACCTCCCCAAAGCCTTAAACACGGGCACCCTCATAGATATCATCCTAACCAACTTCCCCTCTAAATACACCTCTGCTGTCTTCAACCAAGATCTCAGCGATCACTGCCTCATTGCCTGCATCTGTAATGGGTCAGCGGTCAAACAACCTCCACTCATCACTGTAAAACGCTCCCTGAAACACTTCTGCGAGCAGGCCTTTCTAATCGACCTGGCCGGGGTATCCTGGAAGGATATTGATCTCATCCCGTCAGTAGAGGATGCCTGGATATTATTTAAAAATGCCTTCCTAACCATCTTAAATAAACATGCCCCATTCAAGAAATTTAGAACCAGGAACAGATATAGCCCTTGGTTCTCCCCAGACCTGACTGCCCTTAACCAACACAAAAACATCCTATGGCGTTCTGCATTAGCATCGAACAGCCCCGTGATATGCAGCTGTTCAGGGAAGCTAGAAACCATTATACACAGGCAGTTAGAAAAGCCAAGGCTAGCTTTTTCAAGCAGAAATTTGCTTCCTGCAACACTAACTCAAAAAGTTCTGGGACACTGTAAAGTCCATGGAGAATAAGAACACCTCCTCCCAGCTGCCCACTGCACTGAAGATAGGAAACACTGTCACCACTGATAAATCCACCATAATTGAGAATTTCAATAAGCATTTTTCTACGGCTGGCCATGCTTTCCACCTGGCTACTCCTACCCCGGCCAACAGCACTGCACCCCCAACAGCAACTCGCCCAAGCCTTCCGCATTTCTCCTTCTCCCAAATCCATTCAGCTGATGTTCTGAAAGAGCTGCAAAATCTGGACCCCTACAAATCAGCCGGGCTAGACAATCTGGACCCTTTCTTTCTAAAATTATCTGCCGAAATTGTTGCCACCCCTATTACTAGCCTGTTCAACCTCTCTTTCGTGTCGTCTGAGATTCCCAAAGATTGGAAAGCAGCTGCGGTCATCCCCTCTTCAAAGGGGGACACTCTTGACCCAAACTGCTACAGACCTATATCTATCCTACCGTGCCTTTCTAAGGTCTTCGAAAGCCAAGTCAACAAACAGATTACCGACCATTTTGAATCTCACCATACCTTCTCTGCTATGCAATCTGGTTTCAGAGCTGGTCATGGGTGCACCTCAGCCACGCTCAAGGTCCTAAACGATATCTTAACCGCCATCGATAAGAAACATTACTGTGCAGACGTATTCATTGATCTGGCCAAGGCTTTCGACTCTGTCAATCACCACATCCTCATCGGCAGACTCGACAGCCTTGGTTTCTCAAATGATTGCCTCGCCTGGTTCACCAACTACTTCTCTGATAGAGTTCAGTGTGTCAAATCGGAGGGTCTGCTGTCCGGACCTCTGGCAGTCTCTATGGGGTGCCACAGGGTTCAATTCTTGGACCGACTCTCTTCTCTGTATACATCAATGAGGTCGCTCTTGCTGCTGGTGAGTCTCTGATCCACCTCTACGCAGACGACACCATTCTGTATACTTCCGGCCCTTCTTTGGACACTGTGTTAACAACCCTCCAGGCAAGCTTCAATGCCAGACAACTCTCCTTCCGTGGCCTCCAATTGCTCTTAAATACAAGTAAAACTAAATGCATGCTCTTCAACCGATCGCTACCTGCACCTACCCGCCTGTCCAACATCACTACTCTGGACGGCTCTGACTTAGAATACGTGGACAACTACAAATACTTAGGTGTCTGGTTAGACTGTAAACTCTCCTTCCAGACCCATATCAAACATCTCCAATCCAAAGTTAAATCTAGAATTGGCTTCCTATTTCGCAACAAAGCATCCTTCACTCATGCTGCCAAACATACCCTTGTAAAACTGACCATCCTACCAATCCTCGACTTTGGCGATGTCATTTACAAAATAGCCTTCAATACCCTACTCAACAAATTGGATGCAGTCTATCACAGTGCAATCCGTTTTGTCACCAAAGCCCCATATACTACCCACCATTGCGACCTGTACGCTCTCGTTGGCTGGCCCTCGCTTCATACTCGTCGCCAAACCCACTGGCTCCATGTCATCTACAAGACCCTGCTAGGTAAAGTCCCCCTTATCTCAGCTCGCTGGTCACCATAGCATCTCCCACCTGTAGCACACGCTCCAGCAGGTATATCTCTCTAGTCACCCCCAAAACCAATTCTTTCTTTGGCCGCCTCTCCTTCCAGTTCTCTGCTGCCAATGACTGGAACGAACTACAAAAATCTCTGAAACTGGAAACACTTATCTCCCTCACTAGCTTTAAGCACCAACTGTCAGAGCAGCTCACAGATTACTGCACCTGTACATAGCCCACCTATAATTTAGCCCAAACAACTACCTCTTTCCCAACTGTATTTAATTTTAATTAATTTATTTATTTTGCTCCTTTGCACCCCATTATTTTTATTTCTACTTTGCACATTCTTCCATTGCAAAACTACCATTCCAGTGTTTTACTTGCTATATTGTATTTACTTTGCCACCATGGCCTTTTTGCCTTTACCTCCCTTCTCACCTCATTTGCTCACATTGTATATAGACTTGTTTATACTGTATTATTGACTGTATGTTTGTTTTACTCCATGTGTAACTCTGTGTCGTTGTATCTGTCGAACTGCTTTGCTTTATCTTGGCCAGGTCGCAATTGTAAATGAGAACTTGTTCTCAACTTGCCTACCTGGTTAAATAAAGGTAAAATAAAAAAATAAAATAAAAATCTGTACTTTCAGAAACCAACCACACAAACAGCATTGAACCTTATTTGACAACATCATGACTAGAACTGGATATCTTTCTTGAAGAAGATTTGAGGCCAACTTTAGTATTGAAGCAATTGAAGTATTGGTAGTGGATGAACAACAAAAACTAAAACTAGGTTTACTAGAGGTAAAAACAACAAGAAAAGACTGACAACTTATTAATATGCATAACTTATATTTCTGTATTCATATGGTGATTGAACAACAACTGCTTTTCCACCCCACAGCCCCAATGGCTTAGTACCTGTTAAGTCAGTCAGTCAGTAATTGCTGCAGATGTGCTCAGTAGTGCTTAAGCATAAGGTACTCCCCAAAGCATGGCACAACACACAAGGGTGTGTCACAAACTAAACACGTACATTGTCAAACTCCTCTGCTTCCTTCTCCTTGTGCCGGACAGGTAGACTTTGCATTGCCTCTGTGTGCGACTGCCTTGAGCAGCAGTCTGAGGGAATTTGCAGGGAAAATGCCGTGCAGTAAGGCGTAGGGGATTGTCTGCAGCAGGACGACCCTCAGTGGATGGACGCCGAGGGGTGTGGTGCTCCTCCAGCAGCTTTCTCATGAGATTCTCTCTGTACTTTTGGTAGGTAATCACCTCACCTATAGGGGAGAGGGAGTGGGGAGGATGAGGGAGTGGGGAGGATGAGGGAGTGGGCAGGATGAGGGAGTGGAGAGGATGAGGGAGTGGAGAGGATGATGAGGGAGTCGGTAGGTGGGTGAGATATTGTCAATATATTTGTATGTGAACTGTATGTCCAATTACAAAAAACCTTGTTTAGTAATCTTCTCACCTATTAGCTGGTGGTGAACTATGTGGTCGTTGAGGACGGCAGTGTTGACCAGATTGAAAAATATCTTCTTATATCACTTATACCAGTTTTCCGAGCACATTCCACAAAGCTGTTTATCATGTCTGCCTTATCCACTGCCCCCATTTTGAGGTTATAGTCAAGCAGACAGTCTGGTTTGATCTTTCTCTCTCCCGTCAGGTGGTCCACCTGACAAATCCTGCCTTCACTTCGCATATAACAAAGAACTTCACCCCAAACCTGTGACTTTTAAAGGGAATATATTATCGGAACACCAGCATATCCTTCCGTAACATCAGGGACTAACTAACTAACGTGCTTCTACATCTGCATTGCTTGCTGTTTGGGGTTTAAGGCTGGGTTTCTGTGTAGCACTTTGTGACAACTGCTGATGTAAAAAGGCCATTATAAATACATTTGATTGATTGAACTAATGCAGCAGCATAGGTGACTTCACGTAGGCGGTTAAGAGAACGAGGTTAAGAAAAGGATTAGACTTAGCAACAATCCAAGGTGCCAGGGTTCCAGTCTTGAAGCACGATTTTGACTGCTCCTACAGTTTTGCTTTGGTACTGCAATTTAACTGACTCCCGGCCCAGAAAGACAATTTCCATACACGGCCACATAGAGTCAGATTTGAAAATTCCTAATAAGACACTTATAACATCCATTGAATTATTTAAATTGAATCACTCACAGCCGAAGATATTAGCATTTTATATTCATTCAATGCCTGCCATGTTTTTGGATAATGTGATGATGACTTCGTTGCTGCTCCCTGTGCGCAGTGAGTGCTACAGTAGTGCACATGTGATGTTGGTCCTTATTAACCGGATGCAAAAGGGGAGGGTGGTGCAACTCAATATTAGGAAGGGGTTCCTAATATTTGGTATACTCAGTGTATATACTGTATTCTAGTCAAGGCTCATCCTATATACTGTAACTACTGCTCTACAGACTTGTTCTATTTATATACTGTCCATAACATTCTAGTGTCAAAATTGTGAAGTGTAAATAGTATAATTTTGGTCATAAAGTCAGTCTCGTCCAAAAAGGAGATGATGGGAAAATGTATGTCACAGAATGAAGGGTACATAACAGTTTTCTGTGGGCTGGGTTTATTTTATTCCTACCCACATGCCCACAGCTGGCAAGTAATCATCAATTCGGAACACAGCTGCACAGGACCCGATCGTAATGCTCATGGTCAATTTGGTTTGACATTCGATATCCCTATGGGGCTATTTGTACATCCCACTGGGCACACACTGGTTGAATCAATGTTGTTTCCATATAATTTCAATTAAATTACGTTGAACCAATGTGGAATTGATGTTGAACTGATGTCTGTGCCCAGTGGGATGGGGCAATATTTTAAAAGGTTAACAGCTCCAACTTTCTATGACTTAAAAACCTCAAACCAACTTTAAATTCAAGGAAGTCATATACACATATTGAAAGCATTTAATGAGACAACTGAAAGATGTGCATTTACATTGTGCAATTTATTGACAGTCCCTAACTATCCCCAGAGAGAGGCTATCCAAAGTCAAACCAATTTTGCCACGGTTGCACACCAGCCCTGTGAAGATAATTGGCAAAATAATTTGGCTAACTCTTCCCACCTGGGGAACACACAGAAGAGACACCCATATCAAAACACACCCCCAAAACGAACTCACGTTTGAATTCAGTCATGGTCGCCAGCTTTTGAAAAAAATCTAAGACATGGCCAAATGAGGAATTGCAGTCGCCCTTTAACAATTTACACAGACATTTTTCAAAAACACATTTACTGGAAGAACTGTGCAGATGCAAAGTTAGGTAAAATAATTTCGGTAAAATAACCCTGTTTTTTATGTGACCACGTTATCCAAAAAACTCTGGTGTGGCTGGCTTCTGGGTTGGATGCGCACTGTGTTAAGAAGCAGTGCGGCTTGGTTGGGTTGTGTATCGGAGGACGCATGACTTTCAACCTTCATCTCTCCCAAGGCCTTACAGGAGTTGTAGCAATGAGACAAGATAGTAGCTACTAACAATTGGGGAGAAAAAGGGGTAAAAAGAAAATCTGCTCTGTACTGAGATTCAAAGATGTCTGCAGCAACAGCTTTAAAAAAAACCCCACATGTTTTTATTGTCACATACACCGGATAAGTGCCTTGTCGGCTCGGGTATTCGAACAACAGCAGTACCCGCAAAACACCAGTCTCAATGTCAACAGCAAAGAGGCAACTCCGGGATGCTGGCCTTCTAGGCAGAGTTGCAAAAAGCCATTTCTCAGACTGGCCAATAAAAAGAAAAGATTAAGCGTTCCTAGGAAACTATGCAGTTTTTTGTTTTTTTACGTGTTATTTCTTACACTAGTACCCCAGGTCATCTTAGGTTTCATTACATACAGCCGAGAAGAACTACTGAATATAAGATCAGCGTCAACTCACCATCAGTACGACCAAGAATATGTTTTTCGCGATGCGGATCCTGTGTTCTGCCTTACAACCAGTGTAACGGAGTGGATCACATGCAGCGACCAAAAAAAACGACTCAGAAAAGAGGGAAACGAAGCGGTCTTCTGGTCAGACTCCGGAGACGGGCACATCGTGCACCACTCCCTAGCATTCTTCTTGCCAATGTCCAGTCTCTTGACAACAAGGTTGATGAAATCCGAGCAAGGGTAGCATTCCAGAGGGACATCAGAGACTGTAACGTTCTCTGCTTCACGGAAACATGGCTAACTGGAGAGACGCAATCCGAAGCGGTGCAGCCAGCGGGTTTCTCCACGCATCGCGCCGACAGAAACAAACATCTTTCTGGTAAGAAGACGGGCGGGGGCGTATGCCTTATGGCCAACGTGACATGGTGTGATGAAAGAAACATACAGGAACTCAAATCCTTCTGTTCACCTGATTTAGAATTCCTCACAATCAAATGTAGACCGCATTATCTACCAAGAGAATTCTCTTCGATTATAATCACAGCCGTATATATCCCCCCCAAGCAGACACATCGATGGCTCTGAACGAACTTTATTTAACTCTCTGCAAACTGGACCAGGGGTGGAAAGACCCTGGATCATTGTTACTCTAACTTCCGCGACGCATATAAGGCCCTGCCCCGCCCCCTTTCGGAAAAGCTGACCACGACTCCATTTTGTTGATCCCTGCCTACAGACAGAAACTAAAACAAGAAGCTCCCACGCTGAGGTCTGTCCAACGCTGGTCCGACCAAGCTGACTCCACACTCCAAGACTGCTTCCATCACGTGACTGGGAGATGTTTCGACATTGCCAGACAACAACATTGACGAATACGCTGATACGGTGTGCGAGTTCATTAGAACGTGCGTTGAAGATGTCGTTCCCATAGCAACGATTAAAACATTCCCTAACCAGAAACCGTGGATTGATGGCAGCATTCGTGTGAAACTGAAGGCACGAACCACTGCTTTTAATCAGGGCAAGGTGTCTGGTAACATGACTGAATACAAACAGTGCAGCTATTCCTCCGCAAGGCTATCAAACAAGCTAAGCGCCAGTACAGAGACAAAGTAGAATCTCAATTCAACGGCTCAGACACAAGAGGTATGTGGCAGGGTCTACAGTCAATCACGGACTACAGGAAGAAACCCAGCCCAGTCACGGACCAGGATGTCTTGCTCCCAGGCAGACTAAATAACTTTTTTGCCCGCTTTGAGGACAATACAGTGCCACTGACACGGCCTGCAACGGAAACATGCGGCCTCTCCTTCACTGCAGCCGAAGTGAGTAAGACATTTAAACGTGTTAACCCTCGCAAGGCTGCAGGCCCAGACGGCATCCCCAGCCGCGCCCAGAGAGCATGCGCAGACCAGCTGGCCGGTGTGTTTACGGACATATTCAATCAATCCCTATACCAGTCTGCTGTTCCCACATGCTTCAAGAGGGCCACCATTGTTCCTGTTCCCAAGAAAGCTAAGGTAACTGAGCTAAACGACTACCGCCCGTAGCACTCACATCCGTCATCATGAAGTGCTTTGAGAGACTAGTCAAGGACCATATCACCTCCACCCTACCTGACACCCTTGACCCACTCCAATTTGCTTACCGCCCAAATAGGTCCACAGACGATGCAATCTCAACCACACTGCACACTGCCCTAACCCATCTGGACAAGAGGAATACCTATGTGAGAATGCTGTTCATCGACTACAGCTCGGCATTCAACACCATAGTACCCTCCAAGCTCGTCATCAAGCTCGAGACCCTGGGTCTCGACCCCGCCCTGTGCAACTGGGTACTGGACTTCCTGACGGGCCGCCCCAGGTGGTGAGGGTAGGCAACAACATCTCCTCCCCGCTGATCCTCAACACTGGGGCCCCACAAGGGTGCGTTCTGAGCCCTCTCCTGTACTCCCTGTTCACCCACGACTGCGTGGCCATGCACGCCCAACTCAATCATCAAGTTTGCGGACGACACAACAGTGGTAGGCTTGATTACCAACAACGACGAGACGGCCTACAGGGAGGAGGTGAGGGCCCTCGGAGTGTGGTGTCAGGAAAATAACCTCACACTCAACGTCAACAAAACTAAGGAGATGATTGTGGACTTCAGGAAACAGCAGAGGGAACACCCCCATCCACATCGATGGAACAGTAGTGGAGAGGGTAGCAAGTTTTAAGTTCAACCACCCGAGCCACTGCCTGTTCACCCCGCTGTCATCCAGAAGGCGAGGTCAGTACAGGTGCATCAAAGCTGGGACCGAGAGACTGAAAAACAGCTTCTATCTCAAGGCCATCAGACTGTTAAACAGCCACCACTAACATTGAGTGGCTACTGCCAACACACTGTCAATGACACTGACTCTACTCCAGCCACTTTAATCATGGGAATTGATGGGAAATGATGTAAATATATCACTAGCCACTTTAAACAATGCTACCTTATATAATGTTACTTACCCTACATTGTTCATCTCATATGCATACGTTGATACTGTACTCTATATCATCGACTGCATCCTTATGTAATACATGTATCACTAGCCACTTTAACTATGCCACTTGGTTTACATACTTATCTCATATGTATATACTGTACTCGATATCATCTACTGTATCTTGCCTATGCTGCTCTGTACCATCACTCATTCATATATCCTTATGTACATATTCTTTATCCCCTTACACTGTGTATAAGACAGTAGTTTTTTTTGGAATTGTTAGTTAGATTACTTGCTCGTTATTACTGCATTGTCGGAACTAGAAGCACAAGCATTTCGCTACACTCGCATTAACATCTGCTAACCATGTGTATGTGACAAATATTTAAAATGATAAACTTGGATTAGCTAACACAACATGCCATTGGAACACAGGAGTGATGGTTACTGATAATGGGTCTCTGTACGCCTATGTAGATATTTCATTAAAAATCTGCCGTTTCCAGCTAAAATAGTCATTTACAATATTAATGTCTACGCTGTATTTCTGATCAATTTGATGTTATTTTAATGGACAATTTTTGCTTTTAATAAAAAAATAAAGACATTTCTAAGTGACGCCAAACTTTTGAACGGTAGTGTATATTACTGCTTTAATTTTTGCTGGACCCAGGAAGAAAGAGTAGCTGCTGCCTTGACAGTGGCTAATGGGGATCCATAATAAACACAAATACTGTTGAAATGGTTTTTGACATGCTGAACCATCCTTAGGGTGGATTATATAAAGTTGAATGGGGTTGGGGAGGGTGTAGTAGAAGTTGGGAATTTATTTGGTTTGAAATTCTATTTCAATGGCAGTACAGTTTTGGGCAGATCAAGAGTGATCGTACATTCCAGCACAGTAGGTGCACTTTAAACGTTTGTTTGCGGACCGCCATGAAATCGAAGAAGAAGAAGAAGGTTCGCGTACATTCTACGTGCGCGTTCACATCTGGGCGTAGGAATCTTGTGATACGTGCGTCAGCTGTCACGGGGAGAGAGAGCTAGTTGACGCACGCGCTTGTGTCTCCATGCTAGCCGGCGAGTTGTTTAGACACGAAATAATCTGCAATTCTACTCACAGGAAAGAAAGAGATATCAACTTGTTACAGGACAGTATCAATATTAAACTGGACCAAGCGGATTCTGTGACCGATTCCAGCAGGAAAGGGGCTGTGTACCGCTGAAGAAGGTGTAGGGTTTAGTTATAAAATATTTGGTGTAGGTCAGGTGGTTGTGCCGAAGAGAGAATAGCAGGTTTCTCGGATGGAAGCTGGCTAGGGCTAGTTTATTTCTTGTCAATTAACAAAATAGCTAGTTTTACCTCGTCAAACATACGACGGATTGCCAGTAGTTGCTGCATAGCAAAACATAGCTAGGCCGGGTCGGCCGGTTAGCTACCGAGCTAATGACAAGATAGCTTGCTCAATAGTTATGTCGAGCAGTTTCACAAATAAAACGTCTTTGCTAAGCAGCTCTCCACAGAGCCCTGAGAATAGGGTCTCGTCAGTCGGCAACAACAACAGAGACTGGGACTTGGAAAAAGATGTATTTGTATGCTGCTATGAAGAGCCTATTGGCGAAACAATGCTGGCGGGGATGCACTCGGTTCAGCCAGGTCTGGACAGGCACATGCCGCTGCTGCGAGGCCGCCACCGGGTTCCTCCGGACTGTATGATACTGGGCCTAGAGGAACCTTACCCCGGCTGTCACAACAACCGGAGTACTCCCGCAGCCTACCTAGACACCGGTTCTCTGGCCTTCAGTGAAAATGACCGGAACGCCACCCCGGTGTTGGAAAGCAGAAAGAGGACTCGGAGCAGTAGTTCAAGGAACCGGTATAACGAGGTTGTCACAGAATTGGGACCCGAAGAAGTCCGGTGGTTTTACAAAGAGGACAAAAAAACGTGGAAGCCTTTCATTGGACACGACTCTTTGAAAGTTGAGGTCATGTTTCGTAATTTATGCGAACTGAACCCTGGAACGACCAAGCGCCAGGGTTCTTTGGGAATGGATGAAGCGTACGAGGAAGATAATGCAAGCGGGGTGGAAGCGACAACTGGGGGGTCGAACGGAGTCGAGCGAGCTGGACCAGTGCCGGCGCCGAGAACTACGGTGAATAGGGACAGGGGTTCGATGGAGAGAACGGACTCCTCAGACGAAAGAGACCTTGATTCAATAAACATCAACGTAGAGGCTGTATGTGTCAGGGGTGGGCTGTATGAGGTGGATGTCAAAGACAGAGAATGCTATCCTGTGTATTGGAATCGTAAGTATCAATAGGAAGCATTCTCTTTCCTCCTTATATACCCAGCATTCCTGTATATGTATGTTTTGCTTGCAAACCAATGTGTGCAAGAGGGTTACGCTTTAAAGTATTTTAGTCGTCAACCCATGTTGCCAAGTGCTATTCATCTGCCACTGGCAAGCAAACGCATCAGTGCCAGATGTTGAGTGGTGCCCATAATCTCTGGTCTTAATTCCTGCTGCGTATCTCTCCAATCAGAGGCTGCAGACTGCATGGACAAATCACTACCAGGTCACTACAGAGATTACCATGTATACACTCACGAGATCAGAGATGGCATGGTGTCACCATCTCTCATTCATGCCTACTACGCAATCTGTCTGTCTACAATATGCTTTAATGTACAAATGTAGGCCACATACAGTACCTGTCAAAAGTGATATCCCAAGTACAAATACAGTAAGCACACTAAAGTTAAAAAAGATATACAGTACCAGTCAAATGTTTGACACCACCTCATTCCAGGAATTTTCTTTATATTTACTATTTTCTACATTGTAGAATAATAGTGAAGACATCAAAACTATGCAATAACACATGGAATCACAAAGTAACCAACAAAAAGTGTTAAACAAATCAAAATATATTTATATTTGAGATTATTCAAAGTATCCTATCCACCCTTTGCCTTGACAGCTTTGCACACTTGGCATTCTCTCAGCCAGCTTCATGAGGTAGTCACCAGGAATGCGCTTCAATTAACAGGCGTGCCATGTTAAGTTAATTTGTGGAATTTCTTTCCTCCTTAATGTGTTTGAGCCAATCGGTTGTGACATGGTAGGGGTGGTCCAAATTTGATATTTTTGGTTCCAACTGCTGTGTCTTTGAGATGCAGAGTAGGTGAACGGATTATCGCAAATTTGGACCACCCCTACCATGTCACTACACAACCGATTGGCTCCAACGCATTAAGAAGGAAAGAAATTCCACAAATTAACTTTAAACAACACACACCTGTTAAATTAAATGCATTGTCATCAAGGCAAAGGGTAGCTACTTTGAAGAATCTAAAATAACAAATATATTTGGATTTGTTCAACACTTTTTTTTGCTTACTACATGATTCCATATGTGTTATTTCATAGTGTTGATGTCTTCTATTATTCTACAATGTAGAAAATAGTAAAAATAAAGAATAACCCTTGAATGAGTAGGTGTGTCAACTTTTGACTAGTACATTGCCTATAAGCAACCTAGTGAAGCCAAAGTTTATTTGTGCTACCTATCACAAACCCACAAAAGTGGCCTATTATTAGTCTAGCCACCATCCCGGGCACTGCCTCCAATGAATGTATCTGGAGTGTGCCAACTAATTCATGGAGATTTACAAAAAAGTCAGCCATGGTGGTATAGCTGGTTGCTATAGAGCCCTGGATTACTTGAACAAGCCAGCGAGATATTTCATTTTCCCTAAAGGGATGCATGGCTATCTCGCTGAGTTCGCCTGAGGCAACACTAAGTGACAGTTGGTTTACTAGGATCTTCCAGCTAGATGTTGTAGTCAGTTTGAGGCTCTGACTATGTTTGGGCCTGTAATATCACTGTTTGACATACATTAGCTAGCTTAGGCCTATATCTTCTCACTAGTCTGTTTTTTTGAGTAAGACATTTCTAAGGGTCCATTGGTATTTTCATTATCTTACATCTGTACTCTCTGTACCACATCCAATTATAAATTAAAGCTGAATACAAATGTAGGCTACTGTAAAAGTGATTTCCGTAAGAGCTTTTTTCTGTCTTTGCTGCTATTTACTATAGATGGTGTGTGTTGGTTACTACCTGTTTGTAGGAACAGTCACACCCAAGCTCTGTGCCATTAGATAGAAAAACACACATTACAGAATTAAGTGTTGTGGTCATGCTCTCACCAACGACTACTAATTCTAAACTAATCATTTCTGTAATCAACTTTGCCTCCCTCCACACTCCACTGAGATTGCCAATGCCTAGCTTTATAGGGTGCCTAATTAGGCCTACCTGTCATTGCAGCCTTCACAAAGCAACTACCTACATGTATTTGCATTTGGTGTCAGCACCACATACACATAGTTGTTACCTGCTGGCTCATGCTACGTTACCAATTTTTGTCTATTGTCTAGCATTTTGTTCCCCGCAAACAATCAAGGGGAACATTGAAAAGAAAAGGGGGAAAAATGGAATGCTTTGTAAATCTCTCTAACTTCCACCTGCTCCATTCTCTCTCCCACCCTCAGAGCAGGAGAGCATTCCTGTCATGAGGGGCCAGTGGTTCATCGACGGCACCTGGCTCCCATTGGAGGAGGAGGAGAGTGACCTCATTGAGGTGGAGCACTTGACCCGTTTCCTTGGGCAGCAAATGCAGGACAGCTTCGACTCTGACTCTGTGGTGGCCAAAACAGTCGACAGCAAAGATGGTGAGACAACACCAGGGCTTGTGGGAGATATGGTTTAGGCCTAAATAAATATTTATCAAGTGTAGGCTTATCAAGTATATAATGCATTATTCTAAAGACTGAATACTGGTTGTCTCCAACCCTGGTCCTGGAGAGCTATAGTCTGGGCAAGCTTTTGGTCAAGAGCAGAACTGAAACGCTTGATTTCATTAACCACGTCTTGATGATTTGTTGATTAGCTGAATCGGCTTGTTCTCCAGGACCAGGGTTGGATACCAGTGCTGTAGCCATGCTCTCTCACAATTTTAATCTGCAACGTTCTGCCAGGGCAATCACTACTAACCTGACTATAATTCCACCAAGGTACTTATCTATAGAGAACGTATAGATAATGTAGTGTGGTAGCAGCTGTCAAATGGGGTTCTCTGTAGATGGTGTCTGGGTTAGTTATGGACTCCATTAAAAATATCACCCACCTATGCCCACCTTATCAGCAACTGAAAAGTGTTGTTGGGACTCATAAACCATAACGTGTATTAGCTATCAGGATCTCCCTGTAGACCAGAAAGGGTAAACATACCAGATTGTCTTTATGAGGATGTTGATTGTATTTTGTTAGCCCAGAGTGTATTATAGGTAAAAGTGTATTTCTCATGCAAGGCTCAGACAGCAATTTGTTTCAGGAATAGCTTGTTGGTGCACTCAGAAAACAAGTGACAAATGGAATCTTTCAGTCAGCAATTCCCTCCTGAATGCACAGTCTTCAGCCCTGTGAAATGGCTGCTCCTTCTATGATGAATGTGTGTGTGAATGACTTTTGATACCAGAGGTATTAAATCAGTGTGTCACCAGGAGAGATTGTATGTATGTGTGTGAGAGAGGGAAAGCGAGGGAGAAGGAGAATGTCACCTTTATGTTTGCCTCTGTGTATGTGTGTGAAAGGGAAAATGCCACCAGTGTTGGTGTGTGTGCTGTATCTGTGTGAGAAATAATCTGACACTTCAATGCTAAGCTTGAAGACAACTTCTATCTCGAACTGAGAATAAGTGCTGCTTTCCTACCAACCAAGGCCAGCGCCATCTCCTCAGTGTGTGGCACTCTGAATTGGACCATAACAGTGTTTACAGAGTGATTAACCTCCCATTGTGAATGATCATGACCTGCTCTGACTCAGTGTTGATCAACATAAGTTTAGTCCTTGAATGGGTCCCTGATCTAGCCTCTATTTCAGACCTGTTCTGAATGCGTCCAACAGTACAGTCTGTTCATTCATACAAGGACAGTCTCGCCCTTCAGGAGCAATAGGGGACTGTATATATAGTCATGAGTAGACTGGCTGGCTACTGGAGGTTGCCTTATTGCCAATGCAATGTTCTCTCAAGCGCCTGCACGGTACTAGCTACGCCACTCAAATTTAATCACAGACATGAACTGGTGGAAAGACAGAGGCCACTCGCTCTCTACTAATCCATGTGGGGACCAAACAATTGATTCCCATTCAAAATCCTATTTTCCCTTAAACCTAACACTAACTGTAATTCTAACCCGACTTGTAAACCTAAAGCCAAATGTCTCCACTTGTCCGAATTTCCCTTGTTTTACTACCCCTCCTCCTCCCTCTTTCTCTCACTCTCTATCTATCCCTCTCTTTCTCACACGTACACAAATATCAACACACACCGAGGACACAAGTCATAATCAGTGTGTTTGAAATGGGATCAGGATTACGGCAACGGTTGTGTCACTTTCACGCAGGCACCCACAACCCAGCCCTTTCCAAGTCCCCCTTTGAAAGCACTGCCACATCCCATAATTTCCATTATGAGTCACCTCTTTGAGAGAAGACAAAACTGTTCTAACGCTTCACCACATTATTTTATGAATTCATTTCAAAGTTATTTGTTAACACATTCTGCAAAAGTCAATCTCTTGAAAATGACAGTGAGTCTATTGTACCATATACAGTAGCTTACTGAATCGGATGCTCTGATCAAGGCATAACTTCCGAAAACATGTTAGCCTTCCTGGGCGAAAATGAAAAGGTGTGATTAGGTGATTTCTTTTTTGTGTAAAAAACCCCCCAACATTTTGGAGTTATGCCATTTCCCAATGTTTTTGAACTTGGTATTATATTTGAAGTCCTTGTCATAAATGGCAGAGCACCCAGCTAATAAAGCGGGAGAGTGTACCTGTTACTCACTTCACAATACTGCATTACCCTCTCTCCTTCTCTCCCTCTCTCCTTTCGTCTCCTCCACCCATTGTTCTCCCTCAACTCTGTCTTTCTTTCACCCTCTCACCCTTCCTCCTCTCTCTCCTTCTTTCTCACGCTGAAACCCAGCAGCCAGCTCCAAGACTAATGGAGCAGAAAGCAAGTGTTGCGGCTCGCAGGCATGTTATGTAGGCATGAGATCATCATAATGCAAACGGCATGAGGGCTCTGTTCTCTCCTGCCCTTGGTTATTGCTGCTGTGTCAGTCAAAAAGGGTTCCTCATTCCTCAGGCTTCTATGGGAAAGGGTGACTGTGACAGTTTGACACTTCATTTGTAGTTGATGGCTGCCACTGCTGTCTAATTTGAGGATGGAAATTGACAGTTGCCACAGATGGTGGCCCACATGGCAGCTATACTGTGGCGGGTTTACCGATTTCAGCAGCTACTGAAGCTGGCAATAGGCTGGTTCACAGAATACAGAGAGTCTGTCTTACTTTCTAGCCTGGCTTGGAAGTTCCTCTCAGAGGAAGACAGTACAAAGTATTACGATGAGTGTTTGTTGTACAGAAACCGCCATTTGGCAAAAACATTTTTGATACTGTAGTGCAGGCCTGTATGCTCAGTCACTCGCGCACACACATGCATTGTGACTGAAAAGTCCCATTGGGGCTCCATGACCCTCTCACTGTGATTCCATAATCTAAGGAGCAGGGTGTTAATAGCAAGAGGCCCCCTGATGGCTCCCCTGTCAGGTTTTAGGAGACCCGAGTAAGCTTTATGTGACGTCGTTTTGGCTGTGGACACATTACACCTTTTGTTTGTCAGACCAGTTTAAAGATGCACTGGCTGTGTATCACTTAGGGAGGCTGATTATGGAAGAATCCCTGGTGGATATGTGTGTACTGTGTATATATATGTCTGTGTTGGAGTGGTGGGTGATGGCAACAGAGAGATGTGGGTATGTGAAGGGACTGTGTACTGATGTGAGAATCTATCATACGGATGTGTTTTGAAGGCGTTTGAATCAGTAGAGAGATTTGCATGTGGGCTGGCTGGAGGCTGGGCCAGGGCTCATGACGGTGGGGTGTACTTCAGTCCGTCAGGCTCCTGGAGCGTCACGGCAAGCAAAGCCCCACAGGCACACAGGGTCATATGTCAACAACACACACAGGCCAGAACATCACATAATGTCATGTCACAGCTAGGGCTGGGAATTGCCAGGGACCTCAATACGATATTATTAGGATACTTTGGTGCCGATACGATAGGTATTGTGATTCGATACTGTGATTTAGTGTTCCAAACATATTGCTCACCACATGTATGCTGTAGAGGGACAAGAGAGAGCCATGAGAAAACAAGGGTTGATCCGTCATTGAAATAAAAGTGCTGAAAACAAATTGTCACCCTATTTAAAAAGATTGACAACAAGCTATGAAGGAAAAATACTGCAGTTAGTGAATAGGCTGCAGGTACATCCAACTAGCAAAATAAATGATATTGCGATATTGTCAAAGCGATACGATATATTCTAACAAGTAATATCTCTATTTAACTATAGATGTTTTCCCTCCATCACTAGTCACAGCTCCCGTCTACAACCCAGGACAATCGTCATGGCACACTGACATTTGACATTTAGCATACTTATTCTCTAAGCTTTCAATAGCTAGAAGGCCTATCATTCAAAATACACTTTTTAATCATAAGAGTTTTAGACACACAGTTTAGTAGTGGAATGCATTTTTATGTTTATTTGAAGGCTGAATACCTCAGGCTGTATGTCGCTATGTGGGTGGATGGCTGGATACTCTTGATGGAGAATAGCATGGATGTGATGTGCTTGACCAGATACTGTAGCATTCTGTTGTGTTGGTCTTTTCCCTGGCCAATTAAATCCAAAGCTCCCAGCGGAGTAGACAAGCTCTTAACCAATATGATATTTGGAATGTCATTCCTTTTGAGAGGTTTATGGTGCTCTCTCTCAAACCAAGAAGTCCACACCAATGGACCTTTTGATTCAAGATGTAGGCCAAAACAAGCTCAGTGCGGGCCATGTCGAAAATTTATTCTATACTCCATAACACTGCCGTTTTGTCTCCAATTGTCAACATCCAGAAATGTACCGCATTGAAACCCTAAACCCAAGATTAGCATTTAATCACGGCCACACAAGCCAACTTCAGTTCAGAAATCAAGTCCGATATATTAGTGCTGCATTAGTAGTAATTTAAATGATACAGTAATATACTTCATAAAGCAGGACAGCCCCAGACAGTAAGTTGTTAAGCAGGATAAAGCCTATTTGTTTCCAGCCACTGTTGTTGTGATGTGGTCCCAGATGGATCAGCCGATTCATGTCTGTCTCCAGACACTCTGAGGGTGGCGTTTCTCTCTTTCTATATAACAATCCTTCTCTCCCTCTCTGTCTCTCTCTTTATTTGTCGTTCTCTCTCTCCCCCCTGTCTCATGGTCTCTCTCGCTCTCTCAGCCTGTCCTGACAACACTTGTACAATCAGCAGGTTTCAGCCCAGCTGAGGAAAGCACTGCTGTCATTTGCAAGTCTGATATCTTGGTCCTAACCTCCGCTCAAATGGTACAATTATAGCCCTGTCCGGAATGGAGATCCACATTCATATGGTAATCAAATGCCTGAAAGGATAGGAGACATCTCAATACCATATCCACACCCATAGTTATTCTGCTTGACTGATTATGATACTATTTACATTCCAGTACACCAATGTTATCCTAAAGGCTTATTATTATCCAAATACAACTCCCCCTTGACAACTTGCTTGCCTGGGTGTTCTTGTTGGACCGATCACAGCTTATTTATAGCTGTGAGTAAATGTGAAATATGAAAGCAGTCACAGCACAGCATAATACCTTTATGGCCAGATGAGCTCCCAGCTCAGGGTTCTTCTGGTTTAATAGGAGCACCGACATTTTGACTAACACTCTTTAAACATAAACCCAGTTCAATCAGCTAAGGCCCACAAAGGTCCACAAACAGCTCTGTCACAGGGCAAGGTCTAGGTCATGTCATCTGAGTCAGTGTGACAGTGGTGACTGGTCCTTTTAGGTCAGGGCTCAGACTGATTCCCAATGTCCTTATCACTGCACAGTCTGACTGCAGCCATAGTCTATGTGATGATATCAAGTCTGACACAATGGTCTAATGGAAGGATATTTCTCTAAATGAAACCCTGGTTGCTTGATAGCTGTGAGAGAGAGTGAGACTTACTGTATGGCCAGTGTGTGGGAAGGAGTGCGCAGTTGCTTGGACTTTAGGACATATCTTAGAGGGCAACGTCCTCCTCTCTGTTCTCAGAAATGGTTCTCGCCTCTGTTCTCAGGAATGGATATCCTTCCCTGAAGTTTTTCTGACCCACTAAAATAATTTAGCTTTTTCGTTTTTTTAGACTAAACATGAGAAAGGGGGGAAAAAAGCTGTAAGGCGGGCTACTTCTAAGAAACTTCTCTGTGGGCGGCCCACTCACTTTTGGATCGTTGTGAAATCCTCTTAAAATATTACGCTGTTAAGTCTGGCTTTTACTGTCATAGCCCTCCAATATCTTTTCAGGAAAATACTTTTAAATTTGATGTTAGAATGTTGTTTTGCAATTTGTACTCAACCTGTTTGACAAGATGAATGACAGCTATCTGGCTGAAAGTACTATACAACCATGTATCCCTCTTATCACTCTGAATATGTTATGTCGTATATCATTGTCATGTAGCCTCCATTGACCGACCATTTTGTCGGAGGCAAACAGTCATAATTGTCATGTTTTAAAATGATTTTATACAAAACTATCTTTTCATTACCAGCACATGATATAGTCTACACGTGAGTGCCCTAAAGGCAGTAAAACAAGAATAAGGTTCAGGTGCTACCTCAGTCATCTTGGGCATATGTCAAACAGCGCTGCAAATGGGTTTTAATGTTCCCTCTCAGCTCAAGATTGTGTGCAACAGCAAATATTGACATGTTAATTAAGCCACCACAATGAAGAGCCATGTTCATATGGACAGGTTGTATTCAAATGAATAACTTTGCTTGTCAGTTGAATGAAGCTAATGAAATTGAACAAAATGTATTAATGGTTAGGCTATACGCTTCAAACTTTTCCTCATTATTTTTTTAATCACATTTGAACTAATGCACATTTCTGTGAAAATGTTTGATGTGAATACTAGTCAACAGCTTCTAACCAACATCTGTACTATACACCCACACAAGACCCAGGGTGTCTACCTGATACCAGCGCTGCTTGACAAACGCCCTCCAGTCTAACAGTGATTGCAGTGGGTAGCCCTCTGTGACAACACCAAAGTCATGTCCTTCACTCACTCTCTCTTGGTTGTTAGTTCTCTCCCACCTGCCCCCTTTCTACCTCCCCTTTCTTTTCAAATGGAGTGGATATCAACCGAGTGCTACAACTAAATGTCTCAAGCGCAAACGCTGCTCAGGTACTGTAACGCCAGCCTTTTTTATCTCCTACATTATATCTGCTTTGCTCCCTCTCTCCTCTAGATCTTAGGTCTTGATTGAACTAGATCTTCGCTCACCCCTTTGAGCTCTCCCTAGAACTAAGTCGAGTTAGACAACCCAACCCGCTCTAGTAGAACTGGTCTCTAGATTAGACGGCTTCTTACTCCTTTAGTTTATATTGGGCCTAGTCATTAGAATGCCCCCCTTCCTGTGTTCCAGAGTATGTCACTGTTACTGCTGCTGCTCTCTGGACTTTTGGATGATACCTGCAAGTCTTGCTCCGGTCTATCTGTTAGTGGTGGTAGAGCTAAGTAAGTGGAGAGTCAGTTAGCTAGTAACATATTTCCAGTCTCTCTAAATCCAAATAGGAAAATGAAGGATCTGAGCTCAATAAGCTGGTTCTCCAAAAAGCCTGCCCTTCTCCGCCTCCCCTTCCCTCTAGCGGCTTGATCACATCTTAATGAACCTCCCGTATCACCACCACAGCTCTGAAGAGAATTAACAAAGCTCTCGTTTAGAGGCAACAGAGGCACCATTCAGGCCCACATAGCACACTGCTCTGCAGGCTGCACTATAAGCTCCAGCATTGCCTCAATGGATGGAATAACTGCTCCTTTAGTGCAGACTCCTATTGCCAGCAATATCTGCAGCACTGTAGGGCAGGGGTTAGCAACTAGATTCAGTGACAATTTTTGTCGGGGGTGGTCGGGAGGCCACAAAATAATTATAATAATTTTGTGCACTGCACACCAACTAAGTCCAAAAAATAACAATTTCATACCATGATTACATTGAGACATGATCATGTCTCTTTTTATTCATAGGAGTACATGGGAACAGATTTCCAAATTAAACACATTTTTATCTGAATTTATGTCGATTTGTCTTTTGACCAAAAACTGTAATCCCCCCTTTTTATAAAGAGCTTTGGGGGGGGCCAAAAAAAGATCACTCGCGGGCCAGTTTTGGCCGACTGTTGCTGACCCCTGCCCTAGGGCCAATCTAATTCAGGACTGGGTTGCATTCAGCAGGCACAAAACGTTCTCTACCATCTTGTGGTTAATGAATGTGAACCTAGTGTCCTAGCATTGATCGTAGTACTACCTCTGTGGCTCTCTACATGATGTGGAACCCTTCAGAGGCTAGGAACATATCTAAGATGTTTGGCAGACCCTAGTTTGGTGTATCCTGTAATTGTCACACTAATTCTCCCATGCTAATTAAGAGACAGCATCCTAACAATAACACTGTTTAAACATAACAGTAATTCATTTGAGGAAAGGAGCTTTGCCTTGCTTTAGTGACATAGTTCCCGATCTTCTTACCTCTTTCACTATAGTTCTAGCTCTTGGTCTCTCACACGGTCTCTAAATCTATCTACAACTTTTTCTCCCTCTTCCCTCGTCCTCTCTTGCTCTCCGGGGCATAGTTGGAAAGCCTCCCATGTAAACCTCTTAACCTCTCTGTGGCTGACTGTTAGATCCTCTGGTGTGCTTTGATCCAGGCCTCCCCCTCTTCCCCTCGCTGGCTTGTCTGCTCTGCCCTGGGCTCCCCTGTAAAACAGGATGTTGTCTCTGGGAAGCTTGTCCATCTCATTTCCCTTCTCATTTGGCAACATGAGCACGTTCCCCATTCCCCACCCAGTCAGCCATGATTTATTTATTCCTATGGCTGGCTAATGGGTAAGATTGAGTACCTGCTGCCTCCTCAAGACATCCCGTTTTACAGTGGACTCAGAGTAGGTGTAAGCTAAATGGTGAGATTGTCTTTCCCTACTGTACTTCTCTGATCATTAGAACAGATCATTCTATCTCTGCTGCACGCCACCGCTTCTGTAGAGTACTGTAGTAAGATGATGTACAGTAGTGTGGTATAGTGCTGGTTGTCAATTCCATATAAATTCACCACCTGATTTGGCTGAATTTAAGTGGAATTGATTCCAACCTTGGTGTGATACTTGTTGTGAAGCATGCTTGTTATCCCAAGTGATTTCCAATGATAAATGAAAACATGCTACTCTAACCCGGTGAAAAGTTCTGCAATACTGACAGAGCTTTACCCTCAGGTCTTCCAATGCAATAGATTTTTATGACCATCGACTGGAAAGAGTTTTCTTCTTACTTTGTCTAAAGCTGCTTGGTTGGGATTCAGTCCCATCCCTTCTACACATCCCTCCTCTCTTAAGCCCCAATGGGTTACCTCTCCTAAATGGAAACCAATTCCATGCTGTCTGCCATCTAACACAGCTTCTTCTCCAGGGGTTAAGTCCTGAGCTCCTGCTTGTCATTCCATTAAGCCATTTTGGATCATCAGGCCCCTGAGGGGCCCTGAATGGAGACTGATCAACTGGAGCATCCATGACTGCTCCTCAATCCTCACCGCGCTGATGAGATTAGAACAGGGACGTCCTGTTTTACCCCTCCACGTGACTCTCACAAAGACACTGTTCTATTCCCCGCTGGTGGTTCTACAACACTTCTCAGATGCCTCCAATTAGGAGGTGGAAAGAAGGAGGGCAAGAGGGGGAAGGAAGGGAAGAAGGTGATTGAAGGCTTTGATGTCCCCTACTCTGTAGATTGTACTGCATTAGTTAAGAGTTTTCTGAACACCTGCTGAGAGTTTTCAGAGCATTAACAAGCTAATGTACCAGCAGTAATCTGGACACGATCTGAGGAAGCGAGCGCTCTGGACAGAGTGTGATACCGTTGTGATGCTCATGCTAAGTGCCCCCCCCCCCCTCCCATGCTAAGTCTCGCTCACTCTCACTCACACATGATTAGTCCTGCGCAAGTACAAAGCACTCCAGACTTGCATAAAAAATACAAATACTATTTTGCCCAAAACATACAGTTCCAGTCAAAAGTTTGGACACACCTACTCATTCAAGGGTTTTCCTTTATTTTTTACTATGTTCTCCATTGTAGAATAATAGTGAAGACGTGCTTTTAAATTCTAAATAAATCACAGACCCTGTCACCAGCAAAGCACCATCACACCACCTCCATGCTTCACGGTGGGAACCACACGTGGAGATCATCCGTTCACCTGCTCTGCGTCTCACAAAGACACAGCGGTTGGACCCAAAAACCTAAAATTTGGACTCATTTGGACCAAAGGACACATTTTCACTGGTCTAATGTCCATTGCTTGTGTTTCTTGGCCTCTTCTTATTATTGGTGTCCTTTAGTAGTAGTTTCTTTGCAGTAATTCGACCATGAAGGCTTGAGTCACGCAGTCTCCTCTGAACAGTTGATGTTGAGATGCTTCAGAGTTCAAGCAGGAGACACATTTATTTGGGCTGAAATCTGAGGTGCAGTTAACTCTAATGAACTTATCCTCTGCAACAGAGGTAACGCTGGGTCTTCCTTTCCTGTGGCGGTTCTCATGAGAGCTAGTTTCATCATAGCACTTGATGGTTTTTGGGACTACACTTTCAAAGTTCTGGAAATGTTCCAGATTGACTGAACTTCATGTCTTAAAGTAATGATGGACTGTCGTTTCTCTTTGCTTATTTGAGCTGTTCTTGCCATAATATGGACTTGGTCTTTTACCAAATCTTCTGTATGCCACCCCTACCTTGTCACAGCACAACTGATTGGCTCAAACGCATTTAACAAGGTACTCCTTTTAATTTAAATGCATTCTAGATGACTACCTCATGAAGCTGGTTGAGAGAATGTCAAAGCTGTCAAGGCAAAGGGTGACTACTTTGATATGTTGAAAACGTTTTTGGTTACTACCTGATTCCGTATGTTATTTCATATTTTTTGTATTTTTTTAACCTTTTATTTAACTAGGCAAGTCAGTTAAGAACACATTCTTATTTTCAATGATGACCTAGGAACAGTGGAGTAACTGCTGGTTCAGGGGCAGAACAACAGATTTTTACCTTGTCAGCTCGGGGATTTGATCTTGCAACCTTTCGGGTTACTAGTCCAACGCTCTAACCACTAGGCTACCTGCCGCTACATTGTATTATTCTACAATGTAGGAAATAGTAAAAAGAAAAACCCTCGAATGAGTAGGTGTCCAAACTTTTGATATTTGTTTAACCCTTTAGTATGTGTACTTTACTGTATTTGTACTTGGGATATCACTTTTCAACAGTACAAGTAAAAACAATCGCTGGAGGACGTCTTTTAATGTCCACCTCTTCTAAGAATCCTTTTGTCCTGGACATTTTAACACTGTCCTTTTAATCCCTCCTGATTGTCTCTATGCACCCCAGGGTTCGGTCTGGACCAATACCAAAGTACCCGGTCACCTCTTCACGTACTGTACCATACAGTGAATCTGTGGCAATAAAACCTCAATGTGACCAGCTCAACCCAGTCAACCGGTTTTCATTTATCGTTCATGTTTTCACTCTTACTTGCCCTGTTGCTGTTGCCCGCTAAGATAATGAGGTGGAAATCTAATCTAGTCCTCTGTATGATCTGCACAATCTGAGTGTAGCCCATCCACATTGGTGATCGAGCTTACCATAGACACCCAATTGGGAATTGTGTGGTACAATATTATTTCACATAATCTACTGTACACATTCAATGACACCCAAGCAATCAATGGGCGGGTAACAGTTGAAATATGCAGACTTTGTGAACCTTTGTGCTTCTTCAATATGTACTTTTCTGGTTCTCTAGTGACCCTCTGCAGATCAATGCCCTAGGGTGTATTTGATCGAGCACTAGACTACACCAAACTTTCTCCTTGTTGAGTTGTACCATGAGGAATTTGTAATCACAATTTTGATGAGTGTATTTTGTCTTTCCTCCTGCATTTGTTCATTGTTCCTCTTGTCCTTTTTCTGCTTGCTCTCACATCTCGTTCCACCCTTCCTTGCTTTCTAATTTTTCCATCCCTCCATTTTGCCCCTTCCTCCCTTTCCTACTTCTCCATCCCTCTCTTCTTCCTCTGCAGCTGTCCACAGTTTGAAATTGAGTCGGACCCACGTGGACTGGCACAGTGTGGACGAGGTCTACCTCTACAGCGATGCCACCACCTCCAAGATCGCCCGCACTGTCACCCAGAAACTGGGCTTCTCCAAAGGTTAGAGGTCACTGACTGACTGCTCACTCTTCTGTTGAACCCTTCCTCCCCTTCCCCACCCCAATATCAAGTCAAGTGAAGATGAAGAGGTGGATCTGGCATGAGTTCTCAATCTCCTCTGACACACAAACCCACTACCGCTGGAAATCTCCTCAAGGCTGTGTCGGCCAGCCAGCAAGCAGCTAATCCTATTTGCCTATTGTGTAGAGCAGGTGTTCTCAAAGTGGGGTCAGCGGACCCCTGAAGGTACTGTAGGAGTCGCGGCCAGATCAAAAATGAAAGGGACAAGGGATCCGTGGAAAAAGTTTAGATGGTGTAATACAATAAAATATTATTCTACAATGTATGTTTTTAACCCTGGGCAACATGGGCCTGGGAGGCTAACGGAAATTGGTATCCACAGTACCCTGTCAGGGTACAACTCAATACTTTTAAGTATTTCCCCTATTTATATACACTATTGGTCAAAGGTTTTAGAACACCCCCATTATTCCAGTTTTTATTGAAATGTAAGCAATTCAAGTCCAGTGAATAACCTGAAATGGTACAAAGGTAAGCGGTAAACTGCCAGAGGTTTAAAAAAGTTTCAGTTACTGAAAAATAATGTACAATTTAAAAAAAAAAGCCCTTTTCAGGGAACATGCAATGGTTTAACAACTTACAGCTGTTCTGCAGCAATGAATTAAATTAAGCCTTGAAAGTTGATGCTAACAATTCCTGCAGGTGTCCCAATTTTTGTTGATTACTTACAAAACCCTCTGTCTGTATAAAATCAGTGTTGGAACAGACTGTTACTACATCCTCTTAAGCATTATTTTGACAGTATTGTACTGCAGGAAGTAGAGTATTGCGATCATAAAAAAGGAAGGAAGACAGACAGACAATTATAACCCTTAAAAGTGTGGATCTTTCCTTTAGAGAAATTGCAAAGAAGCCAAGGTGTCAGTGAGTACAATTTCCTAGACCATCAAAAGGCACTTGGAAACTGGAGGAAACTCTGACCGGAAGCGATATGGCAGACCCAAAACCACAACAGAATCAGAAGACAAGTTTCTGAGATAGGTGGCTCACAGGACAACCGCTTCAAGCACAGCTTAACACTGGTCGAAGTAAGCAAGTCCCGTTTCAACTGTGAAGAGAAGACTTCAAGCTGCAGGTTTGACAGGTCAAGTGGCAGTAAGAAAGCCATTGCTAAGATGGCAAAATAAGAAAAAGAGGCTTGACTGGGCCATGAAGCATCACCAGTGGACTACTGAAGACTGGAAGAAAATCTTATGGACCGATTATTCAAAATTTGACATCTTCAGTTCATCACGCAGGGTTTTTGTACGTTGTCGAGTAGGCGAAAGGATGGTTCCTCAGTGTGTTACATCAACTGTCAAACATGGAGGAGGAAACGTGATGGTCTTTTGCTGGATCCATAGTCGGCGACTTGAACAGAGTAAGTGGCACCCTGAACCAAAACAACTACCACAGCATTTTGCAGCGCCATGCAATACCCTCTGGTGTATGCCAAGTCAGGGGTTCATCCTACAGCAAGAAGTAACCCAAAACAGCCTGGAGGTATGTCAGAACTACCTTATATGAAAATAACAAGACGGTAGGCTACAAATCATGGAATGGCCAGCACTGTCTCCCGACTTAAACCCCATCGAGCTGGTTTGGGATGCACTGGGCAGAAGGGTGAAAGCAAAGCAACCTACAAGTACACACGTTTTGTGGTAACATCTTCAACAGTGTTGGGGAGAACTTTCTAAACAATATTTGATTTCCATTGTAGAAAGAATGCTATAGAATGCTGTGTTTGGCAGTTATGTCTGCAAAAGGTGGCTACTTTGAGTCAAAAGTAGATTTACATTTTGATAAACAACAATTCTGTTATTTATATTTTGTCTCCAATTGTTTATTTGTTCTATGCTTTAATTTCAGAGTACATTAAACTGAATTTCAATAAAAACTTGGAAAATTGAGGTATTCTGAAACTTTTGACTGTTATATATATCAAAAGTTTGGGGTCACTTAGAAATATCCTTGTTTTCCATGAAAACATACATGAAGTAGTTGCAAAATTAATAGTAAACATAGTCAACATGTTGACAATGTTATAAATAATTATTTTTAATTGAAAAAGTCATTGTCTCCTTCAAATTTTGCTTTCGTCAAAGAATCTTCCATTTGCAGCAATTACAGCCTTGCAGACCTTTGGCATTCTAGTTGTCAATCTGAAGAGATTTCACCCCATGCCTCCTGAAGCACCTCCCGCAAGTTGGATTGGCTTGATGGGCCCTTCTTACGTACCATACAGTCAGGTTGCTCACACAACAGCTCAATAGAGTTGAGATCTGGTAACTGTGCTGGCCACTCCATCATAGACAGAATACCAGCTGACTGCTTCTTCCCTAAATAGTTATTGCATTGTTTGGAGCTGTGCTTTGGGTCATTGTCCTGTTGTAGGAGGACATTTCTCAAACTAGACACTAATGTACTTGTCCTCTTGCTCAGTTGTGCACCGTTGTGCTCCCACTCTCTCCATTCTGGTTAGGGCCAGTTTGCTTTGTTCTGTGAAGGGAGTAGTACACAGCATTGTACGAGCTCCTCCGTTTCTTTGCAATTTCTCGCATGGAATAGCCTTCATTTCTCAGAACAAGAATAGACTGACGAGTTTCAGAAACGTTCTTTGTTTCTGGCCATTGATGCTCCAGATACTCAACTAGTCGAAAGAAGGCCAGTTTTATTGCTTCTTTAATCAGAACAACAGTTTTCAGCTATGCTAACATAATTGCAAAATGGTTTTTTAAATGATCAATTAGCCTTTTAAAATTATGAACTTGGATTAGCTAACACAATGTGCCATTGGAACACAGGCATGATGGTTGCTGGTAATGGGCCTCTGTAGCTATTACATAAAAAAAATCAGCCGTTTCCAGCTACAATAAATTTACAACATTTAATGTCTACACTGTATTTCTGATCAATTTGATGTGATTTTAATGGACAAAAAATGTGTATTTTTTTCTTCATAAATGCACTACAATTTTAAGCTTTAAAACTGCAATGTTTTCTCTCTGCATTGTGGCAAAATGTGTAGAATTGCAGGATATTAGCTTTAAAGCTGCAACAACAAAAACTCTCTGCCCCATGACAAAATGTGGGCCTTTTAAATGGTTCGTTCCCAGGGCTGAGACTTGGTTTGTCCGGCCATGCACTGCCGACGTCATAGTAAAACTCCTTGTATGCTATTTTTTTTATTTTTTTTTATCTCACTCTAGTTGTGTTCTGATTATGAGGGGGTCCCTGATGAATTTACTATCACAAAAGAGAGTCCCAACACCAAATAGTTTGAGAACCCTGGTGAAGAGTAGTGTTAGCATAGGAAGCCAGCCACGCATGCAGCCTGAGCCACAGACACAGCGGGAGGCTTCCAGTATCCTACTGCCCCTGTAAACTCAGTCACCTTATTGCTACTTTCAGATATAGGATGGCCTAGGATGTTCATCACCATAACTGTATGCATGTTGTGTGGTCATTTCATTGTGGCCTCTGTGAAATGTAATTTCACGGTTTGAGTCTATCAAGCCTTAATCATGAGTCAAGACTTTACCAATGTTGAACACAAAACACAAGTGAACAAATGCTGATGAGCGAAACATGGTTGGCATTTGTTGGGCAATGTGCAGCCACCCAGTATGTTGATATTTTCCTGACACTGTCCCTCTCTCCACTGCCTGTTCACCCTGTCTCCATCCCCTGTCCCCTCTGTAGCCTCCAGCAGTGGTACACGGCTCCACCGGGGCTATGTGGAGGAGGCCTCCTTGGAGGACAAGCCCCCCCAGACCACACACATCGTCTTTGTGGTCCACGGCATTGGACAGAAGATGGACACAGGACGCATCATCAAGAACACTGGCATGTGAGTGCTCTCTCATTCACTGTGTGCATGTTATAGTTATTCTACTGGGAGACATGGTGCTGCCAACATCGTGGAGGGTCATGTGTTGAACTCTATATCTATGGCTCTGAGGTAACATAGTATGCATCCCAAATGGCCCTATTCACCCTGGTCAAATGTAGTGCACTATAAGTGGAATAGTGTGCCATTTGAGACACAGCCATGTTGATTTTTCTACTGTTTGTGGAGAGGCTGGGACAGTTTGATCTACTGTGGGATGATGTAGCTACATGCACTGCTGTCTGCTGATCGGGTGGCATGAAGCTTCAGCCCACACGTCTTGATGTGGGTTTCCATGGAGATGTGAATCGGTATGGAATGTACCACAAAGTGTTTGTCTGTTTGAGAACATGTTCACATACACGTGTGTTTGAGAATGCACACCTGTCTTAACGTGGATGTGTCCTGTTCCTGTCCTAGATCTTATTCGTTCATAATTTGGTCGATTGCCCCAGCGCTTGACTTAGACCGAAATAGGTGCCTGTACTCATTTTTGGTGCCGGTACTGTTTACATTTAGGTGCAGGAGCTCCGCAATACTTTTCAGCTAATATGTTATAAGAGTAACAGGAGCTCAAGCAGTAGAACATTTGAGGTGCCGTACTCCGCTCCAGTGAGGTCCTGCCCAAGTCAAACACTGGATTGCCCTCATTGATGTCATTCTATGAGACGTTTATCATGTCAGACTGGTTAGAGTGCAGCTTTCACATAATTGCATTGTCATGATGTTCACCAGATGCTATCTTAGGAACGCAAGTAAGTTATTATCAAATCAAATCAAATTTGATTTGTCACAAACACATGGTTAGCAGATGTTAATGCGAGTGTAGCGAAATGCTTGTGCTTCTAGTTTTGACAATGCAGTAATAACCAACGAGTAATCTAACCTAACAATTCCACAACTACTACCTTATACACAAGTGTAAAGGGATAAAGAATATGTACATAAAGATATATGCATGAGTGATGGTACAGAACGGCATAGGGTAGTACAGAACGGCATAGGCAAGATGCAGTAGATGGTATAGAGTACAGTATATACATATGAGACCCAGTCTGGGTCCATGTGTAGGTGATGCTGACATGAGATGAGTAATGTAGGGTATATAAACATAAAGTGGCATACTTTAAAGTGGCTAGTGATACATGTATTACATAAAGATGGCAAGATGCAGTAAATGATATAGAAAACAGTATATACATATACATATGAGATGAGTAATGTAGGGTATGTAAACATTATATTAAGTGGCATTGTTTAAAGTGGCTTATGATACATTTTTACATCAATTTCCATGAATTACCATTATTAAAGGGGCTGGAGTTGAGTCAGTGTGTTGGCAGCAGCCACTCAATGTTAGTGGTGGCTGTTTAACAGTCTGATGTCCTTGAGATAGAAGCTGTTTTTCAGTCTCTCGGTCCCTGCTTTGATGCACCTGTACTGACCTCGCCTTCTGGATGATAGCGGGGTGAACAGGCAGTGGCTCGGGTGGTTGTTGTCCTTGATGATCTTGATGGCCTTCCTGTGACATCGGGTGGTGTAGGTGTCCTGGAGGGCAGGTAGTTTGCCCCCGGTGATGCATTGTGCCGACCTGGAATTAAACATCGAAGTTAGTATTTAGGTCAGAATTATGTAAGGAAAAATCACACAGTGCATATATCAAATGCCATAGTCAACTTAATCATCTTTTTCTTGCCAAGGTAGTATTTACCTTCATCCACATTCTCTTCTGAACCTCCCCTTTCCACTTTGAAAGGTATTTTCTTGCCCCATTCTCCATCAGGTCACTCTTTATGCCAATGACAAGGTGGCTTGTTAATTTGGCCAACAAGCAGAGATAATATAGGGAGCTAAAAACAGGAGATTAAACATTGTTAGATTCTGGGTTAGCCAAAGCAAACGAGCTAGTTAGCTGCTTAGCCATTTCATTTGCACTCACCCTCAAAAAACAATTTCAACAGCACAAGCATATCTGAGAAATACTTATCTTACTCCATGAAATATATAATATTACAAAGGCAGATGGTAATTAAAGTGAAATTTACCTCTGAACCCACCAACTAAAATCTCCTTTGGAGTGAAGACGTGCACCTCGAGCCGTGGTGGAGATACGGGGTTTGACTAACAACTTTGAGAGCCAATGGACTTAGTTTTGAAGACAAGCTATTTTTTTATACATTTCATTGGTCAAGGGGTCGTGAAACAGTCTTGCAGACATAAAAGGGAACCAATAGTATACATTCTTGTAAAACCTTTACATTTTAAATCACATTTTGAGTGACAATGTTTTGATCTGACATCGACAATATACTGTGCCTTCAGAAAATATTCATACCCCTTGATTTAGTCCACATTTAGTTGTGTTACAGCCTAAATTAAAAATGGATTTGTTCTCATCCATCTCCACACAATACCCCATAATGACAAAGGTGAAAACATGTCCCAATAAATTGACAAATTTATTGAAAATGATATATTTCTAAGTATTCACACCCCCTGGGTCAATTATGTTGTGACTCTTTCTGGGTAAATCTCTAAGAGCTTTGCACAACTGGATTGTTCAATATTTGGAAATTATTACAAAAATTATTCAAGCTCTGTCAAGTTGGTTGTTGATCATTGCTAGACAGCCATTTTCAAGTTTTGCCATAGATTTTCTAGCCAATTTAAGTCAACTGTAAATAGGCCACATTCAGTGTCTTGGTAAGCAACTCTATTAGGCTTTGTGTTTTAGGTTATTGTCCTGCTGAAAGGTGAATTTGTCTCCCAGTGTCTGTTGGAAAGCAGACTGAACCAGGTTTTCCTCTAGGATTTTTACTGCGCTTAGCTCTATTCTGTTTATCCTGAAAAATTCCTTAGTCCTTGCCGATGACAAGCATGCCCATAACCTGATGGAGCCACCACCATGTTTGAATATATGAGTGGTACTCAGTGATGACTCTGATGTTTTTGTTGTTGGATTTGCCCCAAACACAATGCTTTTTTAAAAACAGTTTTACTTTAGTGCTTTATTGCAAATAGGATGCTTGTTTTGGAATACCTTTATTCTGTACAGGCTTCCTTCTTTGCACTGTGATTTAGGTTAATATTGTGGGGTAACTACAATGTTGTTACATCTTCAGTTTAATCCTACCACAGCCATTAAACTCTAACTGTTTTAAAGTCACCATTGGCCTCATGGTGTTGTCCCTGAGCAGTTTCCTTTCTCTCTGGCAACTTAGTTAGGAAGGATGTCTGTATATTTGAAGTGAGTGGGTGTCCTGATACACCATCCAAAGTGTTCACTTCATCATGCTCAAAGGGATATTCATTGTCTGCTTTTTGTTTTTGATCTACCAATTAGTGCTCTTATTTGCTAGGGATTGTAAAACCTCCCTGATTTGTATGTCATGTAATGAATACAACAGGTAGACCTTAGCATGAAATGCTTACTTACAAGACCTTAACCAATTCAGAATTTTAAGAAAGTAAAATAGCAAAAAAATACCAAGTCAATCTGGTACCAAGTCAATCTGTGCGGGTATAGGTTAGTTGAGGAAATATGTACATGTAGGTAGGGTTAAAGGGACTATGCATAGTTAATAAACAGCAAGCAGCATAAAAAAGGGGGTCAATGCAAATTGTCCAGGTTGCCATTTGATAAACTGTTTAGCAGTCTTATTTCTTGGGGGTAGAAGATGTTAAGTAGCCTTTTGGACCTAGATTTGTCTCTCAGAATGCTCTAGATGGTGCAGCTGTCAAACATTTTGAGGATCTGGGGACCCATGCCAAATCTTTTCAGTCTCCTGAGGGGGAATAGGTGTTGTGGTTCCTTTTTCACAACCGTCTTGGTGTGTTTGGACCATGATAGTTTGTTAGTGATGTGGACGCCATGGAACTTGAAGTTCTCTATCTGCTCCACTACAGCCCCGTTGATGTGAATGGGGGTGTGCTTGGCCCCCCCTTTCCTGTAGTCCGTAATCAGCTATTTTGTCTTGCTCATGTTGAGGGAGAGGTTGTTGTCCTGATACCACACGGCCAGGTCACTGACCTCCTTGTAGTCTGTCTCAAAAACTGGCGGTGATCAGACCTACCACTGTTGTCGTCAGCAAACTTAATGATGGTGTTGGAGTCGTGCTTGGCCACGCAGTCATGCGTGAACAGGGAGTACAGGGGGGGACTAAGCATGCACCCGAGGGGCACCATGTTGAGGATGTGTGTCGAATGTGTTGTTGCCTACCCTTACCACCTGGGGGTGGTCCAGGATCCAGTTGCAGAGGGAGGTTTTTAGTCCCAGGGTCCTTAGCTTAGTGATGAGCTTTGAGCACATTATGGTGTTGAACACTGTGCTGTAGTCAAAGAACAGCATTCTCACGTAGGTATTTATTTTGTCGGTGGGAAAGGGAAGTATTTAGTGTAATAGATTGCATCATCTGTTGGGTTGTTATGGTGTTTGAGCCATGACCAGCTTTTCAAATCACTTCATTGCTACAGACGTGAGTGCTACGGGGCAGGTTACCTTTGCGTTCTTGGGCAAAATAACTATGGTGCCATGCGCTGAGTACGCCTCTTGGTAATCTGTCTGGACCTGCGACCTTGTGAATGTTGACCTGTTTAAATGTGTTAATCACATCGGCTACGGAGAGCATGATCACACAGTCGTCCGGAACAGCTGGTGCTCTCATGCATTGTTCGGTGTTGCTTGCCTTGAAGAGAGCATAGAAAGCATTTAGCTCTTGCGGCTGTATTTCCGCTTGTAATCCGTATTAGTTTGCAAGCCATGCCACGGAATCTCTAGCCTTTAGCTCAGTGTGGATGTTGCCTGTAAATCCATGGCTTCTAGTTGGGATATGTACGTACGGTCACTGGGGATGACATCGTCAATGCAGTTATTGATGAAGCCGGTGACCGATGTGGTATACTCCCTCAATGCCATCGGATGAATCCCGGAACATATTGCAGTCTGTGGCAGAAAAACAGTCCTGTAGCTTTGCATCCACATCATTGGACCACTTCCATATTGATCGAGTCACTGGTACTTCCTACTTGAGTTTTTGTTTGTAAGCAGGAATCAGGAGGACAGAATTATGGTCAGATTTGCCAAATGGAGAGCTTTGTAAGCTTCTCTGTGTGTGGAGTAAATGTGGTCTAAAGTTGTTTTTTTATTTTTACTGTTTGCACATGTCAAATGCTGGTAAAAATGAGGTAAAACGGATTTGTTTTCCTGCATTAAGTCCCCGGCCACTAAGAGCGCCGCTTCTGGGTGAGAATTGTCTTGCTTGCTTATGGCCTTAAAGCTTGTTGAGTGCTGTCTTATTACCTGCATCGGTTTGTGGTGATAAAATAGACAGCTATGTTTAAAAAAAAAATATATATATATATATATATATATATATATATATATATGTGTGTGTGTTCTCACACTATATATCTCACTGTCAACGTCCTCTCACTGCCAACTACGTTTCTTTTCAGCAAACTTAACATGTGTAAATATTTGTATGAACATAACAACAATATTCAGCAACTGTGACAAACTGAACAAGTTCCACAGACATGTGAAATTGGATAATGTGTCCCTGAACAAAGGGGGGTCAAAAGTAATGGTCAGTATCTGGGGTGGCCACCAGCTGCATTAAGTACTGCAGTGCATCTCCTCCTCATGTTACGGAGGCAAAAGATCCGACCATCACCCCTGGTGAGACATCCGCGACTTGTCAGTGAAGAGCACTTTTTGCCAGTCCTGTCTGGTCCAGCGACGGTGGGTCTGGTGAGGACCTGCCTTACAACAGGCCTACAAGCCCTCAGTCCAGCCTCTCTCAGCCTATTGTGGACTGATAGAGGGATTGTGCGTTCCTGGTGTAACTTCAGCAGTTATTGCCATCCTGTACCTGTCCCGCATGGGAAACAGTGTTTAAACCCTTTACAATGAAGATCTGTGAAGTTATTTGGATTTTTTGTGAGTTCTTTAAAAGACAGGGTCCTGAAAAAGGGACGTTTCTTTTTTTCATCTCGTGTGTGTGTGTGTGTGTGTGTGTGTGCACGCGTGCTCTCTACATCAGGAGAGCAAAACCTCAAGACTTCCTTAATATTAGAGGTCACACACCAGCTGTTTTTGACAAATAGACACAGCATACCACCCATCGTCTTACCAGAGGTGTCTGTTCTGTCTTGTCGATGCACGGAAAACCCAGCCAACTGTATATTATCCATGTCCTTGTTTAGCCACAACTGAGTGAAACATAAGATATTACAGTTTTTAATGTCCCGTTGGTAGGATATTCTCGAACAAAGCTCATCCGGTTTATTCTCCAGTGATTGCACGTTCGCCAGTAAGACGGATGGTGAAGGTGGATTATTCACTCGCCGAGTAATTCTCACTAATCACCCGGATCTGCGCTCCCTGTATCGGCATCTCCTTTTCATGCGAATGACCGGCATTTGGGCCTGGTCCTGGAGGAGCCGTAAATCTTTTGCCTCCGATTCGTTAAATAAAAAAATGATGGTAAAGAAGTTGAACTAACTTGTGGTAGTGAAGGATATCTCGCCAGTTCAGGAACAAACAAAACATTTCAGTATAGCCTAATAGGAATACGTGACAGATATTTGTTGGCTATATCCTAATGTTAATTATTTTTGCTCTCCTCGCACTGTTTGCGAGGAGAACTTTAGTTGCCAGTAGGCATTTTCATTTTATTGTGTAGCTTACACTACATCATAAATAAACTTTGAATTTATTTACTTGAACACAAGGTTACAATATACCCTATTACAGAATAAAAGAAAACAGAGGAACTATCAATTCATAGAATTTATTTGCATAGATTAAACATGCTATAAAATCAATTAACCTGTCTAGGACTGGGGTTCCGTTAGCGGAAATTGCAGGGCGCCAAATACAAATCATCAGAAATCTCATAAATCAAATTTCTCAAACACACAAGTATTGGGGACCATTTTAAAGTTAAGATTCTCGTTAACCTCTTGATTCTAACCATCCCGGATCCGGGATCGTGAATACAGCCTCAAGCTCATTACCATAACGCAACGTTAACTATTCATGAAAATCGCAAATGAAATGAAATAAATATGCTAGCTCTCAAGCTTAGCCTTTTGTTAACAACACTGTCATCTCAGATTTTCAAAATATGCTTCTCAACCATAGCAAAACAAGCATTTGTGTAAGATTATTGATAGCTAGCGTAGCATTTAGCGTAGCATTCAGCATGCAACATTTTCACAAAAACAAGAAAAGCATTAAAATAAAATCATTTACCTTTTGAAGAACTTCAGATGTTTTCAATGAGGAGACTCTCAGTTAGATAGCAAATGTTCAGTTTTTCCAAAAATATTATTTGTTTAGGACATCGCTCTGTTTTGTTCATCATGTTTAGCTACGAAAAAAACCTGTATCCAGGAGTGTAATTATCCCCGCAGCTCATTAGCATAACACAACGTTAACTATTCATGAAAATCGCAAATGAAATGAAATGAATATCCTAGCTCTCAAGCTTAGCCTTTTGTTAACAACACTGTCATCTCAGATTTTCAAAATATGCTTCTCAACCATAGCAAAACAAGCATTTGTGTAACAGTATTGATAGCTAGCGTAGCATTTAGCGTTAGCATCAGCAGGCAACATTTTCACAAAAACCAGAAAAGCATTCAAATAAAATCATTTACCTTTGAAGAACTTTGGATGTTTTCAATCAGGAGACTCTCAGCTAGATAGCAAATGTTCAGTTTTTCCTGAAAGATTATTTGTTTAGGAGAAATCGCTCCGTTTGGTGCGTCACGTTTGGCTACCAAAAAAAAACGAAAATTCAGTCATCAAAACGCCAAACTTTTTTCCAAATTAACCCCATAATATCGACAGAAACATGGTAAACATTGTTTAGAATCAATCCTCAAGGTGTTTTTCACATATCTCTTCGATGATATATCGTTCGTGGACGTGTGCGTTCTCCAAATGCCTCCAGTTGAATGCACCAATTTAGACAAAGGACACCGGGCGGACCCCTGGTAAATGTAGTATATTATGGCCAATCTTCCAATGATATGCCTACAAATACGTCACAATGCTGCAGACAACTTGGGGAAACGACAGAAAGGGCAGGCTCATTCCTGGCGCACTCACAGCCATATAAGGAGACAATGGAAAACAGAGCCTCAAATTCTGCTCATTTCCTGTTTGAAGTTTCATCTTGGTTTCGCCTGTAGCATGAGTTCTGTGGCACTCACAGATAATATCTTTGCAGTTTTGGAAACATCAGAGTGTTTTCTTTCCAAAGCTGTCAATTATATGCATAGTCGAGCATCTTTTCGTGACAAAATATTGCGCTTAAAACGGGCACGTTTTTTAATCCATAAATTAAAAGAGCGCCCCCTATATCCAAGAAGTTAAGGAGAAGTGTGTTTTTACGAAAAAAGAATAATCTGAGAACGGCGCTTAGAGTCCATAAATGGCATTATAAATATTCACTTACCTTTGATCTTCATCAGAATGCACTCCCAGGAATCGCAGTTCCACAATAAATGTTTGTTTTGTTCGATAATGTCCATAATTTTATGTCCATTTATGTCCAAATAGCTTCGTTTGTTAGAGCGTTGGTAAACAAATCCAAAACCGCGTCCGGTCGGACGAAAAGTTCAAAAAGTTATATTACAGGTCGAAGAAACTTGTCAAACTAAGTATAGAATCAATCTTTAGGATGTTTTTATCATAAATGTTCAATAATGTTCCAACCGGAGAATTCCATTGTCTGTAAAAAAGCAATGGAACGAGAGATGTGAAATGCGCATGACTGAGAACAGACCCCTTAGTCAAACAGCTCCCATCTGGCCCCCCTTCACAGGAGAAGCCTTAAACAACGTTCTAAAGATGGTTGACATCTAGTGGAAGCCTTAGAAAGTGCAAAATAACCCATATCCCACTGTGAATTCGATAGGGGCTGAGTTCAAAACCTACAAACCTCAGATTTCAGGTTTTTGCCTACCATGTGAGTTCTGTTATACTCAAACATCATTCAAACAGTTTTTAGAAACTTCAGAGTGTTTTCTATCCAATACTAATAATCATATGCATATATTAGCATCTGGGACTGAGTAGGAGGCAGTTCACTCTGGGCACGTTATTCATCCAAAATTGAAAATGCTGTCCCCTATCCCAAAGAAGTTAACCAAGTAGTAAACATTAAATCATTACTATGTAGAATTGCAGGAAATTCATTTTAAAACAGCCATAAAATCAAGCTTTTGGTGTGGTGTATTTATGCATCTTAATAAACTATAACATTATTACCTCCAACTGCCCAATTCACCTCTCCAGTTGCCCACCCTAACATAACAACCTAGAACGGGCCCTGCGTCTCAACCAACAGCCAATATAGGCTACATATCCCAAGCAGCGCTACAGCAACTTCCAGAGAGCGTCAGGCTCCTTGGGCTTTGCGGGGGCCACACTGGTATGGGTGTACTTGGCAGAACGTTGTCGCCGTATCCAAGTGTTCACATCTTCTGGGTTTCAGTGTGTAAGAGGGGGTCTGTGGAGTTTTATGAACATCAAGGCAGACACAGTGAATTTGTATGCTAGATCTCGTTAGTGTGATAAGATTCATGTGGCTTAACCCCGTTTTACAGGGAATGAGAGACAGTTTAAACATTGCATGCCCACAAAATACAGTTGAAGTCGGAAGTTTACATACACCTTAGCCAAAAACATTTAAACTCAACTTTTCACAATTCCTGACATTTAATCCTAGCAACAATTCTGTTTTTTTTTTTTTAGGTCAGTTAAGGATCACCACTTTATTTTAAGAATGTGAAATGTCAGAATAATAGTAGAGAGAATGATTTCAGCTTTTATTTCTTTCATCACATTCCCAGTGGGTCAGAAGTTTACAAACACTCAATTCATATTTGGTAGCATTGCCTTTAAATTGTTTAACTTGGGTCAAACGTTTCAGGTAGCTTTCCACAACCTTCCCACAGTAAGTTGGGTGAATTTTGGCCCATTCCTCCTGACAGAGCTGTTGTAACTGAGTCATGTTTGTAGGCCTCCTTGCTTTCACATGCCTTTTCCGTTCTGCCCACACATTTTCTATAGGGTGGAGGTCAGAGCTTTGTGATGGCCACTCAATACCTCTTTGGGCTGCAATCCCATTAACGGGATGATATGACAACAGCCAGTAAAAGTGCAGGGCGCCAAATTCAAAACAACAGAAATCTCATAATTAAAATTCCTCAAACATACATGCATCTTATACCGTTTTAAAGGTAGTGTTGTTAATCCCACCACAGTGTCCGATTTCAAATAAGCTTTACGGCGAAAGCACCACAAACGATTATGTTAGGTCACCACCAAACCACGATAAAAACAGCCATTTTCCCAGCCAAAGAGGAGTCACAAAAAGCACAAATGGAGATGAAGATTGTTAGTAATTAATTTGATCAGATGACACTCATAGGACTTCATGTTACACAATACATTTGTTTTGTTTGATAAAGTTCATATAAAAAATCTGAGTTTACATTGGCGCGTTACATTCACTATTTCCAAAAACATCCATTGATTTTGCATAACCACATCGATTCAACAGAAATACTCATCATAAATGTAGATCATAATACAAGTTATACACATGGAATTATAGATATACCTGTCCTTACTGCAACCGCTGTGTCAGATTTTTAAAAAAAAGTTTAAAAAAAAAAAGAACTTTGAGGAAAAAGCAAACCATGCAATAATCTGAGACGGCGCTCAGAACAATCAAGTCAAATTAGCCGCCATGTTGTAGTCAACATAAACCATAAATTACATGCTAAATATTCCCTTTGATCTTCATCAGAATGCACTCCCAGGAATCCCAGGTCCACAATAAATGCTTGATTTGTTCGATAATGTCTGTTATTTATGTCCAATTAGCTACTTTTGTTAGCGTGTTTGGTACACCTATCCAAATGCTGGTGCTGGTCGACCATTTTTTCTGACAAAATCTTCAAAAAGTTATATTACAGGTCGAAGAAACATTTCAAACTAAGTACAGAATCAGTCATTAGGATGTTTTTATCATAAATCCTCAATAAAGTTCCAACCGGAGAATTCCTTTGTGTCTTGAGGAGGAACGGAACGCAGGAAGATATCATGCGGTATGCGCGTGACCTGGAACTGTCTCTCTGCCAGTAGTCTGACTCATTCCCCTCTCATTCAGTCCCACAACACAGTTGAAGCCTCATTCAAATTTGTATAGACTGTTGACATCTAGTGGAAGCCCTAGGAAGTGAATCTTCATTCATATCCCAAGGGGATTTCAATAGGGAATGGGTTGAACATATACCAACCTCAGATTTCTCACTTCCTGTTTGGATTTGTTCTCAGGTTTTTGCCTGCCATATGAGTTCTGTTATACTCACAGACATCATTCAAACAGTTTCAGAAACTTCAGAGTTTTCTATCCAATACTACTAATAATATGCATATATTAGCAACTGAGACTGAGGAGCAGGCCGTTGACTCTGGGCACCTTTCATCCAAGCTACTCAGTAGTGCCCCTGCAGCCATAAGAAGTTAAGCCATTTTGCCACAACTTTGGAAGTATGCTTGGGGTCATTGTCCATTTGGAAGACCCATTTACGACCAAGCTTTAACTTCCTGACTGATGTCTTGAGATGTTGCTTCAATATATGCACAGAATCCACATTCTTTCCTCATGATGCCATGTATTTTGTGAAGTGCACCAGTCCCTCCTGCAGCAAAGCACCCCACAACATGATGCTGCCACCCCTGTGCTTCACAGTCGGGATGGTGTTCTTTGACTTGCAAGCGTTCCCCTTTTTCCTCCAAACATAACAATGGTCATTATGGCCAAACAGTTCTATTGTTGTTTCATCAGACCAGAGGACATTTCTCCAAAAAGTATGATCTTTGTCCCCATGTGCAGTTGCAAACCGTAGTCTGGCTTTTTTATGGTGGTTTTGGAGCAGTGGCTTCTTTCCTTGCTGAGCGGCCTTTCAGGTTATGTCGATATAGGACTAATTTTACTGTGGGTGTAGATACTTTTGTTCCTCTGTCCTCCAGCATCTTCACAAGGTCCTTTGATGTTGTTCTGGGATTGATATGCACATTGTGCACCAAAGTATGTTAATCTCTAGGAGACAGAATGTGTCTCCTTCCTGAGCGGTATGATGGCTGCGTGGTCCCATGGTGTTTATACTTGTGCACTATTGTTTGTACAGATGAACGTGGTACCTTCAGGCATTTGGAAATTGCTCCCAAGGATGAACCAGACTTGTGGAGGTCTACAAATTTTTTTTCTGAGGTCTTGGCTGATTTCTTTTGATTTTCCCATGACGTCAAGCAAAGTGGCACTGTGTTTGGAGGTAGGCCTTGAAATACATCCACAGGTACACCTCCAATTGACTCAAATGATGTCAATTAGCCTATCAGAAGCTTCTAAAGCCATGACATCATTTTCTGGAATTTTCCAAGCTGTTTAAAGGCACAGTCAACATAGTGTATGTAAACTTCTGACCCACTGGAATTGTGATACAGTGAAATAATGTGTCTGTAAACAATTGTTGGAAAAATGACTTGTGTCATGCACAAAGTCAATGTCCTAACCAACTGGCCAAAATTATAGTTTGTTAACAAGACATTTGTGGAGTGGTTGAAAAACGAGTTTTAATGACTCCAACCTAAGTGTATGTAAACTTCTGACTTCAACTGTAAGTAATGGATTTATTGTGAAGGTGTAGGCTATATTACATGGATTTATTAGACTGTTTGAAATGTAGACATCCCAAAGGTCTGCATCATTGGCTTGTAGGCTATGTGTGGAAGCTAGGAGATGCTAAATGTGGTGCTAATGGTCAATTACCGTGAGACCAACAATTATTTGCTTGACAATCACCGCCTGACTATTTCGTGACCTCCACAGCCCTACGTATGATATACCTGTTTCTAGCTTTGAGTCTTTTATCCAATGTAACAAAAAGAAAGAAAAAAAAGACAGCATCCAGGTGGTGGGGTGGGTCTCATTTGTCTTCTCCCTCCTCCATGTCTATCTTCTCTTTCTCTCTCGCTCTCTACCAACTCCTCTCTCTTTCCACCTCTCCACCTTCCCTATCTCTATCTTTTGTGTTATCCTTCATTTGCTTTCTGCTTTCTCAAAAGGCTAACCTTTTGGAAATTACACTTTCAATAGGAGATCATCTGATCTCCTCCCAGTAATCAAGTAAATGATCTCTTTAGTGCAGACTGTTAATGACAGGGCACGAGACACACACACTTTTTGGAATTAGACTCTGCTTGTACAAGACAACAGTTAATCATTCATTTCTGACATGAAATACCTGGTAATGATTTTTTTGAATGGAGTGCACACTCTTTTAAATGTATTTTCTGAGTCATTTAAGTGATGCTGCATTTTGGTCGACATTTTCAAACAATATAAATAGATGATGCTGGAGTTTATGTATTTTCTTATGGTTTCATAAATATTAATCTGTACTTACAGTCCTGTGTGATTACGACTTAAGGCTTATTGTTGGTACGCAGACAAAGGACAGACCTACCTATAGCTCATTTATTTATTTATATATATATATCTATCCTAGAAGGTTCTGGAATAACACAACTGCCCAATGCCAGCCCTTTACAGTAACACAGAGGGTGCTGTCCCTCTCTCTGCCAGGGGCTTAGGGACGCTTAGCAGGTAGCAAAAGTAGACCAAGTCAGGCCAGCCCGACTGTAAGCCTCATTCCCTACACTGCTAGGATCAGGCTATTGGCTTTCTCTCAAGCCTCAAGAGGAAAGATCAGCCATGTCTAGCCAGCTGTCTTTCTCTCTCCCCCTCTCTCTCTTCCTTTTCTCTCTCCCTGGAGGCTTGGCTGTGTCTCACTCTCGAGCAACACTCAAAAGCTTTCAATCGACATCACCCTTCCTTTCTATCTCTCTCTCAGCCAATTCTCTCTTCCCCCATCTCTCCTTCCATACTTCTCCTCTCCATTTAGGAATAATGGCTGCTTGTTCTGAGGGCATTAAGGACAGCCACTCGGTACGATCCTCTTCATGTGTCAGAAGGGGTTTGTGTTAAGACCATTAAAGCCAGTACTACGTCCCCGTTCACCAGTTAGCCACTCAAGATAAATTCTGCTTGCCAATGATATGTGACCTAGCCTCTAAACATAAAACCCCACTATACAAGTACATAAAAGCCCACCAGACAGACTTCATGATAGACTGCATTAGTGCCAGGTTGCGTCACAGACCAGTTCACCTTTAGGCCGAAGTCACTCCCCGGTCGCCCCTGCAATGTCAACAGCAGCCACACTAATTTTGTTTGTGTAGCTAACGTAGTACGCTAACATAGCCTGCTAGCAGCCATTGTGAGTGAATGGACTGTGTCAGTGAGTGGTAAAATGGACGCACGTCAGTCCTCTCAAACATACCTAGTCATAAGTGAAAGGGAGAGCAAACACAATGCACAAAGGATTCCCTGGTTGACTTGGAGTGTATATGGACCATATTGTAAAGCCATTCACACAGCAGTAATGATGTACCGGTAACAACCTGCTGCCGAGGATGTTTGCTCACAATAAAATGTGTTGATGTTGGTATGTTTGTTAGTGTATTTTTCAACATTTCACAGAGCATTAGGAAAAACGTAGATGAAATGCGATCTATAGAATGATACCTTTTTAAGATCGAACAGCAAGAGACAATCCTTGTGCACATGGCAACTAGTGTGTGTGTGTGTGTGTGTGTGTGTGTGTGTGTGTGTGTGTGTGTGTCCAGGCTAAGGGAGGCAGTAAGGAAGATGGAGGAGAAGCACTTTTCGGAGCACACAGAGGAGCACGTGGAGTTTCTACCTGTAGAGTGGCGCTCCAAACTGGCACTGGATGGGGGTAAGGTTAATGCTTGTGTGTGTCTGTTCTGAGTTGTGTATTTCTGTATGTGTGGTCTTGTTCTATCCTCGTGTGGTCCTAAAGTTCCCACAAGGATAGTATAACAAGGAAAATTCTCCCTTGTGGAGACATTTCTAACATCCCCATGAGGATGAGGCTATTTTAAGTTTAGGGGTTATGGTTAAGGGTGAGGGTTTGGGTTACGGGTTAGGTTTAGGGTTTGAAAATCAAACATTTTCCTATCTTAGGTCCCCACGCTGATGGAACATACATTGTTTTTCTATGTGCTGTCCTGTCTCATACTCCCTATAATTTCCTAATATGTCTGTGATGCACATAGTAAAGTTATAGATATAGATACTAACTGTTTTTGCCAAGTTAATAGGTGATTTATTGATCTGAATACAATAGATTAATACAAATAGAGGGGCTGAACAAAGGCTTTCCCATAAAAAAATATATCTAGATGGTATTGATGGTTGAATTGTGTTTTCCTGCAGATACAGTGGACTCCATCACCCCAGACAAGGTGCGAGGACTGAGAGACCTGCTCAACAGCAGTGCCATGGACATCATGTACTACACCAGCCCCTTGTACAGGGATGAGGTGAGACTGAAACACACATACACACACACAGTGGGTTTAATCCCTCATCTCACTTGACGAGCAGCCCAGTGACGCGAACCTACCAGATGAGCTAAATGCCTTTTATGCTCGCTTCGAGGCAAGCAACACTGAAACATGCATGAGAGCACCAGCTGTTCCAGACGACTGTGTGATCACGCTCTCCATAGCCGATGTGAGCAAGACTTTTAAACAGGTCAACATTGACAAAGCCGCTGATTACCTGGACGTGTACTCAAAACATTCGCGGAACAGCTTGCAAGTATCTTCAATGACATTTTCAACGTTCAGTCTGCATGGTCAATACAGCACATGCAAAAATGTTGATGACAACGATGCTGTTTTCACTTTGCTTCTTAATATAAACCAAACAGCGTTCTATAATGACACTATTAGCTTGTTTCTTCCATCTGCGAAAAGCTAGTTTGTCTTTTCTTAGCAAGTTGTTCCTAAATCTTGTAAGCCGCTGATTGTTAGCCGCTAATGCTAAGCGATAGCTAGCTGGCTAGCTAATAAATGTACTGAGTAAGAGCAAGCGTAATTAGAAATACAGCGTGATAATACCAGTGATCGTGTAGACCTAAATCAACATGTTGTTTGTGCAACAGTGTCTTCTAAATTCGAGGTAAACGCAAAGCAGATATATGTTAGCTTCATGAAGTAGCTAAGAGGAAACATTCAATGTTGTCAAAGATTATAGGGTCCCCTAGGAAACACCTATCAACACATCAAATCAAATCAAATTTATTTATATAGCCCTTCGTACATCAGCTGATATCTCAAAGTGCTGTACAGAAACCCAGCCTAAAACCCCAAACAGCAAGCAATGCAGGTGTAGAAGCACGGTGGCTAGGAAAAACTCCCTAGAAAGGCCAAAACCTACGAAGAAACCTAGAGAGGAACCAGGCTATGTGGGGTGGCCAGTCCTCTTCTGGCGGTGCCGGGTGGAGATTATAACAGAACATGGCCAAGATGTTCAAATGTTCATAAATGACCAGCATGGTCGTATAATAATAAGGCAGAACAGTTGAAACTGGAGCAGCAGCACGGCCAGGTGGACTGGGGTCAGCAAGGAGTCATCATGTCAGGTAATCCTGGGGCATGGTCCTAGGGCTCAGGTCCTCCGAGAGAGAGAAGGAGAGAATTAGAGAACGCACACTTAGATTCACACAGGACACCGAATAGGACAGGAGAAGTACTCCAGATATAACAAACTGACCCTAGCCCCCCGACACAAACTACTGCAGCATAAATACTGGAGGCTGAGACAGGAGGGGTCAGGAGACACATTAGTTCCTGTAACAATAACTCCTCCCTGGCATTTTCATTCGTTGTCATGTCAAACACTATTAAAAGTGCCCACTATTATATTCCAACTATAATTAGAATATATATTATTTTTCCCTGATTCCAACCATTAACCCAAGTGTTTTGCTCTAAATCGCAAGTCAATCTGCAACTTTTGGTTAAAAATAAGGCTCCGATTACTTGCCCATGTCGTGCAGCCCAACGTGGCAGTGTGGAAATGATCTCAAATGTATGAAAGTGAGGATTTCTTTGGGGGGGTTGAAGTTGAATTGAACAGTACAGTATAAAACAATCAGAATGGAGAAAGACCCATTAAAATCACTTAGAATGTATGTGTTGCCACCCTAGGATCACTCACTACTCATAAAGCAAATGTACAACTTCTATTATTAAAAAACGAAATAACCGTCATACCGTTCATTTTTAAAAATGTAAATACTGTGATATAATATTTAGACCGTATCGCCTAACCCGCCTAAATGATTACCGCCCCGTAGCACTCATGTCGGTACCATGAAGTGCTTTGAAAGGCTGGTCATGGCTCACATCAACACCATCACGCCAGAAACCTTAGACCCACTCCAATTCACATAATTCCGCCTCAACAGATCCACACTCCAATTCTGCCTCAACAGATACACAGATGACGCAATTTCAATCGCGCTCCACACGGCCCTTTCCCACTTGGACAAAGGGAACACCTACGTGTGAATGCTGTTCATTGACTATAGATCAGCGTTCAACACCATAGTGCCTACAAAGATTATCATTAAGCTAAGAACCATGGGACCAAACACTTCCCTCTGCAACTGGATCCTGGACTTCCTGACGGACCGCCCCCAGGTGGTAAGGGTGGGCAAAAACACATCTGCCACACTGATCCTCAACACGGGGGCCCCTCGGGTGCTTGCTTAGTCCCCTCCTGTACTCCCTGTTTACCCACAACTGCGTGGCCAAGCACGACTCTAACACCATCATTAAGTTTGCTGACAACATAAGTGGAAGGCCTGATCACCAAAAAGGATGAGACAGCCTATAGGGTGGAGGTCAGAGACCTGGCAGTGTGGTGCCAGGACAACAACCTCTCCCTCAGTGTGAGCAAGACAAAGGTGCCGATTGCGAACTATAGGAAAAGGAGGACCGAGCACGCCCCCATTAACATCAACGGGCCTGAAGTGGAGCGGGTCGTGAGTTTCAAGTTCCTTGGTGTCCACATCACCAACAAACTATCATGGTCCAAACAAACCAAGAGAGATGTGAAGGGGGCATGACAACACCTTTTCCCCCCCCATGAGACTGAAAAGTTCTACAGCTGTACCATCAAGAGCATCCTGACCAGTTGCATCACCGCCTGATGTGACAACTGCTCGGCATCTGACCATAAGGCGCTACAGAGGGTACTGCGATGGCCCAGTACATCCCAGTACATCCTTGGGGCCAAGCTTCCTGTCATCCAGGACCTATATACTAGGCGGTGTCAGCGGAAGGCCCAAAAAATGGTCAAAGATTCCAGCCACCCAAGTCATAGACTGCTCTCTCTGCTAACGCACAGCAAATGGTACCGGAGTGCCAAGTCTAGGACCAAAAGGCTCCTTAACAGCTTCTACCCCCCCAAGCCATAAGACTGCTGAACAATTAATCAAATGGCTACCTGGACTATTTACATTGACCCCCTTTTTTGTTTTTTGTTTTTACACTGCTGTTACTCACTGTTTATTATCTATGCAAAGTCACTTTACAAATTACCACGGCTAACCTGTACCCCCGGACATTGACTCGGTACAGGTACTCCCTGTATATAGACTCGTTATTCTTATGTAAATGTATTGTTACTTTTTTATTTGATTTAGAATATTTTGTAAATATTTTCTTAATTCTATTTCTTAAACTGCATTGTTGGTTAAGGGCTTATAATTAAGCATTACATGGTAAGGTTGTATTTGGTGCATGTGACAAATAAAATTAGATTTGTATTGACCCTCCCCTTACCTTCTTTTGATTTCCAGATCACCAAGGGCCTGACGTCAGAGCTGAACCGCCTCTACACCCTGTTCTGCTCCAGGAACCCAGAGTTTGAGGAGAAGGGGGGCAAGGTGTCCATCGTGTCTCACTCCCTGGGCTGCGTGATCACCTTTGACATCATGACAGGCTGGGACCCGGTGAAGTTCTGTCTGCAGGAGCATCAGGATCTGGAGGAGGAGCTGGACCTGAGATGGGTCTCCTATGAGGAGAGATGCCTGCTGGAGCAGCTGCAGCTCACCAGGAACAGGTAGGCAGGGTGGTGGGTCATGGGAGGAATGGGATGGGTGTCTGTCACAGTTTAGAGGACTGACAATCTTGACTGTGTCTAGAGACAGCTTGGGGGGGGTGTAGGAAGGCGTGTGGTATGAGTGTTTTGTTAATGGTCTGAATACTACAGGAACAGTATTACTCCCCCTCTCCTCCTCAGGTTACGAGAGCTGGAGGATCAGCTTCAAGGCCTGGAGGCCTCCAAACCGCTAGCACTCCCTGCTCTTAAATTTAAGGTACACTCTGCTAACTGCTCAAATGCAATCACCCAGGACACAGAACCAATGGTGTTACTGTAAGAAAGTAACAAGGTGACTAGCAAAGATGTGAAGGAAGGATATGGTGTCTGTTTCTTCCTCTTCCCCAGGTGGAGAACTTCTTCTGTATGGGCTCTCCCTTGGCAGTGTTCCTGGCCCTGAGAGGGATTAGACCAGGGAACAGTGGAGAACAGGACCACATTCTGCCTCGCTCCATCTGCCAGAGGCTATTCAACATCTTCCACCCCACGGACCCTGTGGTGAGAGACACACACACACCGCGATGCCCTTCACCAGGGCTATTCTATTGGACTTGGAGGGCTGAAACACCAGGTAGTTGTTTCTACCGGGTAGTTGATTGCATTATAAATCAGTCCCTGATTAGAGTGGAAAAAATGTAAAACCAGCCTCGAAGCCCAAATTTGAATAGCCCTGTCCTAACCCTCAGCTCTGAACCTTGATCATCTTATGGATGATTATACAGAGGGATTTTTCCTGACCAGAGGATAGACTGGGTGCTAGACTGACTGTGATTGGTTTGTCCCTCCTGCAGGCCTACAGACTGGAGCCCCTTATCCTTAAACATTACAGCAACATTGCACCTGCACAGATACACTGGTAAGAGTTCACAAAGTTCATGAATTTAATTAATTCTCTTGTTACATATGAAATTATGAAACTAGTACTTACTTTATGGACAGTGACATGTTTTTCTTGTCCTAGGTGTAGTGCTATAGACCCCACGCCGTACGATGAGATCCGTCCCACCTTCATTAACCCGCAGAAGGACCCAACGTCGGACACAGAGAGCATCCCCAGCCCCTCCACCTCCCCTGTCCTGGCCAGGAAATACTATGGAGAGTCTATTGCCAGCATGGGCAAGGCCAGCATACTAGGTACATCTGTCAGTCATCTGGTTGATTCTCTGTATAGAACTTTGTTGCATCAAATAACCATGCATGTTGCATGCACATTATAATGACCTTAAACGCTTGAATAGGAGTGCCTTCATTACCTGCACACACAGATTCAAACAAAGCTAGAACAGAAAGAATCAACTTCACTGTAAGATTACCTCACTCAGCAGGTTCCCATAGATTTTTACAGCCAGTCATTTGTACAGCAGGTATTCGTAGACCGCACAACATGTCCTGAGCAGACAAAGCAGGTGGTTCCATTTAAATGTGCTTCAGCATGTTCCCAGGCTGTTGTGATGGAGTTGACATCTATTATTGGACTCCCTCTACAATATTTCCATCACAGACCCACCTGACTGATCATTGAAGATGACACTGGTAACACTGCCATCTTGTGGAGAGAGCATGTAAAGACTAGAGCTGTAGTACTGGGTCTACTTCACTCACCTTTGTTGCACCCTGTCTAAAATTAAGCCTTTGCTGTTTTCTCTCCGCCCCCTCTCTGTCTTGTCTGTCTAGGAGCGGCCAGTATTGGTAACAGTATAGGAAAGGGAATAGGAGGGATCCTGTTCTCTCGGTTCTCTCGGTCTGCGCCCTCCGGAGTGTCCTGTGCCATCGAGGCTGGGACCCCAGAGGGGGAGGAGCCGAAGAGGACCGTCGATAGCCAATCAGATTACGGCCTGTCGTCCACCTTGTCCCAGTCCCCCTCCACACTCATAGACCCCTCAGGTTAGTTGAACTACATTTCAACCCCATAGTTTTGTGTACAATTGTTTTGAGTGGGGAAAAAATTACGGATTCAGGAATAATTGTATCGTGATCCATGTAATAACAAGTGCCCTTTCCCACCCCTTTCAACCCCCCTAAAAGTTATTTGTTTTATTAAAAAAATTGTGGAGAAGGAATACATCATGCTAATTCACATTAATAAGAGTGCTTGACAGTTGCAAGCCACTGTCCATGTTAACTTTTAAGTACCCTTTTGAATGTGTAGCAGTTAGGCCTATGACAGGCAGGCCTATGCGGTATACAGTAGTTAGTCTAAAATGTATTCTCACAGTGAGTCTCTTTGTTCTACAGTGGAAATGGAGCGCCGCATCGACTTTGAACTCCGTGAGGGCCTTGTGGAGAGCCGCTATTGGTCAGCGGTGACCTCTCATACAGCCTATTGGGTCTCACACGATATTGCGCTCTTCCTACTGACGTTCATATACAAGCAGGCCAACGTGCCGCCACCCACAGACAGTCCTGACCCAGAGTAAACACACAGAGCGACTTCACCATGTCCACACTCACACATAGCATCTTTATCACCCTTTGTTACTCCATTCTCTCTAACTAGTTTTATACTGACACACTTCTACTAACACACAGACCTCCTTTCGTACTGTTTAGGATGGATACACATTCACCCAAGGGTGACACATTGGATTATGCCCCCCTAAGGGGGGCAGCCTGCCTGTCACTGTGATGACCAGTCCCCATGCATGCTCTGTGAAGCATGGGGGATAGTAGAGTCCTCCATCTATCCTTCCAGCCGCCAACGAGTATGTCAGAGACTTCATTGCACGCTCCCAAAGGCGTCTCCTCTTCCTCTTAAGATCACAGTCTCTGTCTGAAACTGCTGACCTCTCGGATGTACCAGTCTCGAACTCCCCCACCATCTCCAACTCCCCCACCATCTCCAACTCCCCCCTCATGTGTAGCAGGCATAGTTCAGCCCAACCCAAAGCTCTACTCTCCTCCACAGACTCTTTATGGAGCTGTGGGATGCACAAGCCAGCCTGGACCACTCGGTAACCTCCCTCATCCACACTGGTCTGTATCTTCTTACCCGGAGTTACGTTTCCATCGACAAGAACCTGGGCTGGATTATGGGACCCTCAAATAATGGAAAGACTTATGAAGGAAATGAAATTTGTGTAACTTTGTCTCAAAACGTATGTTACTGTCTGAGCGAACTCAATGCAACTTTCAAAGGGGTCTAAATGTTATTTCTATAATAGAATGTTAATATATTTCACTAAGAAAATAATACTACAGTTAGTTTTTTCTTTATTTGTTTTGGAAATGTAAAAAAAAAAGTGGGAGACGAACTCGTTCGCTGTACTTAGAGTTAGTGTTCCTCCTTTTCATTACCATTTGACCATCGAGTGACTTTTACGAAGAAGTATCAATTGACAGTAGTGAGCATGAGCCTCACACAAAGCTCTGCAAAAAGCCATTTTCATTTTTTTATACAACAAAGTTATTAGATGACGTACAGTTTAAGTCGGAAGTTTACATACACCTTAGCCAACTACATTTAAACTCAGTTTTCGCAATTCCTGACATTTAATCCTAGTAACAATTCCCTGTCTTAGGTGAGTTAGGATCGCCACTTTATTTTAAGAATGTGTTTGAAGGTAGGCCTTGAAATCCACAGGTACGCCTCCAATTGACTCAAATGATGTCAATTAGCCTATCAGAAGCTTCTAAAGCCATGACATAATTTTCTGTAATTTTCCAAGCTGTTTAAAGGCACAGTAAACTTTGTATGTAAACTTCTGACCCACTGGAATTGTGATACAGTGAGTTATAAGTGAAATAACCTGTCTGTAAACAATTGTTGGAAAAATGACTTGTGTCATGCACAAAGTAGATGTCCTAACCGACTTACCAAAACTATAGTTTGTTAACAAGAAATTTGTGGAGTGGTTGAAAACAAGTTTTAATGACTCCAACATAAGTGTATGTTAACTTCCGACTTCAACTGTGTAACAGCATTACCTTATGTCTTTGGTTTTAGTGACTGAATGGTGCTGTGTGGCAAACTGTTTTCTTTGAGGTACATTTGAAGGTCTCATCTTTGGCTCCAGGGAGTGAGTTGCCCTGGCTTGACTTTCACTTGATTTTCAGATGACGTTCATACAATGTCAGCAGGACATTCAAGTGACACAGACATCCGTCCATGTTAAAGTCAAGCTTGGTGAGTGTCATTTTGCCTGTAGCCGGCCTTGACTAGTAACTTACATTATTGTCATTAAATGTAATTTAGTTTCTCTTTTAGTCGCCGAGAAGCAATGTTAGGTCCCTGTATGGAGCTCTGAAATGTACCCTCCATTTTATGTTACAGAGCAACTTTTCATTCTAACCAAAACACAGGTGAAGTCAGTTCTGTTCAGATGGATAGTCTGAAGTCTAATTTGCTCCTAATGTATACAATTCAAGTGTCAAAGAGAGATCATGTCAATGCTTAATCCAGGCTGTATCACAACCGGCCGTGATTAGGAGTTTCATAGGGCGGCACACAATTGGCCCAGTGTCGTCCAGGTTCGGCCGGTGTAGGCTGTCATTGTAAATAAGAATTTGTTCTGAACTGACTTGCCAAGTTAATTTTGTGGTTGGAAGGAGGAGCTGTCACTCACAGGTTTGAGCCAGTAGAAACTCTCCTAAGAAACCTTAAAGGTTATAAACAGGAAGTGACCTTCAGGCACTAAAATATTTACATTGATTCCCTGATCAATAAAATGGTAAGAGGATGTATATATTTTTTATCCAATTTATTTTTAATTATCATTTTCAAATATATAGTAGTGTTAACATAGATCCCTTAAAGGTCCAACGCTGCCGTTTTATCAATATCAAATCATTTCGGGGTAAAAATGAAGTACTTTGTGAATTAAAAAGGTCCTATAGAAAAAATGGCGGCTTAGTAAAGAGCAATTTTTCAACAAGAATTTGTCAAGGACTGTCTGTGAGTAGTCTTAGTGGGGAGGGGAAACTGAAAACTATCTCTTATTGGCAGAGAAGTTTGGAACTCTTTTTTTTATTGGACTATTAACTAATTTACCGCCTGGTGATGTCACCAGGTAAGCAAAAACTCAATCCAACCAAAACAGGCAGTCTTTTCAAACAACTCTTACACTAAAAGGGCATTATCATTGTTTTGAAAATGTTGTACCTCATAGTGTGTAAATATATATAAAACACAGGAAAATGACGTTTTTGACCACTGGGCCTTTAAGGGAACAGGGAATTCAGCAGGTGGCCAAATATTACTGTTATTTTATGCGTGCTTTACTCTTAATGGCTAAGCCAGTATGAACAGAGCATGTTGAAATACAAGGGCGTTTTCCCTCTACGAAAGGGCTTCAGGTTAGTTATTCAGCTTTAATCACTTTTTCCAAGAACAATATGCAAAGCTAAACAAGCTCAGTACATTTGTTTATGGCTCAGAAAGAGAAACATGATGCCTGAATCACTTTGCATCCCATCTGGTCATTTTTAATGTAAATGTGTCTCTCATCTGGGTTATTGCAGTGTTGCCAACAGATGTTTGAAATCCTAAAGCTGCATTCAAATGGTCTGGCACTGGCTGCTCATTATCTTAAAAAAAAACACGCAGCATGTTTTTAAATAAACTGTTTTTGCAATAAGATGCGGGATGATGAAATGGAACTAACCTCAAATGAACTTGTGTGTGCTGCTCACTGCACATTGTCATTGTAGTGTTCCCTGTATGTCCTATGCTTTGTTATCCGAATAACAGAGTCAAATTAATTGTCTAATAATATGTATGGCACACACTCTTGCTAACTGTTCTAGAGCTAAGGGCTGTGGTCTAGTAATCCACACAATGGATTTATTTTAGTTTTTATTTTGAATGTGCTCATTTGGGATCATTGCAGAAGAGTGATGTGCATGTTAGTGGGGCCTATTTTGTGAATCAAATCAAGTGGACTCAGACCAGGCTGCCTTGAAGAGGACCAGAGAACAACTCTTGATGTCATGGGCAGTAAGGGAAAATGACTTGTTGAATGAATGTTGATAGTGGGTACACATTCTCAATGGCTATAAATGTCACAGGACCGCTTTAGACATGGATCTTATTGCTTTTGTGTGTTTCTGTTAAATGTCTGACAGAGGTGAAAGACCATGCCTCTTTTCTGCCATTTAAATCAAGTTGTTTCCACATTGCGCAGTCATGCAACTAATTCTCTCTTATGAAGGGTTTGAACACTCCCCATGTTTTAAGTATACTGGTCAAGGACAGTTTAACTGATGTCTCTGCATGCTAAAATTATACCTGCATGGTATGGGGTTTAGAATGATGGTTGGAGGGGGCTATCATAATTGTGGTTGGTTAAAGTTCCGATACATCAGGCCAGCTATCACAAGGTGAACCTTATTCAAATACAGGCAAGCACCGAATGTCAACTGTGTTCGGAAATATATTGGCTGAAGAAATTTGTTTAAATAGTTTGATGTGCACATTCTGTTTTTGTTCTGTTTTGATAATGGTCTTGGGACTCTCTTGTTAGGGAGGTTTCACAAACCTCAGGGATATGTCTGTTATATTGTCTGATCTCAGCTCTGAACATTTAGTGAAGCCACAGGGAAGTCAAAGTACAGGTCTATCACAGAGTCGCCCACCGTTTGAGAGCTTTGGTTCACCTTTGAACCCTAAGGGATCATCTGTCAAACTGGTGGTGTTCAGTAGGGCACACTGTAGAATACAGTATGTTTGGGATGAAATATAGACGTCAGTGTTCTTATTAAATAAATTCTGATAGTACCGCCTTGTTTTCCTGTTACAAAACAATTTCCACCTAATGATATGCCCCAGAGCTCTCGCCTTTCAGATTATGTCCACAGAATGAGAAGTACCATCTTGGAATGTCTGCATTGTCTGAGTCGACTGTATGAACTCAACCTTTTTCAGTAAGACTGTTACTTTGACTTTCTGCTGGAAAAGTGACTCCCTAGAGCTGTTCAATAACCCACCATGCCTGTAATCAAACTGCCATCCAAAACATTTTATTTTATTAAAACATTTTTCTTATTTTATTCTGTACTCTCCCATCTGCTTCTTTTTAAATGTGTTCTGTCATGTCCCAATGATGATGATATGAGAGGAAGGTCTGTACTGACCTCTGGACTGTCTTGTCTGTCTGAATGAGAAGTGCTAAAATGTGTGGGAGGGGGGTCTGGGACGAGGCTGAGGGAGGAAGATATTGTCAAAATATTAAGCAGGAACGATTCGCTAGTTTCCAGTTTCTGTTGGAGCACTATACTGCTATTTGTTTTCTTTGAACCTTAGATCAAATTCTTTCCTCTGCACTGCACAGACTTTCCAACCACACCACAATAGCTGATTGATAGTTTATGAATGGAGCTTTGTGTGACCGAAGATATTGGGTAACACTTTTTATGTATCTAGATTGGTACAGTAGTTGAATCCAAGTGCACTTAAACAATATCTGTAAAGCAGAGTTGGGATTAGTTAAAAGTTAAGTGAATGCAACAAACACTGGACTGCAATACCCATGGCAAAAAAAAACCTGGCAATACCATTGGTTCTAGGTTTGGCCACAAGATGGCAATCCTCCCCATGAGTTCCTCTAAATCAATGGCTCCCGTTGACCATCTGGTCATCAGAGACCTCTCCCAAGTCCATTTCCTCTCTCCACTAACAATGAGGCAAGAATTAGCATGAGTCAGTTACTGATCAGCCCTGCGGTGGTCTGTATATCTGAGCTATTACAAAGGATTTATAGAGTGATGTACTTGATTGACCCTTCATTTAGTTTGTCCAGTACTAACTCCTAGTTAAATCACATGCAAATACTTTGGCAGTGAATATTTAGACTGTCTGTACACCATGCTATAACACTGTAAAATACTTTCTAGCTGAATGCTTATGTCCATATCTAGGACTGTTTGCCAGGATTGTGTCATTTAAGTACAAAGTTACACATTTCCATTGGACACTGCCATATCCACTTGATTACAGGCACTGTTGTGAACTTCATTAGAGGATACAGTACAAGTTCCACATCAGTAATTGACTGTCTGGATTTGATTGAGATTATTTTCGTGACGGGTCGTTCCTGAATTGCTTTGGCATTTGGGCATGGCATTTTTTTTAAATTTAACTTTTTTTCTATATTTTTATTTGGGTATGTCTTCCTGTCTAAATCAACTAATATGGCAGCTTAATGACTTTAAATCATGTTTACCATTATGATAGCAGTGTGCCACCCATCGGAGTAGTAACACTGATTATGGTAACACCAGTGAGACATTTTAGGGTTCTTTAAATCCCCAAACTTGTCACTACTACATCACTACTGGGACAAGCCAATACGCTTACACTAAGTACTTTAAAAATGCATAAATAGAAAGTTTTGCGGTATGACGGTTGTAGTCTAGTGGTTAGAGCTTTGGGCCAGTAACCGAAAGGTTGCTGGATCGAATCCTCGAGCTGCCAAGGTAAAAATCTGCCGTTCAGCCCCTGAACAAGGCAGTTAACACACTGTTCCCCGGTAGGCTGTCATTGTAAATAAGAATGTTCTTAACTGACTTAAATAAAGTTTTTTTTTAAATGTAACGGTTATATCTTTGATACACGTTTTTGTGTATATTCAACTGTTTTAACTATTAATCATTTGAAAGGGTTTTTCATGTTTACAAAAGCAAGGGACGTAAATGCCACCACAATTCAAGAACGACACTAGACCAGTGTTGTGTGAAAGTCAGACACTGTACAGAGAAACCTGACGCAGACAGTACAGTTAGTGTAAGAGAGTACTATCTCCTGCTCTGCAGCACCAGTCCCCACTCCTGGCTCCGCTGCATCTGATTCCAAATGTTTACTCTGCAATTAAACAGAGCCTATAAAAGGCAATGGGTTGGCTGCCAGACTCTGACTAGGGGTTCAGAGCAGCAGGAGAGAGGTTATAAATCGCTTTGATGCAGACCATAGTCTGAGGCCCAAATTCCTTTGCCAGAGCTAGTAAGAGCAGAACACTAGAGGAGAACCAGAAACCCAGATGATTCATGCCTTGACCCTGACCACTTGGAGCAGGAGTGCATGCTGCTGTGCAGAAGAGCAGATGCAATGGGGGAAAAAAGGATACCAACTCAATCTCTGCCAAACTAGCCATTTGTCTGTCTATGGCTTTGAATGCACATCAACAAGTAGTTTGGATAAATATGTCATTCTCTAGAGTGGTGGAATCAGTGTGTGGATAGAAAAACACAAATTCCACACATTGATATGTGATTTATTTTGTTTATAATGACTAATAGCTAGGTATCCATACAGACTCAACAGGGTTTTATTTCAATAGGGGGTTGATTCTTCTGCCCTTCAATTGTCCATTACTCGTGCCTGTTAATCTTCTCATCATTTAGGCTAAAGACTCAAACTGTAGGCCCACGGTGTACAATACACTCATGTTGGTCTTGGAATGATGTATCAGAAATGAAAATACAGGGCTGAGAGTTTCTCTCTTTATTTGATTTAGCTATGCTTCAAGAAAAATAATGAACAGAAAATGTCAGTCTGATAAGAGGAGAGGGTAGAACATAATTTCAGGAAAACAAATACAATGCCTGTTATGATAAACAGTTTACATTTTATTCAAAACCTCTTACATGTATATTCCCCAAGCTGAGTATCTTGGCTATTGATCGGTGCCTTCAAATCTTTGTTGTGACTTACTACCATATATGGGCAAACAAATGTATAAGGGCAGGCTGAGCGGATGACCTCATTTCAAGATGATTGCTACCTACATTTCGGAAGCATAAACTAAATAAACACCGAATACGTTGATACTCACCGAAAGCCGGGACTCCACAGATCATGAGGATATTTTATTTGTCTGCCTGTGACCTACCGTTATTGATCACCAGTCCCCAGAGTAAAAATGTTTATTTTATGCTACGTTATCTACAAACATCTTACAAGGTACAGTAAACTTCGATTTAGTCTGTGTTTGAGCAATAGCTACAGGGTAGGTATCAAATTAATCCTGAGGCTGGTAGGAACAGATCTAGCCTATTACCAATGTTATTGGTGTATGACTTAGTGGCAACATCGAATGTCCACCGAGTGACTATATATCTTTGCGCATCAAACATATGACGTTGCCCTCTTATGCGCTGTAGGCATCCATTCCACGGGAGTGGCTACTTTGGCACCTTGACAGTATTGTAGTCAATGAAATATGCTTTCCAGGGCTATGCTGTTGACCTGGGTGGGACAAAGCTAGGGCTAGAACCTTTTAACATCCAGTGTGCAAAAAAAGTGCAATTACCACATTCTGACACTTTGGAGAGATTGAAAGGACACTTGAATGTACCCTGGATACCCATAACACCCGTGAGGTTGAAATGGTATAAATTGTGTTTTTATACAGAATAAATAACATTTAGGGATTTCAAATATGTAATAGCACTGGAATTATCTCATTTACAGACATATGCCCCTTTGGAGAGGTTTAGGGACATTTGGAAACGTCCCGTGACCACACTTGACACCACTTACTAAAACAGCTGCCCATTTCTTGTTGTAGGTCTATCATTCAATTTTTTTTCTGATATTGTTCACGGTGTGGAAGCCATCTGATGTGTTTCCAGCTCTAGTCATCAATAATTCACGTATAGCTTGTCAATAAAAGATGACTTTCAAAATGAAATTAAAAAATGTTATTTTGTGTGTGCTTGATCTTGTGTGTTCTAAGCTATGTAACTCCTATCTATCTTCTGATCCTTTCCTCATAGTCTCCCAGATATCTTCTTTCCAAATGTTTGCATGTCAGAATAATGTAATTACACATGAATAGCAGTTACTTTTGGGTATGCCTATTTAGGCAGAAATCGACATTTTGCCATTACACCTAATTAATTAAAATTAATGAGCAGTAGCTAGGCCTATCCAAATCGTATTTAAGACTGGACACTGGACACTTTGTAACATATTTACAGTGAGAGCGACATAGTGCAACATTGTATTTTAGACCAGGGGGCTCCGTCTCTGGATTTGATAGTTGGATGGGACTTTAGAACGTGTTTTTAAATGAGTAATTGTGTGCAATTCTGTAGGCCCCATAGCGGTCACCGGATGTACCACCGCAAGCTCCGTACTATTTCCATAAAAGGCATGCAGCAGCGGATATGCCCTTGTTATTCCCTACCAAACTGTTGACATTTCCTCAAATTAGTCAATTATGAATGAAAGCATGGAATAAAACGACAGACAATATCATAGTTTTAATTGTTCCAATGTATTTCTAAATAAGAGTTTGAATTTGGGGACATAATTGAAACTCCAAGCCTAGTGGCAAGAAAATACCAGCTAGAAAAGGACCCGATCGTAATAAAAATGATAAATTACATTGTGCGTAATTTTCCGCGTCACATTGTAACATTTCCCTTCCAATGACTGATAAAGAAAGTATAGTAGGAGCAGGGGGGGATGACCGGTCGGGTCGTGCTATCCGGATTCCTTGGGGCGTCCATACCCTAACCTTAACTCCTACCCTTACCATTTTATATTTAAACTTCAGTGGCATAGAGACGTTCCAAGGATCCCAGATAGCACTGATCGTGCTGGGACAGAGTCCCTGCTGCACTATTTGAAAGGAAAAGACGGATTGGAGCTGGAGTAATGAGTGACGTTATCTGGTGGAAAGAGGGAGGGCGAAAAAGAGACGGCTGGACTCCATTAGCTGAAGCCTGAGGAGACCCTTTGGGATACTTCACTTGGACGAGTTCTTTGGGATTTTCTCTTTGAACAGACCTAGATACATGATTTAGAAGAAAAAAACGCGTTGACTATCGAATCCTCGGAAGTTTTAGTGGCTTTTTGGATTTGGCTTGGTGTATTTGAGAAGGTGAGTGGACACCAAACTGATTTAAATGTTCGTCCTCCCAGCTCGCAATAAATGTAGCCTAGTCAGTATTTTGCTCACTCTGCTGCTAGGAATTGAGTTTTGTACACCTACTGCGCATTAAAAGACTGGTTATATCTGGTAAATAAATTAGGATTCATGTGTTTTAACTTCCTTTTTACTTCATGAAACTTAATTTAGTTAATTTATGGGCATGTTTTACTGGTTGACCATATTGTGTGCTCAGGAGTTCTTGCATGGGGCTGCTTACGTAATCAACTTCATATTTTGAATGGCTCTCTTTACCGTTAGAAAAAGCAGGTGAACACACAAATGGGAAGTGTTATTGTTTGCCATAACTAGGCCTGAAGCCTACCCTTTGTTCTCATTTGGTTATTGAATAATTGACTGCGTCCTCTGTTAATTCCAAACAAGCATAGTGATATCACAAACATTCTTCAAATGGCTTATAAGATAACTTCTACATTTGACTTAGATTCAAGGAAACACACTGTTGAAGTTATGGAAGCGCAACATTTTCCCAAATCAAAACACTAACACTGATCGGCTATGGTGGTGAGGGTCCTGTGCGTCCTCAAGTCACTTTCAGCCTGCATATGACAAACTAAATGAATGTAGCCTATGGCACGGACCAGGGTAACAGGTTTGCATTTTTCCTACCAGTTGAATGGAACAATGTTTATTATTGGGCAATTTTTCCTAATTGTTATGATTTGTGGCAGGATGGCGCTGGACGGTATACGGATGCCCGATGGCTGCTATGCCGACGGGACGTGGGAACTGAAGATGCACGTGACAGACCTGCACAGGGATGTGTCTTTGAGGGTCACTGGCGAGATCCACGTTGGTGGGGTCATGCTCAAACTCGCGGAGAAACTCGGTGAGAGATGTTTAATGGTGTCACACTCCTTTTAGTACAGATCTGCTGAAAAGAAATGTGCCTTACATGTTGTTTTTATGTCCCATATCATTCAAACCTTTTGGAATATAAATAATGTTTTGGCCCTTTTGATTTATGTCAATGTTTTTTATTTCCCCACGTTGTTGTTTTATGCTTCTATTCAAAATTTGTTTTCCTTCTGTGGTTGACCAAGGAGGAGGAAGGCCATAGTTGGTCATGAGGCAATGTTCTTTAGCCCCTATCCCCTTTACCTCCCATCTGCAGATGGGTTCTCTATAGCAGTTACCTTGTCATATTTGTGGAACAGTAAATATCTTTGTTTGAAACATTGTTACTCAACTGACCACTGGAATGCCAGTTCCGGTAAACACATTAACAGATAATAGCAACCTGTAACCAGTGAGTGACATGTATGAAAGATACAGGCTACTGGCTTAAGTGGGAATTCAGAATCTATCTAGCCAGTAATGTTTTATATGGACACACTATAACTTCTCAAATATTCTAGCACATGAGATGCAGCATCAAGTCAACCACTTCCAATGGAATTATGCTGCCATGTCACAAGATCCTGAGTGAGAGAGACTGAATTGGAGAGCGGGCATAAGAGCTCTCTATGAGGTTGTGGAACACTGACTTGTTTCATGGTGGAAAAGGGTCATGGTGGCAGTGCAGTTTGGGTCTTGACAGCATGTCGAATGCGCCCGAATACCCAACTTTCCTCCATTGCACAAAGTTGTATTCCCTGGCCTGCCCGTTTCCCTGTTTAGCCCTCCTGTTAAAGCTCAGGATAATTGGGGCCTTTGTTCCCTGTGGTCGTCTGTGCTGCATTTAAACCAGGCTCATAATCTTCATTGCTGCTGCACCATGTGGGAAGACATGAATGTGTGTGGTTGTATGAAGCTGTGCATGCAATCCTCTCTATTCTGAAGGCCTGGATTCTTTGTTACAGGACAAGGGTGTGTGTGTTTGAAGGGGGTTGTCCAGCTTGTTGAAATATTGAACTCTTTCACTGCTCTTAATATTAGTCAATAGGTTGTGTGTTCATGGTACTTTTCTCAGTCTGCAAGAATCATATTATGCATGGTCCTGACTACCTCTGGCTACCTGTTGGTCCTTTGAGTTATCGCCAGTAGATTCCAGTTGTTTGATGGCCATGGATTAGAATAGCTTGGTTCGGCTGACCATGACTGGTGGTTGTTCTGGTCACACTGAACCAAAACAACACTATGTGAGTGGAGTAGGCCTAGTTTGTATGTGAGGAGATGCACACAAGACTCCCTATTGGCAACATCACCAGTGTCTTCATTATCTCTTGATTACAGTAAAAGCACTGCCGCTGGGCTAACTAGTTACTAGTAACTCCAGTCATATTGACTTCTTAAACTATTATTTGTGTTGATTACACTCACGTGAGGGTTGGCAAGTTGAGAAGTTTAAGTAGCTGCCATGACTGTCCTAAAACACTCCCCACAGTTTACTGGTTAGCTGGTTGTTTTCACATTAAAACAGGTTTAGTCAGGTTGTTTTTGATTGTAATCATTAACCCAGCCCCTCTGTAGACTTCACACATGACTAGTCACTCCAGTCACCATTACTTACTACCTTTTTCAGGTACAGTACATTGGCCTGTTGCTCGGAATACTGTACCTATGACCAACAGAGAAACCGGTTAGTCAGTTGCATCAATGTGATGATCAAGTATGATCAGAGTTTTGGGTGGAAATCAACAGGTTGGCTTTGAACTTGAGTGGGAGCATGGGACCCTCACATGATGAAACTGACATGGGCATCCCCCTCCCCTCTCATGTGACACTGGTGTAGGCGCCACCTCTTTGTGCTTTTCCCCAACTGTAAGTGACCTGCTTTCATGCCTCGAAGTCCACCCACCTTTCTCACTCGTGACATTGTTGAATAGTTCAGAACAGACCCCTCTGAACTGTTCTCAAGTGCTCTAGTTACATGTACACATATGGATTTACTGTTTGGTTGGATGCGATGCGAGTCATATAGTTGTCTTGTAGTATGCAGGCTCTTTTGTAGGGCACCTTTTGAAGGTAGTGAGCACACATGCTGGGGGACACTTAGGTGCCACACACTTCTGGCATGCATGTCCTCTGTCACAGACACAAAGGACGTCCTTGTGTTTCTGTTTGTGGGACAATCCTTGGCATGCCTTACGCTGCATTGTGTCACACACACATACTAAATTAAGATCCCAGGACCTCTTATGATGGTTTCACAGCTATTGTTCACAGTTATTGTTCAAAGCTCACATTCAATGCACAGCACTTGTTTTTTTTACCAGCAGTTGACTTATTTATTGTGTTTGTTTTGATATATAGTGGGCCGTGGCATGTCTGCATCATGCATGTCCGTGTGTGTGCTGTTCATGTCCATTTGCGAGTGCTGTCCATGTGTGTGTGTTCCATGTCTTATCCCTCAGCCCTCCATCTCCTTCTATAAGCAGTGGCCTTCCTCCTATCTCTGAGTCTCAGATGGGGAGCAGGAGCTCCAGGATGATGGATTAAACTGAAATGCCAGGAAAGCACTTTGCTATTGATTACAGCCTTCATTCTCCTTCAGCCTGCAGAGAGGAGAGCTGTATTTAAGGCTGCATAATTGATCACCCCCCCTCTGATTGCCCCCTCACTCACTACTTAACTTGCTTGTGTCTGCTGGCTTTGGACATTGAAAAATAACAGAGTAATAGAGTGCTTCCTTTGAAAGCTTTCTGTTGGAATCGAAGAAGGGGAAACAAACATCCAACATAACAACATTAGCAGTCAGCTTTATTTGATGAAGATCGAACAATTGTCATACTGTATTATATAAACCATTGTAGAAAGTCTAGCTTTATCTGTAGAACTTCTATTAGATTATGGTTCACTATCAACTTCGGGTTAATGAGTTGCACTAATTGTCCAACTTGGTCCAACTTGATTTTACACTCAACCATGAGCTGCTGCATCAGTTGCCATTCTCTTCATCTACTTACTCAGTTTCACACCGTAAACCATTGTTTGCCACGTCGTGAGAACATTTCAACACCAAACATCGCCTCCATCTAGAGGTCTGTGAGGGACGGATTTCTTCATCCCGCAGCTTTTCATACCGCTCCCGCTGGCTTTCTGTCCGACTCCCACCAGCTCCCACTGGCTTTCTGTCCGACTCCCACCAGCTCCCACTGGCTTTCTGTCCGACTCCCACCAGCTCCCACTGGCTTTCTGTCCGACTCCCACCAGCTCCCACTGGCTTTCTGTCCGACTCCCACTCCCGCTGGCTTTCTGTCCGAGCTGGCTTTCCCGACTGGCTTTCTGTCCGACTCCCACCAGCTCCCACTGGCTTTCTGTCCGACTCCCACCAGCTCCCACTGGCTTTCTGTCCGACTCCCACCAGCTCCCGCTGGCTTTCTGTCCGACTCCCACCAGCTCCCGCTGGCTTTCTGTCCGACTCCCACCAGCTCCCCGACTCCCGCTGGCTTTCTGTCCGACTCCCACCAGCTCCCCGACTCCCGCTGGCTTTCTGTCCGACTCCCGCCGGCTTTCTGTCCGACTCCCGCCGGCTTTCTGTCCGACTCCCGCCGGCTTTCTGTCCGACTCCCACCAGCTCCCGCCGGCTTTCTGTCCGACTCCCGCCGGCTTTCTGTCCGACTCCCGCCGGCTTTCTGTCCGACTCCCGCCGGCTTTCTGTCCGACTCCCGCCGGCTTTCTGTCCGACTCCCACCAGCTCCCGCCGGCTTTCTGTCCGACTCCCGCCCGGCTTTCTGTCCGACTCCCGCCGGCTTTCTGTCCGACTCCCGCCGGCTTTCTGTCCGACTCCCGCCGGCTTTCTGTCCGACTCCCGCCGGCTTTCTGTCCGACTCCCGCCGGCTTTCTGTCCGACTCCCGCCAGCTCCCGCAAGAACTGGTCTAGAACCCAACCACAGTCCCGCAATGTTATTTTTGGCATATGTGAGGCAGCTCGCTTGCCAGCCATGGTCACAGACTCCTTGCTCAGTCCAAATGCTACGCCACGCCCAAGACATTCGTGTCTATAAAGTTAATTTCTGGAATTTCTTTCCTTAATGTGTTTGAGCCAATCAGTTGTCGTGACAAGGTAGGAGTGGAATACAGAAGATGGACCCACTCGGTAAAAGACCAAGTCCATATTATGGCAAGAACAGCTCAAATAAGCAAAGAGAAACAACAGTCCATCATTATGTTAAGACATGAAGGTCAGCCAATCTGGGAAATTTCAAGAACTTTGAAAGTTTCTTCAAGTGCAGTTGCAAAAACCATCAAGCGCTATGATGAAACTAGCTCTCATGAGGACCGCCACAGGAAAGGAAGACCCAGAGTTACCTCTGCTGCAGAGGATAAGTTCAATAGTTACCAGCCTCAGAAATTGCAGCCCAATAAATGCTTCAGAGTTCAAGTAACAGACACATCTCAACATCAACTGTTCAGAGGAGACTGTGTGTATCAGGCCTTCATGGTTGAATTGCTGCAAAGAAACCACCACTAAAGGACACCAATAATAAGATGAGACTTGCCTGGGCCAAGAAACATGTGCAATATACATCAGACCAGTGGAAATCTGTCCTTTGATCCGATGAGACCAAATTTGAGATTTTTGATTCCAATTGCTGTGTCTTTGTGAGACTCAGAGTAGGTGAACAGATGATCTCCGCATGCGAGGTTCCCACTGGGAAGTGAGGAGGAGGTGTGGGGGTGCTATGTTGGTTACACTGTTTGTTATTTTATTTAGAATTCAAGACACACTTAATCAGCATGGGTACCACAGCATCCTGCATCCCATCTGGTTTAAACTTAGTCCTACTATTGTTTGTTTTTTAACAGGACAACGACCCAACACACCTCCAGGCTGTGTAAGGGCTATTTAACCAAGGAGAGTGAAGGAGTGCTGCATCAGATGACCTGGTCTCCACAATCACCCGACCTCAACCTAGTTGAGATGGTTTGGGATGAGTTGGATCGCAGAGTGAAGGAAAATCAGAAAACAAGTGCTCAGCACATGTGGGAACTCCTTCAAGACTGTTGGAAAATAATTACAGGTGAAGCTGATTGAGAGAATGCCAAGAGTGTGCGACGCTATCAAGGCTAATGGTGGCTACTTTGAAGAATCTCAAACTTAAAATATATTTAGACTTTAACACACTTTGGTTATTACATGATTCCATGTGTGATAGTTTTGATGTTGTCACTATTATTCTACAATGTAGAAAATAGTAAAAAAAACATTTAAAAAACTTGAATGAGTAGGTGTGTCCAAACTTTTGACTGGTTTTGTAAGTATTCAGACCCTTTCCTCAGTACTTTGTTGAAGCACCTTTGGCAGTGATTACAGACTCGTCTTCTTGGGTATGACCCTTTAAGCTAGGCACACAGGTATTTGGGGAGTTTCTCCCATTCTTCTCTGCAGATCCTTTCAAGCTCTGTCAGGTTGGATGGGCAGCATAGCTGCACAGCTATTTTCAGGTCTCTCCAGAGATGTTCGATTGGGTTCAAGTCCTGGCTCTGGCTGGACCACTCAAGGACATTCTGAGTCCCGCGTTTTGTCTTGGGTGTGTGCTTAGAGTCGTTGTCCTATTAGAAGATGAACCTTTGTCCCTGAACCTGCTCCAGAGCGCTCAGGACTTCAAGGATCTCTCTGTACTTTGCTCCGTTCATCTTTCCCTCAATCCTGACTAGTCGCCCAGTCCCTGCCGTTGAAAAACATCCCAACAGCATGATTTCTGCCACCACCATGGTTCACTATAGGGATGGTGACAGGTTTCTTCCAGCTGTGACACTTGGCATTCAGGCCAAAAAGTTCAATCTTGGTTTCATCATACCAGAGAATCTTGTTTCTCATGGTCTGAGAGTCTTTAGGTGCCTTTTGGCAAACTCCAAGCGGGCTGCCGTTCCTTTTACTGAGGAGTGTCTTTCATCTGGCCACTCGACCGTAATGGCCTAATTGGAGTGCTGCAGAGATGGTTGTCTGTCAGGAAGGTTCTCCCATCTCCACAGAGGAGCTCTGTCAGCATGACCATCAGTTCTTGGTCACCTCCCATACCAAGGCCCTTCAACCCCGATTGCTCAGTTTGGCTGGGCGGGCTGCTCTAGGAATAGTCTTGGTGGTTCCAGTCTTCTTCCATTTAAGAATGATGGAGGCCACTGTGTTCTTGGGGACCTCCAATCCTGCAGACATTTTTTGGTACCCTTCCCCAGATCTGTGCCTCAACACAATCTTGTCTCGGAGTGCTACGGACAATTCCTTCGACCTCATGGCTTGGTTTTTGCTCTGACATGCACTGTCAACTGTGGGACCTTTTTATATAGACAAGTGTGGGCATTTCCAAGTGTATGCAAACACACTGTAGATTTCTCCTGCACAATGTATTTGGGTTGTGTATGAGATTTCCAGGAATAGGGTTTGTTAGAAAAGCCAAACATTTGATTTAGGGGTTGTGAGGAAGTTGCTTTACTAATACACAGTACTCTGAGTGATTTCTGAGGGAGGTGGAAAGCTTGGAGGAGAGGGGAGTAGGATTCAACTGCACCTAGACATTTTTTGTTTCCCCTTCCTCTTCCTAATGCATATGCCTAGTATTCGAGGGGGTTAAGCTGATCCTAGAGCTGTGTTGTAAGGGATAGAGTGGCGCAGGGCTGGCTCAGAGGAAGGGGAGGTGGGCTAGGGGGGGTAGAGGGGAGGTGGGGATGTGTATGATGTGAGCCACTGCTCTAGAATTCCATAAAAGTCTTCTGGGGAGCAGGAAATGACTTCCAGGGTTTGGCATGTGGACACTGCAGTGCCGTCATTCCAATACCTCCTGCTGCCTGCTTCAGCTCTAACCTTCTCTTTTTTTTCTTTCCGTCTTTAGTTCACTTTCTTTCTCTGTGCCTGCCATCGACTACTCCCTTCTTGGAAAATATATTGCGTATGAGGAGCCTGCGCCCTGAAAACATTTTTATTTTGGGGGGGTGGTATTTATAAGCCATGTATGCAATGTCAAAGTCGTTTTTTTATTTTGATGTCTTTTTAATGAGTAGACACTATTTAAAAGTCGGATGTATTTATTTTGGATTTGAATGTGGGAGCAAAGGTCTGCCTGGGTATGTTTGTAGTATGGGGGCGTTAGTTAGCGATTTGAGATGTATTGGCCTTAACCAACTAACATTTCCTTTAAAAAGTGGTGACTAGGTTTTCCCAGTACTCCAATCAGAATGGGAGGTTTGAGTGGTCAATTACGTCGTTGTGTTTTGGACAGTTTCCCCCCTGACAAGTCTGTCCAATTCGGTGCTTCATTTCTAAACGTTGGGTACATTTTTAAACTAAATGTCTGCATGCGCTGTTTCTGAAAAGACTGCACACGCCATACATACTTGGCACACGCCATACATACACGTCTCTTATAAATCAGAAAAACTGTGAACGAGCATTATAACTCTGCATGAATAACGCCCATTATTCACCTTTTTATGGTGACAATAACGCCTTTATTTGCTGTATACTTCGGAAGTATTGGAATTAGGCCAAGACGGTAGGCTGTCTAAAGGAAATGGCAATTGCAAACATGATCAAATGCCTTTGGAGGTGTTGGCAGAATGTTTTCTTGTGTCATTTGCTGTAGCTGGCTGTTTCTGAAAGACAAAAACGATAGCAAATTGTTGTGGACCTGTAAACGGATTGTTTGAATTCAATGTTTTGCATTTACTGTTTCCCGAACCTAAATATGCTGCACTGTCCCTGAATTCTGAAACATTGTCTACTCAGATTTTTTTTTTTAAACTACAGTAGGCCATTTTACAGTGGTAGCCTGTTAAATTCTACTGTGTTGTCAACGGTGCTCCCTTTCGGATGTATAGAGCAAACACTTGACATGATATTAGCCAATATAATAGGCACAATTAAATGAGATGTACGTGGTAATTTGTTGTATGGCTACTTGGGGAATATGAACTCATCATTGCCGGAAAAAGTGTACTCTTGAAAATGAAATAGTGCATCTTGAGATTTCATCCTGCAAAATGTCAAATACATTTGCACAAGGCAACGAACTGGCGCATGTATACAGTTGAAGTCGGAAGTTTAAAACTCGTTTTTCAACCACTCCACAAATGTCTTGTTAACAAGCTATAGTTTTGGCAAGTCGGTTAGGACATCTACTTTGTGCAAGTAATTGTTTACAGACAGATTATTTCACTGTATCACAGTTCCAGTGTGTCAGAAGTTTACATACACTAAGTTCACTGTGCCTTTAAACAGCTTGGAAAACCCCAGAAAATGATGTAATGGCTTTAGAAGCTTCTGATAGGCTAATTGACATCATTTGAGTCAATCGGAGGTGTACCTGTGGATGTATTTCAAGGCCTACCTTCAAACTCAGTGCCTCTTTGCTTGACATCATGGGAAAATCAAAAGAAATCAGCCAAGACCTCAGGAAAAGAATTGTAAACCTTCACAATTCTGGTTCATCCTTGGGAGCAATTTCCAAATGCCTGAAGGTACCACGTTCATCTGTACAAACAATAGTACACAAGTATAAATACCATGGGACCACGCAGCCGCCATACCGCTCAGTTCTGTCTCCTAGAGATTAACGTACTTTGGTGCGACAAGTGCAAATCAATCCCAGAACAACAGCAAAGGACCTTGTGAAGATGCTGGAGGAAACGGGTACAAAAGTATCTATATCCACAGTAAAATGAGTCCTTTATCGAAATAACCTGAAAGGCTGCTCAGCAAGGAAGAAACCACTGCTCCAAAACTGCTATAAAAAAGCCAGACTGTGGTTTGCAACTGCACATGGGGACAAAGATTGTACTTTTTTGGAGAAATGTCCTCTGGTCTGATGAAACAACAATAGAACTGTTTTGCCATTATGACCATCGTTATGTTTTGATGATAAAGGGGAAGCCTGCAAGCCGAAGAACACCATCACAACTGTGAAGCATGGTGGTGGCAGCATCATGTTGTGGGGGTGCTTTGCTGCAGGAAGGACTGTTGCACTTCACAAAATAGATGGCATCATGAGGGGGGAAAATGATGTGGATATATTGAAGCAACATCTCAAGAGATCAGTCAGCAAGTTAAAGCTTGGTCGCAAATGGGTCTTCCAAATGGACAATGACCCCAAGCATACTTCCAAAATTGTGGCAAAATGGCTTAAGGACAACAAAGTCAAGGTATTGGAGTGGCCATCACAAAGCCCTGACCTCAATCCTATAGAAAATTTGTGGGCAGAACTGAAAAAGCGTGTTCGTGCAAGGAGGCCTACAAACCTGCCTCAGTTACACCAGCTTTGTTAGGAGGAATGGGCCAAAAATCACCCAACCTATTGTGGAAGGCTACCTGAAATGTTTGACCCAAGTTAAACAATTTAAAGGCAATGCTACCAAATGCTAATTGAGTGACTAAGGTGTATGTAAACTTCCGAATTCAACTGTGTTTTGTGGGTATGCAATGTTTATAATGAGGCCCCAGAGAAAGATGGTCTGTGTTTGACAATGGCACGGACAGGGGGTTTGTGAGGAAACGGATGCGATTTATCACAGGATGTGACTTCCTGTGTAATTTTGCTTCTTAACCTCCCCTCCACTCTGCTCTCCTTGTGTTTAGGGGCTTTCTGGACGGATGCAGAGCCTTCCCAGAATTGTCTTTGGTTTGGAATAAGAGTCTTTACTGCCTACAAAGAGAAAGATGATCAGATGGTCTCCCTTTCTCCCTAAAGAGCAGGAAATGTCTCAAATATCCCGCATTGTTAGCTGTTCATGCTTCATCTTCCCTATCGTGTTGCCATGACAAATAAGAGGTAGCACATGGATTGAGTCGTGACTGTGAAGCAGCCTTGTCCATTGGTCAGAACCCTTCACAACCATAGAGGGAGAGATGGCCTGACTGAGCCAGGCGATAGCCCCACTCTGCTCTAATCTATCATACAGGAAGTAGTTAGGCAAAGTAGCAACCCTGGCCTGCCCAGAGCTTTCCTGTTACAGTAGCAAGATCCTGCTGGGATTTAGTCTCCAAATCCCCCACCCCCCCCTTACACACACACACACACTTTGCGGCCTCCACCATCCCCAAGAGGTGGTGGTCTACTCCCACAATCACGAAAATGTTGCACAACCACCACCTTGTCAAAAGCTGAGCACGACACTACAAATTGTTTTGAATTGCCCATATCGAGACTAAATCTAAATGCAAAATGTTTCCAAAGATGGCAGAAATCAAGAACTGTTCCCTTCTCTCCCTCCCTTAAGCTAGCGAATTGACGGTTCTTGGACCGTTCTGCTTGCTGTTAAAAATCCAGCTACTTTCTCAATAAGCTGTAGTAGTACAGTTAGCTGTGTACATATTGCTGTATTTATAGTTTTTTTGTGTAATTATTGTCATGTGTTCAATGTGTTTTTACTACGTGCTGAAAAATGAATTGCCCCCCCGGGGACAATAGACTACTTTTAATTATGTTTGGCAACTCAAACATGCAGTGGATAGGCCTTTCATGGCTCCTCCTTTTGGAATCTGATACTGTTGTTTTTGTTGTCCCCGACCTCTGTTCTCTCCCAGTGCTGCCTGGTGGCTTGGCTGTCTTCTGTCCTTACGCCCAAGGAGGAAGCTGTCTGCCGGCCACATTGTCGGAGAAACACCAAGCACCTGTGGGTCAATGGAGTAAACTGATATTGTTATTGTTTTGGTGCCTAGCCTAAATTCCATTCCAAAACCATGTCTCCTCCCCCTCTATCCTCATTTAATCTCTTTTACTGATCAGAAACAACTGGCTAAGCATTAAAGCGGCAATCCACAGTTGTAACAATAACACAGCAGCCACCCCACCACTGTTTTGGTAAAATGCTGCGAGATTGGGCTGGAGAAACAACTTTCAAATTCATGGACTAGCTATGTACCTCCAGTCTGCCTATTCCCTGTCCCTCTTATTTGAGTGAGGTGTGGCAAGGAGCAGTCACTGGTTTACCTGGGTAGCCAAACTAGCCATCCCACTCAGCTGTTTCCTTCTGTCAGAGAACCCTTTTGTTATGCTAGCAACTCCTTAGCCTGTTAACACCAGGAAACCTAGAGCCTATTGGAAAGCGCTAGGCCTACTTTCGAGATGGCGGCCAAGGCTATGGGGGTTTTGATACTTTTGCGAAGGCGGGTGTGAGCAAAGCAAGGTTATGGTTTCTCTGAAAATTATACTGGTCAGAGATTGGGGGGACATCACATTAGCATGATGGATTGTCCGTGAGTATGGCAGATCTCCCATCACCGATGCCTTGGGGGATGTATGGATGTCTTCTCTATCGCTCTACTACGTTTATCCTGGGCTAGAAATCTTACTGGTCTGTGGGGCCTGACTCTGAACCCAGCAATGTAATTGTATAAAGCTGTTTTCAGTGTGATGCACCCCCATTGTTTTTCTGTGTTTGGATGATGACACCAATGGACACAAACTATCAGTCTCGGAGGAGTGAGTGAGCCTTTTGTTTGTTATCTAATAACCCCCACAGCAGCAGATCTCTCCATCACCCCCATCTCTCTGATACAGGCCTGACTCTCAGTAAATCCTAGGGGTCATGTTCAGTAGGTAAGGCCAGACCTCTCCCCTTACGGACCTGTCTCGCTCGCTCGCTCTCTCAATTTGCTTTATTGGCATGACGTAGCAATGTACATATTGCCAAAGCTTGCTTTGGATATTTACAATATGAAAATAGTAAGAATCATAATTGTTAAACGGAGGAACAGTAACAACAATAACCAAGGGTCAAAATAACCATACAATAAGCATACAGTAAATGACATGTGTAGGTTGATTGGTCTGTCAGACACTGTCCCTCATCTTATGTCAGGCAGCAATGTCGTGTGCTGCCAACCCACAGCTCTCTGCTTCCTCCCCCAACAGGACGGGTAGTCTACTCTCATCAGAGGTCTTTGAAACCTTGAATAAGGGTTTCAAATTTGGGGAAATTACACTCTAATTGTTTTATATTTTTTACATTTTGTCAGGAAATGCAGCTCTGTCTCGAGTTCTGCTGTTGTGCAATGGTTGCACAGCCTCTCCTCTACAGGGAGCCAGGTTTTCCTGTGTCTACCCTTCTCAATGGCAAGGCTGTGCTCACTGAGCCTGTACTTTGTCAAGGTTTTTCTAAGGTTTTGATCAATAACTATGGTCAAATAGTTAGCCACGGTGTACTGTTGCTTGTGTTTCCCAATAAGCAATGTAGTTTTGTTTGGACTTTTTATTTAACTACGCAAGTCAGTTAAGAACAAATTCTTATTTTCAATGACAGCCTATGAACAGTGGGTTCTGCCCCTGAACAGCCGTGTTCAGGGGCAGAACGAAAGATGTTTATCTTGTCAGCTCGGGGATTCGATCTTGCAACCTTTCTCTTACCAGTCCAAAATCCTAACAACAGGGCTACCTGCCGCCCCCTGTTGTAATTTGGTTTATTCTGATTTATTTTGCTTGGATGTTCTGGATCTCTCTTGCTGTGTCGATCTCTCTTGCTGTGTCGCTCTCGCTCGCTCGCTGTGTGTCGCGCTCGCTCGCTGTGTGTCGCGCTCGCTCGCTCGCTGTGTGTCGCTCTCGCTCGCTCGCTGTGTGTCTCGCTCGCTCGCTGTGTGTCGCTCTCGCTCGCTCGCTGTGTGTCGCTCGCGCTCGCTCGCTGTGTGTCGCTCTCGCTCGCTCACTGTGTCGCTCTCGCTCGCTCGCTGTGTGGTGCGCTCGCTCGCTGTGTATCGCGCTCGCTCGCTGTGTGTCGCGCGCGCTCGCTGTGTGTCGCGCTCGCTCGCTGTGTGTCGCTCTCGCTCGCTGTGTGTCGCTGTCTTCAGGGAATTAATGGCACTCATATACTGGCTATGGCATTCATATACTGGCAGTAATGTTTTGTTCTCCCTTACCCAGAATAATTCCCAGCTTTATGTAATTAGTAAATTAACAGAAGTTGGGAATTGATTGGGATATTTGGGAGGATTTCTCACAGTAGAGGACAAAGTGCATTTCTGTCTCCACCTCCTCTGTTGTGCCGTGACCACACACTCCTTTTTGGGTTTCCCTTTCTTATAGCCAATTAGTGGTCTGAGCCTGTACATGGTGAGAATCTATCTCTGTTTTGTGTCTGAGAGTAGAGATATTCTGCTAATTTGTATTCTCTTTTGAGGGAAAAATAGCAATTTGAGTTTATTCTGTTTTTGTTTCATTTTCTCAAATAGGTTTTAATTTCTGTAACAATTTGATAAATTTCCCCATGTGTTTGGATTATATTAGGGTTGTTTTGGGTTTCCAATTGTTTTGGTGCTTAATTTCAAATGGTGCCAAAATGTTGGTGTCCTTCTCTTTATATTTACATTCAAAGGTAATCTTCCGAGTTCCGCTCTGCATGCATTATTTTGTACTTTCTTTTGGATATTTAGGATATATCTGCAGAATTCTGTATGTAGATTTTATATTGGGTGTTTTTTTTTTTCCCCTCCCAATGCTTATCCTAATTACCAAATGGACCTCTTGGTCCATTTCTCTCTCGGTCTGTGTTTCTCTCACTCTCAGCTCTAACCCTAGCTCTGAGCTTATCCTGGGACTTAGGTAGCTCATGGGTCTTCTACACTGATTCTCCCTCACCATAACACACTGCATCTTTGGGGAAAGCCTGGGTGAGCCTGTGAGGGAAATCCTCCAGGATACTCCTAGCTCCACCTCTAATCCACAAGCTGCTGCCTGGCTGAATGCTGAGCATGGGCTCTGTGCTAGCATCTAGTAGCATGCTTAACCATGGACAGTAGCTAGGGCCTTTAACTGGAACGTGTCTGTCTGTCCTCCTGACCTGGTCCTGTTGAGCAGGGTCTTTTTAGCTGGTGTCCCAGAGAAAGGGTTAGTGTGCCTGGCAATAAGATCATCAGGATTAATAACTATCAAATGGCCTGTCTTTTCTGTCTGGATGCCTGTCTTCAGAATGTGTTCACACCTCTTGACTTTCTCCACATTTTGTTGTGTTACAAAGTGGGATTAAAATGTTGTTTTTTCTTTTTTCAACGATACACAAAATACTCTGTCGAAGTGCTAACATTTGTAAAAACCCCTGAGTCAATACATGTTAGAATCACCCGTGGCAGAGATTTGTCTCTGAGCTTTCCACACCTGGATTGTGCCAATTATTCTTTCAAACATTATTCAAGCTCTGCCAAATTGATTGTTTATTGCTAGACAAACATTTTTATGTATTGGCATAGATTTTTTTTAGCAGATTTAAGTCAACTGTAACTCGGCCACTCTGGAACCTTCACTGTCTTCTTGGTAAACAACTCCAGTATAGATTTGGCCTTGTGTTTTAGGTTAATTAATCTCCGTGTCTGGTGGAAAGCAGACTGAACCAGCATTTCCCCTAGGATTTTTCCTGTGCTTAAAGTAGATTTTATTGTTTTATCCTGAAAAGGACTGAGGAATTTAATGATTACAGGCATGCCCATAACATGATGCAAGCAACCCCTATGCTTGAAAAAATGGAGAGTGGTACCCAGTAATGTGTTGTATTGGATTTGCCCCAAACAACACTTTGTATTCAGGATAATCTTTTTCTGTGTGACTTTAGTGCCTTTTTGAAAACAACATGTTGCACGTTTTGGAATATTTTTATTCTGTGTCTCAGAGGACTTCTGTCAACTGTCTCACGTGATTGAGAGGATCAAGTCTGTCTATCAGTGCAGCCCCATTATAGCACATAGAGCCTTCTCCACTTAATTCATTGCTAGAGCTGTCTGGGCTGCATTAGCTCCCCAGTCGCCACTCATGCTGCACAGAAGTTAACACTTGAATAATATAACACTGCATGTAGAAATGTCAAAACTGTTCCTTACTTTTCGCAAAACAATGTCCATACAGGCTAGATTTTTTTTTCTCTTTTTTTTCTCCAATGCAAGATGATACCGGTAGCTTCCAGCTTTAATTGTAGGCTAAGTTTCCTTGCTAGTTTACAGATTAATTCACTACCCTAGTACTTACTGCAAATATGCTGAATTTTAAAGCTGTCACCAAAAACATTATTAATTAACTTAGTCTTCCCTCGCTATCAAACTCATTCTCTTCTTCGTCTTCCTTTGCCTCCCATCTGGTTTACACTAGATTCCATGTTCATGGCTAGAAAGAAACCACATTTAGTCAGTTTTGACTTTCCGAAGCAGGTTAGGAGAATTAGGTTAAGGTTAGGAAAAGGGTTAGAGTTAGCTAAAATGCAAAAATAAAAAAGCTGGATCCCTTATAGCCTTGATCAGAAAGCATTAGAAACTTCAGCGTCTGAGAAAAGGGATACAAAGGCTATACCATATGTATATTTCATGTTAGTGCATGGTACACTATTACAGAACACTCTGATTGGTTATTGGCAACTCTGGCCTGCTCTTCAGAAGTGTAATTCTAAACTCACCCCAGGTTAAACTATAGACCCATTTAGAAATAAAGTTGGAATGTTGTACAGCATTAGTACAAAGGAAACTCCAGAGGGAGATGGTAAGAATAGATCTGTTCCAGTCATCAGCTGTTTGTTTATTGTATGTGTTGTTGATGTACTCTTTGGCTTTCTAGGAATACTTCAGAATGCATCCTTCCTTCATTGAGGGAAGATTTATACGAGACTCTATAAATCTGCAGCCCTACTTTGCTCAAAATATTAGACCAGGGTTTCCCAAACTCTGTCCTCAGGACCCCAATGGGTGCATGTTTTGGTTTTTGCCCTAACACTACACAGCTGATTGAAATAATCAACTAATCATCAAGCCTTGATCATTTGAATCAGCTGAGTAGTGCTAGGGCAAAAACCAAAACGTGCATCCCTTGGGATCCTGAGGACCGAGCTCAGGAAATGTGGTCTTGGAAAACTATCTATCTTGAGTGGTGACGAATGTGTACAAAGTGTTGCTCAGTTTTATCAGAACTCTTCAGTCAATATCTAAAGATCTCTCCTAGTCTTACCATAACAAGTTTTCCTGCGTGCTTTGCTCCAATCTATTCACCAAAGCCTTTTCTGATGTACATGGATATTTACAAAATAGCTCTGGATTGTGTGTCCCCAGGCTGAACGCAATCTATCACAGTAGCATCTCACACTGCAACACCATGTAATGAAATTTTACATGCATGCCACAGTTTGTCACCACAACATTTAAACCGCAAATTTGTTTTTGCGTTTCTGTTAAACTATAAGGAAGATTGATAAAGTTTCATGTGAATTCACAATGCAGAATATGATCCTATTTCAGTATGACTGCTCGGGGGAAATGAAGTTCAATCTACTGCAGTTGAGTGGCCACTTGCTGTTGTGTGTGTCTGATAGTGATCATTTGAGGGAAAGGGTTTTGGCTAAAATAAGCATTGAGACGATGCACACTTGCTGTCCAAATTGCCGCTAGCATGCTAGTAGATACCATAACTTCCAGTCCTTGCACTAACGCTAGTTAACAGTGGCTTGTGAAACTAGCTTTTGATTTCTATGATATAGCCTACAGTAGCCAATATGTGGCGTTCAATGCAGGCCAACATTGCATGAGACTTTTTTTTTTTAATAACGTTTTTACATTATGAATGGCTTGGCGTTGATTGATTAAGCTATGGGCCAAATAGGTGAGTAAACTGTATTGTGCTGTATGATGCAAGAAACCACTTTACAAAATAAAAGTAATTATTACCATACAGCGAATTAGACAATATAGGGTACCCCTCTGCCTATTGGCTTATTTGCACATTTCAACACATTGTCTCAAAATACAACACTACCCCTTTAAGACATTAAGCTTTTTACCTGACTGTCTTTTCAAAGACCGCTTGAAATGTAGCCTTCACCTTTTGTTCTCTTGTAGAAAGCAGTGACTCCCCATTGCTGACCTATAATTAGCTAAAACTGGGTTAATAAATCGCGAACTAGCAAAGAATATCAACATGTGTTTATCTGAAAAGCCTCTCGTGGGCTACTCCAGCCAATAGAATTAGACTCTTTTGAGCTCTGGCTCTGCCTACAACAAAATCACGTACTCCATCTTTCAAAGTTAGATTTGTTTTGGTTTGTTGCATTGACAAGGGACTGATATGTTTTATACAGTGCAAACTAATGGGGTGAACTCTGAAGTTCAAACTCTATTTTGTAAATATTAATGCGAGGCCTTGCATTTCTGAGGCAACCTGGAACATATCCCAGTCCACGTGATCAAAACAATCAGTTGGTCAGACCAATGTTGAACAGTCCTTACCACGGCAGATGTGGCCAGGGCAATAAATTGCAATGTCCCTACTGTGAGACGCCTAAGACGGTGCTACAGGGAGACGGGACATACAGCTGATCATCCTCGCAGTGGCAGAGCACGTGTAACACCTGCACAGGATCGGTACAGGATGGCAACAACTGCCCGAGTTAGACAAGGAACGCACAATTCCTCTGTCAGTGCTCAGACTGTCTGCAATAGGCTGAGAGGCTTGACTGAGGGCTTGCAGGCCTGTTGTAAGGCAGATCCTCACCAGACATCACTGGCAACAACGTCACCTATGGGCACAAACCCACTGTCGCTGGACCAGGCAGGACTGTCAAAGTGCTCTTCACTGACGAGTCGCGGTTTTGTCTCACTAGGGGTGGTGGTCAAAATCGCATTTATCGTCGAAGGAATGAGTGTTACACCAAGGCCTGTACTCTGGAGTGGGGTCGATTTTTGGAGGTGGAGGGTCCGTCATGGTCTGGGGCAGTGTGGCACAGCATCATCGGACTGAGCTTGTTGTCATTGCAGGCAATCTCAATGCTGTGCGTTACAGGGAAGACATCCACCTCCCTCGTGGTATCTTGACGTGACCCTCCAGCATGACAATGCCACCAGCCACACTGCTCATTCTGTGCATGATTTCCTCCAAAACAGGAATGTCAGTGTTCTGCCATGGCCAGAGAAGAGCCCGGATCTCAATCCAATTGAGCACGTCTGGGACCTGTTGGATCGAAGGGTGAGGGCTAGGGCCATTCCCCCCCCCAGAAATGTCCGGCAACTTGCAGGTGCCTTGGTGGAAGAGTTAACATCTCACAGCAAGAACTGGCAAATCTGGTGCAGTCCATGAGGAGATGATGCACTGCAGTACTTAATGCAGCTGGTGGCCACACCAGATAGACTTACTTTTGATTTTAAACCCCCTCCCCCCTTATCCAAGACCTGTTAGTGGTAGTTTTGTGATAACTGCACTGAACAAGTTCCACAGACATGTGGCTAACAGAAATTGAATAATGTGTCCCTACACATTATTCAATTTCTGTTAGCCACATGTCTGTGGAACTTGTTCAGTTTCAGTTGTTGAATCTTATGTTCATACAAATATTTACACATGTTAAGTTTGCTGAAAATAAACGCAGTTGACAGTGAGGATGTTTCTTTTTTTGCTGAGTTTATCTAGGGACTAGGGAATTTTTTTAATCCCAAATTCTGTTTTTTCCATTTTAACCTGTTGCGACGAGCAATCCGGTATCCGGGAGCGTAATTATAGCCTCAAGCTCATTACCATAATGCAACGTTAACTATTCATGAAAATCGCAAATGAAATAAATATATTGGCTCACAAGCTTAGCCTTTTGTTAACAACACTGTCATCTCAGATTTTCAAAGAATGCTTTTCAACCATAGCTACACAAGCATTTGTGTAAGAGTATTGATAGCTAGCATAGCATTAAGTCTAGCATTCAGAAGGCAACATTTTCACAAAAACAAGAAAAGCATTCAAATAAAATAATTTACCTTTGAATAACTTCAGATGTTTTCAATGAGGAGACTCTCAGTTAGATAGCAAATGTTCAGTTTTTCCAAAAATATTATTTGTGTAGGAGAAATCGCTCCGTTTTGTTCATCACGTTTGGCTAAGAAAAAAAACGAAAATTCAGTCATTACAACGCAAACGTTTTTCCAAATTAACTCCATAATATCGACAAACATGGCAAACGTTGTTTAGAATCAATCCTCAAGGTGTTTTTCACATGTCTATTCGATGATAAGTCACTCGTGGCAGTTTGGTTTCTCCTCTGTTCAAAATGGAAAAATGCACGCACCTGGAGATTACGCAATAGTTTCGACGGAGGACACCGAGCGGACACCTGTTAAATGTAGTCTTATGGTAAATTTTCCAATGATATGCCTACAAATACGTCACAATGCTGCAAACACCTTGGGGAAACGACAAAGTGTAGGCTCTCTCCTTGCGCATTCACAGCCATATAAGGAGACATTGGAACACAGCGCCTCAAAAATCTGGCTCACTTCCTGTATGAAATTTCATCTTGGTTTCGCCTGTAGCATTAGTTCTGTGGCACTCACAGACAATATCTTTGCAATTTTGGCAACGTCAGTGTTTTCTTTCCAAAGCTGTCAATTATATGCATAGTCGCATCTTTTCGTGACAAAATATCTTGTTTAAAACGGGAACGTTTTTCATCCAAAAAATGAAATACTGCCCCCAGAGGTTCAAGAGGTTAATTGAGTATTTTATAAATTAAAGGTCAAATGTAATAAGATATAACAGTAAATCTGTAATGATGCCACACAACATTGCACTATTTTTTTTTTATCAAGGCAAGTGCTTCATTAGAGTTTCATTATAAATGAAAAAAGTAATGCAAGAATCTAGGCAATAATGCAGCAATATGTAAAACCTATGAAACTAACTTATGAGCTCCTATATGTGTCCATTGTAAGGTTTCCATCTATCACAGACATCTCCATTGAAGTACATGATTGTCAGCCACTTTTCTGTTGAGCTCGGTGAGTGCCTCTCACTTGTCTATGAGTGGAGTCTTGTGTTTGCTGAAACTCCTCTCACAGTTGACTGGGAAGTAGATGTAGGGCATGGCCACTTCTGCAACTCTTGGGAATCTTGCACTCAGGCCCCTCCAGGAATCAGCAAGTTCCACTTGGCAAGCAGGTGAGGGCTCCCTGGACACAGCTGATAGGCAATCCATTCTTCACTGAGCTCTGTTGATGGGCTTGCCATGGGTTTCTGTGTGTGTGTGTGTGTTCTGTGTGTGGGCTTCAATCTGCTTTTTCATGGCTGGAGCCTGCCTAGGATCAAACACACTAGCCAGCTTGTAGTCCTTTCTGGCTGGATGTGTCCCAGTGCTTTAAGAACTTTGAAGGCCAAGTGGAATGCATCATGGAGATGGTCAAGCAACACCTTCCTCTCTCCAATCCCCACCTTTCTCAATAGCTCATCTGTCTTGACACCATATCCACATGTTTTTGCTATTCCATTCACTAGACATTGTATGCAGACACTGCTGTTGGATGGTGGGTTCCTTCCAGGATTGACATAGCTGTCATCAGTTTGGAGCATCCCTCCGAGATGGTTAGCTTAACAGTGAGGGCCAGCACCTTCTCTGTTACCAGCTGACTGAGGATGTTTGACTGCCTGGGATGACATTTCTGCAAGCTCAACCATATTCTCTTTCTGGCAGGCTTCTTGAATAAGGCAGATCTCATCCATGTCACAAGTGATGCAACTTCAGAGTATTTGTATTTGTAGTGCTGCCAGGTCTCTCACACCAGATTGATGACATGGCAGAGACCGGTTACATGGACATTGTTGGGCATCACTCCTTTCAGAACCTCCTTGTATGCCTTCAGGCAGTAGGAGGCATTATCTGTGACCACTGCCCACGCATCTTTCAGGTTCAGATCATTGCTGTGGAGGGAGGCTAGTATAGCTTGGGAAAACGTTGAGTAGTTGCATCCGTCCATGAACATGACATCCACCAGAAAGTACTGGTTTTCAACACCCGCAATGAAAGATGAGGATAAACTTTGTTTTAGCCTAAAATAAATTGTGACAACAAGTGTTATTTCAAGTGTAAACACCCCCCTCAAAACACCCCAATCAAAAACTGAATTTTTATCTAGGCCTACTTGTCTGTAATGTTGTAATTTACGTTACTACAATAATTTGGCCTACTTTAGATTTTTAAAAAAAAATAATCTGCCAAATTATGGAAAATTCTGCAATATTCCGCGTTTTACAGTTGATTCCATTTTTATTACCAAATTCCGCGAAGCCGTCCTCGTTTCCGCTTTGCGGAAATCATTTGAAATACGTTACAGCATTGTTGCGTTAGGCATTGGTTTAATTGAAATGTTTTCCTTGATGATGATCGGGACCTGTTAGTGGTAGTTTTGTGATAACTGCACTGTAACTTAGTTTGAAAGAATAAAAGTTAATCTGTTTTTTCTTAACATTGTCACAATTTTGTTAAAACATTTAATTGTTAACACCCCTAGTCACCACCTCTCTAATCAGCTTCCTCGTATCATATAACTTTTGTGACATGAAAATCATAGTATCAGCAACTAGGAGTACAATAAAAGACTGCTAAATGCCATACTACTACATACGATGTACAGTTAAGCTAATGGAATGACTGTCTCTCAGCTGGTCAACATTGACCTACTCTGTTCCCTCCCCCTACTCCGAAGACAGTCAGGGTATATTTACAAAAAGGAGCTCATGTTATAGCAGGCAATGCGATTGAATGTTGCCATAATATCTATTTACTTGATTCGATAATGAATTTTATGTTGCAACTTTGCACATTGCCACACTAGTGGTACATTATGATACTATTTGGCCATTTTATATATGACTCAAATGGCTGCTTTTAAAATGAATATAGAGTAAAATACATTCTACCTGTGTTCTGGATGTGAAGTGTTGTCAATGTTTCCAATAGAAGTCAGTGAGCTGGAGGCCATGAGGGGAGGACAGCCATGTTGTATGTGATAGCATTCTGCTCGCCTCACACCACTAGTCTACACCTGAGAAGTCAGTCGCCAGGGAAACGCACGCCAGGGCACAGCGTGATGTGACCAAACCTCACCCAGGGTGTAATGATGTCATCGGCCAACTACAAACCTGTGTGTTTGTAAGATGTTGAACATGAATATGTTTGTTGCTATGAATATAATGTGTGTGTGTAAGAAACGGTCTTGGAAAGGCGTAATCCATTACAGAGCCATCAGGAATAGAGCAGAGCCGTCATGTTTCTCTGGAGAGGCAGAATAATCCTAGAGCTCTAGGTTTGCCATGAGGAGATTCAGATTATTTAAGGCCATTTGGTTCACTGGGCCTGATTCTGGGCCTTACTCTAAGGTTCTTATCAAGTTAATCTCTGGTCCTAGATCCGTCTTCTACAGACATGAGACTGTTGTTGCTATTCTTTTACCACTAAGTTATAATGTAGTTTGTGACGGTCAGCTAGGGTTGCATCAGTCAATAGGCACAAAATGGGAGGTGGTTCTACTTGAGGTTGTTCAATGTTAATTTGAACGTTTTTGCCACTTGGCTTTGACCCTTCTGACATGACACAGGCTGAAATGGTCAATGTGTAGGCTATGTTTTGAAATGGAAATATCTGGCTTGTCACAAATGTCGGAATAGCTTATGTCTACTTTTATGAGCATGGTAAACTCCAACAGAAAGCGTGTGACTTCTAGCTTGGCAGCTGCCAACATGTGACAGGATAATGTACTTCCCTCTATCCCACTCCTTTCTCACTTTCGCTCTCCCTCCCTCTCTCTCTCCTGTCATAAGGCTGGGCAATATGGCCTAAACTATATATAGATATTTTTTTTCACACTTATGGGTGATTCACGATATACGGAATCTTATTACATTTTCTCTAAACAAGCTTTGTTGCACAATTTTAAAGCTCAATTCACTGCATTTACCTAGGCTAAATATAAGGCTAGAACCGCAAGACCCACTAATAATGTAATTATTTTATCAAAATTGTTGAACCTTTTTTGTAATAATTACTGATCTGGCTTTCAAGTCTGTCTATGAAAAAATGCCATTTTGTTACAAATTTTACCAGAACAATGCACTTCCACTAATAATGACCAACTTGTTGTTGCAGGCATTATAGAACATTAACACAGGTCTCATAAACTAGAATTCATGCTCAAGCCCACGTGGTAGTGAGTAGACAGCTAATCTTTATATTTCAAGTCAAGCCTACTTGAATCTATTTACTTGCTGACAAGGTAGAACAATTAAACTATTCTCAATATACCATATTGTTTGAATAGTCTCCAACTGTTTGAACAGCATAGCATGTTCACTTTAAGATATTGAAATCAAGATGATTATTTCATTTAGTAGGATCTGCTCTGTAAAACATTTGAGTTGAGACATAACCTTTCTAACAACACCCTTTTGAAGTTATTGTTTATTTCAGTAAAATAATAGCGTTTCGGTGTCTATATGACCAATTTTGTTTGTTCTTGTGTGGATAGGGGGAGGGGGGGCGCAATGCAAATACTCTGGGTAGCCTTTTGATTAGGTGTTCAGGAGTCTTATGACTTTGGGGTTGAAGCTGTTAAGAAGCCTCTTGGACCTAGACTTGGCGCTCCGCTACCGCTTGCTGTGGGGTAGCAGAGAGAACAGTCTATGACTAGGGTGGCTGGAGTCTTTGACAATTTTTAGGGCCTCCCTCTGACACAGCTTGGTATAGAGGTCCTGGATGGCAGGAAGCTTGGCTCCAGTGATGTACAGGGCCGTTCGCACTACCCTCTGTAGTGCCTTGCGGTCGGAGGCCGAGCAGTTGCCATACAAGGCAAAGATGCAAACAGTCAGGATGCTCTCGATGGTACAGCTGTAGAACCTTTTGAGGATCTGAGGACCCATGCCAAATCTTTTCTCCTGAAGGGGAATAGGTTTTGTTGTGCCCTCTTCATGACCGTCTTGGTGTGCTTGGACCATGTTGATGTGGACACCAAGGAACTTGAAGCTCTCAACCTGCTCCACTGCAGCCTCGTCGATGGGGGTGTGCTCGGTCCTCTTTTTCCTGTAGTCCACAATCATCTCCTTTGTCTTGATCACGTTGAGAGAGAGAGGTTGTTGTCCTGGCACCACACGGCCAGGTCTCTGACCACTGCCCTATAGGCTGTCTTGTCGTTGTCAGTGATCAGGCCTACCACCCTTATGTCATCGGCAAACTTAATGATGGTGTTGGAGTTGTGCCTGGCTGTGCAGTTATGAGTGAACAGGGAGTGCAGAAGAGGACTGAGCACGCACCCCTGAGGGGCCCCCGTGTTGAGGATCATCATGGCAGATGTCTTGTTACCTACCCTTACCACTTGGAGGTGGCCCGTCAGCAAGTCCCGGATCCAGTTGCAGAGGGAGGTGTTCAGTCCCAGGGTCCTTAGCATATTGGTGAGCTTTGAGGGCACTATGGTGTTGAATGCTGAGCTGTAGTCAATGAATAGCATTCTCACATAGGTGTTCCTTTTGTCCAGGTGGAAATGGGCAGTGTGGAGTGCAATAGAGATTGTATCATCTTTGGATCTGTTGGGGCGGTATGCAAATTGGAGCTGGTCTAGGGTTTATGGCATGATGGTGTTGATGTGAGCCATGACCAGCCTTTCAAAGCAACTTCTTGGCTACAGACGTGAGTGATACTGGTCGGTAGTCATTTAGGCAAGGTTACCTTAGTGTTCTTGGGCACAGGCCCACAATTGGGAGAACTTGCACAATTGGTGGCTGACTAAATACTTTTCTGCCCCACTGTATGTACATAAAAATATATGAATGAGTGATGGTACAGAACGGCATAGGCAAGATGCAGTAGATGGTATAGAGTACAGTGTATATACATATGAGATGAGTAATGTAGGGTATGTAAGCATTGTTTAAAGTGGCTAGTGATACATTTTTTTTACATCAATTTTTCCATTATTAAAGTGGCTGGAGTTGAGTCAGTATGTTGGCAGCAGCCACTCAATGTTAGTGGTGGCTGTTTAACTGATGGCCTTGAGAGAGAATCTGTTTTTCAGTCTTTCGGTCCCTGCTTTGATGCACCTGTACTGACCTCGCCTTCTGGATGATAGCGGGGTGAACAGGCAGTGGCTCGGGTGGTTGTTGTCCTTGATGATCTTGATGGCCTTCCTGTGACATCGGGTGGTGTAGGTGTCCTGGAGGGCAGGTAGTTTGCCCCCGGTGATGCGTTGTGCAGACCTCACTACCCTCTGGAGAGCCTTACGGTTGTGGGCGGAGCAGTTGCTGTACCAGGAGGTGATACAGCCCTACAGGATGCTCTCGATTGTGCATCTGTAAAATTTTGAGTGCTTTAGGTGACAAGCCGAATTTCTTCAGCCTCCTGGGGTTGAAGAGGCGCTGCTGTGCCTTCTTCACCACGCTGTCTGTGTGGGTGGACCAATTCAGTTTGTCCGTGATGTTTATGCCGACAAACTTAACTTACTACCCTCTCCACTACTGTCCCATCGATGTGGATAGGGGGGTGCTCCCTCTGCTGTTTCCTGAAGTCCACGATCATCTCCTTTGTTTTGTTGACAGTGAGTGTGAGGTTATTTTACTGACACTACACTCCGAGGGCCCTCACCTCCTCCCTGTAGGCCGTCTTGTCGTTGTTGGTAATCAAGCCTACTACTGTAGTGTCATCTGCAAACTTGATGATTGAGTTGGAGGCGTGCATGGCCAAACGGAGTACAGGAGAGGGCTCAGAATGCACCCTTGTGGGGCCCCAGTGTTGAGGATCAGCAGGGTGGAGATGTTATCTACCCTCACCACCTGGGGGCGGCCCGTCAGGAAGTCCAGTACCCAGTTGCACAGGGCGGGGTCAAGACCCTGGGTCTCGAGCTTGATGACTAGTTTGGAGGGTACTATGGTGTTAAATGCTGAGCTGTAGTCGATGAACAGCATTCTCACATAGGTATTCCTCTTGTCCAGATGGGTAGGGCAGTGTGATTGTGATTGCGTCGTCTGTGGACCTATTGGGGCAGTAAGCAAATTGGAGTGGGTCTAGTGTCAGGTAGGGTGGAGGTGATATGGTCCTTGACTAGTCTCTCAAAGCACTTCATGATGACGGAAGTGAGTGCTACGGGGCGGCAGTCGTTTAGCTCAGTTACCTTAGCTTTCTTGGGAACAGGAGCAATGGTGGCCCTCTTGAAGTATGTGGGAACAGCAGACTGGGATAAGGATTGATTGAATATGTCCTTAAACACACCAGCCAGCCCGTCTGCGCATGCTCTGAGGGCGCGGCTGGGGATGCCGTCTGGGCCTGCAGCCTTGCGAGGGTTAACACGTTTAAATGTTTTACTCACGTCGGCTGCAGTGAAGGAGAGTCCGCAGGTTTTGGTAGCTGGCCGTGGCACTGAATTGTCCTCAAAGCGAGCAAAGAAGTTGTTTAGTCTGTATGGGTGCAAGACAACCTGGTCTGTGAAGGGGCTGGTTTTCTTGTTGTAATCCGTGATTGACTGTAGACCCTGCTACATACCTCGTGTCTGAGCCGTTGAATTGCGACTCTACTTTGTCTCTATACTGACGCTTACTGACCAGCCTTGCCCTGGTTAAAAACAGTGATTTGCGCTTTCAGTTTCGCTCAAATGCTGCCATCAATCCACGGTTTCTGGTTTGTGAATGTTTTAATAGTTGCTGTGGGTACGACATCGCTGATGCACTTTCTAATAAACTCGCTCATCGAATCAGCGTATTCATCAATGTTATTTGACGCAGTGCGGAACATATCCCAATCCACGTGATCGAAACAATCTTGAAGCGTGGAATCAGATTGGTCGGACCAGCATTGAACAGAACTGAGCGCGGGAGCTTCCTGTTTTTGTCTCTGTCTATAGGCTGGGAGCAACAAAATGGAGTCGTGGTCAGCTTTTCCAAAAGGAGGGCAGGGGAGGGCCTTATATAGGTCGCGGTAGTTAGAATAACAATGATCCAGGGTTTTACCAGCCCTGGTAGTACAATCAATATACTGATAGAATTTAGGGAGTCTGTTTTCTGATTAGCCTTGTTTAAATCCCCAACTACAATGAATGCAGCCTCAGGATATGTGGTTTCCAGTTTACACAGTCAAATAAAGTTTGTTCAGTGATTATAATCAAAGAGAATTCTCTTGGTTGATAATACGGTTGACATTTGATAGTGAGGAATTCTAAGTCAGGTGAACAGAAGGACTTGAGTTCCTGTATGTTGTTATGATCACAACACGTCTCGTTAATCATAAGGCATACACACCCTGCCCCTCTTACCAGAAAGATGCTTGTTTCTGTCGGCGCGATACGTGAAGAAACCAGCTGGCTGTACCGACTCCGATAGCGTGTCTCGATTGAGCCATGTTTCTGTGAAGCAAAGAACGTTAGTCTCTTGTGTCTCTCTGGAATGCTATCCTTGCTCGGATTTCAGCAACCTTGTGGTCAAGAGACTGGACATTGGCGAATAGTATGCTCGGGAGCGGTGCACGATGTGCCTGTCTCCGGAGCCTGACCAGAAAACCGCTTCGTCTGCCCCTTTTACGGCGACGTTGTTTTGGTTCGCCGGCTGGAATCCCATCCATTGTCCTGGGTGGTGGGCTAAACAGAGGATCCGCTTCAGGAAAGTCGTATTCCTGGTCGTAATGATTGTGAGTTGACGTTGCTCTTATAACCAGTAGTTCCTCCCAACTGTATGTTATAAACCTAAGATTACCTTGGGTAACAATGTAAGAAATAACAGGTAACTAAACAAAATACTGCATCGTTTCCCAGGAACTTGAAGCGAGGCGGCCGTCTCTGTCAGCGCCGGAAGTAATCCATTTCAGTGTGGGGACCACGTCATCGATTCTCTTTTTGATGAAGCCAGTGACTGATGTGGTGTACTCCTCAATGCCATCTGCATATGATCATGGAACAAGATTTTGGTGCTTTTGGTGCCTCTATACTTAGTACTGTACCTAGAAACATATCATTACTGTTTTTTCTCCCCTTTTTTTTAGTTAACAAGCATAGCCTCTCCTCTTAATGAAGACTGTTTTTCTTTTTGTCCTGCCCAATGTAATCAAGTAGGCAAAATAAGACCATTGATAGTGTTTTGCTCGTGAGACTGTTTGGAAATAAATCTTAATCACCAAAGCTTTATTAAAATATCATTTTTGAGAAGAGCAAAACAGTGAGCTGACGTTACTTATTTTTGATCTATGTTTTGAAGGCACGCCTACATTATTTTAGCCATGCGTTGGATGTGCATAAAACCCCCTCCATTATGTGTCTAGACCTATCATGAAACAAGAGAGAACCTTGTATTTCAAGTTACTTTCCTGTAACACTTGTTTATTTTTCTGTTCCATATTTTTTTAAACCCATGCACTCCGTATGCTACCCTTACCCTAGGCCTACTATAACGAAGTCTGAATCAACAACGCGCTATCTTTTTTTTATCCTGCCAATTTTATGATGTCCTCACATTTGATTTATTGTTGAAAAAACAGTACTTGTTTTTTATTATTTTTTTATTAGAATGAATCATTCTGGTTTTATCGTGAGAACGTCCGTGGTGAGCATGCAATGCAACTTCTGGAGATGTGTGAATGCGATCGGTAAGATGATTCCAATATGTACAGTACCAGTCAAAAGTTTGGACAGACCTACTCATTCCAGGATTTCTTTATTTTTACTATTTTCTACATTGTAGAATAATGGGGAAGACATCAAAACTATGAAATAGCACATGGAATCATGTAGGAACCCAAAAAGTGTTAAACAATGTAGCCACCCTTTGCCTTGATGACAGCTTTGCACTCTCTTGGTATTCTCTCAACCAGCTTGTTTCCCACTGTATGTATGAAATTAGTTTTGATTTAGTGTGGACCATTTATTATGCACCTGTCTCCAGAACAGGGGCAGGGGAAAAAATACATGTAATCTATGTACTCGAATAGAGGATAGTTTTCATGCCAGCCAGGTAGGCTATACTCCTGTTGTAAAGCTCCTTAATGTGCTTAATATTAGGAAAGTTGAGAAATAAATATAGTAGGCCTAGCCTATAGAAAGCTGATGGGGTGCTCTGTTAAAAAGAGGCCACGAATAGAATTATTGCGCAACATGAGCTCATGGGTACTCATGGAGTGTTTGATTTGATTTTTGACTACATTTGCATTTATGTCAGTATGATTAGATGGACAATCGATAGCAAGTTTGGTAGGATACTTATGACCACCAGCTGCATCGGAGCTTAGAGAAGCGTAGTTACCGTGACTAAGTGGTCACGTGGAATTTGACTGCAGTCATGACTTGTGACTGCCGGTGTGGCCCCACTTGAGAAAATGTCCCTTGAATGTTTTGCTGCACCTATTAGAGAGCTCTTTGTTTACACCTATTCAGCATCGTTCACACTCCCTTAAGCCTTAGCCCCACCCATCTATTTAAGGATTCACATGTGAGACCATGTGCTAAACTGAGTGTAAGGTAGTGTAGTAAAAAAAGGCTGTGGTGAAAGTAGTAGCCTACGTGAACCTTTTCACATGTACTAACAAACGTGTATGATCATTCCGATTTGATTAGAACACTTATTTATAATGTTTCGATTGACGCAACAGTCTGAATTTTGAGCTAGCCACACTGTTTTTCTCAAACACAGTCCTTACAAAGTTAAGTCCTGAATGTGACCAGTATATATTTGGATGCAATGTTCAGACATTCACAGAAGTAGCAACAGCATACACAATCATCCAAACCAGAAATTGTAAGCTACGTTAGTCCTAGCGCTAACTGAGGAAATATTAACGTAACACAAGCGGTCATATTTAGAAACCACAATATGAATATGTTAATAGCAATTACTATTTGTAATTGCATCACATGTGAGCTCAACATTGACCAAAATAATTTTGTAAAACACTTTCTAGAAATCGTAAGTAATCTGATTGTAGTTTGTGCGCACCGCCATTTTTGTTATTCGAGTCAAACAAAGATGGGAGGAGACAAGATGAGATTGGTCTGTTTGCAGTATGCATGTTGAAGGGGCTGTGTCTTCTATGATCATTCACTTCACCTAATTCACTACCGGAATTTTACCCGAAAAATATGTGAACCATTCCTTCACCTTATAACATCTTTGGTCTGACAGATGTTTACATGACACCCAGAATGCCTTGTATAATGTCATGTTTGTTGACATTATACATCACACTTAGCTGGCAAATAGCTTAGCATTAGCTTATTATAATCAGTACAACCTTTAAAAAGTATTTTACACACGTCATAGGTGTCCATTACAATCTTCAAAACATAAAGCTGTAAATACATTATGCTCCATACATACTGTATGCTATAGTAGCAACGACAACACAATATTTGATAGGAATGCACATTTGATAGGAATGCACACATGTCCAAAGTTATTATTTGTAAGGAAAACAACCAGGAAGGCGATGCAAGCACCAACCAGAAAATTGGCCAATTCGTGCTGGACTTAAATGTCTGCATACTTGATTTAAGGAAACATTGATAAATGTTAAACTGTTAGAAAATACAACTTGCCTATAGATAATTAACAGCCAGCACGTGTTTATTGTCCTGTTGTGTAACAATAACATTTTGGAACAGTGAGCGCATTCTGACATAACGTGAATAAATACCCAACTTACGCTGGGGCGATGTATGAAAAGATGAAGGATAAACTCCAGGTAAAAGTACACTAACTAGTCCTTCGCCTATATCCTAATCTGACTTTGGTGCAGGTCATGTTGTTCTTCACATTAGTCTCTGGTCAACACCCACTATATCAAATAAAATCTAAGTTTATTTGTCACATGCAAAGGATACAGAAGGAATGCTACAGTGAAATGGTTACTTGCATATTTACATAGTAACAATATGAAAAAAATTGTCCCAATTTAAAACATTGTATAATTATTAGATGACGCTTACCCAGACACACTTCATTTGAAAGATATGCTATAACCACCGCTAGCCACATCAAGCTAAGTGGATGGGTCACTGTTGTGTAGACATGTTAGCTACACATGTTCATGAAATACAATAGATGGCCGTAATCACCCCCAAACACACCTGGCTTTAGTTTAGACATGTAGCTAGCGAGCTAAACAATGAACCATATTCCCAACCCACACAGTAGCAATACAAACAGATTGTCATAGCTAGCCACCATGCATGAAATTCTGTAGTAGGAATCTGCACTTAGCTAAAGCTAAAAAACTAGGTTCAATGTTAGCTAGCTAAGATTAGGATATAACTAGCAAATCAAACGGCTTTGTGAGATATTATTAATATTACCAATCAGACACAACATTAGCTAGCAAGCTAACGTTCGTTAGCTAACAGTACACTTCAACTTGCAACGAATTACTTTGACAAAATTAGAAACTTGCAATGTCTGAAAATATAGGTAAACTCGTATACATGGTTGAATGCTTCACGGCAGGCTGGTGCCCTGTTTATTAACTAAGACGTCCTGTGTCGTTTCCATTTTTTGTTTATACTGCTTGGCCCGTCGTGTGAAATCACTCCGGTTTACACTGACCGTGTTCAGAAAGTTCAATCACAACTTTTTCCCACTTAACTTTGTCGATAGCGCCTGCTAAATTCAGGGCAGCAATTTTCAGAGCAGTAGCAAGACTTTTGCCGTTCTCCATGGATAACATTGTCTTAGAAAAAACTGTGGTACTAAAGGGTTATCTACACATACCAAGCAGCTCATGTTATAGCCTGAAGCATACATGGCAGACCAATCTGGACTCATCTCTTATCTCAGCCAATAATTACATTCAAATACCTCTCCTGTGAATTAGTGAGGTGCGTCATATGCCTAGCTTCCTGAAATGGGACACAATTAGCAAACATGGGATAAGTTTACATTTACTTTTTATTTAAGCTTTTTTAACGAACTATAAGAGACTAACATTAGAATTGGAGTTGATTCCAAGACAATACCCAAAAACCTTTTAATACACAACTTGAAGCAACCACACATTTAGCCATAGAGCACGTTCTGATTGGCCGGAGAGGGGCCAAGCCTCCACCCACCCAGCAACTGCGCCAATAATTGTGCTTGTGAAAATAGCAACACACCCTCGAAACCTATAGCACTACTGCCCAGTGCTTAGATTGACTGATTGTTGCGTTAGGCTTGTTAAAATAGAGACCTGAAAGTGAGAAAGGGAAGGGCTTGGTTGGTTTATAAACTGTTTGTGTTAACCGTGGCAATTCCATGGTCGTGATGGTGAATGAAAAGCACTGTTTGACAGCACTTACCAATTCAAATTACTCACATTAGTACGCAGACTACGCACTCACTGTACAGAAAGATGATAGATTGATATGCGTGCGCACACACACACCTCCTTTCAGAACATGTGTCCACAGAGTTCATAAAACATTATTTCTACCACTCTACAACCTCTCTCCATCCCTCACCACTCTTCCCAAGGACTCGGGGTCTGCATTTAATACACCCAATTACTTAGCCCCCCCCCATTACGTCAGACCTGGCAAGCAAGCAGGTAGCATTTTTATCTGGGAGATGTCATTGGCCCACTCTCTTCCCTCTCTCCTCTTTACAGATTGAATTACCAGGTTTTTATTGAGGCTGCTTGACGGATATTTATAGGACCAGCCCTCTCCCAAGCACAACGCAGTGATGTCATAAAATAATCATGAAAATGCTGGCCAATGGGGTTTGGCAATGGGCGGGGAGGTTGGGACAGAACCTCAGCAGCAGCACAGCCCTCTGGGAAGTGGAAAGAAACTGACTCCATCTGGCGAGGGAGAACGACTGCTGTATGTTGTATACATGTAGAGCCAAGGAGAACCGCTATAGCTACACATTGGACTGTGGTTAAGACCTACATTGCCCAATGCATAGTACTCTTGGTGCAAAAACACCAGAAATTGCTAGGTTGCATAAGGGAAATTCTGAGGATAGCTATGAAAATACACACGTGTCTATTTTCAATATCCCTTTCTCCCTCTTTCCTCAGTTCAGCCATAACCAGACTTCAGAAATATACTAGATAAGTTTGCTTGGGGCAATGAAGTTGTATGCCACACAGCGGAGGCATTAGAACATGCTGGTGACAACTAGACCCCACAAATACACTCTCCTGAATAGAAAGCGTGTAATGTTTACAGTCAAGTGCCAAGATAACCCACATAGATAAACACTCCAAAGCAACAGCTTGACAAACAACTCCCTTACCTGCACAACACCGTCATCCATTCATCCAGACCAGTGGTTCCCAAACTTTTTAAAGTCCCGTACCCCTTCCATAATTCAATCTCCAGCAGCGAACCCCCTTTAGCACCAGAGTCGGCGCACTCTCAAATGTTGTTTTTTGCATAGTGAGTTTTTGTGACAACCCGGCTCGTGGGGAGAGCTCTTATAGGACCAGAGCACAAATAATAATAATCAATCATTTTGCTAGATCGCATTTGACATTGTCCGTAAGCTAGAATTAATTTCCACACAAAAAAATCCTACAATGATATAAAGACTTGTGTGTTGTTAATGCAGACAGAGAAGAGCTCCAACTTCTTAATCATAGCCTCAATTTTGTCCTGCACATTGAATATGGTTGTGGAGAGTCCCTGTAATCCTAGATTCAGATCATTCAGGTGAGAAAAACATCACCCAGATAGGCCAGTCGTGTGAGAAACTAATCATGCAAGCGGTCAGACAAGTGAAAATGATGGTCAGTAAAGAAAAATTTAACCTCCTCTCTCAATTTAAAAGAAATGTGTCAATACTTTGATAACCAACGCACTTCTGTATGTTGTAAAAGCGTTACATGGTCGCTCCCCATATCACTGCAAAGTGCAGAAAATACATGAGTTCAGGGGCCTTGCTTTAACAAAGCTAACAGATTTCACTATAGTGTCCAAAACGTATTTCAAGCTTTCAGGCATTCCTTTGGCAGAAAGGGCCTCTTGGTGGATGCTACAGTGCAACTGCTTGTAACGCGCGTTACCACTCCACTATGTCTCCCTGTCATGGCTTTTGCGGCATCAGTACAGATACCAACACATCTTGACCATCAAAGTCCATTTGATGTCACAAAGCTGTCCAGTACTTAAAAGGATGTCTTCCTTAATTGACACCCCATAAACGTAACGGACATATACCAGTAGCTGTGCCAGGCCCGCCATGTCTGTTGACTCATCCAGCTGTAACGCATATAATTCACTGGCTTGTATGCGAAGCAGTAATTGACTCAAAACATCTGTCATGTCACTGATGCATCGTGAAAGTGTTGTTGTTTGATGAAGGCCTTGTCTCTCGTTTTTTGGGCCTTTCCCCCCAGCATTGTCCCAGCCAAATCCACAGCAGCAGGAAGAATTAAGCCCTCCACAATAGTATGGGGCTTGCCTGTCCTAGCCACTCACCATATAAGACGCTTGTAGCCCCTTCTAATTAATGGTATCTGTTGCTTTTATACATGTCTTACTACTCGAATGTCATCTTTATTCTCGCTCAAAAAACTCCCATGGCTTGTTTTTCAAATTGTCATGTTTCTAAATGTCTGCAGAAGAGTGAAGGTTTCCCGTGAGAGTAACGGTTAATGTGATTGGATGTTACTTATTTGACTAGGCTTATCTGTATTTGACATTGTATTGTTATTTCGCTGAACATTAGATGGTTTAATTTTATGTTTGGCAGTGAAACGAGGCTACTCAGGCGAGGAATAAAACCTCACCCAAATGTATAACCCCGTTGGAAAATATAAATGGACTGTTTGAAAATAAAGAATTTCTGTAATGTTTATTTTTACATTTCAATCACTTTTATTTGTATCCCAGTTTGGGAATACCTGACCCAGAACTATCACAATATTATCCTACACAATATTATAGTATCTGAACCAGTTTACACTGAGATGCTGTTTTCTCTCTACTTTTGCCTCATCTTAATCTGAAATCACTAGACCTCAGCCAGTTTGGTTAGGTTTGCTAACAGTCAGTAGTTGGGTTCAGTGCACAATGTAAATTCACCCACGTCACTCACCTGTAAGAGTGATTTAAGGTTGTCAACAAAGCACAGTATGCCCACTACCTTGCCTGAGGTTGCCATGGCACCCAGCTCTGGATTTGAAAGGCAGAAGCGGTGCAGAATGAATCAGAAGTAGGTTCTTGTTGAATGTCCCGATGTATGAGACTGCTTAGACATAACCAGTTAGCTCGTGTCAAACAGAACAAATGTTTCCGGACTCTCCCTTGGTAGTTTGGATTGGAAATTATATTCGCTGATGGACTAGCCTACAAATCCTGAATATTAAGTAGATTATAGTGCACTCTTAGCGCCACCTGAGACGTCTGCGTCCCACCCAGCCATCAGGAAATGCAAATCAAATCAAATCAAATCAAATTTTATTTGTCACATACACATGGTTAGCAGATGTTAATGCGAGTGTAGCGAAATGCTTGTGCTTCTAGTTCCGACAATGCAGTAATAACGAGCAAGTAATCTAACAATTCCAAAAAAAACTACTGTCATACACAGAGTAAGGGGATAAAGAATATGTACATAAGGATATATGAATGAGTGATGGTACAGAGCAGCATAGGCAAGATACAGTAGATGATATCGAGTACAGTATATACATATGAGATAAGTATGTAAACCAAGTGGCATAGTTAAAGTGGCTAGTGATACATGTATTACATAAGGATGCAGTCGATGATATAGAGTACAGTATCAACGTATGCATATGAGATGAACAATGTAGGGTAAGTAACATTATATAAGGTAGCATTGTTTAAAGTGGCTAGTGATATATTTTACATCATTTCCCATCAATTCCCATGATTTAAAGTGGCTGGAGTAGAGTCAGTGTCATTGACAGTGTGTTGGCAGTAGCCACTCAATGTTAGTGGTGGCTGTTTAACAGTCTGATGGCCTTGAGATAGAAGCTGTTTTTCAGTCTCTCGGTCCCAGCTTTGATGCACCTGTACTGACCTCGCCTTCTGGATGGCAGCGGGGTGAACAGGCAGTGGCTCGGGTGGTTGATGTCCTTGATGATCTTTATGGCCTTCCTGTAGCATCGGGTGGTGTAGGTGTCCTGGAGGGCAGGTAGTTTGCCCCCGGTGATGCGTTGTGCAGACCTCACTACCCTCTGGAGAGCCTTACGGTTGAGGGCGGTGCAGTTGCCATACCAGGCGGTGATACAGCCCGCCAGGATGCTCTCGATTGTGCATCTGTAGAAGTTTGTGAGTGCTTTTGGTGACAAGCCGAATTTCTTCAGCCTCCTGAGGTTGAAGAGGCCTGCTCGCCTTCCTCACGATGCTGTCTGTGTGAGTGGACCAATTCAGTTTGTCTGTGATGTGTATGCCGAGGAACTTAAAACTTGCTACCCTCTCCACTACTGTTCCATCGATGTGGATGGAGGGGTGTTCCCTCTGCTGTTTCCTGAAGTCCACAATCATCTCCTTAGTTTTGTTGACAGTGAGTGTGAGGTTATTTTCCTGACACCACACTCCGAGGGCCCTCACCTCCTCCCTGTAGGCCGTCTCGTCGTTGTTGGTAATCAAGCCTACCACTGTTGTGTCGTCCGCAAACTTGATGATTGAGTTAGAGGCGTGCATGGCCACGCAGTCGTGGGTGAACAGGGAGTACAGGAGAGGGCTCAGAACGCACCCCTTGTGGGGCCCCAGTGTTGAGGATCAGCGGGGAGGAGATGTTGTTGCCTACCCTCACCACCTGGGGGCGGCCCGTCAGGAAGTCCAGTACCCAGTTGCACAGGGCGGGGTCGAGACCCAGGGTCTCGAGCTTGATGACGAGCTTGGAGGGTACTATGGTGTTGAATGCCGAGCTGTAGTCGATGAACAGCATTCTCACATAGGTATTCCTCTTGTCCAGATGGGTTAGGGCAGTGTGCAGTGTGGTTGAGATTGCATCGTCTGTGGACCTATTTGGGCGGTAAGCAAATTGGAGTGGGTCAAGGGTGTCAGGTAGGGTGGAGGTGATATGGTCCTTGACTAGTCTCTCAAAGCACTTCATGATGACGGATGTGAGTGCTACGGGGCGGTAGTCGTTTAGCTCAGTTACCTTAGCTTTCTTGGGAACAGGAACAATGGTGGCCCTCTTGAAGCATGTGGGAACAGCAGACTGGTATAGGGATTGATTGAATATGTCCGTAAACACACCGGCCAGCTGGTCTGCGCATGCTCTGAGGGCGCGGCTGGGGATGCCGTCTGGGCCTGCAGACGGCATCCCCTTGCGAGGGTTAACACGTTTAAATGTCTTACTCACTTCGGCTGCAGTGAAGGAGAGACCGCATGTTTCCGTTGCAGGCCGTGTCAGTGGCACTGTATTGTCCTCAAAGCGGGCAAAAAAGTTATTTAGTCTGCCTGGGAGCAAGACATCCTGGTCCGTGACTGGGCTGGGTTTCTTCCTGTAGTCCGTGATTGACTGTAGACCCTGCCACATACCTCTTGTGTCTGAGCCGTTGAATTGAGATTCTACTTTGTCTCTGTACTGGCGCTTAGCTTGTTTGATAGCCTTGCGGAGGGAATAGCTGCACTGTTTGTATTCAGTCATGTTACCAGACACCTTGCCCTGATTAAAAGCAGTGGTTCGTGCCTTCAGTTTCACACGAATGCTGCCATCAATCCACGGTTTCTGGTTAGGGAATGTTTTAATCGTTGCTATGGGAACGACATCTTCAACGCACGTTCTAATGAACTCGCACACCGTATCAGCGTATTCGTCAATGTTGTTGTCTGACGCAATACGAAACTTCTCCCAGTCCACGTGATGGAAGCAGTCTTGGAGTGTGGAGTCAGCTTGGTCGGACCAGCGTTGGACAGACCTCAGCGTGGGAGCTTCTTGTTTTAGTTTCTGTCTGTAGGCAGGGATCAACAAAATGGAGTCGTGGTCAGCTTTTCCGAAAGGGGGGCGGGGCAGGGCCTTATATGCGTCGCGGAAGTTAGAGTAACAATGATCCAGGGTCTTTCCACCCCTGGTTGCGCAATCGATATGCTGATAAAATTTAGGGAGTCTTGTTTTCAGATTAGCCTTGTTAAAATCCCCAGCTACAATGAATGCAGCCTCCGGATAAATCGTTTCCAGTTTGCAGAGAGTTAAATAAAGTTCGCTCAGAGCCATCGATGTGTCTGCTTGGGGGGATATATACGGCTGTGATTATAATCGAAGAGAATTCTCTTGGTAGATAATGCGGTCTACATTTGATTGTGAGGAATTCTAAATCAGGTGAACAGAAGGATTTGAGTTCCTGTATGTTTCTTTCATCACACCATGTCACGTTGGCCATAAGGCATACGCCCCCGCCCGTCTTCTTACCAGAAAGATGTTTGTTTCTGTCGGCGCGATGCGTGGAGAAACCCGTTGGCTGCACCGCTTCGGATTGCGTCTCTCCAGTTAGCCATGTTTCCGTGAAGCAAAGAACGTTACAGTCTCTGATGTCCCTCTGGAATGCTACCCTTGCTCGGATTTCATCAACCTTGTTGTCAAGAGACTGGACATTGGCAAGAAGAATGCTAGGGAGTGGTGCACGATGTGCCCGTCTCCGGAGTCTGACCAGAAGACCGCTTCGTTTCCCTCTTTTTCTTCTTTTTTTTTTTTGGTCGCTGCATGTAATCCACTCGGTTACACTGGTTGTAAGGCAAAACACAGGATCCGCATCGCGAAAAACATATTCTTGGTCGTACTGATGGTGAGTTGACGCTGATCTTATATTCAGTAGTTCTTCTCGGCTGTATGTAAAGAAACCTAAGATGACCTGGGGTACTAGTGTAAGAAATAACACGTAAAAAAACAAAAAACTGCATAGTTTCCTAGGAACGCGAAGCGAGGCGGCCATCTCTGTCGGCGCCGGAAGTCCAGCCACGCCAAATGCTAATAGCACTCGTTAAAACTCAAACGTTCATTAAAGTATTCAGACAACTTGATTGGAATCCACCTGTGGTAAATTCAATTGATTTAGAAATGATTTGGAAAGGCACACACCTGTCTGTATAAGGTCCCACAGTTGACAGTGCATGTCAGAGCAAAAACCAAGCCATGAGGTCAAATTAATTGTCCATACAAAAGACAGGATTGTGCCGAGGCACAGATCTGGGGAAGGGTAGCAAAAAATGTATGCAGCATTGAAGGTCCCCAAGAACACAGTGGCCTCCATCATTCTTACATGGAAGAAGTTTAGAACCCCCAAGACTTCCTAGAGCTGGCCGACCGGTCAAACTGAGCAATCGAGGGAGGAGGGCCTTGGTCAGGATGGTGACCAAGAACCTGATGGTTACTCTGACAGAGTTCATCTGTGGAGATGGTCTGATGAAACCAAGATTGATTTCATTGGCCTGAATGCCAAGCGTCAAGTCTGGAGGAAGCCTGGCACCATCCCTACGGTGAAGTATTGTGGTGAAGTATTGTGGTGGCAGCATCATGCTGTGGGGATGTTTTTCAGCAGTAGGGACTGGGAGACTAGTCAGAATCAAGGGAAAGATGAATGTCAAGTTAACCCTGTTTCTTGTCTGCATCAAAGTAGCAGCCCTTATACCTAGCATCGAGCATGGTGGCTACACAGTAAAGAGGCGCAGAGAGAATGCCACCGAATTGCTTGTTCACAGCCTCTTGTAGAGAACATTTGAGAGTTTTAACCCCACGGTATGTGTCGGAAGTTTTGTTGAGCAGGTTTTTCAATGCCATGACAGAGGGTATCACTTCTGCTGCAGACGCAGTTGAGCTTATTTCTCCAGTCAGTTGTTTGAATGGCGCCAGAAGTGTGTTCATGTTAACAAGTTTCAAACATGTTCTCAAATCCCATTAAAATGGCAGCAGCGGAATGAGAACCAGCATATTCTTGAACATGCAATACAGCTTTCCTCAGTAGGAAATCCTTGTCGACCCACTGCTGTCAGACTCTGCATGCTCATGGGGCTGACATCGCTGGTCCAAATGTCCGTCATGAAGCTAATAGCAGTGACGCTCATAGCAAGTAGCTCATGAATGTGCGTTTCAACAGTATTGTGTAACTCCGGTAGGTCAACATCTGAAAAATAGTGCCTACTTCGTAGTGTATATCGGTGCTCGACCAGTCGGCGAAAGCCAACATCATCCACGACCGAGAGCGGTTGATTGTCAAGGGCAATGAATTATCTTGGCTTTAATGGATTTTGCCTTTTCAGTTGTCTATCTGAAATGTTCTTACTCTTTCAAATGACTGCTGGACTTGAACTTGTTTAGTTGTTGGAAGTGTGCCCGTAGTATGTTTCTGCTTTTGTTCTGTGTAACTCTGTATTTTCCGTGGTATCATTACGTCATCTACCTACGTTATATAGGTATGCACTTCAGCTTAGACATCGGTTTTGCACATCTGCGTTAAACTAGACATCTGGCCGATAGCTAAAAATGGCAACATCGCCAATATCGGCCGATTTTCAATATGCTTGCTTACTTAATTATTTATTCTATTTATAAGCACAGCCATGTGCACATGGTAGTAGGCTATGAGCGTGAATGTTCCATTAGCAGAAAACGGCATTATCAAAAGTGACCACAAATGCAATTATGCATATAACTCTTTTATTATAAAGGTGCATTTTTATGGTAAATTATCTTCCCCAACCTTGAAACTCACCGCTGCTTATGTATGCCAATTAGGCTTAATTTAATTTGAAGTTATTTGGCCACTAGTTGATACAAACCTTATTAAAACATATAGGCCTATGGGCTAGGCTACATAAGGTGTGATACAAACCTTATTAAAACATATAGGCCTATGGGCTAGGCTACATGAGGTGTGATACAAACCTTATTAAAACATATAGGCCTATGGGCTAGGCTACATGAGGTGTTATTAAAACATATAGGCCTATGGGCTAGGCTACATAAGGTGTGATACAAACCTTATTAAAACATATAGGCCTATGGGCTAGGCTACATGAGGTGTGATACAAACCTTATTAAAACATATAGGCCTATGGGCTAGGCTACATGAGGTGTTATTAAAACATATAGGCCTATGGGCTAGGCTACATAAGGTGTGATACAAACCTGGATCATTATCACGCACCTGAATCAAAACGGGGCAGCGGGAAAAAATACATGTAATCTATGAACTTAAATAGCGAATGGAGGACTCTTTTCCCTGTGGTTCATTTTCATGCCAGCCTGGTAGTCTATACTCATGTTGTAAATATAAGCAATGTGCTTAATATCAGGAGAGTTGAGAAATAAATATACTAGGCCCTGCCTATAGAATGCCTGAGGGTATCCTCTTTTTATAAGCGACCACCAGTCTGTTTTCTTAAGCAATTGCATAACCTATAGAAATGTTGCGCAACATGAGCTCATGGGCACTCATGGAGTGTTTGATTAGATGTTTGCATTGATGTCAAAGTGATTAGAGAGACAATAGAATGCTGAGTACCAGGCAGTTAGCAAGTTGGGTAGGCTACTAATGACCAGCAGCAGCATCCGAGCTTGGAGAAGCCTAATTACAGTGACTAAATGGTCACGTGGAATTTGACTGCCTTCATGACTTGTGACTGTCGGTGTGGTGGTAATACGGTCACCGCAACAGCTCTAAACGTAACAAAATGTGGAAAAAGTCTAGGTCTGAATACTTTCCAAATGCACTGTAAGTACTCTAAATGAGCATCATACAGATGACTCCCTTCAGGTAGTCATAATTATAATGGTAGCTTTCCTACACAGAGGCGTGCTCTAAAATAATGACCCTCCCAAAGTCTAGGCTATTCCCTCTAAACGGACAAAACCATGTTTCTAACCACAACCACCTTTTTATTAATCGAAGAGGGATTAGAATGCCACAACACAGCAGTGGGTCCCAACCTACTATATAGGGTCATACTGCTCTAAAACGGCAGAATTGAGGCATCTTAAGGGTCTGTGATGATGATGATGACTCAGTGATATTCTAGAAATAGAAATAACGTGGAGTTGTGGCCCCTGGAAAGACTGACTGGATCAATGTCATAGTCCACAAGAAACAGTGACTCAGTGCTTCACTCAATGCTTCCAGGAGAGAAGGGGGTGGGTGAGAGGGGTGGGGGATGGGATGGGACACCACTCAGGAGAGTGTCTTTCTGGACGTGTGCCAGAGTGATTGTCGTTGCTGTAGGGAACATCCGCTGATACGCCCATTAATGTTGTCCGTGATTTTTTTCCAGCACAATCTCACAATGGTTACGTCATGATTACTTGTCTTACACACACACACACACACGTACGCTTAGTGGTATGACATCCGTTTGAATCTGCAAAAATCAGTAGATACTTGAAGTGCTTGATCCCCGATATGTCTGCATCAGAAGTGTAAACCGTGCTATATTCCCCATGTATCCCAGTGCCATCAGATATGATATCCATTCTTCCACTGCCAATATGTGGGTCTTAAGGAACAGTACAGGCTGTCCATCTTTCACCTGTGAGTGGTAGCATGAAAACATATTTTCTCTGCTCCTGGGCTCTAAGGTATTAGAGGTTCAAAGGGAAAACAGCCTCAGAAAGCAGGTCATCACAATACTGCATTTGGAATAGAAAGCAAAGTAATCTCTTAACCAGCTGCTTTCAGTTACCTCAAATCCCTGGGCTTTTCACGTTCTCTATGAAGACAGCGCTCAAAGGGGACACACACTTATATCCCTTCATACTATTACTTTTTTCCACTAACTTTTTTTTCTCTTCCTTATATTTGAAAGCTATTGCCGGCATGAAAGCCAATACTTTTATTTCCCCCAAACGACCTAGTAATAATTTTGTTAACGTTCTGCCTACTGCTTTGTATGGAAGGTAGGAGCAATGCTGAGGCGACATTGGCAAGCATTATGCTCTTAAACTCTTGATGGTTGCTAGGCAGCGCCAGTTAACCATCCTCCTGCCAGTTCTAAATGTTGCAAGCACTTCACATAGCCCACCACTAAGCATGTGTCCTTACCCACACCTGGATGGATCCATAAAGAATTACTGTGGGAATACATATCAGTGAATGGCAATTGAAGGCATGTATTCAATTGTTGCTTACTGAAACTCCCAAAGTCATCCAATCCTTGTAATATATTTAAAGCAATAGCCTACCCGTGTGTGGTCAACTAGAGGATGATTTCAGCACTGTTTTGATTGGGACCGCGCAATCACACTGCTTTGAGACCAATTGTGGGGACTCGTCTTGATAAATCAATAAATGTCTGATTTTTGTTGTTTGGATATTGGTTAGGCTACAATTAGGTTGGGGAAATGTTAGTTGAGGTGAGAGCTGCCCATGGTCATCTTGTCTAGTGGGCTCAAACATTTTTCCATGTTATTTAGTTTAACAAGTAGATTATTTTGCTTTTCACTCAGTCGTTTAGTAGCCTAGACCTACTCTCAACCAAAAGCATGTGACTTAACTGACTGGTCTGATAATCAATCAATGTGATTTTGTTAAACTGAATCTCTGTCTTCAGAGGCTATTTGGTTAATTGGTTTCTGACTGGGAAAATAAGTGGAGGTGAGGTGGCATAGCTCATCGATCAACTGATCAGAAACATTTAGCATGCAATAATGTAGCCTAAATCAAGTGTACTGTAGGCCTATTGATTTCATTTGGATGGCGCAGCAATGACTGCACAGGCCCTGAACAGGTCTAATTAAACTCAAAATATGCTATTTTATTATTTTTGAAAATGTTTTGTATTATGTTTCTTAGGACATGCATAAATTAATTAATACATTTATTTTTGATGGTGTATATTCTCAATGGATTTATTCAAATTCATAAATCCTATGTGAAAGCAGTATTACAGAAAAAAACGCACACACCCAGGTCCTATGTCATTGGTTTGAACCCGTCAAACAGTCTACTGGGAGGTGAGGGGTTTTGGGTGGCATGTCTCTGGCATTACTGGGATCACTGTGTGACTCTGGAACAAAGAGGGAGTTTTGAACCTGATATCCCCACAGTGTCACGTAAACAGCTGGCTTCTTTCACACACTTCTCCTCCCTTTTGAGTTCCCTCTTGAAATAATCCAGAAGCCTTCACTCTCTCAACCTCACCCACCTGGTCCTAAATGTGTTCCATCAATCTGTCAGTGACACACAGAGGTTTCTCCTTTCATTTGCATTGTCTTGATTTTAGTTGTACCATAATTCAATTAATGAGGACTGTTGGCTTTAGCGTCATCGGTTTAGTATAAATCTAGTAGTTTGGCCATAGGCAGGACATAAAACGGTCATTGCAGTGACATGAATGAATTCCATACACAGTACAGTTTTGTGTTACTCAACTCTTTTGATAGTTATGAAACAGACAACTAAACTGACATCCAGTTTGTTTCTGGTCACTGACATCCAGTTTATTTTTGTTCTGGCCACTGTATCAAACTAATAAATGTAGTGATGGTTACTGACAAACTAATACTCTCTCCTCCCATCAGATGTGAAGAAGGACTGGTCGGACCACGCCCTGTGGTGGGAGAAGAAGAAGACGTGGCTGCTGAAGACCCACTGGACCCTGGACAAGTATGGTATCCAGGCAGACGCCCGGCTCCTCTTCACTCCCCAGCACAAGCTGCTGCGCCTGCAGCTGCCCAACATGAAGCACATGAAGGTCAAGGTCAACTTTTCTGACCGCGTCTTCAAGGCCGTGTCCGACATCTGCAAGACTTTCAGTAAGTCAGATGTTTTGTCAACTCTAACTATAATGCACCTATCCTACCAAAGGGTCCTGTATAGTCTACAGTGTATACTCTTTCTATAAGGTTGGTTGAGCATGATGGTACCTCCTTTCGTCCACTCTAACCTTGCCATAATACTCTTGCTATTTTTTAGATGAACTACCGGAAGTGTTCTCTACCTCCAATCTAGTCTGCTGCTCTTTTTCCCTTTCAGCCTTTTGTTGTGTTTATCCAACAGAGCCTGAGCTATCAGATATCAGCTCTCACTTCACCACCACTTCTGACAGGTGACTGTTCAGGCACCTTGACTCTGCTAGACCTGTCCTTGGAATAGCGCTGTCTGTTGACTAAACAGGATTGAGACAGGTTTAGCAGAGTTTATCAATCTAGTACAGCGTAATGACCCACACGTTCTGAGATGGATATTATCTCACACACACACATTACCGTGTCCAGATTTAGCCCTCGAGGCCCTGCCCCCTGACGAGCACTGAGGTCAGACACCCCTCTATTGATATCTGCCCCTGGCCCTGTCAGCTAGAGTTCAGAGGAGAACACCAGTCTCATTTTATTTGATTTATTAGGATCCCCGGCTATACTTCCTGGGGTCCAAACGGGGAACAAAACACAACAAATACATAATATACAGTGCCTTCAGAAAGTATTCACACCCTTAAGGCTTTTATGTTGTTACAGCCTGAATTTAAAATGGATTACATTTAGATTTTTTTTGTTGCTGGCCTACACCCAATACACCATAATGTCAGTGGAATTATGTATTTCTAAATGTTTACAAATGAATAAAAGCTGACATGTCTTGAGTCAATAAGTATTCAACCTCTTTTGTAATGACAATCCTAAATAAGTTCAGTAACAATGTGCTTAACAAGTCGCATAGTAAGTTGGATGGACTCACACTGTGTGCCTGATTTTGTTTAACATGATCCCTTTGAGCATGGTGAAGTTATTAATTACACTTTGGATGGTGTATCAATACACCCAGTCTTTACAAACATACAGGCATCCTTCCTAACTCAGTTGCCTGAGATGAAGAAAACTGTTCAGGGATTTCACCATGAGGCCAATGTTGACTTTAAAGCAGTTAGTTTAATGGCTGTGATGGGAGAACTGAGGATGGATCAACGACAATGTAGTTACTCCACAATACTAACCTAAATAGCAAAGGGAAAAGGAAGCCTGTATAGAATAAAACATATTCTAAAACATGCACCAGTTTGCAATAAGGCACTAAAGTAATACTGCTAAAAATGTGTCAAAGCAATACACTTTTTGTCCTGAATAGAAAGTGTTATGTTTGGGGCATATCCGATACAACACATTACTGATTACCACTCTTCATATGTTCAAGCATAGTGGTGGATACATCATATTATGGGTATGCTTGTAATTGTTAAAGACTGGGAAGTTTTTCAGGTTAAAAAAATGTATGGAATGGACCTAAGCACAGGCAAAATCCTAGAGGAAAATATGGTTGTCTGCTTTCCACCAGACAATTGGAGATGAATTCACCTTTCAGCAGAACAATAACCTAAAACACAAGGCCAAATCTACACTAGAGTTGCTTATCAAGAAGACAGTGAATGTTCCTGAGTGGCCGAGTTAGATTTTCAAGTAGATTTAAGTCGAAACTATCACAAGACCTGAAAAAGGTTTTCTAGCAATGATCAACAACCAATTTGACAGAGCTTGAACATTTTTGAAAATAATAATGGGCCAATGTTGCACAATCCAGGTCTGGAATTATCTTAGAGACTTACCCAGTAAGACTCTCTGGGTAAGTAAGACTCTCTGGGTAAGTAAGACTCTCTGGGTAAGTAAGACTCTCTGGGTAAGTAAGACTCTCTGGGTAAGTAAGACTCTCTGGGTAAGTAAGACTCTCGGTACTTCTACAAAGTATTGATTCAGGGGTGTGTATACTTATGTAAAAAATTATTTATTTCATTTTCAATACATTTGCACAAATGTCTAAAAACAAGTTTTCACTTTGTCATTATGGGATATTGTGTGTAGAAAAAAATGGGTTTAATCTGTTTTGAATTCAGGCTGTAACACAAAGGGTATGAATATTTTCTGAAGGCACTGTATGTAATATAATATACATAACACTATAATCTTCTGTTTCTGCATCACACTTCAGAAACAGGAGATGGCCAAGGCTTGTGCAATGCCACTTACCTACATAATACAGTGCAAATTACAATACAAAATAAATAAAAATAGCAGTCTCTTCAGTCCCTGTTGTGCGGTAAGGTGTTCTTTATCTATTTTTTAAAATCTGGTTTTATTACTAGCTTGAGTTGTGTCAGAGTTCCATGTAGTTTCCCCAGTCTCTGTTCTGGACCTGGGAACTGTGAAGAGACCTCTGATTGCATGTCTTGTGTGGTACCGATGAGTGTCTGAACTGTGTACCAATGCCCTCCTGACCCTGTAACATGGATCTCTGTCACCCCTCCATGTCTGCTCCAACCAGAGCCCTCTGTCGCCACTGAAGATTGCAGCTGCAGGAGGGGAAACGCTTTTTATATGAAACATTCATCAGGCACTTTCAAGGACATCTGTTGGTCTTTTTTTTCTTTTTTTTTTACCCTGGCCCATGTCATGTCTCAGGAGTTATGGCTACTCTACTCTTATGGTTGGCTCTACTAGGTAACACTGGAACTTTGTTTCTTATTTAGCTAAACAGGATCTTTTATTTAGAAAGGTGAAAAGAGGCCCACAATGAACTAGTATGAGTTTATTTTCTTTGAAATGAGAGTGGAAAAATAACATTTTTGATGTTGTATTAAATAAACTGAATGTGCTGGATGACTGTTGTTTTTCAGAGAGAGGTGACTAACTAAATGAACAGGCTAGTAGCAGGCTCCTCTCCTCTATGCTGCTCAGTCCTTGTTAGGAATGTGTCTACCTCTGTGGTAATAAATCTATTTTAGTTTTGGAGAAATTCAGGACAAATTGCTCTTGGCTGACTTGGCGCGTGCTGAAGTGTCATACAATGACTTACGGTGGCTGGGAAGGAACACGCAGTGCATCTCTCTCTGCCTCTCTCATACTTACCTCACCCTTTCCTCGTTGCCTTTTAGAAGGAGAATTTATAGGGAAATTCTAGAACATTGACGTTTTCAAACATGTCCTACATACATGTTCACAATGACCTAGTCTTTTCTGGAACTACTGTGCCTATAGAAAGTCTACACGCCCCTTGGATTTCTTCACATCTTACTTGATTTATTTCTTAAAGATTTAATGAAAAATAAACACTAGTATACCTTGATTAAATAAGTATTCACCCCCCCATTGATCAATACCTTTGGCAGCCATTACAGCTGTGAGTCTTCTTGGGTAAGTCTGAGCCGGCCACACCTGGATTGTGCCATATTTGATTATTTTCAGAATTCTTCAAGGTCTGTAAAATTGGTTATTGATCATTGCTGGACAACCATTTTCAGGTCTTGCCATATATTTTCAAGCAGATGTATGGTCCTGTGTGGCTCAATTGGTAAAGCATGGTGTTTGCAACGCCAGGGTTGTGGGTTTGATTCCCACATGGGACCACTCACTACTGTAAGTCACTCTGGATAAGGTTGTGTTTCGGAGGACGCATGGCTCTTGACCTTGAGTTGTAGCGATGAGACAAGATAGTAACTACTAACAATTGGATACCACGAAATTGGGGAGAAAAGGGAGGGGGAGTGTTCCTTTGCCATTTTTTTGTTTTGCAGTATTACTTTAGTGCCTTGTTGCATGTTTTGGAATATTTTTGTTCTTTTCACTCTCAATATTGTAGTCACTACAATGTTGTTGATCCATCTTCAGTTTTCTCCCTTCACAGCCATTGAACTCTGTAGCTGTTCTAAAATCATTAATGGCCTCAGTGACGTTCCTCAGCAGTTTCCTTCCTGTCAGTTCAGAAATACGATTGAATCTTTGACGTCTTGATTGATTGGTGTATATACACGGAACAAAAATATAAACTCTACATATAAAGTGTATGTTTCATGAGCTGAAATAAAAGATCCCAGAAATGTTCCAAACACACAAAAAGCTTAGTTCTCTCAAGTTTGTGCACCAATTCATTTACATCCCTGTTAGTGAGCATTTCTCCTTTACCAAGATAATCCATCCATCTGACTGGTGTGGCAAATCAAGAAGCTGATTAAACAGCATTATCATTACAAACAGGTGCACCTTGTGCTGGGGACAATAAAAGGCCACTCTAAAATGTGCGGTTTTGTCACACAAGACAATGCCACAGATGTCTGATGTTTTGATGGAGTGTGCAATTGGCATGCTGACTGCAGGAATGTCCATCAGAGCTGTTCATTTTTGAGCCGCCTTGAACATCGTTTTAGAGAATTTGGCAGTACCTCCAACCGGCCTCACACAGACCACTTGTATGGAGTTCTGTGGGCAACCCTTTTGCTGATGGCAAAGTTGTCAACGAAGTGCCCCATGGTGGCACAATTACTTTTTATCAATGGCAATTTGAACGCACAGAGAACCAGTGAACGAGATCCTGAGGCCCATTGTCATGCCATTCATCCACCGCCATCACCTCATGTTTCAGCATGATAATGCACGGCCCCATGTCACAAGGATCTGTACACAATTCCTAGAAGCAGAAAATGTCCCAGTTCTTCCATGTCCTGCATTCTCACCAGACATGTTACTCATTGAGCACGTTTTTGATGCTTTGGATCAATGTGTACGACAGCGTGTTCCAGTTTCCGCCAATATCCAGCAACTTCACACAGCCATTGAAGAGGAGTGGGACAACCATAGGCCACAATCAACAGCCTGATCAATTCTATGCGAAAGAGTTGTTGTGTTGCATGAGGCAAATGGTGGTCACACCAGATACGGACTGGTTTTCTGATCCATGCCTGTACCTTATTTTTAAAGATATCTGTGACCAACAGATGCATATCTGTATTCCCAGTCGTGAAATCCATAGAATAGGACCTTATCATTTTTTGTTTCAATTGACAGATTTCCTTCTATGAACGCATTTTTATTTTTGTTCAATGTACACCCTCCACAGCATAATTAACTTAAACATGCTGAAAGGTATATTCAATGTCTGGTAACAATAATAAATCTACCAATCACTGCAATTCTTTGAGGTATTTAAAAAAAAAAAGCTTGCTGGTCTTTGTAGCTGAATCTGCGCTTGACATTCAATACTTGCTTTGGGGACCTTAAAGATGTACAGTGGCAAGAAAGTATGTGAACCCTTTGGAAGTACCTGGATTTCTGCAGAAATGAGTCATAAAATGTGATCTGATCTTCATCTAGGTCACAATAATGGACAGGGTCTCCTTTTAAACTAATAACAAAAACAATTTGTTTTCATGTCTTTATTGAACACACCGTGTAAACATTCACAGTGCAGGGTGGGAAAAGTATGTGAACCCTTGGATTTAATAACTGGTTGACCCTCCTTTGGCAGCAATAACCTCCACCAAACGTTTTCTGTAGTTGCGGACCAGACCTGCACGATGGTCAGGAGGAATGTTGGATCATTCCTCTTTACAAAACTGTTTCAGTTCAGCAATATTCTTGGGATGTCTGGTGTGAACTGCTCTTCAGGTCATGCCACAGCATCTCAATCGGGTTGAGGTCAGGACTCTGACTGGGCCACTTCAGAAGGTGTATTCTTTCTGTTGAAGCCATTCTTTTTGTTGATTTACTTCTGAATTGTCCTGTTGTATCACCCGACTTCTGTTGCACTTCAATGGGAATTCATTTTTATGTCGATAATAGCAAGCTGTCCAGGCCCTGAGGCAGCAAAGCAGCCCCAAACTATGATGCTCCTCCACCATTCTTTAGTTGTTGGGATGAGGTTTTGATGTTGGTGTGCTATGCCTTTTTTTCACCACACATAGTGTTGTGTGTTCTTTCCAAACAGTATCGCTGTGGAACATCCAGGTGCACTCTTTGCAAACTTCAGACATTCAGCAATGTGTTTTTTCTGGACATCAGTGGCTTCTTCTGTGGTGTCCTCCCATGATCACCATTCTTATTTAGTGTTTTATGTATCGTAGACTCGTCAACAAAGATGTTAGCATGTTCCAGAGATTTCTGTTAGTCTTTAGCTGACACTAGGATTCTTCTTAACCTCATTGAGCATTCTGTGCTGTGCTCTTGCAGTCATCTTTGCAGGACGGCCACTCCTAGGGAGAGTAGCAACAGTGCTGAACTTTTTCCATTTTATAGACAATTTGTCTTTATCGTGGACTGATGAACAGCAAGGCTTTTAGAGGTACTTTTGTAACCCTTTCCAGCTTTATGCAAGTCAAGAATTCTTAATGTTAGGTCTTCTGAGATCTCTTTTGTTCGATGCATGGTTCACATCAGGCAATGCTTCTTGTGAAGAGCAAATAGCAGCTCTAACCAACATAACTAACTAACCAACATCTCGTCTCATTGATTGTACTCCAGGTTAGCTGACTCCAATTCGTTTTTGGAGAAGTCATTAGCCTAGGGGTTCACATACTGTTTCCAACCTACACTGTGAATGTTTAAATTATGTATTCAGTATAGACAAGAAAAATACAATTTGTGTGTTAATATTTTTAAGCACACTGTTTGTCTATTGTGACTTAGATGAAGATCAGATCAAATTTGATTACCAATTTATGCAGTTATGCAGGTAATTCCAAAGGGTTCACATACTTTTTCTTGCAACTATGTATGGGGGACAGAGGAAGGGTAGTCCTTTAAAAAAATGTCAACCCCTATTATTTCACACAGTAAGGCCATATAATGTATTTGATTTGTTGTTAAGCCAAATTTGACTTCTGAACTAAATTTAAACTTGCATAAACAAAGGTGATGAATACTAATACAATTACTATTTTAGTTATTTCATTTGTATTAATTCATAAAAGTTTGTAGAACCTTTAACATGGAGTATTTTGTGTAGATCAATGACAAGAAATTACAATTAAATCCATTTCAATCCCACTTTCTAACACAACTAAATGAGAAACGTTCAAGGTAGTGTGGACTTTCTATAGGTAGTTTCATTTGTAATTATCTGGGTGACTTTCAGTTTGTGTGACTGACATAGAGCTGCACAGCATAGGGAATGAGATTGGGAATATGCAGGGCCATGAAGAGAAGACTGGAGGCCTGTCCAACTGGCTCAAACTGCAGACAGAAAGAGATGGATTCTCTGAAGCTGTGTGAGACAGTGACCATTCAGATTGACTCCCACGCTCATTTCATTCCGTCTTCCCCTTTCTCTCGCTTTCCTCATAGTGATTGATTTGGAGAGTATTTTTTGGGGGGGTCACGCAGTAGCTGTTTCCTGGCGCAGACCAAGTTTACTCCTCCACTACAGGGATTTCTGTCTCTCTGTCCCTCTCTCTTTCCCTTCACAAACAAAATAGACTAACATCCAAGCACACATCACTAACATTCAAGCACACATCACTAACATCACATTCTCTCCCCTCCCTCCCTACGTACCATTAACCAGATGTGTAACAGAGCTGGGGTCTCTCTAGCCATGTGAATCACACATACATTTAGTGTGGGCGATCAATCTAATTATTACTGCAGTGCTGCTGTTCTCCCATGTCCACAGCAGCTGGCTAGAGCCCCCCCCCCACACACACACAGTCCATCTGGGGCAGTGCAGTGGGACCCAGAATACAATAGTAAATTGTCAGAATTCCCCTTCACTCCACTCCAGCGTTGAACTGTCCTACTATCATCGAATTTCTGGCAGCTCTGTGTTCCTGGACAATGATGTGTGTTTGGCTTGTCTGGTCTGTCAGTGAGGGGGAGACATTTCCTTGGTTTCGATCGCTTTGATAATGAAATGCCATGTTTATCCTTCACACTCGGAGCCAATCTAGTAAATGTTTTTTCTTGATTCTTTAAAGCTTGTATTGTGTTAGGGCAGTAGTACCAGCCCATACAGCCCAGGAGGGCAGGCCTGGGACAGATGTGTGAAACTGATCTAGAGTGGGCGACTGACTAAGTGTCAACCATGACGTTGTGCAACGATCCGGAACACCCTCACCACCACGTTCTTTTTCCTTCTCCGGCCTACAAAGCCTCGACTCCGACCAGCTGGCAGCTTGCGTCTCGTCTGTCTCCTCATATGAGAAAGGGCGTGATCCCAGAGCGCGCCAAGAAAACGTTGGGGCGCGGCCCTGCCACCCTGTCTGTCTGCAGAAGGAAAACCAATATGGGTGGTATATTAGGGTGGGGAAAGTGGACTACCTTCGTCTTCTGGAGTCTAGGTTTTGTCAGGTGTTTTTTGTTGATGTAATCTTATGAATGGGATTAGTCTGTCCTCTTCAATAAGATATTTGTTTCCCTCTTGATGTTTTTAATTTACAGCTGAGGTGTTGCACACAGGCAGTGCTGCTTATAGGGCCCTATAAAGCCTCTTCCATTCCACCAAGGGAGACCGCCAGGAAATGTTGGCCGTCACTTATGACTTGTGCAGGACTGTGGGACCTGACCTGGCAGTCAGGTCTTAGAGGAAGATTGGCCTCTAGCCTCTACCAGGTGTGATCAATGAGACGTTCTAGAGAAGTCTGTTCTGGCCAATCAGGCGATCCAGAGGCCCAGTTAGTGCTAATGTCAGTCTTGCTGCTTCACTGGCCTGCCTGATTTTATAGAGACTGCTGCTGAGACTGACACTGTCCTGTTACTGTGTTGTTGGTCAGCCCTGCCCTGAAGTTAACCTATAAGGAAGATGGGGAGATGTGGCAAGAGAGAGCGAGATGAATAGAAGGAGTAACAGATGGCTAGAAGGGGAGAGCAATGGATAGGGGGAGAGAGTGATGGATAGATGCGGAAGAGATGGTTTGTGGGGTGCAAGAGATGGATGAAGGGACTGACAGATGGCTAGATAGGAGGGGGACAGATGGAAATGGAGTGAGGTATAGAGAGAAATGGATGGATAGAGATTGAGAGAAGTGGGACTTGTGGTCAGTTCCCAGGCTTTGTTCTGTTCTCCATGGTCAGTGTAGTTAGTGTTCGATGTATCAACAATTTTACTGCGGTCCAGTATATTTGTGGACAATCGCACTGACCTGGTTCCAGAGTGGCGAGGCTTGGTTTTTGATAATATGTCAATGCGGTTTGACCACAGTTTCATTTTCTACTCCACAAGTAACATGTTAGCCAGAAGATAAATATTTTAACATTTTATTTGGCCATACACAAAAACTCCTGCCCCTAGTTATAATGCAGAAAGGGCCAATGTCGCTCTGGAGAAGTGTGTCTGCTAAATGACTAAAATGTAAATGGTACTGTGTGGTGGGTCTCACTCCCATGGCAATGAATCATGTCTTACTCTTACAATTGTACTGCGGGGCTGGCAGTCAGTCAGTCCGTCCACCTGGCTATGAGCCTGGATCATGTCAAAAGGATTTGAATGAAGCTGCTTCTTATGTTATGGGCATCATGTTCTGTAATGAACATCAACCACTTGTAGACCTTTGCTTTGATTCTGCATGAATCTGATTGGGTAGAAGCATTGTACTTACCCACAGATCTCGGATCAGGTCACGCGGCCCAAATCCTATTCCGTCAACAACACCTGCTGTTTCTGGATAGTATGACAGTGTTACTTCATCCTGCACCCTGTCCTCTTTCTCTCGCTACTCCTTCTAATTATTGGCAGGCTACATCAGGGGCCTGCATTCCTGATGTTACTATCCCGCTCTCTGCTCTTCTCCCACATTCATGTGACTGACGAAAAGAAGGGCTCTGTCCATTCTTTCTTCAGCCCATCTCTTGCAGTTGCTGGGGTTGGAGGTAGCAATCCTAACTTTGATATTTGAAATGGCCATGTAAAATGGTATTTTGCTAACAGATTTTAGTCTGTGGATAACAACAGCTCTTGACACTTGGTGCAACTACCGACACTCGCTCCACCTCTGTGCTCAGGCCAGGCAGCAGGCCTGCACTTACATGGCTGTATAAGGGCACAGGGCTTGTGCTGTGCAAGAGCGATGAAGGAGGAGAGATGGAGGGAGTGAGGGAGAGCGAGCTACCATCTGGTTGTTCTTAAACCCTGGAATGCTTTTTGCTTTAGTAACACAAACTAAACAAGAAATTCTCACCAAGCCAAGAAGTTCTCTCTCGCTATTCTTCTGTCGCTCTCGTTTGCTCTCGCTCTCTTTCTCTCTCCCGCCGTTCTTTTCTTTGTCTGTCTATCACACATTGTCCTCCCTAGCTATGGAAAAAGGAGGGAGTGAAAGTTGTAGGGCATGAGGGATTTAAATAGATTTTAAAAGGCAAAAATTTGACAATAGCCAAATTAATATTATGAAATTGAAATTCCAGTCATCCACACATCTCTTAAATGAGTGTAGAAGCATAGATAAAAGACAGCACAGACATTTACCCCAGCTGTGCTTTTAAAATCTAGATGGTGCACATCTATCTTTTCCAGACACATTCTGGCATATTCAGCCAGCTCCTCCGAACCGTTCCAAAACCGTCCTGAACACTGGAGATTAATGTTGACTAATGGTTCCCTGGCCTCTCCAGCTAACACAGAGGGGAGTGTCGCGAGAGGAGAGGAGTAGGGAGCAGAGGCGTGGAGAGCGGGAGGAAAGAGGGATGTTGAGGGGGTTGGTGCAGCTCTGTTTGAGTCATTAAATCAGCACTGCAGTATGTCTGTCAGAGGAGACGTTAAACAAAAGCCCAAACATAGTTTCATTCCATCCACACACGCACAAAACCTGAATTTTAAAATGGATTCAATTGAGATTTTTGTTGTCACTGGCCTAAACACAATAGTGCATAATGTTAAAGTGGGATTGTTTTTTTCAAATAAACTGAAATATAAGTAAGTATTCAAACCCATTGTTATGGCAAACCTAAAGGTCAGGAGTAAAAATGTGCGCAACTAGACTCTCACATACAATTATCTGTAAGCTCCCTAAGTCAAGCAGTGAATTTCAAGCACAGATTCAACCACAAAGACCAGGGATGTTTTCCAATATAACAGCTCTTGAATATCCCTTTTTGAGCATGGTGAAGTTATGAATTACACTTTGAACGTTGTATCAATACACCCAGTCACTACAAAGCTACAGGTGTCCTTCCTAACTCAGTAGCCGGAGAGGAAGGAAACCGCTCTGGAATTTCACCATGAGGCCAATGGTGACTTTAAAACAGTTACTGAGTTTGTGATAGGAGGAAACTGAGGATGGATCAACAACATTGTAGTTTCTCCACAATTCTAACCTAATTGACAAAGGTAAAAGAAGGAAGCCTGTACATAATACAAATATCCTAAAACATGCATCCTGTTTGCAACAAGGCACTAAAGTAATACTGCAAAAAGATGTCCTGAATACAAAGTGTTATGTTTGGGGCAAATCCAATACAATATATTACTGAGTACCACTCTCCATATTCTCAAGCACAGTGGTGGCTGCATCATGTTATGGGAATGCTTGTAATTGTTAAGGACTGGAGTTTTTCAGGATAAAAAACAACTGAATGGAGCTAAGCACAGGCAAAATCCTAGAGGAAAACCTGGATGTTTGCTTTCCACCACACACTGGGAGATTAATTCTCCTTTCAGCAGGACAATAACCTAAAACACAAGGCCAGATCTACACTGAAGTTGCTTACCAAGAAGACAGTGAATGTTCCTGAGGGGCCGAGTTATAGTTTTAATGTAAATCTACTTGAAAAACTATAGCAAGACCTGAAAATGGTTGTCTAGCAATGATCAACAACCAATTTGACAGAGCTTGAAGAGTTTTGAAAAGAATAATGGGCAAATGTTGCACAATCCAGGTGTGCAAAGCTTTTAGAGACTTACCCAGAAAGACTGTAATTGCTGACACAGGTGCTTCTACCAGGTATTGACTCGGGTGTGAATACTTCTGTAAATTAGATTTCGGTATTTCATTTTCAATACATTTGTAAACTCTACATTTTGTTGTCATTATGGGGTATTATGTGTAGATTGGTGAGAAAATAATCATTTAAATCCATTTTGAATTGACTGTACCACATTAAAATGTGGAATATGTTCAGGGGCATGAATACTTTCTGAAGACACACACGCTCAAACTGAACTGCAATGTGACTGTTTACTTCATCCTTTGCTTGCCAGCCAGTCTGATATAGATACAAGCTCTGTGCTGATGTGTAGTTGTTTATGCCATCTGCTGCAACTCCGCTAGTCTCTCATCCAGTGTGTTGTGAAGAGGCGCTAGGTTAGAGGATAGTCTCTCATCCAGTGTGTTGTGAAGAAGCGCTAGGTTAGAGGATAGTCTCTCATCCAGTGTGTTGTGAAGAAGCGCTAGGTTAGAGGATAGTCTCTCATCCAGTGTGTTGTGAAGAGGCGCTAGGTTAGAGGATAGTCTCTCATCCAGTGTGTTGTGAAGAAGCGCTAGGTTAGAGGCTAGTCTCTCATCCAGTGTGTTGTGAAGAAGCGCTAGGTTAGAGGCTAGGGTGTTGACAGATAATGTTTGTTATTACCACTAGCTCATTGTTTAGTGACTGCTGCTAAACACACACTGTGTGGTATCAGAGGAGCTGTTACTCTGCAGAAATATTTAGTGTGTGTACTAAGTCGACCACACACCCCTCTCGTTGGGAGGGGGTTGGAGGAGGTTAGGAGAGGGTTGTGAGGGGTTGGGGAGGTTGGGAGAGGGTTAGGGTGTTTTAGTGAGGGGGTTGTTAGGGGGGTGTTGGTGACCTGAGAAATGGGATTATACATTTTCCACCTTGCATGTGCACCGCTGTTTATCATTGTTTCCCCTCTCAATCTTTCTCTCTGCCTCTTTCTGTCTCTCCATCACATCTTTTGACTGGGTTTGCCTTCTCCCCCATTCAAATTCTTTAAACTATGCGTTAGGGTGAATGTGAGGTCTGTAGTTGAAAGACTCCTAACTGCAAACCAGGACAATAGCACATCTCTTGGGGTCAGGGTTAGGTTAGCCTAGTTGCTAGTCTGTTTTATTTTTGTGATTTTTAAGCTGAACTCTCACAACCCCCTTGACTCTTGGGCTGTCTTTCGCAGTTTCTCTCCCCCTCTTTCTCTCACTATATTTCTGTCTTTCCCCCATCTTTTGTTCTCTCACTTGCTCACCATCTTCCTCTCCATGAGGTCCCTGGGTTTGGTTAGTGTTGGGCTACACTGTGTTGGGATTGTGACAACTCCTTGACTCCCTCTCTCTCCCCTCATCTCCTTCTCTCTTCCCCTCTCCCCCTTTTCTCTCTTTCTCCAGATATCCGTCATCCAGAGGAGGCATCTCTACTCCGTAAGCCCCGCGACCCCAAGAAGAAGAAGAAAAAGCTGGAAGAGGCTGAGGAGGAGGCTCTGGAGCTGGAGGGGCCACTACTCACCCCAGGATCAGGTAGTAAGTTCCACTCATTTACCTCAAACTCAGTCACCCCTTGCAGGCCTACCCTGAACCCCATCTCCAAGAGCCTTCTGGAGAATTCTGTTAACACTTCCACTCCTGGAATGTCCAAGGTGCAATAACTTCTTCCCAGTCCAATAGTAATTCATTTGCATTTTATTGCATGACATAAGTATTTGATCACCTACCAACCAGTAAGCATTTCGGCTCTCACAGACTTGTTAGTTTCTTTAAGAAGCCCTCCTGTTCTCCACTCATTACCTGTATTAACTGCACATGTTTGAACTTGTTACCTGTAGAAAAGACACCTGTCCACACACTCAATCAAACAGACTCCAACCTCTCCACAATGGCCAAGACCAGAGAGCTGTGTAAGGACATCAGGGATAAAATTGTAGACCTGCACAAGGCTGGGATGGGCTACAGGACAATAGGCAAGCAGCTTAGTGAGAAGGCAACAACTGTTGGTGCAATTATTAGAAAATGGAAGAAGTTCTAGGTGATGGTCAATCACCCTCAGTCTGGGGCTCCATGCAAGATCTCACCTCGTGGGGCATCAATGATCATGAGGAAGGTGAGGGATCAGCCCAGAACTACAGGACAGGACCTGGTCAATGACCTGAAGAGAGCTGGGACCACAGTCTCAAAGAAAACCATTAGTAACACACTACGCCGTCATGGATTCAAATCCTGCAGCGCACGCAAGGTCCCCCTGCTCAAGCCAGCGCATGTCCAGGCCCGTCCGAAGTTTGCCAATGACCATCTGGATGATCCAGAGGAAGAATGGGAGAAGGTCATGTGGTCTGATGAGACAAAAATAGAGCTTTTTGTTCTAAACTCCACTTGCAGTGTTTGGAGGAAGAAGGAGGAGTACAACCGCAAGAACACCATTCCAATCGTGAAGCATGGAGGTGGAAACATTCTTTGGGGATGCTTTTCTGCAAAGGGGACAGGACGACTGCACCGTATTGAGGGGAGGATGGCCGGGGCCATGTATCGCGAGATCTTGGCCAACAACCTCCTTCCCTCAGTAAGAGCATTGAAGATGGGTCGTGGCTGGGTCTTCCAGCATGTCAATGACCCGAAACACACAGCCAGGGCAACTAAGGAGTGGCTCCGTAAGAAGCATCTCAAGGTCTTGGAGTGGCCTAGTCAGTCTCCAGACCTGAACCCAGTAGAAAATCTTTGGAGGGAGCTGAAAGTCCGTATTGTCCAGCGACAGCCCCGAAACCTGAAGGATCTGGAGAAGGTCTGTATGGAGGAGTGGGCCAAAATCCCTGCTGCAGTGTGCAAACCTGGTCAAGAACTACAGGAAACGTATGATCTCTGTAATTGCAAACACAGGTTTCTGTACCAAATATTAAGTTCTGCTTTTCTGATGTATCAAATACTTATGTCATGCAATAAAATGCAAATTAATTACTTAAAAATCATACAATGTGATTTTCTGGATTTTTGTTTTTTGTCTCTCACAGTTGAAGTGTACCAATGATAAAAATGACAGACCTCTACATGCTTTGTTAAAAAAAATTGCAGTGCATCAAATACTTGTCCTCCCCACTGTATCTACCCTTCTATCAATATCCGCCCATAGGGTTTTAAAAACAAGTCGAGACAGTGCCAAAACAATTGTTTTTGTATGTGCCCAAATAAGAATGAGTGAGGAGCAGCGGTATGATATGATTTGCGGACTCTGGGCTCCTTACTCGGGGAGGGAGAGAGGGAATGGTTGGGATTCCTTGCGTAGTTGGTCACCATGCCATTTTATATCCAAACCAGGCTGCAGAGCTTGAGCTACACCAGCCCCTCTTCCTCCCGCCTGCTAGTCTTGTCAATAAATGAGCTACACTGATGTGAGGGAGGAGGAACACTTGGGGCCATGCTGTGGTATCTATGCAGCGTTAGTTAGCTTTAGCGATTTTGGCTAAGGCGTTGTGAATGGTCCTCATTGTCCTAAAGACCCAGCCCAACCCTGTAGCTACTTGGCCCGGCATCACTCACTCACACACACACACACACACACACACACACACACACACACACACACACACACACACACACACACACACACACACACACACACACAGCCTTTAGGCTCAAGGGGGAGGCAGGAAAGGGAAAAAGAGGAGAGTGTGAGAAGGGGACAGAAGGGGGAGAGAGGCAGGAAAGGGAAAAGGGGGAGAGTGTGGAGGGGGGGGGAAAGGGGGAGAGTGTGAGAAGGAGGTGAGAGGCAGGAAAGGGGAAAAGGGGAGAGTGTAAGGAGGGGCAGGAAAGGGAAAAAGGGGAGTGTGAGAAGGGACATTAAGCCAAGCAGCTCTGACTCTTGGCTCCCTCGTCAATGTTATGACAATTATATGCTTGTTGGTTCCCATTGCCATTTGACTCCATGGGAATCCTGGGAGTCTTTCTGATTATTAGAACAAAGCCAGAGTTTCCCTAATTCCATGAGTTACACCCTTATGTATGACTGGTATTGCTCCAACTACATCCACACTCTGTTATCCTAATGAGCTGTTGACCAGGGGTTTCTAAAATGAATTAGGCCAAGTCATAACTCTGTACAAATATTCAGAATCGCTTTAAGATAATAAAGACATGCAGGAGAACACTTGTGTACAGTGCACAAAGAAAAAATGTGCAGAAGTTGCACACACCTCCCCCAGCTCACATGGCAGGAGTGAGTATTTAATGTGCAGTGTTTCACGGCCAAGCTGCTGGGAGTTATTCCTGATGTTGTGTTACCTCCCCTCTGGGGAAAGGCTGGGGTCTCCAGCACCACACTGCCTGATGGTACTCATAAGGGCATATGCTGCAGTCTGCACGCACGCGCATACACACACACACACAGCATCTCCCTAACACTTGATGCAATCTGTATGGGGCTCAGCCACAGCCTCTCCCTACAGTTCAGTCCATTCCACCCTCTGTGGCCCTCTGTGGCCTCTCTGAGTCAACTCTTGATAAGTCTTCACCTCCTTCCTTACACACTCACTGGACCACAGGGGAAACTGGGTAACGGGTCAATACTGAGGTCAAGTTGAGTTGGCAAGATTTTAGTTTAGAAGTTCACCCAAGACCAAGAGGATGTGGGGGCTTGATCTGTGCTCTAAGTCCAGTTAGAAGTGTTTAGATTAGAATCAGTCTTTTTCTGAGTCTAAAACCACAACCTACTTCCACCCACATGTCTGGGAAATCCCAGACCCCTACCCACATTCCATTAAGAGAAACATGCATGTCGTTACTATGGAATAGCCCATATTACAAACCGTAGCCTACGAATAACAACTAGAACCATGGCCCTGTCTACTCCTTCAGGGCCATTGGGTCTGCTACTCTGCTGAACTGTTCCTCTCAGATGATTATATCTATGGGATTCTCATGGTGGAAAGTTGATTTGTCCATAACTTTAATTTCACTAGAACTGTTATGCAGTGCTGGGTCATTCTAACCAACACCCTGCCTGGCTTTTCAATGAGGAATGACATTGGATCCTGATGAATGGGTGGATGGATGGGAACTGACCAGGGTTTGTCGTGCCATGTTTCTTTTCCCGCCGCTGAGAGGGCAAAGTGACTCATCTAATCTTGGGTTGGTTAGGTTGGCACACTGGCACAGCCCTTCCCTGGTTCTCATTCTCGTCCATTTTCTTTAAAAAAACTCCTCCTCCCTCCTCTCCCTCGTCTTTTTAATATCTATCATTTAATATTTCTTTCATCTGTCCTCTGGTTTTTGTTCTTCCTCTGCTTTCCTTCCCTCCCTCTTTCTCATTTTCCACTCCAGCCTCTGAGATAATTTACATCGGGCCGGTCAAAGGTAAGGTTTCTCCTGGTCTTCTGTCCTCCCTCTTCCTGCACTGCTTCCCCATTCCCTTACCCACTCACCGCTCAGCTGGAGTGATGTTCTGGTCACCTGCCTAGGCTGTATCCCAAGGAAGCCAGCTGCTGCCCTTGTCACTTGAGGATATCTGCTGACTCAGGTCACATGATAGGCTTTGCCCCACTCCAACAGGACCAAACTCGCTCCCGTCTTTTTTTGAAAAATATAAAAAAGCTTTGCACACTGCATTTGTTCTGCTGGAAAGCTCAGCTGTTCACATTTTGCTCAACAGGTACCCTAAAGTAGGGTTTCCCAAAGTCTGTCCTGGGACCTCCCCTGGGTGCACGTTTAGTTTTGTCCTAGCACTACACAGCTGACTCAAATAACCAACTCATCAATCTTTGATCATTTGAATCAGCTGTGTAGTGTTAGGACAAAAACAAAATGTCCAGGACCGACTTTGGGAAACGCTGCCCTAAAGAATCAAAATGGAACTGAATAAATGGCTATTAGTGGGATTCTATGTCTACAACACATTCGCCTCATTTCAGATGGACCACCGCCTCCATCCCAAACCCACACAGAAGCCATGTGGTGACACTTTTTTATATGGTAATGAGCCCTCCTAGTTTACATCTAGGCGACAAAGTGCAGGGTGGTCTAGCCGTCCAGACCGTACCAGAACCCAGTGAAAGGGGATTAAGGATTAGGAAACGTTAACATAGTCGGTGCCTTCCAGCCTGTGGAAGGCACTATCCCACTGAAAGTCAAAGGCTGGGAGTAAACACATGAGGCTGCATGACTCTTTTTCTTCTCTAGAGGAGATGGGGGTAAACTGTAATCAGCTTTCTCTATAGATATTTAGGATGTCTCCTGCGACCATATGGGAGAGCAGCACACTAGCTGACCTTATTTTCCTCCCTCCCTTCTAGAAACTCTCCATAAACCCTTAGGGGTGGGTTGTTGTGGCCTGGTCCCTGTTCTCATGACCTCTACTGTATTACACACACCATTTCCTGTTTGGATTTTGGTTAGTGGTTTGGCCTGCCTGCTTTTTTTAGGCCAGTGGGGACTGGTCAGTGTGTTATGGAAGTATTTAGCTGCCGAAAATCTACTGGAAAGGCAAATGGTACAATAATAAATCAGTATCATGTTTGCAATTCCTTTTCCTAAATGGGGGTGCATTTTTTGACATTCTAATTGAAATGCAAAAAAAAGATATTGCATTGTCATTTTCATGTTTGAGTATGCATAATATCTGCCAATTTGAAAAATAAATCGCAACGTGTGTTTGATATTTTATCCAGTGCAACACTATCACATTTAAAAATCAAATGTAAATCCTTAAATGATAATTTCTCATGTTTGCCATTTAATTACCTTGTTGTGTTAGTATGAATTGTGACATTCTCAATTGACAATGCGTTTCCATACTCTGTGTGGTTGACTGTCAAAATGCAAATTCGATAAATCAATTCTAATTCTTTATTTTGTGATTTAATTTCCTCATTTGTGTTATCGTTTTCGACGTTGATTGTCGATCCATTATGGGTGGGTTTTCGGTAACGTGAGGCGGAAGAGGTTGTCTTTGCTTCCTGGCAACAGGGGAGGCTACATGGACATGTGGAGACGAATGGGTTCAGGCTAGTCAGTCGTTCTGATGCTTGTGGCTAGAAACTTCAGAAAATATTTTAAACTTGTCTACCGAAGTTGGGACTTAAGGAGCGTTTTTCATTTTAAAAAATGTTAATGTCATAGTTATACATTTTTTTGGTGAAAATCACTACAATAAATGTGATTTTAGCTGTCACCCTGGCCTGATATTGGCTACAATTTCAAGCTAGCTATTTCCCTCCTTACTGTGACAAGGGGGAGCGAAGGACTGTGTCCGTGCAGTTGTTGCCGGCTTGCAGCGCAAGTTCTCCCCATTGAGCAGTGTAGACTGTCACGGTGACATCCACATGGTTACTACCAATATTACAAGTAATTTATGGTGAAGGCTGCTGTCCGACTCTAAATAAAATCAAGTAGGATGGAGCAAATTGGAGATGGTGACCAAATCCAGATGGTGACCAATACTACAAGTTATTCCTCCCTTGCCCATCAAAATAAACATCACTATCATCACTAAAACATCACTAAAAGGACATTCTACTCCAAAATGAATGAAAATAAATAAATGTATGTACAGTTGAAGTCTGAAATTTACATACACTTCAGTTGGAGTCATTAACTCGTTTAACTCCACATATTTCTTGTTAACCATCTATAGTTTTGGCAAGTCGGTTAGGACATCTACTTTGTTCATGACACAAGTAATTTTTCCAACAATTGTTTACAGATTACTTCGCTTATAATTCACTGTATCACAATTCCAGTGGGTCAGAAGTTTACATACACTAAGTTGACTGTGCCTTTAAACAGCTTGGAAAATTCCAGGAAATTATTGTCATGGCTTTAGAAGCTTCTGATAGGCTAATTGACATCATTTGAGTCAATTGAAGGTGTACCTGTGGATGTATTTCAAGGCCTACCTTCAAACTCAGTGCCTCTTTGCTTGACATCATGGGAAAATCAAAAGAAATCAGCCAAGACCTCAGAAAATAATGTGTAGACCTCCACAAGTCTGATTCATCCTTGGGCGCAATTTCCAAATGCCTGAAGGTACCACGTTCATCTGTACAAACAATAGTATGCAAGTATAAACACCATGGGACCACGCAGCCGTCATACCGCTCAGGAAGGAGACGCGTTATGTCTCCTAGAGATGAACGTATTTTGGTGCGACAAGTGCAAATCAATCCCAGAACAACAGCAAAGGACCTTGTGAAGATGCTGGAGGAAACCGGTACAAAAGTATCCTTATCCACAATAAAACGAGTCCTATATTGACATAACCTGAAAGACTGCTCAGCAAGGAAGAAGCCACTGCTCCAAAACGCCATAAAAAAGCCAGACTGCAGTTTGCATCTGCACATGGGGACAAAGATCGTACTTTTTGAAGAAATGTCCTTTGGTCTGATGAAACAAAAATATAACTGTTTGGCCATAATGACCATTTATGTTTGGAGGAAAAAGGGGGAGGCTTGCAAGCCAAAGAACACCATCCCAACCGCGAAGCACGGGGGTGACAGCATCATGTTGTGGGGTTGCTTTGCTCTAGGAGGGACAGGCGCACTTCACAATATAGATGGCATCATGAGCACTGGTGTACTTCACAAAATACATAATTTTCCTTCCTCATGATTCTCTGTGGATATATTGAAGCAACATCTCAAGACATCAGTCAGGAAGTTAAAGCTTGGTCATAAATGGGTCTTCCAAATAGACAATGACCCCAAGCATACTTCCAAAGTTGTGGCAAAATGGCTTATGGACAACAAAGTCAAGTTATTGGAGTAGCCATCGCAAAGCCCTGACCTCAATCCCATAGAAAATGTGTGGGCAGAACTGGAAAAGCGTGTGCAAGCAAGGAGGCCTACAGTCCTGACTCAGGCTACCCATGCTACCCAAAACGTTTGACCCAAGTTAAACAATTTTAAAGCAATGCTACCAAATACTAATTGAGGTTGTAAACTTTTGACCCACTGGGAATGTGATGATAGAAATAAAAGCTGAAATAAATCATTATTCTGACATTTCACATTCTTAAAATAAAGTGTAATCCTAACTGACCTAAGACGGGTACATTTTACTATGATTAAAATGTCAGGAATTGTGAAACACCTTAGCCAAAAACATTTAAACTCAGTTTATGTAAACTTCCGACTACAACTGTACGTGGGCACCATCTCAAATATAGTTTCCACCTCCAGAATGAACCCAATAACACATTTTTTACTATTATTTTAACAGATTGGGCCATGTATATAGCCTATGCATGGTACATATTACCAGGTATGCTATTAGCAATAAACATTATCACCTGTAGCCATACTGATGCAGCAAAGAGCAAATAAATAGGCTGAAGCATGGGGTTGCCTATCTGCATTTACCCTAATGGCCTAAACATAATTTTTCACCTTTATTTAACCAGGTAGGCCAGTTGAGAACATGTTCTCATTTACAACTGTGACCTGGCCAAAGCAGTGCGACAAAATCAAACTTCAAAATATATACACTGAGTATACCAAACATTAGGAATGCCTTCCTAATATTGGATTTCACCCCCTTTCTTTTTGCCCTCAGAACAGCCCCAATTCGTTGTGGCATGGACTCTACAAGGTGTCAAAAGCGTTCCACAGGGATGCTGGCCCTTGTTGACTCCAATGATTCCCACAGTTGTCAAGCTGGCTGGATGTCTTTTGGGTGGTGGACCGTTCTTGATTCACACGGCAACTGTTGAGCGTGAAAAACCCAGCAGCGTTGCAGTTCTTGACACGAACAGGTGCGACTGGCACCTAATACCATACCCCGTTCAAAGGCACTTAAATATTTTGTCTTGCCCATTCTCCCTCCGAATGGCACAGATACACAATCCATGTCTCAAGGCTTTAAATTACTTCTTTAACCTGTCTCCTCCCCTTCATCTACACTGATTTGAAGTGGCTTTAACAAGTGACATCGGGCATCAGCTTTCACCTGGTCAGTCTGTCATGGAATGAGCTGCTGTTCTTAATGTTTTGTGTGTGTAATTTTTCACTTTTTTTTCTTCCACCTCACATTGTTTAATTTTTCACTTTTGCTATTTCGTTGCACCTTTTGCGTTTTTATTTTCGATATGTTACACCTACATATCGAAAATAAATGCGCAACGAAATGGCAAAATTAAGCAATGCGATTGATTTATCAAATTATATTGATAATTTGAATTTTGACAGTCTTAAACCACCCAGAGTATGGAAAAGAATTGCCAATTGCAACTGAGAATTTATTTTATTTTTGTCACGACAAGGAAATGAAATGGCAAACATGAGTAATGATTTGTCATTTTAAGCATTTACATTTGATTTTTAAATGTGTTAGTGTTGTACTAGACAGTATATTGGAAATTAAATATTAAACACACTATTTATTTTTCAAATTGTCAGGTGTCATGCATACTCCATCATGAAACTAATAATGCAATATATTACCTAAAATTACCAAAATTAGAATTTTGTCACAAAATATGCATACCCATTTAGGAATAGATATTGCAAACATTGTATTGATTTGTCATTTGCCTGTTTAGAATTTAAGGCTAAATTAAGTCACTTATAGACTTGCATAGTGTGTGGGCTGTTACTATGCCCTAACATACTGGCCAAAGCCAGCCAACAAGACATTTCATGGTTTCAGATTGGTTATTTGTTTGTTTTTTGGCAATGGCTTAAATCCGAATAGAACAACATTTTGCATACATACACATCTCTCTCTACACACACTCCCCAACCACATCCACGTGCATACACTCATCTACACTCCTCCCTCCAAACACACATCCACCTTTTTCTCCAAAAATGGAACACAAACAAAGCAGAGTGACGCTAGCTTTGGGTACCACGCTGTCTCACATTGGTGTACCACCCTCCACTGCCCCATCCCTATGCCCATATCCCTCCCTATATGCTGCTGGTTGTGCTGTATAGTTTGCCATGTGCACCTCGCAGGTTGTGGACCATGTGACCACGATTGTGTGCAACATCTGCATGCTAAAGCGCATCATAATTCCCCAGCAGCAACAGCAGAGCATCAAGACCACCTATCAGATAGGTGGTGCTACCAGCCACATTACTGTCAATTGCAGGCTGCAAATGTGTGTTGTGGAACCATGGTCACTTAATTTTTGGAGGTTCTTGTGCTTGGTACCAAATGTGTCTTGTAGATTGTTTTGCAGTGGACTGTATTGTGAGCATGTTTTTTTATCATGTTCAGTATTTTGCAGGTATGGTGATGTCTTTTTCTTTGTCTTCATGGATCTCAGTCACACAGTTGGGATCAATTTCAATTCAGGAAGTTAATTGAAATCCCAGTCTAAGAATTGAAAAAATAAATAAATTGATTGTGTTTTTCAGTTTTTAAAAAATTGGAATTTCAATTAATCTCCCAAACTGAAATGGAATTGAGCCCAATGTTCCTCAGTCTACCCCAGGGTACTAAACATGTGTTGTCTGGTTTGCAGGGAGCATCTACTCCAGTCCCGGCCTGTACAGTAAGACCATGACTCCCACTTATGACTCCAGAGACGGAAGCCCCCTATCCCCCACTACCGCCTGGTTTGGAGACAGCCCCCTGTCCGAGGGCAATCCCAGCATCCTCGCTGTCAGCCAGCCAATCTCCTCGCCCGATATCCTGGCCAAGCTCTACAAGCCCCAATCCCTCCTGGACAAGGCCAAGATCAACCAGGGCTGGATGGACTCATCCAGGTCTCTGATGGAGCAGGATGTCAAGGAGAATGAGGTGCTCCTCCTGCGGTTTAAATACCATAGCTTCTTTGACCTCAACCCCAAGGTACAGTATGTGAACCGTTCTTTCCATCAAATGAGTCTTTATTAAAAAATGTTTAGGGGGTAGATCAGCTTTAATATTGCAGATAGATTGTGGCTTCTATCAACGTAATTGTCTGCATCATTTCCAATCCCCTATTCGGGAAAGTATTCATACTCCTTTTTCCACATTGTTACAGCATTATTTTAAAATAGATTAAATACATGTTTTTACTCATCAATCTACACACTATACCCCATAATGACAAAGCATTAACAGGTTTTTAGAAAAACATACACCCTATACCTCGAAACTCATGTGCATCCTGGTTCCATTGATCCATCCTTCAAATGTTTCTACAACTTGACTTGAGTCCACCTGTGGTCAATTGATTTGACATGATTTGGAAAGGCACACACCTGTCTATATAAGGTCCCACAGTTGACAGTGGATGTCGGAGCAAAAACCAAGCCATGTGATCGAGGGAATGGTCCGTAGAGCTCAGAGAGCAGGATTGTATGGAGGAACAGATCAGGGGAAGGGTTCCAAAATACCAAAACATTTCTGGAGCATTGAAAGTCCTCAAGAACACAGTGGCTCCATTTTTAAATGGAAGAAGTTTGGAACCACCAAGACTCTTCCTAGAGCTGGCCGCCCGGCCAAACTGCGCAATCAGGAGAAGGGCCTTGGTCAGGCAGGTGACCGAGAACCCTATGATCACTCTGACAGAGCTCCAGAGTTCCTCTGTAGAGATGGGAGAACCTTCCAGAAGAACCATCTCTGCAGCAAATCAAATCAAACTTTATTTGTCACATGTGCCGAATACAAGTGGGGAAGTTACCGTGAAATGCTTACTTACAAGCCCTTAACCAACAGTGCAGTTCAAGAAGAGTTAAGAAAATATTGACCAAATAAACTAAAGTAAAATAAATTATACAAAGTAACACAATAAAATAACAATCCAGAGGCTATATACAGGGGGTACCGAGTCAGTGTGGGGTTACTGGTTAGTTAAGGTCATTTGTACATGTAGGTAGGGGTGAAGTGACTATGCATAGATATTAAACAGCGAGTAGCAGCAGTGTACAAAACAAATGGGGGGGAGGGGTCAATGTTAAAAGGCCAGTGGCCATTTGATTAATTGTTCCTCAGTCTTATGGCTTGGGGATACCGAGCAGTTGCCATTCCAGGCGGTGATGCAACCTGTCAGGATGCTCTCGATGGTGAAGTAGAACTTGGATCATGCCAAATTTATTTTCTGTCTCCTGAGGGGGAAAAGGTTTTGTCGTGCCCTCTTCACGACTGTGTTGGTGTGTTGGGCCCTTGATAGTACGTTGGTGATGTGGACACATAGGAACTTGACACTGTCGACCCGCTTCACTACAGCCCTGTCGATGTTTTAGGGGCCTGTTCGGCCCGCCTTTTCCTGTAGTCCCCGATCAGCTCCTTTGTCTTGCTGACACTGAGGGAGAGGTTGTCCTGGCACCACACTGCCATTTCTCTGACCTCGTCCCTGTAGGCTGTCTCGTCGTTGTCGGTGATCAGGCTTACCACTGTTGTCGTCAGCAAACTTATGATGGTGTTGGAGTCATGTTTGGCAACGCAGTTATGGGTGAACAGGGAGTACAGAAAGGGACTAAGTACACACCCTGAGGAGCCCCAGTGTTCAGGATCAGGGTGGCAGACGTGTTGTTGTCTACTCTTACCACCTGGGTGCGGCCCATCAAAGTCCAGGATCCAGTTGCAGAGGGAGGTGTTTAGTCCTAGTGCCCACAAACCTCATTACTATGCTAAGGACCCTATGGTGTTGATCCCTGAGCTGTAGTCAATGAACAGCATTCTCACATAGGTGTTCCTTTTGTCCAGGTAGGAAGGGCAGTGTGGAGTGCGATCTGAATCTGTTGGGGCGGTATGTGATTTGGAGTGGGTCTAGGGTATCCGAGAGGATGCTGTTTATGTGAGCCATGACCAGCCTTTCAAAGCACTTCATGGCCACCGACGTGAGTGCTACGGGGCGGTAATCATTTAGGCAGGTTACCTTCGCTTCCCTGGGCACAGGGACTATGGTGCACTACTTGTCACATGTAGGTATTACAGACTCTGTCAGGGAGAGGTTGAAAATGTCAGTGAAGACACGTGCCAGTTGGTCCGCGCATGCTTTGAGTACACATCCTGGTAATCTGTCTGGCCCCCTCGGCTTTGTGAATGTTGACCTGTTTAAAGGTCTTGCTCCCATCGGCTACCGAGAGCGTTATCACACAGTCATCCAGTAGGCTTGCGTCACTGGGTAGCTCACCTCTGCGTTTCCCATTGTAGTCTGTAATAGTTTTCACACCCTGCACATCCGACGAGCGCCAGAGCTGGTGTAATAGGATTCAATCTTAATCCTGTATTGACGCTTTGCTTGTTTGATGGTTCGTCTGAGGCCATAGCGGGATTTCTTACAAGCTTCCGGATTAGTGTCCCGCTCATTGAAAGCACTCCACAAATCAGGTCTTTACCATAAAGTAGCCAGACGTAAAAGGCATATGACAGCCCGCTTGGAATTCACCCAAAGACACTAGGAGCAGGAGAAACAAGATTCTCTGGTCTGATGAAACGAAGATTTAACTATTTGGCATGGCACCGTCCCCACGGTGAAGCATGGGTGGAGGCAGCATCATGCTGTGAGGATGTTTTTCAGCGGCAGGTACTGGGAGACTAGTCAAGATCGAGGGAAAGCTGAACGGCGCAAAGTACAGCGAGCTCCTTGATGAAAACCTGCTCCAGAGCACTCAGGACCTCAGACTGGGGTGACGGTTCTCCTTCCAACAGGCCAATGAACCTAAGCACACAGCCAAGACAATGCAGGAGTGACTTTGGGACAAGTCTGAATGTCCCTGAGTGGCCCAGCCAGAGCCCGGACTTGAACCCGATCGAACATCTCTGGAGAGACCTGAAAATAGCTGTGCAGCGACGCTCCCCATTTAACCTCGCAGAGCTTAAGAGGATCTGCAGAGAAGAATGGAAGAAACTCCCCAAATACAGGTGTGCCAAGATTGTAGCTTCATACCCAGGAAGACCCAAGGCTGTAATCGCTGCCAAAGGTGTTTCAACAAAGTACTGATTAAAGGGTCTGAATACTTATGTAAATGTGATATTTAATTTTTAAAATCGCACACTTCTAAAAATCTGTTTTTGTGTTCTTATTATGGGGTATTGTGTGTAGCTGGATGAGAGGGGAAAGCGATTTAAGTCAATTTTAGAATAAGGCTGTGGAAAAAGCAAAGGGGTCTGAATACTTAACGAATTCATTGTAAAAAAAAAAAAAAGATTTAAAAAAAAAAGTGACAGGCCGTTAGGTGTAGGCAGGGCCAAAAGTAAATATGACTAAATAATTAATCAGGGTGGTTTTTCCACAAATAGACAGGTGTTGTCCTTTCCATGGTTGCCAATTGGTTAACTTTCTATTAAAATGTATTGTAATGAGAATTTATTTATTTTGGGATATTTACAGCAAGTATGCCCACTTCATTGTCGGACCATTTCATTGGTAAACTACACGGTAATGTCAAGGTTGCATTTTTTTTTAGATACGTAATATCCTGCATTTATGTTAATTTGGTTTTAATCCAGAGAGGTTTGAAAATTATCTAGATCCTCTGAGGCTGTGTAGGGATCCAAATTGCGGATTTAAAATAGAAAATGAATCGTCAGCATACAATGACAACTTTGTTTTTAAGCCCTGCTTTCTAGTCCCTTGATATTATTATTGGATCTGATTTTAATAGCTAACAATTCGATAGCCATAATAAATAGATTAGCGGACAGCCTTGTTTTACTCCTCTTGACAATTCTGAGAAGTAGCCATTATTTACTATTTTACACCTAGAGTTACTATACATAACATTAACCCATTGCATAAGAGATTCTCCAAAATTAAAATAGTTCTGGCATTTATATATAAATTCCAGTCATACTTCATCAAAGGCCTTTTCAAAGTCAGCTTTGAATACCGGGCCTGGTTTCCCAGATTTTTCATCGTGTTCTATTGTTTCCGGTACTTGTCGTATATTATCTCCAATGTACTGTCATGTAAAAAAATAAAACTGTCCGATAGATGAATAATATCCGACAATACCTTTAATTCTATAAGCCATGCATTTTGCTAGGATTTTGGCATCACAACACAAGTGTAAGGTGTCTCCAGTTTTTTTGGGGTTGACAGGATCTTTATTTTTACCATCTGGGTCCTGTTTCAGTAATGGAGAAATCATAGCTTCTTGCTGAGTATCTGATAGTCTACAATTGTTTTATAGGAGTGGTTAAAACATGTTAATGCCACATTTAAACATGCGCACACACAACTCCCCACCAGCCTTCAGCATCTGCAGCTGACAGATTTTGGGGGGTGTGGAGAGGAGGAAGTACCCCTCTGGGCTGTCCTGTTTTCTCAGCTGGACTGTCTCGGAGTGCTTTGTGTGTGGATCTGTGCTTGTGCAGAGACAGGCTTGGTGCCAGGGCTAACAGTATTTGTTCTCCCCCTGCAGTATGATGCCATCCGGGTGAACCAGCTCTATGAGCAGGCCAAGTGGGCCATCCTGCTGGAGGAAATAGAGTGCACCGAGGAGGAGATGATGATGTTTGCTGCCCTGCAGGTGAGACCTGTGTAATGTGTGTGTGTCAGTTTGTCTGCATTTCGCTACACTCGCAGTAACATCTGCTAACCATGTGTATGTGACAAATAAAATTTGATTTGATTTGTTTGTGCGTGTGTAGAGATAATGTTAATTGGCCTGATTTGAGGACTGCAGTAGTTATCTTCTCCATGGTCTCACTGCCTGATGAACAGCAAATTATTTGAATGGGCGTATTGTCCAGTGTTGACACTGATGTGGTGGGTGACTGGTCTGCTTCAAATCAAATTTTATTGGTCACATACACATGGTTAGCAGATGTTAATGCGAGTGTAGCGAAATGCTTGTGCTGCTAGTTCCGACAGTGCAGTAATATCTAACAGGTAATCTAACAATTCCACAACAACTACCTAATACAGACCAGTCTAATTAAAGGGATGGAATAAGAATATGTACATGTAAATATATGGATGAGGGATGACCGAGCGGCATAGGCAAGATGGTATAGAATACAGTATGTACTTATGAGATGAGTAATGCAAGATATGTAAACATTATTAAAGTGACTAGTGATCCATTTATTAAAGTGGCCAATGATTTTGAGACCTGTATATAGGCAGTAGCCTCTGTGTCAGTGATGGCTGTTTAACAGTCTGATGGCCTTGAGATAGAAGGTCCCAGCTTTGAGGCACCTGTACTGACCACCTCGCCTTCTGGATGGTCGCGGGGTGAACAGGCAGTGGCTCCTCGTGTGGTTGTTTTCTTTTTGGCCTTCCTGGGACATCGGGTGCTGTAGGTGTCCAGGAGGGCAGGTAGTTTGCCCCCGGTGATGCGTTTTGCTGACTGCACCACCCTCTTGAGAGCCGTGCCGTTGTGGGCTGTGCAGTTGCCATACCAGCCCGACAGGTTGCTCTCAATTGTGCATCTGTAAAAGTTTGAGGGTTTTAGGTGACAAGCCAAATTTCTTCAGCCTCTTGAGGTTGAAGAGGCGCTGTTGCTCCTTCTTCAACACACTGTGTGGGTGGACCATTTCAGTGTGTCTGTGATGTGTATACTGAGAAACTTAAAACTTTCCACCTTTGCAGCAGTACACAGAAACATGGTCCCCCTGATAACTGTATGCAAGGCTGTATGCTTGCACGGAGCAACTACAATTAAACCAAATGATCCTGTCTGTGATGCCTTGGCTCTAGAAACAACCCATTCCAGATACCTGTCATTGAAGATGGTTAGACTAGACACGTCACTGACACTTTAGACTTGTTCAAGTGCTGTTCAACACCATAGTTAACTTCTGTGGACGTATTGATTATGTCACTGCTTCTTTTATACAAGTTGTGTAATATAAGAGGAATAGTGAAGAGCGGGAAGGACAGTGAAGGTATGATTTTGGGGGGGTGTGGGGATCCGAGTCTCTTGTATCCCTTTGGGTTGCTCCCTGAGACCCTGGCAGCCCTGCTATTTCCGAACCTCGTAAAGCCTGAGGGACAGGACATGGGGACGCCAGTGTGTCCTCTCCCCACCGGGTAATTATAGAGTAGCCACCGGACTCACCCCACTGGAGGGATCACTCCAACCCAACCTGTAATCTCCTACACATTCCTCAATATCCCCAATTACACTGAAAGGTGACACTGCTAGGGTCTTCAACAGGAGCCGATGTGTTTATTAATACATCATTGGTTGTCGGTTTAGTGGTTCATCCCCCCTGAAGAGATGCTCAAGATGCTAATCTGTAGTGTGTTTGGATTAGCAGCTAGCATGTCGCTACCTGTCTGTTAGCGCCACTATCTATCGTTATCTCTTGCTAAGTTAATGGTAGCTGTGACAGTCATGGCTAAGGTGTCACTGAGGAGATCAGGCAGGAAGAGAAGGGGTGGGTTTATTACAGTAAGAGTTGAATGGTCTCTGTGTCCAGGGATTCTGCCTATCACCTGGATATGTCCATGTGGCTAAGTATAGCGATTAGCCTGCCATGTTCAGCACAGTAAACATGACTGTATTTGGGGGATAAAGGCCCAGGGCATGCCTGTTAGCCCACTACCCCCAACTCCAACCCTACACATACAAAACATATGCGCTAGAAATACACATGTATGCACCAGAAACACACACACCATCCCCCTCTCCCCAGTGTCAGTAGAGCGTGGGCGTCAGAGATGGTGACATGGAGGGAGAAGCCTTTGTCCTACATTCTGAAACCCTAGCTGGCTATGGCCACAGAAGTGCAGTGTGTCCTGAAATATGCCTCTCTTTTCCTCTCCCTCTACCTCTCTCTCACCCCCACACTGTCTCTCTAACTCACTCGCTCCCTCTAGGCAGCTGTTCATTCATATTGAGGAGGTGGGGGGGTTGACAGTATAAATACAGTTTGTCAACAAGTTGGTCTTAGTGTTGAGGCATAGGGGGGGTAGACCAGACCAGAACATAACATGGTGAGACTGGCTCTATGTTGGTCCAGAGGATAGTGTGAATGAATGGCCAGGCCAGAGACTCGTCCCAATATAACAACCAGGATTCTGACCAGACTAGATGGTATTTCCATTGTGAATCAATGCAGAAATGCTGCACGCAATGTCCCAAGTCTGCACTACTCACATGTGCTCCAAGGAAAGACACATTTACAGTCACTATTTCATCAACTAAATATCCCCCCCCCCTTTACTCATTTCAAAGAATTCAAATGAATTATTGTTAATCAACAGTTAGTGCTTCATGGTACTCACTTCTACAACACCCAAAGAAACTCAAAAGTATTTATTGGACAAGCAGGTATTTTTTTGTGTTTTTACCACTTTACCACTTCATATGCTATGAAAGGGACGAGGAAATCACTACCAATGTGCACAGAAACGGGCGCCAGTGGAGCAAACCAGAAAAGTTACATTACCAGTAATGACATTCACAATATCAAACAGGAGACTGGTGTTGACACATTATTCACAGTCATGGCATAAAGGACTGTTGGCTAAACATTAGTCCCTTTTCTTTATCTCTCTCCCCCAGTACCACATCAACAAGCTGTCCATCATGTCGTCAGACAACCACATGAACAACAGTGAGAAGGAGGTGGACGAGGTGGACGCTGCCCTGTCAGACCTGGAGATCACCCTGGAGGGAGGCAAGACCTCCAACACCCTGGTACTATACCTTACTGTCCTATACTAACCCTAACCCTGTCAGACCTGGAGAATCACCCTGGTACTACACCTTACTGTCCTATACTAACCCCAACCCTAACCCTGTCAAACATGGAGATCACCCTGGTACTACACCTTACTGTCCTATACTAACCCCAACCCTAACCCTGTCAAACATGGAGATCACCCTGGTACTACACCTTACTGTCCTATACTACAGTGCCTTGCGAAAGTATTCGGCCCCCTTGAACTTTGCGACCTTTTGCCACATTTCAGGCTTCAAACATAAAGATATAAAACTATTTTTTTGTGAAGAATCAACAAGTGGGACACAATCATGAAGTGGAACGACATTTATTGGATATTTCAAACTTTTTTAACAAATCAAAAACTGAAAAATTGGGCGTGCAAAATTATTCAGCCCCTTTACTTTCAGTGCAGCAAACTCTCTCCAGAAGTTCAGTGAGGATCTCTGAATGATCCAATGTTGACCTAAATGACTAATGATGATAAATACAATCCACCTGTGTGTAATCAAGTCTCCGTATAAATGCACCTGCACTGTGATAGTCTGAGGTCCGTTAAAAGCGCAGAGAGCATCATGAAGAACAAGGAACACACCAGGCAGGTCCGAGATACTGTTGTGAAGAAGTTTAAAGCCGGATTTGGATACAAAAAGATTTCCCAAGCTTTAAACATCCCAAGGAGCACTGTGCAAGCGATAATATTGAAATGGAAGGAGTATCAGACCACTGCAAATCTACCAAGACCTGGCCGTCCCTCTAAACTTTCAGCTCATACAAGGAGAAGACTGATCAGAGATGCAGCCAAGAGGCCCATGATCACTCTGGATGAACTGCAGAGATCTACAGCTGAGGTGGGAGACTCTGTCCATAGGACAACAATCAGTCGTATATTGCACAAATCTGGCCTTTATGGAAGAGTGGCAAGAAGAAAGCCATTTCTTAAAGATATCCATAAAAAGTGTTGTTTAAAGTTTGCCACAAGCCACCTGGGAGACACACCAAACATGTGGAAGAAGGTGCTCTGGTCAGATGAAACCAAAATTGAACTTTTTGGCAACAATGCAAAAATGTTATGTTTGGTGTAAAAGCAACACAGCTGATCACCCTGAACACGCCATCCCCACTGTCAAACATGGTGGTGGCAGCATCATGGTTTGGGCCTGCTTTTCTTCAGCAGGGACAGGGAAGATGGTTAAAATTGATGGGAAGATGGATGGAGCCAAATACAGGACCATTCTGGAAGAAAACCTGATGGAGTCTGCAAAAGACCTGAGACTGGGACGGAGATTTGTCTTCCAACAAGACACTGATCCAAAACATAAAGCAAAATCTACAATGGAATGGTTCAAAAATAAACATATCCAGGTGTTAGAATGGCCAAGTCAAAGTCCAGACCTGAATCCAATCGAGAATCTGTGGAAAGAACTGAAAACTGCTGTTCACAAATGCTCTCCATCCAACCTCACTGAGCTCGAGCTGTTTTGCAAGGAGGAATGGGAAAGAATTTCAGTCTCTCGATGTGCAAAACTGATAGAGACATACCCCAAGCGACTTACAGCTGTAATTGCAGCAAAAGGTGGCGCTACAAAGTATTAACTTAAGGGGGCTGAATAATTTTGCACGCCCAATTTTTCAGTTTTTGATTGTTAAAAAAGTTTGAAATATCCAATAAATGTCGTTCCACTTCATGATTGTGTCCCACTTGTTGTTGATTCTTCACAAAACAATACAGTTTTATATCTTTATGTTTGAAGCCTGAAATGTGGCAAAAGGTCGCAAAGTTCAAGGGGGGCGAATACTTTCGCAAGGCACTGTAACCCTAACCCTGCCAGACCCAGAGATCACCCTGAAGGGAGGCAAGACCTCAATACACTGGAACAACTACTGCACTTTACTGTAAAACACACTACCGTAGTTATGCAATTTACTGTACTTTACCTCAATGCTACTCTAGTGGTACATTCAATTAGAGCAAATGTTATTGGGCACATCCAGAGTGGCATATTATGGTTGAATCGGAATTTTAAATTCAAATCTCACTACCATCATATTTATGCCAATATGACACCAATGTAGATGAAAATTTGAGGTACACAACACACCTCTCGTCATAATCCATCCGGCCGTTACCGAGAACCACTATACTGGATTGTTGACGGGGTCTTGTTAGTATTACGGTTGTCAGAATTATTTTTGCCCAAACCTAGCTCAAATTCTAGACGTCCGATTAAAACGAGGCTACAGCGTCCATATGGTGACCATTAGACTTAGATCCATTTAGACTGGATAAGTTAATTGGCACTACATGCACATCTCTGCCCAATAAAAATCAATGTGCTACCTTTTTTTCTGACAATTAATTTCTGACAATGCTAATATTTTTTTGCCAAATCTCAGAGTTCTAAAACCGGGGCTGCGGTCAAAACACTTAGAAGACACACCCTCGTCCACTTACCCTCCTTATGCCCTTGGGGAATCGCTGTTGCCATCTTGGAGGGTGGTCCAAATGATTAGACAAGCAAGGGAAGTTTGCAATGTAAGTCCCTCAGCCCTCATTTTTAGTCGGCTTTGTGAGTGTACAATTATGTTCACTCCGGGGCCTGAAACTCCCCATAATTCAATTTGCGACGATTGTACATCCGCTAAGGAAAGTCTCAAACTTAAAAACAACATCAATGGAGAAGTCAACATACCGTAAACTCGTACATCGCCTTGGTCCGTACAATCGCCCTTATTTTAGCACCCCAAAACGTAATACTTCCAGATCAACGGTAATGTCCATACCATTGTAAAGCACAATTTCTCCCCTTTCCAACAGAATCAATTACATGACCTAAACACTGCCCATTTCTGCATAATTCAAGCAGGCAATGAGCCCCGTCGGGTCTTTTTAAAAATGGCAGGTGGGGAAGCGAAACTAATGCGTGATAGTGAGAAGGAGAGATGTTTGTTTTTTTCACTCGATCTGTCCAACTTATCACCTTATCGCCTTTAAAATGTAAATAAAACACAATAAAGAGTTTATATAATGTGTCATTACATGCCTATTTGAAGGTTTGTGTCGAATTTGAATCGTGTTTTTAGGGCTGTGCTAAAGTGATCTTCGAAGTTAACAGCGGCTTTGAGAATGATGATCGCATGCAATGATGACGAAAAAAATGACTAGGTATCCCCCCTTACTCCCGTCACTGTTCATTTCTTGTTTTTTAAAGGATGATAGAAGTGCTACACCTGGTGGAGAGAGATTGTAAGACAGAAATAGTTCCTTTATGCGTGCTGTACGTTACGACACGTCACGATGTAACGGAGGGTCAGTTTTTTAAAACTTTTCTCCAATACTATAGAGCCATTACCATGTCAATCACCCCTTGAAAAGAAACCTAGTTCACACCCCCGATTTTGACGTCAACACAGTCGCTACAGTCCCATTAGTTTTCTTTGTAGCCTCGTTTGAATGTTGCAGTTGCACGGAATGGGGTGCGTTTACGTTACAAGTGTAAGTAAAAACGAATGCAAATAAGTTTGAAATTGTGCTACTAATGCACAAACACGTCGCGTAAATATATATATTTTTAAATCTTTTGGAAATTGTAGAAATAAAACATTTTCCTTCAGAAGTTCCAGCTAGGCAGGCTAATGTTATTTAATTTGATAGCTATCATACAGTAGGTGAATAATAATATATTTAATATACATAGACATGCACTCATAATTGACACAGTGCATATAAAACACACACACAAGCTACCGGTGGCTGAAAACACAATCGTCACAGGATAAACGAGTGATGAATTTCCGGCCATGGATGGTCCATTTAAAAATAATTCCTTGCTCCCTTGCCCTGCAAGTGTATACTTGTCAGACATCATGATACGTCATCAGAAGTGTCCACAAAATTTGAGGGCTGTGAGTGGTTTTGGACCGCAGCCCGGGTAGAGCAACTTGACTAGTAGAAATCTAGCAGCTGTAGCTAGTTAGCTAGCTTACACCAGTTGGATGAGAAGCAAAAGGAAGGTAGCTAGGTATATTTTCCTATGGAGGGTTTTTCATATGGCTGAAATCATCTGTGTAAACTGCTGACCTGGGAACCTGGATATCCATTTAAATAGTGTTAAGTTTATGTATCTATAACAGGGTTCGTAGCATAACGGTTGGCATCACTGCCCTTCGGATTTGAAGGTCCTGGGTTCACCTACCGGAGGGGATATTTTGACCATTCTCTGTCGTGTATAGATTTTGACACCCCTCCCTTTCCCAAAACACGCACTCCATCCCTGCAGTACAAATGCACACAATAAATTGCACAGGTCGTAAACGTTTCCTTTTCTGACGCCACTTTCTTTTGAGAAACTAAGAAATGTCTCAAGCTGGCCTGGGTGGAGCTGAAAGATGACTCATCTTAAGCATATTGTACACTATCAGTAGTACTTAAGCAGCCTATGTTCTCTTCCAAATGAGTACTCCCATCTGTTTTCATATTTATACTGCCATTTACAAATGTGGGAATGTGTGCTCTTTTACTGCTGTTGGACAGCTGTGTACAGCATTACTAAGAGCATTTGTACCTAATTTAGCGTGCCAATCCAATGTCAGATTCGTAAATATGTGTTCTTAAAAGTGTTTTGTACTTGTCTATTGACTTTGTATATTACAGGTGTTTCTCAGCAGTTTGCCACAGTGTTTGTATCAGGAGTTACCAAGATTGCTATTGACGAGCCACAGGGTTATGCAGGCTTTTTTTGTTCAAGCCCCGTGCTACCACACCTGATTTTACTACTCTGCTGTTGATCAAGACCTCAGCTGTTCATCGAGACCTTGAATAGTACAGTCAGGTGTGGTAGAACTGTGCTTGAACAATAAATCCTGCATAACCCTGTAGCGCTTAAAGAGCAATTATGGCCATCCCTGAACTATATCTGATGAATATACGATTGTACATTGTATATTTTGTAATAACTCAATATTGTTTACAGGTAATGTAGTATCCTACTAGGCGTTTCTTTAGTAGACTTTAAAGTACATTTTCATGTTAATAGGTACATGTTGATTATTTTGTATTTTCCAGTAGCTTTCTCGTTTTTATTGTTACAAGAGATCAGTGAAAAATAATTCAGTTTACACCATATATTGGCTTAAATGGGTTTCTGGTTTTTATTGTTACAAGAGATCAGTGAAAAATAATTAAGTTTATACCATATATTGGCTTAAATGGGTTTCTGGTTTTTCGCTTCCCTCTGGAAAATCAGCTGTTAATATAAAATAAATACTAATAACTACATTATTTCAGTTGCCATTTGTCATTATTGTGTACTTTTACTTTACTTTTATTGTTATGTTTTGCTGTATTATAATGTTGTGAAATAGTGTTGTATAAGCACCTTCTGGTGTAAAAACCATGGCAATTATTCAGGTTGTAGTAGAAAGTTTGAATCCTAAGCAACCTGCCTACACATTATTTGTAGTACAATAGACCAGCATAGCTACTATAGTACATTAGGTCAAAGCTGTGTGCTGGAAAACCTTAGAGCATCGGTGAAGTACGCATTGTGGTGTACATTTCCTTTTTCAGCTTCAGACCAATGCCTACTTCTCACTTAAAACCTTTTTTTTTTAGTTTGACTAGGGTCTGGGTGAGAACTTCACTGCAGGGCAAAAAGCTACTTCAGAAGGTGTACGTTCTAATGATGTATATAAAGACTAGAATGCTGATGCTATGTGTTGGTCAGTGAGAGGCTTTAAAGCCACCGGTCAGCCATATTGGCACTCCCCAGTAATAGCGGTCCTCCACAAGAATGAATGGAATTCTACAGTATTTCAATTAAATATTTAAAGGACAAAATGACGTGTATTTAAGTATTTTGTTGTTGTAGTGGGGACTGTAACATTAACACTTTCTAACAATTATACTTTAAGGAGAATGTTATATATTTGATTATTTCTATGTTTAGCTCACATATAATTTAAAAGTATGCATTAGGTGTCTGTAATAGAATAAACATGGTAAAAACACATGTTGACATTAATACATTTCTATAGCTTCTAAAATAGTTTTTACAAAGGTGGGGAAGTGCCAAGATGGAGGTACGGTATCTTAAACAGCACCCCCTGTCAGTTATCTAGTGTATATCACCCTAGTGTATATATATAAATAAATTATTGGTCAATTCTGTATGGGTAGTGGGTATCACATGATTTGGCCATTGTTAAAACTGTCTGCCCCAACCAACTGAAGTTTATACAGCTTATCTGAGGAAGTTGAAGCTTGATTAACTAACTGTTTTCTTTTATATGCAACTCTGAGCAATGACATTGCAAACATAGAAAGTCAAACTTGAGGTCATTGTTAAAGTTGTGCTTTATAATCCTGTCCTTGTCCTTTCTGAATAATAGCCATTCAACCAGCACTAAACATGTTTGTTCCTCTCTTCCTTTCAGGGTGATATCACGTCCATTCCCGAACTGGCTGACTACGTCAAAGTCTTCAAGTAAGTTCAACAACTGCTTCGGTGGTAGAAGTTGTCTTAATCACAGATCTAGGATCAGTGTATCATCCTGAAATCCATTAGGGCAAAATTCTAAACTGACCTTAGAATAGTGGCAAAGAGCCAACCAGCCAGTTCCTCCTAACTCTCCAGACTGCCTCCGTTGATTCATTTTAGCCCTTTCTTGATGTTTGCTAATGACTGGCCATGCGCCTTTAAAGAAGGCATTGTCCCTGGGATGTTAAATCTAATACTATGGGAGCAGGAAACAAGGTTTGGGCCTAAATTGGAGAGCTGTTGTCTGTTCAGTATCAAACTTGGCTGTATGGATTGGGTTTGTGGGCTGGCTTGTTCCCAGGACCAGCTTATTGGTGGGGCTCAGGATGTATCAAAAACACTGATTACTGCAGTGATTTGGGTTTACGTTAGGACTAGGACCAGTTATAATGGTCCTCTTTAGCTCATGACGGGTTATAGTGGTCCTCAGTAGCTCAGTTGGTAGAGCATGGCCCTTGTAACACTGGGATAGTGGGTTCGATTCAAGAAACCACCCATAAATAAAATCTATGCACGTATGACTTAGTTGCTTTTGTCTGCTAAATGGAATATGTTATATTATTATTGTATTATAGGCTCTAACTAGGGCACAGAGCAATATCTTATACATAGCTAGGCGCCCAAAGTTTTTCCTGGTCTGGTCAGGTGGTGAGTAAAACCCCTGGCCCTAGTCATAAAAGCCTTTTGGCCACAGGCCCGTGTTGACAAGCAGGTAGCTCTTGCAGCTTAAATAATGTTATAAAAATATAAGCTGTAGACTATTACTGAGAGGTATTTCCACAGTAATTGTCCTCCATTAAAACTCATGTCCAACGTTGGCTCCTCTCCCATTCATGCTACTGACTCTGTTATGGACCACAGAAGGAGGCTGAGAAAGCTCTCGCTGTCTCTTTCTCTCGTCTTTTTCTGTTAGACTTGGCCCCTCTCAAGTGGAAAAAGCACCCCCTTTTTTATGTGGCTTGACGGCTCTCCTCTTGGTGTCTGGGTTTGGGTTTGCGTTGCTAAGCTATGTGTTTTGTGATTCAAGCAGAACTGACTTACCCCCCTGTCGCTCTTTTTCTCTCTCTTCTATGTGTTTTCCAGGCCAAAGAAACTGACACTGAAAGGCTACAAGCAGTACTGGTGCACGTTCAAGGACATCACAATTTCCTGCTACAAGAGCAAAGAGGAGGCTCATGGGACACCCTCTCTCCAAATGAATCTAAGAGGTACTAGTACACCCACACACACACACACACACACTAAATAATTCAACAGTTCCTTTACGACCTGAGTCTGTGTGATCCCCAATGGTGTGTGATGGATGGCTTTGACCACCTACCGCCCCCTTTCTCTCTGAACTGTTCGTGTTTTTGTAGGTTGCGAGGTGACACCAGATGTCAACATCTCCGCTCAGAAATTCAACATCAAGTTACTTATCCCGGTAGCTGACGGCATGAACGAGATCTGGCTGCGGTGTGACGCTGTGAGTACGGCTCTTTGGCCCCCCACAGGCAGACCCCCCCAGGGGAAACACTGATACTGTAAATGCAGTCCATATAGTCATCTTATAATCATAACCACCATCCTTCTCTCTGTCTACTCCCTCCCCTCCCCATGCAGGAGAAGCAGTATGCCCACTGGATGGCAGCGTGCCGGCTGGCCTCTAAGGGGAAGACCATGGCAGACAGCTCCTACAATCTGGAGGTCCACAACATTCTGTCCTTCCTCAAGATGCAGCACATGAACCCTGACCCCCAGTTCATTGCGGAGCCAGCAGTCACCAACGACATAAACTCTGAGTGCCTGGTGTCTCCACGCTACCTGAAGAAGTACAAGAACAAGCAGGTAACTGGAATAACAAGGGTCTGTGTGGAGAGGAGACCCCATTTATGTAGCCTACAGCTGAATGGCCATGGATTCAAATATGCATGCAGGTGGATACATACACTGCGAGTGGACAGACAAAGCTATGGCAGCAGAAAACAACCCTGGCGAGATAATGGGGAAGTAATTGTTCCAGGGGTAGTTTGTTGTTTACCCCCTACCCGATGCACCCCAGCTGGGCGCCTCCTGGCGTCTGGGTTGTCCTGCACAGGAATGCAACCTCCCTCCCTCTCTCGCTCCCACCTTCCCTCTAAGGGGAACCCAGTACAGCGGACCATGCACTCAGCAGTCTAAAAGGGAGGATTACCACAAGTGAAGCTCTAAGGCGATCTCCTTACTCTAAACTAGCTTCCTTCTCTCGTCTCCTTTCTGTCATTATAACTGAAAGGTGACTAGCAAGGAAGCTAGTTGACTGGAAAGAGGTCCAACCATGTTAATTTCACCCATCCATGCCCTGCCAGATCTGTGCTCAAGAAGGAAAGGAGAAGAGGAAATATAATACTGAAGACTATTGAGAGACGCAGCCAGAGAAATCCAGACAACCTAAAGGAGTTGTCTCACTGAGAACTCAGAGGCAAACCACCAAAGCCAACCAATGATAAGTCACATTTATGCATTAGATTAACTTGTTTAAGGGGCAGTATAATTGTGCTCTGTACTTGTGTTCCCATGTAAATAACAGGCTGATGTATATACTGTACATTAGACCTGCAGAGCACATGCCTCTACAGATGGGAGGGGGAGTGGCCTTCCCTCGCTGACTCACTCAATGTGGTTCTGATTAAGCTGTATAGGAAAAGTGGGACGTTATTTTGGTGTGGGTGTGTGTGTTTCGGTGGTTAAGTGATGACTCCATACTAGTCTGGGTTTGGACTGTAACCATAGCTTCAGCCTGGCATGTTACTGGGTCATCTAGGAAAAGAGCATGGGGAAAGACCACTCCTGATGTGTGAGTGAGAAGGGAGGAGGGGAGAGCTCATCAAACAGGAAATGTCTATCCTGGGTGGACATCCTAAAACAGTCATTACTGTGTCCACTGAATCACATTGAAATTGTGTTTTTGTTCTAAAAAAAAAAGGAATGAGAAAGAGCCAAACTTGTTTTTGGCTTTGCTGCCTAAAAACAGGATAGGTGTGTGTATAGTCTGTAGTGTGATGGGCCTCCTACTCAGATCTCATTCAAATTCTCACCCCTCCTAGCCTCTTTACCCAGGCCTGTGGGGCAGTCTGTCTGTATGGGGCTGTGGTCCTGGCCCGTCTCTGTCTTTGGGATGGCCCAAAGGCACCTCATGAAACACTCCTTTCATCTCTGGCTGGACAGGGCTACTGGTAGTGGGATTAGCAAAGGAAGTTTTGAAGAGCATTGTGTGCTTTTTGTGAATTTGTTCTGTAGTTTTTGTGTGTGTTTGGGAGGGGAGTTTGAGGAAATTAGTTCTGCCTGGGAATGCAGAATGGGAAGCTAGGCTGAGAAAAGCCACTCTGTCAGTCAGCTAGTTGTGCTGTGGGAGAGATGTTTTCAGGGTACTGCCTCTCCCTTTACCCCCCCCCAAACTGGACTTCCTCTTCTCAACCCCTCCCCATGGGACTTCGTGCTCCAATCCCAGCAGATATGCACAGGAATTTATAGATGGTTTCTTAACTTCCTAGCTAAACATACAGTTTTACATAAGAGAAAGCAAACTGGAGAGGCCAAATAACAAACACCAGGATTTTGCTAATTAACCAAATCCAGAGAGCTGTAGCTCTCTATGCTACAGCTGTGTGATGCCTTGGTAGGTATTGCCACCTGGCGGACATAATGGGAATTGCATACACAAGGCAACTGGCCTGCCCTATAGTATAGTACTCAAGCTAGTTAAGTGTTAAATATAACCTTCAACTGTCACCCAGGTCTTTCAAGAAATAATTACTCCAATTAAATGTTTCGAACTTGTAAATCAATTAAATCAGTTTGTAATCGTTTGTGTCCAAATAACTAAACCCTCTGCTTGCCCTGACATATACTGTACTGTGACTGCTGCTGCTTTCTCTCCACGTGGAGACTGCTGCATGATCCTTCAGACCTCAACTCTCCTGTTCATTTACCCTGTTCTGATTCGGATTCTGCTGCTTTATTTTGGAGCTATTTTCTTTGCTCGATGGCCTTGTTCTCACCTGCTTGTTTTTCTTTCTTCCTTTCTGTTTTCTCTCTACCTCTCCTCCTTTTGCACTCTTCTTCCATCCCTGCCTCCCTCCCTCTTCAGCCAGGCTATATCAGGGACCTGGTAAGTGGAAATGGCTTTGTCTTGGGGTCGTGGTAGATTTACCATAGTAGTAGTTTAACAGTCTCAATAGCTAGTTTGTTTCATTTTAGTCTTAAGAAAACTGAAACTTCCCAGTCTAAGGGTGATTGCTAACTGAGTTTTGTTCAAGCCTCATTTCCCCATTTCTCCTTCAACTACTAACAGACTCTCAATGGGATAGTAAGATGGTCAAGTGGTGAGTCTGTCCTGACGACCCAGGTCAGCATCTGTCCTACTCCTCATCCCACTGACTCATACACCATGGGTTTGGGCTGCTCTGCTCCGCTCCGAACTCAACTTTAGGGCTGTAAAGAAACACTCGCGCCAGGGCGGGGAGGCACTTCATGGGCCATTAGACTTAGACTGGCCTCTGGGGATCTCAACTGTTGGTTCATACTTTAGTTCGGTGACCTTGTGTGCCTTCCTATATTTACGGGAAGGTGTCTTTGGGTTTAGGGGTTTATAGCGTGGTTTTAGTGTGGTGAGGGTGGGGCCATGTGTGCACAGTAGACCAATGTCTTTGTGTCTAGGGCAGGGCTGTTCAATTCAGGACCTGGAGGGCTGAAAAACATCTTTTGTTTTGTTTCTACCTGGTAGTTAATTGCACTCACCTGGTGTCCCATGTCTGAATTAGTCCCTTATTAAAAAGGGAGGATGAAAACCAGAGGTGTTTCAGCCCTCCAGGACAAACATTGAACAGCGCTCGTCTGGGGCTTGGTTTCAGAGTGGAGGTGGTGTTGGTGTGTCACGTGTTCAACAGCTTTTCAATGTGTGTTAATCAGATTTCGGCCCGGATCCTGGAGGCCCACCAGAACGTGGCCCAGATGAGTCTGATCGAGGCCAAGATGCGCTTCATCCAGGCTTGGCAGTCCCTGCCCGAGTTTGGCATCACTCACTTCCTGGCCAAGTGAGTCCCTCTCTCTTCTTCTTCATACAGAAAATAACAGACATTTTCCCCAAGTCTGTGTCTCTGTCTGCCTCTCTCGGTGTCTGTTTGTTTTTGGACTTGTTGTTTTATGGCTAACAGAGATGTTATTGTCGGATACAAAGATGCATGGTTGAAATCCAATAATCATATTACTTCCAAGAACCACATCCCAAGCAGTGTGCTCACTTGGAATTCTCTGTCATTCCCAGATTCCAGGGTGGGAAGCGGGATGAGCTGATCGGTATCACCTACAACCGTCTGATCCGGATGGACGCCAACACCGGAGACGCCATCAAGACTTGGAGGTTCGCCAACATGAAGCAGTGGAACGTCAACTGGGAGATCAAGATGGTACAAATTTCAGCTTATAGACCAGGAAATTAACAGTTTGAGACGATGCATTCAGTAATCTATACAGTCACCGTCAGTTTGTTTTCGCTTTACCATCTTAACATGGCATTTCACATGTAAATCTTTCATCTTTACTAAATGAATTGTCTGTAAAGTCCTATGGTTTTGACTGTGTGATCACCCTGTGCCCTAGGTGACGGTGGAGTTTGCAGATGAGCCCAGCCTGGCCTTCATCTGTGCGGAGGTGGACTGTAAGGTGGTACATGAGTTCATCGGAGGCTACATCTTCTTGTCCACGCGCGCCAAGGACCAGAACGAGTCTCTGGATGAGGAGATGTTCTACAAGCTGACCAGCGGTTGGGTCTGAGTCTGACTACCCTATTCCAGGGGTCAGAGATTAGGGGTCAAGAGGGGAGGGATGGTGGGGACTAGATCTTATCAGTTTATTTGATTTGTTATATATTTTTGCTGGTTTTATTTTGGAGCTGTGCTGAAGAGGCCCACACGGCTGCCCACTATCGTTATTGCTGTTAAGAAGCTGACACCCTTTATTTTTTGTTGCGTTAATGCTGACAAAGGTATTTGTAAACACTAATATTTTGCGCAATGCTGCAGCCCAGATGATCTCTGAACTCCAAACCCTGCCTGTGGCTCCCCCATCATTCTCCAATGCACAGGGGACATCGTCTACTTCCTCAAGCAGCTATCACAAAGCTATGTCCCTGAGAACGTATCACATGTCAGGAGACCCCCCCCGTACTCCGACTCACCTGAAGGAACTGATCAAATTGGCCCGTCAGCAACTCCACTACGTCGTCGTAATCCGACCAGACCACAAAATCATGTGTTAATGAAGAATCACATGATTTATTTATCCATGTTTTGTTTTCCTCTTTTAATCTGGCATTTTAGTAAGATGTGGTGCTCTACTTAGTCTTTGAAGTGGCCAGTGGTTTGCCTCACATGCTACTCCTGTGATATGATACTCTGTCTAATTTATGCTGCGGAGTGCCACTTCACTCTCACGTATTGTACACCCACATATTAACTCCCTTTAGTATCAATATAGGCAGTAGCAATCACCAAAGTCTGAGTATCAGCAAAACGGCGACACACTTACTTCCTCGGCAGAGACAGGAAGTGATATGGGGTAATTTCCTTCCGTCATTAAGGAAAGGCTGAGGAACGCATAGCTCATGGAGAGACTGTCCTCTCCACCCAATGAAGGATTTTCATTTGATCTAACTAGTCCATATGAAGTCACGTGTAAGCACTTCTCCAGTGTACATATGATCCCTTTATGAATAAGCTGTAGTAGTTAAATTAATGTTTTTTTATGGTGTTTTCTTTCTGAGCATACCTCCAGTGGCAGTTTCCTCTCCCCTGTGTTCAGTAGTGTGCTTGAAGAGTTGAAACAAGCCTTGGTGCACACCTACAGTCGTGTTTTCCTGTTGTCTTGATTATTTAGTATGTCAGAAAAACCGGTTCTGAATATACACAGAGCTCAACCAGGGTGAATGTCCTACAATGTGTTCTGTAAACACCTCAATAACCATGCCTAGTTCTTACAGCTAAAATATGTCAGTGTGGTGCTTGATCATCTAGAAGGGGTCACTCAAGGATACTCTGTTTGAGAAGTTATTTTTCTGGTTATGTTGACAAGTCCTGAGGTAATTACTGAAAATGCGAATGAGTATGTTATTGTCATGGAACATGTGGTGCCATGAAGGCTTGTTGGCCAAATGATGTGGCTCAGGTACATGCTGCCAGCCACATAGGGTTGTCAGATGCCCACAGCATGTAGGAAAGGCCTCAGCTCTGCCTTGAGACTCAGACCCTTGCCATTGCATTGTGCATGTATAGTACAGCTGGAGGGATATTACCAATAACAGCGTTCCCAAATGCAGCCGCCTCCTTTATGTTATCGACGTTCTTTATCTTACACCGTATAGTATTACTATTATTCAGTACCGTTTTCATTGTTACGCACCAGCAATAGGTCACCAAGTTTGAAGAATGAATTATGCAAAGTCCGGGTTTTTTTTTTCTCGGTATGAAGGAACATTAAATGAAGTATTCGTTTTTTGTAACTTATGTAAAAACACAGGTTTAATTGAATTGTACAGTTGTTTTGTTGCTGCTTTTTTTTTGGGGGGTGGGGGGTGTATTTTTTTTCCCAGATAAGAGCGGGGAGCCATTAGTCAACATTGTGTAGTATGAAGATTTGTGCCTGCCAATGTTACGGTCTTATTGAGTTAACATGATCTATATATGAAGATAACACTAGTCTCAAACTCCAGGTTGGTAGAAAGTTAATGAAGATTTGTCTCACACTACTTATTATTATTTTCAGAACCATTGATAAAAGGGCTTTTCAATGTACTTTTTTCTTCTTGCCTCTCCTATAAGCAGAATTACATTGCTAATTTCTATTCTTGCCTTTTTCTTGGCACTGAATTTGCGCTCTAGCTCTGTAAAATTTCACCAATGACACCTCCCTAGGCTATCAAACTCTTATTCTGTTCAGTGCCTTTAAAAAATATATCACTTAATTTTCAGATTTGATCACCATTGTAGCTTTTCTTTGAACAATGTTTTTGGTATGAAGGAGACCCTTTTAGTTGAGATGGAACCTAGTGTTTGAGACAAACGAGCGTAAATTAACTGAAGAGAAGGAAGCTTAGCCTATTTTTTTTTCCTACTATAATGTTGTTTTTTGTTTGCCCCCAATGTCCAGAGCAGCAGTGCATGGCCTGCTGTTTTCAGACTGCAAAGAAATGCATTTATTTTAAAAAATAAAAATACTTTTTATTTAAGGTTTGAGTTATAATATTATATTCCTACTTATTCAAACATCGAGGCAGTAATGATTACTGAGGACCAGAAATCATTTAGGATACCGCTTTAAAGCTAAAGTATGTAATTTTCTGTATCTGCAACAATTGAAATTTGGGTGATTCTACCCTGTCTCCACCAGAGGGCAGTACGTAACCACTCAATCTTCCACCCACTGCTGCACTCACAACATATCCAGGACTGGATCCAAACTTCTCTAAAGGTCACTCACTGTTCTTAAAGCGGCTTCCAATGTTATCTGGCATCTGTCAAACAGAGTGGCAGATTGATGGGGAGTTAAAATGAGCTCAGAGTTACCAACTGTCTTCGTTTACAGGCTCCCCGTCCTGCCACGGCAACCGTCCGTCTCACCTGTGGAGCAGCTATGGTGTGGAGGTGCCATGATGATGGCACTCGGGCCACCTGGTGCCCGCAGTGTCTTTGCATCCTGTAGGTTGAGGTGGTGGGGTGTGACTCAGACAGGCGACAGAGGTGGGGGGGGGGGGTCATGGGGGGGATGCTCAGCAAGTGTGTCAGAGGTGTAGACGGTTGGATTTATTCTGTCTCTTTGGATTATACATATGTGATCGTAGCTACATTATCTGAGAGAAAATGTTATCATGCACATCACAGTGCAGTTTAGAAAACAAAATGGGAAGTATAATCTAGTCATGTTCATGGAATCGCAGAGACATCTGAGCATGTAGGATTATTTAAGATTACTGCCTTGGGCTATTACATTCAGTATCCCTCTATGTGAATAGAACTCCACCCTCAGTCCAGTCCTGTCCTGAGGTCAGATGAGGTGTTAATCGTGTAGCTCTGGGTACAATGAAATCTACAAGGAACACCCTGCCCTTCAAAAAGATGTCAGAATGACAGAATCGGGACAAAACGAGGCATTCTTCTGCAGTAGCATTTACACAGTAAAGTACTATTCAAAGCACCCTTATTTTTATTAGGGGTAGTGGTTCAGACATGTATATCTGCATGGAGGATGTCACTCAACCAACTAAAGCTGTGTGTGTGTGTATCCTCAGTGTGCTTTTGTGTCAGTTCCTCATCTCACAGCCAGCCACATCCTTTCCCCATGCTCCCTTCCCTGGGTCTTCTCCAGAGGGAATATTCCCATTGTGTGTGTGATGCTGAATGGGAAGTGGGGAAGTGCCTGTCCTCAACCCGTCGCCACTCCACCTAGTGTCACAGAATTCCTGTGACCTCATGGTACAACAGGGTGACGTCCACCGAGATGTGAGCAGAAGGAGTAGAACTCTTCAAAGAAAATCCACCCTGTTGAGTTTGAATAGAATTACATTGCGTTTCAACTGATTTAATGAAATGACATGCATTACACGGAAGGTATCTGACACCACCCGTAACTACTCAAGTGCCAGCTGTCTTCCACAGTGCTTTAATTTCTAGGAAGCATATTTCCTCGTCTTCCTCATACCTAGTTAAGGTAATGGAACTGAGGGTTGAGTAATTTTAACTTGATTGATTGATTGAATGAGGATTTTTGTTTGTTAGGATGGGTGCAACTATTAGGAAGGTGCTCCTAATGTTTGTGTGTGTGTGCGTACGTACGTGTACACATTCATCCTCATCGAGGTTGATGTTTAAAATGTGTGCACTGCTTACATTTCCTCATGACTGCATCAAAAGGCCAACTGTATTTGGCAGGCAACTCTATACTCCCAGTCTATCGGAAAACTGAATGTTACACATTGGAATAGTGTAATGCCGTCCAGGAAAGCAGACCACAATAGGCTATAAACCAATGGGCAATTAAACAGTCATTCTCTGGAGCTGGATATTTATTTATTTCAGGACGAAGGCATCTTCCCATACTGGGGAAACATGTTTGTCTTTGTGTTCAGATGCTGCCTTAGTAAATACAGTGATTGCATTCTGGACAATGGATGTATTATGTCCACCTTGTAGGATTTCTCCTTGCCTGTAGAGGGTACTCGTTTCCTCAGGTGCTATGGAGCGCACATGGTTAAGGTACATTAGTGCACGCACATCAAATCATGTCAAGTCAATCATTAAACACTCAACTTGTATTGAACGTCCTCAGCCTTGTTTGATTAGCAAGGACCATTGATACGTACAGATGTCAGTGATGGACCTGTTGGCTGGGGCCAGGGCATGCGCCTTAAGTGTGAAGCTTGTACGTCATAAAGACTTTGGCACATGATCTAAGGGTGTCTTCTCTGATGAGGTCAGATGGTGTTTATAGAGATGAGCTGTGTCTAATGGGAGCCAACAAAGTTTGTATAATTTGCGGCCAGTCGTTACTTTCACAGGCACACTGTGAACACCCCTTTACACACTCCCAAATGATATTGCTTTTTTTTGTTGATCAAATTCTAACTAAATATCACATAATAATCACATTTTAAATATAATTTCCCAAGTCAAATCTGCATCTTGGTAAACATTTTATTATCTCTCTAGTTGTGTTTAGTCAGAACCTCTCAAGGTATAATCCTCTCTCCCAGGGTAGGTTGCAGCTTCAGGCATTCTGACTCAATTGGCTCATTTGCATTACCGTCACCCCCAAAAGCCTCTTTATAATTCAGTAAAATCTTGTTTCTCACACGACTGCTAATGCAGTCTGGAGCATTGACCTTATTTAAGAACATGGAAAACGGGTGTGAGGATCAACAATGAGTCAGGGGTGCTGGGACCTGCATGTCCTGTGGGGGGTGGGAGAAGTGCTCCATTGACATAGGCCTACATTACATGTTGTGTAAGAGTCGTAAAAAAAACATCAATCTCAACACTAAACCACTGAGAACGATAGCCAAGGGAGGAATAAAAATGTATGCAAATTAATTACGTACAGTAGCCTATTTCGTTATGTTTAGAAGAAACCGCCTTGTCTAAGAGGTCTCAGTGAGATCTCTCTTGATTGTGTGTTGCCAAATTACATCGCCTCAACACAATCAATTATAAATGTATTATCAATGATCTTGTCCTTGGCAGATCACTGTGACAGGAGCCGCCCACCGGGTCCAAATCTACCCTCTTCTAAGTCAGCTCATCCGTTTCCAGGTATCTATTGATTCCATATCTGCTGCTTAACATCTCTAACACCCTCCACCATAGAAACGTAATAGGCAATAAGCTCCGTCACCACCATTCATCCCCGGGACCCGACAGCCTACGTGTCGCCACATTAGCCCTCTGCGGTATAGATATGAGAACTTCCCGATGTGAGACACTGACTGTAATAAAGCCCAAATTGGACTTTGGAAAATAGAATTGGCTCCTCAGCTGCTTGTCATACCCAGGGGCTGTCTGGCCATTGATTGGCTAAATTAGCTGGCCGGCTGACAGTTATCTGACAACAAAACAAAGAGTCGTCACTGATTGGGTTACTGCCTGCTGGGGACATGGGGAGACAAGGGTGGGATGTGTTGAAGATGAGGTCTCTGCAGTTGATACAGGGACTGCAGAGGAGAAGCTATGCTATGAACTGTAGTGTATATGTAAAGATAGACGACTGCACTAAGGATCTCATTCGTCCCAGACCGTGATAATGCATTATTTCTTGTTAGCAGAGTGCGTTGTGCTGATAAGTGAGGCGGTGTGAAATGTTCTGATGAAGAAAGACCCAAGCTATACTGTAGGTTCTATATTGGCTGTATAAACTATAACTAATGGCCAGTTTTTTTTTCTTGGTCAGGGTCCTAGTGATGACTAATGTTGGATGCGTCACAGCCCATTTAGTTAGCACTGTAGCAGTAATACAGTGCCTTGCGAAAGTATTCGGCCCCCTTGATCTTTGCGACCTTTTGCCACATTTCAGGCTTCAAACATAAAGATATAAAACTATTTTTTTGTGAAGAATCAACAACAAGTGGGACATATTTTAAACTTTTTTAACAAATCAAAAACTGAAAAATTGGGCGTGCAAAATTATTCAGCCCCTTTACTTTCAGTGCAGCAAACTCTCTCCAGAAGTTCAGTGAGGATCTCTGAATGATCCAATGTTGACCTAAATGACTAATGATGATAAATACAATCCACCTGTGTGTAATCAAGTCTCCGTATAAATGCACCTGCACTGTGATAGTCTCAGAGGTCCGTTAAAAGCGCAGAGAGCATCATGAAGAACAAGGAACACACCAGGCAGGTCCGAGATACTGTTGTGAAGAAGTTTAAAGCCGGATTTGGATACAAAAAGATTTCCCAAGCTTTAAACATCCCAAGGAGCACTGTGCAAGCGATAATATTGAAATGGAAGGAGTATCAGACCACTGCAAATCTACCAAGACCTGGCCGTCCCTCTAAACTTTCAGCTCATACAAGGAGAAGACTGATCAGAGATGCAGCCAAGAGGCCCATGATCACTCTGGATGAACTGCAGAGATCTACAGCTGAGGTGGGAGACTCTGTCCATAGGACAACAATCAGTCGTATATTGCACAAATCTGGCCTTTATGGAAGAGTGGCAAGAAGAAAGCCATTTCTTAAAGATATCCATAAAAAGTGTTGTTTAAAGTTTGCCACAAGCCACCTGGGAGACACACCAAACATGTGGAAGAAGGTGCTCTGGTCAGATGAAACCAAAATTGAACTTTTTGGCAACAATGCAAAACGTTATGTTTGGCGTAAAAGCAACACAGCTCATCACCCTGAACACCATCCCCACTGTCAAACATGGTGGTGGCAGCATCATGGTTTGGGCCTTCTTTTCTTCAGCAGGGACAGGGAAGATGGTTAAAATTGATGGGAAGATGGATGGAGCCAAATACAGGACCATTCTGGAAGAAAACCTGATGGAGTCTGCAAAAGACCTGAGACTGGGACGGAGATTTGTCTTCCAACAAGACAATGATCCAAAACATAAAGCAAAATCTACAATGGAATGGTTCAAAAATAAACATATCCAGGTGTTAGAATGGCCAAGTCAAAGTCCAGACCTGAATCCAATCGAGAATCTGTGGAAAGAACTGAAAACTGCTGTTCACAAATGCTCTCCATCCAACCTCACTGAGCTCGAGCTGTTTTGCAAGGAGGAATGGGAAAAAATGTCAGTCTCTCGATGTGCAAAACTGATAGAGACATACCCCAAGCGACTTACAGCTGTAATCGCAGCAAAAGGTGGCGCTACAAAGTATTAACTTAAGGGGGCTGAATAATTTTGCACGCCCAATTTTTCAGTTTTGATTTGTTAAAAAAGTTTGAAATATCCAATAAATGTCGTTCCACTTCATGATTGTGTCCCACTTGTTGATTCTTCACAAAAAAATACAGTTTTATATCTTTATTTTTGAAGCCTGAAATGTGGCAAAAGGTCGCAAAGTTCAAGGGGGCCGAATACTTTCGCAAGGCACTGTACTCCACATGGCTGAATATTAACCAATACAGGGATTCCTCTGAAATTCCTGCTTTCACATCTAAGTTAAGATGCTGCCTTTAGGCAAAGCGCAAGATGAAATGTTTTCTCAGTGTTAGCACAATGCACTTCATATTGTCACACACTGGAGAGGTTAAGTGTAATGTGTTGTTTTACCAGGTCAGTCATAGCAAGCAGTACAGCACCCCTGGAGCAAATCAGGGATAAGAGCCTTGCTCAAGGGCATATCGTCAGATTTTCATGTAGTCAGCTCAGATATTTGAACCAGCAACCTTTTGGTTACTGGCCTAGTGCTCTAACTGCTAGGCTACCTACCGCCCTACTACAAGTACGATTTCTTTTGACCAGAAATGAATTACTTGTGACTGCTTGAAAGCCCTTAATTGATTCATACTTATTGCCTCAAAGTCTAATCAAAGTGATTTTATAGAGTTTATATAGGAAATCAAAATGCTGTAAATGTCTTTTCAATGATATTTTCCTGCTGAAATGGCTTCTCAGGGAAGTCTCCATATAAAAAGGCACTGGCAACATGTAAAGCTTCCAGTTTAACATCAGTTCTAGAGTGCATCGTTGGCGGCCCACTATTTAGTATATAATTGCTCTGCAATACATGTCAATTCTCCCTTATGTGTTTATTGTGATAATGTTCAAACTAATTTGAGTTTATATTGGAGTGCAGATTCTTCTTCTTTGCTGATGAACATTATATAACATATTGGGATAGGAAATAATGTATTCACAGCAAGTACTCAATAAGGGTTCCCTGAGATGAAATAATTGCATAGTACTGTGTTGTTCAAACATATTTGTTGAACGGGAAGTGTTGTAAGGTAATACAGCAAGCACAAAACAAGTGTATGTTTGTGTACAGTCTACTCTTTTTCTTCCTGGTGTATACCACAGGCCAGGCTGTAGAGTAGATCTGCTTTCACCTTGTGATTGAAAGGTCATTGAACAATCCTAGTCACGTGACACATTGTTCAACAGCAGAGAAAGTCTTTCTAAAGACGAACCGTTATGCCTGACCGTACCTCATCAAGGAAGTAGTAGTTGGAATTATAAAGCATACTGCACCTTCACTCTAAACACTGTTTCATTGTTTTCTTTAGAAATGTTCAGTCGAATTACCATAGTGAATCTGATCCAATTCGAAATGCTCAACAGAGCTTAATTACTTCCGCTTGTGTGGAGCATTGTGCTAGAATAAAGTATGATTAGGTATTAAACTGAGATACACTCGAGCAGAGCAACTTAATTGAACAAGGGAATCGTGAGACATAAAGCAGAACGCAAGAAAAGTTAGGTTATTTATAATGCGAGTCAGGTCACGACCCAACTGTGTGACTCAAATAAATGGTATGGCTATGGGTGACGTGTCACAGAAATTCAGCCTGCCTCTCCTGCCTAACGTTAATAAAAGGTTGTGAGATGAATGACGATTAGCATTTGACTTCACACAAATCTACTCGAATTGGAACAAAATAATTTGGGTATGCACTGTCCCCACTTGCTTCAAGATGTCCACTATTGGTGCGGTCTGCCCAACGCATCACCGGGGGCACACTGCCTGCCCTCCAGGACACCTACAGAACCTGATGTCACAGGAAGGCCAGAAAGTTCATCTAGGATATCAACCGCCCGAGCCACGGCCTGTCCACCCCGCTACCATCCAGAAGTCGAGGTCAGCAGAGGTGCATCAAAGCTGGGACAGAGAGACTGAAGAACAGCTTCTATCTCAAGACCATCAGACTGTTAAATAGCCATCGTTCGCCGGCTACAACCCGTTTACTCAACCCTGCATCTTAGAGGCTGCTGCCCCATATACATAGACATGGAATCACTAATCACTTTAATGTTTACATACTGCTTTACTCATTTCATATGTATATACTGTATTCTATTCTACTGTATTTTAGTCAATGCTACTTCGACATTGCTTATCCTAATATTTATATATTTTCTTTATTCAATTATTTTACTTTAGATTTGTGTTTTGTTGTGAATTGTAAGATACTACTGCACTGTTAGAGCTAGGAACACAAGCATTTCACTACACCCGCAATAACATCTGCAGAATGTGTATGTGACCAATAACATTTGTTTGATTTGAAATGTTGAAAAATAAGACAAGATTTAACAAGAGCCAGTAAATCACTCTGATGAAAGAATATAAAACATGCTCTTTGTTGTTTGATTTACTCCCACTGTTTGGTTCAAGGAGATACACAACCAAACACACACGCTAGAAATGAAGCCTTGTCCTCTATAAACTATACACATGTATATTAATCTTACATGCAGATCTCATGCCCTGCTTTCCCACCCATCAGATGATAAAAGATCAATTCTCTCCTACATCTCTCACGTAATCCTATTTCACTGTAATGACCAGGGTATGAACTCTTCAACATACTGATTTGAATAAACAAGCCACATGAATGCCCTGTTTGAATGGAGTGTTTGATCAGTCAGAGGAAGGGAAGGGGGATACCTAGTCAGTTGCACAACAGAATGCATTCAACCGAAATGTGTCTTCCGCATTTAACCCAACCCCTCTGAATCAGAGAAGGCAGCCATCTGTCCGCATGGGGAGAGGAGAAGCGGCCCGTGCTAGGAGAAGAGCGGCCTTACCGTTCCGCTCCCCTCTCATCCCCCTGTTTACCCTATTCTCTACACAGGGACTAGGGCGCCTTGTTCTCACTCCCTCCTCTCCTGGAGCCCAGCTCCACCACAGTGATGTCATGGGCAGGAATGATGTTTATGTTTTCCACTGTGAGAGGTGTGTGTGAGAGGTGTGTGTGTGTGTGAGGAGTGTGTGTTGCAAGGGTTGGAAGGGGTGAAAGCAGCCCTCAGGGTGATGGAACTCAGAGAGAGGGAGTGCTAGGGTCTGCAATACTGCTCCTCAACCAATCACAAAGTTATATTAGATAGATGGATACGGTGTGGATACAGTTCAAGTCAAAAGTTTGGACACACCTACTCATTCTAGGGTTTTTCTCTATTTTTATTATTTTCTACATTGTAGAGTAATAGTGAAGACATCAAAACTATGAAATAACATACTGAATCATGTAGTAACCAAAAAAGTGTTAAACAAATTAAAATATATTTTAGATTTTAGATTATTCAAAGTAGCCACCCTTTGCCTTGACAGCTTTGCACACTCTAGGCATTCTCTCAACCAGCTTCACCTGAAATGCTTTTCCAACCGTCTTGAAGGAGTTCCCACATATGCTGAGCACTTGTTGGCTGCTTTTCCTTCACTCTGCGGTCCAACTCATCCCAAACCATCTCAATTGGGTTAAGCTCGGGTGGTTGTGGAGGCTAGGTCATCTGATGCAGCACTCCCATCACTCTCCTCCTTGGTCAAATAGCCCTTACACAGCCTGGAGGTGTGTTGGGTCGTTGTCCTGTTGAAAAACAAATGATAGTCCCATTAAGCGCATACCAGATAGGATGTCTTATTACTATAGAGTGCTGTGTGCTGTCAGAATGCTGTGAACTCTGTAAAGCATTTATTTGGCCTACAATTTCTGGTAACACCAATGAACTTATCCTCTGCAGCAGAGGTAACTCTGGGTCTTCTTTTCCTGTGGCGGTCCTCATGAGAGCCAGTTTCATCTTATAGCTTAATGGTTTTTGCGACTGCACTTGAAGAAACTTTCAAAGTTCTTGAAATTTTCCACATTGACTGACCTTCATGTCTTAACGTAATGATGGACTGTTGTTTCTCTTTGCTTATTTGAGCTGTTCTTGCCATAGTATGGACTTGATATTTTACCAAATAGGGCTATTGTCTGTATACCACCCCTACCTTATCACAACACAACTGATTGGTTCAAACACATTAAGAAGGAAAGAAATTCCACAAATGAACTTTTAACAAGGCACACCTGTTAATTGAAATGCATTCCAGTTGACTACCTCATAAAGCTGGTTGAGAGAATGCCAAGAGTGTGCAAAGCTTTCATCAAGGGTGGCTACTATGAAGAATCTCAAATATATTTTGTTTTGTTAAACACTTTTTTGGTTACTACATGATTCCATATATGTTATTTCACAATGTCTTCACTATTATACTACAATGTAGAAAAAAGTAAAAATAAAGAAAAGCCTTGAATGAGTAGGTGTGACCAAACTTTTGACAGGCACTGTAGATAGATACATAGGTAGATAACAACCATAAAAAAGTGTTCCACCCATCTGGCACGTCCACATAGCCTCTTTTGCCCAACTGAAGATGTGGCATCTGTCTGGTCTCTGTGGTGTACAAAACACCTATTTACAAGATCTTACAGAATTGAGCAATAACTACTCTCTGTTTTTCCACTTATTGAGCAATCCTTTCCTGCAGTTTGAGAGGTGAGTTGAGCCTTTGTAACCTTGACTCAGTTTCATGCTGAAGGTTTAGTTTCTTTCATCGTCTCCGCTTCTCAAATTCCCAGTATCTCCTCAGAGAAACACAGCTGCCCAAATTCCCAGACAAGCCGGCAGGAAATACCCATGGCCCTCTCTAACCCCCTGGATTCTCTCTCGCCCTCTCTGTTTCTCTCTCTCTCACACACACGCACACACATACACACATTCCACATGGAACTACTGAAGAGGAAATATGACATTAGTTTGAGTCTGTTTGTCAGAGTGGGGTACCGTAGAGACGGTAATGCTACGAAATCCCTGCCTCCACCTTGTCCTGTCCCAGTTGGCTCTTGGTAAGAGCAGTCAAACTGCTACCATACAACATACAGGTTCAAATGTACTAGCAATAATAAAGCCCCAGTAAATCACATTGCAGAGGTACGGGAAAAAAGTATGTCCCAGAAGAGTCCCAAGAATCACAGTCAAAATGTAAATTCTTTCAATGAACGCTCTCCACATGTTGAACTAGATGCTTGCATGGTTCGAGATATTGAAAACACAACACAGAACTTCACAAACTATTGGAAATTGGTCCAGAGGAAGTTTTGAAGGTCAGAGAAACAGTTCTATTTTCTATGACTGCCAACATAATCTACTGTATATCTAGGACTATCAGTGCTTGTGCTTAGGGAATTTTATACTGATCTCCAAATGACTCATATTCATGGGGCAATTAAACTGACCTTACCCCTAATTCTCCAGAATGGTGGATTCATGCCAGTGGTTGATGTTATGATCAAGTCAACAGGACTACAAAGAGTGTAGTGTTTTCTGAAAAGCAAGGAAGCAATGGCTGGTGCAGTACTTTCTGCAACAAGAAAATAGGTGATAGATAGCGAGAGGATTTATAATCTCTTTTTCAAAAATCATGGATCACCATTATCATAGCCCCATCCAAGTGTCCCAATAATGTCCAAATAGTCTTCAATTATTTCCTTTGCTAGTTTATTTTCCTCGTGACCAGTCATGAAAGAAGAAAAGGAGGAGAACCTTTTTAAAACTACTGAGACACATATTAAACCTGTTCTCCCTGTCTTTGGTTTATAAAAGAGAAACTCTGCCAGGACAAGAGTTAGAGGTCTCTAAAGAAACTGGATGACTCACACACAACCAAGCAGAAAACTGGACACAGCACACTCAGGGTCTGATTAATGCAGGGGCTTACCGGGGTTGGATCTAAAAAGTAAAAAAATAAATAAATACAGTATATATTAAAAATACAGTATAGGTTATATATGTGTATATATATATATATATGTGTGTGTGTATATATATTTACTGCAACTGCCAACCACAATGAGTGTGGATAGCCTGCTGCTGCCTGCTGCTATGCTAATTGTCAGATGGGGAGGAGATAAGGTAGGGGGTCCACATGGATAAGTGGGTGGCCCTGCCTTGATTAGGTAACTGATTCATAGAAAAATAAAGATAAACTGCATAACAAATAAATGTGACTGGTCAATTATGTCATTCAGGGGCTGGGCCCCCCAAAAATACATATACAAATAACATACTTTTTTTGCCAATCACAGGAATGTTCTCAATGTTCAAAACACACCAGAGAGCATCATTTACCCACAGAGGATCAATAGTTTATAAAAAATAATTATTGTGGATCACAGGAGGTTGGTGACACCTTAATTGGGGAGAATGGGCTGATGGTAATGACTGGAGTGGGACCAGTGGAATGGTATTAAATACAGCAAACACATGGTTTCCAGGTGTTTGATGCCATTCCATCTGCTCCGTTCCAGACATTATTATGAGCAGTGGATGAAGTTTTATTATAAGCACATACAGGTAATTGCCAAAATAAAGGAAACACTAACACAAAGTGTCTTAAAAGGGTGTTAGGCCACCAAAAGTTGCTAGAACAGCTTTAATGCGCCTCGGCATAGATTCTACAAGTGGACCTAAACAATACCAGGAAAATGCACCTCACACCATAACATATACTTTGTATCCCTCATTTACTCAAGTGTTTCCTTTATTTTGGCAGTTAACGGCATACAGTTGAAGTTGGAAGTTTACATACACTTAGGATGGAGTCATTAAAACTCGTTTTTCAACCACTCCACAAATTTCTTGTTAACAAACTATAGTTTTGGCAAGCCGGTTAGGACATCTACTTTGTGCATGACACAAGTCATTTTTCCAACAATTGTTTACAGACAGATTATTTAACTTATAATTCACTATCTCAATTCCAGTGGATCAGAAGTTTACATACACTGAGTTCGCTGTGCCTTTAAACAGCTTGGAAAATTCTAGAAAATTATGTTGTGGCTTTAGAAGCTTCTGATAGGTTAATTGACATCTTTTGAGTCAATTGGAGGTGTACCTGTGGATGTATTTCAAGGCCTACCTTCAAACTCAGTGCCTCTTTGCTTGACATCATGGGAAAATCAAAAGAAATCAGCCAAAAATTGTAGACCCCAACAAGTCTGGTTCATCCCTGGGAGCAATTTCCAAACGCCTGAAGGTACCACGTTCATCTGTACAAACAAACAATAGTACACAAGTATAAACACTATGGGACCACACAGCCGTCAAACTGCTCAAGAAGGAGACGCGTTCTGTCTCCTAGAGATTAACTTACTTTGGTTCGACAAGTGCATATCAATCCCAGAACAACAGCAAAGGACCTTGTGAAGATGCTGGAGGAAACAGCTACAAAAGTATCAATATCCACAGTAAAACAAGTCCTATATCGACATAACCTGAAAGACCGCTCAGCAAGGAAGAAGCCACTGCTCCAAAACCACCATAAAAAAAGCCAGACTACAGTTTGCAACTGCACATGGGGACAAAGACTGCACTTTTTGGAGAAATATCCTCTGGACTGATGAAACAAAAATATAACTTTTTGGCCATAATGACCATCATTATGTTTGGAGGAAAAAGGGGAGGCTTGCAAGCCGAAGAACCCCATCCCAACTGTGAAGCACAGGTGTGGCAGCATCATGTTGTGGGGGTGCTTTGCTGCAAGAGGGACTGGTGAACTTCACAAAATATGTGGATATATTGAAGCAACATCTCAAGACAACAGTCAGGAAGTCAAAGCTTGGTCGCAAATGGGTCTTCCAAATGGACAATGACCCCAAGCATACTTCCAAAATTGTGGCAAAATGGCTTAAGGACAACAAAGTCAAGGTATTGGAGTGGCCATCACAAAGCCCTGACCTCAATCCTATAGAACATTTGTGGGCAGAACTGAAAAAGCGTGTGCGAGCAAGGAGGCCTACATTCCTGACTCTGTTACACCAGCTCTGTCAGGAGGAATGGGCCATAATTCACCCAACTTATTGTGGGAAGATTGTGGAAGGATACCTGAAACGTTTGACCCAAGTTAAACAATTTAAAGGCAATGCTACCAAATGCTAATTGAGTGTATGTAAACTTCTGACCCACTGCGAATGTGATGAAAGAAATAAAAGCTGAAATAAATAATTCTCTCTACTATTATTATGGCATTTCACATTCCTAAACAAAAGTGGTGATCCCTAGAGACCTAAAACAGGGATTTTTACGAGGATTAAATGTCAGGAATTGTGAAAAACGGAGTTTAAATGTATTTGGCTAAGGTGTATGTAAACTTCCGACTTCAACTGTACTTACAGTCGGGAGTCCGCAGTTTTGGCGGCATGCGTGCAAAATATACAGCTTGTTGCGTTGTGGCCATAGACATATAATCCATAGAAAGGTTTTGGAGCCTCTTACCCTTGCAATTTGACTGTTAAACTCATGGGTAAACTAGCAGTGGGTGCCAACCCTGACTTGAATGGGAACTGCCATCTATGGATTATATTTCTATGGTTGGTTGCGGCTGTAGGTTTGCTTTTTGCAGATTTCAAAACACAATCGCGGAAAAAATGTTCAGTTTGGAAAGCAAATGCCCACTGCTGTCTGTAGAACAAATAGAACGTTTTTTCAGGGCCGCCCGAGTGTCGCAGCGGTCTAAGGCACTGCATCACAGTGCTTGAGGCGTCACTACAGACCTGGGTTCAATCTCAGACTGTGTCACAACCAGCCGTGACCGGGAGTCGCATAGGGCAGCGCATAATTGTTCCAGCATCGTCTGGGTTAGGGGAAGGTTTGGCTGGGGGTGGCTTTACTTGGCTCATCGCACTCTAGCGACTCCTTGTGGTGGGCCGGGCACCTGCAGGCTGACTTCAGTCATCAGTTGAACGGTGTTTCCTCTGGCACATTGGTGTAGATTTGGTAAGCTATTGCCACAACAAGCACATCGGCCATCACCATGAGTAGCCTATGGCTTCATCTTCATCATTAGTAACTTACTGTAGCCTATAATATACATCTCCTCCTAATATTGTACAATCTGTGTGTCATTTCATTGGCCTGGGCTATTGTTGGTTTGAAGTCAAGACCAGTTTAATCTCAGTTTGTCAGTGTCAGAGTAGCCACTCATTTCAGTCATTTGTGTGGTATTAAAAAATATTCAGCTAATGTCTTCCATCATGTAAATGAGGTGGAATTGCATGAAATGCATTTTTAAAAGGCAGATTTATTTTCAGACCCTGCCCCCCAAAAAAATCCCGTGGGTGGAATTATGGTCTGGGGGGCGCTATAAAAAAGGACAAAGCCATGGGGTCTATGATTTCTTAAACTGGGCACAGTCTGTGGGAATTCCTATGGAACAGTGGGAATGAACACACTGGCAGGCAGGGTGGCAACAGCTGGCATTTTGGGAGAGCAGGCATGTGGTGTGTACATTGACAACATTTATTTAGCCCAATAGGCTACTAGTCAATTAGTGCAGAACTTTGTGCAGTTAATCAAGGAAATATACATTTCCAAGCAATAATTCCAGGCAATTAAATGTGTTGCAAATATTGGCTTCATGAACCTTTATAGCCAACAATTGAAAAACAATTTTGGTTGGCCAACCAAAAGAGAGATTGAATGCATTATCATGGATGCATAGGCCTATTCAAGGCCAATATTTAAGATTTGATAGCAAGCAAAGTAAGAAAATATAGAAGGACAACAACTATAAATCCTTCTCATTCGAAGGAAAACAACTGTAAATCATGGCAAACATACTTGTTATTTTGGAGGAGTGTTTTTGAGAGTCAAATAAAATCCAGATTGCGTTTACGTAGCGCCTACTCCACGTGACTGGCGGTTTGGAAAAGTTGCTGTGAGGACCTGCTACTGCTCTTCCATCGAGACAGCAGCTGTGGCGCGCTAGTAGTCCAGCACTGCGAGAGTTTGAGGCGCTCTGTCTTTCTTTGAAATACGACTGTTGAACGAAATTAGGTTACTTCTATGTCAAAAAGGACATGCTACCTTTTACTTTGATTGGATAACAGGAACGACTTTGCAAGTGAAAGTTCATGGACTCACGTTGATATCCTTTGAGGCTTTGACGCTTGAACCACACGTGAAACAGTCGCCTAACAAGAAGTGAGTTACTTTGATATTTACTGTTCTGTTTACTCTCGGTTTTTCACATTATGAACATGTTATATACACACAATAGCAAGTTCAAATTGTGTGACGAGTTATCTACGTTTGTACTGGACTTTCGTTCAACAATTAACATTAGAGCGTCCTGTTTGTGTCACTCTGTCTTCACGGTGCCTGTAGCAAGATTCAGCTAAATATCCCCTCGACGTTGCTACTGTTAAAGGCTATACATTAGTTTACGACCTATTGCACACGTCAAAACATTCATTCAATCTTTTATTCAGAATTTGAAGACTTACATCTTGTAAAATGCATGCAAAACAAGTCATTTAAGTATTTTGGGCTGAAGTCTGACACCAAGTTCATTTCAGTACTACACTGTCAAAGTAAAGTTTGTTCAAGTTGTACAGAACATTCGACTATTGCAAAATATGTATTTCAAAGGCATGCAACTCACACTACACAGCAACCACGCCGCCTAATTTTGAAGTCTGATTTTTCCCATGCTCATAATTTTCAAACTGAGACTATGGTGTTTTGAACACTAGCTAGACATTGTTCAAACTTCAAATAGCCCCCGATCTGATTTCAGGGAGGCTTTTCTCACAAGCTTCATAGAATGGCAAATTATTTCATTTATGCTCCTAATAATAATGCATCCTGCTAGTTTCATATTAGGATGCTTTATTGCAAGAGCTACATTTTCATAACCTGAAGCTCATTATTATGTGCTCATCTGTATATTAAGACATTAACTGTGGGTTGAACTTAATAGAAAATGTCAGTCAGGCTCAGGGGAGAACGACTGACCCCTCTCATTGAAGCCACGACGTTCAAGGCCGAGCACGGTACTGCAGGCATTCTTTGCAGAAAACCGGATCTCCCATTTATAGGGAATGGGAAAATGGCAATTTATATTACACTTGATGTATGTCCTTGAACCGGTTATTCTGAAATCGCACACAGAATAAGTTATAAGGATCATGTAGTAGCTATTGGCAGCCTGCAGTACCCCGGTCAGAATGCTGCTTGAGATACTCAATGAGAGGGGGCAGCACTTAGCTAGCCTGCAACGTCACTACCTGGAGTAGCTCAAGCTGCTCATGTTATGTCTACGTAAATCTCCCACATGAAACGACATTTTAAGACTTCCTTGGCTTCAAATGCACTATTTGGTGTTCTCATAGGAACGAATTGTATTACGTGATCGATAGCGTTTTCCATTCATAAATAGTCATTGGTCAGGCTATTGAGAAAGCCATTTATATTCGTGGGATTTGATTTGTTTGAATACCACACCCAGCAATAAGGAAATGTCACATGACTATCATTGATCATAAGTTTGTTTGACTTTTATGGTTTATAAAAACCCAGGATGTCCTGTTCATATGAAACTCTTGTTGAAAGCAGTAACCCTAATGGAAGGCGGTTTTCCATGAGGAAAAAAAAAATATTTACCAGGCTAATGGCCAGATACTATTGTATGTGTAACAATGCAATGCTCAGACAGCTGATTTAAAAAGGGGTTAGTACTTGACTTCTGCTCTCTCACACACCTGCACACAGAGAGAGAACATTTTCCACATTTTCACTTTAATAAATACAATCGTGTACCACATGATCCTATGGAACATTACAAGAAGGAGAATGTAGAACACAGCGGAACACATGGCTTGCTGAATCTATGGAACACATGTTCTGAAGTGAAGCACTTGTGGAAACTGTATAATTTTGCAGGGCTATTGGCCCTACTCCAAAACCATATCAAAGCAATTCATTGGTTATTAGTTCATGCAAATGTGCATGTTGCTGTAACCTTGCTAACCTACAATATTATTCTGTCATAACTTAGTGGCTATGATATTGGACTTGAGTAATTTCAAAAACATCATAATTTTATGTCATTGCAAAGCAATTAGGCTCGCCCCAAATGATTATGTAACAAGTGTAATAACATGTTTGTTTTGTTACTAGGGTAATTACAGTAGCCTTCAGGGTTACTCAAATGGCATGAGTGGAAGGTAATGTAAGGTGTGACCCCACTAAAATCAGGCTGTTACTAATAATTTTCCTCTGAACATTGTTATTTTTCCCAGTTCCATAGTGTTTAGGCAAGCTACAACGCTGAGCTTGAGTTTGTATTGGAGCGAAAGGGTGGAAGAAGTCATTTGGAAAATGCAATACATTTTTAGCTGGGTGGTAATTGCTCATTGCAGATAAATCCTATCTCTGTATTGCCAAGTCTCTGACAGGTTGGGGCCATGCAGGGCTGCTGTTTCCACCTTATTCACCTCATCTCTTGCTCTCCTTAATACTACTTCTTATCTCCTAGCTGTTGACCAACCCAATTAACTCCAAATGCACACCACACTCCCATGAAGTATTTAATTGCAACATTTAGGCTGCTCAAGTACACCATGAAAGATAGGCTATTGGAAATAATTAGATTATCTAACCTATTACACATGGTGTGATGATTTTGACTGGGGTTTCTCTGAATGTCCACTGCCATGCTTGCTGGAAGGGAAAGTGGAGACACTCCTTTTTTGTGCAATGAGAAGATAGCCGAACTAACGAGGCCAGTTTCCTGTCTTCAGTGGCTCATATAATGGAGAGTGGAGAAAAAAACATCCTTGCTAGTTTCCGATGAAGCTTCAACATGGGAACACACTGTCCCATCCCACCACTTGGCTGGAGGATGCACACATGAAATGACATCACTAGGCAAGTGTGTATGGGCAAACAACCTTAAAACACTTTATACAAATTACAAAGCATATTCATGCAAAACCAACACCGCTAAGGGAATGTTAACTTCATATGGCTGCAGGGGCAGTATTGAGTAGCTTGGATGAAAAAGTGCCCATTGTAAATGGACAGCTCCTCAGTCTCAGTTGCTAATATATGCATATTATTATTAGTATTGGAAAACACTCTAAAGTTTCCTAAACTGTCAGAATATTGTCTGTGAGTATAACAGAACTGATATTGCAGGCGAAACCCTGAGGAAAATCAAAACAAGTGGCTTCTATTTTGAAAACTCCATGTTCCATAGCCTCCCTTTGCTGGATTTAAAGGGCTATGAACCAGATTCCTTTTCCTATCGCTTCCTCAAGGTGTCAACAGTCTTCAGACATAGTTTCAGGCTTTTATTTTGAAAAATGAGCCAGAACGATAACATCGCGTCAAGTGGTCACATGAGTTTTGCTTGCGCAACAGAATTTGGACAGCCATTGTTTTCCCCTCTCCTACTGTGAAAGACATTTGCAGTTGATATAGTATCGATTTATGTATTTTAAAAACAACCTGAGGGTTGACTATAAAAAAAAGGTTGACATGTTTCTGTGGACATTATGGAAACTATTTGGAATTTTCGTCTGCGTTGTCGTGACCGCTCTTTCCTGTGGATTTCTGAACATAACGCAACAAACAAACAGAGGTATTTTGGATATATATGGAACAAACAGAACATTTGTTGTGTAACTGGGAGTCTCGTGAGTGAAAACATCCGAAGATCATCAAAGGTAAACGATTAATTTGATTGCATTTCTGATTTTTGTGACCAAGCTACCTGATGCTAAGTGTACTTGATGTTTTATCGTGCGATCGATAAACTTACACAAACGCCTGGATTGCTTTCACTGTAAAGCATAATTTCACATTCTGACACGACAGGTGGATTAACAAAAGGCTAAGCTGTGTTTTCCTATATTGCACTTGTGATTTCATGAACATAAATATTTATAGTCATATTTATTGTATGTAGCGCTATGCTATTCAGAGGTTGTTGATGACAATTATCCCGATAGGGGAATTTCAGCCATGACAGGTTAAGTGATACTTCAATAACAGGTTTCCAATTTGTCATACTTCAGCTAGTTTGGATCTTTGTTTGTTTTACAGGTAAGGAGGATCTATTGACACTAACTTTGCTTTTAATACTTGCAGTGCATTTGGAAAGTATTCAGACCCCTTTCCCACATTATGTTACGTTACTGCCTTATTCTAAAATGGATTAAATTAATTTCTTGACTCATCAACCTACTCACAGTACCCCATAATGACAAAGCAAAAACAGGTTTTTAGAAATTTTAGAAAATTGAAAACATATATTATTTACATAATTATTCAGACCCTTTGCTATGAGACTCAAAATTGAGCCCAGGTACATCCTGTTTCCATTATTCATCCTTGATGTTTTTACAACATGATTGGAGTCCACCTGTGGTAAATTGACTTGATTGGACATGATTTGGAAAGGCACACACACCTGTCAATAAGGTCCCACAGTTGATTATGCATGTCAGAGCAAAACACAAGCCAAGAGGCGGATTGAATTGTCCATGGAGCTCCGAGACAAGATTTTGTTGAGGCACAGATCTATGGACTGGTACCAAAACATTTCTGCAGCATTGAAGGTCCCCAAGAACACAATGGCTTCCATTCTTAAATTGAAGAAGTTCAGAACCATCAAGACTCTTTCTAGAGCTGGATCCTCTACTGAGATGGTTGTCCTTCTTGAAGGTTCTCCCATCTCTGCAGCAATGAGGCCTTTATGGTAGAGTGGCCAGACGGAAACCACATTCAAATCTTTTCACATGATTTAGAAATAAACACACCTGTCAATATAAGGTCCCACAATTGACAGTGCATGTCAGAGCAGAAACTATACCGTGAAGGCCAAGGAACTGTCCGTAGATCTCAGAGATATAATTGTCATGAGGCATATCTGGGGAAATGTATAAAACATTTTTAGTTTTGAAAGTTTCCAAGAACACAGTGGTCTATCATTGGGAAATGGAGAAAATATGGAACTAACCAGACTCTGCCTAGAGCTTGGCTGACCAACTAAACTGAGCAACTAGGCAAGAAGGCCCTGTGTCAGGGAGGTGACCAACAACCCAATGACCACTCTGACAGTACTAAAGAGTTAATTGGCTAAGATGGGAGAACCTGCCAAAAGGACAACAGTCTCTACAGCACTTCACCAATCTGTCCTTTATGGGAGAGGTGCCAGATGGACGCCATTCCTGAGAAAAAAGGCTCATGAAAGCATGCCTGGAATTTGCAAAAAGGCATGTGAAAGATTCTGTGGTCTGAGACAAATGTAACTATTTGGCCTGAATGCAAAGTGTAATGTCTGGAGGAAACCAGGCACAACTCATCACCCTTCTAACACCATCCCTACTGTGAAGCATGGTGGTGGCAGCATCATGCTATGGGGATGCTGTTCAGCAGCAGGGACTGGTAAGGATAGAGGGAACAATGAATGGCGCCAAATACAGGCAAATGCTTAATGAGAGCCTGCTAAAGAGTGTAAACAACCTTTGACTGGGGGTGCGATTTACATTCCAACAAGACAATGACCCAAGCATACAGCCAAAGCAAAGCTGGAATGGCTTCAGAAGAAGAATGTGAAAGTCCTTGAGTGGCCCAGACTTCAATCCCATTGAAAATCTTTGGAAAGACTTGAAGATGGCTGTTCACCACCACTTCCCATCTAACTTAACAAAGCTTGAAAATCCTCAAGGAAGAATGAGTAAAATCCCAAATCCAGATTTGCAACGCTGATAGACATAAAACACACGACTCAAAGGTGCTTCTGCAAACTATTACACATTTCTAAAAGTGTGTGTGTGTGTGAGAGAAACCTATTTAATCCATTTTGAATTCAAGCTGTAACACAACAAAATGTGGAATAAGTCAGGACTTTCTGAAGGCACTTCAATAGAATGAATAGAACGTGCGTCCGCATTCAAGTCAATGATGGCATAATGGGTGGACTGGCAGCCATTGCGAGTGTACCCATTAGTGCAAAGCAGGAAGTGTACCCATCAATACGTGCTGTGATTTTTGTTGATTCAACTCCATTGACATTACGAAAAATCCATTGCATGAGCCATATCAGTTAACATTCTACATTGGCATGGAAATGATTGCATCATAATACCAAGCCGCTATTGCCAGTATACCTGTAAGATAACCAGTCATTACCAGGGTTAGAGGTTCAAAGTCCATTCTATTCATTGTTTGCTACAATACCTTGCTTGTTTCAGCAAGGGGCAAAAAATGTCAACCCGTTGTCAAGAGTCCATTATTATTGCCTCCCGAGTGGCGCAGCGGTCTAAGGCATTGCATCGTAGTGCTTGAGGCGTCACTACACACCCGGGTTCGATCCCAGGCTGTGTCACAACCTGCCGTGACTGAGTCCCATAGGGCTGCGCACAATTGGCCCAGCATCGTCCAGGTTAGGGGAGGGTTTGGCCGGGGAGGCATTACTCGGCTCATTGTGCTCTAGCGACTTCCGGTCGTCAGTTGAATGGTGTTTCCTCCAACACATTGGTCCAGCTGGCTTTCGGGTGTAAAGAAGCATGTTTCAGAGGACGCATGACTCGACCTTCATCTCTCCCGAGGTCATTGGGGAGTTGTAGCGATGAGACAAGATTGTAATTGGATCGCAATTGGATATCACGAAAAAGGGGGTAAAAAATGAGTCTTATCGCAGAAATGGAGTAAACCGCATAAATGCAGTCTTCGTTAGCTGTTCGTTCCAAACGGTTATGACTGTTAATTTCATGACGCTCTTCATCCATAACCGTCGGTTACACAATTATATGGTAATTGTGCCAGTCCTACTACACTGTGCCAGTATTTCCTTACTGCTCATGTTAAGAGGAGTAGGCTTACTAAAAAACTGCCCTGACCCAAACCATTCAATGATTATTTGTGCTGTTTCTCACCTCAAATGTGGGACTACATATGAAATAGTGATAGTTTTATGTGGAACTATGCCACTGTTTTCAGTGAATGTTTTATTCTGCATTGTATTTCTCACCTTAGGCCTAGATCCTTAAATAAATATAGCATAAAGAATGTTGTCACCTCGTTTTTAAAAACATTGTGCAGACAGTGAGACCATTGTGCAATCTCTCTGCTGTAAGTAATCCTCTGGAACAATTTTCACGCACCTGTTGTGGAACATTTCAACTTAATGTCTATCTTCTACATACTGCATCCATTTCAAGCAGTGTTTTCCCTGCCATATACGCTATGCAACTGTATTCCTTTTAGAAATAAATAGTATTTTTCCCAATATGAAGATTCTCATTCCTCCCCTGAAAGAAAGCTGTTTCAGAGCAGGCTCCCTCATCATCCTTCCTGCATTCTACTCTGTTAGGGGCCACCCCTCTACAAACTCCCACTCGAGCAAAGCTGAAGTGTAGCGGTTATTCCTGTTGAGTGTGGAGCGTTCTCTAAGGAATGTGAATGGAAGATAAGCCCCAGGAATGTGATTTCCCCTGCTTATCGCAGTCTCCCTGGCTCGATCTGCACACTGCCATCTGAAAACAACCCTGGATGTGGCACAAAGAAAGTTAAACATAACACCTTGGCATCACACCCGGCACGGTGTTCCAACTGTGGGTTGGTTAGTGCACAGATTAGTTTTGGGCGGTATCTAGATTTTCACACCGTTTCTGTACCATACCGCACAAAACAATTCAGGCAACAGGGATCTTGATCCAGGAGGGTATTGAAGATTGAATGTCTGTAGTCTGGTACCAGTCTTTGCCACTCCATCTCATTGCCAAAGAGACTGGCCTTTCAGCAGTCCTCATGTTCAATATGCAGCTGGATTTAAGGTGGAGTTGCTTGTTGGTTGTTGGAAATAACATGAATATGTTCCACGACAACATGGAGCCTTGAATATAGAATTAGAACTTTGACAAAGTCAAAACATTTAGCTGTTAGCTAGGCAAGTTATTGTATTTTGAGGCTTAAAATCAAAGCAGAGGTTTTGTGGTTGGAATTGCCGTATGTATTTAGACTGAGCTAGCAATTTGACAGATTAGTTTCATCTGGACAATCACAGTTGCTTAGTAACCGTATACCAGCGTATTCTGTGGAGAAAAAAGTGATAGAGTTCCAATATTTGGATAATTGTTGTAATTGGAGGATAACCTGTGAGGGTTATCAACTCATCAGTTCTCCTCGCTCATTAATGATTGAATGTTCATATTTGAAGATGACAGAAAGGCCAGTTTCTTTGACAATGACAAGGAGTGGTTCGGAGTGGAATGTTAGCTAAAGAGACTTACTTAGGCTAGACTGTCTCTGCTGTAACTAAAAAGCTTGATCTAGCCACTTAGCTAGCAAGTTAGCAAAACAAATGCATAACTGGAGCCCTGAGCTGTGTGTGTATACTTTATTTGGCCCCTCCTACATTTCTTGTAGTTATACTTAATTTATAGTCATATGCATTGCCATATCATACCGTCAGTATTTCGAAATACCCCGGTATATCGCCCAAGCCTATTTCAGATCCTCTGTTTTCTGAAGGATTCTTCAAAGGGTTGTTAACCATTAACTGTAAATGTCAGAGGAAAGTAGCTGTAACAACAGCATTCCAAATTTCTCACTATACCAAAGATTAAACATAAATAATCAGGAATCAGTTTCTTGATTTTTCTGTTTTTTTTAAATCAGTGTTTGGCAATTCTGGAAGATGTCAAACTAATTGAATTGGCTTTGTGGTAGCCTACGCTTAATTCTATTGGCCTGTGTAAAGAAGTAAGCAGGGAAAGGAGTGGTGGGGAGTGCTGAAAGTTTTGGCTGTAGGTTAAAGCAAAGCACCCTTACTCAAGAGACCTCTTGAGAGCCGTGTGCTCTGGCTGAACAGATTTCACATTAACACGTTGAGCGAAAGGAGAGACTGCACTCGGCACTGCTCCCTCCGTTCACCGCTTGGCGAGGTACAGTGAATTAAGTGTTTCTGGGAAGGGAGGGATTGTCACTGGAAAATGGGGTGATGGACAGGGTTACAACGCGAGTTTCAGTGTTGTAAAGTATTTATGTAAAAATACCCCCCCAAAATACTTTAGTACTTTAAAGTATCTACTTTACTATTTATTTTTTACAACTTTTACTTCACTACATTCCATAATAACTTCTTAGGGCTGAGATCCCGCTAACGGAATTGATATGACAACAGCCAGTGAAAGTGCAGGGTGCCAAATTCAAAACGACAGAATTCCCATAATTAAAATTCCTCAAACATACAAGTATTTTACACCATTTTAATGATACACTTCTTGTTAATCCCACCACAGTTCAAATAGGCTTTACGGCGAAAGCACCACAAACGATTATGTTAGGTCAGAGCCAAGTCACAAAAAAACACAGCCATTTTTCCAGCCAAAGAGAGGAGTCACAATAAGCAGAAATGGAGATAAATGAATCACTAACCTTTGATCTTCATCAGATGACACTCATAGGACTTCATGTTACACAATACATGTATGTTTTGTTTGATAAAGTTAATATTTATATTTAAAAAATCTCAGTATACATTGGTGCGTTACGTTCACTAGTTCCAAAAACATCCGGTGATTTTGCAGAGAGCCACATCAATTTACAGAAATACTCATCATAAATGTTGATGAAAATACAAGTGTTATACATGGAACTTTAGATACACTTCTCCTCAATGCAACCGCTGTGTCAGATTTAAAAAAAGCTTTACGGAAAAAGCAAACCATGCAATAATCTGAGTACGGCGCTCAGAGCCCAAACAAGCCAAAAAGATATCCGCCATAATGTGCAGTCAACAGAAGTCAGAAATATCATTATAAATATTCGCCTACCTTTGATCTTCATCAGAATGCACTCCCAGGAATACCAGTTCCACAATAAATTTTTGTTTTGTTCGATAATGTCTGCCATTTATGTCCAAATAGCTCCTTTTGTTAGCACGTTTGGTAAACAAACTCACAAAGCACGTTCATTAGGAGCAGACAAAGTCAAAAAGTTCCGTTACAGTCAGCAGAAACATGTCAAACAAAGTATAGAATCAATCTTTAGGATGTTAACATAAATCTTCAATAATATTCCAACCGGAGAATTCCTTTGTCTTTAGAATTGCAATGGAACAGAGCTCGCTCTCACGTGAACGAGCGTCACGAGCTCAAGGCATTCTGGCAGACCTCTGACTCATTCGCCCCCACTTAACAGTAGAAGCATCAAACAAGGTTCTAAAGACTTGACATATAGTGGAAGCCTTAGGAAGTGCAACATGACCAATATCCCACTGTTTCTTCAATAGGGAATGAGTTGATTTCCCACTTCCTGGTTGGATATTTTCTCAGGTTTTTGCCTGCCATATAGGTTCTGTTATACTCAGACATTCAAACAGTTTTAGAAACTTCAGTGTTTTCTATCCAAATATACTAATAATATACACATATACAACTGGGACTGAGTAGCAGGCAGTTTACTCTGGGCACCTTATTCGTCCAAGCTACTCAATACTGCCCCCAGCCATAAGTTTTTAAAGAAAATAATACATTTTTCCTAAGACTCAAAAGTACTCATATTTTGAATGCTTAGCAGGATAGGAAAATGGTCCAATTCACACACTTATCAAGATAACATCCCTGGTCATCCCTACTGCCTCTAAACAGCCATCACTAACATAGAGAGTCTGCTGCCAACATACGGACTCAAATCTCTGGCCACTTAAATACAGACTTAATAAAGGTATCACCAGTCACTTTAAATAACGGCACTTTAATGTTTACGTATCCTACATTTACTCATATGTATATACTTTATTCTACACCATCTACTGCATCTTGCCTATGCCGCATGCCATTTCTCATTTATATGTCCATATTAATCATCCCTTTACATTTGTATATTTGTGTGTGTATAAGGTAGTTGTTGTGAATTTGTTAGATTACTTGTTAGATTTTACTGCATAGTCGGAACTAGAAGCACAAGCATTTCGCTACACTCACATTAACATCTGCTAACCATGTGTATGTGACCAATACAATTTGATTTGATCTGGCGGACTCACTAAAAACAAATGTTTTTTGTTTGTAAATTAGTGTTGGAGTGAGCCCCTCTCCATGTATGTATGAAAATAGTGCCATCTGGTTTGCTTAATATAAGGAAGTATATTATAGCAATTACTTTTACTTAAGTATATTTAAAACAAAATACTTTTAGACTTTTACTCAAGTAGTATTTTACTGAGTGACTTTTACTTTAGTCATTTTCTGTTAACATGTATTTACTTTTTCTATAGTATGACAATTGGGTACTTTTTCCACAGCTGGTTGTTTTCACCATTGCCAGGCAGTGTCGGAATGTGAGGCTGATGTAATTCAAAACATCACAAAGTGAAATCCACCCTCAATCTCCAAGGTCCTCCCTTCCATCCCTCGCGCTTCAGTTGCCCACCTGAGGCAGGATATAGACTCACCACTATCTGCCGACAGCTTTGAGAGACACGGGGAGCCTTCTCTCTCAGCTGGAGGATGATAATGGATCGGTAGGGACACCCAGGATTAGGGCTACTATCTCTCTCCCTCTCTCTATGCCTCTCTACCCCCTTCTTAAGGTGACAGTAGGACCATTGACATTTGATGTTCAGGTTTACTAGTGTCTTCATATGATTTGTGTTTGAGGCCATCTCTCAAAACAAAATCAAGGTTTTCATATGTTTTATTCATACGCGTAGGTGCATAATGAAGCGTATTATTCCCACTTCAATTAATTTGATTGAAGTTCTGAATTACTAGAGAATCATTTGTACAGATATTGGTGGGCACCACTGGGCTGAAATGGTGGAAGAACAAAGGGTTTCTGTTTTTATAGAAAACTGAACACGGCCCTATCCGTTTGTGTTGATTCTTCACATGGGATTATTTCACTGAACAACAAAAGGGAATATTGAATGATCCCCAATGATCCATCCCATCTCCCAAAACATTTTCAACATAGTCTAGAAACTAAAGCTTTGGTTGTCTTCCCCTCAGGCTTCCATGTCTTCTCCCTGGACCTCCTCAATGTCCAACTCTTGAACATCAGTCTCTGAGGCCTCATCTTCACTGTCACTTTCCAGCCCTGTTGAGGATGGCTCGTTGTCAGGCTCAAAAAGCCTCAAATTTACCCGGATGGCCACCAATTTTTCAACCCTTGTATTGGTCAGTCTGTTGCGTACTTTGGTGTGCGTGTTCCCACACAAGGGCCAGTTGCGCTCTGAGGCGGCTGATGTTGGTGGGATTTGGAGGATGGAGGCCACAGGAGAAAGAGCCTCAGATCCACAAAGTCCCTTCCACCAGGTTGCTGATGTAATATGGCAGTCATGCCAACATATCTCAGCTCCATCCTAAAGCCCTTGATTGGAAGTGTACTTCACCAGACTGCCAAGAACCTTGCCCTCATCCAGGCCAAGGTGGCGAGACACGGTAGTGATGACACCATAGGCCTTGTCAATCTCTGCACCAGACAGGATGCTCTTGCCAGCATACTTGTGGTCCAACATGTACGCTGCGGTGTGTATGGGCTTCAGGCAGAAGTCTTCACGCTTCTTGATGTATTTTAGAACTGCAGTTTCCTCTGCTTGGAGTAACAGTGAAGTGGGCAGAGCAGTATGGATTTCTTCTCTTACATCTGCAAGCAGTCTGAACATCAGACAGAATGGCATTGTCTCCCTCAATCCATGCAATGGCTACTGCTATAGGGTTCAGGCTGCGTACCATTCTCTCCCAAGATGCATCATCCAGGAGGATCCTCTTGATGGGGCTGTCCATATCGGCAGACTGTGATATGGCCATTTCTTGGAGAGACTCCTTCCCTCCAGGAGACTGTCAAACATGACAACACCACCCCAAATGGTATTGCTGGGCACCTTCGATGTGGTGCTCTTATTCTTCTCACTCTGCTTGGTGAGGTAGATTGTGGTATATGTCTCCGTGTGAAATGTCTCCACATATCAGATTGTGCCCGTGGCATTTTCTTGTAACGATTAGTTAAGCAGTCAGATTAAACAACTAATTTTGTAAGATGTTTTAAAATGAAACATGTATGGAAACAGGTGAATTAACACTCTTCAGTAGGAGGCTCAAGCAAGCTAAAACCCACAAGGTAAAAACTAACTAGCAGAAATTAACAAGTTAGAAATGATTTAACACACTTTGCTGTAGGCTACTATTTGCTAGTTGACAAAAAATCATGTGTGTCATATGCAATAGATTCACCCCACCCAGTATTGTAATCAAAACTTACCAGAAAGCATGTAGTCCTTGGCTCAGACAGTGTAGTAGTGTGGCCTCAATTAGAGGTTGACCGATTATGATTTTTCAACACCGATACCGATTTATTGGAGGACCAAAGAAGCCAATACCGATTACTCGGCCGATTTTTAATAAAAACATTTTTTATTTTTACTACTAATAATTAAATAAATAAAAATACTATTTTAAAAAATAAAATTAAAATAAAAACGTATTTATTTGTAATAATGACAATTACAACGATACTGAATGAACACTTATTTTAACTTAATATAATACATCAATAAAATCAATTTAGCCTAAAATAAATAATGAAAAATGTTCAATTTGGTTTAAATAATGCAAAAACAAAGTGTTGGAGAAAAAAGTGCAATATGTGCTAACGTTTCAGTTCCTTGCTCAGAACATGAGAACATTTGAAAGCTGGTGGTTCCTTTTAACATGAGTCTTCAATATTCCCAGGTAAGAAGCTTTAGGTTGTAGTTATTATAGGACTATTTCCCTCTATACCATTTGTACTTCATTAACCTTTGACTATTGGATGTTCTTATAGGCACTTTAGTATTGCCGGTGTAACAGTATAGCTTCCGTCCCTCTCCTCGCTCCTCCCTGGGCTCGAACCAGCAACACAATGACAACAGCCACCATCGAAGCAGCGTTACCCATGCAGAGCAAGGGGAACAACTACTAGAAGGCTCAGAGCGAGTGATGTTAAACTCTATTAGCGGCACTAACTAGCTAGCCATTTCACTTCGGTTACACCAGCCTCATCTCAGGAGTTGATAGGCTTGAAATCATAAACAGCGCAATGCTTGACGCACAATGAAGAGCTGCTGGCAAAACGCACGAAAGTGCTGTTTGAATGAATGTTTACGCGCCTGCTTCTGCCTACCACCGCTCAGTCAGATAAGTTTAATGCTAGCTAGCAACTTACCTTGGCTTACTGCATTCGTGTAACAGGCAGTCTCCTTGTGGAGTGCAACGAGAGAGAGGCAGGTCGTTATTGCGTTGGACTAGTTAACTGTAAGGTTGCAAGATTGAATCCCTGAGCTGACAAGGTGAAAATCTGCCGTTCTACCCCTGAACGAGGCAGTTAACCCATCGTTCCTAGGCAGTCATTGAAAATAAGAATGGGTTCTTAACTGACTTGCCTAGTTATGTAAAAAAAATCGGCACATCGTCGCTCAAAAATACCGATTTCCGATTGTTATGAATAATTGGGGCCGATTTCAAGTTGTCGGCCATTCTGATTAATCGGTCGACCTCTAGCCTCAATAGCATCTCATTAGTGTGGAAGCTCTTGAGAATCAACTGTGCATGTGATGGAAGCGTGCACTGCACATGTGATGAAAGAATGCACTTTTATGAGCATGGCTTTTATTTTTTTGAAGGTAGTATTATTGTTATTATTATTTGTATTTTATTTTCTCCACAATTTCGTGATATCCAATCGGTAGTTTGTCTTGTCCCAAAGCTGCAACTCCCGTACTGACTCTGTAGAGGCGAAGGTCGAGAGCCATGCATCCTCCGAAACACGACCCTGCCAAGCCACACTGCTTCTTGACACACTGCTCATTTAACGCGGAAGCCAGCCGCACCAATGTGTCAGAGGAAACACCATACACCTGGCGACTGAAGTCAGCTTGCAGGCTCCCGGCCTGCCACAAGGAGTTGCTAGAGCATGATGGGACAAGGACATCCCAGCGATGCAGTGCCGTAGACCGCTGCATCACTCGGGAGGCCCCTACATGGCGTTATTTCTATTACAGCATATTGAATGACTGTCATTCATATTTCATTCACCCAGCTCAATGTAACATCAATAGGTTCTTGCATCTACACGCACTCCTCCTCTCACCTTTTCTCTTCGCTTGTGGACTTCAGTGCCCAACACAACAGCTGTCTGTGACCAGGCGAAAAACCTTTCCAAGCCAAACCTTCATACTATAACCGATAACTGCTACACACAGCTTACATCGTTGTCACCATATTAGCTAGTCATAGTCAACATAGCTACTAGAACTAACGTGTTAGTAAACTCACTACAATCATGCAGTACAGCAAACGGATAAGCAGTTACACTTGTGGCCCCGGTGGCAATAAATGTAATAAAACCAAAAGTTTACCTTGACCTGCAAGAGTTCCAGTGTTTGGTAGCCTTAGCCAGCTAGCTAACAAGGCATCCCTCTCTATTTGAGTAGGCTAAACTAGCTAGCTGCATTTGCTAGCTGTGTAAGTGAAAAAATACAATACTCTTGCTTCAAAGAAATGAATTTGTTCAAAACTGTTCAACTTTTGTCTTTCTGTCTTGAGTCAAAACACCCCATTTCATGCACTGCAGTGCTAGCTAGTTGTAGGTTATGCTTTCAGTACAAGATTCATTCTCTTTGATTGGGTAGACATGTCAGTTCATGCTGCAAGAGCTCTTAGGTTGGAGGGCACCCTCCTGAAGTTGTCATAATTACTGTGTAAGTCTATGGAAGGGGGTGAGAACCATGAGCCTCCATCTACTGCATCTTGCCATCTTTATGGAATACATGTATCACTAGCCACTTTAACCTCTTGATGCTACCCATCCCGGATCCGGGATCGTGACTACGGCTCAAGCTCATTAGCATAACGCAAAATGTGAAAAAATATTCTTAGACATATTTAACCTCCACACCTACACAAGTCCAATAGCTCAAATGAAAGATAAACACCTTGTTCATCTACCCAGCAAGTCAGATTTCTAAAATGTTTTACGGCGAAAACATAGCACACATTTATATTAGACCACCACCGAAACAAAATGCAAGCGGCGGCCATTTTGTCCCAGAAAATATAAAATTTAAAAGTAGGATTAAAAAATAAATAATTCACTAACCTTTTGAAAATCTTCATCAGATGACAGTAATATTACATGTTACACAGTACATTTTTTTTTTTTCAATAATATGCCATTAATATCCATAAATCTCTGTTTACAATGACGACATTTCAAAAATGCTACTCAAAATGTCCGGAGAAATTATGATAGCTCGGACAGATAACGTCAGATAACAAGCAATAAACATGACTAAATATACATGTTCTACATATAGTTACAAAGATACACTTCTTCTTAATACAACCGCTGTGTTACATTTATTTTTAACGTTACAGAATTCGTTCACTAGTCTATGCTATGAGTCGGCGCTCAGATATTAGCAGTGTCTCCTCTACGTTTGGAGTCCACAGAAACCCAAAATAACCACATAAATATTCCCTTACCTTTGATGTTCTTCGATCAGAAGACGTAGAAGGAGTCATACTTACCCAATACATCGTTTGGTTTCAAGTTGTGCGTCTTTGTATTAGCATATGCTAACAGCTTCAGCTGAAATGCACCCAAAATAACTTCTGCTCCTTCTGGTCCCGCACTCTTGCGCAATCAAACTTCAAAATTACATATTATATGTTGACTAAACTGGTCAAACTAAGTGCAGAATCGAGCAAAATGATGTTTTTATCATGTAAAACAATGATCATCGCGAACAAACGAACCGGCTTCAACTGGTGTCTATTGGAAAAGAACGTTCTCCAAATCGGCCGCGCGCAATAGAGTGCATGTATGTGAGAGTGAACCGGGCATTTTCGCCCGCCAAAGGATGAGGGAGCGCGAAATTCAAACAATGAACGTGCCAATTGAAAGCAGACATCGCGCTGAACAAATACATACTGTTCCCAGATCGGTAGCTGCCTGGGAAGGGTGGGGGCGATGACGTCAAAGTTGACCCAACTTTTCTCTTGACAAGAGAGAGTTTGGGAGAAAGGCTGCCCTGAGAGTTCTGCTTTACATACAGACATAATTTAAACGGTTTTAGAAACTTTAGAGTGTTTTCTATTCAATAATTATTATTATATGCATATATTATCAATTTTGGAAAAAAATATTTTCAGTTTACTATGGGCACGCACTTCCTCCAAAGGGGGCAGTATTCAGCCATAAGCTCAAGAGGTTAAACAATGCCGCTTTTATATGTTTACATACCCAACATTACTCATCTCATATGTATATACTGTACTCGATACCATCTACTGCATCTTGCCTATGCCGTTCTGTACCATCACTCATTCATACGTCTTTATGTACATATTCTTCATCCCTTTACACTTGTGTGTGTATAAGGTAGTTGTAGTTGTTACTGCATTGTCGGAACTAGAAGCACAAACATTTCGCTCAATGTACTCAGAGGAGGACCGAAGCTAGCTGTCCTCCCGCTACCCCGTGGTGCTACCCCAGGGAGTGCTGTTGAGGCGACTGTATACCTTCAAATGTGTTTTTATAGATTATTTGTTAACGTGAATATGTAGTATAGTTTTATCATTAGTTTTATTTATTTTTACCTTTTAACTATTCAGATTTTTATGAAATTCACTGAGGAGGATGGTCCTCCCTTTCCTCATCTGGGTAGCTACCACTGCTGTATGCACTTGTCTGTAGATTTAGGTGTTGGATGTTTTAAACACTACAAGGAAATACATTTTTGTTGGCTAATTGCTCTCAAAGAAATCTTGGCTTGTATGTTTTCTCTGAGAGAGACAATTTGTTTAGAGCCTAGTCTGCTGATATTTTGAAATGCCATTTGCTGAGCTGGATTGTTTTACTGTTTTTATGCTAGTTGAATTGTGCTCTCCCATAGTGTTCACTGTGACCTAACGTTACCCTGTGGATAGGTGTACCTAGCAGTAGAAACGGTGAATGTGCCAATGCTTAGAACTAAATCTCGCCAGATGCAGCACCATTCATGATTCAGAAAATCAAAATGTCTGAAAGTAAACAATCCTGGCTTTTCTGGATGGAATCTCGATGTCTTGACGTTTCATATTACCTGTTGTATTTATTGTTCTCAAAGAAAGGCCAGAATGTTTTTCTCGCTGGACTGTTGAAGATGAAGAGACATGGGTGTTCAGTGTTACTCCTAATAGAGTTTCAAATAAGTGTTTGGCAGTTGAGGAGGAGAAACAAAATAGTTTCACAGAAACATAATCCTCAGTGTTGGAAGCTTAACCTTGATGTACAGTAGTTTGCTTATCTGGTTTAATAAGTCAACTGTTCTTGCTCCATCAAAACTTCAAAAAGCTGTTAGTGTTTTCCCTACAATTAATTAGTCTTGGCAATGCTTCGAACGCTGCGGTTAATGTTTCTGTGAAACTATTTTGTTTCCTTGCTTCTCCTCCTCAACTGCCAAACACTTATCTGAAGCTCAATGCAGTGTGAAAAATGAGTATTTTGGGCCTGCTTATTAGAAATCCAAATTGACGATGGCATTGTTGCTATGCCTCTGAGTTGCCCTAATTCATGTAGCATTTGTTGTGACGGACAGTTATATTTTTGTATCACCAGTGCACCACCTCTGTGTGTGTGTGTGTGTGTGTCTGGCTGAGACAATGATTAAACTCCATAGTTCCCTGGAGAGCATTTGGACACAATTAAACGCTATTGTTTATGACTGCCTCCTCCATTAATGTAACCACATTTGCACTGCCTCAGCACTGCTTTCTCTGACGCGATCAGCAAAGACATTGTGTTTGTGGACCTGGGTGTTTCGTCTCATTCGATGAGGAGCTGACAGTTTATAATGTGAACAAAGTTACATTTAAAATATGTATTTCAAATAATGTAAAATGTGATGACTGTTCAATGGCAATGATGTTTCTGAAAAGTCTACTAACTGAAGTCATTAAAATTTTGCAGCAGATGTTGGAGGGAACATTGTGTAATATTAAGAGATGTCTATTTGCACTACTCCACAAACGATGGCCTGTCTTCCATATTGGAGGCGGTCACTCATTCTGTCATTACATTCTTTTATAGGGCCATTTATTTTGGGGAGCAGAATGTTTCTGAAATGAGATTGGAGTGGTCTTTCTGACGCTGGGGACTGGAAAAGCACAGAGCAGTCGGATGTAATGGCCATTTTTATTTTATTTCTTCCCGGACTGATCTCACTGCTTTCGCAATGTGATTTCTGGGTATGTGATTTCCTCTGACATGTAACTAAGACTGTTTCTACCAGTGTGTCTTTTCCTCCCTTCATTATAAGAATAATTCTGTGATATTGGCTGGACTGATTTGATTTAGGATAGAATGCTCTGGAGAAAGTTTGCATTGACAATGCATGATTTATGTGAAAGTGAGAGCTACAGGTAACTGCCAAAATAATGGAAACACTTAAGTAAATGAGGGATACAAAGTATATTGAAAGCAGGTGCTTCCAGACAGGTGTAGTTCCTGAGTTAATCAAGCAATTAGCATCCTATCGTACTTAGGGTCAATTGTAAAAATGCTGGGCAGGGAATTCTTTTGGCTACAATGGCTATGCCCCAACAAGATGACAATGCCCCCATCCACAGGGTACGAGTGGTCACTGAATGGTTTGATGAGCATGAACATAATGTCAACCATATGCCATGACTGACTCAGTCACCAGATCTCAACCCAATTGACCACTTCTGGGAGATTCTGGAAGAATGTGAAGATGTATTTTTTTTGCACCTGCAGAGTTTTAAAACAGCCTATCACTTGGATGTTGTTGCATTAAATCAATGCATGCGCAAGCACTCTCGCAGTCTTTCTAAATTAGATTCAAAGTGCATCCAAAATAGATAATCCTGTTCAAGATTGATATATGCATATATAGATGTCCTAGCTTAGCTCTTTCAGGTAATACATTCAATGCAGCCTTCTATTTAGCTAATTAATGATGGGTTATGAATAATAAGCTTCTAACTTATAGCCTCTGTCTCTTGTGCAATATGCACACACCTGTGCTCCTCTGGTCTCTCTCCTTAAAAAAAGCTCCTTAGCTCTTGGGGTCCCATGCAAGAAAAGCTAGACTAGAATAATTTGCTGGACTTTTTTGTGTGCATTTCTCATAGCAATAGACTATTCAAAGATGGGTGTAAGCTGTTGTTTGCTGACTGTTAATTACAGCAGACAATAGAACTCACGGGTCATTTGAAAGAAGCGAGAACGCGCGATGGCGGTAGGCTATAGCATTTATTTATTCAGACATATAACAATTCAATCTTCGTGAAAGCCATCAATCTAATTATAGTCCTATTATACAAGCATGTCATTAGAATAATGAAGATGAGGACAACGTAACTTAACTGTTGTGAGGAAAGAATGAAGCAACAATAGAAAGAGGTAGGCTATAACATTAGGGGAAATATTATCAAATGTATATATGAGTCAGCCTCCTACTAATACAAATAGGCCCTACTATATTTTAAAATAAAATTCTCTAGCCTATACTTCTAACTTTGTAGGCCGTATGTAATGCACCAGAATCCACATGTGATGCACCAGAAAGTTCTGTCCCAGCTTCATCATGAGTTGAAGGAGGTGCATAATTCCAGTCCATGTAATACAGTTCACACTCAAAAAGATTAGCCTACTGGAGCTTGTTTCATTTATTTACTCAAGAGAGCATATAGCTAGCTACATCTATGGGATTTTGTTTTTATGACGTGCGTAAAGCATATCTGGCCTATAAAGCCTATAAATCATATGTATTGGATAATGACACAATCATTTAGCTTTTTTGGGGCTTGGGTTCATAAAATGTACAGTGGGGCCAAAAAGTATTTAGTCAGCCACCAATTGTGCAAGTTCTCCTACTTAAAGATGAGAGGCCTGTAATTTTCATCATAGGTACACTTCAACTATGACAGACAAAATGAGAAACAATCCAAAAAATCACATTGTAGGATTTTTAATGAATTTACTTGCACAATTGGTGGCTGACTAAATACTTTTTTGCCCCACTGTATATAATGTATAGCTTATCAGGCTCAGGAAGCATCAGGCTTGATTTAAAAAAATTAAAAAATATTTGCTTCATATCGTCTTGAATTACACTTCTGGTTTTGGCAGGAAATACCGGGCTACCCGGGAGAAGAGGTTTATTCTCAGGATGCAACATTTGTAAAATACTGGGAAAATATTAAACCCTATAACCTAACCCCTTCCACCAAAGTAACACTCACCAATGATCTTGTCTCTTTCCATCCACAGAGGAGAGCTGACGAACTCCTCTCCATCTACCCTCTCTCTCTCTGCGACTCTCCCCCTCCCCCAAGATGAGTGCCAAGTCAGCCATCAACAAGGCGGTGTTCACGCCCCACGATGAGAAGATGCTTGCAGCCGTGCAGGTGAAGAGGAGGACCAAGAAGAAGATCCCCTTCCTGGCTACTGGAGGACAGGGAGACTACATGACCTTCATCTGCCTCTCAGGTACTCCTACTTTTCACCTTTTTCATTTATTTGTCTTTCCTCTTTTTACCTCGTTTCCTAGTTTTTTTCTCTCATTGTTTTGCTGTTCCTCTCTTTACAGTCTTGTGTTCCTTTCCTCTCTTCATATCTGTGAGTCCTGGGGCTCCTGTGCTGATGACTACTCCAGACTGACAGGTTTCCCTGTAGCATTGTCTGTGGCATGTGGCTATAATGTCCCTGCTATTGACAGGTTTCTTGATGGCAGTGGTATGAGTGTGTGTGTGTTTGTTTATTTGTATGTGTGTGTTGGTGGACCAACTAGAGGGGGCGGTACTGCATCTGATCTAATGTCTGCCCAGAGTGATTATCCTCACTGTCAGTGTTATCAGCCTGGACTTGAGGTAACATGCTAGAGAGACCACAGCCACATTGCAACACACGTCCCCTTCACTTCACCTTCTAATACTCTCTCTGAAGAGCCTGTTTACTGCTGTAAACCTTAACCTTGAAGGCCAAAACTACCTCGCTGACGCCACTGCGTCAGGACTCAATGTAGTCTTCCAGTAAGTAATTACAACATGGTGCAATATGACAGTTGACATTATTTTTACCCTGATGTCTGTAGTACTGTACAGCACTCCTCTTCACCATTTCCCTATTGGTCAGATTATTATTATTTTTTAAATTCTTGGGCACTTTTTTCTTAGATCTTAAAGCACCTACAAATTCATAACGTGTTGTACAAAGTGGATTTGTAACATACACGAATTGCAAGAAGAAAAATAAATATTGATATATGCAGCCATGCAATCTCCATCTGTGTCACATTTCTGCTCTGCTAGAGCTGTCCTGGTCAACTGTAAGTGCTGTTATTGTGAAGTGGAAACGTCTAGGAGCAACAATGGCTGAGCCGCTAAGTGGTAGGCCACACAAGCTCACAGAACGGGGCCGCTGATTGCTGAAAATCGTCTGTCCTCAGTTGCAACACTCACTACCGCATTCCAAAGTTCCTCTGGAAGCAACGTCAGCACAAGAACTGGCCAAGCAGCCGCGCACAAGCCTAAGATCACCATGAGCAATGCCAAGTGTCAGCTGGAGTGGCGTAAAGCTCGCCACAGTTGGACTCTAGAGCAGTGGAAACACGTTCTCTTGAGTGATGAATCACACATAACCATCTGGCAGTCCGACGGACGAATCTGGGTTTGGTGGATGCCAGGAGAACGCTACCTGCCTGAATGCATAGTGCCAACTGTAAAGTTTGGCGGAGGAGGAATAATGGTCTGGGGCTGGAGTTTGGGTAAAGCCCTTTCCCGTTTTAGCATGACTATGCCCCTGTGCACAAAGCGAGGTCCATACAGAAATGGTTTGTCGAGGTCAGTGTGTAAGAACTTGACTGGCCTGTACAGAGCCCTGACCTCAACCCCATTGAACACCCTCGGAATGAATCGCCCAACATCAGTGCCCAACCTCACTAATGCTCTTGTGGCTAAATGGATGCAAATCCCCTCAGCAATGTTCCAACATCGAGTGGAAGAAATAAGACATTTTGGCTTGTGAACACTACTTTCAAAACTACTTGCTGAAATTATTCAAAACCTCTATAGCGACGCTTTAAATATCACTGTAAATTTGTGATGCAAAGACTGTTGGTGGAATTTGTTGGATGGGGAAGGAGAACCCTCCGTTTGTCCCACTGACTGCTATAATGTGAATGGATGCACATTCACAATTCCATTCTGGGTTCCTTGTACATGCAGCTAGGTCTACTACTACATCTTGTAAGGGTTGTGCTTTGTGGAGCAGCACAGATCCTATCCCTCTATATGGCTCATAAGCTTTTAGGAGCTGTACACATTCACTACCGACTAGGCAATTATTTTCCATGGAGGGCCACATAAGAATATATTTTTGCCATCGGGTGCCAGGATCATATTATGGGACTATACGTCATGTGTATGACTGACAGATATATCTACTGTAAATCACATCTAAATATGCTACATATTTTACTTTTTTAACATGCACATCTATAAACCACACCCATGTTCTGATTTTTGTTGGTAATTTCATTATTAAACATGCAATGAACTACACGGAGGGAAATGTACACTGTGCATTCGGCACCACGGACAGAACTCTTGTTATTGGGTATGAACAAAAACACCAAGAGAGCGCAACATTACATTTTAACTACTCCGTGTGAGGAGTGAAGTCTCTGAGCGGTGAAGTCGGGTATAGTTTCTGACGTCGCCATGAGCAGGATTGCTGAGTGGTGAGTCAGTAGGAGATGATCTGTGCCTTGACTTGTTATATTTCATCACTGAGCATGTCTGTTCACATACATAGGTTGACCCAAACAGTACAAACATCTTCTGGGCATGACTCTTAATCTTTGGAAAGTTTTTTTTTCATCAAGAGATGCATAGAACCTCGTCAGTGACATTGTTTTAAATAGTTCTCCATTCACTGCATTAGACTGACGATCGATAAGCTCAAGTTGCAGGTCAGTGGGAGCGTTGTCCACATTGAAGGTGAAAGGAGAGGAAACCAACAGCTGGTCATTTTCCAAGACTTTGAAATCCTCAAAACGACGAGGAAAGTCACTGTTCAAAGCACGCAGCAGCGATGTATACATCTCCCGCTGGTCACCTGATAGGGAACAGACTAGTAGTGTCGGAAGGTGAGTGAGATTGTTGGCTTCTACTTGGCTGGTCAGGAGGATTCATTTTCCCTTGAAGGTTTTGATAAGGCTGAGGCTGATCAGTTCATTCATGGGGGCCATGATGTCCACGGTTGAAGGCAAAATCAGCCAACCATTCTTTATCTTGCAGTTGATACTCGGCAATCTACGACTTCAGATTGGCGCTCCACCAACGTTCAGTCAATAAAATAAACTAACATATCTCAAGTAGCAGATATAGGATAGGAAGAAAGAGTGTGGCCTTTTCTATAATCGACAGGCTGGAGGTAAAGGCTGGAGGTAAAATGTATGACAATGTAATGAGACAGACATTTTTTACATAATGCAGGTTTCTCCGATCAAATAGCCTAAATGGACTTTATGGATTGGAGAAGGAGTTTCACCCCATTGTCCTGATCAGTGGTTTCATGTTTGTATCTGTAAAAAAAAAAAATGACAAGCTCATCATAGCGAAAAATAAAATACTTCTGCTTTTCCAGCTGTTTAAACGCATTGCAAATAGACTCATGGTAACTCCTGATAAGGTTGGGTAGCTGATATTCAGTGCTTAAATAGCCAACTTTATTAGTCACAGGTATCAGGACTAATTAAGCCAGTGCAATGGCTTGGGCATTCATGAAATTCCGTTGTGTAAGCACAGTAATCACGGACCTTTTGGCTGTCACTTCCACGGACATTGGTCCAGACCAAATCTGAACCAATGATCGATGTTTATGTTTGGTTTAGATTTTGTCCGGTCTGGACCAGACTTGATTTGGTCCAAACTTTGACCTCTATAAATTGTTTTCAACTTTCATTCAGAACTGAAAATGAACCTGATTTCAACGGCCATTTTGTTGTTGAAAATGACAACCAATCGAAAGAACAGCTGACTCTTGGTCGACCACCATTTATGATTTTTTTTTTTGTCATTGACAGCCATACTTCTGTGCGTGCTTGTGTGTGTGGGAAAACCTCAAGGATGAGTTGACAATCCCATGACTGCTGCTCCAGTGGTACAGAACAGTAGGCAGTGAGGCCCATCGAAATACAGAGGCACTTTTATTATGTAAGGAGCTATTGACACGCCTTTGGTACAGTAAGGCTACTGTGTTGACATGGCCACCATACTGACCTAGGATCAGTGAGCCCAGAGCGCTCTACTGTACTTCACTTTCTCTGGCCACTGAACGTAGTGTACCGCTACAGCCAGTGACCCCAGGCAAGATGGATGCCGTTCAAATCGGTCCAGTCAGTCCATTACTGGTATAGTGCCCTACCGCATGTCTTTACTCAAGCAGAGAGTAGAGCATCCTTTCATTCAGACTATGCGGGAGGTCTCTCAAAGAACATTGTCATGAATGGTCTCGTTACAATGCACTTTATCATGACACATAACCGTTATTGAATAAATGTCACCAAGTAGCCTGATTTTAATTTATTGGTGCTCAATGCACAGTGAAATTAAATTACTGCCAATGTTGGTCTTGACAAGGTGTTCTTTACAGCGTTGATCTTAAATCAATTCACGCTCAAGGCCATGATTTTGTACAATTGACTTCTAGCAACAAGAAAGCTAAAAGTTTAAAGGTGTGTGTTTTGTTCACTGAGTGAGAGTTTAGTGGGTGTGAATTGGATGGATGTTCTGTTCTCAGGGAGATGTGCGGTCGGTGCATTCTTCACTGAACCCTATAGGCCTGGACAAGATGCTGCGACTGCACTTTTCCTTGTTGTCTTTCACTTCTGTCTCGGCAGGAACCACACGAACGCTCGCTGACTTGACTGTTTGGCCAGGAGGGCCATAACTAGCAAGTGAGTCAGTGTACTCTGGGATCATCAAGTAGAATAGTGTTACTTAAATGACTCTACTACAAGGCATTTCCTGGAGCATTATTTCCCCAAAATCAATGGGCTGGCTATTAAAATGTACTATCGCTGCACTGTTAGTGTTATAGGAATGTATTAAACAGGGTGTAATGTATACACTGTTGGATTAATGTCTGGAAACTCTTGCACTGCTTTTTATAAAATGGGGTTGAATTGGTGGAAATGTAGTCAGACATTGGAAGGAAGTTGGGACATAAACAGTGGTACAGTGGATGCTGTTGTTGCTGTGTGTGTGCTCTATATGCTTGTATAAACGGACATTGATCTCAGTCTCAGTCTCTGTCACTCACACAAACACACACACACACACCTAAAGGATAGTGCATCAGGGCTTCGTACTCCGTATGAGAGAGAAGGAAAGTGCTGGCGCAGTGCCAGGAACCCAGGCAGGGCCAAGTCAGTGGGATCAGACTTTGATCACTGTGTTCCCATGTTTGTCTCTCTCCAGTACTGAATCTCAGGGCTTTTACACTGGGCAGGACAGCTAAACAAGTGTTGAAGACTATATTGACAGTACAGTATAAACAAAGGGTAAACCAGCACCTTTGCAGTTTTGGATGTTCTTGTATCGTTTGCCTGTTTGTCTGTCTGTGTGTCGGAGGCTGGCCAGGGCTTAATGGAGTTTAGAGCAGGAAATGAGGAGCAGGCAGTGATGGAGCCGTTCCTGTCTGATCAATACACAGCAAGACCCTGCCATGTCACACTAACAAATCTGTGTTTTATGTGCAGGTGGTGAGTGTGTGTTTGTATGCTAAGTGCTTATGCAGGTGTACGTTTGTGTGTGGGAGCACATGCTTTTGTATGCATGATGTGCTTGTGTGTTCACCCTGGTGTGGATGACCATGGTTGCATGTGTAAAGGGTTTCTGTGTGTGTGTGTCGACATTCCAGCAGCCCATCCCCCTGTAGGTATATGTGAACCTGAGACATACTCCACCAAGCTGAGAAGGCCTGACAAACATGAACAGATTGATCTCAAACTTAAATTGGGACCAATCTGTCACTGATTTTATGAACGTTAGCCCCCTTCACCTTCATAGATGATTTGTTATGTAGGGAGATGGATTGGTGTGTAGCCCCACAGGCATACTTGTAGACTTAGCTTCTTAGCTGTAGTGAATAGGTAAGTCAAGAAAGCTGTCTGAACTTAGTTATCAAGTCTGAATCACAGCAGAAATCCTCCCCACCATGATTATGTATTCACATGTGGTTTTGCAGAGAGGTCAGTGTAACCCACACGGTCCAGATGGAATGAGGATGGAAGCATATTTATTTAGAGATAGATGGAAAGCATTGACACCATCTGCGCTACAAGATGGATGACAGTGCTTTTAAAGGCAGGTATCCATCAGGGAAAGGTTACACGGAATCTCTCAGCACTTCAAAGTCGCATATAGTTAACTTAAGAAATATTGGATCATTGTACTTCTCCTCTCTCCTCTGCAGCTCTCCCCCAGGTCATTGCTGTATGAAAGTGTTTTCAGGCATCTTAACTCGTGAAAATAGTCGTGACGAGAAAGTCAAAGTTGGATTTACATTTCTTTGCCAGGATTTGAAAAAAGTTCCTGAGTGTTTAGCTTGAAATGAAGTCACAATGTTCTCAGTCTTGACAAATAAGTGTTTGTGGAGGTGCGACTTGGTTGGTCTGGTGTTGGTTTTGAGGAATGTTCTGTATTCTTCTCAAGGCTGATGATGCAGTTATCCACTGCAGATTGATGCGGCACTTTGCTTTCAGTATTTAGAGTGGAGAGAAATAGTGCAGGACTCCCTCAGCCACATCAGCAGGATGGTATCTGTGTGTAGGACTGTGTGTGTGTGTGCAAGCTAGGCTTGGGCGGTATACCGTATACTGGGGTATTTGGAAAAAGCCATAGGATGGTTTCTCAACACTGTAAATACCTTCAAAACTATTTCTTGATGTTTTTCAATAGATTTGAATATTTGTAGCTACTTTCCTAAGTTAATACCTGCAGTCAACTTGTGCAATATGTTAGATGAAGCATATTGCGTTCTTCATTTCACCTGTCACATTGTGAAGCTTAGTGTAGTTCCCCAGAACAGTCAAGTGTTCGTAAATAGCACAACTGGAGGAAGCAGGAGCCGGTGAGTCTATAGTGTTCTATAACTATTGGAGAGTCTCCGTTGTGCGGTGCACATGAAGTGATGAAGTTACACTTGTATGTAATTCACTACTAACATCAGATATCTTATGGCTTTCTGCGTGAAGTCAAAGAGCTCTGGATGAGTTATTTTTTTCCTGTGCTTCCTATTAGTGTTTTTCTCCTCCATTCTTCTCCCCTCTGCTCAGTGTACAAGTGCTGCTCTTCCTTTGGAAAAACATTCATCACAACTTTGTTCCTTTAAAAAAAAAAATCTCATTCCCTTTCGCTTGTAAATGTCCACACTCACTGAAAATGACATTGGGTAGCTACTAGCTATGCTTGGATAACTTCATGAGCTGGATTTGCCTGTCTGCAATTAGTTTGTTTGTTGTAGCTTAATTTTTTTTAGAACAGCGTTGATGTGATTTCACTATTTTATGCTAATTCTGTTAGCGTTCTGGTAATAAAGGCCTTTTCTTGTTTTTAGTGTGCTATACCGTAAATCCTGGGATGAGTGAAGGACAGTATGATATGAAAATCTGGATACCGCCCAAGCTTAGTGTGTGCCAATGCCAGTAACTGGGTCTGCAGTTAGATTTGTATGCACCAGTGGTTGCCAAACCTTTTTTTGAACAGTTGCACAACTTGATGGGATATAACATTCTGTGGCACACCTAAAACTTCCCTATGAATTTATTTAGTGGTAATGACCTCCATTTCATCTGATCCATACTGCAAACCTACTATTTTCTGTGACAAAATTCCATGTCACGTTTATACACTACCAAAATGTCACAAGGGGCAAGAAGGTAGAGGGAACAATACATCACACAAAGCAGCCACAACTCTCATTAAGACTGTCCATGATTTGAGTCTTTTTCAATGAAGAGATTGAGATAAAACTGTCCAGTTTGAGTGTTTGTTGCAGTTTGTTTCCAGTCGCTAGCTGCAGCGAACTGAAAAGAGGAGCGATCCAGGGATGTGTGTGCTTTGGGGACCTTTAACAGAATGTGACTGGCAGAACGGGTGTTGTATGTGGAGGATGAGGACTGCAGTAGGTATCTCAGATAGGGGGGAGTGAGACCTAAGAGGGTTTTATAAATAAGCATCAACCAGTAGGTGTTGTGATGAGAATACAGAGAGAACCAGTTTACAGAGGAGTATAGAGTGCAGTGATGTGTCCTGTAAGGAGCATTGGTGGCAAATCTGATGGCCGAATGGGAAAAAAAACATCTAGCCACTCGAGAGCACCCTTATCTGCTGATCTATAAATGATGTCTCCGTAATCTAGCATGGGTAGAATGGTCATCTGAATCCGGGTTAGTTTGGCATGTATATAAACTCCTCCATTACAGCTCTTGCCACTTGGCAGCCTAGTGACTTTACTGTGGTCATTTCTTTGGCTGTGTAGAAGTAACATGCTTTTGTTTAGCAGTAGGGATCCCCATCTCTTTATGACTGGAACTCTGATAGTTGAGGAGGCGGTGTGTTATTTAGATTTTTTTTTCTTTTTACATTCCTCTCTCCTCCCCACCTTGCCCTTTGGCTGCTACCTCTCCTCAGCTCCTGATTTAAGGCTGCACAGAGCCTGTGAGGGTCTCTTCTCACACTGGAGGGGAACAGAGGAGAGGGGAGAGGTGGAAGGGGGATATTTGGACAAGGAGTTAGTGCTTTGTGTTCCCTCCAAGATTTTAAATCTATAATGGGGCAGACTTTTATTGAAGATCTATGCATCAGACAAATTATCTGGAGATGGCATACTGCTATATATTTGAGTTAGTGTGCCAATGTTGTTTACTTGTGTGGTGTAATGGATCAGAGCTAATAAGCTTGTTTACAAAATGTGGAATTCTTGATCCCATGAAGATTTGTTGCTTGTCTTCACTGCAGTGGAAAACTCAGCATGTTTTCTTGTAGATGCCACAAAAATGAATTGTATACGTTTTATTGCACCCAAGTCTGAGTGAGGCTTTTAACAGCTTTGCTCAAGGCCAAAGAAGAATATGTTCACCATCTTCTCCATGAGACCAGTAAACAAGTTCCTGGGGCGGCAGATAGCCTAGTGGTTAGAGCGTTTTGGCAGAATCCCCTAGCTGACAAGGGAAAACTGTTGTTCTGCCCCTGAGCAAGGCAGCAACTGTTCCCTGGGTGCCGACGACGTGGATGTCGATTAAGGCAGCCTGCTGCACCTCTGATTTAGAGGGGTTGGGTTAAATGCGGAAGACACATTTTAGGTGAATACATTGTTGGACAACTGACTAGGTATCCCCCTTTTCCCTCATGTCCTGTAGCTTTGGAGTGCTCACCAATGCCCATGTTTGACTTACAGTAACAACAACAAGTGGGGTCGGCTGGTTCCAAACTCTTAACATGTAGCAGAGGATGCATCTGACGGAGGCGTTTGGAACCAGACAAACTCGAGTTTGGATGTCTTTTCTCTGCTGAGAGATGTAGTTACTTTCTAAATGATTGAAAGTCATGGTGGTTAATGTTTCACAGCTTGTGTTGAGCTGATGCTCTTAGGGGACAACGGCGCAGAGGATAACAATGAGGTGATTGGATAGTTAGATACACAGGGGCAACCGCTCAGCCAACGTGCTGTATCATGACCAGAGTTGAACCAAAGGTACATTTCCTCTTTGCATTTGAAACTGACGTAGCCGTCCTCAGGAAGTTTTCGGCTGTTTGGTGGTACCAGAGCATCATCTGTGAGGTGTGCAATGGGTTAAAATAAATTGATAGCATTGAAAATGTATGGAGGATGAAAAGGAAAAACAAAGTCCTATACAAAGTCTCTGTAGTGGCTGTTGTAAAAGGCAGCCATGCATATAATTGGCCAGTGCCCTGTACTTGTCAAACGGAAAGCCTTCATGACTTAACCTGCTTTATTTACAGCTTCTCAGTGACTTCCAACCACTTTCTACTTCAGCAGTATTAAACTGCCTCAGAGATGTTTGGAAAAATAATGGTTTGAGAATTAAGGCTGGCCAAAGATGGACAAATATTTAATGCCAGCTTTTGACCACATTTAATATTTTATTAATTCATTCATTAGTTCATATTAATATTGTAGAGCAAAGTATCTAGTGCTACGTGAGACTGTAGAATGTAGTAATCATAGTGACCCTTTCCCTCTAGAGTCCACTCAAAATAAGCCAACAAAACCAATGTCTTATTTAGAACCTTGGGATCAGACCCATTTTTTTACATGTTTGCCTAAAATGACATACCCATATCGAACTGCCTGTAGCTCAGGACCTGAAGCAAGGATATGTATATTCTTTGATGCCATTTGAAAGGAAACACTTTGAAGTTAGTGGAAATGTGACATTAATGTAGGAGAATGTAACACATTAGATCTGGTAAAAGATGATACAAAAAAACCATGAATTTTTTTCCATCTTTCAAATGCTAGAGAAAGGCCTTTAATATAATATTGCAGTTTAGGTGCAATTTAGATTTTGCACACTAAATGCAGCAGTGTGTGTGTGTGCAAAGTTTCAGATTGATCCAGTGAAGCATTGCAATACTGAACAATATTTTGTATCAAGTCTGCCCAAATGTGCCGAATTAATCAATTGATACATTTTCAAGTGCGTAACTATAGAGAACATATATTTTGTATTACCATATCTTTAAAAAAAAAAAGTTTACACACTCCTAGGAATGTCGTACATGATGGATAATTCGCTTATACTCTAACTTTCAAACATCTAAATGGCTGTGCGGGTTGGGTGTAGAGCCAGAGACGGCAGCGCATTAAACTGTACATTTGTATATAAAAATGGATTTTTATCAAACTAAGCTACATTTTATTTCCGGGATCCTCAGGGTGACAAATCAGAGCAACATTACTGAATGTAAGTACATTATTTAACTTCAGAGGTGAATGTATCAAACCAGTTGCCATGATAAATCTTTTTAGTTGTTGTACACTCTCCTCAAACAATAGCATGGTATCTTTTCATTGTAATAGCTACTGTAAATTGGACAGTGCAGTTAGATTAGCACAAATTTAAGCTTTCTGCCCAAGTAAGACATGTCTATGTCCTGGGAAGTTTTCTGTTACTTACAACATCATGCTAATCACATTAGCGCATGTTAGCTTAACCGTCCCAGTATAGGGACACCGATCCTGTAGAGGTTTTAAAGTTTCCCTGCCCTTGATTTGGTCTTTCTAAAAAAAACACAACAGGAGACCACAGCCATGCAGTCTGAATGGTTTGGGTCTGGTTCATTAATTTGTCTGGTATGTTTAATGACAGTTCCATGCTCCTGCAGGATAGGAGGATGTCTGGAGAGGGAGTTTTCCAGGGACTTAGCATCTGATAGGCCTTACTGGGAAAAGAGGCTTCGAGATGTGGAAAATGAGTGGTGTGGTTTACCCAAATGCTTTTAATAGGTCTTTGGTTTTTACAAAATCCTGACCATTTGAGGAGAATATATATATATATATATATATATATATATATATTGATCCAGATTTCATATTCAGTAGCCTTCAGAGTTGGCTATATGGTAAAGGACAACTCCATGACTTCTACCATTCCAAACTCAACTTTTTTTTTATTGTACTACATAGTGTAAGCATTAACACATTTTCAATTTATTTCCAGTAGGAGCAGAAAGGTCATTGAGGCAGCAGCTCAAGTTCCCCCTGTTGTTTTCAAACAGGTCTATAATTTTAAGCCATGCTGTGCATGAATATGCCATGCTAGGAACAATGCAAAACAAAGACGGTGGATCCAGCTCACAGTAAATCACAAAGTTTGCCCTATCTCAGGATGTTGCATGAGCCAAATGCTTATTCCACAACTCTTAATTCCACACACACTCATACATGGCTCTCAATCTTCCCAAGCGGCGGTGGGAGTGTAATTTGTGCCGTCGACTGATATACACCCCCCTTGTCCAACAGAGGGGTGCCATCCGAGACCCCCAGTGCTGCATAAATAAAACATTGAGAGAGACGCCATCATGAATTAGTCACAACCTCTGGATGATTATGGCTCCCGGTGTTGTCACTGTCTTTCCCTCTCTTTGGGATCGCTCCAGGGCTCATGTTTCTCAGTGCCTCCTGCCTGTTTTAGAGAAGCCTCTGTTGCTTTTGGATGCTCCCAGTTGAGGCAGATCTAGTTTCCGCCATGCAATGAGATCTCAGATTGAGCTGTCTGTCACACTACAGAGGCAGTAGGCAGGTGGCTACTATCTCCCTACAAAAATCTGTCTATCTGGTACAAAGGCCTCAGGAATATATACATTTCACTTACCCACAGAGAAGCCCTTTTGTAGTGGTATTGTGCTCTTGTCTTACGAGGCAAAAGTGGCAGGGTGTTTTCTGATTTAGTACTCCTCTCAGTATCAGCATCTTCACCCCACTGGTTTCCCCATGAGGGAATAACTTCATTGGAAACCAGAATGATTGATTTGAAATGAAGTTTCTTCATGATACACTAAGAATGACTAAATGGAATTCAGCCTAATGCTTTCCTTTCTTTCAGTGAGGGTTTTGCCCCTTTACACTCTCTGCCGTTTGCACTGCAACCAAAGTCCGCTGAACCAGTCCCACAAGTATGGTCTCCTAGTGCCTCTGAATATAGATTACATTGGGGGGAAAACTACCCTATCTGTCTAAACAAAATGTTGCTTAGGTTCGTTGTCAACCTAAGCCAATTCCTCAGGACAATGAATTGGCTCATTGGCAGGTTGTAACTTATTGTCAGAGAATTATCGATCAGCTTTTTGCAGAACAGTCTGCACTTTTCTCTTTCTCAAAAGCAAATATTTGTTCCGCTCTCTCCAGCCTTGTAGGTTGGTAACGGGGAATAACAAATACAATGCTCCTTTACCCTGGCACATGAATAAAGATACACTTTTGGAGACTTCAGATTAGTGGCTTTGTCTCGTTACTCATTTCCATTTTCACACATCAAATACAATCAAATTTTATTTGTCACATACACATGGTTAGCAGATGTTAATGCGAGTGTAGCGAAATGCTTGTGCTTCTAGTTATTACAATGCAGTAATAACCAACAAGTAATCTAACTAACAATTCCAAAACTACTGTCTTATACACAGTGTAAGGGGATAAAGAATATGTACATAAGGATATATGAATGAGTGATGGTACAGAGCAGCATAGGCAAGATACAGTAGCTGATATCGAGTACAGTATATACATATGAGATGAGTATGTAAATGAAGTGGCATAGTTAAAGTGGCTAGTGATACATGTATTACATAAAGATGCAGTAGATGATATAGAGTACAGTATATACGTATACATATGAGATTAATAATGTAGGGTATGTAAACATATTAGGTAGCATTGTTTATATATTTACATTTCCCATCAATTCCCATTATTAAAGTGGCTGGAGTTGAGTCAGTGTCATTGTCAGTGTGTTGGCAGCAGCCACTCAATGTTAGTGGTGGCTGTTTAACAGTCTGATGGCCTTGAGATAGAAGCTGTTTTTCAGTCTCTCGGTCCCAGCTTTGATGCACCTGTACTGACCTCGCCTTCTGGATGATAGCGGGGTGAACAGGCAGTGGCTCGGGTGGTTGATGTCCTTGATGATCTTTATGGCCTTCCTGTAACATCGGGTGGTGTAGGTGTCCTGGAGGGCAGGTAGTTTGCCCCCGGTGATGCGTTGTGCAGACCTCACTACCCTCTGGAGAGCCTTACGGTTGAGGGCGGAGCAGTTGCCGTACCAGGCGGTGATACAGCCCGCCAGGATGCTCTCGATTGTGCATCTGTAGAAGTTTGTGTGCTTTTGGTGACAAGCCGAATTTCTTCAGCCTCCTGAGGTTGAAGAGGCGCTGCTGCGCCGCCTTCACGATGCTGTCTGTGTGAGTGGACCAATTCAGTTTGTCTGTGATGTGTATGCCGAGGAACTTAAAACTTGCTACCCTCTCCACTACTGTTCCATCGATGTGGATAGGGGGGTGTTCCCTCTGCTGTTTCCTGAAGTCCACAATCATCTCTTTAGTTTTGTTGACGTTGAGTGTGAGGTTATTTTCCTGACACCACACTCCGAGGGCCCTCACCTCCTCCCTGTAGGCCGTCTCGTCGTTGTTGGTAATCAAGCCTACCACTGTTGTGTCGTCCGCAAACTTAATGATTGAGTTGGAGGCGTGTGTGGCCACGCAGTCGTGGGTGAACAGGGAGTACAGGAGAGGGCTCAGAACGCACCCTTGTGGGGCCCCAGTGTTGAGGATCAGCAGGGAGGAGATGTTGTTGCCTACCCTCACCACCTGGGGGCGGCCCGTCAGGAAGTCCAGTACCCAGTTGCACAGGGCGGGGTCGAGACCCAGGGTCTCGAGCTTGATGACGAGCTTGGAGGGTACTATGGTGTTGAATGCCGAGCTGTAGTCGATGAACAGCATTCTCACATAGGTATTCCTCTTGTCCAGATGGGTTAGGGCAGTGTGCAGTGTGGTTGAGATTGCATCGTCCGTGGACCTATTTGGGCGGTAAGCAAATTGGAGTGTGTCTAGGGTGTCAGGTAGGGTGGAGGTGATATGGTCCTTGACTAGTCTCTCAAAGCACTTCATGATGACGGATGTGAGTGCTACGGGGCGGTAGTCGTTTAGCTCAGTTACCTTAGCTTTCTTGGGAACAGGAACAATGGTGGCCCTCTTGAAGCATGTGGGAACAGCAGACTGGTATAGGGATTGATTGAATATGTCCGTAAACACACCGGCCAGCTGGTCTGCGCATGCTCTGAGGGCGCGGCTGGGGATGCCGTCTGGGCCTGCAGCCTTGCGAGGGTTAACACGTTTAAATGTCTTACTCACCTCGGCTGCAGTGAAGGAGAGACCGCATGTTTTCATTGCAGGCCGTGTCAGTGGCACTGTATTGTCCTCAAAGCGGGCAAAAAAGTTATTTAGTCTGCCTGGGAGCAAGACATTCTGGTCCGTGACTGGGCTGGATTTCTTCCTGTAGTCCGTGATTGACTGTAGACCCTGCCACATGCCTCTTGTGTCTGAGCCGTTGAATTGAGATTCTACTTTGTCTCTGTACTGACGCTTAGCTTGTTTGATAGCCTTGCGGAGGGAATAGCTGCACTGTTTGTATTCAGTCATGTTACCAGACACCTTGCCCTGATTTAAAAGCAGTGGTTCGTGCTTTCAGTTTCACACGAATGCTGCCATCAATCCACGGTTTCTGGTTAGGGAATGTTTTAATCGTTGCTATGGGAACGACATCTTCAACGCACGTTCTAATGAACTCACACACCGAATCAGCGTATTCGTCAATATTGTTATCTGACGCAATACAAAACATCTCCCAGTCCACGTGATGGAAGCAGTCTTGGAGTGTGGAGTCAGCTTGGTCGGACCAGCGTTGGACAGACCTCAGCGTGGGAGCCTCTTGTTTTAGTTTCTGTCTGTAGGCAGGGATCAACAAAATGGAGTCGTGGTCAGCTTTTCCGAAAGGGGGGCGGGGCAGGGCCTTATATGCGTCGCGGAAGTTAGAGTAACAATGATCCAAGGTCTTTCCCACCCCTGGTTGCGCAATCGATATGCTGATAAAATTTAGGGAGTCTTGTTTTCAGATTAGCCTTGTTAAAATCCCCAGCTACAATGAATGCAGCCTCCGGATAAATCGTTTCCAGTTTGCAGAGAGTTAAATAAAGTTCCTTCAGAGCCATCGATGTGTCTGCTTGGGGGGTGATATATACGGCTGTGATTATAATCGAAGAGAATTCTCTTGGTAGATAATGCGGTCTACATTTGATTTTGAGGAATTCTAAATCAGGTGAACAGAAGGATTTGAGTTCCTGTATGTTTCTTTCATCACACCATGTCACGTTAGTCATAAGGCATACGCCCCCGCCCCTCTTCTTACCAGAAAGATGTTTGTTTCTGTCGGCGCGATGCGTGGAGAAACCCGCTGGCTGCACCGCCTCGGATAGCGTCTCTCCAGTGAGCCATGTTTCCGTGAAGCAAAGAACGTTACAGTCTCTGATGTCCCTCTGGAATGCTACCCTTACTCAGATTTCATCAACCTTGTTGTCAAGAGACTGGACATTGGCAAGAAGAATGCTAGGGAGTGGTGCACGGTGTGCCTGTCTCCGGAGTCTGACCAGAAGACCGCCTCGTTTCCCTCTTTTTCGGAGTCGTTTTTTTGGGTCGCTGCATGGAATCCACTCCGTTGTCCTGTTTGTAAGGCAGAACACAGGATCCGCGTCGCGAAAAACATATTCTTGGTCGTACTGATGGTGAGTTGACGCTGATCTTATATTTAGTAGTTCTTCTCGACTGTATGTAATGAAACCTAAAATGACCTGGGGTACTAATGTAAGAAATAACACGTAAAAAAACAAACTGCATAGTTTCCTAGGAACGCGAAGCGAGGCGGCCATCTCTGTCGGCGCCGGAAGTCTGTGTATACGGTGTATTCCTCTTGCCTGTCACATTTTATCTTTGGCACTTGATCCATTTGCTCCCACTCTACAGCAGGAGCAGCATTTGCCCCTAAAGTAATTTTGGATTAATGACATTCCTCAAACTCATAGGTCGTTGGTTCCTGTCCATTTTATTACCCTAAACTGCCAAAGGAGTTTCTCAGCCGCAATCCCTCAACGTAGTCTTGCAGTATGCTCAGTCTGCCTATACACATTCATCTTATTGCATGGAGGGAGAATGGTCTTCAGGAGTCCACTTCCCTTCACTGCATATTCATTGAAGATTATTTCTGAAAGGGGAGCGATTTTAAGTGAATGCTGCACGTTTATTGCTTTCATTTGTCATCTCTGAGTGCGGTATACCATGAATAATCCACACTTTCACACGGGTGACATGCTCAATGAGGAATGCACATAGCATCTAGCCCAAGGGCCTGTGTAAATGTAGCAAACACACTTACATATACAGTGCCTTCAGTGAGTTTGAGAGCCAGAGTATTCACACCCCTCAACTTTTCCCACATTTTGTTACAGATTAAAATTGATTCAATTGAGATTTTGTGCCACTGGCCTATAACGTCAAAGTGGAATTATATTTTTTATACATTTTTACAAATGTATTGAAATGGAATGCTGAAATGTCTTGAGTCAGTAAGTATGCAACCCCTTTGTTATGGCAAGACTAAGTTCAGGAGTACAAATTTAACCAGTGTTTTAAAATTATTTTTGAATGACTACCTCACCTCTGTACCCCACACATACAATGATTGGTAAGGTCCCTCAGTCAGCAGTGAGTTTTAAACAGACTCAACCACAAAGACCAGTGAGGCCTCGCAAAGAAGGGCACCTATTGGTAGATGGGTAAAAAAATAAAAAAACAGACATTGAATATCCCTTTGAGAATGGTGAAGTTATTCATTACGCTTTGGATGGTGTATCAATACACCCAGTCACTAAAAATAAAGGCGTCCTTCCTAGCTCAGATGCCGGAGAGTAAGGAAACCGCTCAGGGATATCACCATGAGGCAAATGGTGACCATTAACTATTTTAATGTTTAATGGCAGTGATAGGAGAATGCTGAGGTTGGATCAACAACATTGTAGTTACTCCACAATACAAACTTAAATGACAGAGTGAAAAAAGGGAAGCCGGTACAGAATACAAATATTCCAAAACATGCATCCTGTTTGCAATAAGGCACTAGAGTAAAACTGCAAACATTTTTGGCAAATTATCTTGTCCTGAATAGAAAGTGATGTGTTGGATTTGCCCCAAACATATCACTGCATACCACTATTCATATTTTCAAGCATAGTGGTGACTGCATCATCTTATGGGCATGGTGGTCATTGGCAAGGATTTGGGGGATAAAAATAAATGGAATAGAGCTAAGCACAGGCAAAATCCTAGAGGAAAACCCTGGTTCAAACAGACACTGGGAGATGAATTCACCTTTCAGCAGGACAATTACTTGAAACACAAGGCCAAATATACACTGGAGTTGTTTACCAAGGCGACGTTGAATGTTCTGGAGTGGTGTTACAGTTCACTTAAATCGGCTTGAAAATGTATTGCAAGACTTGAACATGGCTGTCTAGCAATGATCAACAACCAACTAGACTGAGCTTGAATAATTAATAAAAATGATCATGTGCAAATAGTGTACAATCCAGGTGTGCAAAGCTCTTAGAGACCTAACCAGAAATACTCAACTGTAATCGCTGCTAAAGGGGATTCTAACATGACTCCGGGGTGTGAATACTTATGTAAATTATATTTCTGTATATAATTTGTGACTCGTTTCAGGAAACTAGGCTTATGTCTCGGGTCACTGCGTCATAGGAGAGCCATTTGAACGTAAACTTTTTGGGGGACAGAAATTCCTTCTGGACATGTGAACTTTCATGTGCCTTGATAACAGACTTGTATGCCACCTGTAAATATGAATAAAATTGTTCAATTACGAGCCTAGTTGGTTTACCCACAGCAACCTTCCCGCTAGCCATGATTGGCTGAGATAATGAGTGGGCTGAGCATGCCAAGAGATGAGTTTGGTTTGGTCTGCCATATAGCACGCATCTATTTGAGATGGTTAGTATGTGCACTGTAAGTAATCCTGTCTAACGCTGCTTTAAAAAAAAAGTTTTATCGTTAAGTGTTGCTTTCCACTTTCTGGAGGACCGAGTTTTGAAATCAGTGGAATTCGAGTATGATAGCTAAGGAGATGGAGAGAAACACCTGTATCCGGATTACATCTTCAAATTAAGAGCATCCATGGCCTCTGACAGGGAGAGGCGTCCATCAATGATGTATACGGGTAAGATCATCTAGTTAACTACATTTTACGATATTACACGTTTCTAATTTTGACAGACGTTTTCAGTTCAAGTTAGTGTACTGTTGACTAGCTAACGTTACGTGTATGGTCTTATTATTCCTATCTAGCTAGTTTGGTATTGGTATTTTATTAGGATCCCCATTAGCTGTTGCAAAAGCAGCAGCTACTCTTCCTGGGGTCCACACAAAACACTAAACATAATACAGAATGACATGATACAGAACATCAATAGACAAGAACAGCTCAAGGACAGAACTACATTTAAATAAGGCACACCTAGCTTACATATCAATGCATACACACAAACTATCTAGTCAAATAAGGGAGAGGCATTGTGACATGAGGTGTTGCTTTATCTGTTTTTTGAAACCAGGTTTGCTGTTTATTTGAGCAATATGAGAAGGAAGTTCCATGCAATAAGAGCTTTATATAATACTGTACGCTTTCTTGAATTTGTTCTGGATTTAGGGACTGTAGAAAAGACCCCTGGTGGCATGTCTAGTGGGACAAGTGTGTGTGTCAGAGCTGTGTGTAAGTTGACTATGCAAACAATTGAGGAATTTCAACACACTGTTTCTTCTGAAAAGAAGTGACAGTCAGTCTCTCCTCAACTCTTAGCCAAGAGAGACTGGCATGCATAGTATTTCTATCAGCCCTCTGATTACAATTAAGAGCAGAATGTGCCACTCTGTTCTGGGCCAGCTGCAGCTTAAATAGGTCTTTCCTTGCAGCACTGGACCACACAATTGGACAATAATCAAGATTAGGCAGAACTTGCTTTTTGGAGTGTGGTGTCAAAAAAGCAGAGCATGTTGTGGCAAAATCTGCACGGAGCCTTCACCGTGCACTGCCACTTTAAGAGCGCATGAACAGTAAGGAAGGAGAAAATAAAGAGCTCATTCAGCTCTTTGGGGAGGGGCTCTTGGGTGGCGCGACAGTTTGATTGTGTGTGCTGTGCTGCAGAAGTTTTGTTTTTAGCGTTTATAGTTTATAAAGTATTTACCTCAATCATCGGTGTGATCGCTTTAGATCGTGGTTGTTTTTGTTTGGGACCGCGCCTGTTATGGATCGCATGGATTAGTAGCAACATTGTTGCGAAGCTCTACCATACAAACCAACAAACCATCGGACAGTCAGACAGTACACCGGCAGGCCTGAAGACCACAGCTAAGATTTCTCTTTTTTTTCTCTCACTTTCTCTTCCCAGGGCTTTACCCTGCAACAGACTCTCTATTTTTCCAATGCACTTCCCATTGAAGTTCATTAGAGCTGGACTATTATTGCCCTGCCAGAAGTATTTGGGTGGACATTTTAGTTAAAAGGGAGGTTGCTTGCAAGTTATGCGTTATGTGAACTGTATTGAGGTGTACTAATGACATGTGGCCGAGGAAGATTGGGGTCATTCTTAACGCCTTTGTGTCTATGAACACTCCCCACATTCATACCCTCTGCACTCCTCCACTGGACGATAATACATATTATTGCAAATCCTCTGATGACTGGGTTCTTTCTTGTGTTAAATTGCTCTGCCATTATTAGTATTATTATTATTGTATGAGGTATTCTTGTTGGGGTTACCCCTGTGCTGTGATGTGGGTTTTATATGTTGTGTATTCTCTTTTCTCTCCACTGGCTATCTGGTAAACAGGCTACACTCTAGGCAGTCTCTTCTGCTGATGTGTGTGGGTCTGGTAGTGGTACTCTCTCTATTCTACTCTTTTCCTTTCGGCATGGTTAATACCTGCCTGGCGCCCGAACAAAATCTTTCTTTACCCCTCTCTAATAAATACCGCTACAATGTCTTTATTACGGCCAGACCTCCATCTTTACAAACATTGAATCAAAATTTTTTGACCATGACAGTTTACAATCTAAGGTTACACCAAGTAATTTAGTTTGCTCAACTTGTTCAATAGCTACACCATTCATTACCAGATTCAGTTGGGAACTAGAATTTAAGGAATGATTTGTACCAAATACAATGCTCTTAGTTTTAGACATGTTCAGGACCAGTTTATTACTGGCCACCGATTCTAAAACAGACTGCAACAGCTTTATGAGTTTCAGTGACTTCATTATAGCCGAATGTTAACATTGTACCTGGTTGGTTAGCTACCTGCAGATTCATGCAGGGTAGTAACGTCATGAGTTGGGATTATGGTTGCTTGTTTAACTAGCTAGCTACATGTCTTCACAAAAGACTCCACTATGCAAGTATCCATTTCAATAGAATGTCACTGCAACAACTGCTGATCGATGTAGCTGGTAAATTCTTTCTGGCTATCTACTTCAATTTCAGAGCACGGGTAAGATAGTCTAGCTAGCTACGTTTTCAAATATGTCACACTTCTTTTCAAGTTGGTGTACTGTTAACTAGCTAGCTGACGTTAGCTGACTCGCTAGCAAACGTTACGCGTATGATATTCGTATCGGAGCCATTTGCTTTGATTCTTACAACCTAATGTTAGCTAGCGAACATTGAACCTGGTTGGTTAGCTACCTGTAGATTCATGCAGGGTAGTAACATCATGAGTTGGGATTATGGTTCATTGTTTAGCTAGCTAGCTACATTTCTTAACAAAGACTCCACTATGCAGGTTCCCATTTCTATAGAATGTCACTGCGACAACTGTTGATAGCAAGAGCGAATTTACCAGCTACGTCTATCTACTTCGTTTTCATTGTTGCCAGCAGCACAGTTGCAGTCACCAACACTCTAAATAAAATAAAAACATCCTAACCAACTCTGCGAGGGCGAGTGAAATGGTCAGTGAGTTCTCTCATTTCTGGAAGTAGCTAGCCAACGTTAGCCAGTTAGCTTGGGTGCTTTACTACTGTTAGGAAAGAAAGTACAGATCAACCCTTAACCTCTAAGGTATCCCCCCCCTTCTCAATTTCCACCTAAAGACATACCCTAATTTAACTGCCTGAGAGGCAAGGATATGCATATTCTTGGTATCATTTGAAAGGAAACACTCTGAATTTTTTGGAAATGTGAATTGAATGTAGGAGAGTATAACACTAGATCTGGTAGAAGAAAATGCAAGGAAATAAAATAATCTGTTTTCTGTTTGTTATTGTTGCTGCATCTTTCAAATGACCAAGAACAGCCAAACATACAGATAGGATGCTGGGAATGGTTTGAATGAAGAACATAAGATGGCAACAATAGCTGAGCAAAGTTTTAGACAGAACTTCAAAAATGAGCGAGCTACGTGATATTGAGCATGAAGTCACCCAGGTGTCCCACACAATGTACCCAAGTGGCCAAATTGGTACAGTGATACATTTTGAAGGAAAGAACATTATACATGAATGCTATTCTAACACACCCCCCACAAAAATTATATATGAAAACAATAATTACAAAAATAAATAATAATAAACAAACATAACAAGGGTAACTATTTACACATTTTCTATTTACAATATTGTGAAGACCCTCTGTCCTCTACACAATATTGTGCTGCTGGTGCAATGGCCCATAGCAGTCTCTTTCTGCTGTAAAGCAGAGGCTTACTGAACAGCTGGTGCAGGTGATGGGGCATTTCCTGTGACTAAGGGCACAACGACGTCTCCCTACTGTGCCCTTTTTGCCCTGTGGCACATTCATGCCTGCAGAGATGAATCTGGGCAGGTGAACACCACTGGTTGTAGCAGAAGGTGCTGCAATGGACTTGCTGTAGCTAGCAAGCTCCTGGATGAGCAGCTCCCCGAAGGCTAGCTGTGAGTTGGGTGGTTGTCCACAGCTCTTGGCCATTTTCCTTCTGGAGGATGAAGGAATTCACCACAGCAATGTCAATGAAATGATAGAAAAATGTACCATTTTGTACCATTTCATGGTCTTGTGAAGAACATTGTAGTATCCTATCAGCGCATCTGACAGGTCCACACCTCCCATGCTCTTATTGTAGTCCTTTACAGCAGCTGGAATGGGGACATTTTTTGTGGTCCATGCCCCGGCACCATCCTTCACATGCCTGACGACGTGATCTACACTGAAGGACTTGTGGATACTGGAGCACACCACCTCTCTGGTATCCATCCACTTCACAAACAGCAGACCATCTTCACGGATCCATTGCATGGTGCTCAGCTCGCTTAAGCATGTTGTTCACCTTGGTCTTTGGAAATCCCACCCTGTTGGTATGAATGGTGCCAAGCCGACACCTCCCGCTTCCTCAGCTCTGTAAACGGGGTAGGGCTTGTGTAGAAGTTGTCCACAAACAGTTTGTAGCCCTTCTCCAGCAGTTGAAAATCCAATAACTCCATAACGGAATCATAACTCAGTCCATTACCGGTAGCAAAACTGTTTTTCCCCTCATAAACAAAAAAATTGCGAGTGTACACACAGAATCAGCCAAAACAAACAGCTTGCAACCCCATTTGGTTGGTTTGTTACGCATGTATTGTTTGAGGCTGATTCTGGCCTTTGAGGCTACCATCCTCTCATCAATGGACAGGTTCTGGGCGGGCTGAAAATAAGTCTTGCAGGCATCAACGATGCTGGGGTAGAGGTTTTATTTTACAGAGCCTACAGAGCCTATCAAACCTGTGCCTCTCGTCATTCTCCCCATCAACTTCTGGATCACTTATGTGAGATAGCCAGAAACCTTTTACAAGACATGACAGTCATGGGGAAAGGCAGGTGATAGAGAGCTGACGTTTTCCAGTAGTCCCTTAGAGTTTTCAACTTCACCAGCCCCATGTAAATGACCATTGAAAAGTAGCAGAAAAGGTCTGACATGGAAATGGTCTTCCATGCCTCTTTCTTTCCTGCCTGCTTCTAAGCCCTATACTTATTGGTGTTTCGCCACCAGGGAATCAACAACTGACGAGGTGAAAAACAGTTGAAAAAAGTTGAAGGGGGCTGTACTTTGCAGTCATGTCTAGTTGAGGTCCTGGCTGCCCTTTTGGGTCTAAAAACTGGTGGATTTGGTTCTATATCTTCTAACACAGAGTGCCAATGACCCTCTGGCCCTCTGCAGGTTTCTCTTCCCCACCTCTTCTTCTTTGTCACTGACTTCAACTCTAGATGGCCGGGTAGGTGTGGAGCCGGAGACAGCGGGGGTCCGGCTGGATGAACCAGCGTTAGAGGGAGATGGACACCTAGACATTGGCGGCTCATAATCAGAATCACTCTCACTGTGAAAGATTTTAAAAATCAGTAACAATACTTTCACGTGTGAGCCCTGTATCAACATGTAAAATAAACCGATATACATGTATATAGAGTACAGGGAACATAATCACTACGGTGAAGTGCTGTTCCATTCCAAGTTTGTGTAAAAATGAATTTAAAAAATATATCACACACAGTATTGCCAATGTGTACTTTACACATTTTCATTACAGATTATATTTTTATATATTGCAAATAAAATATGAAAATGTAAAAAAATCTCATGAATAATATTTCCTATTAATTTCAATGACATTAGCATTCGAATGTACCAATCCAGCATGGCATCCTCGCCGTGCAGAAACATTACTTCCGCCTGAGAGTCAAGATTCATCTTCCTGAAGAAACTCTGTCTCGCTGTCTCGATCAATTTCCTCTATAATTTGGGTTAAATCTGTATACCTAGACTTTGTTTTAGCTTTTCCTGATTTATTCGCCATAATTTAAATATATAAACTTGTTGAAAATGCTGTTGAATATGTACTGCTATGCGTAACACTTGTGGCTCCGTCAACTAGGATTTGCAATGGCGAATGAACCTATTTAACGCCAGAGTTGACGACAAAGGCTGGTCCTCGAACGTATAACCATTTACATATTGCCGTTTACCTCAGCTCATTGGCTATCTTCCAAGCTAGATTTCAAGATGATCAGTGGTCATTGGGCCAAAATACAGTCAATCAACGATAGACCGGTCCTACCATTGGTGCGCAATGGTAACAAATCGGTTTGTTTCGGTCAATACATCCTGGGAAAAGAACCGTCATGTATGGTTGTGTTAGTAACAACCAGAGGATTGCAATGAAACCAACCATGACTGGATAAACATTTGTTTAGTGTGTGTAATTACCACGGACGCTTCGTCCAAAGTTTAATGAGACGGAAATCACGACGCAACCGGTTTACAAATGTTTCGTGTTAGGCTATAAAAATTGATTTTATCAAACAAAACGAACATTCACTGTGTAGTTAGGACACTTGGCATTGCCACCAGAGGAAGATATTCAATGGTAAGCGATTTATTTAGTTATTTCTTTCTTTTGTGACGCTAATGCTTGGTTGGAAAATGCTAGTAATACCTGTGTGTGTTGGGCGCCGTCCTCAGAAAATCGCATGTTTGCTTTTGCAGTAAACCTTTTTGAAATCTGACACAGCGGCTGGATGAATAAGACGTTCATCTTTTAAATGATGTAAGATACATGTATTTACAAGAATGTTTAATACAACGAATGGTGTATTTAAAATGTTAGCTCTCTGCAGTTTCACCGGATGTTGGCCTGGTGGGACGTGAGCGTCTCCCCTACCCTAGAGAGGTTAAAGAGATAGGTGTGCTAAAGCTTAAGAAAAAATGTATTTCCTTAACCTGTTATGGCTACGATCCCTGTACATCAGGGGTAATTTCAGAGTGACAACTAAAAATACAACTTCATAACATTAAACATTCATGAAAATGCAAGTGTCTTACACCCTTCAAAAGATTAGAATATTGGTAATCAAACTTAGTTTTCCAATTTAAAATAGCTACAGTGCCTTGCGAAAGTATTCGGCCCCCTTGAACTTTGCGACCTTTTGCCACATTTCAGGCTTCAAACATAAAGATATAAAACTATTTTTTTGTGAAGAATCAACAAGTGGGACACAATCATGAAGTGGAATGACATTTATTGGATATTTCAAACTTTTTTAACAAATCAAAAACTGAAAAATTGGGCGTGCAAAATTATTCAGCCCCTTTACTTTCAGTGCAGCAAACTCTCTCCAGAAGTTCAGTGAGGATCTCTGAATGATCCAATGTTGACCTAAATGACTAATGATGATAAATACAATCCACCTGTGTAATCAAGTCTCCGTATAAATGCACCTGCACTGTGATAGTCTCAGAGGTCCGTTTAAAAGCGCAGAGAGCATCATGAAGAACAAGGAACACACCAGGCAGGTCCGAGATACTGTTGTGAAGAAGTTTAAAGCCGGATTTGGATACAAAAAGATTTCCCAAGCTTTAAACATCCCAAGGAGCACTGTGCAAGCGATAATATTGAAATGGAAGGAGTATCAGACCACTGCAAATCTACCAAGACCTGGCCGTCCCTCAACTTTCAGCTCATACAAGGAGAAGACTGATCAAAGATGCAGCCAAGAGGCCCATGATCACTCTGAATGAACTGCAGAGATCTACAGCTGAGGTGGGAGACTGTCCATAGGACAACAATCAGTCATATATTCCACAAATCTGCCCTTTATGGAAGAGTGGCAAGAAGAAAGCCATTTCTTAAAGATATCCATAAAAAGTGTTGTTTAAAGTTTGCCACCTGGGAGAAACACCAAACATGTGGAAGAACGTGCTCTGGTCAGATGAAACCAAAATTGAACTTTTTGGCAACAATGCAAAACGTTATGTTTGGCGTAAAAGCAACACAGCTCATCACCCTGAACATGCCATCCCCACTGTCAAACATGGTGGTGGCAGCATCATGGTTTGGGCCTGCTTTTCTTCAGCAGGGACAGGGAAGATGGTTAAAATTGATGGGAAGATGGATGGAGATTTGGAGATTTGTCTTCCAACAAGACAATGATCCAAAACATAAAGCAAAATCTACAATGGAATGGTTCAAAAATAAACATATCCAGGTGTTAGAATGGCCAAGTCAAAGTCCAGACCTGAATCCAATCGAGACTCTGTGGAAAGAACTGAAAACTGCTGTTCACAAATGCTCTCCATCCAACCTCACTGAGCTCGAGCTGTTTTGCAAGGAGGAATGGGAAAAAATTTCAGTCTCTCGATGTGCAAAACTGATAGACATACAGCTGTAAGTCGCTTGGGATAATCGCAGTAAAAGGTGGCGCTACAAAGTATTAACTTAAGGGGGCTGAATAATTTTGCACGCCCAATTTTTCAGTTTTTGATTTGTTAAAAAAGTTTGAAATATCCAATAAATGTTGTTCCACTTCATGATTGTGTCCCACTTGTTGATTCTTCACAAAAAAATACAGTTTTATATCTTTGTTTGAAGCCTGAAATGTGGCAAAAGGTCGCAAAGTTCAAGGGGGCCGAATACTTTCGCAAGGCACTGTATTACAGAGAACAAATACCATGCTTTTGTTTGAGAAGAGCAATCAACAACAAACATTTTCCGCCATGAGTTTTTACACATTCACATCTGAAGGTAAAATTATGACTTCTGATATCTTGCTCTTATTTCTCTTCCTGAGGGTCCCAGTGATCAAATGAAGTGCCGTTTTCTTTGATAAAATCCATTTTTATAGCCTAAATCAAAACATTTTGTAAACCGTTTGTGCTGTGAATTCCATCTCTATCATTTTTTTTACGGAGTATTCGGCGTGATTACACACCGTAAACAATCGTTTATCTAGTCATGGTTGGTTTCAGTGCATTCCTCTGGATGTTTGCAACACAGCCAAATGTCATTGTTTTTTTTGCGGGAAGTGTTGACCCGAAGTGAACTGATTTGAAGACAATGAGCAATGACTACCTTATGCACCAATAATTTTAGCGACGCTTCATTGATTGACTATATTTCTGCCCAATGACCACTGATCTTCTTGAAATCTAGCTGGGTAGATAGCCAATGAGCTGAGGTAAACGCCAGTATGTAATGGTTTTGGGTTGGACCACCATTCCTTGTTTGTAATCGCACGCGTAAGGAACTCCATTCTCTCCTTGACGATCAGAGGAGTTGCTGTAAGTCTTTTTACGCGCAGCTGTATTTTGTAAAGTTATATTTTCAATGTTTTCATTGAAGATATGGCGAATAAATCAGGAAAAGCAAAGTGAAAGTGAGATTTTTTGTTTGAGGAATCTTGGAGTGTTATGATTCAAACAAACTGAGGAGCTGTTTCTGCAAGGACAGGACATACTTCTGGATGGGTAAGTGCTAATGCCGTTTTATGGAATATAAAAAAATATATGCATTATATATAAAACAAATATTTTTTTTGCAATGAAATGTGTGTGTATGTATAATTATATATATTTTTTCCCATGTCAGATTATATTTTCCATTTTTTTTATTCAAATGGAATGGAGTAGAACAGCAAACACACACATGGCCACTGCGCCTGCTACTCCTCTCCATTTCCATATGAAATAGCCATTGGGTGCTGTTCAGGAGAGGGCAGGCCCACAACAATGGCCGGAGTTAAATGGAACAGCACTTCACCTTAGTGACTGTTCCCTCTGCTCTATACAATACATATGTTTATTTTATGTGATGATAAAAGGCTCATACAATACAAATATTTTTTTAACGTTTTCTTTCACAGTGATAGCGACTGGAAGCCCCCAGTGGTGTTCATATGCCACAGTTCATTACTGCAGGCATGACTGTGCCTCAGGCCAAAAGGGCACAGCATGGAGGCGTTGTTGTGTTCTGTATCGCATGAACTGCACCACTTGTTCAGTTTGCCTCTGCTTTACATCAGAAAGAGACTGCTATGGGACATGGCACAGGCAGCAAAATTGAGTCTACACTTAAAAATAAATATACATTTTCTAATATTTTTTTTTACATTTTTGTGTGTGTGTGTTAGAATTGCTTTTTGATATGTTGTATATAGTTATTTGCACTCTTGTATATAGTTATAGGTCATTTCACCAATTCGGCCACTTGGGTACATTTGGGCAACTTGTGTGGGACACCTGGGTGACTTCATGCAAAATGTCATGTAGCTCACCCATTCCTGAAGTTATCAGTCTGAAACTTTGCACACCTACAGTTGCCCTCTTGTGTTATCCATCAAAATTATCTCCAGCATCCTATCTTGACTGTGTGGCTATTCTAGTACATGTGAAAGATGATGCTCCAACAATAAAAAACAGGAAACGTATGCTCTTTCTCTTTTCTTCCACGCGGTCTACTGTGTTATATTCTCCTACATTCAATTAACATTTCCACAAACTTCAGAATGTTTCCATTCAAATGATACCAAGAATATGCATATCCTTGCCTCTGGGGCTGAGCTACAGGCAGTTAGATTTGGGTATGTCTTCAGGTGGAAATTGAGAACAAAGGGATGCAGCCAAAACTGGTTTTAACTTACCTCATTTGCACTCACTGTATATAGACTTTTTGTTTTTTGTTCTACTGTATTATTGACTATGTTTTGTTTATTCCATGTGTAACTCTGTATGTGTCGAATTTCTATGCTTTTTCTTGGCCAGGTCGCAGTTGCAAATGAGAACTTGTTCCCAACTAGCCTACCTGGTTAAATAAAGGTGAAGTAAATAAATAAGAGTGTGAACGATGTTGAATGGGTGTTGACAGTAGGTACTAAAACATTCAAAGGCCATTTTCTCTTGTGAGGTGACAAGTTTATCAACTTTCAAAGCAGAATTACTTTCCCATTCTTCAAATGCTGTGCTTGATATACCATTTTGTAGCTCTGTCTCTGTTTTTATCCAATGCAAAAAATACCATTTCATATTTTCCTGCAGAAGACCGAATCAAGGCTGTCGGTCACATTTTCAATAAAAAAAATTTTTAAATATGTTTTCACTGTCATTATGGGGTATTGTGTGTCGATGGGTGAGGTAAAAAAAAAAATATTTAATTCATTTTGAATTCAGACTAACACAACAAAATGTGGAACAACTCAAGGGGCATGAATACTTTCTGAAGGCACTGTATGCACATACAAACACTTGTGTACACATTAACATGCATGCACACAGTCAATAATTAGTTTCCCTAAGGGTGGGTAGAGACTGCTAGCTGTGACAATGGGCTCTTTTGCAATTTCCATATTCACAAAGCTGATCACTGTAGGAGGAATACTTACATGTAATTTGAAAGGTTGTCTTTGCAATGGAATCTAGCTGCGATTAGACATTGAAAAGGAGTACTGTTGAATACAAAAGGCAAACAATGTGAGGATGTTGAGTCAGTAAGTCCTTTACACTCATTGGGATGAACCATTAATGTTGTGATGACGCAAGTTTGACAATGTATATTTGTTTATCTCGGAGTCTATTTACTTACCGTATAATTTTATTATGTTGACCAGGAACCTTACTTGGTGTGAAAACACTGAAGTCACACACACCAAATGGGCTACATTACGCATATGCAATAGTCCATAAAACATGCCTAACCTGGTGGCCCCACTCTAGAGTCCAGTACTTGTTTCCTGTGCTTAGGCCTATCGCTTCATCACTAAGATGACTCCTCTAGCATTGATATATCCCTAGCAATTTCAATTGACTTTTTAATGTCGTTCCCTCACCTTCCCTGTCAACGACCTGCCAGACTGCAGCTGTTTGAGATGACAGATATTTAGGAGGACTGAGGGAGCGGCTTCAGAGGGAATGTTCTAACAAGCCGCACCATGACCGATATCTACAGACTTAATGAATTCCCAACGTATCTGATTCCAGCCTGATGTGCCAGCCCGCTAGCAGAGGATTCTTATATCATTTTTAAAGCTGTATTGATTTTGAAGGGGCACAGATTTGACGGAGTCCAGTGCTTCTGGAGTTAACTATCACTTGTAAGAGTGAATTAATCAAGCTCTTCACAGCCTTGGATAAAGACTGGTTCAGTTTATTTAAAAAAATATATTTTAAAAAGATATCCCTATGGAACACTAAGAGGTTTTATTAAGCTGATTCATTAATACAGGACTTGCAGTAGGCTGCATCTTTTTTGGGACGTGAAGAATGGAAGAGTTTCTGTTCCCATAGATTCCTGCACTCTTGGATAAACCTACAGGAGCCCCCCCCCCTTCTAAAACGTTAGTGCTTACATTTGGAGCTGGGCAGGGTTCCAAACAAGCCTCTATAGATCCCTGTCTTAGACTCTCACTTTATAATCCCCCCTCAACTTTTTATAGTCCAGTACCCCTTCAAACATTCAACCTCTATCTGCATACCCCCTCAAGCACCAGGGTTAGCGTACTCTCAAATGTTGTTTTTTGCCATCATTGTAAGCCCCCCCCCCACCACACACACACACTATACGATACATTTATTAAACATAAGAATGAGTGAGTTTTTGTCACATCCTGGCTCGTGGGAAGTGGCAAAGAGCTCTTATAGGACCAGGGCACAAATAATAATATAATAATTTCTCTTTATTTAACCATCTTACATATATAACCTTATTTATTCATAAATGGTGAATAACTCACCACAGGTTAACGAGAAGGGTGTGCTTGAAATGCATGCACATAATTCACATAACTCTGCAAATGTTGGGTTATATTGGAGAGAGTCTGGCTTAAATAATTTTCCAGTCTGTGCCTGTATTTAGTTTTCATACTAGTGAGGGCCAAGAATCCACTCTCACGTAGATACGTGGTTGCAAAGGGCATCAGTGTCTTAACAGCGCGATTTGCCAAGGCAGGGTACTCTGAGCACAGCCCATCCAGAAATCTGGCAGTGGCTTGTAATTCAATTCAATTTACACAGAAGCACTTGTTGCAATTTTAATAAGGCTCTCTTGTTCAGACATCGGTAAGTGGACTGGAGGCAGGGCATGAAAGGGATAATGAATCCAGTTTGTCGTCCATTTTGGGAAAGTACCTGCGTAATTGCGCACCCAACTCACTCATGTTTTGCTATATCACATTTGACATTGTCCGGTAGCTTGAGTTCATTTGCACACAAAAAAATCCTACAATGATGGAAAGACCTGTGTGTTGTCCTTGTTAATACAGACAGAGAAGAGCTCCAATTTCTTAATCATTGCCTCAATTTTGTCCTGCACATTGAATATAGTTGGAGAGTCCCCTATTCCAAGAATCAGATCATTCAGGCGAGAAAAAACATCACCCAGATAGACCAGTCGTATGAGAAACTCATCATGCAAGCGGTCAAAATTATGGTCAGTAAAAAAGTGTTTACTTTCCCCCATGATGACCAGCAAACTTCTGTATGTTGTAAAATAGTTACATGGTCATTGCCCATATCATTGCATAGTGCAGAAAATACACGAGAGTTCAGGGGCCTTGCTTTAACAAAGTTAACCACTTTCACTGTAGTGTCCAGTCTTTCAAGCTGTCAGGCATTCCCTTGGCAGGAAGACTCTCGGTGGATGCTGCAGTGTACCCAACTGCTTGCACCCACATTACCACTCCACTATGTCTCCCTGTCATGGCTTTTGCGCCATCAGTACAGATACCAACATGAGCAGCAGCTACGTTTTGGCTACATACAGACTGCTAGTGGAATGCCCGCGAAAGAGTAACGGTTAATGTGATTGGATGTTAATTATTTGAGTAGGTTACCTGTATTTGACATTGTTAATTTTCTGAACACTAGATGGTTTTATTTTATTTTTGGCAGTGAAACGAGGCTACTCGGGTGGGGGGAAAAATGGAGGAAAAACTCACCCAAATGTATAGCCCCGTTGGAAAATATAATAATTGCATCACATTATTCATTATTATGGTTATAAGATCAAAAAAGCCCCTCAAATGCTCATATTGAGGCTGGAGTGAGTGGTCTTTTGGGTGAGGTTTTTATGAAAAAGTATTATTTGGAAATATTGTGCAGCGTCAAGGTAGTCAGATTAAGGGCCTTACAGTATGAGATAAGCTCTTGCCAGAGTGCTGTGATGTCACAGGTGGACACTTTGTCTGTCAAATGTTTTCATGGATTTTTTTGTTGTCATGTGATATTTGACAGGAAAACATTAACCACTTAAGCTCCTGCCCTTTTATTTTGTTTCAGTGTCTATAACCTGTTGTTTTTGCGACATGTTTTCCTATTTTGTAGTTATTCTAGTTTTACCTTAGTTAACCCTGTTTGTCTTGCTTGTTTGTCTTCATTGTTCTCTTTTAATAAAGTGAAGCCAGTTCAGAAAGGGAACCCCGACTGCCCGACTGATTGCACCAATTAGATGCTAGTAATTATCATGCTTACCTTATTTGGCGGCCTATTTAAGATGACCTGTTCTGCTCACTAATCCTGCTGCTTTTTGCTACTACTGCTAGTGTGTGTTTGCAGCGCCTGTATTGCCAAGACTTGCATTATTCATTCGTTAACCCCCAGGAGTCGATTGATGCACCGGTGTGTTAGTCCAAGTAACATAATAAAAAATCCCCATCAGTTCAAGTTAGATGTTTTTTGTTGTATTGAATGTGTCTCAATCCACCGCATCCACAGATGTTGCACTTCGGCATCTGCGGTGAAAGGTGGTAGAGCGAGAGCGGTGGTTGTCAGACCATGAGCCATCCCAAAAATTGGTCTTCTGTAGCATCCAAACAGTTTGGCTATTATGACCACTCTATGGAAAGATGAAACTGTCACAAACATGATGGTGGTCTCCGTTTTGCTCTACGGGAAACAATTATCTCCTAGAGATAGGACAGACCGTTCAAAACCTTATTCCTTATGATTTTGTTTTTGACCATTTTTTACCGTTTATGAATGTTAATCAATGTATTTCTATGGGCTATTGTAGTAAAGGCCAAATTCAATATTCAATCAAATCATTAAAAATATATATATATATACACACACACACACACACACACACACACACTACCATTCAAAAGTTAGTCACGTCCTTGATTTTGAAAGAAAAGCACTTTTTTTGTCCAAATAAAATAACATTTATTAGAAATAAAGTGTACACATTGTTAATATTGTAAATGACTATTGTAGCTGGAAATATGGAGTGAATGGCAGCTTCATTAAATAGTACCCGCAAAACACCAGTCTCAACGTCAACAGTGAAGAGGCGACTCCGGGATGCTGGCGTTCTAGGCAGAGTTCCTCTTTCCAGTTTCCGTGTTCTTTTGCCCATCTTAATCTTTTCTTTTTATTGGCCAGTCTGAGATGTCTTTTTCTTTGCAAATCTGCCTAGAAGGCCAGCATCCTGGAGTCGCGTCTTCACTGTTGACGTTGAGACTGGTGTTTTGCGGGTACTATTTGAATGAATCTGCCAGTTGAGGACTTGTGAGGCGTTTGGTGTGTCTAGTTTGAGAAACAATGTACTTGTCGTCTTGCTCAGTTGTGCACCGGGGCCTCCCAATCCTCTTTCTATTCTGGGTAGAGACAGTTTGCGCTGTTCTGTGAAGTGAGTAGTACCCAGCGCTGTACGAGATCCTCAGTTTATTGGCAATTTCTTGCAAAAACTATCAAGAGCTAGGATGAAACTGGCTCTCACGAGGACTATCACAGGAAAGAAAGACCCTGCATTACCTCTGCTGCAGAAGATACGTTCATTAGAGTTACCAACCTCAGAAATTGCAGCCCAAATAAATGCTTCAGAGTTCAAGTAACAGACACATATCAACTGTTCAGAGGAGGCTGCGTGAATCAGCCCTCTGGTCGATTTGCTGCAAAGAAACCACTAATAAAACACCAATAAGAAGAGAACTTGCGTGGACCAAGAAACACAAGCACTGGACATTAGACTGGTGGAAATCTGTCCTTTGGTCTGCTGAGTCCAAATTTTAGATTTTTGGTTCCAACCGGTGTGTCTGTGACGCAGAGTACGTGAACGGATGATCTCTGCTTGTGTGGTTCTTACTTTGAAGAATCTAAAATTATATTTTTACTAGAAAATAGTAAGTAAATAAAAAACTTTGACTGAGTGTGTCAACTTTTGACTGGTTGTGTGTGTGTACACACACACTTTAAGGTATCCTAAAATTCCAAATCAAATAGCTAAATGATCCACCCCCCAACTGCTTGGACTCTTAAAGATTAATAAATGGTTAAACATATTTCTACGTGGTTTCCTTTCTGAACTTCTTTTGCCATTTTTTTTCTAGCAGCTGATCTACATCTGAGAGGAACAAAGACCAAGTGATGAGTAAGCGTTGAGAAACCTAATTAGAAACAGAAGTTTCTTATTCATGATCAATATCAATTGTAACATGGATCAGACACTAATTCTAAGCACTGAAGTCAGAGAATGACATACAGTAAGTGTTATGGCTGTATGTCACTCTCAATGTCCGTGGGCTTTTAGGCTACTACAGTATGTGTGTGGTTTAGAAAAGGCCTCTGACTGACTTCTCTCCATCGTATCAATAATATTTTGACCCTACTATTTAGAGAATGTGTGCGCAGTCTGTCTACCAGATCAGTGTTCCCTTTAGGAAAATATAGCGCCTGACATTTGACTGGCAGCATTTTAATTTTCCAAACATTTAGAAAAATGTATCAGACCCATATGCTTTGGGTGCGTAACCTGATTAGGGCGTCCACCCACGGTGCTCAGAATGACAGAAATCACATTTATACAAAAAAATATTCACGCAACATGTAAAGTGTTGGTCTCAGGTTTCATGAGCTGAAATAAAAGTTCCCTGAGTTTATCCACGTGCACAAAAAACGTATTTAATTCAAATGTTGTGCACAAATTTGTTTACATCCCTGTTAGTGAGTATTTCTCCTTTGCCAAGATAACCCATCCACCTGACAGGTGTGGCATATCAAGAAGCTGATTTAACAGCATGATCATTACACAGGTGTACTTTGTGCTGGGGGCAATAAAAGGCCAGTCTAAATTGTGCAGTTTTGTCACAACACAATGACACCGATGACTCCAAGTTGAGGGAGCGTGCAATTCGCCAACTGACTGAAGGAATGTCCACCAGAGTTGTTGCCAAAGAATTGAATGTTAATTCTCTACCATAAGCCGCCTCCAACATCATTTCAGATATTTTGGCAGTATGTCCAACCGGCCTCAACCACAGAACGTGTGTAACCATGCTAGCCCAGGACCTCCATATCCAGCTTCTTTACCTGCAGGATTGTTTGAGACCAGCCACCCGGACAGCTGATGAAACTGAGGAGTATTTCTGCCTGTAATAAAGCCCCTTTGTGTGGAAAAACTCAATCTGATTGGCTGGGCCTGACTCCCCAGTGGGTGGGCCTATGCCCTCCCATGGCTGCGCCCCTGCCCAGTCATGTGAAATCCATAGGTTAGAGCCTAATACATTTATTTCAATTGACTGATTTCCTCATGAACTGTAACTCAGTAAAATCTTTAATTGTTGCGTTTATATTTTTGTTATGTAAAGATTATGGTAATTCATATTAACAGAACGAGGATGCAATGATGTGCGTTGCTTCTTACCTAATTCGGATGCGTACTTTGAAGATGTTAGAATAACTATCCAAATGTACTATTCCTCATCCAACAAGACGAGTAACCAACAGCAAAATCACTAGCCAATGTCAATCTACTATCCCCCATAGTAGAGAAGTTTACCTATTCTATTGGTCAGTTTGTCGAAAGAAATGACCTATTCCAAATAGACTCTGGGACAGTTGTGGGACGATAGATCCAAAATTCATACAACCAGTAGGCTTAGGCTACTTTATTATACACTGCTCAATAAAATAAACGGAACACTTAAACAACACAATGTAACTCCAAGTCAATCACACTTCTGTGAAATCAAACTGTCCACTTAGGAAGCAACACTGATTGACAATACATTTCACATGGTGTTGTGCAAATGGAATAGAATACAGGTGGAAATTATAGGCAATTAGCAAGACACCCCCAATAAAGGAGTGGTTCTGCAGGGGGTGACCACAGACTACTTCTCAGTTCCTATGCTTCCTGGCTGATGTTTTGTTCACTTTTGAATGCTGGCGGTGCTTTCACTCTAGTGGTAGCATGAGACAAGTGGCTCAGGTAGTGCAGCTCATCCAGGATGGCACATCAATGCGAGCTGTGGCAAGAAGGTTTGCTGTGTCTGTCAGCGTAGTGTCCAGAGCATGGAGGCGCTATCAAGAGACAGGCCAGTACATCAGGAGACGTGGACGAGGGCAACAACCCAGCAGCAGGACCGCTACCTCCGTCTTTGTGCAAGTAGGAGCAGGAGGAGCACTGCCAGAGTCCTGCAAAATGACCTACAGCAGGCCACAAATGTGCATGTGTCTGCTCAAACGGTAAGAAACAGACTCCATGAGGGTGGTATGAGGGCCCGACGTCCACAGGTGGGGGTTGTGCTTACAGCCCAACACCGTGCAGGATGTTTCGCATTTGCCAGAGAACACCAAATTTGCCACTGGTGCCCTGTGCTCTTCACAGATGAAAGCAGGTTCACACTGAGCATGTGAAGGACGTGACAGTCTGGAGACGCCGTGGAGAACATTCTGCTGCCTGCAACATCCTCCAGCATGACTGGTTTGGCGGCGGGTCAGTCATGGTGTGGTGTGGCATTTCTTTGGGGGGCCGCACAGCCCTCAATGTGCTCGCCAGAGGTAGCCTGACTGCCATTAGGTACCGAGATGAGATCCTCAGACCCCTTGTGAGACCATATGCTGGTGCGGTTGGCCCTGGGTTCCTCCGAATGCAAGACAATGCTAGACCTCATGTGGTTGGAGTGTGTCAGCAGTTCCTGCAAGAGGAAGGCATTGATGCTATGGACTGGCCCGCCCGTTCCCCAGACCTGAATCCAATTGAGCACATCTGGGACATCATGTCTCGTCCATCCACCAATGCCACGTTGCACCACAGACTGTCCAGGAGTTGGCGGATGCTTTAGGCCAGGTCTGGGAGGAGATCCCTCAGGAAACCATCCGCCACCTCATCAGTAGCATGCCCAGGCTTTGTAGGGAGGTCATACTGGCACGTGGAGGCCACACACACTACTGAGCCTCATTTTGACTTCCTTTTAAGGACATTAAATCAAAGTTTGATCAGCCTGTAGTGTGGTTTTCCACTTTAATTTTGAGTGTGACTCCAAATCCAGACCTCCATAGGTTGATAAATTTGATGTCCATTGATAATTTTTGTGTGATTTGTCAGCACATTCAACTATGTTAAGAAAAAAATATTTAATAAAAATATTTTATTCATTCAGATCTAGGATGTTATTTTAGTGTTCCCTTTATTATTTTTTTGCAGTGTATATAAAAAAAACTAGTTAAACAGCAAACTATTCACATTATAAGCGCAGCAATGCGCGCAAGGTAGTAGGTTACGCGCGGATGTTTGTTCCATAATGCAATTAGTGGAAAAACACTGTCGGCACATGCCAGCGGATGAAAATATCCGTTAGAAATTTAGAAAAAGGGGCGATTATAATTGATATAATAACATAATTGGCTCCACTGATCTGGTCGGATTGTGGCTAGGCTACGTTGAAGCAAGGTAAGACATCCCTCATATGTAGCAAAACATTCAGCGCTCAAACAATGAAGTGCATGTTTTCAAAATGCATAATACCTCCAGCTCATTGCAAAGTCGTGTGTGACGCGCTGATGAAGCCTGCCTTCAGTTCCCTGTGCATTTTCTGTTTGAGATGCTGTAGCAGCAGCTCTCGCGCTGTTTGATAGATTTTTCCCCTCAAAGGCTCTGTATCTGTATGCGGTACGATGTGATAAATAAGAGCCTACATAACGAATATACTGTACACACACACCAATTTAATTCCACTAAATTATGCAAATGAACCTATAGATGATAAGCTTGACCAGTTAAATCTATTTACATGGACTGGTATTCCCATCAATGGCTAGGCTAAAAAGCATCATTTCGCAATGGAATTTTTCCTTCTTCTCCTGGACAATTGGTAATTTTATTCATTGGCTAAAAAAAATATATATATATATATATATATATGCTTAAAGTCAGCTATTACCAGCTAATGGAAACCCTGGTGCAGACAGGGTTTTCCTGACGGTGACCTCTCTTGCCCCTCGCGCCTCCACTGTAGAGAATGTGATTATTAGCTGACTGCAGATCAGTGAAAGGCGATTCCGAGAATATACCGTCCATCACTACTCCCACTGGTACCTACGACGATCTGGTTATTGCTAAAAAGGAGTAATATTCAGAGATGATTCAGACTCAAACAACAATCTCCCTTGAGTCATGTCCTCATGAGGCGTTTGATACAGTAGAAAACAATGTAACCTCTCAAAATAATTGACAGCAGGGCTGTATCAAAATATTGGCCTAGATGTAGGTGTTCTAGTATGTGTTGTTTTCCTGTACAGGACATTCTCTCATTACACGGTTATATGAAAACAATGTCCTGTGCTTTGGATTGAGAGAGAGAGAGATGATGTGAAGAACATGTTCTAATCATGTATTTTGCCATTGCACTGATATGAACTGCCCTTGGAGGATTTTTAGAAGACTCAATGTGACTGGTCCTCTGCTATAAGTGGGACACATGAGGAAACAGAAAACAAATGATTTTCTTCACTCTTCCTCCTCAGTGCCAGGCTGCTCTAGAATGATGAATAGCAGGGGTGAGGAAGATAAATGCTGCTTCCATTACAGGAAGTGCAGCCCTGGATGAGGGGCGCAGTGAAGGACTGAATTTCTGGTGAAGTGAAAGTGGGTTTGTACGTGCATTTGTGTGAGTCTAGTGGTGTCTCTGTATTGATGTGAGTGTGAAGATTATCAAGCTGACAGGCTGAGGAGAAGTTATGAAACGCTTTCGATCTCTCTCTCTCTGATCATGGCTTGTCTTCTATGACTTTGGGGAAAGGAATTCTACACTAGAACTTGCAATGCACATTGAAACATATCTCAATTATTTGTCAAATATACTTGCCAAAAATTTTGGAAAACAAGAATGATTGTCATTTCTAATCTGTTTTTTCACCTCGCAATGCTACAGTGTTACTGCTTCAGTCCTCTTCATATTACTCACTTTGTCATTTTATAATTGCATTCCCACTGATTATGGAATGAACTTTCTATGAATATTCAACCTGAGCCATCAGTGCATTTTCCTTAGCCCTCTGAAAGCCAGGCAGAATTAAGCCTTCCACTTAATGCTTTTAAGTGCTCTGCTTGTCAGGATGTCAAGCTACTCTCTACAGTAACAAACAGTTCTGCAGTACTCTGGCTCCGCAGCCAAGTGCATTTCAATAGAGCTCAGTGCAGGTCAAGACATTGGAATACGAACACTGTACGCTATGTGGAAACAGTGTATTGTCTGACCTTGTGGCAAACCATTTGGATAATTTACTCCACTGAGAAATCTATTGTCATTTGCATAAAAGACAAACGCAGGAGACCAAAGACCTGATGCTTGCAGTTATTTGCAATGACCTTATCTTAAATGCACGATTTCTATGCATGTAATGCCTTCCTTTTGTTGGCTAAACAACCCTTGGCCAATTAGTGTTCCACGGTAAACCAAAACTCCGGTATTTGTTTTGATACTAGAACATGAAAAACAGTTTGTTTAATAGATTAAATTTTTTTTTATATATATATATATATATATATATATATATATATATATATATATATATATATATATATATATATACACACATACAGTGCCTTGCGAAAGTGTTCGGCCCCCTTGAACTTTGCGACCTTTTGCCACATTTCAGGCTTCAAACATAAAGATATAAAACTGTATTTTTTTGTGAAGAATCAACAACAAGTGGGACACAATCATGAAGTGGAACGACATTTATTGGATATTTCAAACTTTTTTAACAAATCAAAAACTGAAAAATTGGGCGTGCAAAATTATTCAGCCCCTTTACTTTCAGTGCAGCAAACTCTCCAGAAGTTCAGTGAGGATCTCTGAATGATCCAATGTTGACCTAAATGACTAATGATGATGATAAATACAATCCACCTGTGTAATCAAGTCTCCGTATAAATGCACCTGCACTGTGATGGTCTCAGAGGTCCGTTAAAAGCGCAGAGAGCATCATGAAGAACGAGGAACACACCAGGCAGGTCTGAGATACTAAGATTTCCCAAGCTTTAAACATCCCAAGGAGCACTGTGCAAGCGATAATATTGAAATGGAAGGAGTATCAGACCACTGCAAATCTACCAAGACCTGGCCGTCCCTCTAAACTTTCAGCTCATACAAGGAGAAGACTGATCAGAGATGCAGCCAAGAGGCCCATGATCACTGGATGAACTGCAGAGATCTACAGCTGAGGTGGGAGACTCTGTCCATAGGATAACAATCAGTCATATATTGCACAAATCTGGCCTTTATGGAAGAGTGGCAAGAAGAAAGCCATTTCTTAAAGATATCCATAAAAAGTGTCGTTTAAAGTTTGCCACCTGGGAGAAACACCAAACATGTGGAAGAAGGTGCTCTGGTCAGATGAAACCAAAATTGAACTTTTTGGCAACAATGCAAAATGTTATGTTTGGCGTAAAAGCAACACAGCTCATCACCCTGAACACGCCATCCCCACTGTCAAACATGGTGGTGGCAGCATCATGGTTTGGGCCTGCTTTTCTTCAGCAGGGACAGGGAAGATGGTTAAAATTGATGGGAAGATGGATGGAGCCAAATACAGGACCATTCTGGAAGAAAACCTGATGGAGTCTGCAAAAGACCTGAGACTGGGACGGAGATTTGTCTTCCAACAAGACAATGATCCAAAACATAAAGCAAAATCTACAATGGAATGGTTCAAAAATAAACATATCCAGGTGTTAGAATGGCCAAGTCAAAGTCCAGACCTGAATCCAATTGAGAATCTGTGGAAAGAACTGAAAACTGCTGTTCACAAATGCTCTCCATCCAACCTCACTGAGCTCGAGCTGTTTTGCAAGGAGGAATGGGAAAAAATGTCAGTCTCTCGATGTGCAAAACTGATAGAGACTAACCCCAAGCGACTTAGAGCTGTAATCGCAGCAAAAGGTGGCGCTACAAAGTATTAACTTAAGGGGGCTGAATAATTTTGCACGCCCAATTTTTCAGTTTTGATTTGTTAAAAAAGTTTGAAATATCCGATAAATGTCGTTCCACTTCATGATTGTGTCCCACTTGTTGTTGATTCTTCACAAAAAAATAGTTTTATATCTTTATGTTTGAAGCCTGAAATGTGGCAAAAGGTCGCAAAGTTCAAGGGGGCTGAATACTTTCGCAAGGCACTGTGTGTGTGTATGTATGTGTATATGTATGTGTATATGTGTGTGTGTGTGTGTATATATATATATATATATATATATATATACATACACACACACAATTCTGTCATCTACTGGTTGACAGAGGATCGTCTATCAGCGCAGCCCGTGCCTTCTCCGTGTCTCCACCGTGCCTCTGTGTCTCCTCCGTGTCTGCTCTGTGCCTCCGTGTCTGCTCTGTGCCTCCGTGTCTCCTCCGTGTCTGCTCCGTGCCTCCGTGTCTCCACCGTGTCTGCTCTGTGCCCCCGTGCCTCCACCGTGTCGTCTACGTGCCTCCTCCGCGTCGTCTCCGTGCCTCCTCCGCGTCTCCACCGTGCCTCCTCCGTGTCTCCAACGTGCCTGCTCCACTTACTCATTGCCAGCTCTAACCTGTCCGGAGGAGCCACTGCACTCACTGAGAGTCTGGGCTGCATCACCACTTATGCTGCACAAAAGTTAAAACACATCAATAATGCAATACAGTATGTACAGTATTTAGAAATGTTGAAACTTAATTACTGTTTGCAAAACAATGTCCATTAAAGACTAAAACACTTCACAATGCAAGAAGATACTGGTAGCTTTCAGCTTGGAAGGCTAACTTTCCTTGCTAGCTTACGGCTGAAGGCGAAGCCAACATCAATTCACTACCCTAGTACCTCGTTTGTGATCATATGCAAATCACAATGGAAACTATTGCTTATTTCAAAGCTGATTGTCACCAAAAACGTTATTAATTTACTTTGTCTTCCCTACCTCGTCTCTCCCAGTCGAGATCATCTTTGCTTGAGCCTCGAACTGACTGTGTGTGAATGATGTTATGAGTCTTAGACGGCGCTTACTTTTATAAAAGAGATTGCTACTATGTTAATCTTGTTGATCAATACAATAACATAGGTCTCAAATCAAAGTGAAAGATTGTTTTTCGTCTGTAGTCTTATGAAATCAGCCAAAACCAGCTTGATTACTCAATGCACGCACACACTCCTATTGAATATGCATTCACCTATATTGTGAATAGGCCTAGACTACATCTTGATTTACCCAGTTTATCAATATATATTTATGTTCAAATAAATGATTACCATTATTTTGTTATGTAGTTATTAGGTTGGTAAAAAACTTAATCAAATTGATTTAAATGATTGTATTGATTAATGAATGAATACATTCAAAAAGCTTACATTTATGTAATAATATTGACCTCAAAAGATCTGTCTGAATTAAGTGCCAATCTGTGACTGGATTATATGCCTTTTTTGTCGTGGTATTGTTTCGGTATCGTGATGGTATCAAGTATCGTGATACTGAACCTGGTATTGAAGTAAAAGTGTTGGTATCGGGACAACACTACGGCCAATACCTCTGCTCTGTTCTGACGTTACAGGGCGGCAGGGTAGCCTAGTGGTTAGAGCGTTGGACTAGTAACCGAAAGGTTGCAAGTTCATATCTGTCGTTCTGCCCCTGAACAGGCAGTTAACCCACTGTACCTAGGCCGTCATTGAAAATAAGAATTTGTTCTTAACTGACTTGCCTAGTTAAATAAAAATAAAAAACAGATCCGGCCCCTTTCACTTCCCAGTTAGGCTGCCCTGTGTTTTTGCGTGTTCCCTGCTCCTTCCCCAGGGACCTATTTAGATGCAGAAGACAAAGATTGTGTTCTACTAGACCAGATTAGAGCAGGGAGATGATGGTCTCAGTCTTGCTCACCTTGCTTGGCCTCTTGGTTTTTCTTTCTAAGCATGGAGAGGAATCGATTAGCCCCCAGACTAATCTCCAACCAAAGGGACTGAATAAAGTGCTCATTAGCTGTAATGTGATCCAGAGTGTGATAGTTTTCCTATCAGGGGTTACTGGTGTGGGAGGAGGTTACTGGAAGAAGATTGAGGATTGCTCTATTCAGACAATGGGTTGGTGTCCATTCCGTCTCAGCTCAGTATTTTAATAAGAGGTGGAATTGGATTTAATTCACAAATGGGAAATTGCCCATTTTCTGTGCAGAATTCCAATTCAGTCAACTAATTATCATGACTTTGATTAGCTGAATCTGCTGTGTTAGTGCAGTGTTTAGATATGCTTATTGTGTACACATTCACACTTTTCTGGGTGGTGGAGTGATTTTTCTGTCATCTCTTTAATCATACCAGTCAGCCAGGTCAATTAAATAACCGTGTGTCCTTCAGAGTAGTTGGTATGCTTTTATAACCTGAAGAGTCATCTCCTCTGCACTGCCTCTGCAGCAGGGCAATACGACAGTCAATTGTCTATACACGCTAATATGGTCAGGGAAATTCTGAAGGCCAGCACATTAAGCCTATCCAGCACGGATCTTCCACTGCAAGGCTGCAGTACAGTATCATACCCAGCACAGTCAGTCTCTGAGTGACACACGTGCTAATAAAGGTCACCCCAAGGAGCAGCTGGAGTCCCTCTCCCTGTCCCCACAACACACACTGCAGGAGTACGGACCTGCCGTATGGGTCTCACCAGGACCCTGCAAACCACTAAATGCTCCCCACCCATCACCTTTCACAGTACCTCTACTTTGAAAGATCATCCAGGCTTTGAGGCTCTAGGAAAGTGAGAGGAGTGAACACCCCGTGCCCGTAGAAAATACTCCAACACAACACTACAAGGATTAGTTTGTTTCTACTGCATACTCATTACCATAGCTCTGCAAGTATTTAGAACTCTTGAAAACAACATTATTCACCTCTAAATAGATACTCTTGTTGTTGTTTTTCCCCCACTGCCTGAATCATTGAGATTGAAACAAGCATTCTATTATGATACATTGATATGAGAACAAAGACCTTTCACACAAAGCGCATGGGTTTGTTATGAAACTGCAGGGCACACAGCCTTCATTTTGGGTGAAGGAAAGGTTGAAATCAGTGGTGGGGCAGAATGGAATGCAGATGGAATGACCCCACCCCTCAATCACCCGCACCCATTAGCCCACCCACACTGCATTACAGCAACCCTGAGCCTAACTCTGAATACAGGAGAACCCAGAGAATTTACTAATAGTGATGCTCAGTTTACAGCAAAAGTCAACCATACACGTGGATCCTTATTTGCGCGAGTTTAAAAAAATATTTGATTTATTTTTTATTTCACCTTTATTTAACGAGTTAGGCCAGTTGAGAACAAGTTCTCATTTACAACTGCGACTTGGCCAAGATGGAGCAAAGCATTGCGACACAAACAACACAGAGATACACATAAACAAACGTACAGTCAATAACAGAAAGGAAAAATTGAAAAATCTGTGTACAGTGTGTGCAAATGTAGGGAGGTAGGCAATTAATAGGCCCTAGAGGTGCAAATAATTACAATCTAGCATTAATACTGGAGTGATAGATGTGCAAATAGAGTTACTGGGGTGAAAAAGAGCAAGAGGGTAAGTAATAATATGGGGATGAGGTAGTCGGGTGTGCTTTAGTTGAAGTCGGCGGTTTACATACACTTAGGTTGGAGTCATTAAAACTAATTTTTCAACCACTCCACAAATATCTTGTTAATTAACAAACTATAGTTTTTGCTAGTCGGTTAGGACATCTGCTTTGTGTATGACACAAGTTATTTTCCTAACCATTGTTTACAGACAGATTATTTCACTTATAATTCACTATCACAATTCCAGTGGGTCAGAAGTTTACATACACTAAGTTGACTGTGCCTTTAAACAGCTTGGAAAATTCCAGAAATTATGTCATGGCTTTAGAAGCTTCTGATAGGCTAATTGACATTTGAGTCAATTGGAGGTGTACCTGTGGATGTATTTCAAGGCCTACCTTCAAACTCAGTGCCTCTTTGCTTGACATCATGGGAAAATCTGTTAAACAGCCACCACTAACATTGAGTGGCTACTGCCAACACACTGTCAATGACACTGACTCTACTCCAGCCACTTTAATCATGGGAATTGATGGGAAATGATGTAAATGTATCGCTAGCCACTTTAAACAATGCTACCTTATATAATGTTACTTACCCTACATTGTTCATCTCATATGCATACGTTGATACTGTACTCTATATCATCGACTGCATCCTTATGTAATACATGTATCACTAGCCACTTTAACTATGCCACTTGGTTTACATACTTATCTCATATGTATATACTGTACTCGATATCATCTACTGTATCTTGCCTATGCTGCTCTGTACCATCACTCATTCATATATCCTTATGTACATATTCTTTATCCCCTTACACTGTGTATGACAGTAGTTTTTTTTGGAATTGTTAGTTAGATTACTTGCTCGTTATTACTGCATTGTCGGAACTAGAAGCACAAGCATTTCGCTACACTCGCATTAACATCTGCTAACCATGTGTATGTGACAAATAAAATTTGATTTGATTTGATTTGAAATCAAAAGAAATCAGCCAAGACCTCAAAGAAAATTGTAGACCTCCACAAGTCTGGTTCATCCTTAGGAGCAGTTTCCAAATGCCTGAAGGTTCCACGTTCAACTGTACAAACAGTAGTATGCAAGTATAAACACCATGCCGTCATACCGCTCAGGAAGGAGACGCATTCTGTCTCCTAGAGATGAATGCACTTTGGTTCGACAAGTGCAAATCAATCCCAGAACAGCAAAGGACCTTGTGAAGATGCTGGAGGAAACAGGTACAAAAGTATCTATATCCACAGTAAAGCGAGTCCTATATCGACATAACCTGAAAGGCCGCTCAGCAAGGAATAAGCCACTGCTCCAAAACCTCCATAAAAAAGCCAGACCACTGTTTGCAACTGCACATGGGGACAAAGATCATACTTTTTGGAGAAATGTCCTCTGGTCTGATGAAACAAAAATAGAACTGTTTGGCCATAATGACCTTCGTTATATTTGGAGAGAAAAGGGGGAGGCTTGCAAGCCCGAAGAACACCATCACAACCGTTAAGCACAGGGGTGGCAGCATCATGTTGTGGGGGTGCTTTGCTGCAGAAGGGACTGGTGCTCTTCACATAAGATGGCATCATGAGGTAGGGAAATGATGTGGATATATTGAAGCAACATCTCAAGACATCAGTCAGGAAGTTAAAGCTTGGTCACAAATGGGTCTTCCAAATGGACAATGACCCCAAGCATACTTGCAAAGTGGCTTAAGGACAACAAAGTCAAGGTATTGGAGTGGCCATCACAAAGCCTTGACCTCAACCCTATAGAAAATGTGTGGGCAGAACTGAAAAAGCGTGTGCGAGCAACAAACATGACTCAATTACACCAGCTCTGTCAGGGTGAATTTAGGCCCATTCTTCCTAACTTATTTTGGGAAGCTTGTGGAAGGCTTCCTACTTCAGCTGTATAAAATGTGCGATAAGCATCAAACTATTATAAGAAATTGGCTCTTTCTGTGAAATAAGACAGGACACTATTCCAACATCTGAACAAAGTGGACAGGCTAGCATGCTGTTCAAACAGTTGGAGACGGACTGAAGGTTATGTTCATGACAATTGAACTTTTGCCTTGTTAGCTTAATTTATAGCTTGTGAAATTTGCTAAACTTGAAATATAAATATTAGCTGACTACTCACTAGCAGGTGGGCTCGTGCTTGAGTGATTGTTTGTTTTCTATAATGCCTGCTGCATTATTAGTGAATGCGCATTATGTGCAGTTCTGGTTACATTTGTAACAAAAAGGGGCATTTTTATAGACAGACCTGAAAGCCAGACCAGTAATTATTGCAACAACAAAAAAGCAGGTACAACTATTTAGATAATTTATTATTTTATTAGTGGTTAAATTATTAGTGGTCTTATGGTTTGTGGAAGGCATATATTCAGCCACGGTATCATTTACCAAGCTTTGAATTCATTTATTTATTTTTATTTCACCTTTACTTAACCAGGTAGGCAAGTTGAGAACAAGTTCTCATTTACAAATGCGACCTGGCCAAGATAAAGCAATGCAGTTCGACACATACAACAACAGTTACACATGGAGTAAAACAAACATACAGTCAATAATACAGTAGAAAAATAAGTCTATATACAATGTGAGCAAATGAAGTGAGAAGGGAGGTAAAGGCAACGAAAAAAAGGCCATGGTGGCGAAGTGAATACAATATAGCAAGTAAAACACTGGAATGGTAGATTTACAATGGAAGAAAGTGCAAAGTAGAGAGGAATAATGGGGTGCAAAGGAGCAAAATAAATAAATACAGTAGGGGGAGAGGTAGTTGTTTGGGCTAAATTATAGATGGGCTACGTACAGGTGCAGTAATCTGTGTGCTGCTCTGACAGCTGGTACTTAAAGCCAGTGAGCGAGATGAGTCTCTAGTTTTAGAGATGTTTGTGCTTCGTTCCAATCATTGGCAGCAGAAAACTGGAAGGAGAGGCGGCCAAAGGAAGAATTGGTTTTGGGGGTGCCCAGAGAGATATACCTGCTGGAGCGCGTGCTACAGGTGGGTGCTGCTATAGTGACCAGTGAACTGAGATAAGGCAGGGCTTTACCTAGCAGGGTCTTGTAGATGACCTGGAGCCAGTGGGTTTGGCCACGAGTATGATGCGAGGGCCAGCCAACGAGAGCGTACAGGTCGCAGTGATGGGTAGTATATGGGGCTTTGGTGACAAAACGGATGGCACTGTGATAGACTGCATCCAATTTGGAGAGTAGTGTATTGGAGGCTATTTTGTAAATGACATTACATTATCGCTGACTGTTTTTAAATGCAGTGTATTTTACCTTTAATTATACAACAAAGCTTATTTAGAGGTATAAGATATCTATTTATCCTCCTCTACAGTCCCTCCATGAGCCACAATGTTTGAGCCTGCCATCCTCAATACTACACACACACACACACACACACACACACAGGTATTTCTAGTCTTATCACCAAGGTCAGAGGAAAAACAGGTGTACACAAACACCCACAGTCTGGCATGTCTATCCATCTGAATCCCACACAAAGGGCCTGCTGATAAGGACCGGATACCCACTCACCATTAGTCTGGCAATCACTCAGACAGACACATATTCCAGCATCTATTCTGCAAACTCTCTCTCTTTTCCCCTCAGACATCAGCTCAGCCCCTGTAGATCAGTCAGTTGCAGTGTAATGATTATAGAGGGAGAGCCAGTGGATAGCCCCTTAGTAGCCTAGGAAATATTGCAAAATTATAACCAGACACTTTTGTGTCTTTATAAAATAATTCCCTCCCAGGGATCAAAATTAAGGGAGTCCTGTCGTCCGTGGGACGGAAAAATGTGTCTAAGATTCAAAATATCCAAAATTCATATAACCACGGCAGATATATATATTTTTTTAAAGCAATGAGCTGATGCAACAGACCAGACAGTTTAGCTTAAAATGTTGGAGGTTTTATTTCTTAAAATGATTAACTCAACAATCCGCACATAGCTGTAGGCTTTGCTTGAATTTTCCAAAATGCAATTAGCGGGAAAACATTGTTCTCAAAAGTGCAGCGCACATGCAAGCGGTTTCATGTGACAGAGATGAAAATATCCCCTCCCTGGATCCAGATCTTCCTGCACCTTCGTCGCTGGGGGTACCTGTGTCTGCGGCCGCTGTGCCTACTCCTTCGCCTACGATTTCGAAGTCGACAACCTTCCGTCCCTTCTCTGGATCAGGCGGGGCTTCTCCATCTGTCGGAGGCCTGCACCAGACGCCGGGAGCTACTGGCTCAAGCTATCCTGCCTCTCGCCCATCCTTAAAGGGTTCTCCGAATCCTGTGATGCGTGGGAGTGGATGGATTTCCTTCTCGCCAGCCATAATTTTGGGCAGCTCCATTGTAAGAAATGTCACCGTTCCTGGTGCAAAAACACTGTGCTATCCCAGAGTTTGAGTATGATACATTACTAAGCTTCTCCCTAATGTTCTACACAAGGACATGGAATTGATTCTATCGTAGTCCATGTTGGTTTTAAGGACATTATGAAGGGCAGCTCTGAACTGTTGACACTGAATTTTAAAAAGCTGCTTGATTCTCTGCTAGACATTAATAAAATACCCATCATATCTGGCCCTATGCCCTCTGAATCGTGGCATTGAACGCTTTAGCAGGATTCTTACGCTTCACAACTGGCTGTGATTATTGCAGCTCAATGGGTGTAGCTTTTGTTGACAATTTTGATACATTTTAGAAACAAAATATTTTATTTGTGTTCCTGGATCCTTTCACAGCCTTATAATGCTGCGTTGAGACAATGACTTATCAATGACCCAAGCCCAGCTCAGTTAACCCCTACCATTGTGTTGCTGAGTTGTCATATTGCTTCAGCAGATGTACATTATCCCAGGGGCGTTGTACTGTTAGCACTGAGGTGGCGTGCCCTAGTAGGAAGTGCACTGTGTGCAGCTAACATAAATAACAAGAGCATGTCTACTTCTGCTAAGCTTCCCAGTAAAACAATGAAAACAATCAAGCATCCCAGAAGTGCTAAAAACAGCCCACGTTAACATATGTAGTTTAAGAAACAAGGTTCATGAAATCAATAACTTTCTAGTAACAGATGACATTCAAATTCTGAAACTCACTTAGATAATACTGTTGATGATAGCGGTAGAAATACATGGTTATACCATCTACAGAAAAGACAGAACTGCCAATGGTGAAGGTGTTGCTGTTTAAATTCAGAACTACATTCCTGTAAAGCTTAAGAGGAGATATAATGTTGAAGTAATATGGCTACAGGTTCACCTGCCTCACCTGAAGCCCATTCTTGTGTGAAGTTGTGTGAAATTGCTATAGACCACCGAGTGCTAACAGTCAGTATCTGGATAACATGTGTGATATGCTTGATAATGTATGTGATATCAACAGAGGTATATTTTCTGAGTGATTTAAATATTGACTGGCTTTCATCAAGCTGCCTGCTCTTTCAACAAGCATGGCACATACACAAATGACTGATTGGCTGAGAGAAGTTGATGGTAAAAAGATTGGGGGGCTTTTTTGTTAGACTTCAGTGCGGCTTTTGACATTATTGATCATTGCTGCTGGTAAAACTTGTGTTATGGCTTTACACCCCCTGCTATATTGGGAACAGTGAGGGTGTCCTTTTAATGGAAGCCTCTCCAGGAATTCCCCAGGGCAGCTGTCTAGGCCCTTTACTTTTTCAATCTATACTAATGACATGCGGATGACTCAACAATATACACGTCAGCTACTACGGTGAGTAAAATTACTGCAACAGTTAGAGCTGCAGTTAGTTGCAGAATGGGTGGCAAGAAATACATTAAGTTAACCTAAAAGCATTGTATTTGGGACAAATAATTTACTAAACCCTAAACCTCAACTAAGTCTTGTAATAATAACGTGTAAATTGAGCAAGTTGAGGTGACTAAACTGCTTGGAGTAACCCTTTGATTGTAAACTGTCATGGTCAGAAAATTGATACAACAGTAGCTAAGAGGGGAGAAGTTTGTCCGTAATAAATCACTGCTCTGCTTTCTTTACAACACTATCAACAATACAGGTCCTACAGGCCCTATTTTTGTCCCATCTGGACTACTGTTCAGTAGTGTGGTCAGGTGCCACAAAGAGGGATCTCGGATAATTACAATTGGCTCAGAACAGGGCAGCACGACTGGCCCTTAAATGTACACGGAGAGGTAACATTAATAATATGCATGTAAATCTCTCATGGCTCAGTGGAGGAGAGATTGACATCCCTATTTGTTTTTATAAGAAGTGTTGACATACTGAATGCACAAAGGTGTCTGTTTTAAACAAGTAGCACACAGCTCTGAGACCCACACATACCCCACGAGAGATGCCACCAGAGGTCTCTTCACAATCCCCAAGTCAAAAACCGACTGTGGGAGGCGCACAGTACTACATAAAGCCATGACTACATGGAACTCTATTCCACATCAGGTAACTGATGCAAGCAGTAGAATAAGTTTTAAGGAACAGATACAAATAACCTTATGGAACAGCGGGGACAGTGAAGAGACACACACACAGGAACAGACAAATGCATACGCACACACACACACACACAGACACACTCTGCACACACGTACATTGTAATATTGTTGTATGGTAGTATTATACATCTTGTATTATGGATATGTAGTGGTGTAATAATGTTCAGTTTTATGTGTGATGTAAGTGCTTTAATGTGTTTGGACCCCAGGAAGAGTAATAAATACAAAATAGTTAAATAGTTTGAAAATGCTGACCGCCTCCACTCAGATTCATGGTGGATGATGTGCTGTGCGCAACAGGCACGGTCCTTCCCTCGCCGGTCTTGTGACCATTTTGATCTGAACGAACGATGCCGAGTACTTCGACAGAATCAAGACTTTAGATGTTCATGTTAATTATCCTTCAATATATTTGGCAAACATGACTGGCGTTTAGCATATATTTAACAAATCTATATTCTTCTTTGTCCAACTATTTTTTTTTTTAAACTTGTTCCAGACAAGAGGACAAGCGTTAATTGTTGAGCCCTGAATGATATGAAGCAATACGGTCTTCCATCCTGGGATTGAAACAGCCTTAAAGATCAGAACATAAATTCCTGTTTTGAGTTCTTTTTGGCGTGAGACAAATAGATGTATCATTTTCTACAGCAATTTGAAATGACTGAAATTCATTTCAAAATGATCAAAAATGCAATCTCCTCTTCCAGCTGATGTGTTTGTTCTGTATGAGTGCAAGTGTTTTGTGTGTGGGTGTGCGCTGTCAGGCAATCGGCAGGAGTGCCATTCCATGACCCTTAAGACAAATACCACAGCGGAACCCACACAGGGACACAGAGGAAGCCCCTGCCTGCTCCCACCAGAGGTCCAGCAGAGAGCCCTATCACCAAGCCCATTCAGAGAGGAGATGCCTGGAGAGAGACATACCAAGATGCCAGTCCTCATCCTGTCTAACCTTTATAACCCCTGGCCTGATCTCACTCATCACCACGCTGTCTGTCCATCAAGTTAAAAGTTTTTATCCTGAAAACTTAGCAGAGGAGACGGGGCTGTGTGTATGGCCACTGTGTGCAACTTTTCTCTGTATATATCAATGATGTCGCTCTTGCTGCTGGTGATTCTCTGATCCACCTCTACGCAGACGACACCATTCTGTATACATATGGCCCTTCTTTGGACACTGCTAACATACCTCCAATGAGCTTCAAGGCCATACAGCACTCCTTCCGTGGCCTCCAACTGCTAGTAAAACTAAATGCATGCTCTTCAACCGATTGCTGCCTACACCCTCCCGCCCGACTAGCATCACTACTCTGGACGGTTCTGACCTAGAATATGTGGACAACTACAAACCCCTAGGTGTTTTGGTTAGACTGTAAACTCTCCTTCCAGACTCACATTAAGCATCTCCAATCCAAAATTAAATCTAGAATCAGCTTCCTGTATCACAACAAAGCATCCTTCACTCATGCTGCCAAACATACCCTTGTAAAACTGACCATCCTACCGATCCTCGACTTCGGAGATGTCGTCTATAAAACATTCTCCAACACTACTCAACAAATTGGATGCAGTCTATCACAGTGCCATCTGTTTTGTCACCAAAGCCCCATACACTACCCACCCCTGCGACCTGTATGCTCTCGTTGGTTGGCCCTCGCTTCATACTCGTCGCCAAACCCACTGGCTATCTACAAGTCTCTGTTAGGTAAAGTCCAGCCTTATCTCAGCACACGCGCTCCAGCAGGTATATCTCACTGGTCACCCCCAAAGCCAATTCCTACTTTGGTCGCTTTTCCTTCCAGTTCTCTGCTGCGAATGGCTGGAACGAACTGCAAAAATCACAGAAGCTGGAGACTCATATCTCCCTCACTGGCTTTAAGTACCAGCTGTCAGAGCAGATCACTGCACCTGTACATAGATGGGCTGTTTACAGATGGGCTGTCTACCTCATCCCCATACTGTATTTTTTTATTATCTTGCTCCTTTGCACCCCAGTATCTCTACTTGCACATTCATCTTCTGCACATCTACCATTCCAGTGTTTAATTGCTATATTCTAATTACTTCGTGACCATGGCCTATTTATTGCCTTAACTTCCTTATCTTACCTCATTTGCACTCACTGTATATAGACTTTTTGTTTTATTTCTTCTACTGTATTATTGACTGTATGTTTTATTTATTACATGTGTTGAATTGCTATGCTTTATCTTGGCCAGGTTGCAGTTGCAAATGAGAACTTGTTCTCAACTTGCCTACCTGGTTAAATAAAGATGAAATACGTTTTTTTCCCCAGCGGGTCAGAAGTTTACATACACTCAATTAGTATTTGGTAGCATTGCCTTTAAATTGTTTAACTTGGGTCAAATGTTTCGGGTAGCCTTCCACAAGCTTCCCACAATAAGTTGGGTGAATTTTGGCCCATTCCTCCTGACAAAGCTGGTGTAACTGAGTTAGGTTTGTAGGCCTTGCTCGCACATGCTTTTTCAGGCCGAATAGTTATTTTTTTGTTTCATCAGACCAGAGGCCATTTCTCCAAAAAGTATGATCTTTGCCACCAGTGTAGTTGCAAACCGCGGTCTGGCTTTTTTTATGGCGGTTTTGGAGCAGTGGCTTCTCGTCAGACCAGAGGACATTTCTCCAAAAAGGACTTGTTTTACTGTGGATATAGGTACTTTTGTACCTGTTTCCGCCAGCATCTTCACAAGGGCCTTTGCTGCTGTTCTGGGATTGATTTGCACTTTTCACACCAAAGTACGTTCATCTCTAGGAGACAGAACACGTCTCCTACCTGAGAAGTATGGCTGTTGCGTGGTCCCATGGTGTTTATATTTGCGCTCTATTGTTTGTACAGATGAAGGTGTTACCTTCAGGCATTTGGATATTGCTCCTGAGGGTGAACCAGACTTGTGGAGGTCTACAATTTCTTTTCTGAGGTCTTGGCTGATTTCTTTTGATTTTCCCATGATGTCAACCAAAGCGGTATGAAGGTAGGCCTTGACATACATCCACAGGTACACCTCCAATTGACTCAAATGATGTCAATTAGCCAATCAGAAGCTTCTAAAGCCATGACATAATTTTCTGGAATTTTCCAAGCTGTTTAACGGCAGTCAACTTACTGACCCCCTGGAATTGTGATACAGTGAAATAATCAGTCTGTAAACAATAGTTGGAAAAATGACTTGTTTCATGCACAAAGTAGATATCCTAACAGACTTCCCAAAACTATATTTTGTTAACAAGAAATTTGTGGAGTAGTTGAAAAACGAGTTTAACTTATGGCTGGGGGGCAGTATTGAGTAGCTTGGATGAATAAGGTGCCCAGAGTAAACTGCCTGCTACTCAGGCCCAGAAGCTAAGATATTCATATTATTAGTAGATGTGGATAGAAAACACTGAAGTTTCTAAAACTGTTTGAATGATGTCTGTGAGTGAGTATAACAAAACTCATATGGCAGGCGAAAACCTGAGAAAGAATTCCAACCAGGAAGTGGGAAATCTGAGGTTTGTAGTTTTTCATCTCTTTGCCTATCCAAGATAGTGTAAATTTGGTCCGATTGCACTTCCTAAGTCTTCCACTAGATGTCAACGGTCTTTAGAAACGTGTTTCAGGCTTCTACTGGGAAGGAGGAGAGAATAAGGGCTTATTGAGTAAGGGGTCTGCCAGAAAGCCATGAGCTCAGTCAGGCGCGCTCCCGCGAGAGGTAGCTGCGTTCCATTGCATTTCTAAAGACAAAGGAATTCTCCCCTTGAAACATTATTGACGATTTATGTTAAAAACATCCTGAAGATTGATTTTATACATCGTTTGACATGTTTCTACGAACTTTCATGGAATTGCCTGCGCGTCGTGAATTTGGATTTGTGAACTAAAGGCGTGACAAAAAGGAGGTATTTGGACATACATTTCGGGACTTTTTTCTAACAAAACAAACATTTATTGTGGAACTGCGATTCCTGGGAGTGCATTCTGATGAAGATCAAAGGTAAGTGAATATTTATAATGCTATTTCTGACTTCTGTTGATTCCACAACATGGCGGATATCTGTATGGCTTGTTTTGGTCTCTGAGCGCTGTACTCAGATTATAGCATGATGTGCTTTTGCGGGTAAAGTTTTTTTGAAAACTGACACAGCGGTTGCATTGACGTGCAGAAAACCCAGGCTTTTACGTGAGCAGAAATCAGTTTAGGAGATATCAGAGCACAAGTCAGAATTTGGGCTAGCAATAGCAGATGGGCCAGGGTGTAGATGCACATTTCCAGATGTCATCAGCAGTAATACAATCAAGGCACAGCAGAGGACAGGGAGAGTTCTGCACTGCTGATTTTTGACATCTGAATGTGCTCATCAATGTCAAAAAGATCATATTGTACAGCAATTTCATCAGGTAACACGAATACAAAGCCAGCGAGAGGTGGTTGGAATAGGATGGGAAGCCAACATCTGTGTAACCAATATAGTCAGAATCCTGAGTGTGGGAACAAACAGTTGGTCCTATGGTTGGGTAAAGAATGTTTGTAGTCAACAAAGTATGCAGGAGTCATGAAGCAAAATGCACAAGAAAAAATGTAATATATAACTTGTGGCTTGCCATTGTAAGTTCGGAGTCACTCGCCCCAACAGTGCATGTGTGCTTTTATTTCTGGAGGCAGATTTATTGTAGAAAATGCCATTGTATTGTCTTTGAACAGCAGGAGGGGGCTTCAGAGGACGCTTCAAAGACTTCTGCCACTTGTTGGGCCCAAATGCCTCGACAGCTTTTACTTATCACATTAGTGCTAATTGAATTTGTATCTGGTCTGTCCTTGCAAGCCTGGGAGCCTTAACTCAACATTCAGTCCCCATAAAGTAAACTATATAATTGTAATGTACTCTTTGTAACCATGCCAGCCTAGGACCTCCACATCCGGCATCTTCATTTGCGGGATTGTCTGAGACAGCACAAACTGTCATAAACCGTCCCAGGGAAGGTAATCTGCTTTCTAGTCTTCCTCACCAGGATCTTGACCTGACTGCAGTTTGGCGTCGTAACCGACTTCAGTGGGCAAATGCTCACCTTCGCTGGTCACTGGTACGCTGGAGAAGTGTGCTCTTCACAGGTGAATCCCGGTTTCAACTGTACCGGGCAGTATGGCGTTGTGTGGGCGAACGGTTTGCTGATGTCAACGTTGTGAACAGAGTGCACCATGGTGGCGTGGGGTTATGGTATGGGCAGGCATAAGCTACGGACAACGTACACACTTGCATTTCATTGATTTGCTATTTGAATCCACAGAGATACCATGACGAGATCCTGAGGCCCATTGCCCTGCCATTCCTTCACTCCATCATGTTTCAGCATGGGATGTTAAACGGTTGACCTGATGATCTCATGGTACTTATTGTAAGAGTAGGGGTTTTAACCCCCATGTCCTGGCTCAATTCCCAATCTGGCTTCATACCATCATGGCCACCTAATCATCCCATTGGCTCATTCATCCCCACACCTCTCCCCTATAACTAATCTCCAGGTCATTGCTGTAAATGAGAATGTGTTCTGTCAACTTACCTGGTAATACAGTGGTTAAATCAAAAATGATAATGCACGGCCCCATGTCGCAAGGATCTGTACACAATTCCTGGAAGCTGAAAATGTCCAAGTTCTTCCATGTCCTGCATACTCACCAGACATGTCACCCATTGAGCACATTTGGGATGTTCTGGGTCGACGTTTTCCAGTTTCGGCCAATATCCAGAAACTCTGCACAGCCATTGAAGAGGAGTGGGACAACATTCCACAAGCCACAATGAACAGCCTGATCAACTCTATGCTGGTCAACTCTATCACGATGCATGAGGCAAATGGAGCTCACACCAGATACTGATCTTCTGTGGCCAACAGATGCACATCTATTTATGTTGTGTGAAATGCATAGATTAGGGCATAATGAATGTATTTCAATTGACTGATGCATGTTGCATGTTGCGTTTATATTTTTGTTCAGTGTGTGTGTGTGTGTATATATTCCTTTACAAACGTGTTCAATATTTATAGACCCCTGTTTATGAGTCTGTCATTGAGTGATCCCAGACCCCCTCTTTCATGACGACAAATAAACTATAAAGCTATCGTAACAAAATGGATTACACTTTGGTAGCATTGTTTGATTGGTTTGTATCATCACTTCGCTTACATAATTTAATGTATTAACTAGTAATGATTTTGTATAAGCTCTCCTTGTGAACACTGATCTGAACTGTGAAACGGGCTTTGATTCTGATAGATGGATTTCATGCAGGATATCCTCTGAAATGACTGCCCATTGGGTTCTAATTATAGTCCACTTTCTCCCTGGTGTAGGAGAACCATCTGAGATATCGTTTTTAAAAGTGCTTGTTTAACAACTCCTAGATTCCATCTGTCCTTTCTAAAGATGGATTCCACACAATGCCACCGACCGACCCCGGTACCTTTCTGATTGACTAGATGTGAGGAGGGGAGATGCATTGCTGCTATTTAACAGAGAGACCATCCATCATTTACTCTGTAGGAAGGAGGAGAATGGTCAAAGGTGGACGAGTTTAAGATGCTATGCACCTGAAATGTGATGAATTCTTCATGGACTAAAGTTGACGTTAGTTTACAAACATGCGAGTCAACCTGACTTGAATGAGTGATTTGTTGTGTGATGCAAGATACGGTGATGCATGAATGATTGAGTGATTGGTACCTAAATGTTTAAGTTGAAAATCTCAACACATAAGGCTCTGTTTACTATACCTGTTAGATGTGGAGTATTGGAGGAGTAAGTTGAGATCCAACCTTATCAAGTTACCTAACCATGCACTCAATTCCCCATGGAGTTGTTTTTCTGTTGTCTCTGTTGTATTATCCTCACCTGAAATGTCTACCTTCTTCCTTGAAATCCTGAAGGTATTTCAGATTGGGCTCTTATCCTGTCTGGACATGGAAAACAATGCCTTAGCATGAGGGAGGATTACACTTGTCATGCCCCGCATTCTCAAAAGTAGATGTGACGATAACAGAAAACAAACATTATCCTCCAAGACAAAAGTCAAGTTATCCTCGTCCCCATCATAGAGAAAACAACAATGACACGATTGCTGATGACAAAGTACTCATTTTATATTTTAGGGAAAATGGAAATAATGTCTCCAGACTCGGCAAGAGTGGAATGGGGTCCCTGACAGAATACTAATGGCACAGGGTGATCACAGACATGTTTTCATACTGAGATGCCTTCTTCAGAACTTCGCCAAATATTGAATTGGTGAGATTTCTGACTTCTTAGAGGCAGGCAGTATCTGAGTTTAACTGGCTATAGTAGGCAGGTTTCCATTGACCCAGTATTATTTGACAAAGCAATGCAGAAAGAAAACAATACAATATGTGTAATGGAAGTGGCAGCTTTTGGAGAAATGTTCTGAAGATAAAATGTTAATCTTGTGGAACTTTATTGCAACCAAATTATGGAAAATGTGTTTTTCAAATAAATGTTAATTGCAGAATACATTTGAAGGTACTGTATACGGCATGTGATGTCATCACGTAACCATAAAGCTCGACTCCACATTTAATTCTAAATGCCTACTTCTTGCTAAATCTATTTTTCAGCTAAATAATGTTTTCTTCTTGCTTTTCTGGTTGGCCACCTTGGCTGGAAGCAAGTTTCACCATCCAATTATTTCAGATACAATTACTCTCCATCCAATTACTTTAGAAGACCCTGAAGGCCAAAATGCGGCGTTTCTACGCTTTGCAATAAAGAAGCTTTTTTTGTATTTAATTCCATTTGTCCTTCAAGTGTTGCTGAATCTGTTTCCTCCTCAATTCATGCACCTTGTTTGGAAAGTGAGGTAGCGGTAGTGATCCCTTCCCAGATCTACAGGAGTTACGATTTCACCACAGACTGTGGCCATATGTTGGCACATGAGATTTAATAGAATATGGCAAATATTTGTCAATTCTTACGTTCTATCCATGCTGACTTTTGTGGGCTACCTGAGACAGGAAATGGATAGGTGGGAGGATATAGAGGCTGTTGCCAATTAATTAATGTGCAATTTTCCTAAATGTACACCACCCTTCAAAAGTTTGGGGTCACTTTAGAAATGTCCTTGTAGGGCCTCCCAGGTGGTGCAGTGGTCTAGGGCACTGCATCGCAGTGCTAGCTGTGCCACCAGAGACTCTGGGTTTGCACCCAGGCTCTGTCGCAGCCGGCCGTGACCGGAAGGTCCGTGGGGCGATGCACAATTGGCCTAGCGTCGTCCGGGTTCAGGAGGGTTTGGCCGGTAGGGATATCGTTGTCTCATCGCACACTAGCGACTCCTGTGGCAGGCCGGGTGCAGTGCATGCTAACCAGGCGCGGTGTTTCCTCCGACACATTGCGGCTGGCTTCCGGGTTGGATGCGCGCTGTGTTAAGAAGCAGTGCGGCTTGGTTGTGTTGTGTTTCGGAGGACGCATGGCTTTCGACCCTCGTCTCTTCCGAGCCCGTACGGGAGTTGTAGCGATGAGACAAGATGGTAACTACTAATAATTGGATACCACAAAATTGGGGAGAAAAGCGGGTAAAATTTAAATAAAATACAAAAAAAGGAAATGTCCTTGTTTTTTAAAGAAACACCTTTTTGTGCCATTTAATAAAATAACATTCAATTGTTCAGAAATACAGTGTAGACATTAATGTTGTAAATGACTTGTAGCTGGAAACGGCTGATTTTAAAAATAAATAAATGGAATATCTACATCAGTGTACAGAGGCCCATTGTCAGCAACCATCACTTCTGTGTTCCAATTGCACGAATTTTAAAAAGGCTAATTGATCATTAGAAAAGCCTTCTGCAATTACAGTTGAAGTCAGAACTTTAATCAGTACAAGTTTTCAGCTGTGCTAACATACAGTTGAAGTCAGAAGTTTACATACACTTAGGTTGGAGTCATTAACCTCTAGTGACACCCCATCCCGTGAACGGGACCGTTGTCATCTGACACAAATTAGCATAACGCAACGGACATAAATCTTCCTAGAAAATCTTCCTATTCATGAAAATCACAAGTGAAATATATTGGAACACAGCTTAGCCTTTTGTTAATCACCCTGTCATCTCAATTTCAAAATATACTTTACAGCCAAAGCTAGACATGCATTTGTGTAAGTTTATCGATAGCCTAGCATAGCATTATGCCTTGCTAGCAGCAGGCAACCTTGTCACGAAAATCAGAAAAGCAATCAAATTAAATCGTTTACCTTTGAACTTCGGCTGTTTTCACTCATGAGACTCCCAGGTAGATAGCCAAAGTTTATTATTTTCCCAAAATATTATTTTTGTAGGCGAAATAGCTCCGTTTGTTCTTCACATTTGGCTGAGAAATCAACCGGATATTGCGGTCACGACAACGCCGAAAAATATTCCAAATTAGCTCCATAATATCAACAGAAACATGGCAAATGTTGTTTATAATCAATCCTCAAGGTGTTTTTCAAATATCTATTCGATAATATATCAACAATTGGACAATTGGTTTCTCAGTAGAAGTGATTGGAATAATGGCTACCTCTGTATTTTACGCGAGAATTTCTCTGGGAGCATCAGGTGACCACTTGCACAATGAAGCTGCCTACGGGTATTCTTCAACATAAATGCATACAACTACGTCACAATGCTGTAGACACCTTGGGGAATACGTAGAAAGTGTAATCTGGTTGATAGGGCATTCACTGCTCAATAGGGACGCATCGGAACGCAGGGCTTTCTAAAGATGAGTCACTTCCGGATTGGATTTTTCTCAGGCTTTCGCCTGTAACATCAGTTCTGTTATACTCACAGCCAATATTTTTACAGTTTTGGAAACTTTAGTGTTTTCTATCCTAAGCTGTCAATTATATGCATATTCTAGCATCTTGTCCTGACAAAATATCCTGTTTAATTTGGGAACGTTATTTTTCCAAAAATAAATACTGCCCCCTAGTACCAACAGGTTAACTCGTTTTTCAACCACTCCACAAATTTCTTAATAACAAACTATAGTTTTGGCAAGTCGGTTAGGACATCTACTTTGTGCATGACAAGTCATTTTCCAAGAATTGTTTACAGACAGATTATTTCACTGTATCACAATTCCAGTGGGTCAGACGTTTACATACACTAAGTTGATTGTGCCTTTAAACAGCTTGGAAAATTCCAGAAAATTATGTCATGGCCTTAGAAGCTTCTGATAGGCTAATTGACATCATTTGAGTCAATTGGAGGTGTACCTGTTGATGTATTTCAAGGTCTACCTTCAAAATCAGTGCCTCTTTGCTTGACATCATGGGATAATCAAAAGAAATCAGCCAAGGAAAAAGAATTGTAGACCTCCAAGTCTGGTTCTTCCTTGGGAGCCATTTCCAAATGCCTGAAGGTACCACCACCTGCACAAACAATAGTACGCAAATATAAACACCATGGGACCACGCAGCCGTCATACTGCTCAGGAAGGAGACGTGTTCTGTCTCCTAGAAATGAACGTAGTTTGGTGCGAAAAGTGCAAATCAATCCCAGAACAACAGCAAAGGACCTTGTGAAGATGCTGGAGGAAACAGGTACAGAAGTATCTTTCCACCATAAAATGAGTCCCTATATCGACATAACATGAAAGGCCGCTCAGCAAGGAAGAACCAATATCTCTACCTGTACATGACCATCTGATCATTTATCACTCCAGTGTTAATCTGCAAAATTGTAACTTCATCTACCTCCTCATGCCTTTTGCACACATTGTATATAGACTCCCCCTTTGTTTTCTACTGTGTTATTGACTTGTTAATTGTTTATTCCATGTGTAACTCTGTGTTGTCTGCTCACACTGCTATGCTTTATCTTGGCCAGGTCGCAGTTGTAAATGAGAACTTGTTCTCAACTAGCCTACCTGGTTAAATAAAGGTGAAATAAATAAATAAAATAAAAAAGAAGCCACTGCTTCAAACCAGCTATAAAAAAAGCCTTTGGAGTGGCCATCACACAGCCCTACCCTCAATCCTATAGAAAATTTGTGAGCAGAACTGAAAAAAGCATGTACGAGCAAGGAGGCCTACAAACCTGACTCAGTTACACCAGCTCTGTCAGGAGGAATGGGCCACAATTCACCCAACTTATTGTGGGAAGCTCGTGGAAGGCTATCCAAAACGTTTGACCCAAGTTAAACAATTTAAAGGCAATGCTACCAAATACTAATTGAGTCTATGTAAACTTCTGACCCACTGTGAATGTGATGAAAGAAATCACACTACTTTCTGACATTTCACATTCTTAAATAAAGTGGTGATCCTAAGACAGGGAATTTTTGGAATTGGAATTGGAATTGTGAAAAACTGAGTTCAAATGTACTTGGGTTAAGGTGTATGTAAACTTCCGACTTCAACTGTAGAAAACCCCATTGAGGACATCAGATAGCAGAGCAGACAAGGCCCACTCCACCACATAGTCAATAGGAGAGAAGCCCCTTGGCAGGTACCAGGTCTCTGCCCCTGTGTAATTAAAGACTTATTTTACTCCTCCAGCCCCGGCTCCTGAGGAATTCTTAGTATGTGCACAGCAGGGCCCAGGCTGAATGGGCTGGAGAATGTCCTATGTTATTAACAGAGCTCAGTGTGGTAAACGAGCAGAGGGGCTCGGAGTGTGTAGTCATGGCCTCACAGCACACCCTCTCCATTTCCCCTTGACCGGTAGGAGAAATGAGAAGGGAAGGAATGAGATGCCACTATATGGAGGCTGGAAGTATTTTATTTCCCCTGTATTTGGTGATGAATGTGTTCCTGGTTTCCTCTTCCTAACATCTCCATTATTGCTGTATGTAATTCCTGCCTGTTGACTTGCCACATGTCGGTCATAAATCTGTGTGTGTGTGTATTTGCATCTGAATAATTTTTATGGCTTGTCATTGTTTTGTCTTTATTTTCAGAAACATGACTCGCTCTCTTCCAGAGAGATTGTGACTTCGTCCCACTTCTTCTGAATGTCCCTTTCCTCTCTAACTGGCTACAACTCTGAAACCCTTCTTATACTCTATGCAGTTACACCATTCAGAATAGTGTTCTCAATATCTTTGACCTGATATGTCGGTCATGAGAAAAGATCTCTCTCTTACTCACTCTACTTTCTCTCTCGCTCTCTCACAATAACTTTGCTCTTCCAAACGACCCTCATTATAGCCGTTGTGTCTGTTGTCAAATCTTCTCATCACTCATGTGTCTGTGGGGAACAGCGTACTGACTCCCATCCTCTTCATCTCTCATTTAACCACTAATCAGCAACATCTCCCTGGCACTATTACAAACTGTCAGCAGAATCCAGACAAATTAACTTCCACATCTTTCATTAAATTGCTGTACTCCCAGTAATGCATGTAGGGACCTTCCTGTTTTAATAAGGCATCCTACCGCCCAATTTAGCGGTCTATTGCCGAGTGTTTTAGATGGAATGCATTACAGAAGTGACTGAAGGCAAGAGGAGCTTTATTTTAAATAGCTCATTAGGGTGTAAAACATTCAGCATCACAAGGACATAAGAAGAGAAGAAATTCCCTTCAGAACATGGAAGAGTAATGGGCTGGCTCCCGAGTGACACAGCGGTCTAAGGCACTGCATCTCAGCGCAAGAGGCGTCACTACAGTCCCTGGTTCGAACCCAGGCAGTATCACAATTGGCCCAGCGTCGTCTGGGTTTGACCGGGGTAGGCCGTCATTGTTAATAAGAATTTGTTCTTGGCTGACTAGCCTAGTTACATAAAGGTTGAATAAAAAAATAAATGAACTAAAGGCTAGCTTGAAGCTTGTGGCAATAATTTGGCTAGGAGATAGGCCTAGAACTCCCATTGATAAGGTAGAACTAGGGCTGAGCGATTAGTGCTTTTGAGGTCGCTTCGGCTTGATTATTTAAAAAAAAAAAAAAAAAAATCGGTTTCAATTTTTTTCTTTTTTATTAAATGCATTAGGAAATAACGATATGAAATGATTTTAGAGCTTTTTAATGCAAATTCCAAAGCCAAAAATAGTGAACATTCAACTGCCAATATTCCGTTGTCTGTTAGGTCCACATTGGGTACACATCAATAGAAAATGACTATGACAGAATCAAATATTTCACTTGTGTATTACTACTTTTTTATTTGATGACTTTAGTCATCCTATTTAGCTAGGCTTGTCTGCTTAAGGATGTTGCAGAGCTAAAGAAATGCCTCATTGGGGCTCACAAAAAAAAGGAACTAAAAATAATTGAAGTAATTGAACCAATCTTGGTCAATTAGCTGTTTAATAAACAACCCCCTCCCAGCACTAGGTAGAACATATGTTTTCATTATCCAAAAGCCTCTGACCATTTAATGCTAATAAAAAACTGCAAGTCTCTTGTGTAGTAGTCTTTTAAAATACGTTGAATTACTCCCAATGTTTGGAGGAACATCAGCCTATCTAACTTCTCACACTGTTCTAGTAAACATGCCCTGACAATCCATCCTCATTTTGTGGTGTTGTCATAGTAATGATCATTAGGTTACCCCATGCATATGCTACACACTCAGAGCCATTTGCATCACAGCGGAATTGATGTTGTGCTTGAAGGTAATGAGACGTTAAATTCAAAATATATTCAAACATGGCTAAAAACACCTGGAAAAAGTGACTGGAAAGAAAATAGTATCCCTATTTCTCCATCCAACTGTCAAACTGACATGAATAACTTTTTCTCTCTCCAGTGTCCTGTTTCAAAGGGTTTTGTTTCATCCTTGTCCACCCAGATAGTTGGAGCTGTTCAAATATTGAAGCAGATAATAATTGTATCTCTTTTCAGAATGCACAGATACTGTGTTCTGGGTAGTGATGTGTCCCTGATTTAAATTACAAAGGGAAGTGTTACTGTCGGCAGATGAAAAGGAATTTTGGTCAGCTTCTGTCAGTTAATCTCCATTTTTCATTGATCAGACTGTTCTTTTCCCCTCCACAGCAAAGACCCTTTCATATTATGAAAATACTCTGAATATGGGATTAAAGGGAGATAAAAAATATCTACAATCCATTTAAAAAAAAAACTGCCTGGGATTTGTCCCTGTCATTGAGATATAAAAATGGAAGGGTGTAAACTCTCAAAGAACAGGAGTTTCATGTATTCAATCTCTGTCCATAAATTGTGTGACAGGACAACAACCTCTCCCTCAACATCAGCAAGACAAAGAAGCTGATGGACTACAGGGAACTGAGGGGGCTGTAGTGGAGCGGGTCGTGAACAAGTTCCTCGGTGTCAACATCACTAAGGAATTATGGTCCCCACACACTAACACAGTTGGGGAGAAGGCACAACAACGACTCTTCCCCCTCAGGAGGCTGAAAAGATTTGGCCCTTGGATCCTCAGTTATACAGCTGGACCATTGACCACATCTTGACTGGCTGCATCACCGCGTACTATCCTCTGCAACTGGGCCGAGCTCCCTGCCATCCAGGACCTCTATACCAGGCGGTGTCAGAGGAAGGCCATAAACATTTTTAAAGACTCCAGCCACCCAAGTCATAGGCGGTTCTCTCTGCTACCACACGGCAAGCGGTACCGATGCACCAACTCTGGAACTAACAGGACTTTGAACAGCTTCTATCCCCAAGCCATAAAAGTGCTAAACAGTTAGTACAGGTAGCTATTTGATTTAAAGGTATAATCCACCCCCAGAAATAAAAATCATGATACTCCTGTCAATTTGGTGAAAGCCTATGTTCTACTGGGTAAAATAGTAAATTGTGTAGGAATTGGTATACAATTCTTGTCACTGGAGATTTGTGTATTCCCCTATCACATTTCATAACGCTTTTAAAACAATGACATACACTAGATCGCCAATAGATGGTATGGTCATACTTGTCTATAACACATCCATCTGTTTATATCGTCATGACTAAGTGCAGATTTCGCATAGATGTGCTCAGTCTAAACAGTCTACCAAATTATTAACGACCGTTTCTCCTTCAAGTACCATGTTGTAATGCACCGTGTCTGTAGGAAACGGATATATTACAGAAAGGAGATGGCAATCCCATTGGGCAAATAATGGAAAAATGCCCCACCCAACTGACTGTCGACCAATTGCATTCACGTGTCATACTGCGTCACTCGGTTGCTAAGCTAATCGTCACACAATCCGATTCTAATGACGTTTCCCATCTCAAAATTAGCTCTGTGGGAAAGCAACATAATGCTGCTCTTGCTCTGGGCAGAGACGCCATTTATAGCTCAGTGGCAGAGACAAGCTGCAAGTTGAACTCTGTGAGAGACTCCTAAATTGACAGCGCAGTATGTTTAGGCGATTTTACAGCTAGCTAGCTACTTCACATGTTGATATTGAGTTTGGTGTGATTGTGTGTAGCTATGTTTTGTGGCTAGCTACTTAGCTAACCAGCCACCCCAGGGAAATGGAGAACATTGCATTGTGAGTTTTGTAGTAGACTTGAGATGCAATGGATTTCCTTAAATTATTTTCCCATGTTTATCTTGTTATTACAACAAAATGTTTTCACTTTTAGTGTTATTTAACATGGTTAATAATAGGAATTAGTGGTTTGGGGTGGATTATCCCTTTAACTATCTGCATTGACTGTTTTTGCACTAATTCTTTTGAGTCATCACATATGCTGCTGCTACTGTATATTATCTATTCTGTTGCTTAGTTACTTTTATCCCTACCTATATGTACATATCTACCTCAATTACCTCATACCCATGCACATCGACTCGGTACTGGTACCCTGTGTATATAGCCAAGTTATCATTAGTCAATGTGTATTTGTTACTTGTTAATATTTTTCTATTACTTCAAATTGTTTCTCTTCATTGTTGGGAAGGGCCTTTAAGTAAGCATTTCACTGTTAGTCTACACCTGTTTACAAAGCATGTGACACATCAAACTTTATTCGATTTGAGCCGACAGAGCTTTCACAATAACCACTTCAACATTGTCTTTGGTATGATAAAGATTTCACTGTTTAAGAGAATGCACATGACAACACAGACAATCACTTCTCTACTGTTTCTCCCACGTGTAAATAAATGATGTCTTCTGCATCTGCTGGGTGATTGATTAAGGGTCTCACATAGCATTGAACCAAGCAGCGCTCCATTGCTCAGTTGTTAGGTACCATGGTGTGTCCTCTCCACACTACCACAGTGTCTGGCCATGGCATGGCCTCCACTCTGCACTAACATGGGCCACACAGCAGGTCCTTGTCCCTGAGCCCATGAATTGACTGTGGACGGGATTGTTGTGGGCTGCTGTGGTCTGTCTAGCCAGTATTAGCCTAGCGCATGTCACAGTGACAGGCTCTGTTGGAGTGTAACAATGTGTTCCAGTTCAGCCTGAGCGGGGCAGGTTTAAATAGACCAGTAATGATGTAGTAGGCCCAGACAGAGAGCAGCGTTAGATGGGTCGTTCCAGCACTATAATAACAAGTTAGAGCATGGTGAAGGCATCTCCTCTTCACTGACTCAGAAACCAGTCAGCTCGCTTGTTTGTTTATCCCTCTGTATACATGGTTTCCAGTGAATCAAAAGAGCTGTTTGAGTCTTGAAACATTAGCCTACTTTTAAAGCTGTGATTGGCCATAGAGCTTTTGGAAAATAATTTGACCACACTCACCACACTGTTTCTGAACTTTCACTTTTTCATTCTGTTTAAACATCACAGCGGACCATGTTAACTAGCATACAAGAACGTGGGTCCGTGCCAAGTGAATGAGTCCAAACTCTCTGCAGAATTTACCTTAACATGCAATCTCTACAGGGATGGCCTTGATATCAGTGTCTATTGTCGGATGACCTTGGCTCACTCTGTAGTGACACCTTTAGCACTGTGATGCAGTGCCTTAGAACGCTGCGCCACTCAGGAGGCAATATAACACATTTTAAGGGCGACCCTCCGGACCCAATGCGGCCCCCAGGGCCTAATGAGTGACACCGCTGCCCTAAATTAACCGGCTACAGATGGCATCCCTCCTGTGAAATCAGTTGTTGTTTTTGTACCATGCAGATTAGATTGCCATGGTAACCCTCCCTCTCTCCACGGTGCCACTCTGGCCGAACAGATCTGACTGAAGGATTTTAATTCTTAACAGGGTTTCACCCACCTGGTCTGGAGAAAGCTTTGAAATTGATCATATAGAGGAAGAGTGAGTCAAACGGTGCACGTCAAAAAGCTCTTACATCTTCCAAGCTTGATGAGTGCTTTATTTTCCCATCCACCTTAGTGCTTTATGGAAAGGGGGTGGACAAATGCGGAGCTACAGAAGTGTCCACACCTATAATGTGAAGTGATATTAAGTTCTGAAGGGGTCTCTGGCCCAGGCATGAGGGGTAATCATGTTTCAGAACCTCCTGGCGTGGCTGTGTGCATGCATGCGTGTGTACGTATGCTCATTCCTTCATGGTACAGATAGGTCTTTGAGAGTCTGCCATTGACTTCAAGTAATGATTTACACGAATGTCTGAGTTGCTTCTTCTTAATTCTAATTTGAAACGGGCATTTACTGCATATGATGTTAACCATTATCTCAAATGTTCATTATCTACTGGAATACCCTAGAGTCTCGAGTGAGTGAAAACAGAATCATGATTACAGTGTGAACTTCCTTTGAGAGACCTTTGTTTTCTCACAATCCTTTCTCTGACATTGGAGCCAAGGTCTCTGATGGAATGTAGTAATTGTCTGATAACATGGAGACAAACTCAGACAAGGTAGGAGTCAACAGCAGCATAAGAAACTGATTGGATCGGCTCAGATGTCTGCTTGTTTAATTCAGAGTGTTGAGAGTACAGCCGAGTGGCCCTGAGATTTCAGCACTCATTAACTGATGAGCCTTGTCCTCTAACAGAGAAACCCATCCTATTTCTTGAGACAATGCCAATCATATTTCTCCAATGAAAGAGCAAAACAAACATGTCTTCCCCAAACAGTTCTAGGTGTATTTTTACTTCACTTCTGTAACGGATCATTTCAGATGCATTTCTCCCGTTGTTTCCCCAAGCTTTACATAACCGTTATTCACCATCCTGGCATCAAGCAGATTGTTTTGAAAGCGAGCTCGCCACGAAGCCTGTAATTTGCTGCCTTCCCATTGAGCAGAGGAATATGCTAATGATGGATCTGTTAGTCAAGGCTGTTCGGTCCCAAAGGGGAAGAATCATAACACTTCTTGTCAATCTCCATGACTTTATTGATTTGCACGCACCGTTATTTTGAGCGATGACATGTTTGACATTTTATCTTACCGCAGCCTCTCTTCCTAAGTGATTCTTTAAAACCAGGCCTACAGTACTTCATTTTATAGAGCTCTTACTTTACTTTCAGGTCCATTTATTTCTGCCTCTTAATTTCTGTATACAGTTTGGTATTGTCTTATGATCAGCAGGCAGCTCACACTTTTCATTTGGCATCGGTGCCAAAGGGGTTGGGATGATGGCAATTCAATATTATGGTCTCAGCAGAGTAGTCTACTCTCTCACTCTCGGATATTTTGTAGACGACACTCCTTCTCCACCGCCTCTCCCAACTTGCAGTAGAACCACTGTACAGTAGAACCATTTGGCTGTTTAATCCATTTTGGGAGAATTGCTTTGCGGTCGGCACTGTATGTTACAGACATCTATTCTGCCCTGCCTTTCCAATTTCTTCGAAAGCCAAATTAACAAACAGATCACCTACCATTTTTAGAATCCCACCGTACCTTCTCCGCAATCAGGTTTCCGAGCTGGTCATGGGTGCACCTCAGCCACACTCAAGGTCCTAAACGATATCATGACCGCCGTTGATAAAAGACAATACTGTGCAGCCGTATTCATCGACCTGGCCAAGGCTTTCGACTCTGTCAATCACTGCATTGTTATCAGCAGACTAAACAGCCTCGGTTTCTCAAACGACTGCCTCGCCAGGTTCACCAACTACTTCTCAGAGTTCAGTGTGTCAAATCGGAGGGCCTGTTGTCCGGACCTCTGGCAGTCTCTATGGGGGTGCCACGGGGCTCAATTCTCGGACCAACTATTTTCTCTGTAAACATCAATGATGTCGCTCTTGCTGCTGGTTATTCTCTCATTCACCTCTACTCAGACGACACCATTCTGTATACTTCTGGTCCATCTTTGGACACTGTGTTAACAAACCTCCAGACGAGCTTCAATGCCATACAACACTCCTTCCGTGGCCTCCAACTGCTCTTAAATGCAAGCAAAGCTAAATGCATGCTCTTCAACCGATCTCTACCCGCCCGCCCGTCTAGCATCACTACTCTGGACGGTTATGACTTAGAATATGTGGACAACTTCAAATACCTAAACTCAGAAGGAAAAAAACAAACGGCCCTTTTTCAGGACCCTGTCTTTCCCTGTCTTTCAGATCATTTGTAAAAATCCAAATATTTTCACAGATCTTCTTTGCAAAGGGTTTTAACATGCATCTGTGGAACAGTCATAAAGACATTAACACCTTACAGATTGTAGGCAATTAAGGTCACAGTTTTGAAAACTTACGACACTAAAGAGGCCTTTCTACTGACTCTGAAAAAATCCAGCAGAAAGATGCAAGGAGGCATGAGGACTGCAGATGTGTCCAGGGCAATAAATTGCAATCTCCATACTGTGAGACGCCTAAGACAGTGCTACGGGGAGACAGGATGGAAAGCTGATCGTCCTCACAGTTGCAGACCACGTGTAACAACACCTGCACAGGATCGGTACATCCGAACATCGCACCTGCGGGACGGGTACAGGATGGCAACAACTGCCCGAGTTACACCAGCAACGCACAATCCCTCCATCAGTGCTCAGACTGTCTGCAATAGGCTGAGAGGGGCTGGACTGAGGGCTTGTAGGCCTGTCATAAGGCAGGTCCTCACCAGACATCACTGGCAACAATGTCGCCTATGGGCACAAACACACTGTCACTGGACCTGACAGGACTGGCAAAAAGTCGCGGTCATCGGATCCCTTCATGCCTCCTGTCATGGCTGACTGACTCGTTCTCGCTGTTCTCTGTAGGTGTGCTAGTCAAGATGAACCATTTAAAGAAACCATTTCCACTTTGTAGATGCGTAATTTTACTGGTTAAACCGAAAGTGCTTCCAGTCCTCACTGGAAGTCTGTAATATCAAAATGAACAGAGTAGATCTTACCAGAAGCACCACGCGGCTCAGGTAGAAAACGGGACTCTTCACACCATGCCCCTGACTGTCACATCCTGAGATCAAAGTCAACAACTTCCGCTGTTAGATACAGCTGTATAAATGTACAATATATCCAAACATCTCCCCTCGCCAAAGAGATACAATCACAACAAACAGGATGATGCAAAAAACAGACAGGGATCTAGCCCTACCTATGTTATTAAAAGACAATGTGAAAAACAGGAGAAGGGCTTGGTCGGACACTAGGCCTCAAAAACATGTCGGTAACTGATAACAACCTGCCCAGATGGGACTGTGTTTTGGAAACCAAACTCGGAACAGAATACGAGTGACCTACACAAGGCCTATCTGTCTATCCAGAAAGACACAACGGCAGAAACAGTGGCCTGGTATTTGAGCCAGCAGAAACAACACAGGAGCACGTAGGCCCTTCCAAAAGATATTGGTGTGCCTGGATCCAGCTGTGCACGAATGCAGTGGTTCTGACACATGACGGAACACTGAACAGGATGATCTGTAATCACAGCGCTTTGATCCATGGAAAGAGTCTGGGCTACAGGGAGGTGTGGTGATATTCTGGTGATGTCACAGGGCAGGATGTGGATACTAGATACTACAGTAGGCCTCAGGCCATACTTACTAATATGAGTGCTCCTCTTTGGTTCAACCACACGTGTTGATTTATACTTTCCCTCTTCCTCCAGATACTGAGAGTAGATTATCTACCACAAGGCTTTAGCTGTTCTTGATTTAGTCAACAGAGGACTGGATGCAATGCATCATTTTTATCAATACAAACGGGTGCTTTTCTTTTGTGCGAGTTGCATCTGGTGAAGTGTAAAAGGTGCCATAACCGCCGACTCTGACAAGACCAACGAAGTAAACTTTTTATTTTCTTTGTCACACTGCACCTTATCGTACTGTCAGACACTGTGTGGTTGGTTAAAGACGATAGCTCCCATTGGAAGTAAATTAAAGATTAGTAGGCATATTTTGACTGGATAACTATAATGTCTAAGGCCCGGTCACAGGGAGGTCTGGTCAACATTAGGCCAGGCTGTCTCTCAGGGGGAAAAAAAGCTTTTTATTTTCTGTTGCTTTTGCTGATAAGCCTATGTTGTTTTTTGGCACCAATGACTACTGTATTCCTGAACACAGCTGCTATGGAGGAAGCTTGTCACTCTCATTGCTTGTGGTGACCGTAGTGTGTTCTCACATTCACTCTGTTCAAAATGAAGCACCTTCATTATATGAACATTTGGCATCTAACTTTGTTCAATTTAAGTTGAATCCCTTACTATTGTTAACAGATCATTTATTTTATTTTTGAACTAAATGTTACTTCATTTCTTCTCCCCAGTGACTAATAAGAAGCCTTCCCATGTGTCCATCACCAAGGTGAAGCAGTTCCCAGGTTCATCGTCCTTCGCCAAGAGGTCAATGTGGACCATCGACCAGCTGAGACAGGTCAACGGCTGTGACCCCAACAAAGTGAGTTTACAGTTCACTGAACCTACCTGCCGAGGGCTGAGTTTTTCCTGACCTACATGACCTGAGCCATTTCATTTGGGCAAATCCCATATCGACACCTACTGCCTGGGTCATGCTTGTTCTCTATCTCTCTTGCTCTGTTTCTGTATCTCTCTCTATAAGGACTGTCCAGAGTTTGACTTGGCATTTGACAATGCCTTTGACCAGTGGGTGGCTGGCTCGGCCGGCGAAAAGTGCACCTTTATCCAGATCCTCCACCACACCTGCCAGCGCTACAGCTCTCAGAGCAAGCCAGAATTTGTCAACTGTCAGTCTAAACTGCTGGGAGGTAAGAGACACAGTGTCAAGACACACCATCTCTCTCTCTCTTGCTCTCACTAACTGTATGAAAGTCAGGTTTTTTTTCTGCCTTTTCATTTTTTTCATGCCGCCTATGTCCAAACAATAACTTAAACGACTAAAACCAAATATTAAGTATGTAGGAAAGATAATGTGGGGGCCTCCCGAGTGGTGCAGTGGACTGGACCGAGTGGTCCAGGCTCTGTCACAGCCGGCCGCGAGACACATGGGGCAGCGCACAATTGGCCCAGGGTCATCCGGGTTAGGGTAGGGTTTGGCCGGCAGGGATCTTGTCCCATCACGCACTAGTGACTCCTGTGGCGGGCCAGGCACAATGCACGCTGACACGGTTGCCAGGTGTATGGTGTTTCCTCTGGTGCATCTGGGTTAAGCGGGCATTGTGTCAAGAAGCAGTGTGGCTTGGTTGGGTTGTGTTTCGGAGGACGTATGGCTCTCGACCTTCGCCTGTCCCGAGTCCGTACGGGACTTGCAGCGATGAGACAAGACTCTAATTACCAATTGGATACCACGAAAAGGGGGTGAAAATAGGAAAGGTAATGTGTAGAATTTCAGTATATTTGCATTAAAACTGCAAAATTGCATCTCCGCCACATGGCAAAATGAATATAATTGCAGGAAATTAGCCAGTGACGTTTTGTCACTGCGACTGCACCATTGGCCACGCCCAACACCTAAGCCCCATTTTGATCCAGAAAAAGCTCTTAGTCAGATCTAGTGTTCTCACTCCAAGGTCTGTTTTGTCTTTCAACTGAAAAGTCCTTTGTTCTGTATGTCGAGAATGCCACTGACATGTTCAGATCTGATTGGTTGTATAACGAGACCGAGTTATTATTCCCATTTACTTTGAGGACTTTTCATTTTAAGGATTGCCCTCCCTAAAGGCATCTTTAAATCTACCTAATGATATTTAACTGTACTATGATACATTATCATTAAATGTACCTAATGATATTTAACTGTGCTGATACATCATTAAATCTACCTAATGATATTTAACTGTACTATGATACATCATCAAAAATCTACTTAATGATGTTTAACTGTACGATGATACATCATTAAATCTACCTAATGATATTTAACTGTACTGATAAATCATCATTAAATCTACCTAATGATATTTAACTGTACTGTGATACATCATCATCAAATCTACCTAATGATATTTAACTGTACTATGATACATTATCATTAAATCTACCTAATGATATTTAACTGTACTGATACATCATTAAATCTACCTAATGATATTTAACTGTACTGATACAACATCATTAAATCTACCTAATGATGTTTAACTGTACTATGATACATCATTAAATCTACCTAATGATGTTTAACTGTACTATGATACATCATCATTAAATCTACCTAATGATGTTTAACTGTACTATGATACATCATCATTAAATCTACCTAATGATATTTAACTGTACTGATACAACATCATTAAATCTACCTAATGATATTTAACTGTACTGATACAACATCATTAAATCTACCTAATGATATTTAACTGTACTATGATACATCATCATTAAATCTACCTAATGATATTTAACTGTACTGTGATACATCATCAAATCTACCTAATGATGTTTAACTGTACTATGATACATCATTAAATCTACCTAATGATATTTAACTGTACTATGATACATTATCATTAAATCTACCGAATGATGTTTAACTGTACTATGATACATCATCATTAAATCTACCTAATGATATTTAACTGTACTGATACATCATCATTAAATCTACCTAATGATATTTAACTGTACTGATACATCATCATTAAATCTACCTAATGATATTTAACTGTACTGATACATCATCATTAAATCTACCTAATGATATTTAACTGTACTGATACATCATCATTAAATCTACCTAATGATATTTAACTGTACTGATACATCATCATTAAATCTACCTAATCATATTTAACTGTACTGATACATCATCATTAAATCTACCTAATCATATTTAACTGTACAATGATACATCATCATTAAATCTACCTAATGATATTTAACTGTACAATGATACATCATTAAATCTACCTAATGATATTTAACTGTACTATGATACATCATCAAATCTACCTAATGATGTTTAACTGTACTATGATACATCATTAAATCTACCTAATGATATTTAACTGTACTGATACAACATCATTAAATCTACCTAATGATATTTAACTGTACTGATATAACATCATTAAATCTACCTAATGATATTTAACTGTACTATGATACATCATCATTAAATCTACCTAATGATATTTAACTGTGCTGATACAACATCATTAAATCTACCTAATGATATTTAACTGTACAATGATACATCATTAAATCTACCTAATGATGTTTAACTCTACTATGATACATCATCATTAAATCTACCTAATGATGTTTAACTGTACTATGATACATAATTTTATCTACCTAATGATGTTTAACTGTACTATGATACATCATTAAATCTACCTAATGATATGTAACTGTGCTGATACAGCATCATTAAATCTACCTAATGATATTTAACTGTACAATGATACATCATCATTAAATCTACCTAATGATGTTTAACTGTGCTATGATACATCATCATTAAATCTACCTAATGATATTTAACTGTACTGATACATCATTAAATCTACCTAATGATGTTTAACTGTACTGATACATCATTAAATCTACCTAATGATATTTAACTGTACTGATACAACATCATTAAATCTACCTAATGATATTTAACTGTACAATGATACATCATTAAATCTACCTAATGATATTTAACTGTACTATGATACATCATCAAATCTACCTAATGATGTTTAACTGTACTATGATACATCATTAAATCTACCTAATGATATTTAACTGTACTGATATAACATCATTAAATCTACCTAATGATATTTAACTGTACTATGATACATCATCATTAAATCTACCTAATGATATTTAACTGTGCTGATACAACATCATTAAATCTACCTAATGATATTTAACTGTACTGATACATCATCATTAAATCTACCTAATGATATTTAACTGTACAATGATACATCATTAAATCTACCTAATGATGTTTAACTCTACTATGATACATCATCATTAAATCTACCTAATGATGTTTAACTGTACTATGATACATAATTTTATCTACCTAATGATGTTTAACTGTACTATGATACATCATTAAATCTACCTAATGATATGTAACTGTGCTGATACAGCATCATTAAATCTACCTAATGATATTTAACTGTACTATGATACATCATCATTAAATCTACCTAATGATGTTTAACTGTGCTATGATACATCATCATTAAATCTACCTAATGATATTTAACTGTACTGATACATCATTAAATCTACCTAATGATGTTTAACTGTACTGATACATCATTAAATCTACCTAATGATATTTAACTGTACTGATACAACATCATTAAATCTACCTAATGATGTTTAACTGTACGATGATACATCATCATTAAATCTACCTAATGATATTTAACTGTACTGATACATCATTAAATCTACCTAATGATGTTTAACTGTACTGATACATCATTAAATCTACCTAATGATATTTAACTGTAATATGATACATCATTAAATCTACCTAATGATATTTAACTGTACTGATACAACATCATTAAATCTACCTAATGATGTTTAACTGTACTATGATACATCATCATTAAATCTACCTAATGATGTTTAACTGTACTATGATACATCATCATTAAATCTACCTAATGATATTTAACTGTACTGAAACAACATCATTAAGTCTACCTAGTGATGTTTAACTGTACTATGATACATCATCATTAAATCTACCTAATGATGTTTAACTGTGCTATGATACATCATCATTAAATCTACCTAATGATGTTTAACTGTACTGATACATCATTAAATCTACCTAATGATGTTTAACTGTACTGATACAACATCATTAAATCTACCTAATGATGTTTAACTGTACTGATACATCATTAAATCTACCTAATGATGTTTAACTGTACTGATACAACCTCATTAAATCGACCTAATGATGTTTAACTGTACTGATACAACATCATTAAATCTACCTAATGATATTTAACTGTACTGATACAACATCATTAAATCTACCTAATGATATTTAACTGTACTATGATACATCATCATTAAATCTACCTAATGATGTTTAACTGTGCTATGATACATCATCATTAAATCTACCTAATGATATTTAACTGTACTGATACATCATTAAATCTACCTAATGATATTTAACTGTACTATGATACATCATTAAATCTACCTAATGATGTTTAACTGTACTGATACAACATCATTAAATCTACCTAATGATGTTTAACTGTACTGATACAACATCATTAAATCTACCTAATGATATTTAACTGTACTGATACAACATCATTAAATCTACCTAATGATATTTAACTGTACTATGATACATCATTAAATCTACCTAATGATGTTTAACTGTGCTATGATACATCATCATTAAATCTACCTAATGATATTTAACTGTACTGATACATCATTAAATCTACCTAATGATATTTAACTGTACTATGATACATCATTAAATCTACCTAATGATGTTTAACTGTACAATGATACATCATTAAATCTACCTAATGATATTTAACTGTACTGATACAACATCATTAAGTCTACCTAGTGATGTTTAACTGTACTATGATACATCATCATTACATCTACCTAATGATGTTTAACTGTACTGATACAACATCATTAAATCTACCTAAAGATATTTAACTGTACTGATACATCATCATTACATCTACCTAATGATGTTTAACTGTACTGATACATCATCATTAAATCTACCTAATGATATTTAACTGTACTGATACATCATCATTAAATCTACCTAATGATATTTAACTGTACTGATACATCATTAAATCTACCTAATGATATTTAACTGTACTGATACATCATCATTAAATCTACCTAATGATATTTAACTGTACTGATACATCATCATTAAATCTACCTAATGATATTTAACTGTACTGATACATCATCATTACATCTACCTAATGATGTTTAACTGTACTATGATACATCATCATTAAATCCAGTTACTCCTGAGATGTTGGAAGAACCAGTCCACTGAGAACTAATCTTTAGTCACAAGGAATATTAACTCACTCCCACACTCTAACTAAACAATATACACAAGCTTATATTCAAAATAACATACGTTCACAACACAACCAATTCCTATATGAACATGTAAACATATTCTGTAAACATGTTCTAGAGACCTGAGAGGGGAGCTATCGTGGAGAGAGATGTGTTTGATCAAATGTGATTCAAAGGGCGTACTCCAGAAAAGCTTTTTGTATTAACATTCATAAACAGTTACTTTGAGAGGAATATTGCACACTGATCATGTGTTCTTTATAGACGTAGTACTGCTTGATCATTATTGTAACAATGCATTTAAAAAATATATCATTCCCTCTATAGAAAAAGCTGTATTAGCCAATTACTATTGAGTGGAGGACAGTTCCTTTCCTTTCCCAGCTACTCCTGCTGTTAAAGTTCCCTCTCCTCCTCATTGCTATATGCCTCTGCCCTGATCTTCTCCCTCCTACATCATAAACCACAGCTTGTATGTTTTTCTTCCTTATTTAACTTGTTCAGTGTAACCCCTGACAAATACAGTAGTGTATTGCTGGCTGGGCTGTAGTTATAGTGTGGGTAGAGGTTATTGTATTGTCCTCCGGGGGGGCTGAAGAATATGACAAAACCGAGAACATCTGTGACCTAACTCTCATTCACTCTGTCAGACAACTCCAGTTAAATGGTCATCTGCATACTGGGTGTAATGGGATGTTGTGTAGTGTCTCACTTATGCAACAACACACATACATACTTAAACACCAACACAAAGCACGCTTTATTCCAGTATTTTGGCAACGGTTTTTAGTTTATTTATGTAACCACCAGCTCAACCAGTAATTGACTCAAAATATTAGTTTTACTATCAATATCCAATCCCCAAATCTGCTAATGCTTTCAATCTAATAGACTTAGATTATATATAGAGCATAGAAAGACATTGACCTGGCAACGCCATGCCTGTTCAATCACATCAAAGCCAACTCTCAGCTCCCAGGAAGCACAATGAGTAGCGTGACTGCCAACGGCGGTGACCGCACAGCCAGAGACCTAGTGACAGTAGAAAGAAGAGAATGTCAGAGTGCTGCCACCACTGTCCCCTCCAGTTTAAGTCTCACACCAGTGCAAAACAAATATCATGACGCTGCTCCGGTGTGGGACAATACCTGTGTGGGACGCCCCTCTTCTGACTGACCAGCATGGGGAATAGGGATGACGAAGCAACTACCTCTGGAGTATAGGACCCTATTCAAAAGTCACATACACTATTAGATAGTTTGTTATAGATATAGCTTGAAGGTCTTTAGTGTAACCACAATGTACAGTATTGTATTGCTTTACTGGACTCGTTAACTTCCCGGATAAAAATAACATCCTGCTGTCAATGTAACAATGAACATGGTTTGTCCCATTGAACTGTCACCAAGAACACTGAGTCAAAGGGTCCGAAACCGTGTTGTTTACACACTACCTTGTTGGGGTTGACACAATCACTATTATGGTGGTTGTGTTTGTGTGTTGAAGGCTTTAATAGACCAGTTGTCGTAATTGAGGTGCCTTTGATAACATACTTTTTACTACACTGCTAGAACACACAGGGCCTAATGACCCACGAGGATTCTGGGAGGATGACCCACGAGGATTTTGCCCTTTCTTGCTGGTTAGATTTGCCTTTAACACAGAACAGAGGCGCTTACTCTACACTGGGTCACCCTGACAGGCAATTATCTATTCTACACAAGAGCTCGTCTTTGTTAGCTGGGCAAACACAAAGAAATGGCTTGTCACTTTGCCACCGTTTTAGTGAGGCAGAGTTCTATGTGTTAGTGAACATGATATTAATTGGCAGGCCGGACTCCGGGACGGTTGTTCTTATGCGTTGAGAGATTGTAAAGGTTTGACAGGACAAGGTCGTCAGGCTTACTGTGGATTCTGTTAGCTTATGCAAACTTTATTCATCCTTTATTGAAGAGGCCTGCTGGTTCACTCTGGCAGATCTACTTCATCTGAAGAAAGGTCTGGAATTATAATACAGAGGTGGGCTTTAAGGTGAGGGTGAAGGCACTCTCCATTGCTGTACTTCCCCTTGTGGTAACGGTATGAATTCCACATAATGAAGGTTTAGACCGAAATACACATAAATAGGACACCTGGTCCTATCCTTTATTGACTGAAATGTTAAACTACGGAGTGCACCTTTTTTTAATGCATGTGGTTAAATAATGACAAGCATTATTTTCTCATCAAAGACTTCCATCTTGGTCACGTCTTTTGGTTGTCGCCTCATTTGTTATGTGTAGGTGATGCACGAAAAGCCTCCCTCATCCAGAGACTGTAAACTCCCTTTAGAGATCGCTGTGGAGGAGATATGCAGCCAGGAAACCTGTGTAGTGATACCTGATGGGCCGTGTAATAGGGCCTGATTAAAGCAGCGTTGCTGGACTCATTTTGTTAATGCCATGTTATCAGGATCGACTGAGGCTGCAGCACGCACTCTTCCCCACAGACTATCATGGACCTCTGCTTAAGTGGCAGAGCGTGTCTTAGAATAGTGAGAGGGCGTTTAAAATATTGGCTGCTTGCTTTCATCAGTTTTTTAATTCTAGGATGCTAAATGCTATTATACACTCCTTTTTATTAGCTATTGAATCATTTTGGAAACCATCATGCAAATGCTTACTGTCAGGAGGGCACTTCAAGAAGACTTCTTCACACCATTTTAAACTGTTGTGAGATTTCTTATGGGAAACCGTAGATTATGCAGTCAAATACAACTCAAGTGAAAACGTGTTAGAATATAGGCTACCTTTTCATCAAGTTAATAACAAACAATGCTTCATTTCTATTTAAACGGTACCCTAACTTCCCTAATCTATTCCAGTTACCCAAAATTCAAATATTTGATTTCTTTCCTACTTCACTGTTTGAACAAAACCCTTTTAATAACCCTTTTAATAACGTAAAACAGTAAGTCTATTACATGATTTAACCAAAGTTAACAAAAATGACCATATTAAAACAAACTGTAGTGTGTTGTAATAAGTATTATCCAACATACAGTCATTTATTCTGTCTAACAGATAAAATAACAAAAACAAACCCAAATGAAGACATTCCTTTTCCATTTTCTTGTCACAGACGATGAAACTGTAGATTCAGTCGTTTTCCGTTGCAAGGTCTTTTTGAGCAGAATGAGGAAAGAAGTTGTTTTAAACAGTCGACGCCAAGGTCGCCGGCTACTCTTAGAAGGTAAGCAGGAAACAAATTTTACATTCAACTAAAATAATTAATCATTTTACTAACAAGGCAGTTAAGCTCCTAAATGTTCGATCTTCAATGAATTCTATAACATTTGATGGCTTACAGAATGTACAGTGTGTGTTCTAGAATATCTGTATACACACACAGTATACGACTTCCAAGTGTGATACTGTCATTTTGAGGGCCCGGTGTACAGAAAGGACTCCCCTTTAAGATGCACAGCTTATGTGAGTTATGTAGATGGACGATCACCTCACTGACAGCCTTCCAGATTAAACCAGCTCATTGACTCCGAGGAACCATGTCATCAACTTAAGTCTTACCTTCTCTCCACCTCAAGCACAAGGACAGTAAAATGACAAAATGAGCATTACCTACTATAGTCACCTCAATACCGATTTCATCCTCAAACTCTCCTTGAACTAATATAAACAAGGCCATTATGAACAGGGTTATGGTTTTTCAGTATAATATGCAACCCTGACGTTTATCTCTTTAAACTTTCATGAGGGTTACGGTACTTGAATACCTAGTAGCAATTTGCTCCATTAGACCTACAGTGTCTCTTGAGTTCAGGGACAGAATGTTCCATGTTTGTTTCCATTAGCATCCCCACTCCCTGACTGCTGCAACCCTATTAGCAGAGCAGTGCCAAAATGAATGCACAACTCTACTGTAACCATGCTGAGAATGTCAGAAGAATCTTACCCTTTCTCCTAATGACTTTTAAAAAGTGGATTAACACTGTATTAAGAAGAAAACGGGGGCTTAGGTTAGAAGTTAATGTCAAGATTTACATGAATTAGACAGCAGAAAAGTGGAGGGGGGAGTTAAGGAACGTTCAATGGATTTGTCTCCTTGGTTTCTCCGCTGCCAGCGGGGGAGGGGGGGGGTTTCGGTGGGTACAGCAGTATGCCCAGTGTGATGCCATCCTTTTGGGGAGCTCTGGGTGGGTGACATTGAGTTCATCCTGTGTTGCCTACGTCAGTCTCTATTGACTGCTGTGTATCCTTCTCACTCTCCCTTTCTCACTATCTGTTTTGCCTTCTCTTGAGCACTACAGCTCTCTCAACTCTCGTCTTTCCTCCTCTCCCCGTCGCTGTGCACAGCATGTGCAGCACCATGTTGAGCTGCAGGGTGTGAAATTCTTACTGACAAACTAAGGATGACAGGGGAGTGAGTTACTGTAGCTACACAATGCTACAGCTGTTCCATTTTCCAGTAACTCTGCTTTAAGGGGAACAATGACAAAGGCCCTTTGGTCATAAATAATATGGAAAGCTTTTGATGAAATGTGTAATGTACAGATGAGTAGGTGGGGCTGTACTTTACAGGAGAGTCTCTCTACCATAGATATAGAACCCATCTCTGGTCTCTACCCTCTGTCCTACCACACCTACACAGAGACTGCCTCAGGGCAACATACTGGTACACTATTCATACTGGATGGTAATTGACTCTGCTTGAGCTTACCTCTTTAAGATAGTTGGCCTATGCAAGGGTGTGTTTGTGCTAGCAAGCATGCATGTGCCTCTAAGAATGTATGCCTGAGTGTATGCTTGCATTGGTCTGAGTGTAATGTATTAATTGGGTGATTTCCAGTCCGGTTTTCCCAAACTCTGTCCTGGCACCTCCCCTGGGTGCACCTTTAGTTTTTTTGCCCGAGCACTATACAGCTGATTCAAATAACTAACTCCTCAAGCTTTGATTATTTGAATCAGCTGTGTAGTGTTAGAGCAAAAACCAAAACGTGCACCTGAGGTGAGATGGTGGGGGCTAGGACCGAGTTTGGGAAACTCGTGAGTGGCATAACCAATCAAGCAGGCTTTGAGAGAAAGTGGCGATTGACAGTCATCGTCATGTTCCTGCACATTCAAAATGTTCACAACCACAACATTACATTGTGTCGGCCTGACTTGTGGTCACTTCATTATTGAGGTCAAAGGCTCAAGGAATAGAATCACCCTGGAATCGTGTATTTGGATCATCTTTCTCTCTACTGGGTTCATTGTGGGGCATTTCACTTTTCTTTAACTTTTGTTGCAGAAACAAGATTTTGCCTTTTTTGTTTTACAGGCGCGCCCTGATTATATTGATATCATGGGGATGTAGAAACGCATTCTCCCTCCATTGTTGAAGTAGGAGTTCCCTGGTCATAGGACACAGCTTCAGGAAGGTTAGATTCCTTTACAGGGATAGTCTGCGAAACATTTCAGGAAAAACTCACCAGCCAAACACATATGTGATCGTAACAAATTTCTCCCCCCAAAAATGTGCCAGCTCTCAACCCTTTTTGTAACACTGAAGTTACATTTTTCTCTGAGCAGAGATTACTTTGGTTTCCTGAAAAACCAACCCAGAGGTGCTTGTTAAAAGCAAGACATCACTCCCCCATGTTCTTGTAAAGAGAAACCTCAATAGAACCACCAGAGTACAGAGAGTTGAATCACCATGCGCTTCATCACTCCTTCCAAATCTCTGTTACAGAATGAGTGCACCTTCATCAACTCTACAGAGTAAAGACCCAGGGCCTTAAGTCACCACACAACCTGCCTCCCTGCTACTCTTTTAAATTACATTCACCATAGGAGGGGACTCAACCAGCAGCTGGCTGAAATTGCCCAGCCCAGGGAATGGAGTGAGAGTCGGGAAAGAGGGAAGAGTGTGTGGGATGAGGGGAGTGTTAATCTCTGGGCCCTCTCTTAGCGGAGAGAGGGGATTAAAGGGATGTGGACGGAGGTGAAGAGGTCTCATCCCATCTCTGCTCTCAGGGGAAGGAGAGGGTTTTATTTATTAAAGGATGGGAAGGGTGATGTAGAGGGAGACATGTCACTTGTGTCCCAATACAAGTCTTTATTTCAATACTGTGAAGAAGATGGAGACCACAGCAAAGCTAGATAAACACACTTCTCCTTCCCTACACTGTAATTAAACCCAGAGCCTAGCCAAAACCTTTAGACTTGGAGATCTTCTGCAAGTCGAAACGCTGGAAAAATGTTGGAACTGCGGTGATGGCGCTGGGTTTGGCTCGAAAATGTGTAGTGTCTCTGTACTCCTAATTTATTCCATTATCCATGAAAATGTGGAATCTAGCTTTGGGGTGAGTATTTACTGGAAGTGTTGTGGAATCCAATGGGTTGCTTTACCACTAGCTAGCTTTGCATGAAATGGATTTTACTTGATCAAGTTAACTTCCTTTGAAGGAAAGCAGAGGAGAGAAGAGGAACACCAGCTGGCATCCCGTCTGCTTTGGGCTGTCATTTAACCCGCTGCGCCACAACTCCAATTATTTATCAGTCAGCGTACCTGCCTGGGTGCCACAGGACAGCACTGCATAGCCTACACTCTACAGTATGGGTTCCCTTTGGGAGGACATGTTAAAATGACTGGCTGTGTTCAATATCTTTAGTGGCTTCTCACTCCTGCAGCAGAACCTGGATGTCCTCGGTCTTCCTATTCAATTATCTCAAAGAATAAATGGAAGCAATATTGTCTTCTAACTAGAGACCCTTTGAAGAAGTGGGGAGAGGGGACATATTGGATGATTTGTTATATTGTCAAAGCCCCGTTATAGAATTGGCTCTGTGATTTGTTTATGATTGGCTTTGATCTCATGGGCTGTTTGGAACTGAACTCTAACCCCATATTTCTTATCTAACACTGAAGGCCTCATTTACATTGAGTTCCGCTCTATTTCTTCTTCCTTCCACAACTAGCCAGTTGAGAGGAGCACATTATCAAATCTGGACTCTTTTTTTATTTATTTTTTGTGCCTTTTTTTGCCTTTTTTTTGTCCATTGTTCATACAGAAAGTTGCAGTACCAGTCCCTAGTTTCGTTGAAAGAATGACTTGTTCACAACTTTGGAACAACTGATCGAAAAACCTCCCCATTGTCTTCTTTCCCAGACAACCAAATAACCCCAGCCAGGTCAACATTAGACACTTCAAAGGAAAAGCAATGCTCAAAACTATTCAAAGTGGCACGCTGCCCTTGGATATATCGCCACATAAAGCGATGATTATACAGTACTGGCACTGCGCCAGGGTAATGGCTCTGAAGTGAAAGTTTTGGGCAGACTGCGGTCCCCAACCTAAAGCAAGGATTGTTAGCGTAGTGCTAGTCGACGGCAGGCGGCGCTCCCCAAAGCCGTAGATGAATAGCTTGCCAGTTTGAAACATCCGCAGGGTCGGTGCTATCGGAGGAAGACCGTGTTCTGTTATTTCCTCTCATCCACACAGCTGTGCCGCCAGCGCAAGGGGTTCAAAGTCGAACACACTCGTTCCCGCTCTGCTATTATCACACCGTCTGAGAGGAGGAAAAGAGAAGGAGCTGCCACTAAAGTTTTACTAAAGAAAATCAGAATAATAACCCTTGAGAAACACCTGGAGCTATTTGGAATGCTTTTAGTTAGCGAGTTGGTCATTTCATTTCATTTGAGAGAAATGGCGTGATAGACAGATCTAAGCTTTGTAAACGAGGAGTGTGACACGTTTATTTCATTGGCTCATTTCTTACAGGAAACCAACCTCTGAAGAAAAACTCATTAGCTGGCTTCCTAGAACGTCCCTGATTGGAGTAACCCTGTTTTTCACCTGTTCCTTGTCAATAATCAAAGTCCGGCCAGGGATGCTGAATGAAACATCAACATTAACTACTAATGCAGAGCATTTCTGTAAGGCTCATGTCACTGCTGCATTGAGTTATTTTGTTGATAGTGATTCATACTCTGTTGCAACTGCAGCACCTCACCCTCTTCTCCACCAAGGCACTGTATACTGTATTATATTTATCCCATCTCTTCTCCCCCCTGCTCCCCATTTCTCTCTCCTCTCCAGGTAACAGTATACTCCACTCTGCAGCAGACAGTGTGACCAGTGCTGTACAGAAGGCCAGCCAGGCTCTGAACGAGCGAGGGGAGCGGTTAAGCCGGGCGGAGGAGAAAACAGGGGAGATGAAGAACAGTGCTGAGCAGTTCTCAGTCACCGCACACAAGGTGACACACACACACACGTGTCACATATCAGATCATTACAAGGGCTTGGGGAATTTTTCCTCACCACATGAACTGAACAGATCAAATGTAGGCCCTACAGTAGGTATACGCTATAACATTGCTAAAACATAATCACACATTACCACATAGTGATACCATGTAACCCACATTTCCCAATTGTATTTCACTAACAATTCATCCCATCTATCATGAAAATGTAAACTCGGTAGAAGAAAGATCTAACAGTGTTCTACTTCTTGAGGTGATTCAGTTGAAGTGGTTAGTTTGTTGCTTCTGGTTCACTATAGCTTGATGTTCTTGTTAGGAGTCCCCCTCTCCACAGTGCGTTCCTCTATTCTGTCCATCCCAGCTCTTCTCCATGGGCTTCTCTCATCCTCTCCATCCAACTGTATCCCTCACACAAGTAAAACGAATCACCTGCTGCTTAACGTTGTCATTAGCATAATATGGTTTTGCTACAAAAACGGGAGGAAGAAATATAATGAGAAATGAATCATTCTCTGCTTCTAGCACGCGCCCACGACTGTGATCAATTGCAATAACTTTTTAAGTAGCTAGCATTTTTTTTTCAAGCCTGCTTCTGTCATCTCCTGTAAAAACGGGTTCTTCCCACTTCGGTTGACCCACTGTTCTATCCACTCTGGACTGGAACGCCAATTCATTTGTTTATAAAACAGTTCACATTGCATTCATTTTGAACACTACTGCAATGGCGGTCTAATTGAAAGCCATTTGATGGGACATGGTCAGCCTCTCACTGTTAACAGATAAAGACCCTGTGGTGTGAAATGAATCAAGCTCATGGGAACACTCTTTAACTCAGAGAATGGCCCTTTAACACCCCATGCCATACAGGCCCAGTCATCCACTTCCCTATTCGGCTATTAGATGCTTAATTGTACGGGCTATTTAATTAATTGGTTGTCTTGCACTTTTTTGAAAAGTTAAGACTCACTTAAGCATGTACAGTATGTGACTGTGTTAAACTGCAGCCCTATACTTGGATAACCACTGTGTCATTTGGTGTTAGCTACAGTAAATGCATTCTGCAATGTCTTTTCTGCCTGGGGATAACATTAAACTAAAATCCTTCAAAACATGAAGTAAATCATCTTTCCCCCTCTTGAGTCTTGATGTTAAGTAAGAGTTGGGAACGTTGTATATCTGCCAACTATTGTACAGTAAGAAGGCAGGTTTGTGGTGAGAATCTTGTAAACGTTTCCCCCTTGTCATGCCATTGAACAAGATATCATTTCTACCTGTGATCCAGTATTCTTTTGGTTGAAGCTGAGAGCATACGGTATCTTGTGCAGGACTTCGTAACAAGGAAGAAGTTCTGTGTCAAGGTGACCTGGAGCAAGAAACCGCACTGCAGGTTCGGTTAGTCCGTCTCTGCAGTGTCTCCCACCTGCTTAGGCTCTGTGACAGTCCCAATTGCAGCACTGTTGTGCTCTCACCATCCCCACAGCACGGCTGTCTGTGCTGCAGCTCTGCTGCCCCCACTTGTTAGCTCTGAGGATTTCAACCGCCTCTATTTTTAACTGTAGGTGAGTAAAGTGTGTGTGTGCGCACGTCTCTGTGTGTGAATTAGATTGGTGGCCCTGGCCTTTTCTCTAATGAATCTCCAGCCAGGCCTATTAGAACCCTTGTTAATGAGCCAGGGTGATGAAAACACTGGGGCTTGGGCCTCTTACCAAGCCTGAGGAATAGCACCACTCTAAAAGCTATCATTCCTCTCTGCCTAGAGAATAGACCCTGTTCTTTTACTCACCATGCCAACCATGTTAGCTTCCACCAGTTGGGAAAACAAAGCCGCATCAATTAGATTATTTGACTTAGTTGGTGGTTGGTTTTGAATGTGCTAGCTAACTTAAGAATTGACTGGTTAATTGACGGATTAATAGATTTTGCATCTCACTTTGTTTTGATACTTTTTTAGGCAGATTTTTTTTAATGATTTGTGGCAAACCCAAGACATCTATTCAGAGGGGCTGTTAAAGAAATGTTTAGTTAAATAGCTTTCTCGTTTGGTTTAGTCACTGTATAATGTTTATATATCCCCACAGCTTACTATTGTTGACATGTAGCCTACTTTTTGTCCCCTCTCTCTCTCCCTTCCCTCTCCACAGCTGGCCATGAAGCACAAGTGTTAAACCATTGCTAAGCCTTCGGGAGTAGGGGTCCGCCAAGAGCGCCAGACGCCATTAAGGACGGATTTCTGATTTTATTATTCTTACAACTTTTAACATGATTACTCTTGTTAACAACGGTAACATTTAAATTTTGTGTTGTTGTGTAGCTACCTTGTTTCTAATGAAGAATATATGATGACGTTGAGGGGGGAGAGCTCAGACAGTTAAGAGCAAAAGTTTCACAGCTAACTCCTCTTTCACTGCCTCCATTGCCCCCTAAGTACTCCATGACTTTACGTAGGCACTGCCATCCCCAACCTAGACAAACACACACACACACACACACACATTTTAGATTCCCCCCCCAAAAAAAAAGGAGCAACTCTTCAACTCCGCTGTCTCTCTCAAAGAAGTAACTTTATATATATACAGTGCTGGAAAAGGAGAATTTAACAAGACAGAAGAGATTGGATGATGTGACACATGCGTATCACATGATGGCTATTTCCTGTACTTGGAGACAACAATGTACATCCCTGTATGTGAACATTAACTTGTTAAAAAAATGTTAGATCTCTTTTGCCATTTGACATCACACTGTTGTAAAGGCTCATTGGTGCATTCATTCATTGCAGACATAATACTAGCCAAATGTGTGACGGACATGTTGCTTCAAAAACCTCCTGCTGGAAGACTATATTTCAACTAAGATGGTATGAAATGTGCTGTTTTCCAACTAAAAGGTCTGAGTGACCAAATGTTCAGGTGCATGGTCTCTGTCAAAAGGTTGAATGAAACCTACAGAGTAAAGACAAGCATTTAGGCTTTACTTTTGGTAACATTTCCGAAGGGTTATTGAAGCACTTGGTTGTAAGAACAAGATCAGACTGTTTATTGTAAGGTGAAAGACTACAGTGCCATTTGTAAATTAGCTTCAACTGTTGTTAACAAGCTTATAAACCTGTAAATGCATTCTACCACAATCTCTGAAAATAATATTTCCATTCTAACTTGGTCACATCTTGTAATTCTTGTTTAATTGGGGTTTATGAAATGTTTTCTGTAAAACATCTGACTGACACTTCTTCACTAGCGGCATTGTACAGTATTGGTGTCCATTCACTGACTGTGTAACCGTGGCTTCATCACAAACAAGTAACCACCCACAGTGTGGGTATGTTTATTACTTTTAGATTCTATGTCTTGCTGTTACAGTGCACGGACAACCTTACCTTGCAGAGCACTGTTAAGTTCTTAATGAAATTCTCGTTGCCTCAACTTCTAGTCTGCTTTAGTCCTAACATTTTGGATATTCATTGTTTTTAATAAAAATATTGAAACTATGTATTATGGTTATGAATGTTTTGGGGTTTTTTGCTAGTGCAAGCCCCTTAGTTGGTCTCAGTGAATACGTTTATTATCCTTCACTTTTCATAGGACCAGATGAGGTCCCTAAACAAAGTGCAATGGTTCTAGATTGGTGCCTTTTTAAACAGTCTTTTATTAGTTATTCAACAGCATGTGGTTTTACTTGAGCAGTCTGATTGTGTTATGACAACACTCGTGGTAACCCAGGCGAACAGTGCCTTGCTATATCGATAACCAAAGGGAGAAAGTAAAGTATGTTTTGTACCAGGTTTGAAAGAGGGTGTTGCTTAAGATGTATGGTGCTTGTTGGAAGTTAATTGTGTGAGGAATACAGAAGAAGAAAAGGCTGAATAGGTGGTTATTACAGAATGATTAGGTGGTTATTACAGAATGATAAGGTGGTTATTACAGAATGAATAGGTGGTTATTACAGAATGAATAGGTGGTTATTACAGAATGATTAGGTGGTTATTACAGAATGAATAGGTGGTTATTACAGAATGAATAGCTGGTTATTACAGAATGAATAGCTGGTTATTACAGAATGAATAGGTGGTTATTACAGAATGAATAGGTGGTTATTACAGAATGAATAGGTGGTTATTACAGAATGATTAGGTGGTTATTACAGAATGAATAGGTGGTTATTACAGAATGAATAGGTGGTTATTACAGAATGATTAGGTGGTTATTACAGAATGAATAGGTGGTTATTACAGAATGAATAGGTGGTTATTACAGAATGAATAGGTGGTTATTACAGAATGATTAGGTGGTTATTACAGAATGAATAGGTGGTTATTACAGAATGAATAGCTGGTTATTACAGAATGAATAGCTGGTTATTACAGAATGAATAGGTGGTTATTACAGAATGAATAGCTGGTTATTACAGAATGAATAGGTGGTTATTACAGAATGAATAGGTGGTTATTACAGACAAACACTATTTTCAATTAAACATATTGAGTTATTTCAAAACATCCGTCTCGTTGTCTATATCAGATTGCATACCATCTAAATAAACAGAAATTGTCTCCACAAGTCTCTACATTTTTGACAATGTTTTTTGTGTGGGGGGGGTGCATTTCACAATAAGGCCAATAGACTAGAAAAGTCATGGGAAAGGCAAGGTGTGTATAGGTAGTGGTAAGGAGTAGTGAACTGCATGTAGTTCAACTAGTAATTTAACTACATTTTGCAGTAGCTTGGTGGTAGTTGAACTAAATTCAAATCTTGGTAGTGTTTTTAGTGTTTTCATTACTTGTTTGCTATATAGTGGTGTAGTTAACTAATGGAACTACACAATACTTTTTTTGCAAGAAATAAAATATATTTAAAATAGGCAAACATTTTGTTTCTTTTTCATCATCAGACCTGCCTAATTACTGGAAACATACTGTGTTTAATAGGCTAAATGACACATTCAGTTAACACCTGACTTGTCAAACACAACCGCAAACTCTTTCCTCCTATCGACTGACGGCGACTCAGTCATCACAACCCAACTTAACCAAGATGCTCAGTGCCTTCAGAAAGTATTCATACCGATTTCACTTATTACACATTTTGTGTTACAGCCGGAATTCAAAATGGATTATATTGATTTTTCAATTGATTGGATATGATTTGGAAAGGCACATGTCTATATAAGGTCCCGCAGTTGACAGTGCATATCAGAACAAAAACCAAGCCATGAGGTCGAAGGAATTGTCCGTAGAGCTCAGAGATTGTGTCGAGGCACAGATCTGGGGAAGGGTACCAAAAAATGTCTGCTGGATTGAAGGTCCTCAAGAACACAGTGGCCTACATCATTCTTATATGGAAGAAGTTTGTAACCACCAAGGCTCTTCCTAGAGCTGGCCGCCCGGCCAAACTGAGCATTTTGCCTGTGCTGAGCTCTATTCTGTTTCTTTTTATCCTAAAAAAAGCTCCCTAGTCCTTGCAGGTGACAAGCATACCCAGAGCATGATGCAGCCACCATCATGCTTGGCAATATGAAGAGTGGTACTCAGTGATATGTTTGATTTGCCACAAACATAATGCTTTGTATTGCTTTGTATTCAGTTCATTTCTTTGCCACATTTTATGCAGTTTTACTTTAGTGCCTCATTGCAAACAGGGTGCATGTTTTGGAATATTTTTTATTCTGTACAGGCTTCATTCTTTCCACTCTGTAGGTACTCCACAAAACTAACCTAAATGACAATGTTGTTGATCCATCCTCAGTGTTCTCCTATCACTGCCATTAAACTCTGTAACTGTTTTAAAGTCACCGTTGGCTTCATGTTAATGTCCCGGAGTTGTTTCCTTCCTCTCCGGGAACTGAGTTAGTAAGGACGCCTATATCTTTGTAGTGACTGGGTGTGTTAATACACCATCCAACGTGTAATTAATAATGTCACTGTGCTCAAATGGATATTCAGGGTCTGCTTTTTTATTTTTACCAATCTACCAATAGGTGCCATTCTTTGCAGGGCATTGGAAATCCTCTGAGGGACCTTACAGATAATTGTATGTGTGGGGTACAGATATTAGGGAGTCATTCAAAAATCAATGTTAAAACACTAGTATTGCACACAGAATGAGTCCATGCAAGTTATGTAACTTGTTAATCACATTTTTACACATGAACTTATTTAAGCTTGCCATAACAAAGGGGTTGAATACTTATTGACTTAAGACATTTCAGCTTTTCAATTTTTTATTACACTGAACAAAAATATAAACTCAACATGCAACAATTTCAAAGGTTTTGCTGAGTTACAGTTCATATAAGGAATTAAAATAATTGAAATTGAAATAAATGCATTAGGTCATAATCTATGGATTTCACTTGACTGGTAATACAGATATGCATCTGTTGGTCACAGATGCCTAAAAAAGAAACGTGGATCAGAAAACCAGTCAGTATCTGGTGTGACCACCATTTGCCTCATGCAGCGTGACACATCTTCACATAGAGTTGATCAGGTCTTTGATTGCGGCCTGTGAAATATTGTCCCACTCCTGTTCAATGGCTGTGCGAAATTGCTGGATATTTCCGGAAACTGGAACACGCTGTTGTACACATCGATCCAGAGCATCCCACACATGCTCAATGGGTGACATGTCTGGTGAGTATGCAGGCCATTGAAGAACATTTTCAGCTTCATGGAATAGTGTACAGATCCTTGTGACATGGGGCCATGCATTATCATCCTGAAGCATGAGGTGATGGTGGTGGATGAATCGCACTACAATGGGTCTCAGGATCTTGTCACAGTATCTCTGTGCATCCTAATTGCCATCTATAAAATGCAATTATGTTTGTCGTCTAGCTTATGCCTGCCCATACCAAAACCCCACCGCCACCATGGGGCACTCTGTTCACAACGTTGACATCAGCAAACTGCTCACCCACACGCCGCCATACAGTTGAAACCGGGATTAATCCGTGAAGAGCAGAATTCTCCAACGTACCAGTGGCCATCGAAGGTGAGCATTTGCCCACTGAAGTTGGTTATGATGCCGAACTGCAGTCAGGTTAAGACTCTGGTGAGAACAACAAGCATGCAGATGAGCTTCCCTGAGACTATTTCTGACAGTTTGTGCAGAAATGTTTGGTTGTGCAAACCCACACCTGGCTGGTCGCAGGTGAAGAAGCCGGCTGTGGAGGTCCTGGGAAGGCGCGTTAGAAATGGTCTGCGGTTGTGAGGTCGGTTGAACGTACTGAAGGAGGCTTATGGTAGAGAAATGAACATTCAATTCTGTGGCTACAGCTCTGGTTGACATTCTTGCAGTCAGCATGCTAATTGCATACTCCCTAAAAGTTGGGACATCGGTGGCATTGTGTTGTGTGAGAGAACTGCACATTTGGCCTTTTATTGTCCCCAGCACAACATGCACCTGTGTAATGATCATGCTGTTTCAGCTTCTTCATACACCATACCTGTCAGGTGGATGGATTATCTTGGGAAAAGAGAAAAGCAAATCATTTGAGAGAAATATGCTTTTCATGCGTATGCAACATTTCTGGGATCTTTTTATTTCAGCTCATGGAACATGGGACTTTACACTTTACATGTTGCATTTATATTTTTGTTCAGTTTAATTTGTAAGTATTTCTAAAAACATAATTCCAATGACACAATCTCAATTAATCCATTTTAGATGTAGGCTCTAACACAACTAAATATGAAAAAGTAAAAGGGTGTGAATACTTTCTCTAGGCACTGTACGTACCGTGGAATTGAGAAACCCAGCTACCTATACCCTAAAATCCCTCCATACCTTAGACACTCTATGACAGTGGCACTGTTTAGCCAGACATTCTGTGTACAGTACTGTGTGTCTTTCCTGCTGTGAGACTTCCGTCTGCCAGTAGTAGGTCCTTATTAAACATTATTGATTGTGTGGCACTCTTTGTACTGGAATTAATTGGATGACTTCATTCTGGTGGACTAGGAATGGAGTGAACTGACATTCATGACCACCGGTTAGTGGAATGTCTGTTGATATAATCAAATAGTTGGTTGCACGTTTCAATGTAGGAAGCCCCCTCAGCAATGTGAATTGTTACTTTCCTACAATAATACTCCGATTTTTAGGAAGTTGCTAATGACGATATTCAACTTTATTAAATTATCTATGTTATTCCACAGACCAGATCTGGAGAAGTATACAGTAATTATATCCTTCAACAATAGCACAGCAGGCAGGACTCAAATCCACTCCCAGATGAAGACATACATTTGGATGGCAGGCACAAGCGAGCAGAATTGAATCTTGTCAAAGCATCTATATTATCCTCCTGTTCTCATCCACCCACTAATAGTGCTTTAATAGCATAATTACTGATCCTGTCACTTTGACATGCAGGGGAGTGGGGTACAGTAATGATGTAGAAATACATGATCTATCTTTACTGCCCAGGAGGGTAAGTAAGTACCCCATAAAAATGCTCAGAAGCCGGGCTTTGCTGTCATGACTCGCTCCCCAAACAGGCACTGAATCATCCTCTCCTCCATTCCTCCTAAAAACCTCTCAATAGCCCACCTGCCCTGTCATAAAGGGGCTTGGGCCTGTTCCAAGGCTAATAGGACTGCTGCAGCCTCTCCTGTCCCAATGCACACCAGCACAGCTGTTAATGGTCAAAAGACAGAAAGTTAGCTACAGGTAGTTCACAGCGATGCTCAAGCTAAACCTGACCCTGTCCTCACTGGTGTCCGTGTTCTGCTTTAGCTAAGCCAAGCTTGGCATCTATTTGGAATTGGGAACCCATCTGTACCTGGTTTCCCCAGATCTAAATTCATCTCCAATAAAAAGCAACTCCAGAAAAATCAGTTCAGTGAGACAGGTCCTTGGGGGATTATGTATGATACTGCATGCAGGGCTGGAGGAGTGATGGTACTGTACTTTAATATTTTACCACTAGGGGTAGTAAAGCCCTGTCAGAAATATTCCACTACCCAGCCATACAGTATGCCAGGGATCATCAACTATGTATATTTTCCCCAGATTGTTTTACCTTGAGCAGCTGGTCAGGGGACCGGAACATAATTATAAAACATTTGGAGATTGCAAATTGACCGCAAGAAGCCCAAACAGATATTTTACTAAACACAATCTTCTTCTTTTTTTACCTTGCCTACATTTGCATACAACCACATATACTGAGTGTAAAAAGCATTAGGAACACCTTCCTAATATTGAGTTGCTCCCTCCACCTACGGAGCAGCCTCAATTTGTCGGGGCATGGCATTTACAAGGTGTAGAATGCGTTCCACAGGGATGCTGACCAATGTTGACTCCAATGCTTCCCATAGTTTCCCATGTCAAGTTGGCTGGATGTCCTTTAGGTGGTGGACCGTTCTTGATACACACAGGACAAACACAGCATCCTTGCAAGTTCCTGACACACACAAACCGGTCCGTCTGGCACCTACCACCATACCCTGTTCAAAGGCACTTCAGTCTTTTGTCTTGCCCATTCACCCTCTGAATGGCACATATACCCAATTCATGTCTAAATTGTCTCAAGGCTTTAAAATTCTTATTTAACCTGTCTCCTCCTCTTCAGCTACACTGATTGAAGTAGATTTAACAAGTGACATCAATGAGGGATCATAGCTTTCACCTGGATTCACCTGGTCAGTCTATTTCATGGAAAGGGCAGGTGTTCCTAATGTTTTGTACACTAAGCGTATATATTATGCGTGACAATACTTTGGAACAGATTTCCAAAATAAATAAAAAAATTGCTCAGAAAACTTGGGGGCTAAATAAAATCATCCGCGGGTCACCAGTTGAGGAACCCTGCAGTACGCTGTGGCTCTTTATTTTATTACCAATTGATCACCAAGTGTAATTATTTGTGTGTTATTGGGTCTTGGTGGATACATTGACTGTAGTGGAGAGGCGTGAACCACTGGCTGATTGAGGGAAGTCCGATAACTTAATAATTGTGTCAGTGAAGACATTGAGGAGAAAAGTAGATTTAACAAGTGACATTGAAAACTAGCATACTCTAGTGAATCTACTAAGCTGCAGGTGTAGCAGATGGTCTGTCCTGAGAGGATGTATGTAGACTGGCACTGTCCCATTTAGACCCAGAGAAAAACCTATTGTTCTATTTGGACTAGATTAGGGAAATATACAGTGCATTTGGAAAGTATTCCGACCCCTTGACTTTTTCCACATTTTGTTACGTTACAGCCTTATTCTAAAATTGATTAAAAATAATCATCATCAATCTACACACAATACCCCATAATGACAAAGCGAAAACAGGGTTTTAGAAATGTTTGCACATTTATTAAAAATCTAAAACCGATAACTTATTTTGATAGGTATTCAGACCTTTTGCTATGAGACTTTGTCCCCATGTGCAGTTGCAAACCGTAGTCTGCACGTAGTCGGGATTGATTTGCACTTAACGCACCAAAGTATGTTCAACTCTAGGAGACAGAACGCATCTCCTTCCTGAGCGGTATGATGGCTGCGTGGTCCCATGTTGTTTATACTTGCGTACTATTTTTTGTACAGATGAACGTGGTACCTCCTCTAGTAACTCCCCATCCCGGGTCCGGGAGCGTAATCATCGACTGACACTAATTAGCATAACGCAACGGACATAAATATTCCTAGAAAATATTCCTATTCATGAAAATCACAAGTGAAATATATTGAGACACAGCTTAGCCTTTTGGTAATCACCCTGTCATCTCAGATTTTCAAAATATGCTTTACAGCCAAAGCTAGACAAGCATTTGTGTAAGTTTATCGATAGCATCAGGTGACCAGTTGCGCAATGTAGCCGCTTACGGGTATTCTTCAACATAAATGCGTAAAACTACGTCACAATGCTGTAGACACCTTGGGGAATACGGAGAAAAAGTAATCTGGTTGATAGCCCATTCACTGCTCAATAGGGACACATTGGAACGCAGAGCTTTCAAAAGATTAGGTACTTCCGGATTGGATTTTTCTCAGGCTTTCGCCTGCAATATCAGTTCTGTTATACTCACAGACAATATTTTTACAGTTTTGGAAACTTTAGAGTGTTTTCTATCCTAAGCTGTCAATTATATGCATATTCTAGCATCTTGTCCTGACAAAATATCCCGTTTACTACGGGAACGTTATTTTTCCAAAAATGAAAATACTGCCCCCTGGTCACAAAAGGTTATTAAGGCATTTGGAAATTGCTCCCAAGGATGAACCAGATTTTTCTGATGTCTTGTCTGATTTATTTTGATTTTCCCATGATGTCAAGCAAAGAGGCACTGGGTTTGAAGGTAGACCTTGAAATGCATCCACAGGTACACCTCCAATTGACTCAAAGTTTGTCAATTAGCCTATGAGAAGCTTCTAAAGCCATGACATATTTTTCAGAAATTTTCCAAGCTGTTAAAAGGCACAGTCAACTTAGTGTATGTAAACTTCTGACCCACTGGAATTGTGATACAGTGAATATACAGTTATAAGTGAAATAACCTGCCTGTAAAAATTGTTGGAAAAATGACTTGTGTCATGCACAAAGTAGATGTCCTAACCCGACTTGCCAAAACTATAGTTTGTTAACAAGACATTTGTGGAGTGGTTGAAAAACTAGTTTTAATGACTCCAACATAAGTGTATGTAAACTTCCGACTCCAACTGTATACGGTCCCACAGTTGTTAGAGCAAAAAACTAGCTGTGAGGTCAAAGGAATTGTCAGAGCTCCAGAGTTCCTCTGTGGGGATGGGAGACCCTTCCAGAAGGACACCCATCTCTGCAGCACTCCAGAACAAGAATAGACTGACGAGTTTCATAAAAGTCTTTATTTCTGACCATTTTGAGCCTGTAATCGAACCCACAAATGCTGATGCTCCAGATACTCAACTAGTCTAAAGAAGGCCAGTTTTATTGCTTCTTTAATCAACACCATCGTTTTCAGCTGAACATAATTGCAAAAGGATTTTCTAATGATCAATTAGCCTTTTAAAATGATAAACTTGGATTAGCCAACACAACGTGCCATTGAAACAGGAGTGATGGTTGCTGATAATGGGCTTCTGTACGCCTATGTAGATATTCCATGGTAATGGTTTGTATTTAACGACACGTTTCCCCAGAACATTCTTCAAGATTCTTGTCGGTGTGGTGGGGTGTGGCTTGAAGCAAAGAGTGATGTATTTAAAGGGAATCGGCCATACTGAGAACGTCCCCCAACCAACAGCCCAACCCAACCCGTTGCTCCGAACAGCAACGTTTCTGTTTAATTAAACATTTCAGTACATTTATATTGTTCTGAACGTAGCCCAGCAGATGTGTCATTTGTATCTATACACATTATATGAAAGCAATAAGTTTTCACCCTTAAAGTAAGACAGTTTCTCACCTATTGGCATGTGTATGTTTACATGTACAGGTGTGGATGTGCACGCTCATTTGTTTGGTTACTATACCATATGAAGCCTCAGCACAACCATCATACGGCACGATACTAACCACTTGAGGAGTGAGACATGAGTCGAGTCACCTTCAATGTTGCATTGATATTCCAGTCAGCCAGTTGATGATGTCATTAGTTCACAGAGCTGGGTGGCAACCTTGCCTGCAGTCAACTTTTTAATCTTCCAACCTAACCAAAGTTCCACCAACGCGATTAGGCAAAAAGAGTTTGGCTTGTACCTCTTTTTCTCTCATTATGGCTATTCGCCTTTCACAGTAATGGTATTTCTGTTTCCTGGGAGGTACATTTTACCCAAAGAATTGTACATAGAGTGGGGTAAAAAAAAGTATTACTCAGCCACCAATTGTGCAGGTTCTCCCACTTAAAAAGATGAGAGAGGCCTGTCATTTTCATCATAGGTACACTTCAACTATGACAGACAAAATGAGAAGAAAAAATCTAGAAAATCACATTGTAGGATTTTTAATGAATTTATTTGCAAATTATGGTGGAAAATAAGTATTTGGTCACCTACAAACAAGCAAGATTTCTGGCTCTCACAGACCTGTAACTTCTTCTTAAGAGGCTCCTCTGTCCTCCACACGTTACCTGTATTAACCCTGCTTAAGCCAGTACATGTCCAGGCCCGTCTGAAGTTTGCTAGAGAGCATTTGGATGATCCAGAAGAAGATTGGGAGAATGTCATATGGTCAGATGAAACCAAAATAGAAGTTTTTGGTAAAAACTCAACTCGTCGTGTTTGGAGGACAAAGAATGCTGAGTTGCATCCAAAGAACACCATACCTACTGTGAAGCATGGGGGTGGAAACATCATGCTTTGGGGCTGTTTTTCTGCAAAGGGACCAGGACGACTGATCCGTGTAAAGGAAAGAATGAATGGGGCAATGTATCATGAGATTTTGAGTGAAAACCTCCTTCCATCAGCAAGGGCATTGAAGATGAAATGTGGCTGGGTCTTTCAGCATGACAATGATCCCAAACACACCGCCCGGGCAACAAAGGAGTGGCTTTGTAAGAAGCATTTCAAGGTCCTGGAGTGGCCTAGCCCGTCTCCAGATCTCAACCCCATAGAAAATCTTTGGAGGGAGTTGAAAGTCTGTGTTGCCCAGCAACAGCCCCAAAACATCACTGCTCTAGAGGAGATCTGCATGGAGGAATGGGCCAAAATACCAGCAACAGTGTGTGAAAACCTTGTGAAGACTTACAGAAAACATTGGACCTCTGTCATTGCCAACAAAGGGTATATAACAAAGTAGTGAGATAAACTTTTGTTATTGACCAAATACTTATTTTCCACCATAATTTGCAAATAAATTCATAAAAAATCCTACAATGTGATTTTCTGGATTTTTTTTTCTCATTTTGTCTGTCATAGTTGAAGTGTACCTATGATGAAAATTACAGGCCTCTCTCATCTTTTTAAGTGGGAGAACTTGCACAATTGGTGGCTGACTAAATAATTTTTTGCCCCACTGTAACTTCAACAGGATATTACCTGGAAGTGCCTCACAGGTGTTTCAGAAAAGTGGTTCCCTAATGCATCTCGTCTGGGAACCACTTTTGCCCCTTTTTTTGGGGCTTGTCATTATTTGTCTGTCTGTGTACTCTGTATAACATTAACATCATTACTCAGTGGTGAACAGGCTGTACAACCTATGCTATAACTAAATGTAGTATTTTCCAGTCAAGTTTCATGGTAAAGTAATAATTTTGCCTAAAAACACAAGCTAGGAAGAACTTTAAATGTTAGGCTTAAACGCCATGACTTTTCTGATGAATTATTGGTGGGTGTCACCAGTGCGTGCGTACTTGAATGCGTAAGTGTGCGTACTGTGTGTGCTTACAGTATGTGTGATTGAGGAGGTGTAGTTCAGAAATCACCTCCGCGACCTGCCCATAGTGACTTGGCAGATGTGAGGTGTGGAACAGCTGCTCAACTCTAAATCGGGCCGCCCATCCTTCTCCCATCCTCCCCTCTCTGCCTTTGCGTTCCTGTGGAGTGCAATGTCAGCCACGCTGGAGTAATCATTCATTATCCACAGCCTCATCCAGCATCCCTCTACCTCGCTCTCTCTCTACAGTTCCTGGTCTATCCCTCTCTACCTATTCCCGTCTTCCCATTGCTCCTACAGAAGGTCGAAAAGAACAGAATGGTCTGTGTTTGCATCTGTGCACATGTATGTCTGCACCTGTGTGTGGGAGTGGCCGATGCGTGTGGTGTTATACTGTACACAACCAGATAGGATGGGGAGTAGCAACCCAAAGTTGACGGTTCTGTGTCTATAAATAAGTGGTGTGGGTTATTTGGGAGCCGGTGGGTAAATATGTGGAGTGGTAAGTCACTCATTTGACTGAGTGTAAATACCAGCTTGAGGTCCTGGTGGAGATCAGTGCTTTAAGCAGAGAGAGGGGGGGTGAAGACAGGGGTGGAAAAATAAGAGCTGCACTGACCCACTTCTACTCCTTACAGACCCTTGGGGATGTATAGTGGGTGTATGAGGAAGTGTTTGGATTGGGAGCATTGTCTTCCTGTGTGTGTGCACTTGCACAGTTGGTGTGCAAGCATGCTCCTGTATGATTCACATTTCCCCTCACTAAGATCACCATATCCCAGCTCCCCCTTTCCAACACACTCTAGCTATGATTTAATATCATATTCCCTGCACTTTGTTCCAGGGAATGCAGTCAGTGTCAGCACTCTTTATTAACTTGCAGGGAAGGATACAGATTGCCTCCATAGAAGCTAAGACAGCCAATCCCTCATCACATAGCAGTCAAACCCCCATTCCAGGTCCCAGTCACGACCTCATTACATGAACCAGTGGGCTTTTCCATTGCCACATGTCAGATAGGACGTTAGTACAGACCGTTAGTGCTGGTGTAGATTGAGCTGTGGCCTGTGGTCCCTGGATTCATGTGAAGGGGTTCACACACCGTAACACATATCCCTGACCTGTTCCACTGTAGCTGTAGTACTGTAATAAATTATGAGCTCTGCTGCATTGGCTATAAAATAGTAGTTGTCCATACAAAATCACTAGGTCATTTGAAAGTACTGTGTGTCCATAGTCACTTGGCCATAAGAAATCAGTTGAATTTACAGTCCCGATAACCCTATAACTGATACCTGCAATATGGACAAACAAATACTGCTTAGCGCCCTGCCTATATACACACACACACACACTCACACTTCTCAATAGCTTGTGGTGGTGGGTGACGGATGGCTGGTCATTAGTCTTCCTTACATAGATCAGCCTGTCTCAGTCAGCCTCTGTTTACATTGATCCACAGGGTGAGAGCACTGATTGAATTCGGCCGGCCGCCCAGCCGTGTGTCTGTTGTGCGCGTGTGCCTCATCAACCTTGTAGCTTTCAAAGTGCAATGTGTGTGTTCATGCAAGGGTCTGTTCCTGACAGTGTGCTCAGACCGTGTCTTTGATACCCTTGTTACTTTGTGAAGGATATTCAAACTATCGATGCTGAGTATGAGCTGCCTGGATATTTGGTATTCAGTACACACCCCACAGTTTTGCAGTGCAGGCAGCGTGAACAGACTAAATTGAGCTGGAATATGCAGGGGGAGAATTCATGACAAAATCGGTCACTTGCCATTTTGTCTTTGATACTTCAACCACAGCCTTTTTACTATTCCCAAATATCACTGGAGGATTGAGATATGGGAGAGAGGGCTGAACCCGGTCCTGAGGTAACAGGAGTTTGCAGTAGCAGGGTTTGTCTTCGTATTGACAATGGAGATTTATCTGTGGGGCAGAGCGGTTTTGGACAAACCCAGCGTTTCAGCAACTAATGGTAGCTGTGTCACTGCTGCTCCCAGGCAACAATTAACACGGATGAATCACATTGATTTTACACCCCTCTCTCTCTCCTGGCTAGTGTTCTGTTCCTCGGTTCTTCTCTTTCTCTTTCTCTTTCTTGCTCTCTGCCTCTCTATCTGTGATACATCGATTGATCTTAGGCTAAATCTCATTAATAGGGTGCCTCCTCTCACCTCTCTGTCCTACAGGCCATGGTGAAGATGTCCTGTATTCATTAATGACCAGCGTGGTCTTCTGAGTCTTCAGACTGTAGCTTTTCTTCCAGCTTCAACACTACTTGAACAACCTGCAATAGGGAACTAACAAGCCTGCTTCTGTATACCCTTATACACATGCTTTTTGCTGCAGCAGGACTCCAGCCCTCCTCCTTTACCCCTCCACATAGGGACTACTAGTACGACAGTGGCCGTGTGGAAGAGGTAGCACTTCCACCAGCCGCCACCGAGAGGCGCTGCCGCTCAACCTCTGGCACTTGAACTATCGGACAGGCGACAGCGTCAGCTGCTCACTTCGGTGCCAGCATGTAAAAGTAGCCAGATCTGCTCAGCTGTCTCTTCTTCAATCCACTGCAGTTCGACTTTTCCACCCAAACTCCCCCTCTCAACATATCTCTCTCTCTCTCTCTAAGAGTTCCAAAAGGGTATTTCGGCTGTCCCCATAGGACAGGTATTCCCAAACTGGGGTACACACAATGCCGCCGGGGGTACGCCAAATAAAAATGTAATTCACATTTATATTTTCCAACGGGGCTATACATTTGGGTGAGGTTTTTATCTCGCAAGAGTAGTATCACATTAACCGTTACTCTCTCGCGAGAATTCCACTAACTGTCTGTATGGAGCCAAACGTAGCTGCTGCTCATGTTGGTATCTGTACTGATGGATCAAAAGCCATGACAGGGAGACATAGTGGTGTGGTAACACGAATGCAAGCAGTTGCTCCCGACGGCACTTGAGTACACTGCCTCATCCACCCAGAGGCTCTTGCTGCCAAGGGAATGCCTGACAGCTTGAAAGACGTTTTGGACACTACAGTGAAAATGGTTAACTTTGTTAAAACAAGGCCCCTGAACTCTCATGTATTTTCTGCACTATGCAATGATATTGGCAGCGACCATGTAACGCTTTTACAAAAGTTCGCTGATTATCAAGGGGCAAAGTATTGACACTTTTTTATTAATTGAGAGACGAGCTTAAAGTTTTCTTCACTGACCATAATTTTCACTTGTCTGACCGCTTGCATGATGAGTTTCTCACACGACTGGCCTATCTGTGTTTTTTTCTTACCTGAATGATCTGAATCTTGGATTACAGAGACTCTCCGCAACTATATTCAATGTGCGGGACAAAATTGAGGCCATGATTAAGAAGTTGGAGCTCTTCTCTGTCTGCATTAACAAGGACAACACACAGGTCTTTCCATCATTGTAGGATTTTTTTGTGTGCAAATTCATTCAAGGTTACGGACAATGTTAAATGTGATATAGCGAAGCACCGGAGTGAGTTGGGTGCGCAATTACGCAGGTACTTTCCTGAAACGGATGACACAAACAACTGGATTCATTATCCCTTTTATGCCCTGCCTCCAGTCTACTGATATATGAACAAGAGAGCCTCATCAAAATTGCAACAAGCGGTTCTGTGAAAATTTAATTTAATGAGAAGCCACTGCCAGATTTCTGGATGGGCTGCGCTCAGAGTATCCTGCCTTGGCAAATCGCGCTGTTAAGACACTGATGCCCTTTGCAACCACGTACCTTTGTGAGAGTGGATTCTCGGCCCTCACTAGCATGAAAACGGAATACAGGCACAGACTGTGTGTGGGACATGATTTAAGACTGAGAACCTCTCCAATACAACCCAACATTGCAGAGTTATGTGCATCACTTCAAGCACACCCTTGTCATTAATCTGTTATTCACCATTTTTGATGAACAAATAAGGTTTTATATGTAAGATGGTTAAATAAAGAGCAAAATGATTGATTATTATTATTTGTGCCCTGGTCCTATAAGAGCTCTTTGTCACTTCTCATGAGCTGGGTTGTGACAACAACTCACACTCATTCGTATGTTTAATAAATGTATCATATAGTGTGTGTGTGGCAGGCTCACAATGATGGCAAAAATCAACATTTGAGAGTGCGTTGACCCGGATGCTAGAGGGGGTACCCAGCTGGAGGTTGAATGTTTTGAAGGGGTACGGGACTATAAAAAGTTTGGGAACCACTTCCATAGGAGAACCCTTTTTGATTCCAGGTAGAACCCTTCGGAGTTCCATGTAGAACCCTCTGTAGAAAGGGTTCTATATGGAACCCCACAAAGTTATATCTGAAACCAAAACGGATCTACGCTTTTACAAAAGTTCGCTGATTATCAAGGGGCAAAGTATTGACACTTTTTTATTAATTGAGAGACGAGCTTAAAGTTAAACGGATCTACCTGGAATCAAAAAGTGTACTTCAAAGGGTTCTCCTACGGGGGCAGCCGAAGAACCCTTTTAGGTTCAAGATAGCACCATTTGTTCTTAGAGTGTACGGGTATGATTCCTGTGTTCTCTCTGTTATATTTAGAGATGAAAGGTGAGTCTGTCAATCTCCTACATTGATTAACAGCAACAGCGTGTGGGTGGAGGAGAAGGTCATTGACAGGTGTAGGTGTTGAGTTTATGAATTGATGCTTTGTTAAACCAATTTTGAACCTTTGGAAAAAACTAATCAAAAACCTATATTCAACCCGTGAGTAACAGTGTGGGGGCTAGTCTGAGTAAAGCTGAGGGAAGGTTTCTGACAAATCATTCTGTATTCAGCTGAAGCCATCCAGTTACATGCATCTTGTGGGCTTATTGAGCTCTATTATACAGATCAGAGGGATTGGTAAAGATACACTATGTCAGTTAAACATCACATTTGCCACTGTTGCTTTAATCACATTCACAGATAATGTCACGTTTAGATGGTACGAGGTAGACGGCAGGTAGTCATTGTTTTCAATGAGAGAGCGACAGTAAATGCCGTTGAGGCTGTCGGTGAATGCTGTCAGCCGTCACGGTAGACGGGACTTGGCGTAGCGTTGTTTTCTACCGGATGTTGATTTGCACGGATTGTTTACTGAAATCACCATAGCAACATATACCGTCGTCCTGGCTTGCTTTTGCCGTCACCCTCTTTCTTGTCCCGCTATGCCAACAGGTATGACAGTGTCTAAACGCAGCGTAGCCATGTGTATTCCTCACTTGTTTCTTATGGTACATTTTCAGCAATGCTTTTACAGCGTCACAAATTATGTATGTCTGTCTGTCTGTCTGTCTAGGTCTGTCTGTCTGTCTAGGTCTGTCTGTCTAGGTCTGTCTAGGTCTGCCTGTTTGTCTAGGTCTGTCTAGGTCTGTCTGTCTAGGTCTGTCTGTCTGTCTAGGTCTGTCTAGGTCTGTCTGTCTAGGTCTCTCTCTCTCTCTAACACTTCACTTAAAAGCTCTGTGCTGGGGCAAAACAATGGAAAGCGTGGAATACCATGGCATGAGAGATAATCTATGACCGCAGTTCCCCTTTAACCTGTCATGATATTGAAAGGGAAATCTAATTTGCGTGTGGCAGGGCAGGAACAGGAATGGTGTCAGTAAGCGGATTAGGGCAATACACCCGGCTGCCTGTCACATTGGCCTCTCAGGGGATCCTGGCAAAAGAAATGGTCCAGGGGGGGACAACCTGTTGTCAGACCTCACCGCTTGATAGAGTTTCCCTGACAGCTGGAGAGGCGGGCACAATGATATATCTCTTATCTTGTTTTTAATCTCCTGTATTTATCAGTCTCTCTTTTCTCCTATTGATTCCTATATATTTCTAGCTCTTTTTTTTTGTCGATCACTCTCTCCCTGTCTCTCTCTGTCTCTCTCTGTCTCTCTCTGTCTCTCTCTGTCTCTCCCTGTCTCTCTCTGTCTTTCTCTTTTCCTGCCTGGCTCCCACTAGTTTCTCTTCCAACTCCCTTGCCCACACGCAGCCCACTTGTAGAAGTATAGTTCAACTCCCAGACATTGACGGGTTAATCTGATCTAAATTGCCTCCCCATGTCCAGCTGTTGAATGACTTCCTGAGGCAATCAGAGAAGTAACTTTCCTTGAAATGCAGTCTGACTTAGAATGAGATCTAAGAAGTCCTGAGGTGTTTCATTGTGTCCAGGGCTGATTGGTAATGTGGTCTAATTGATCTTTCTTTTTAGTGTTCTTCTTGGCCATGACGCCGTCCTCAGTTTCCTCTTCTTCGATCTTAATTTCCTCAGTGACATGGCTACTGCACGGGATGACTGCAATGCAGCTAAAACAATGAACAGCTAAACAAGTTTGATATAAAGATGAAAGGGTTGCTACTTGTCTTGTCAGGCAGGCCTGGCTGTTTAAGAGTTGAAAGTGTTTCTCTGTTGTCATGAGTGAGATGAGGCCAGAGAGCAGAGCGCTGAACACTGGGCTTCTTCTGACAGCTTAGAGAAATGCTTTGCTCACCTCCTGTCTCAGTCCGGATACTGCAGACCGGAGGGAGAGCAGAGAGAGAGAGAGAGAGAGAGTCTATGCTCTGATCCTCCTGGCCTTTCAACAGAACCAGGCACGCAAAGCACAAAGAGAATTTCAAAAGATGTAGATGCAGTAGAAACAAACACGCATATACTGTAAGCCTACATATACACACACAGACATTCACCCATAAGGATTATACAGAATTATACACATTTACACAGAACACAACACAGCCCACACGCATGCCACTGAGTGGAGCTGACATATAGTCCTAACGTACTGTGACATGCAAACACAAGGGAATGAATACGTTTCCATCAAGCCGGCTCGCTCTTCCCAGCTGTCTCTTGTATAAACAGTAGTGTCTTGCCCATGTACTGTAGCTCCATGCTTTAGCCCCTTTATACAGATCTAACAGGCGCTTTCCATTGGGCATTAGCCCTCATATCTCACCTCACTCTCACACATTCCCTTAGCATGAGGCCCGGGGCTGCAGGTGAACAAATGGCAATCAAAGCCCTCTGTGCGTCAATTTAATAAATATAACATTGGCTTCGAAGCCTTGCATTTAATCTAAGAGCAGTGTGGTAATATCCGCTATGTTATAGCACTGGGTCAGCAGTAAGAGACTAGAGAAATTAATCTTAGAAGCTAGAGGTGGTACTGCTAGTTTGGATATCAGGTTCCTGCCTCTGTGTCTGTATGAGCCAGCACTGTTGTCACTGTCTCACCCTAAAAACAAAGACATTGACACTTCAGTTGACTAGCACAGACATAATTGGACGCCCTGGTTGTGTTTGGTTGGGCCAAACTGTAAATCAGGCAGCTAGACAGAGACCTCCTGGTCAAGCCACCACATGTCCTGGCGGGCCATTTCCCCTCTGTCTGGCATGCACGTACACACACACATGCAGGTTGGCGTTTATTGTCATGAATCTTGCCCTGGAGGCAGAACTGAGCGATTTCTGCGAGATGGGACAGCTGCAAAGTCAAAATTGTCTATCGTAAAAATTCATGAAAACAAACATTTGCTTTTTTGGTTAAAATTTAAGGTTAGGGTTAGGCATTAGGGTTAAGCAGTGTGGTTAGGTTTAAAGTGAGATTTTATGACTTTGTGGCTGTGCCAGCTAGTGACCACTCTGCAGAGTTGCCTCCAGGGCAAGATTCATGGCAATAAATGCCAACCTGCCACACACACTACACTGTGCTGCCTCCGAGGCCAGGGAGACAGGCAATTAGTGGTGTTTTTAATGGCTGTCTGTGGGTGTGATGCGGCCCCATCCCCCAGCAGTCCCATGTCACAGCCCATCCTGATAACCGTGTGACCACTGGAGCGCTGTGGCAGTATGGGCCAGGCTGGGCAGTCTGTGAACATTAGTATTTCAAAAGATATTCAGCCATGGGGATGGTTGGATAGATTGGGTGGATGGAACACACAAGATATACTGTATATTGTATAAGTATGTGCTTTAACAGAACACATACTGTACAGTATATGCCAAACTCTCACATGTGCATACAATGTACTTCTATCCAAAATGTTGGAGCTGATTTTGTATGTAAGCTAATGGATTTATCCCCCAGTCGAAGCTTTACTCTCATCAGTAAATGTGGTTTACCGCAGCACCATGAGACAAAGAATAGCAGTCTGACAGGTTTTTGTTATTGAGTGCAGTAATCCCCAGCAATTAAGAGAAATGAGATGTATGTCTTTTTATGGGGAGATAATGTTCCTCTCTCCCACTGAAAAGCTGATTATTTTTGAAAGCCTGCTTCTTTCAATTAGGGTGAGAAGTCTGAGATGCATTTGTGTCTATTGTTTTATCCATGAACCAAGGATTCCGTTCTTGTTTCCCCTCCTCTGAAACTAGGCTGGCAACTTCTTTGCCCAGCAATTCATCATGGCTCGCAACACAAGTAATGTTGATTATGCTAGCCCAGTAAATACACTATACATACAAAAGTATTCCAATTAGTGGATTCGGCCATTTCAGCCACACCAGTTGCTGACAGGTGTATACAATTGAGCACACAGCCATGCAATCTCCATAGACACACATTGGCAGTCAAATGGCCTTACTGAAGAGCTCAGTGACTTTCAATGTGGCACCGTCATAAGATATCACCTTTCCAACAAGTCAGTCCATCAAATTTCTGTCCTGCTAGAGCTTCCACGGTCAATTGTAAGTGCTGTTATTTTGAAGTGGAAAAGTTTAGGAGCAACAACGGCTCAGCCATGAAGTGGTAGACCACAAAAGCTCACAAAATGGGCCCGCAGAGTGCTGAAGAGAGTAGTGTGTACCAAGTTCCAAACTGCCTCTGGAAGCAACGTCAGCTCAACAACTCTTCGTCGGGAGCTTCATGAAATGGGTTTCCAAGGCCGAGCAGCCGCTCACAAGCCTAAGATCACCATGCGCAATGCCTGGAGGCTGTTATAGCAGCAATGTTCCAACATCTAGTGGAAAGCCTTCCTAGAAGAGTGGAGGCTGTTAGAGCAGCAATGTTCTGACATCTAGTGGAAAGCCTTCCTAGAAAAGTGAAGGCTGCTGTTATAGCAGCAAAGAAGGGACCAACTCCATATAAATGCCCTTAATTTTAGAATGAGATGTGGGACGAGCAGGTGTCCACATACTTTAGGTGAACACCTTGATGCTAGTTTTCTAGGAGTTTAGATTTAAGGGGTTTCTAATGTGATGGCTGTGACAGAAGTGGTTTTGCTTTGGTGGTAGTAATATAACACACACAGTAATGACTGGGTGGCAGAGGTGTGTGTTCAGCCATGGTTAAGGAGATGGATTGACGGTGTGTGATTATGTTAGGGGAACCATTGTGAGTACAGTTGGAACTGGGAGGCATAAAACAGAGGGCAGCACTGGAAACGGTGGCTCAGTATGTGTGTGTGTGTGTGTGTGTGTGAGACCTTAATGAGGACGAGGCTCCGTGTTGGGTTCTCCCCCAGCACATAGAACAACAGGCTGTAGAGAATACCTTTTACCACACCATAGTAGGGAGTAGTGGGTAAACAAACTGTCAGGTTACAGTATACACCCTGTTGTTTATGTGGTGTAACTTCCCTTCCCTAACCCCTATAGCATACTGTCATGTCACAGTATGCTGCATCATAAGGTATTGTACAACACCCCTTTTGGAAGGATATCTTTGTGAGGTGAAACACCTGCTGACGGTGAGTCACAGAATCCTCTCTGACATATAGGCTGCCCTCTTGCCGTCATCCTCGTCTCTGCTTGCTCCCGTCACCCGTCCAACTCGCCCCCCATTGAGACTGTGCCGCATACAACCACCTCACTCCTGCCACCGCTCCTGTTTAAGTGCCAGCCTCCGGGGGAGAATGGTGGGGGAAAGGGCTTGTAGTGTACACCTGCCCTGTGTTACTCTGAAAGCACTATAGAGTCAGAGTTTCACAGGCTGACCTTCAATCCATGTAGGGGATTGAGTGCAAGTGTGTACTCAGCACTATGTGACAATATGAAGCGGGGAGGGGGGCATGGGGAGTGGGAGTAGACCCTCCACTCTGATGTAATGGCTTCCGTGGTGTGGGGGTATTCTGTTGTCAGCAGTTTACAAATTTTACTGCTCTCACATGTTGTATGTGGCTACATAGGAGTCAATGCTATAGACTGCAGAGATTGCTGGTGGACCCTGAAAGAACCAGTGACTTGGGCTCTCTGCCTCTTTGAAGTGAAAATGTGTTTCCCCAGAGTAAAACAAGTTAAGACATGTGAAAATCAATAACGCTGTCCAGTCTCCTGCTACACTGATTACCGTTACCTGTGTGCATACGTGTGAATTCCAGCATGTGCGTGTACATGAATATATAGGACTATGTGTGATTACAGCAGTTTGACTTTCCTCCCCCATGATGCTAAATGGGGATCCTCTGTGAGCTGTGTGTGGGTGAGTTAAGTAACCCTGGGCTTGTCTCCTATAGATAACAGCCCAGTCTGTATCAGTCCAGCCGCTGCTACAGCATCATACACACTTCTGAGATATCAGCAGTGCCTCAGGTGCCCAGTCCTGCACGCCTCACAGTAGAAGACATTCTATCATCAAACCATACACGTCATCAAACCAACAGTGTTTCCCAACCCTGAAAAGGTGTACTGTTGGGGGTACTCGAGGACCAGGGTTGGGAAACACTGATTGAAAGCGCCCAAGACCTTTTCATTTTTGGGAGCCAAATTAACATAAATACTGTCCTATATTGAGTTGAACTACATTTGAACAGAATGATAACAAACTTACACTGTCTTTACAATTACGATTTCAAACTGAAGACGACTCATACAGTTGAAGTCGGAAGTTTACATACACTTAGGTTACACTCCACAAATGAACAAACTATAGTTTTGGCCTGTCGGTTAGGACGTCTACTTTGTGCATGACACAAGTAATTTTTCCAACAATTGTTTACAGACAGATTACTTATCTGTATCACAATTCTAGTGAGTCAGAAGTTTACATTACACTAAGTTGACTGTGCCTTTAAACAGCTTGGAAAGTTCCAGAAAATGATGTCATGGCTTTAGAAGCTTCTCATAGGCTAATTGACATCATTTGAGTCAATTGGAGGTGTACCTGTGGATGTATTTCAAGGCCTACCTTCAAACTCAGTGCCTCTTTGCTTGACATCATGGGAAAATCAAAAGAAATCAGCCAAGACCTCAGAAAAAAAATTGTAGACCTCCACAAGTCTGGATCATCCTTGGGAGCAATTTCCAAACGCCTGAAGGTACCACGTTCATCTGTACAAACAATAGTATGCAAGAATAAACATCATGGGACCACGCAGCCGTCATACTGCTCAGGAAGGAGACGTCTTCTGTCTCCTAGAGATTAACGTACTTTGGTGCAAGAAGTGCAAATCAATCCCAGAACAACAGTAAAAGACCTTGTGAAGATGCTGGAGGAAACAGGTACAAAAGTAGCTATATCCACAGTAAAACAAGTCCTATATCGACATAACCTGAAAGGCTGCTCAGCAAGGAAGAAGTCACTGCTCCAAAACCACAATAAAAAAAGCCAGACTGCGGTTTGCAACTGCACATGGGGACAAAAATCATACTTTGGAGAAATGTCCTCTGGCCATAATGACCATCGTTATGTTTGAAGGAAAAAGGGGGAGGCTTGCAAGCCGAAGAACACCATCCCAACCGCGAAGCATGGGGGTGGCAGCATCATGTTGTTGGGGTGCTTTGCTGCAGGAGGGACTGGTGCACCTCACAAAATAGATGGCATCATGAGGGAGGAAAATTATGTGGATATATTGAAGCAACATCTCAAGACAACAGTCGGGAAGTTAATACTTGGTCGCAAATGGGTCTTCCAAATGGACAATGACCCCAAGCATACTTCCAAAGCTGTGGCAAAATGGCTTATGGACAACAAAGTCAAGGTATTGGAGTGGCCATCACAAAGCCCTGACCTCAATCCCATAGAAAATGTGTGGGCAGACCTGAAAAAGTGTGTGTGAGCAAGGAGGCCACATTTCACCCAACTTCTTGTGGGAAGCTTGTGGAAGGCTACCTGAAACGTTAAACAATTTAAAGGCAATGCTACCAAATACTAATTGAGTGTATGTAAACTTCTGACCCACTGGGAATGTGATGAAAGAAAGAAATGCTGAAATAAATCATTCTCTCTACTATTATTCTGACATTTCACCTTCTTAAAATAAAGTGGTGTTCCTAACTGACCTAAGACAGGGCATTTTTACTAGGATTAAATGTCAGGAATTGTGAAAAATTGAGTTTAAATGAATTTGGCTAAGGTGTATGTAAACTTCCGACTTCAACTGTATTTATTTTGGTCCATATGCACATGGTGTGTGTGTGTGTGTGTGTGTGTGTGTGTGTGTGTGTGTGTGTGTGTGTGTGTGTGTGTGTGTGTGTGTGTGTGTGTGTGTGTGTGTGTGTGTGTGTGTGTGTGTGTCTTTGTTCCCTGTATGGGTTCCAGCAGATGGGATAGTAAATCTACAGTAAGGAAGCATATAGCCATGACTCTGACCTTAACCAATTGCCTTCCTCAATTTGTCATTTTCAGTGTTTCCTGCATCTAGTCTAGCTGGTACCTTTTATATGGCTGCTGTGAATCTGACACCATTCTCTCTTTCTACTCTTCATTCACTATTCCCTTATTCTCCTTCCTTATTCCTCCCTCCCACTATTAGACTTTCTCTACTGTCCCTGTCTTTCGCTGTCCTTTTACTCTTTTTGGAAAGCTTTTTAAATGTCACTTCTCTCTCACTGTCTCACTGTTTTCCCTCTCTGCCCCTCCCTCTTCCCCAATCCCCCTCTCTCTGTCTCTCTAGTCTCTCTTAGCCTATGCGGAGTCGTCAGAACACATCCGGCTTTCAGGGATACAATATTTTCAACCTAACTTCCGGTTCCCCTGCTAGGTTAACTCTCTCCAAATCTCTCTTTTGGTATCTCTTTGTCTTCTCAGTTCTCCCCCAATCTCTTAAGCTTTCAACCCTCATACCCCCTCTCTCTCCTTCTCTTCTTCTCTTGTGGTCATACCCAGCGGTAGGTCAGTAAGTTGCAGAGAGAGGACCATTCCACACTGTGGTGTTGTTCCCTCTCTTGTCTTCCATTAAAACCCTGAGTGTTAGCCCCAGTCGCCAGCCTGCGCCTGATCCTTCCCCTCTCTCCTCCTCCTCCAGCTTCTCCCCATCCTCCTCCTCCTCCTTCCCAGCTTACTCCTTTGCCGCCTCCTCCTGCTCTTCCTCCTACTCCTCCCCCTCCTCTACCTTCCCTTCTTCTTCTCACCTTCACTGTCACATCTTCCAATCCCGCCCTTCTCCCCCTCTCCCTTATTCCCTGCCACAGTGTCAGTTTTTCCTGTGTCTCTATTAGCGTCCCCCTCTCCTCCCCCCATCCCTCAAACCCCTGGAGCAGAGCGATACTGCTGATGCATCACCACCTGGGATAATTTGTTTAAATGACAGATTAGGAGGGTAACTCGATTTGTGGCTGATACTGTATGTAGTGTCTGTTACCGATCTAATAAAGCCCAACATCCCTCTCTTGTCCCCTGCCTCCCTTCCTCTATTCCGCCCTCCCCCCTTGGCGAGAGCTGCTGATTTCAGCTCTGTGCCTCCATCAGTGAGGAAGAGGGGAATGGAGAGAGAGAGAGGTTAGTCTCTAGGGCAGTAATACACTGGGAGCCAGGCGCCAGGAAGGCCCCCGTATTTAATTGAATCCCGGGGTCCGGGGAGGCTGCTGGGTTTGGCGAGGCGCTCATTGATTCATTGATCGGCACGGAGGGGCTTTAAAAATGTGCCTGGCTGCCGCAGCCAATCAATCAAACAATCAAGCCTCTCCCTTTAGCCTGGCGTCGCTCCATTTAAGTCTAACCTCCCAGCTGGCTGCTGTAAGTCTCAAATGAATAACTTCTCACAACACCAGCATGCCTGCTCCTCATCCCACTACTTGGGAAATAGACTCCCCACATTGCACCTCAGCCCAGGTCCCTGTAAAGAACCTATATACACAGTCCAGGTCCCCATAAAGAACCTATATACACAGTCCAGGTCCCCGTAAACCAACTGACCCTTTGAATAACTAACACTGGAGCCTAAGTCCCCACTTTGGACTGTGTGTGTAAGAAGCCTGCTAAGGGTGTGTCTGCAGTATCTCAGGCTGCTATCAATAGACGAGTACTGCACACAGGGCGGAGTGAGGGATGCACCAGACGAGGGAGGAGAGGAGTCACAAGTACTGTGGCCTAACCTGCAGTGCCTTCCCTTTCTCTCTTTCTCCCTCTCTCTCCATTTCTCCATCTCTCTCTCTCTTTCTCCCTCTCTCTCCCCTCTTCCTAGAAAACAATCTCGTATGGCAGTTAAACAATGTCCTACAACGTCGGCAGGCGGATTATTCCACATTTATCGCTCCGTGACTGGAATTCCACCGCAGGTCCCGAGTAGCCATATGGCATTATCAATGTTGCTCACCATGGCAACCCTGTCACCTTAAGACTGAGCCTCCCTGGCACACTGCCTGAGTGGGCATCTGTCAGAGGTGACTAGTGGGTTCTCTCCCTTTCTCTCTTTCACCTCCCTCCCTTCTTCACTCCCCTCGGTTCTGTAATTTTGTGCAGAAACGTGCAGAGATGGAGACAGATGATGAGTCTCTATCGATTGGGATGGACAGTATCCCACCTCATATTTCCTGATGCCCTTGCAACTTTTGCTGTAGTCAGGAGACGGCTAGGAGGGATAAATCCCAAACTGTCTATTTTACCAACGTGTCCTTAAGCTTTCAAAATGTCTCCCTCTGATTTGTGACCTTGACGATGGACGCAGGAGAGGATGGCAGGACAGGACGAGTCGTCACATACGCCAAACCCGAGCTGGCACTCGATGGAGATGGAAGGTGTCTGAAAAATACTGTTTCATAGGTCAACATCACATGGGTACATGGGAGTTGTACACGCCACCAGCCAATCCCGTTATTTTTTCCACATTGTGGAAAATGTGTGTTTTAGACGAGAGGTATCAGGACGACCTGGTAGTGCTGCTGACCAGGGTAGGCGGTCGGCGGTTAGTGGTCACAGTCGGCCCCCAGAGCTAGTTGAGATGAGTGTGTAGCCTGCAGATACAGAGTGTGTGTGTGTGTTTGTGTTTATACTTGTACGTTCATGTGTCTGTATATGTGCTTCCCTCCATGGGAAGGGACTGATGAGTGATGTTTCTGTGAGGTAATGTGCGTTTACATCTGCAGCTACACGTACAGTATATCCACACTAGTGTGTGTGTGTGTGTATCTACTGTATGCTAGTGTGTCTCTGCGTGTAGGGCCGTGGTCGATGAGTGTGATCCCCTTGGTGATGAGTGTGTATTTGTGTGTGTGTGTGTGTGTGTGTGTGCGTGCGCGTGGACATGTATGTGTTTTTTGTGTGTGCGTGTAATCATGCCCCTGTGTCCTTGGCAGAGCGGTGCTTGTGGACAGACTGCTGTGACAGCCCCAGTGAGTCAGCTTGGAGTTGGATAGGGTTTCAGATGCTCCGGGCACTGATTTGAGATCTGTCATTGGGTTTCAGATCACCCACAGGGTGTTAGCCGCTCTGGACTGCAGGGTAGAGGATGCTGACTTCAGATCATTCATTATGGACTGCTGTGCTCCAGGCTATAGGTAGACCCTCTAACAGCAAAACTACACCGACACCGTGATGTCCATAACCTATCTGGAAAAAAAGGCTTAATTTCATAACTGTATGCTATCTGAAATACATTTCTGCCACACTCCATAATGGAAGGACATTCTTGCAACCTCAGCAACACATTTGCATATTTGTTGTAATTTATAAGCCTAAATTGCAATACCGAACCTTTCAATTTGTGCAGGGTGATTTTTGCTATTTTTGCTATACGTTACGGTGACGTTACGGAGACGTTACGGAGACGTTACGGTGACATTACGGAGACGTTACGGAGACGTTACTGTGGCGTTACGGTGACGTTATGGAGACGTTACGGTGACGTTAAGGAGACGTTACGGTGACGTTACGGATTACGGAGACGTTACGGTGACGTTACGGTGACTTCACGGTGACGTTACGGAGATGTTACGGAGACGTTACGGAGACGTGACGACGTTCCTATAGTTTGGCCGTTAGACATGGCTGCTGCTGTCAGTCTGTCAGTCACTATCTCAGAGATGTATTCATACAAGGATGAGGTCTGTTTGGGTTGTGTCCCTGGTTGCCTTTTCCATAGGCAAATTAGAGGATTACTTTAATTTGTGCTTTACAGGTGAAGATTTGTTTCTTGGAACACACAAACCTTTTTTCATGCTTTTAGCTTTCATGCTCTTAGCTTTCATGCTTTTGGCTTTCATGCTTTTAGCTTTCATGCTTTTGGCTTTCATGCTTTTAGCTTTCATGCTTTTAGCTTTCATGCTTTTGGCTTTCATTCTTTTGGCTTTCATGCTTTTAGCTTTCATGCTTTTGGCTTTCATGCTTTTGGCTTTCATGCTTTTAGCTTTCATGCTTTTAGCTTTCATGCTTTTAGCTTTCATGCTTTTGGCTTTCATGCTTTTAGCTTTCATGCTTTTAGCTTTCATGCTTTTAGCTTTCATGCTTTTGGCTTTCATGCTTTTAGCTTTCATGCTTTTAGCTTTCATGCTTTTAGCTTTCATGCTTTTAGCTTTCATGCTTTTGCCTTTCATGCTTTTAGCTTTCATGCTTTTAGCTTTCATGCTTTTAGCTTTCATGCTTTTGGCTTTCATGCTTTTAGCTTTCATGCTTTTGGCTTTCATGCTTTTGGCTTTCATGCTTTTGGCTTTCATGCTTTTGGCTTTCATGCTTTTAGCTTTCATGCTTTTGGCTATGTACGCAGGCAGGAATGCTTGCAGATTGTTTCCTGCTTATCATTTCCACTCAATTTATCTATTGATGGACATTGGCTAAAGAGCCCTCTAACCCTGCTTCCTGGTCTAAATCAGCTGGTTTTCAGAGGATGAAAGCTGCATTGACATGTGTAAGCAATGCGGCAGAAGCTTATCTTTGGGCTGGTTTATTCTGACCAGTGCAGATGGAGGAGAGGAGAAAATGGAGACTATACCTTTAACATTCTTGAGACGTGTATCTGTTTACTTCCATCAGCAAACAATAGTCAATATCTTCAGGACAAATTGAAGTCAAGCTTGGAAGGATAGCACATTGCACTTTTTCTCTCCTCTCAGTAGCAGATACAAGCTAAGTGAACTGTTAACAACTATTAGAATCCCCATCTCCAATTAGCAAGAAAGAACTGTTTAATTACTTCTGACAATGTTCTGTTCTCTAGCTAGCATGTGAGTGTTCTTGCCCTCAAGGCTCCATGGCACTGTTAAATTAGAAATGTGTTTTACAAGTATTGTGGTGGCCCTATATATCAATACGTGCATGTTTCCCCTCTAAAATAGCCCACTATAGCTAATTGACATAGTCACGTGTGTGGTAGTATACCTACGTTGTGTTGGTTTTTAATTGCCTGCTGCCTGGCTCATTAAAAGGAAATGGGTAGAAGGTCTCTGTGGTAGTAAATAAGGACGTTGGTGACGTGTTATCGTCCTTGTCTCTCACTTCAGAGGAAAGGAGATGGCTCGTGGCTGTTCTCATTCACAGGCACAAACACCAATTAGTGGGAAAGAATGACTGTTTAATTACTTATGACAATGTTTTATCTAACGAGGAACTTGTGCAGAGGAACGCCCGGGCTGCCCTCCTGCCTCACAATCCCTGGATTAGAGGATTTTCAGAAGATGGTGTGCTTGTGCATAAAAGTTGGATCACAGTACGCCAGTATGCACATTTATCTGAATAAGGGCAATTAATAGATCACAAACAAGAGAGCCATAAGCTCTGTACAGCTCTTTTTTTATGACTACGTTTTCTCTCATCTTTTCTACTCACACAGAACACAGTTGTCAAAAAGATATCTTTGATTAGTATTTTTTTGCTGTGAGATGACTGGACTATTTTGTTTCTGTTTCCGAAGATGGCCGCCATTTCCCTGCCTCTCGGTGTGGAGCTAAGCCCATCCTCTCACTACAGCCTTTGTCACTGCTGACTGTGTGATGTGCAGGTTTGTTCCCTGTGAAAAGCTGCTGAGGAACCCTACTGGGATCTTATTAGGAACACTATCTGTGTGAAGATGCTGAGCGCGCATTACATTACACAACACCTCTAAACTGCAAACCAGTAACATAATAGATACAAGCGATACAGTGTACCTCCCCCTAAAAACCCCTCCATACTTCAATGTATCTGCAGTAACTAAGGAACACAGGATATAGAGTCATGTCAAAGGTGGGATTATAGAGCATTTTAAAGAGCAGCGATTGTGCTCGGTTAGGAGGAAACCATCAATACTTGACCTTATTACATTTTTTATTTTTTAAATTTATTTTAAATTTTACCCCTTTTTCTCCCCAATTTCATGGTATCCAATTGTTTAGTAGCTACTATCTTGTCTCGTCGCTACAACTCCCGTACGGGCTCAGGAGAGATGAAGGTTGAAAGTCATGCGTCCTCCGATACACAGCGCGCATCCAACCCGGAAGCCAGCCGGACCAATGTGTTGGGGGAAACACCGTGTACCTGGCAACCTTGGTTAGCGCGCACTGGCCCGCCACAGGAGTCGCTGGTGCGCGATGAGACAAGTATAGTATATCCCTACCGGCCTAACCCGGACGACGCTAGGCCAATTGTGCGTTGCCCCACGGACCTCCCGGTTACGACAGAGCCTGGGCGCGAGTCTCTGGTGGTACAGCTGGCGCTCCAGTACAGCGCCCTTATTAACCACTGCGCCACCCGAGAGGCTTGTTATTACATTTTAATAATTTCATTGGGGGTTAAATATATTTTGAAAGTATCCAAAGAATTCAGTCCTGGAGAAAAAGGTCTACAGTTTATCAAGCACTATCCACCTTAAGAGTTAAGACATTGGAGTTGTTTAGATTTCCTGGGTATTTAACGCACAATTTAAGACCTCATATCTTAATCCCACTCTGAAGTAATGTTCAATTAACAGAGCAGCTGAAATATGGGCGGCTATTACTGAAAATGCCTGTACATTCAGCTGGAGAGGAAACATTTCGTATTCCCTTTCCCCATTTGAATGAGAGGGATTTGGGTAACCCTGGTGGGACTCAATGGGTTATGGTTCTGACCCCTGTGGTCAATGATTGTATGTCAGGTCTCTCTCTCTTTCCCTCCATCCTTCCATATTGTGTTTCTTAATGAGAATGTTTTCCACATCATAGCTTTTCAATCTGTAGGGAGTGTTCTGCCCGAGGCATCGGATTCCTGCAGACTTCATGAGTGTGGAGGCTGATTTCCATGTGTAGCTTCAGGGTAGCCTATACCATCCCTTGATATTCCTTAGCATGTTGCTGTAATGAATAGTTTCACACAAAATACCCATAACTTGTCTTTTCCGACCCTGGCAATTAGTTAACATTTTAATGAGCAATGTTATAAAACTGATTTACATAATAGGATACAGTACATGATGCCTTTCATAAGCTGCTCATATATGTTACATCTAATGTAGAGAATGGATATCATGTATTCAAGGATTGCTGTGAGTGACCTCTCAAAGTTTCAGAACTGTTTCATGGCACTTGTTATTCATGGTTTGTGTTTCATACCTCTATTGAATTATTGAAGAGGAAGTCTGAGGAAAGCTGGCTACATTGCCAGAGTTGGTCCACTGGATTTCTCAGAGGAAAAATAAGAAATAGGATGCTTATGAATACGAGGGAACCTTTTGACTGTAAGCATCCGCTAAGTCCTCCCTAAGGTCTTGTGTTACAGTAATGTAGAAAGAAACATTCACAGAGATATATTTCAGAGCTTCCCAGATATGAGAAGTGCTTCTCTTGACTGCAATTAGAGAGGATTCATTTTCCCTGTTAGCGGATTTAGGGTCATTAAGACAGATTTGGCCTTATTAATTTCATATCCTGACAGTCAAGTCAAGACTCCCAGTAGCAATGGGTGAGAGACGGAGTAGGAAATGAGCACATTATGGCTCTAGTTTTATGTCAAGGGTTTGGTATGGTTTCGGGTGTTGATATGGTGCTACTGTACTAGTGGAGGAATGAGCATAGCCTTATTAGGAAGACAAGGGCTTAGATCTGACATACTGTACTAGTGTAGTGTATCCAATTTCCTGTTGCTGGGATTAGAGGGGAATTTGTCAATGGTATCATCAGTTTCTCAGTAACATAACAAAACATAACAAAACATTCCTACAAAACAAAAAGAAGACCGTGGTATTGCATCACCATGCACCAACCAAAAGAGAACCACGTCTTGTATTAGCAAAAATGTCAATATCAGCCATCTTCAGATACCTCCTTTCTTCTCATTGAACAAAATGGTGTCTATCTGTAAATACTGTGCATAAAATGTCCTAAAGCAGCCAGTCCAACCTCTGCAGCCCTGGCATCATCGTGTATCTACCTGCAGAGGGAGGATCCATAGAGGAAGTGTAGAGCCTAATAGCGATTTTGATTGGCCTGCGTCAACCAATAAGCTGTCAATTCTCATTCTCCCCTGCAACCTGCCTCTATCAACCCCAGGGCTCCGCTATTGACATAGAGTACACACACACGGACACACATACACATGCAAACATTCATGCATACTAAGCAGAGGCACGAGGACACACACCTACATACACATGCACAAGCTGTTCACAGCGACAGCAAGAGGACACACACTATCTGTTTACTGCAGGAACTTCCCATGCTGTTTATCCATGCAGCTGAGTACATACATGCAGTGCTTTAGTACAGAAAGCAGGTGTACAGGGCTAGCACTGTACAGTACTTTGTGCATATTCAGCTGTGACCTTCGTCATATCTCTCCAAACCAATAGAAAAGACAGCATGGGTCTACTGGGTGTACAAGGGGATGAGAAAAGGCTACTGTTCAGAGTAGAGGTATCACTTTAGCTGTATTTCCATGTGCGCTTGGCTCCGAAAGGGAATATCTCTTTCTCACAGGGTGGGGTGGAGGGAGGGAGGGCCACTCAAGGTGAACAAGGTGATGAGAAAGAGGTATGGCGCGGGGGATGAAAGAGAGAAGTGGAGAAAGGGGAAAAAAAGAGGAGGAAGAGTGGGGGAGAGGAAGGAAGAGAGATGGAGGAAGAGAGAAGGTAGTGTGAAGACAGCAGGACAGGGTGTTGGCTCACCAGATTGGCTGCATACCAGCAGGCTGGTTATAGTAAGAGATCCTCATTAAGAACACAACACACAGTCACTCACTTCCTGTGTAGGGTTAGTTGGGGCCACAAATCTCCCTAGAGGTGATGTAACTGATGTGTTCCGTGAGACTGCTAGCGTTGGATCACCTCTGAGCTGCTCACTGGCCAGCTGTCTGAGACACACACACTGTATGATGGATAGGTCACACACCGGTATCCTATGTCCATTTAATCATGGCAGCAGGTGAGGTGAAGTGAGAGACTTGATGCTGTTAAAGAGGACAGGTTGATCTGACAAAGAACTGAGATACTACCTCACTGTGGAGGGGGGCGGGGTGGGGGGTAGATAGATACATAGATACACTATGTATTCAAAAGTATGTGGACACCCTTCAAATTAGCAGATTCAGCTATTTCAGCCATACTCTTTGCTAACAGGTGTACAAAATGTTGCACACCGTCATGCAATCTCCATAGACAAACATTGGCAGTAGAATGGCCTTACTGAAGAGCTCAGTGACTTTCAACGTGGCGCCGTCATAGGATACCACCTTTCCAACACGTCAGTTCTTCACATTTCTGCCCTGCTAGAGCTTTAAGTGCTGTGAAGAGGAAACGCCTCGAAGCAACGGCTAAGCCGCAAAGTCATAGGCCACACAACCATCACAAACGGGAAAATTATCTGTCCTCGGTTGCAACACTCACTACCGGGTTCCAAACTGCTTCTGGAAGCAACGTCAGCACAAGAGCTGTTTGTCGGGAGCTTCATGAAATGGGTTTCCATGGCCGAGCAGCCGCACCCCAGCCTAAGATCACCATGCACAATAACAAGTGTAGGCTGGAGTGGTGTAAAGCTTGCTGGCATTGGTCTCTGGAGCAGCGGAAACACGTTCTCTGGAGTGATGAATCACGCTTCACCATCTGGCAGTCCAATGGACTAATCTGGTTTTGGCGGATGCCATTAGAACGCTACCTGCCCCAATGCATACTGCCGACTGTAAAGTTTGGTGGAGGCGGAATAATGGTCTGGGGCTGTTTTTCATGGTTCGGGCTAGGCCCCTTAGTTCCAGTGACGTTAAATCTTAACGCTACAGCATACAATGACATTGTGGCAACAGTTTGGGGAAGGCCCTTCCCTGTTTTAGCATGACAATTTTGTCGAAATCGGTGAGGAAGAACTTTGCTCGCCTGCACTGAACCCTGATCTAAACCCCATCGAACATCTTTGGGATGAATTGTAAGGCTGACTGAGAGCCAGGCCTAATCGCCCAACATCAGTGCCCGACCTCACTAATGCTATGGTGGCTGAATGGAAGCAAGTTCCCTCAGCAATGTTCCAACAACTAGTGGAAAGCCTTCCCAGAAGAGTGGAGGCTGTTATAGCAGCAAAGGGGGGACCAACTCCATATTAATGCCCATAATTTTGGAATGAGATGTTGGACGGGCAGGTGTCCACATACTTTTGGTCATGTAGTGTAGATAGATACTGTACAGAGAACCTTGGCTTGTGATGGACACACACTCTTAAACACGTGTTTAAGCACCTACTACCAGGAATCCATGGTCCTGTGCCTTAAGAGGATACTGTACCATGGGGTCAATAGGGTTTTGTACTGTGCGTGTAACCACTCAGGACAATGAGTGATAGGCTAGCCTTCATAAGCCCATTGTTCTTCATTCTGTCTCTCTCTGGCTCAGGAGGAGGTTGACCCATCACAAGGACAAAAAACAAACTGTGGTATCTTTCTTGGCAATGGTTGCCAGGTACACGCCTCTCAGCCCAACTGTCTGTGTGTGTGTGTGTGTGTGTGGGGGGGTGCATGGCATGCGTGTGGTCAGACTCCAAGGGTCAATTAGGCAGTGACTGGCTCCCCCATCAGTGGTGCATAATTCCTTTTACTCAATTATCTCCTTGTCCTAGTCTCCTATACAAACAAACAACACTGTTCAACCTCAAATCCCCACCACCCCTCCCACGCTCTGGATAGTAACTGAATACACATGGGTAAACACACAGAGAAACACATTTACATTTCTTTCTGTCTCATTTGCTGTGTTTACACAGGCAGACCAATTCTGATCTTGATTCCACTAATTGGTATTTTGACCAATCACATCAGATCTTTTTACATCAGATGACCAATTAGTGAAAAAAATATCAGAATTGGGCTGCCTTTCTAAATGCAGCCTTAGCTATGTGTGTCTTACCTTTGAGTTGCGTGCTACTGCATTGGCAGTGTTCTGAGAGAGGGTGTGCTGTACTGTAGCTCCACCTACTGTCCCCCCGTGTGTGTGTGTGTGTGTGTGTGTGTGTGTGTGTGTGTGTGTGTGTGCGTGTGTAACCTTGGTTCCTGATCCTGCCTGCCACACAGACATAAGAGGCTTGGGTTGTGTGTGTGTAGTAGTGTATCGCTGTAGCAGAGATCACAGAGAGTGGGAGACAATTACACACGAGCCAGGGAGATGGCTGCATTGGTAAGATATACTGTAGACAGATTGTAGTAGGAAATACATATAAAATACTATAAAAATGGTGGTGTCTTTTTATGAAGGTTTTTGTGTTTGTGCGTGTGTTCATTCTAGAACTACATGTCAAACATCAGAAACCTAATTATCACCCCTCCTAGCAGTGCAATGCTTCAGTGCAGCTGCTGCAGCTTTGCATTATCTCAACCAGCTTCACCTGGAATGTTTTTCCAACAGTCTTGTTAGAAACCTCAACCAGCTTCACCTATGCTGAGCACTTGTTGGCTGCATTTCCTTCACTCTGCGGTCCAACTCATCCCAAACCATCTCAATTGGGTTGAGGTCGGGTGATTGTTGAGGCCAGGTCATCTGATGCAGCACTCCATCATTTTCCCTCTTGGTCAAATAGCCCTTACACAGCCTGGAGGTGTGTTAGGTCATTGTCCTGTTGAAATAGCAATGACTGTCCCACTAAGCGCAAATCAGATGGGATGGCGTATCACTGCAGAATGTTGTGGTAGCCATGCTGGTTAAGTAAATCACAGACAGTGTCACCAGCAAAGCACCCCCACACCATCACACCACCCTGCTTCACGGTGGGAACCACACATGCAGAGATCATTCGTTCACCCACACAGTGTCTCACAAAGACACGGCGGTTGGATCCAAAAATCTCCAATTTGGACTCCAGACCAAATTACAAATGTCTACTAGTCTAATGTCCATTGCTCATGTTTCTTGGCCCAAGCAAGTCTTCTTCTTATTAGTGTCCTTTTGTAGTGGTTTCTTTGCAGCATTTCGACCATGAAGGCCTGATTCACTCAGTCTCCTCTAAACAGTTGATGTTGAGATGTCTGTTACTTGAACTGAAGCATTTATTTGGGCTGCAGTTAACTCTAATGAACTTATCCTCTGCAGCAGAGGTAACTCTGGGTCTTCCTTTTCTGTGGCGATCTTCATGAGAGCCAGTTTCATCATAGCGCTTGATGGTTTTTGCGACTGAACTTGAAGAGACTTTCAAAGTTCTTGAAATTTTCTGGGTTGACTGATCTTCATGTCTTACCGTAATGATGGAATAATAATAAGGCAGAACAGTTGAAACTGGAGCAGCAACACGGCCAGGTGGACTGGGGACAGCAAGGAGTCATCGTGTCATGTAGTCCTGGGGCATGGTCCTAGGGCTCAGGTCCTCCGAGAGAGAGAGAAAGAAAGAGAGAAGGAGAGAATTAGAGAACGCACACTTAGATTCACACAGGACACCGAATAGGACAGGAGAAGTACTCCAGATATAACAAACTGACCCTAGCCCCCCGACACATAAACTACTGCAGCATAAATACTGGAGGCTGAGACAGGAGGGGTCAGGAGACACTGTGGCCCCACCCCCAGACAGGGCCAAACAGGAAGGATATAACCCCACCCACTTTGCCAAAGCACAGCCCCCACACCACTAGAGGGATATCTTCAACCACCAACTTACCATCCTGAGACAAGACTGAGTATAGCCCACAAAGATCTCCGCCATGGCACAACCCAAGGGGGGGTGCCAACTCAGACAGGATGACCACATCAGTGAATCAGTGAATCAACCCACTCAGGTGACGCACCCCTCCACACTAACATGAAGGGATGCAGAGGCTTCTGACTCTACTCGCTGGTCTGGGGGTGAAGCACTAAATTAAGACTTGTGACAGTTGTAATAGACCAGCCTTGTCAAAATAATAGTTATTTTGTACTGTTATATCGTGTGCAACAAACTGTAGGCTATTGATATAGTTGGGAATAGGTTAGGGTTGTGTTAAGGTAACAGTGGATTAGGGTAGAGGTGAATGCTGGGGTGACTGTTAAAATCAAGGGATTAAGAGTTTTACTAATCAACCCTATTAGGAAGCATCACATTTATAGTATGTTCAGTCTATTCAGTTTCTTGCTGTGATGGACTGAAATAGGAACAGAAAATCAAGCTTTAATATGATATAGTGCAATGTAGTACAGTAGGCATTTACTTTAAATGTCTATCAGCCATGCATGAGCGCCCCGACCCCATTAATTGTGGGGGACATGATAAGAAAGCCTACTGATTCAGCCGTTATGTAACCCAGCCGTCAGTCCTAGTGAAGGCTGAGACGAGGAGGCTATGCCCCCCGCACACAAGACACGTCATGCTGGTTGACCTCTGACCCCCAGCGTTGACCCCCGGCCCTCAGGGTCATGACCCCCAGCCCACAGTGTCATGATCTCTGTCAATCTCTCCTTCTGGCTCTGTCGTTCTCTCTCCTTCTGGGACATTTGTTCTGTACCACTCCCTCCTATCTTCTTCATGTCTGACTGCGTCCATGGCTCACTGTGACTTACCTTCTGGATGTTGAGATGGGCTTTGACATTGCTTCCCTATGACAGTCTCTACCAGGCTAACAGGCCTTAGTGGACTGACTCATAGGCAGCTGTGTGTATCTCCCTCTCAAAGCTGGATTAGCGGAGCAAATGTGCGCACACATGCATGCACACACCTGAAGATAGTATGAGGCCACACCACCAGTCATGAATTGTGTGGGGAACACACACTCCGATGTGACAGGTTGAGATCTCCACAATAGAATTGGGAATCAGACCGGTGACAGGCATATCCATGCGATGCTAAGCTAACAAGGCTTAATTACTCACCGGCACACATTGGCAGATTTAGGACTTTCTCATGATTACTGTAAATTGGAGGAGGCTTTTATGTCACCCAGCTGGCAGTGACAATTCTCATGCCCATTGCTAAGCCCATGTCACAATGCCCACCCTTATACATGCGCAGCCTATTGCCCATTAACACAATAATACCTGACCCTGGACCAGTGGTTAGGAGCAACTTCTACATTCTTCCACCAGAGGAGCCATTTGATTGGCTCTATGAGGTGTGCAGATTATTCAGGTATACTATTTGCCATGGCAACTCTTTGAGTCGCAGCACTAGATCTGTTGGGGCGTATGGCCGGCTTTTTGGTTATTGGTCAGCAGTAAGGATATGCCATTTAACCCTAATCTGTCTAAGATCTCTGACTGGATTGCTGTGGAAGTCACTGTGAAGTCACAAAAGGCTAAAGGATAATACCACAGAGAGAAAGAAAGAGAAAATGCATGTTGATGGTTCTAATGCGTCTATCACAGTGAACCTTAGCCACAGTCAGCCCTAGTTCTCCCAAATAAATAAAATCCCTGGTTTATTAATCCGCTCTTCATTCTGAACAGAGTGGAGCACAGCCAGCGTGGAGTGGAGTGGCAATATTTTTGATCTCAGTGAACTACGATTGTGAATGGATGGTTTTAGTTTAGGGCTTCAAACCTACAGCTGGCATAGCAGGTTACTATTACCATGGACTCCAGTGGTGTGTGTGTGCGCGAGTGCATGCCTGCCCGTGTGTATGTATGAATGGGAGTGTGTGTGTGTGGGGGGGGGGGTGTTCTCTCCAACCATCTCCTGCATGTGTGGAAAAATGCTTGTTGTGCATTCATGTAAAATATATTGATTTCGTTCCTCTTCATTTCTCCAAAGATCAATACGTGTCCAGGACAATGTATGTGAACACACAGCTGAAAAGAGAGTGACAAGACCCTCAATGTCTTCTTTTTGGAATTTTCCCTTCTAAAACAACACTAGTTAGTTGTTTAAATTCAGAACTTTGACTGGGGTAGTGAGCCTGATTTTCCCGCCAACCGGCTGAGCTTTTATTCTCCCAGTTTAGCATAAAGCTGAAAGACTTGATTGTTTCCTTGACATGTGTCACACCCTGACCATAGTTTGCTTTGTATGTTTCTATGTTTTGGTTGGTCAGGGTGTGATCTGAGTGGGCATTCTATGTTTCATGTCTAGTTTGTCTATTTCTATGTCTGGCCTGATATGGTTCTCAATCAGAGGCAGGTGTTAGTCATTGTCTCTGATTGGGAACCATATTTAGGTAGCCTGGGTTTCACTGTGTGTTTGTGGGTGATTGTTCCTGTCTTTGTGTTTGCACCAGATAGGGCTGTTTTGAGTTCTCCCGTTTATTGTTTTCGTTAGTTTATTCCTGTATAGTGTCTTCATTAAAAAACCATGAATAACCACCACGCTGCGTTTTGGTCCGCCTCTCCTTCACCACAAGAGAACCGTTACAACATGTTTCCATTGAACTTTGTTTTCGTAACGCACCTTTATTGGGCACTTACACAACGGGTAAAAAAAATTCAAGTACACACAGGTTTATCAACTGTCAATGTATTTACTGCATCGTCATTTTTCTCACATGAATGTCCTGAACTGTGACTAAGTCCTGTAGCATTGTTATTGCTGTCAATAGAATTAGCTAGCTAAACTTTGAATTACTCTTCCACGAATGAATCCCCAGCCATCACGCCGAGATGACTTCCTATCCCTCGTCGTCTTTCTTTATTGCGGACTCCACCAGACGGTGCCCCTGCTTATATTCCATCATATATAATTTCATGACTGTCTTGCCATTCAATATTCATTGAATCCTAATGAAAAACACAACATCTAATTACGTGCTAACTAATTACGTGTGTTAATATATTGATCCGGGCACTAATCCCTTGTCAAACATAGAGCTATTGACTGACAGACGTCTGTCAGCTCAGTATCCCACCCTGCCGTACTGACTGAACTACACTAAGCCCATCTGTTAAGCACTACTGTACTGTGCTGTACTATGAATTGTGTAGGTACCTGGAAAGCGTGACAGTGTGGATTAAGCAGGCTTATGTATGTATGTTGGTCGGGGTCTATGGAATATTCCACATATTACACAATGTCAGACAGTATTTTTCGTCTGTGGGGTTACTGGTCCATTCTGCTGTTTGAAAGGGGGAGCCCGGAGGGATCTAGTCCACTTGGTTCTACCATATTTGTGTTTGTTTTAACGTAGGGGGGTTTCTCCCAATTTTTGCGTTCATACTTTTGACAAAAGCGTTTTTTCCCCTGCACCTAATATTCTTTCAATGGGAGTGCCAAAACTCCTCTCCTGGTTATTTTGGTTTCTTTAGTAAAAACAAAAATATATAAAGTATATTCAGATCTTGCTTCAAACTAAGTATCTCCTCAGCTTCTCAAACAAGTGTTAAGATGTAAACAGGCCGTGCTTAGTGTCTGTAACCTGGGGTTGCAGACGCTGATGTGAGCTGAGTGTGGGTGGAGGGATTAGTGTAGTGAAATGCCAGGAGACAGCAGTGGCACAACGGCGACAGGGGGTACTGACAGCACCTGCTGCAGACCGAAAGGCCACTGTCACAACGCCTGTCCCCCAGTCCAACTGTCCCTGTCAATGTTACTGAAGAGCCCAGCCACAAGGCCACATGCAGGACCAGGTGACACCTCCATCGCTCACACTGCACTCCTCGTGTTGTGGGGGAGAATGTGTGTGTGTGTGGGGAGTGGGGTTATTGTTTGTGTGTTTGATTCCCTGACCACAGTATTTACATTATGCCAGTCTAATCCAGGAGTCATCAAAACCTTATTGCTCTCTAGATGTCCCAAAAACATCCCGAAGTGTATGTGTATGTGCGTAGTGGAGATCATAGTTATGTCTTCCTACGTGCCTTGCTCAAGGGCATGATTTTTCACATTTTCAGCTCAGGGATTTGAACTTGTGACCTTTCGGCTACCTGCTGCCCTCTAGGCTACCTGCCTGTGGTAGTACCACTACAGAGCGCAGATGGAAGCATGGTATCAAATCCCAGTGAGGTTGGTACATTACATGAGCATTTGTCTGTAAAGAAAAACGTATTGTTATTGGATGACAGTATAAGAGCATGCTATATTTGTGTTGAATCTGCAGTATAAATAGAGCTTCATTAGAGTATAAAATGTATCTACTAAGTGACTTGGGTCCAAAAACAAGCTCTTGACAAGCACTTGAAAAGGTCTTCTTCCATTCCCGACCTGCATTACTGCGTTAGAGACACTCACACACACTCACACTCAGCATCAGCAAGACAGCAACTCTTTAATAATTAAAGAGGGTGTTCCAGATATTGAGGCCTTATTATGACCTCATATTTACACTATCTCTCCTCCCAGCTCAGGAACAATTGATTTCTTTCTGAGCCATGCTTTTTAGATACATTCATAAAAAGGGATTTACTCTGGCATCTCCCATATTAGAGAGCTTGTTTAGATTTCAGGAATGATGACTCTCAATGCATAACGTAGATACCTGTCTTCTAATAGGTGCTCTAAATTGCTTTGTAAGTTGTAAGTATTGACCAATGCATTGAGATCCCTTCAACACTAAAATAAATGGCCACAGCTAAACAGTCTTGTTTTCTGTTGGTGGAGCAAATCAATTATACAACAGAGAGCAGAGCGCTAGTCAACTGCTTTGGGTGGTAATTAAGAGAGATAGAATATATTTAACAGGAGAATACAGCCTCAGATTGCATTCTGAGGAGTGAGGGTTGCAAATGAAGGGTATTGTTGATGTAGACACACACACACATGCATACACACAGACACATGCATACACAGACAGACACACACACACACACACACACACATTTAGACATATTGTTGTTATGTATCAAGTAAATATGTTATCTCTTTCCGGTGGACTTTACACACACTCAAAGGCATATAGGGGTGTGTGCACAGTGTGCAGATTCATTCATTTAGACACACACACAAACACACACACACAAGCATGACGTTCAAAGCTGAACAGCTCAGCAGGGCAAGACAGCAACACCCTTCCTCCCTCCGTCCCTCACTTCATCATTTATTCACCAACACAGCAAGCTGTGGCCAGCACATCCTATAGAGTAAACATTTATTCTCAGCATTCTTCAATTTCCCCCACAAAGCTCTTTTCAACCTCTGTGAATGGCCCTTTATACAATACGACAGCCATCTTGGTCCCAGAAGCCAATTTTCTGGTTTGCACTTTGTGATCCGGTCCAATAGTGCTGATTGAGGAAGGTCTGGGTAACACGATGCATGCCTGGTTGGACACTATCTCTATCCTATGTACAGTATGTATGGACGCATGTACTGTAACAGATGGTGGTAGGGGGAGGGAAGGTTCGAGGGAAACTGTGGACCTGTGAAGACCTTGAGGCACTGGAGGTCAGTAGCGGCTACGCGGCCAGTTATCAAATTCAAATCACATAGTAAAAATGTCGCAGTGCAGAAAATGAACTGCTCTGATCCAAATAACTTGGTTAAAACAGGTCTAAGTAATGTTGTTGTTTTGTTTTCCTCCACTAATAGGAAAACATAGTGAAAACAATATAATGGAGCTCCACCAGGACGTTGCTTCCCAGCAAGAACATTTAGTTCCTTGGAAGTTGTGGGAACGTACAGTATGTTTTTGGTTTCACATTGGTTGTGGGAACGAAGCTATACCTTTCCTGACTAGGTAAATTAAATGATTTTTTCTGAGAACAGAAATGACAATTTCACCTGTTTTGGGAACATTTATATTTAGGTTGCAGGGAGGTTCTGAGAACATTTTACTCTGGTTTCTTGAAACTTTTCATGGGAGGTTTATTAACGCTCTGAGAACAAAAATTACAGGTTATTTGGAGGTTTTTGAATAACTTCCTTAAAACTTTTACTGAATTTATAAATGGGACACAAAATAACACTACTAGCTTATTTGGGGTTAACACAGATAGGACACATGGAATTGAATTGGCCATTAATCATGCAAACACATGTATTTTTTATTGTGACAAGGTATCGGTGAGAGTCGAACCTATAATCTTCTGTTTTCTATCCATGGAATAGTCCACCGCACCACCAGGACGCATGCCGTGTTTTTTTACACAAGCAAAACAGACCGCATTTCAAAGGAAACAACCCCTCATTAAGATCAGGTGTGTGGCCAATGATTGGGCACACCAACACACCAGAACACACTTAACAAGACAGTTTGGTTGATGCTGAGAATGGAATGTGTGTTTTAAAATAACATGCTTAGAACGCTCTCCCAACTTTACTAACGTTTTCTTGTGGTTTTTATGGAAAGTTTTTTTTTTACGTTCTCGGAACAATTAGAGAACATGACTTTAAATAGAACCATGAGGAAGGAACCCCGTAGGAAACGTCATGCTAAAGTACGGAAATTCCCACACAAGAACATTGTTTCTTAACGTTCTCTGAACTATTTGAGAACATTCCCAATGTCAAACCAGTCGGAGAACGTTCCTAGAACATTAACAAAATTGCAATTAAATGTAACCATGTTTGAACTTTTAGGAAATACCAAGAAAACATATTTTTTTGTCAAGTTCCTTAAATGTGCTGATTATGTTCCAAAGTGAAGAAACTATCCTGCACCATTCACAGAAAGCTGTGAGAAGGTTGTATGCAAAATAACGATAGGACAATCACGCCAAGCTCTAAGAAACATATGGTTCTCAGAACGTTATGTTCTAGCTGGGTTCCACCTAACCACTTTCCTTCCCATGAGTGCAGAGTGATGATTTAAGATGTGACCAAGGTACCAACCTGCAGAGGCAGCATAAGAGCAAGTCTGATGCATAGAGAACATAACAAAGTGCTTTACAGCAAGGTAAAAACACTGTCACTGTCAGTAATAGCCTTCATAGGGGATTCAATTGCATGACAACAGACTACATTTAACTTGCTATGAATGTGGATCTGGACATGGCAAGTTCAACTAGGGCTATTGCAGTGACCTTATTACCACTACACCGGCAGTCATGAGTCATGACCGCATTGAAATTCTACGTGACCGCTGAGTCACAGTAATCTCCATTTATGCACTTTTTACATGCTTTAGTAGTACCCAACTTGATAAATACCATCAGGTCATAATGGCCTGGTACTCAAGGCTCTATTGTCCCTCTAACCACTCTGACATCAATGCAAATGGAATCGAAAGTCACATCAAACACTTATCATCAAAACAGTAGGCCTATCGTACTTTTAAAACTCACCTCACTGTGATTCATCAATTTGAAGAAAAAAGTTCAACAGCAGGTTGAAACTGAGTATAAAACATGTTTGTTGTGGATGTTGTTTCAAAGTCTTACATAACGAAATGGACTCCGCTTTCTAAGGTGATGATTAATAAAAAATTCTCATATGCATATTAGAGCTTATGCATAGGCTTATGAGCCCAAGCCCTAAAGAAAAACCTGAATTCAAGTTATGATTGTCCCATTATACAATACATAGCCTACAGCATATTATGCATGGCAGAAAAACATAAAACAAAACTGATTTAAGACGTCTTTGGTACATAATTGGGCTGGCTAGCCTATACTCCAAAATTAAACAAATTAGAGTAATGGATTGTATTATTATGCATACTGGATGGACTATGCTCCAAAATGTCTATACACAAGTCTGGGAGAAAACGTATATAGCCCTAGGCCATGCTGTTGGTTCCTTGATTGTGCAGGGGGCTTACAGAGTTAGCCTACAATTATAGTGAATTTGTATTTGATTTTGGATAGCCTAGTAATAGGGATTTGATTTATATTTTCAAAATGAATTGGGTGACATTACCTTTAGCTATACAGAATATCTCACCACCATGCGTTTCCACCTACTCTCTCTCCTTTATTCCTTTCTCGAATGCGCAGAGGGGCTGTCAACAGTTTAGTGAAATATGTTTTGTGGCGAAAAGATGTTACTATTGATGTTCAAATACAGATTTCACTTGGTTTCCCAAATGAAGCACTGGGTAGCTGCAGTAACAAGGTTGGAGAGCCCATGGCATACAGAGTTAGGGAAGAATATCACCTGTCGGGCAGCGAGAGTTTGAAATAAGTGTTGTTAGATTTATTTCTAAGCTGCTCATGTTAAGCACATGGTCCACTATAAAACCAAAGTAGTTTACAAAATGGACAGGCAGGAAAGTGAGTGCATACAGATGCCATGTGTTTTTTCCCCTGCCCCTGATCTTGCCCATTAGATATGGGCTGTTGTAAATCAAAACAAATTTGACATATTAGTAATGACTTTCTCAAATCATCAGAAGCCTATAGTCGCATCAGAAAGCCGATATACTGTATGTTTCGATTTCTAAGACATTCTAAGGTTTCGAATGATCACTTTTACGCACAACATAGCCACTTCATATGCACACTCGCTCTGTAATGGGAAAAATATCCTATCTATTTTATCAAAGTTTAATTATATTCTTCTTCCTACAAAATCATATAAAATAAAATAATGGCATGGGACTTGTAAACATACACTACATGACCAAAACTATGTGGACAGCTGCTCATACATATCGCTCCAAAATCATGGGCTTTCATATGGAGTTGGTCCCCCTCTTTGCTGCGATAACAGCCTCTACTCTTCTGGGAAGGCTTTCCACTACATGTTGGAACATTGCTGCAGGGACTTCCACTCATCCACAAGAGCATTAGTGAGGTCGGGCAATGATTTTGAACGATTAGGCCTGGCTCGCAGTCGGTGTTCCAATTCATCCCAAAAGGTGTTCAATGGGGTTGAGGTCAGGGCTCTGTTCAGGCCAGTCAAGTTCTTTCACATCGATCTCAATAAACCATTTTTGTATGGACCTCGCTTTGTGCACGGGGGCATTGTCATGCTGAAACAGGAAAGGGCCTTCCTCAAACTGTTGCCACAAAGTTGGAAGCACAGAACCGTCTAGAATGTCATTGTATGCTGTAGCGTTTAGATTTCCCATCACTGGAATTAACAGTTGGCACTATGCATTGGGGTAGGTAGCAAATGGCGCCGGAAGAAATGGCAGCAGTTTTACGGGCGCCCAACCATTTGTGCTATTATGTTGTTTTTTTTGCGTTATTTGTAACTTATTTTGTACATAATGTTTCTGCAACCGTATCTTACGGCAAAAAATAGCTTCTGGATATCAGGACAGCGATCACACACCTCAAATATTCAACAAGCAAGACGCACAAGACATTCTCCAAACACCCAACAGGGCCAACATCCCTGTTATTTGCAAGGGGAAGCGACACAGGTACAGAGGACAAAGAGCCGTATGCCTGGTCAGGACCTGGAAAAGGCGGGTGGGAAAGCTGCCGTTACCGGCAATACTACTCGCCAACGTGCAATCATTGGACAATAAACTAGACGAGGTACGATCACGAATATCCTACCAACGGGGCATCAAAAACTGTAATATCCTATGTTTCACGGAATCGTGGCTGAATGATGACATGGATATTCAGCTAGCGGGATATACGCTGCACCGGCAGGATAGAAAAACACACTCCGCGTAAGGGTAGGGGGGGGGGCAGTCTGTGCATATTTGTAAACAACAGCTGGTGCACGAAATCTAAGGAAGTCTCTAGATTTTGCTCGCCTGAAGTAGAGTATATTGTGATAAATTGCAGGCCACACTACTTGCCTTGAGAGTTTTCAGCTATACTTTTCGTGGCTGTTTATTTACCACCACAGACAGATGCTGGCACTAAGACAACACTCAGCCCTCCAATTGGTAAATCCGACCACAACTCTATCCTCCTGATTCCTGCTTACAAGCAAAAATTAAAGCAGGAAGCACCAGTGACTCGGTCTATAAAAAAACTACAGGACTGTTTTGCTATCACAGACTAGAACATGTTCTGGGATTCTTCTGATGGCATTGAGGAGTACACCACATCAGTCACTGGCTTTATCAATAAGTGCATCGAGGACGTCGTCCCCACATACCCCCACATACCACGTATATACCCCAACTAGAAGCCATGGATTACAGGCAACATTCGCACTGAGCTAAACGGTAGAGCTGCCGCTTTCAAGGTGTGGGACTCTAACCCGGAAGCTTACAAGAAATCCCTCTATGCCCTGCGACAAACCATCAAACAAGCAAAGCGTCAATACAGGACTAAGATTGAATCCTACTATACCGGCTCCGACGCTTGTCTTATGTGGCAGGGCTTGCAAACTATTACAGACTACAAAGGGAAGCACGGGTTGCATCACTGCCTGGTACAGCAATTGCTCGGCCTCTGACCGCAAGGCACAACTGGGGGTAGTGCACTTACAGCTGACCGGGGCAGCTCTAGCAGGGCAGAAATTTGACAAACTGACTTGTTAGAAAGGTGGCTTCCTATGACGGTGCCACGTTGAAAGTCACTGAGCTCTTCAATAAGGACATTCTACTTCCAATGTTTTGTCTATGGAGATTGCATGCCTGTGTGCTCGATTTTATATACCTGTCAGCAACGGGTTTGGCTGAAATAGCTGAATCCACTAATTTGTAGGGGTGTCCATATACTTTTGTATATATGGTGTATCTTGTCAGCTAAATGAACAAGCCTACAGCCTATGGCATGGAGCATAGCCAGAAAACAAAGGCTTACATCAGGCTAACTCATATTCTATTCACCTGAAATACATTTTCTTCATATGATAACGTTTCTTTATACCTGCCTAAAATAAATAATGAATGTGTTGTGATGGTGTATATTAAATTGATGTATTCGCCTTTTTAAAATGTAGATGTTCCAAAGGTGCGCATCAACGGCTTGTATGCTTGTAGTCTATGCATTTTTGTTAATTAACGGTCAATAACCGTGAGACACTCAGTCTTTTTCATGACAATAACTGAATAAATGTCATGGCCGCCCCAGCCCCAGTGTCGGGCATAAAGAGGTTCCCATGACAATATGGATATGACTCCCCTGTCATGAAATTATACAGTCTTTCTTCACCTCTCTATATTTAGCCAGGATCTTCACCTCATACACTTTACAAATCAATTACCTCCTCCCACAATGAGTTGTAGCCACGGAAACTAATGGTATTCATATGTTTGGCATGTTTTTTTCGAACGCAAGAGGAATTAAAGCAACGGAAACATCATTAGCATTCAATTGACGTCAATAGACCTCATCGAGGCATTTTCATTGGCCATTACGGCCTGTAGACAGGGAGGATGGAGAGAGTGTCAAGGTTTAGGATTGTATGTACTCACGTGGTTGTTGACGTTGTAGAAGTTAAATAAATATCGTCTTGTGCGTCGTTGTGAAATAGAACAATGTATTTGTTTGAATGACATTTGTTTAATATGGGAGGTTTAATTAGGGAAGTTTTTAGTATGTCTGAGAACAAGGCTCGCCATGGCAACCCATGTCAGAATAGAACAAAAAAGAAACTTGGTTAAAAGCCTCTTCTTCATTTTTGAGAACACGTGCTATGCTATTTTTAGACCAAATGATTAATGATTCAAATGAGATGATGTTCATGCGATAGTTTATCATCTTCCCAATATAGCTTGTACTTCAAGTGTGGTGTTGTAAGACATTATCCTGATTCTGTATGATGTTTTGAATATTTGTTTCATAAACTCCTTTTACTGTGTATTTACAGTATTCAGCATTACTGTATTAGAGTGAATCTCATCCTTAGACTCGTCATGCTTTTATACAGTATTTACATGATTCATTATAAAAGTGAAACACCTGAATTTGACAGAATTTGAATAGACAGTGGAAGACAGGATGGATTTGAACAGAATAAAAGATACATTTGAACAGAAGACTATAAAATAATAGAATGCCTACATGGCACTGCTGAGGGACCTCTCACTGCACTGTGCAGTGGAATACCATCCAACAGAAGAGAAGCCATTTCCTCTAGGAGACCATCCATTTCTGCCAGACTGGCCGCCATGCCCTGATTCCCTGGCCGAGATAGACTTGTCACCATCTGAGTGTCCAGCCAGCCACACACAGCCTGAGGCCTCTTAGCAGGGAGAGGAGAGGCGACCCAAGATGCATCTGCTGCCAGGCCTACACAGTCGGACAAGCATCAGAGGTACTGAACAGAACAAAGATCCCCACATCCCACCCAAGAGTAATGACCAAATCTGAGGTTTTCATATTGAACTATCAATTCCAGTGGAATGCGTAGCAAATCAAGACGGTGGAATGTTACGAAAACATGGGAAACAGCAACTCCATGTCCAGTGATGTGATGGAGAAGTAAAGAGAAGGAGGTGAGGGGAATAGTACGCTACATGTAGCTGGGCTTGATGGTTAATGGCTCCGCCACTATTCTGTCAATGTTTTCATTAGCTATGGTAAATTGGACATTTTACTGCATCGTTCATGATGGTACAAGTGTTTTATAATTCTACTGTCATTTAGAGAAGAACTTTAAAAGTTTAAGGGTGAACTTCTTAACTACAATGACACTCTTCAGGAAAGTCACTAGGGACTAAAAATAAAATATCTGTCTGGGAAGCTGTAAGTGGGTTGGTGGGTGGGGAGGATGGAGGTTAAATGAGTCTGGGGCAGAAGATGTTCCAGAAAGCCATGAGTAAGCCCCTCAGAAGATGACTAAAACCCTCAGTAGCAGCACCTCTGTTCAGGGTGTGTCATGGCCCCTGAGTCACCCACCATCCAGGCCACCCCTGGGCCAATGGACAGGGACTTGCCCAGGCAATGTCTCCTTGCCTGGGTAGAACCACAGAGTCCTCCCCTCTTATCTTCTACTCCCACATCCTCTAACCCCCGACCTTGACTTGTCATTTATGCAAGAGGGGATGAATGTTTCGTTAAGTGCATTGTGACAGTGTCGCTCACAGCTTGATGGAAACTGTGTCCCCCAGTTCATAGTGTACCAAGCTAACATGTGATGTACAGTACAGTGAACATCCAAGAAAGTAATTTAGGTTGTGCCAAGTTGTCTCAGGCCCAGGGGCCAGTGTGCCATAAGGGGACTGAGGGGCAGTACAGAGAGAGTCAGGCCCAGGGGCCAGTGTACCATAAGGGGACTGAGGGGCAGTACAGAGAGAGTCAGGCCCAGGGGCCAGTGTACCATAAGGGGACTGAGGGGCAGTACAGAGAGAGTCAGGCCCAGGGGCCAGTGTACCATAAGGGGACCGGGTGGCAGTACAGAGAGAGTCAGGCCCAGGGGCCAGTGTACCATAAGGGGACTGAGGGGCAGTACAGAGAGAGTCTGGCCCAGGGGCCAGTGTACCATAAGGGGACTGAGGGGCAGTACAGAGAGAGTCAGGCCCAGGGGCCAGTGTACCATAAGGGGACTGAGGGGCAGTACAGAGAGAGTCCGGCCCAGGGGCCAGTGTACCATAAGGGGACTGAGGGGCAGTACAGAGAGAGTCAGGCCCAGGGACCAGTGTACCATAAGGGGACTGAGGGGCAGTACAGAGAGTCAGGCCCAGGGGCCAGTGTGCCATAAGGGGAATGAGGGGCAGTACAGAGAGAGTCTGGCCCAGGGGCCAGTGTACCATAAGGGGACTGAGGGGCAGTACAGAGAGAGTCAGGCCCAGGGGCCAGTATACCATAAGGGGACTGAGGGGCAGTACAGAGAGAGTCAGGCCCAGGGGCCAGTGTACCATAAGGGGACTGAGGGGCAGTACAGAGAGAGTCAGGCCCAGGGGCCAGTGTACCATAAGGGGACTGAGGGGCAGTACAGAGAGAGTCTGGCCCAGGGGCCAGTGTACCATAAGGGGACTGAGGGGCAGTACAGAGAGAGTCAGGCCTAGGGGCCAGTGTACCATAAGGGGACTGAGGGGCAGTACAGAGAGAGTCTGGCCATGGGTGGGAGGGAAACGGGACAATCCAAACCCCCCATCCCAATACTATAATAGCACCATCCCAATTAAAGATACATCTGAACAGAAGAATTTAAAATAATACATGGCACTGCTGAGGGACCTCTCACTGCGCTGTGCAGTAGAAAACCATCCAACAGAAGAGAAACCTCCCATCCCAATACTATAATAACACCATCCCAATTCTCTCTGGGTCACATGCAGGTCTCCTGCTTCATTTGATCCAAGCACACACGGTGTGTTGTAGCATGATGCCAAATTGATGCGCATATGAGAATCATTACCTTATTATAGGGTCCTTTTACCTTGTTTTCTTTTTTTGTCTTACCTGATTTGAAGAAAGGTGTCTAAAGTACCATGTGCTCTATATCTCTCTGTGTGCAGAAGAAGGAGAATCTGCACTATCCGCTCAGTGTGCAGCAGGCAGCAGTTCTCTCCAGGCAGGGTGCGACTTTGTGTCTCTGCAGCCTGTGGGGGAAGCCTCGTCCTGGGATTGATCTGCTGTAGACTTGAGTGGTGGAGGGAGGGTCACCCTGAATCTCTGCCACATGCCCCCACCATGTTGTCACCCTTAGTGGTCAGAAGGAAAAGTCACGGCACCCCCTCAACCAGCAGCTCAGCTCCTCCTCGACCTTGAGCGATCGATATGGTGGTTTTATGAAGGATGGCCCCAAGGGCTCTGACCAGGGGGTGGAGCGGTGCATCACGCACCCCGCCGGCGTGAGCTCCGACACGGAAAGTTTTCTCCATTAGCGTCTCTCTCTTTCCATGTGATGCCAGTACTGGATTCATCAGTCACCACTCTGCCCTCAGAACTTATAGAGTCATTCGATATCAATAAAGCCTATTGAAAAATTACCCCAAAGAATGCAATCTGCAAAACACGACCTATAAAGTTGGTGCTGGGATCCATATACAGGATGAATGGTTCTTAATGTCGGCAGTACACTCCTATATCAACCAGCATTGTGGTATTTAGGAACAACAGACTAATCTATAAACAAAGCTTTGCATTCTATTTCTGCTTCAATTAGATTCTCCCGGGATAAAGAAAAGGCAGGGTTTTTTTTTTTCAACCCATGGTGGGGGTAGAACTGTTCAGTCCAAGCTGAGATGTAGTCATAAAACTGTGTGCTGAGAGATAGAAGCTGACATTTCAGGATAACCTTGTAATAAAGCATCATGTGACAACACTCCTGACAGAAGATTGGGTCGTTGGGTTTTCAGCATGATTGTGTCCAGAGGAGAGGTGGATATTCCTTAAACGGTGGGGTGGTGGGGACCTGTAGCCTATCATCAGGATGATGCCCTGCGTTCCAGGCCCTGTGAAGGAATGCCCTGCATGTTCCACAGGGAAATGTCATCCCGCACAGGGATCTTACTTGTCAGAAAGATTACATAGATTCCTGAGATATTATTTACCAGTCTGATATCACCAACTGTATCTTCACTTGGTGCATGGAAGGTGTCTGGATTCTAAAAAGGTATGTTCAGTGCAGGTCCGAATCCAGGGCACAAATGCTCTGTTTCTTCATCTTATTTTCTTGTTTACGTAAAAATAGATATTCAGAATGAATCAAGACCGGTTGGATACTATCTTATTGTCCGTAGCCGTATGAATTACCTGGAACCTAATCCTAAACATGGCCATTGATTTGTAACAGCCTGCTAATCCACTTACTGTACGGTCTCTATTTCAAGCAGTCTTTAGCTCTAGATGTGTATCTTCATCTTTAATCACATTAAACCCCACCTCTTTACGTGTATTATCTCTTATCAACACATCTCTTATCTTTGCAGGTGTACACCTCAGGGTGCCAGGAAGAATATGAAAACAATACAATCACACCCAGCTAGGCTCCTGTGGTAATGCATTAGGATCTATATCTGGCGCCATGGGACCAGAATGAGAAGACAGCTGGGTACCGGCTTTAAACAAGGTTTAGACAAAACTGGTATTCTTGGCTCACCCATTATTTTTTTATCTCCCAGATCTGAAATGAAAATTCATTCTTCAGGCTATTTGATGGAGAATCATGTAGAGGAGTGACAATCGTCGATCCTTTAGTCAAAGCTGTTATTTGCCAGTTGGCGTCTCCAGAAAGACCGCCTTATGGGATCTTGAGATTATTTCTTAATAAGGGCCAAAGGACCACCACATCCCCATCCCACAGGACATGTCTGCAGCTAATTAGCCGTAGCATAATGGGTTTTGAGAGCAACTTTCAAAACCAGTAGCTACAGTACATGCTTCCAACTTTACAATTTCCAATCATATCCAAGTACATTCGGAGGCCTTGAACATCTTCTTCTCCTGTCTGACTCATAGTCTCTTTTCTCCATCTCTCCTCCTGTCCTCCCTTGCTGCACCTGCACTGTGTTGTGCTATAAGCCTCAGAGCCTGTGTGCTGATCTTAGCTGACAGCGCCAGCCAGCTTCTCTGTGTGTACGCGTGACACCCTCCATTCTCTCCCTGTCAGTGCTAGCTCTGAGAAGCTGATGTTGTGGAGAACATTTGATGCCTGCTTCGTTAAAAAAAAGACTCTGTCTCCTCAGCTAGTCTCAGGATTTTCTTTAAGCTTTTTTATAGCCTCGCCCTAAGTTTGTGAGTCTTGGAGGCTTCTATGGCATATCTGTCACCATCACTGTTTCTAAGATGAGGGTTGGAGTGAGTGATAAAGGGAGGGAGGGATGATGGTGGAGGGGTATATATATATTTAGCTCTGAATTCTATGCCTGCTGCATGACTCGCCCATCTCTCTCTAGCCCCAGCAGAAATTATTTATTTTTTGAGTAGAGAAAGTGAAGTTTGCGTCCCTCTCATTTATCCGCACTGCAGCAGGGAGGGAGGCTGAGGCTTAATGTGTGGCGCTCTGTTCACTTTTGATATATTGATCTGCTTGAGGCCGCTCCTCTCCGAGCCGCACCTGAAATAGCACTGTCAGAGAGATGCTGCCGGGGGGGAAAGAGAGAATCACAAAGTGGGGACATGTTCTTTCCAGGGGACTAATGGAAAACAATGGGACGCTAAGTCGGTCTTGAAACCGCACCTCTGTCCTGTCCCTCTCCCTCCCTTTTCTATCTCTCCCTCTCTCTCCACCTCTACATCTTTATATCTCTCTCTCCCTCTCTCTCTACTTACAGACAGGCCACGTGAGGAGGAAAGGAGAGAAGAGGCATCTCCCGGTCCAGTACAGAGGAAGAACACGGTGACCTTGCTGAAGAAAGAAACCTTTACCTTTCATCTCTTGGGACCCCATATTACACACTGCTGCTGCCTGGGCTTTTATGTAAAACTCTGGGCCTTCTCTTTAAATACACAGAATCCACCATAAATCAAACTGAAGAACAGTGGGGGGGTTTTCATTACCTAGTCTGAGGTTATTAATGTTGCGTGCTGAGATAGCTGAAACGGACAAAGCCAAGTGTCTGTGTTATCCAGGAGGGTGCACTGCCCTGTATTTAAGACACTAATCCTGGGCGGCTCTGCGCAGTCGCAGCTATAGAGCTGCTGCAGCGGTGTGTGTGTAGTGTGTGTAAACACGCGTAGAATGTCCACTGGTTTTCACATCTCAAAAAGAAAGGAACAACCAACAGCCTATTTCATCTGGAAACAATGCAATGTTCATAATCCCCATATTTCTGACATGGAATGATTTAAAATGCGGGCCAAGAGAAATGAAGGAAAAAATAAAGCTCTGTGTTATGCAAACCCCCAACATAGTCCGTAAGGAAAAGAGAAAGAAAAACAGTCCAGAAGCTATTGAAGCATGATAGTCCTGACAGTCAGAGTCAGACACATGATGGAGACTGGTGTCTGGACAGAGCAGCGCAGAGGACGTGAATGCTGGGGGTAATGTATTTGGTTTCATACATGGTCAGAGAAAGTCAGCAATACAGACCAGGGGAGCTGTGGGTCGTTGTTTGATGGCATCCGCATGTAGGCTTAAGGCTGTCTGTGAAGTGAGGTTCCTTACCCCTATTAGCCTCCATTCTGAGATATGCCACTGCTGTAAGAGCTTCTGTGGCAATATTGGAGCCTCAGAGTGTCCATGTGTTAGTAGATGAATGAAGGAGTCTGCTCCCCTTCTTCATTACCTACTTCTGCAGAGGATGCACAAGAGTATCCTTGCGGCTTCTAGCGCAGAAGTGTTTTACGTACTGCCACACCCCCTTTGAATTAGCGCTTGTTTTTATAAAGGAGAAAAGCATGTGCACATTTAAAAATGATACACTATTTATCCTTTGTCTATAAAATGTGTTGCACAACTATCTACATTTGTTTTTAGCACTTCACACATTTATTTTACAATCCTACCCCGAGTGGAGGAGTCTCATTTTATAGAAGCGCATTTGTTTCCACGTTTCATCATTGCCTCCGCTCCTGGATTATCTTTGACCTTTTTCAAAAGGACGAGATGACGGAGGAGTTCGCAAAAGCAATTGAGAATCTCCCCGTGTCTTTTACCCATATTGCCTGGCAGACACAGGGACAGGCTGGGAATGTGGAATGTAAAGTCATGAGCTGCTGTTGGCATTTTGGTTACATCAGCATATTGGCGTGCAACACTCTCTTCTTGTTTCACCAAGGAGAGAGAGAGAGAGAGGGACAGAGAAGGGGTATTAAGAAAGAAAGAAAGAAAGAAAGAAAGAAAGAAAGAAAGAAAGAAAGAAAGAAAGAAAGAAAGAAAGAAAGAAAGAAAGAAAGAAAGAAAGAAAGAAAGAAAGAAAGAAAGAAAGAAAGAAAGAAAGAAAGAAAGAAAGAAAGAAAGAAAGAAAGAAAGAAAGGGGGTTGCAGATTACAGGTGGAGAGTGACAGAGATGGGATGAAAATATGGAAAATGCAGATAAAGAATATAAAGAGAGGCTGTGAGAAGATAGTGAAAGATCAAAATGGAGATGCATATCAAGGGAAGGAAAAGGGGCAAACGGAAAGAGAGAGAATAGAGTGATGGGGATAAAGTGAGAGAATGGAGAGGTGGGGAGCTCTAATGCCTATAGGAGCCTAGGCGGTATGATAAGACAGCTCAATACTGTGGTGTTTGATACACGCAACACAATCCAGAGAAGAGAGAAAATACTATCTAAATATTAACAGCTGTTTGTATTAGTGTTTCCCTCCAGCGATTAGATGAGCACACCATTGTAAACACTGTAAATAGCCTTTGCTTTACTGCTCTCATTGGCCCTCCAGGTTGAATTAATTAGTGTTTGTGATATTTAGGTATGAAACCTTCTAACCATGTGACATTCACAGTAATCTTGTGTGCATTGACGCACACAAGCAAAGACTGCATATATTTACCCAGAGGAACGATGTACGGTAGACACACACATGCACAAACACACAGACACGCACACACATGTGAGCAACTGCACACAAACAGATCTTTGTCGTCGACAGCATTGCAGATTCCCGCTCTAAATTTTGCAGTCTAAAGTTGTTTTCTTTATCAATATTTCAGGTGTTTAATGAGTACTCGTGATGGCTGGATGCAGCATCGTGATAGCCCACACTGCCTCTCCCCTTCGAACTCTAACCCAGGATAGGTGAAGATGATGAACCCCCCTCTGAGTGCTGCATCCACCTCCTCCCTGGAGTCATATTTCAGGGCAGGAAGAGGATTGGAGATCTTAAAGGGGTCTCATATCTCAGACAATCCTATTAAACATGTTCTGTTGGTTTCTCGGCCTCTCTGTGGTTTCACACCAGAATGTCATTTGTCTCACTATCCAAGTGGTCAGTGCCAAAAATACAGCATCTGTAAAGCTAGTGGAATAACAGCATGGCCTCTCACTTTGACTGTTGGGAAGACCAGGGAGGTCGCTATCGACCGACAATAGTTGTGGAGAGCCGCGATCATATCATCTCTATTTTGAAATATATTTCTTATGTATGTCATTGGTGATGGTGTAATATTTATATCTCTGTGTTTTTTTACATTTGAACATGCAACATGTAAATAGAATGTTAGTTGTTTTGTGCTGGCACATTCCCAGTTTAATCAAGGAGAATTTACGAGGTGTGTTTAAATCACACTGGATCTAACTGATATATGGCGTCAGGCATGTAAATAAGTCCGTCCGTGTGTTTTCATCAGGCGATTCAGCCATTCACATTTCAGCAGGCTTCATACAGAAATCTGGAGGTGTTTGTTATAAATTTGCAACAGAAGCAGCCATATTTTTTTTACCAGCTTTCTAGGACTGTGTGGCAGCAAAGAGGCTAGCAACACAACTTCTCAATCAAAATGATTGAACTGCGATTATTCTTATTTTTTATGTTAAATGATGTTGCTATTGAGGGGGGAAAAAAACTAGAAAAAAAGAATAGCGAGAGAAATGTTTCTGTCCATCCAGGGATTAGAGACACAAGAAATGTTTCCATCCAATTGGAGCTTTTCATGTGAATATTCTAAAAGTGGCATTAAAAAAATGCACCTTTTCCCACCAGAGGTGTGTTACCATCAAACAGACTTGTTGCAGATCAAATGCTACATGGAATGATGTATTGCACATTAAAAACACTTTTGGGCTTAAGTTTCCATGTACTGAATAAAAAGCAGAAGTTCAATGTGTTTCCATCACATTTTCAACTCTACTGATGTTTTTTTTCTCTCACAGAAATCTGGTTTTGGGGCATGTACTCTAGATCAGGGTTTTCCCAAACTCAGTCCTGGGGGCACATTTGTTTTTTTGCCCTAGCACTACACAGCTGATTCAAATAATCAGAGCTTGATGATGAGTTGATTATTTGAATCAGCTGTGTAGTGCTGGCGCAAAAAACAAAACTCCTCTGATCTAGATAACACTTTACTGATAAAGTTGACATGGTAGGTAATACGATTAGATACAGATAAGACAACTAATATATAAATGTCTTTTTTATTTGATAATTGGCAGCCAAACACTGATCATCATGTCACCATCATTCAAATAATACCCTCAATGTTTATTGGAAATTTGCGTCAAGCTCATCACTATACGTCACTTAACCACCATGAAGTTCATCATAACTTATTTAATCTGCCTATGCAGTGCATTCAGAAAGTATTCAGACCCCTTGACTTTTTCCACATTTTGTTATGTTTAAGCCTTATTCTAATTTTGATTAAATAAAACATTTTCCTCATCAATCTACACACAATATCCCATAATGACAAAGCAAAAAATATATATAAAACTTTCTTTTTTTTTGTGCAAATTTATACAAATTTTAAAACAAAAATACCTTATTTACATAAGTATTCAGGCCCTTTGCTATGAGACTTGAAATTGAGCTCAGGTGCATCCTGTTTCCATTGATCATCCTTGAGATGTTTCTACAACTTGATTGGAGTCCACCTGTGGTAAATTCAATTGATTGGTCATTCATTGGAAAGGCACACACCTGTCTACACAAGGTACCACAGTTGACAGTGCATGTCAGAGCAAAAACCAAGCCATGAGATCGAAGGAATTATCCGTAGAGCTCCGAGACAGGACTGTGTCGAGACACAGATCTGGGGAAGGATACCAAAACATTTCTGCAGCATTGAAAGTCCCCAAGAACACAACATTCTTAAATGGAAGAAGTTTGGAACCACCAAGACTCTTCCTAGAGGTGGGCCGGGCGGCCTTCATGGTAGAGTGAACAGACAAAGACACACCTCACTAAAAGGAACATAACAGGCCGCTTGGAGTTAGCCAAAGGCACCTAAAGGATTCTCAGACCATGAGAAACCAGATTGATCCCTGGCCTGAATGCCAAGGGTCACGTCTGGAGGAAACCAGGCACCGCTCATCACCTGGCCAATAACATCCCTATGGTGAAGCATGGTGATGTCAGCATCATGCTGTGGGGATGTTTTTCAGCAGCAGGGGCTGGGAGACTAGTCAGGATCAAGGGAAAGATGAACGGAGCAAAGCACAGAGAGATCCTTGATGAAAACCTGCTCCAGAGAGCTCAGGACCTCCGAATGGGGCGAAGGTTCACCTTCCAACAGACCAATGACCCTAAGCACACAGCCAAGACAATGCAGGAGTGGCTTCGGGACAAGTCTCTGAATTTCCTTGAGTGGCCCAGCCAGAGCCCGGAGATGAACCCGATCTAACATTTCTGGAGAGACCTGAAAATAGCTGTGCAGCGACACTCCACATCCAGGTGTGCCAAGCTTCATACCCAAGAAGACTCGAGGCTGTCACTTCCAAAGGTGCCTCCTCAAAGTACTGAGTAAATGGTCTGAATGCCTATGTAAATGTGATATTTCAGTTTTTGCTTTGTCATTATGGGGTATTGTGTGTAGATTGATGAGGGGAAAAAATATTTAATCAATTTTAGAATAAGGCTGTAACGTAACAAAATGTGGAAAAGTAAAGGGGTCTGAATACTTTCCAAATGCACTTTAAACTTAAAGAGCAGCTGAACTCACCAGTTTTTTTTCTGCTGCTCATTAAGAAAAATGAGATTTGCATCTTGTAGGGTACGGTTCGATGTGGGTGTGTTCTGTTCACTATATCATACCCTGGCAGTTATTGTTATTTGTCCCTCTTGAGTCAAGGTAGCAATATTTCAACCTCAAAATACTCCGAATGAATCTAAGATAAAACATTACCGACGACGAGACAACCTACTGGGAGGAGGTTAAAGCCCTGGCGGAGTGGTGCAACAACAACCTCTCCCTCAATATAAAAAAAGGAGCTAATCGTGGACTACAGGAGACAGAGGAGGGAGCACGCCCCCGGTGGAGACGGTCAAAAGCATCAAGTTCCTTGGCGTACACATCACTGAGGACCTGAAATGGTCTCACCACACCGACACCATGGTGAAGAGGCTGCAACACCGCCTCTTCAACCTCAGGCAGCTGAAGAAATGCGGCATGGCCACTAAGACCCTCACAAACTTCTAAAGGTGCACCATTGAGATCATTCTGTCGGGTTCCATCACTACCTGGTACGACAACTGCACTGCCCTCAAGGAGATGGTGGGATCAGCCCAGCGCATCACTGGGGGCACTCTGCCTGCCCTCTAGGCCTTAAAGAAAGGCCAATAAGATCATTAAGGACCTCAGCCGGGATACTGAGAAACAGCTTCGATCACCAGGACATCAGACTGTTGAACAGCCATCACTAGTCAGCTACCTGCCTGGTACTCAGCCCTGGACCTTGAGATTAATGTCCCATGTATATAGTCATTGAACACACGTCACCTCATTTTCTATATATACTGTTGTTTACTCAAAGTGTATGTATAGACTGTATTCTTCACATAATCCTAATATCATCCTAATATACCTACATCATCCTAATATACCTACTACTGTATATACCATTTTCTTTTCCAAATGATATGCTGTCTGTACACCAAGTATTTATGTTCTGGATTCTCACACATGCTCACTCTAATATATCTACTTTTGATTGACTTCTTCTTTAGATATTTTGTATTATTTGTGAGACATTCTACTGTACTGTTGGAGCTAGTAGCATAAGCATTTCGCTGCACTTGCTACAACACCTGCAAATCTGTGTAAGCGACCAATAAACTTTGATTTGAAATAAAGCACAAACTCCACACTGTTTAACAGTGCCAAAAATGTGGGATGCAAGTGTACATCGCCTTTCCCCAAAACAGTAGCAGACTTGTGATCACTATCAAACATCAGCAAGTGGCCACTTGATAAAGGGCTTTGGGGCTAAGTGTGCTTTTAACATAACATTGGTGACGTGTTGTCTAATGTAAAAAAATTTAAAAATGATGTCTGAGGCGCTACATAATTGGATAGAGCGTCATTAGCAGCTGTTTCTCCGTGCATGCAATTCTTCCTAAGCATTACCATCCAGTGTTAGTGGGCATGAACAACATCAAACCCCAACCTTCACGTATCCAATGGATGTAGGAATGTAATGTCTTCCATAAAACTTGCAAATCTCAGTTTTGGAAGATACTGTCTAGAATCAATGTTTCTGATTAATATCGATACAACATAGGCAATTTTCAACCAGTGAAGTTGTTTTTTTAAGTTCAGCTTAGTTTTACGTAATTTATCGTCACGTGACTCCAAGTTTACTTCAACATGATGGTTCATTATGTGAATATTTGGGCTTGTTACGTTCCCCAGTTTCTGTGTTTTGAGTTTGTATGTGTGTATTTCAGGATGGCTTCCTGGATTCTAAGCAGCTGATTTGTTGGCCCCCCTCCATGATTGGAGCTCTGAACCCTCCCTCTCGTCAGAGGAAACAGCTGTTATCCAGCTGGATAAAAGCCAGTGTTCGTTTGTCTGGAGGAGAGAGAGCTTCTTTGATGTCCTGTGGTGGTTGTTGCAATAGTTTTGTTGAACGTATTTTGTAGCTGTTATTTCTGAGGTATGTGTAATGCCAAAAGGACTGTGTTTTTGATTATTGAAATGGTTCACTCTAAGTTAGTAATTATTCTGTTTTATTTGTTCCCGAAGGGGAATGCACCTTGGGAGTGTTTAGGCAAGAGGCCTGCGGGCATAACCTGTAGTATTTACTGTCTATGCACACTAGGTAAGACCTGGGCGGACCACCCCCTGTATTTTGGTTAGCGCGCCAGGAGGTGCTAAAGGGTTAGCTAACTACTGGACAGGTTGGAGAGGGGACTCTAACTTTGACTTAATTTGCATTGGTTCCGTCCAGCCCCTTTTCCCCACATTACCGTGTTAAGGAAATAAATTCCCTGTAAATGCCGATATTCTCTACCTCCATCATCCTTACCTGCGCCTACAATCACATACCTCTTTCACGCCATGGGGAGTTGAGTGTAGCAGAGTGTGGCGTTCCCTCCTCCATGAGGTGTACGTAACAGTGCATAAAGGAGTTTCCACTGCAATTGTCGCATAATCTATTTTGCTGGCAAAAACATTATCCCAAAGCGTATTTTGTTTTGTCAAAAAATGTTACACGTTTGCTGTTTCCCTCAGACCTGTTGTGAGTTTTTATGTATCAGGAAATTCATCTGCATGAATTGGTTGGATGGAAACCTGGTTATAGATGGAAATGATTAAGTCCTGTATGGAGTGAGAGCAGGCCGGACGTCAAAGCCTTGGACTGAGGGAGACTCCCAATTGAAGACTACTGTCCTGATGGATGCTGGGTAATAGATGTGGATGTTTCTCAGGTGTCAGCTGAATTCTTTATGGAACTATGCTCTCTCTGTAGGATGTCACAGCAGATATGTTATGTCATGTACGGATGCAGCGAACATTTCCAGGCTTGTCGCACCCTGACCTCTAAAACGCCTGTTTCAGTGGGATAACCTGTCATCCCACATGGCCAGCGCATTCGGAATTAGGACCGAGTCAACCCCACCCATTTCTGTTCTGCTGAGAGAGTCCCTGCAGTGATTCAAACACATTATCAGCAATACCAGCCACTTTGAACTAGGATGGATGTTTTATATTATATCCCATTATCCCACACAAGACATTACCTCAGTAACATTTCTATAATTCATATACTTTAAGTTGTGGCTGTATTCTACTTGTCTTAAACATGATTTGTATTAGGTAGCTGGAGTAATAGGTTGGTTTGAGGAAAGGTAGAGGTAATGGTGTGTGATTCTAATGAGGGATCAGGCCAGGTGTTTTGGGGTAAGTCTGCTACATTCTAATGGCCACCACCTTCCCCTCTTCTCCTCCTCTCATCCTCTGTTGCAGTGCATTATGTGTGGGCTTTGATCTTTCACTGGCTAGCAACTTGTGTGAGGGTGGCGAGAAAGCTCATTAACTGTGTGTTTGGCTTGTCTTTGGATGACAGGAACATCCCCCTAATTAACTTAGTCATTACTATGGTCTGTTGTGGAGGTGAGTAGCATGGTGTCCTGGCGGTTCTACATACAGTACAGACAACGGCATGGTGATCACTATTTGCGTATGCAGGTCTACTTAATTTTGCTGAATAAGCAAACTGTTCAGATTGCTGTGCCTTTTGCGCATGCAGTAGTGCAGTCCCTCCCTTTGGGCTGGTGCTGGTATTTTGTTTCAGTGCTGCATGGGACACTACCTGCAGAACTGTGATGTGTGGAAGTGCGAAAGAGAGGCTCCCACGGCGCATGTAGGGGTGACATCCTACCTTAATTATCACCTGCTCATCCTTCCGCCTCCATCCGTCCCAGAGGTGACATCCTGCCTTATTTATCACCTGCTCATCCTTCCGCCTCCATCCGTCCCAGAGGTGACATCCTGCCTTAATTATCACCTCCTCGTCCTTCTGCCTCCATCCGTCCCAGAGTTGACATCCTGCCTAATCACCTGCTCGTCCTTCTGCCTCCATCCGTCCCAGGGTGACATCCTGCCTAATCACCTGCTTAATTATCACATCCTGCCTTAATTATCACCTGCTCGTCCTTCTGCCTCCATCCGTCCCAGGGGTGACATCCTGCCTTAATTATCACCTGCTCGTCCTTCTACCTCCATCGGTCCCAGAGTTGACATCCTGCCTAATCACCTGTTTGTCCTTCTGCCTCCATCCGTCCCAGGGGTGACATCCTGCCTTATTTATCACCTGCTCATCCTTCCACCTCCATTGGTTCCATGGAGTTGGTTCCATGGAGCTGGTTCCATGGAGCTGGTTCCATGGAGCTGGTTCCATGGAGCTGGTTCCATGGAGCTGGTTCCATGGAGTTGGTTCCATGGAGTTGGTTCCATGGAGCTGGTTCCATGGAGCTGGTCCCATGGAACTAGTCCCATGGAGCTAGGTGAGTGACTTACCTAGGTGGAGGGAACAGTCATCTACTCTCTTCTCACTTCTCCTCCTCTTTCTTCTCCTCCTCCTCTTTTTGGAGGAGTGTCAATGCTTGAAGGACGAGCTGAGTTTGGGAGGCACTCAGTGGAAGAGATGAGTGCACTTTAAGAAGTTTCTACAAGCCCCCAGGGTGTAGGAAATGAGGCCTGGAGAGAGAGGGAGGGAGGACAGAAAACAGAAGAGAGAATGGGGAAAGAAATACCCAAGACCAATATTAGGGCTGTATCATCATGTAGGCCATGCTTTTCACCCTCACTGCATCACCCCCTCCACTTCCCTAGGAACAAAGATTATCCCTCACAAATCCATTTACTTATTCCTTTGAAGAGCTCCAAAACTAAAGATGTCTTAGTCTTCAAAAATATATGATAGTTAGCTGCAGTGCTTTTGAGGCATGATCTGAAATCTGATAGAAACCATCCTGCGGCTAACATGATGAACCTTAATCACATTCACATTAACTTCTTGGTGTAGTTCTACAGTGTCAGGGAAGGGGAAGTACCTGAGAGCTCTTGTTGCTTGTCACAGAAGGGAGCAAGGGAAGTGTATGAGTGAGTCATTTCTAAAAGTTTAATGTGAGTATTTCTAACAGCAGCAAATGAATGAACAATGTAACAAGAAGTGATTGTGGGCATGAATTCACCATGGCTGTCACACTCTCAGGCACAATCCTGTCACAGTTTGGCTTACTTTTAATTAATTTCCCCCCCAACCAATAGAATGGTATAGGCTCTGAAGCTTTCACAGGTTTTCAGTTCATCCAAATCAGTATTCTGGTCTTATTGTCAGAGCTCTTCTTTATAAGAGCGTGTCTAAAGAGAGAGACACACACACACACACAGCCAGTTTGTGAATGAATCAGTGGATCTGCAGTGCTTTTGTTTAAATGTTTGCCTCTATATTCAGATGGTTATATATTGATGGGACTTAATAGGTGGTGTGGAAGCAAACCGCCGCCTGGTATTCCCCCAGCTTCAGTAACACAATGCCTGTTTAGATGCATACAAATCCACCCTTCTTATCGTGTGCCAATTTGCAATTTAAAAAATATGGATTGGGGGATTGTTCCGCTGCGACTGGATAAACGAAACAGAATCCCCGCTGCAGTGGGAAAATGAGTCTGTGCCAGGGCTCAGATTTAGAGGCTCAAACCAATATGTCACATAAACACAGCTAAGGTAAAGGAGGGGAAGGTGGTGGCTACACTAGAGTGGTGTGCACATGTCTGTGTTTACATAAGTGTGTGTGGGGGGCTTCAGTCATGCACTGTAACACAGCATGCCAGCATTGGTGCAACTCCCTCCTTTCCCTTTGTGAGTAGATGGTGGTTTCTGGTGATGGAGCAGGCCAGAGCATGGAAATTAATCTTTTACACCACATTGATTTAGGAAACCATGATTCCAACCGCTGTCTGCTGGGAGAAATTGGTTGATTTAATCAAAAGGGGGATTGTGATCTGTTTGATATTCAGTGCTTCTATAGGCTAGTCAGGCCTGCTTTCCCTGCATGTTTCATTATCCTGTGGGTATACTATAGGCTGTGGTGCTCCCCAGGTACTGTAGGCTTCATTACGTACAAACATGATTTAAGTTGGCCGTGTGTTTATGACCTTTGACACATACCTTTACTGTCTGCACTCCTTTATATTTTATATCAAATTGTATTTGTCACATGCTTCATAAACAACAGGTATAGACTTAAGAGTAAAATGCTTAACGATAACTTGGCTATGTACACGGGGTACCAGAGTCGATGTGCAGGGGTACGAGGTAATATACTGCGTATGTGGCAAACATTTACCTCAGACCAATCTCACTAGTTGCTACATCGGTGCTGTTTTAAAATTATTTTTAAGATGTGGGGGTGGGACTTTGAGGCATTGATGAGATTTCAGAATGATTGACAGCTGATCATGCCATAGAGGTGTTAAATTTAGTGCAGGATTAGTTGTTATTGGGTGGTGGAGCTGCTATACCACGGTCGGTCAGTCTGCAACTCTGACAAGGCCTGTGTCCAGCACTAGGATTAATGGAACACCGAGACCAAGACCTCCACACTGCACAACTTACCGACCGCACATCAATAAATTTAAGACCCAGCCTCGCTCTTTTAGTTGCTATTTGCTTATTGATTGCAGATTTTCATCAGGCCCAGGTATTGAAGAGTCCCAGGGAAGGGAGCATGAATCTTAGGCCAAATAACACCAAGGGCCATAAATCAGCCACTGTAGGGGTCCGTCGCTGGCCTGAACCTGAGCATTTCCCTACCAGGCTGTGGCTAGTGTCGTAAATCCAGGCCCAGGCCCGTGATGGATGTGTGGGGGATTGGAGTGATGGCCTTAATACTGCCAGACTGACAGGGTAATCATACTGTGCTGTTTAAGCAGCCTGGGAGCTGACACGCCCACCCACCCAATTCCTCAGACACCCATGTCACAGTATCTTTGGGCCAACGAGGGAGAATCATTCTCAAGCTGACCTTCCATTATGCCAAGTTAAAACATCAGTGAGCTTTCTGACTGCTGGGGTTGAAGCTCATCCTCTAGGTTGTAGGCTATTAAATATATTTACTGGAAGCACAGCTGTAATTGTTGACGTGGAGAAAATTATTTAAAGTACTGTGTACCTTTACTGTAATAATATAATAATAATACAGTGGGGCAAAAAATTATTTAGGTCAACATTGGATCATTCAGAGATCCTCACTGAACTTCTGGAGAGAGTTTGCTGCACTGAAAGTAAAGGGGCTGAATAATTTTGCACGCCCAATTTTTCAGTTTTTGATTTGTTAAAAAAGTTTGAAATATCCAATAAATGTCGTTCCACTTCATGATTGTGTCCCACTTGTTGTTGATTCTTCACAAAAAAATACAGTTTTATATCTTTATGTTTGAAGCCTGAAATGTGGCAAAAGGTCGCAAAGTTCAAGGGGGCCGAATACTTTCGCAAGGCACTGTACATACTATGAAGTCATATTACATGTACTGCATATATACATGTGAGGCAGAATATATGCACTTCATGATTTGTAAAATGAACGTAGTCAGTTCACATGAATAAGTATCCTCTACATTGTTTTAGCTTTTGCCCCATCCAAAATAAGCTTTGGCCTGCTTTTTGCACTGTACATCATTCAGGAGTGAGTCACCATTGGCCAATATCCAATTCCCTGGGTCTAGAGCTGGTGAATCAGAGAACATGATATCCTTGGTCATCCCTTCCACTATGGCAGGATAGATAATTAGTGCTAGAGCCAACATCCAGGTGGACCCACTCTCACTGGTTTTCACAGGGACTGGGAGACTGCTGGGGGGCGGGGCAAAAGGCTGAGGGGGAAAGATGTCCACACAGATGAAGATAATCAGCTATTACTGCTTCTGGGCCTCACTGAGAAAATACGGCTCCATTTTTCTTTTCTTTTTCCCCCTCCTCTCTGCAGTCTTGTGGCATTGCATCGGGGTGCTCCATGACGTGATGTCCCTTCAAGTGCATTTAAGTGTCTGTTTTGACTATGCAGAGAGGCAGAGGGGAGTATTAAAAGAGTGTCACTGAGCCCTGTGTTGGGACAGATCACAATAACATGTATAATGCATGTCGATTCAGCGTATTCAGGCTAGATAACGGGGCATAAACCGAGGCAGCTGCTGAGGGAAAGCCAATCACATGGAAGCAGCCTGAAGAGATCACAGTCAGTGTGTCGTGTCGAAAAAGGCTAACAAACTTGCACTGATTCGAGCAAAAACATAACATTTTCATCTGAGCAATTCCACGGAAAACAGTAACTCAAAGTATCAAGGATGGTTGGCCATTACAATACACATAGAATGAGCATACCGTTTTGGGTACAAGCAAAATAAATAATCCCACTTCGTACGATATACATTTTACCAAAATAGGTACGACAGTAGCACATCTAATCTAGCTAGCCAAGTAACAACAGTTAATTAAGTAGGCTGCATTACAATAACTACCCCTATATCTACATAAAAACATTTACAATTAAGGTTACTTGTATTCTAATTGCTGGGATAATGCAGAAAACTCTGGAATAGATGTTGAATTTGACTTATTGCCTACATGTTCCCCTCCCCACAAGTTTCCCCATTGACGATCTGTCTGCCTGGTACTGGTACTGTATGGCTGGGTGGGTGGGTATAGCATAGTGCTTGCAATGCCAGGATTGTGGGTTTGATTCCTGGGGCCACCCATATGAAAAAAAAGAATGCAAGAATGACTAAGTCGCTTTGGATAAAAGCGTCTGTTAAATGGCATATACAGTGGGGCAAAAAAGTATTTAGTCAGCCACCAATTTGTGCAAGTTCTCCCACTTAAAAGATGAGGCCTGTAATTTTCATCATAGGTACACTTCAACTATGACAGACAAAATTTGAAAAAATCCCCCAAAAATCACATTGTAGGATTTTTAAAGAATTTATTTGCAAATTATGGTGGAAAATAAGTATTTGGTCACCTACAAAAAAAGCAAGATTTCTGGCTCTCACAGACCTGTAACTTCTTCTTTAAGAGGCTCCTCTGTCCTCCACTTGTTACCTGTATTAATGGCACCTGTTTGAACTTATCAGTATAAAAGACACCTGTCCACAACCTCAAACAGTCACACTCCAAACTCCACTATGGCCAAGACCAAAGAGCTGTCAAAAGACACCAGAAACAAAATTGTAGACCAGCACCAGGCTGGGAAGACTGAATCTGCAATAGGTAAGCAGCTTGGTTTGAAGAAATCAACTGTGGGAGCAATTATTAGGATATGGAAGACATACAAGACCACTGATAATCTCCCTCGATCTGGGACTCCACGCAAGATCTCACCCCTAGGACCTAGTGAATGACCTGCAGAGAGCTGGGACCAAAGTAACAAAGCCTACCATCAGTAACACACTACACTGCCAGGGACTCAAATCCTGCAGTGCCAGTCGTGTCCCCCTGCTTAAGCCAGTACATGTCTAGGCCCGTCTGAAGTTTGCTAGAGAGCATTTGGACGATCCAGAAGAAGATTGGGAGAATGTCATATGGTCAGATGAAACCAAAATATAACCTTTTGGTAAAAACTCAACTCGTCGTGTTTGGAGGACAAAGAATGCTGAGTTGCTTGATTCTTCACCAAAAAATACAGTTTTATATCTTTATGTTTGAAGCCTAAAATGTGGCAAAAGGTCGCAAAGTTCAAGTGGCCCGAATACTTTCGCAAGGCACTGTATACCCTTTGTTGGCAATGACAGAGGTCAAATGTTTTCTGTAAGTCTTCACAAGGTTTTCACACACTGTTGCTGGTATTTTGGCCCATTCCTCCATGCAGATCTCCTCTAGAGCAGTGATGTTTTGGGGCTGTTGCTGGGTAACACAGACTTTCAACTCCCTGCAAAGATTTTCTATGGGGTTGAGATCTGGAGACTGGTTAGGCCACTCCAGGACCTTGAAATGCTTCTTACGAAGCCACTCCTTCGTTGCCCGGGTGGTGTGTTTGGAATCATTGTCATGCTGAAAGACCCAGCCACGTTTCATCTTCAATGCCCTTGCTGATGGAAGGAGGTTTTCACTCAAAATCTCACGATACATGGCCCCATTCATTCTTTGCTTTACACGGATCAGTCGTCCTGGTCCCTTTGCAGAAAAACAGCCCCAAAGCATGATGTTTCCACCCCCATGCTTCACAGTAGGTATGGTGTTCTTTGGATGCAACTCAGCATTCTTTGTCCTCCAAACACGACGAGTTGAGTTTTTACCAAAAACTTCTATTTTGGTTTCATCTGACCATATGACATTCTCCCAATCTTCTTCTGGATCGTCCAAATGCTCTCTAGCAAACTTCAGACGGGCCTAGACATGTACTGGCTTAAGCAGGGGGACACGACTGGCACTGCAGGATTTGAGTCCCTGGCAGTGTAGTGTGTTACTGATGGTAGGCTTTGTTACTTTGGTCCCAGCTCTCTGCAGGTCATTCACTAGGTCCTAGGGGTGAGATCTTGCGTGGAGTCCCAGATCGAGGGAGATTATCAGTGGTCTTGTATGTCTTCCATATCCTAATAATTGCTCCCACAGTTGATTTCTTCAAACCAAGCTGCTTACCTATTGCAGATTCAGTCTTCCCAGCCTGGTGCTGGTCTACAATTTTGTTTCTGGTGTCCTTTGACAGCTCTTTGGTCTTGGCCATAGTGGAGTTTGGAGTGTGACTGTTTGAGGTTGTGGACAGGTGTCTTTTATACTGATAAGTTCAAACAGGTGCCATTAATACAGGTAACAAGTGGAGGACAGAGGAGCCTCTTAAAGAAGAAGTTACAGGTCTGTGAGAGCCAGAAATCTTGCTTTTTTTGTAGGTGACCAAATACTTATTTTCCACCATAATTTGCAAATAAATTCTTTAAAAATCCTACAATGTGATTTTTGGGGGGGGATTTTTTTCTAATTTTGTCTGTCATAGTTGAAGTGTACCTATGATGAAAATTACAGGCCTCATCTTTTTAAGTGGGAGAACTTGCACAAATTGGTGGCTGACTAAATACTTTTTTGCCCCACTGTATATGCCATTTAACAGACGCTTTTATCCAAAGCGACTTAGTCATTCTTGCATCCATTTTTTTCATATGGGTGGCCCCAGGAATCAAACCCACAATCCTGGCATTGCAAGCACTATGCTATACCCACCCACCCAGCCATACAGTACCAGTACCAGGCAGACAGATCGTCAATGGGGAAACTTGTGGGGAGGGGAACATGTAGGCAATAAGTCAAATTCAACATCTATTCCAGAGTTTTCTGCATTATCCCAGCAATTAGAATACAAGTAACCTTAATTGTAAATGTTTTTATGTAGATATAGGGGTAGTTATTGTAATGCAGCCTACTTAATTAACTGTTGTTACTTGGCTAGCTAGATTAGATGTGCTACTGTCGTACCTATTTTGGTAAAATGTATATCGTACGAAGTGGGATTATTTATTTTGCTTGTACCCAAAACGGTATGCTCATTCTATGTGTATTGTAATGGCCAACCATCCTTGATACTTTGAGTTACTGTTTTCCGTGGAATTGCTCAGATGAAAATGTTATGTTTTTGCTCGAATCAGTGCAAGTTTGTTAGCCTTTTCGACACGACACACTGACTGTGATCTCTTCAGGCTGCTTCCATGTGATTGGCTTTCCCTCAGCAGCTGCCTCGGTTTATGCCCCGTTATCTAGCCTGAATACGCTGAATCGACATGCATTATACATGTTATTGTGATCTGTCCCAACACAGGGCTCAGTGACACTCTTTTAATACTCCCCTCTGCCTCTCTGCATAGTCAAAACAGACACTTAAATGCACTTGAAGGGACATCACGTCATGTAGCACCCCGATGCAATGCCACAAGACTGCAGAGAGGAGGGGGAAAAAGAAAAGAAAAATGGAGCCGTATTTTCTCAGTGAGGCCCAGAAGCAGTAATAGCTGATTATCTTCATCAGTGTGGACATCTTTCCCCCTCAGCCTTTTGCCCCGCCCCCCAGCAGTCTCCCAGTCCCTGTGAAAACCAGTGAGAGTGGGTCCACCTGGATGTTGGCTCTAGCACTAATTATCTATCCTGCCATAGTGGAAGGGATGACCAAGGATATCATGTTCTCTGATTCACCAGCTCTAGACCCAGGGAATTGGATATTGGCCAATGGTGACTCACTCCTGAATGATGTACAGTGCAAAAAGCAGGCCAAAGCTTATTTTGGATGGGGCAAAAGCTAAAACAATGTAGAGGATACTTATTCATGTGAACTGACTACGTTCATTTTACAAATCATGAAGTGCATATATTCTGCCTCACATGTATATATGCAGTACATGTAATATGACTTCATAGTATGTACAGTGCCTTGCGAAAGTATTCGGCCCCCTTGAACTTTGCGACCTTTTGCCACATTTCAGGCTTCAAACATAAAGATATAAAACTGTATTTTTTTGTGAAGAATCAACAACAAGTGGGACACAATCATGAAGTGGAACGACATTTATTGGATATTTTAAACTTTTTTAACAAATCAAAAACTGAAAAATTGGGCGTGCAAAATTATTCAGCCCCTTTACTTTCAGTGCAGCAAACTCTCTCCAGAAGTTCAGTGAGGATCTCTGAATGATCCAATGTTGACCTAAATGACTAATGATGTTAAATACAATCCACCTGTGTGTAATCAAGTCTCCGTATAAATGCACCTGCACTGTGATAGTCTCAGAGGTCCGTTAAAAGCGCAGAGAGCATCATGAAGAACAAGGAACACACCAGGCAGGTCCGAGATACTGTTGTGAAGAAGTTTAAAGCCGGATTTGGATACAAAAAGATTTCCCAAGCTTTAAACATCCCAAGGAGCACTGTGCAAGCGATAATATTGAAATGGAAGGAGTATCAGACCACTGCAAATCTACCAAGACCTGGCCGTCCCTCTAAACTTTCAGCTCATACAAGGAGAAGACTAATCAGAGATGCAGCCAAGAGGCCCATGATCACTCTGGATGAACTGCATAGATCTACAGCTGAGGTGGGAGACTCTGTCCATAGGACAACAATCAGTCGTATATTGCACAAATCTGGCCTTTATGGAAGAGTGGCAAGATGAAAGCCATTTCTTAAAGATATCCATAAAAAGTGTTTTTTAAAGTTTGCCACAAGCCACCTGGGAGACACACCAAACATGTGGAAGAAGGTGCTCTGGTCAGATGAAACCAAAATTGAACTTTTTGGCAACAATGCAAAAATGTTATGTTTGGTGTAAAAGCAACACAGCTCATCACCCTGAACACACCATCCCCACTGTCAAACATGGTGGTGGCAGCATCATGGTTTGGGCCTGCTTTTCTTCAGCAGGGACAGGGAAGATGGTTAAAATTGATGGGAAGATGGATGGAGTCAAATACAGGACCATTCTGGAAGAAAACCTGATGGAGTCTGCAAAAGACCTGAGACTGGGACGGAGATTTGTCTTCCAACAAGACAATGATCCAAAACATAAAGCAAAATCTACAATGGAATGGTTCAAAAATAAACATATCCAGGTGTTAGAATGGCCAAGTCAAAGTCCAGACCTGAATCCAATCGAATCTGTGGAAAGAACTGAAAACTGCTGTTCACAAATGCTCTCCATCCAACCTCACTGAGCTCGAGCTGTTTTGCAAGGAGGAATGGGAAAAAATTTCAGTCTCTCGATGTGCAAAACTGCTAGAGACATACCCAAGCGACTTACAGCTGTAATCGCAGCAAAAGGTGGCGCTACAAAGTATTAACTTAAGGGGGCTGAATAATTTTGCACGCCCAATTTTTCAGATTTTGATTTGTTAAAAAAGTTTGAAATATCCAATAAATGTCGTTCCACTTCATGATTGTGTCCCACTTGTTGTTGATTCTTCACAAAAAAATACAGTTTTATATCTTTATGTTTGAAGCCTGAAATGTGGCAAAGGGTCGCAAAGTTCGAGGGGGCCGAATACTTTCGCAAGGCACTGTATGTCTAGACATGAATGAGTGAAGACCAGTGGCAGTCGGTGCCGTTTGAGATTAGGGGACGCAATTATTATTTATTTTTTTATGAGTATGGCCTTATGCGGTAATAGAAATTTTGGATGACTGTCATTCATTTTCCATTCACCCAGCTCAATGTAACATTGATAGGTTTAGGCTACTACATGATACTCAAAATTTCCCTGTACCCATCATGAGGTTGCTACAATCTAGCCTACGAATGAAAGTTTACAGTGTAGGTGCACAGGTCGAGAGAAATTTGAGTAATCAAGGTGACAAAGTGACACATTCAATACCACCTTACACACTCTTGCCTGCATCTAGCTGATCTAGGGTGTAATCTTTAGTCCAAATAGAGTTTCTATTGGACAAATTCAGGTATGTTCATCCCTGTTTAGTTCCTTTTACTTCTGTTTAAGAAACGTTTTAACAGAATTGGCAGAATGAATACATCCCTGATCACCCCCAAACACAGTTCACTTTCATAGCAGCCACATACAAACAGCATGATCTCTTTGCTCATTGTATTATTCCTTCTTGCACCTACGCAACGCGCTATTCTGTGGCCAGGCGAAAAAACCTTTCCAAGCCAAACAATTTGTATTTGACTATTTAGTAGACACACTTATGCAGAGTGACTTACAGGAGCAATTAGTGTTAAGTGCCTTGCTCAAAGGCACATCGGCAGATGTTTCACCTAGTCGGCTCTGCGATTCGAACCAGCAACCTTTCAGTTACTGGCCTAACGCCCTTAACCTCTAGGCTACCTCAAACTTCATACCATAACTGCCAACCACTACACACAGCCTACGTCGTTGCTAACGTCATAGTCAACATAGCTACTAAAACTAATGAGTTAGTAAGCCCGCTACAATCATGCAGTACAGTGTTCAGCAAGCAGTTTAGTAGTTACATCAGTGGGCCCCAGTGGCAATAAATTCATAAAACCAAATGCTTACTTTAACTTGGATGAGTTGCAGTGTTAGCTAGCTAACATAGCATCCCTCTCTGTTTAAGCAGGCTGTTTGAGTAGGCTGAACTAGCTAGCTGCATTTGCATTTGGGTGACCTGACCAAATTCACATAGATCTGTCATTATCATTGATAGCAAGTCTAAGAAGCGGTAGATCTGTTATGTGCACAATGTATATGCTTCCCATTCTTATGTTTAGTGTTTGCGTCTTTTACTTTTGGTTTTGTACACTAGTTGAAAAGGCAACATTTTTGGTTATGAAAATATATTTCACAACGGTTTAGATGGTACAATGATTATTTACACTATACTTGCTTGTTTTGTCACAAACCGAAATTAAGCAAACTATTAATTTTATCAAGAATGAAACGGCAGAGCGATTTCTACATAATGTATATTTTAAGTGAACGTTTAAAAAAATATATACTTGCTTTTCTTTCATTTTTGAATAAATTAATTTGTTCAAAACTGTTCAACTATTGTCTTTCTGTCACTTAGAGTCAACTTCTCACCACATTTTATACACTGCAGAGCTAGCTAACTGTATCTTATGCTTTCAGTACTAGATTCTTTCTCTGATCCTTTGATTGGGTGGACATGTCAGTTCATGCTGCAAGAGCTCTCAGGTCGGAGGGCACCCTCGGAAGTTGTCATAATTACTGTGTAAGTCTATGAAGGAGGTGAGAACCATCAGCCTCCTAGGTTTTGTAATGAAGTCAATATACTCAGAGGAGGACGGAAACAAGCTGTCCTCTGGCTACACCATGGTGTTACCCTATAGAGTACTGTTGAGGCTACTGTAGACCATTGAAAAAGTGTGTTTTAATCAATTATTTGGTGACATGAATATATTTTGTATAGTTTTATCTAAAAATTATAACTTTTTTGGATAACTAATGTTTCACTATTTAAATAGTTTTTATTCACTGAGGATGGTCCTCTTTCCTCTTCTGAGGAGCCTCCATTGGCGAAGACGTGTATATAAGTTCAACCTTATCGAGGCCGCAATTGAATCATTATAACGCTGCTGTCAATGCAGCTTTTAAAGGCAATATTACATTCAAGGCAAACGCTGCAGATGTTGGCTCAATAGGAAATTACCTTTTAAATACTGTATTGTCAACCAAAAATGGATTAGATTGAATCCCAAAAACAGATCACAAATCATTTGCATAGTAATCCACTTTACTCTCCCTTCTTCAGATGGCAAACTCCCTCAATCCTGTTACTGTAAGCCTGCTCTTGAACCTGACTCTCAGTCATCACAAAGCCACTGGCCCATTAAACTATTACTTCTTCCATAAATATACATTTCCCTCATGAGAGAGACGGGCACCTGTTTGCCAATGCTTGTTGGTGACTGACTATTGTCTTGACTCTGCCAATACACGTGCTTGGCCACGCTTCTCCCGTGGCAGTTGAGAGGATAAGACCATTTACTTATCAGCAGGGATTCAAGCATACACGTGCGTTGTTGTCGGGATGTCTTCTTCCTTGGTTCCTGTTTCTCAAGCATTTTCCTATCTTGATTGTATTACATAATAGGGAATTAGACATGAGGCAAAGAGAAAGATGAAGAGACAGAGTTCCTCTGTAGTGTTGTACAATGCCACTTTGTGACATCCAGACTGCTCCTTGTTTGTCAGTTTTCTGCCCTGAGCCTGTTCATGAACCCAGATCTAACAATGCCTCATGGGTTCTGGAGGCATTGTCTCTGTCTTTGTTTGTCTCTATGTAGGAACACCATGTTATCCAGGGTCAGCTACATCACCATCTGGGTTTTCTTACTTTCAGGCTCTGTCTCTCCGTCAGAGCGTCGGAGTTAAATATCCCAACCGACTCTAACTACTGGAATGTAATTGGAAGTTCTGTGCCTTCTTACTCACTAAGTGGTAATGTTATACTGGATAATGGACCTCAGTCTTCATTATTTTGTTCCCACATTTCAATATACTGCATCCCTCCCTTTGCTGATTAAAGGGGACTGTGAGTGCAGAGGCTTTGATAATAAGAACCAGTGAGGATTGAGATGTACAGTCTGCTTTTGAAGACCACAAGAGACTAACCCACGTCAACCCCCCCCCCCGTGTGATGAGTGTCTGAGCAGAATACGGACAGACCAGTCCCCCAGTGTCACTCCACTGTGACATCAACAGGGGTGTGTGTGTTCGTATGTCCCGGCGTACGTGCATGCGTTTGTGTGCCTCTATGTGTGTTTATGCGTGTGTGAGGAACAGTGAGCAGGTTCTCAGGGAGATACTGTCCTGCTGACATGTGTGTGTGTGTGCTGATCTGCAAACAGGGACAAGATAAATGCACGTGTCACTCACGCCCACATGGGATCCATTTTTCACTTAAAGTCAGGAGAGGGGAACGGCTGTGTCCCCTAGCGGTCAGTCAGCCAGTGTGTTCAACAAAATGAGGACGGCACAAGCTATTCAGGTTAGTGCTTAGCGACAGCCTCGAACACAGATATCTGACCTGCTGCGAGTTTGTTTGTTTTGTGTTTTGTACACCTTGTATAAGGTCAATTGTGTCTGTCTGTATCTCCCTAAGCAAAGATGATGTAATGGATGGCAGTCTCTTCTAAATGAAGCAGTGCTGACCTTTGTGTCTTTTCCCATCCGTCATTGTGTGATCTGTCATTGTTGTAGCATTGCATGAACCAGCAACCTGTCCCACGTACATGCACATCCAGTGCAGACTGGCCTCCGGTGACAGGTCGCCTGGGCAATATAAATAAGTTGACATTGTACTGTCTGTGTGAAATTTCTATGCCAGGGGTTTCTTTGGGGTTTTTGCCATCTCAAGCGATAGGTAATACCTCTGTGCTGCGCAGGGGACAGATGCTCTCCCAGCCAGCACACCTTGGGAAGTACAGTACCTATTGTCGGGAGAATAATGTCAGGATCAGCGTTTGGGAACTGTGGACGTGTGTGTGTGCGCCGCTGGGGGAAAGCTCCGCTAGCTCCAGTCCACTGTCCTCCCAGAGGAGAGAGGCTGTAAAAAGTACAGTAGATAACAGGCTGAGGATAGTGGCTTGTGTTTTTATCTGGGCCAGATGAAAGGCGTCCCCCCCCCCCACCTGGCTCTGTGCTGGGACCGACCTTACTCTGCATCTTTTTTTCAGTACTGAAGCTGGTGTTCGGTCTGGAGCCTGGCCAACTCCCCCATTTCTCCCCCACTCCTCCCTGCTATCTCCTGCCAGGGCAGCCCCATCACTCTGAGCTGAATTACTACACTAGGGGAGCAGGAAATGAGGTTCAGAACTCATCGTTAGTGCCCAATGAATTCTTAATTAGGGCAACAAATGGTGCAGCGTTTACGGTGTGGCTGGACCGGCCCCCAATCACCTGAGATCAGAGGCCGATAACCCACAGTGTTGTATTAGCAGATTATTAGACACTGCGGCGAAGCAGGATTCTGGTGCTTTTTGTCTCAAATGTTATATTTTCTCATGAGATAAATACCACCTCCATATTTGTATGTTTGTGTAACATAGGTATTTAGGTAAATGGACTGAAGGTAATCTTTTTACAGCAAGGTAGAATGTAGGAATACCTGTGTTTTAGCTATGTAGAATAAATTGCTAGGCACTCTGTCATTCTTTTTAGGGACTAAATCTTGGGGCGGCAGGGTAGCCTAGTGGTTAGAGCGTTGGACTAGTAACCGGAAGGTTGCAAGTTGAAATCCCCGAGCTGACAAGGTACAAATCTGTCGTTCTGCCCCTGAACAGGCAGTTAACAGACTTGCCTAGTAAAATAAATAAAAAAAATACATTCTTTTTACATGCATTATCAAATGCAGCGTACCATTACGATAGTCTGACTGCAATAATTTAAAAGTCCCCTCTCAAATTATAGAACATCAGAAGGCCTGCAAAAACAGAACAGAAACCCCAGCAGAGTGCAGATGTGATTTCCATGTAAGTGATAATAGGGAAATCAATGGTGGGAATGAGATTATGTATGTACATTTAATGAGGACACACTGAGGAAGTGAAGGCAATTTCAAATGCCACAGTACTACTCTTTTTTGGGACCTCTACAGAATACTAATTGAACCAGAGAGATGCTTAATCCTTTCTGAGGAGAGAAAAAATCTCACAAATGTTATATAATGAATATAAAATGTAATAAAAATGTAAGCCTTGAGTTAGATGGTTGTTAAAATTATACTAATTATACATAGCATAATTTAACAAAAATGTCATTTGAGATACCATCACACTTAGGACATACTGCTCAGCATACATTAAGCACTAATAACACTGCCATTACTAAATACATTTAAAGAGCGCAAATTCACCCAAAGGTGTTAGGGGTCTTCTCTCGCTATCACTGTTGCCTTCATAAATTTTCTTGGGAGAGAAGACCCTGACACAATTTAAAGGCAATGCTACCAAATATTAATTGGGTGTATATACACTTCTGACTCACTGGGAATGTGATGAAAGAAATAAAAGCTTAAATAAATCATTGTCTCTACTATTATTCTGATCCTAACTGACCTAAGACAGGGAATTTTTGCTTAGATTAAATGTCAGTAATTGTGAAGGTGGCTAAGGTGTATGTAAACTTCCAACTTCAGCTGTATGTCCTCAATGTTTGTAGTTCATGACATTGTTAGGGTTTAATTGGGAATAATAAGGAACTGTAAAGGGCGCACCTGGTTCGGTGTCCCATTCTGACACACTGGTGTGTGTGTGTGTGTTGTCTTGTCGTCCTGACTTCCTCCCTCCATCCCTCCAACTAGCTTCTCAGATGACAGGCCAGCCAGTGACAAGCTCCCAGGCCATACTGGTGGTGGTGGCTCAACACCCTAAAAATACAAATTATGTCGGTGTTTCCTTTATTTTGGCAGTTACCTATAGATATTGATACATTTAAAAAAAAATCTAATTCAGTAAATTAACCCAAGTCTGAAGACTGTCTAATTATTCATGAGATGAGGTACATTTATAATTTGGTAATGTCATTGAACGAGTGCTAGAGAGTCTGGGTTTGTTGTGCTGCTGTGACTAAGTATGTGGCTATCTGGGTGTTTGTGTTACAAGGGCTTTCAAGCTCTCCTTCTGTCAGGGTGTTTGTCACATTGTCATTGGGCCATCAGAAGCACAGCCAGTCATTGATCAATCACAAACTGGCTAAGTTCTGTAGCGAAGCCCCTCAAAGACAGAATGGGCTACCCTGTCTCTTTCACACAAATACATGCAAAACACCTCTATTTCCAATCTGTTTCCAACTCCCTTGAAACAAAATGAAATGCAAATGTATGCATGAGAATTGCAACTTTACGGAAGGGAACCGGAATGGAACTGCCTGTAGCATCAAGATGAATATATGTACACTACCGGTCAAAAGCTCCAGGCCTCCAGGCTGTGTAAGGGCTATTTGACCAAGAAGGAGAGCGATGGAGAGCTGCCTCAGGTGACCTGGGTCCTCATTTATAAAACAGACTTATGATAAATTTTGATCTTAAGTATGACTTACGCAGAAAACCACGTATAAGTAGTTATTTATAAAAACCTTACTTTGACGTGGAAATGATCTTATCTCTACGCCAAGTCTAGACTTAACGTAAAGGATTTTCCTGCTGGTTATGTATGGGTATTGCACTTTGGGACGCATATGCATCCAAGCCTGTGGTGAACTTTGCATCAGCTTTATGAACAATTTGTTAGGAATTATCAATTAAAGGTGTGAGGAATGATCAATTAAAGGTGTGAGGAATTAATTGCCAGATGCAACGTGTTTTGAATTAAAAACAGGATGCGATGTTCTGTAAATAGTGTGTCAAATTAGAAAAAAGTAAACATGGCTATTCTTGCGTTTTTGGAAGACATTGAAAACTCTCTCCCTTCTAAAAGCATGGTTTTCAGAGACCGGAATGACTTTTTTGAGCATGTTGATCCATGGCTTTATAAGTCGCTATCGTCTCCCAAAAAATGTTCTGTTAGATTTGTGTGCGGATTTAGCCCCTAATCTAGAAAGGAAGACGCTGTAATCATGCCATACCCATATCTGTCCAAGTACTGTCCACTCTGGGATTCCTCGCTACTGGGACATTCCAGAGGGAAATGAGTGACAGGTCGGGTATATCACAGCCATCATTCAGCCGCATCCTGCCACAAGTGATCGAGGCGATTCTACATGTATTGTCCATGAGATATTCATTTCCCAGGAGACATAGGTGCAGTTGACTGCACGCATATTGCCTTACAGGCACCATCTGTAGTCACCGGATGTGTACCAAACTCACTAAAAGTGTGAGTAATAAAGCCTCTCTTGAAAAAGCCAAACCTTGACCCAGAAAATATAAAAAACTATCGGCCTATATCGAATCTTCCATTCCTCTCAAAAATTTTAGAAAAGGCTGTTGCGCAGCAACTCACTGCCTTCCTGAAGACAGACAATGTATACGAAATGCTTCAGTCTGGTTTTAGACCCCATCATAGCACTGAGACTGCACTTGTGAAGGTGGTAAATGACCTTTTAATGGCATCAGACCAAGGCGCTGCATCTGTCCTCGTGCTCCTAGACCTTAGTGCTGCTTTTGATACCATCGATCACCACATTCTTTTGGAGAGATTGGAAACCCAACTTGGTCTACACGGACAAGTTCTGGCCTGGTTTATCTGTCGGAAAGATATCAGTTTGTCTCTGTGAATGGTTTGTCCTCTGACAAATCAACTGTAAATTTTGGTGTTCCTCAAGGTTCCTTTTTAGGACCACTATTGTTTTCACTATATATTTTACCTCTTAGGGATGTCATTCGAAAACATAATGTTAACTTTCACTGCTATGCGGATGACACAGCTGTACATTTCAATGAAACATGGTGAAGCCCCAAAATTGCCCTCGCTAGAAGCATGTGTTTCAGACATAAGGAAGTGGATGGCTGCAAACTTTCTACTTTTAAACTCGGACAAAACAGAGATGCTTGTTCTAGGTCCCAAGAAACAAAGAGATCTTCTGTTGAATCTGACAATTAATCTTAATGGTTGTACAGTCGTCTCAAATAAAACTGTGAAGGACCTCTGCGTTACTCTGGACCCTGATCTCTCTTTTGAAGAACATATCCGTTGAGACACATCCGGACATGATTTCAAGACGTGAAGCTAAAGAATATACATCGCCCCATAATCATTTTGATAGATTATTAACGTTTACTAATACCTAAAGTTGCATTACAAAAGTATTTCGAAGTGTTTTGTGAAAGTTTATCGTCGACTTTTTTAATTTTAAAAAATGACGTTGCGTTATCAAACTCAGTTTTTTCCTTGATTACACAGTCTTCATAGATCGATATCTAGGCTATATATGGACCGATTTAATCGAAAAAAAGACCCAAATAAATGTTTATGGGACATCTAGGAGTGCCAAGAAAGAAGCTCGTCAAAGGACCTGAGCCCTTGGACCATGCCTCAGGACTACCTGACATGATGACTCCTTGCTGTCCCCAGTCTACCTGGCCGTGCTGCTGCTCCAGTTTCAACTGTTCTGCCTTATTATTATTCGACCATGCTGGTCATTTATGAACATTTGAACATCTTGGCCATGTTCTGTTATAATCTCCACCTGGCACAGCCAGAAGAGGACTGGCCACCCCACATAGCCTGGTTCCTCTCTAGGTTTCTTCCTAGGTTTTGACCTTTCTAGGGAGTTTTTCCTAGCCACCGTGCTTCTACACCTGCATTGCTTGCTGTTTGGGGTTTTAGGCTGGGTTTCTGTACAGCACTTTGAGATATCAGCTGATGTACGAAGGGCTATATAAATAAATTTGATTTGATTTGATTTGATATCAAGACCATTTCAAGGACAGCTTTTTTCCATCTACGTAACATTGCAAAAATCAGAAACTTTCTGTCCAAAAATGATGCAGAAAAATTAATCCATGCTTTTGTCACTTCTAGGTTAGACTACTGCAATGCTCTACTTTCCGGCTACCCGGACAAAGCACGAAATAAACTTCATTTAGTGCTAAATACGGCTGCTATAATCCTGACTAGAACCAAAAGATTTGATCATATTACTCCAGTGCTAGCCTCCCTACACTGGCTTCCTGTCAAAGCAAGGGCTGATTTCAAGGTTTTATTGCTAATCTACAAAGCATTACATGGGCTTGCTCCTACCTATCTCTCTGATTTGGTCCTGCCGTACATACCTACATGTACGCTACGTTCACAAGACGCAGGCCTCCTAATTGTCCCTAGAATTTCTAAGCAAACAGCTGGAGGCAGGGCTTTCTCCTATAGAGCTCAATTTTTATGGAACGGTCTGCCTACCCATGTCAGAGATGAAAACTCGGTCTCAACCTTTAACTCTTTACTGAAGACTCATCTCTTCAGTGGGTCATATGATTGAGTGTTGTCTGGCCCAGGAGTGGGAAGGTGAACGGAAAGGCTCTGGAGCAACGAACCGCCCTTGCTGTCTCTGCCTGGCCGGTTCCCCTCTTTCCACTGGGATTCTCTGCCTCTAACCCTATTACAGGGGCTGAGTCACTGGCCTGCTGGGGCTCTCTCATACCGTCCCTGGGAGGGGTGCGTCACCTGAGTGGGTTGAGTCACTGATGTGGTCATCCTGTCTGGGTTGGCGCCTCCCCCTTGGGTTGTGCCGTGGCGGAGGTCTTTGTGGGCTATACTCAGCCTTGTCTCAGGATGGTAAGTTGGTGGTTGAAGATATCCCTCTAGTGATGTGGGGTCTGTGCTTTGGCAAAGTGGGTGGGGTTATATCCTTCCTGTTTGGCCCTGTCCGGGGGTGTCCTCGGATGGGGCCACAGTGTCTCCTGACCCCTCCTGTCTCAGCCTCCAGTATTTATGCTGCAGTAGTTTATGTGTCGGGGGGCTAGGGTCAGTTTGTTATATCTGGAGTACTTCTCCTGTCCTATTCGGTGTCCTGTGTGAATTTAAGTGTGCTCTCTAGAATTCTCTCTTTCTTTCTCTCTCTCGGAGGACCTGAGCCCTAGGACCATGCCTCAGGACTACCTGAGATGATGACTCCTTGCTGTCCCCAGTCCACCTGGCCATGCTGCTGCTCCAGTTTCAACTGTTCTGCCTTATTATTATTTGACCATGCTGGTCATTTATGAACATTTGAACATCTGGGCCATGTTCTGTTATAATCTCCACCCGGCACAGCCAGAAAAGGACTGGCCACCCCACATAGCCTGGTTCCTCTCTAGGTTTCTTCCTAGGTTTTGGCCTTTCAAGGGAGTTTTTCCTAGCCACCGTGCTTCTACACCTGCATTGCTTGCTGTTTGGGGTTTTTGGCTGGGTTTCTGTACAGCACTTTGAGATATCAGCTGATGTACGAAGGGCTCTATAAATCAATTTGATTTGATTTTGATTTGATGAACATGTATATGTTAACAGAAAGAAATTCCATTCATTGAATGTTCAGATCATCTGCGATGCCCGTATGCAACTACTCAATGTATGTTCCTAGTGGCCAGGGTCTACACACAACTCATTCATTCTGCGCCACAGCAGAGTAGGCCTGAGTCTAGAAGCTGGTGAAAGTGGCGGTGTATGGCTTCTCCGTGAGTTATTTTCTTTTCAGTGTATAATTATCACATTATAGGTAAGACCCAAATGCAGACTGGACGGGGGTAGAGACAAGGACAGGTGAAACAGATCAGGGCATGACAATAATAGCCTATTAACCGTGCAAAATAATGTAACACAACGGTTTTACCCTATTAGGTGACCGGGGCTATCCACTGAAAGCATGGCTTCTCACTCCCTTTGCCGATCCCTGAACAGCAGAGGAAATGTGCTACAATTTGGCGCAAGGCAGAACAAGGTCGGTTGTGGAGTGCACCATCGGACTGCTGAAGGGCAGGTGACGTTGCCTTGACGCATCACATGGAAAACTCCTCTACAAGCCAGAGAAGGTAACTTCATTTAATACAAATACTAAACTTAAATTTAGTTTTAAAATGGGTCACCTTAAAGCAACATATACCAACATTTTATATTTAGCATTTTATATTTAGCATTACTGAGATGTCCCTTTGAAGCTGGTTCATTTTGTAGCAATGCTAGTGTAAACGAATGGTATCAGCTGATTCCTATCGTTTCCACTAGCATTGCAACAAAATGTGAACAGATTAAGGGTACATCTCAGTAAATGTGGTGCCCATTAGTAGTGCAAGTTTGTTTGACAAGAACATTGGGGTGGGCAATTTCAAACCTAAATATAAAATGTTGGCCTGTTTAAAGAGATAATGGTTTCCCTCCCCAATCAAAGGTGACATGCATAATGCTGGCATGTGGTGTGCTCCACAACATAGCCCTGAGGCATGGTATTGAAATGGATGCGGAGATTAGAATGGACCCATAACAGCCTCCTAACCCACCACCCAATGGAGCACCTGCCCCGGGCTGATGCAGTGAGAAGGAGGTGGCAGCTCATACAGAGATTGGTGGTAAGAAACAGAATGCCGACAGAGATGGCCGCCTCGCTTTGTGTTCCTAGGAAACTGCAGTATTTTGTTTTTTTTACGTGTTATTTCTTACATTGGTACCCCAGGTAATCTTAGGTTTATTACATACAGTCTGGAGGAACTACTGGATATAAGAACAACGTCAACTCACCGTCATTACGACCAGGAACACGACTTTCCCGAAGCGGATCCTCTGTTTTGCCCACCACCTAGGACAATGGATCGGATCCCAGCCGGCGAACCAAAACAACGACGCTGTAAAAGGGGGAGACGAAGCGGTCTTCTGGTCAGGCTCCGGAGACGGGCACATCGCGCACTGCTCCCGAGCATACTACTCGCCAATGTCCAGTCTCTTGACAACAAGGTTGATGAAATCCGAGCAAGGGTAGCATTCCAGAGAGACACGAGACTGTAACGTTCTTTGCTTCACGGAAACATGGCTCCCTCGAGACATGCTATCGGAGTCGGTACAGCCAGCTGGTTTCTTCACGCATCGCGCCGACAGAAACCAGCATCTTTCTGGTAAGAAGAGGGGCGGGGGGGTATGCCTTATGATTAACGACACGTGGTGTGATCATAACAACATACAGGAACTCAAGTCCTTCTGTTCACCTGACTTGCACTCACTTCCGTCATCATGAAGTGCTTTGAGAGACTAGTCAAGGACCATATCACCTCCACCCTACCTGACACCCTAGACCCACTCCAATTTGCTTACCGCCCCAATAGGTACACAGACAACGCAACCACACTACCCTAACCCATCTGGACAAGGGGAATACTTATGTGAGAATGCTGTTCATCGACTACAGCTCAGCATTTAACACCATAGTACCCTCCAAACTCATCATCAAGCTTGAGACCCTGGGTCTCGACCCCACCCTGTGCAACTGGGTACTGGACTTCCTGACGGGCCGCCCCCAAGTGGTGAGGGTAGGAAACAACACATCCACCCTGCTGATCCTCAAAAGTGGGGCCCCTCAAGGGTGCGTTCTGAGCCCTCTCCTGTACTCCCTGTTCACCCACGACTGCATGGCCATGCACGCCTCCAACTCAATCATCAAGTTTGCAGACGACACTACAGTGGTAGGCTTGATTACCAACAACGACGAGACGGCCTACAGGGAGGAGGTGAGGGCCCTTGGAGTGTGGTGTCAGGAAAATAACCTCCCACTCACCATCAACAAAACAAAGTAGATGATTGTGGACTTCAGGAAACAGCAGAGGGAGCACCCCCCTATCCACATCAACAGGACTGTAGTGGAGAGGGTAGTAAGTTTTAAGTTCCTTGGCGTACACATCAGAGACAGACAGCGTGGTGAAGAAGGCACAGCAGCGCCTCTTCAACCTCAGGAGGCTGAAGAAATTCGGCTTGTCACCTAAAGCACTCACAAACTTTTACAGATGCACAATAGAGAGCATCCTGTCGGGCTGTATCACCGCCTGGTACTGCAACTGCTCCGCCCACAACCGTAAAGCTCTCCAGAGGGTAGTGAGGTCTGCACAACGCATCGCCGGGGGCAAACTACCTGCTCTCCAGGACACCTACACCATCCGATGTCACAGGAAGATCATAAAGATCATCAAGGACAACAACCACCCGAGTCACTGCCTGTTCACCCCGCTATCATCCAGAAGGCGAGGTCAGTACAGGTGCATCAAAGCTGGGACCGAGAGACTGAAAAACAGCTTCTATCTCAAGGGCATCAGACTGTTAAACAGCCACCACTAACATTGAGTGGCTGCTGCCAACATACTGACTCAACTCCAGCCACTTTAATAATGGTATAAATTATGGAAAAAATGTATCACTAGCCACTTTAAACAATGCCACTTAATATAATGTTTACATACACTACATTACTCATCTCATATGTTTATACTTTTGTGTCTTTGACTTTGCTGGATTAAGTGATATGACATGCTATTCTATTAAATTCTTTCTCTGTAATTAATATTACCTGATTGAGCTAATCATGTAAATGTAATTAACTTGAAAGTCGGGGCACCACAAAATAATATTTATTTAGCAGTTATCTTCTGAATAAACTCTTAAAGACCTAGTAATATTTTACATCAATAGCAGTCAATATTAATCGTCACCTCATTTCAGTCTCATCTGAAAGTTGTAAATTCTTGGTTCTTCACGGACCCTGGCTAACAAGTTGAAACAGCAATACAAAATTGGGTTTAGTTATTTATTTACTAAATATCTAACTAATCAAACAGAATTATATATACACACAATGAATCATACCTTGATTACAAATGATGTCATAAAGGAAAACATACCTAGCGGACGGAACAGATATGACAGCTGGTTACCCCAAGAAAAGGGAGCTGGGTTTATTGAAAGAGCAGGAAGACTGAAGAACAAAGGGAGTAGCGATGTCTCTATCGGGCCGTAGGCAGCTACTCTATCGTAAATACAGAATCTTTTTGCATTCTAAATTACCGCCCATTTGGAAAAGGAAAATGCAATAAATATTTACTCTGAGCTGCGCTTCGGTAGGTTGGTCGTAGATGCTGGTCATGTTGGCCAACAGAGATCTTCCTGTCCTCGGAAGAATGTCTCTGGTGTTAAATTGAATACGTTGTAGTAACGTCGTTGTGTGGTAGAGGGGATACACTGTCTGTTCTTTCCTAGCCCACGTTTGCAGCTGCTGTTGCTAACTCAACGGCTAGGAGGTAGCACTTCTGTAGTAAATAAGATGACATCGGATCGTCATCCTAATGTACCCGGAACAGCAAGTTATATTGTCGTCAAGGCTTTATATAGGAAGGGAGAGGAGGGCGTGTTTTATAGTTTATAATGTCTCCTCACATGGGCGGGCCACTGAGTCGGGCTTAATTCACTCATGAAAACCCAATTCTCACATTTTAGAAGCTGAAATCACATTTCATCCCCTCACAAATAATTTCATATTCAAACATTTAAATTGCACAACAATTCCATGTGAATCTGATAACTATAATGTGTAGACTTTCTACTGTACAGTTTGTCATCCTATCATTGATGAGAATGTCTCAGATGACAACTGAACTGACACCATATTCATTAATTACCAACGCATATGTTCAACTGGTTGGATTACCAAAATATGGTTAATTTCCCCCCACCTCCTGATGTTCCCAGAATCTTTATGTTAACCAAGGGATTTTCAATAGTCACATCAGCAGGGTAAAGGGAGGAGAGGTATTTGCTGCATCTTGCCATCTTTATGTAATACATATATCACTAGCCACTTTAAACGATGCCACTTTTATATGTTTACATACCCTACATCACTCATCTCATATGTATATACTGTACTCGATACCATCTACTGCATCTTGCCATCTTGATGTAATACATGTATCACTAGCCACTTTAAACAATGCCACTTTTATATGTTTACATACCCTACATTACTCATCTCATATGTATATACTGTACTCGATACCATCTACTGCATCTTGCCTATGCTGTTCTGTACCATCACTCATTCATATATATTTATGTACATATTCTTCATCCCTTTACACTTGTGTGTATAAGGTAGTTGTTGTGAAATTGTTAGGTTAGATTACTCGTTGGTTATTACTGCATTGTCGGAACTAGAAGCACAAGCATTTCGCTACACTCTCATTAACATCTGCTAACCATGTGTATGTGACAAATAAAATTTGATTTGAGTTCAGTCACAATCTGCCCAACCAATGTGTTCAACTTGTTATGGGTTTGCAGGACTGAGGCGGTAAACTCACAAACTGTAGACATGGATGGCCAAACATTCCCCCTCTCTCCTGGCACCTGCTGATTTGGGAGCCTCACACACTTTATCCCTGGGTGGAGGGCGCACGGGCTGCAACGCAGCTTCCCTTGGTGGAGGGGGCACCCTCACCCGGCGCTCAGGCTGCAACGCAGCTTCCCTTGGTGGAGGGGGCACCCTCACCCGGCGCTCAGGCTGCAACGCAGCTTCCCCCGTTTCTATGTGAATAAAATAAATCAGTGCATGCCATGTATATTAAGTTACTGACAACAAAGTTTCACATTCTCTTAATTACTTACCGTGATCCAGTGATGCAGTCGTGAGGGTTTCGCGCTCCGACTTCTCCATTCCCGATGTTACTGCTAAACTATATAAAAGTTTCGTATTTAACCTTTTGTAAAGTAAAGCAGAAACTCTAAATAGAAGAAACTCACCTTTTTTGAAATATTCACAGTCGCCGTCAGAGCATGTGCCAGTGTATGTACTTTCCCCATTGATTGGCCAGACGCGCCGGTTCATTTTGGAGAGCTCCGGCGTGCCAGGCCCCCCTCCCGTTGCCTTAATGCTGAGGTTATGTAGGGCTATTTTTGTTACCCTTGCAGTTTGTCAGACCATTTGTTTTTCACATCAGCCACAGTTCTGTCTTGCTGCCCCAAGCTAACTGTTTGGCTTTGTTTGTGAACCCACTATTTAGTCCACCAAATAATATGTGTTGCCTGTCTTCAATCTCCTTTACCATTACCGTGATCTCGTCTTCCAAAAAGTTGGCTATTCCTGACTAAACCCTCATTTGTGCTAGCATTCTATAACGGGAAATTGCTGATTGTAATGCACATTCAGGTGGTTTTTTATCCTCCGTTTCTTTTATGAATCGCTATTTGAAGAATCTCAAATCTCAAATCTATTTTGATTTGTTTAACACTTTTTTGCTTACTAGATGATTCCACGTGTGTTAAATCATAGTTTTGATGTCTTCACTATTATTATACTATGTAGAAAATAGTAAATATGAAGAACATCTACTCATTCAAGGGGTTTTCTAAAAACTTTTGACCCGTAGTGTATGTCTTTGCTTTGTTTCCAAGTGGAAATTGCATTGAAAGTGGTCTGCATCAAGTACAGTGTAAAGTCAGGAAACAGAAGGAGCCCTGCGGACAGAAGGTAAAAATAAGGAGGACTAAGCAACCACAGTCTTGTACAGCGGAAGTTCTGCCTGTAGCTCAGGACCTGAAGCAAGGATATGCATATTCTTGATTCCATTTGCCTCAAAGGGATGGGGGCAGGCTGAAATGAGAACAGTGGAGAAGGTTGATCTCTTGTCCTAACCTCTACTTGTAATCCATTGTTGGATGGGGTAGTTGTTTTCCCTCCCGCTTCTTCAGTATCTAGGTGGTTTGGAGCAGCGGCTATGAATGCATGTATATTGCATTGGCCCTTTTTGTGAGTCATGTGGCTGTTTCCTATCTATTATTGAGCAGGCTGCGCTTTGGCCACGTTGTGGACGATTAATAAATAAAGACAGTCACATCTAGGGTGGAGACGAGCCTTGAGTAAATGACAAAGAGAACTTCATTTGGAGTCAAATTAATGACTTCAACCTTGTTGAGCTTTCTTTCAACAGCCATGCTGGTGAACTTCAGCTTTTGTTTGTCTTAAACTATTGTTGAAATATTCTTAGATATGCTATCAGGCTATAATAGCTATTATAGCTTCATATGGTACAGTATCTATTCTGAATTGACAGAAATCAACCTGTGTAACTATTAGGGCTGTTGTGGTGAAATTGTTACTGCCACACTGGCAGTCATTTCTAATGACCACAGTAAAATTCCACGTGACTGTTGAGTCACGGTAATCTCCTCTTATGCACTCTGGACATGTGTTGGGTAGTACCCAACTCTCTAACGATCATCAGGTCGTTAATGGCCTGGTATTCGGGCTCTATTGTCCCTCTAACCACTCTGACATCAATGCAAATGCATTTGAAAATCACATCAAACACTTATCAAAACAGTATGTGCTTTTAAAACTCACCTCACTGTGATTGATCAATTTGAAGAGAATTCATTCAACAACAGGTTGAAACTAAGTGAGAAATAGGCCGTTTACTTTGGAAACGTTATTTTTCCAAACATAAAAATAGTGGCCCCTAGCTTCAAGAGGTTAAATTAAGCCTGATGAATTTACTGTGTTAAATGCGGCCTTACCTCTTGGTTACACTAGTGACCATATCCCCCGTGCATCCCGCAAAGGCGGAGGTGTTCCTAACATTTACGATAGCAAATTTCAATTTTCAAAAAAAACCCAATGTTTTCATCTTTTGAGCCTCTAGTCATGATCTATGCAGCCTTTTTTTATAGCTTTTTTTTTAAATATCTTTTTTTATAGCTACTGTTTACAGGCCTCCTGGGCCATATACAGCGTTCCTTACGGAGTTCCCTGAATTCCTATCGGACCTAGTAGTCATAGCAGATAATATTCTAATTTTTGGGGATTTTAATATTCACATGGAAAAGTCCACAGACCCACTCCAAAAAGCTTTCGGGGAGCCATCATCAACTCAGTGAGTTTTGTCCGACATGTCTCTGGACCTACTCACTGTCACAGTCATACTCTGGACCTAGTTTTGTCCCATGGAATAAGTGTTGTGGATCTTTATGTTTTTCCTCATAATCCTGGACTATCGGACCACCATTTTATTATGTTTGCAATCGCAACAAATAATCTACTCAGACATCAACCAAGGAGCATCAAAAGTTGTGCCAAAAATTCTCAGAAAACCCAAAGATTCCTTGATGCCCTTCCAGACTCCCTCTGCCTACCCAAGGACATCAGAGGACAAAAATCTGTTAACCACCTAACTGAGGAATTCAATTTAACCTTGCGCAATACCTTAGATGCAGTTGCACCCCTAAAAACTAAAAACATTTGTCATAAGAAACTATCTCCCTGGTATACAGAAAATAGCCAAGCTCTGAAGCAAGCTTCCAGAAAATTGGAACGGAAAAGGCGCCACACCAAACTGGAAGTCTTCCGACTAGCTTGGAAAGACGGTACCGTGCAGTATCGAAGAGCCCTCACTGCTGCTCGATCATCCTATTTTTCAAACTTAATTGAGAAAATAAGAACAATCCGAAATGTATTTTTGATACTGTCGCAAAGCTAACTAAAAAGCAGCATTCCCCAAGAGAGGATGGCTTTCACTTCAGCAGTAATAAATTCATGAACTTCTTTGAGGAAAAGATCATGATCATTTGAAAGCAAATTACGGATGCCTCTTTAAATTTGCATATTCCTCCAAAGCTCAACTGTCCTGAGTCTGCGCAACTCTGCCAGGACCTAGGGTCATGAGAGACACTCAAGTGTTTTAGTACTATATCTCTTGACACAATGATGAAAATAATCATGGCCTCTAAACCTTCAAGCTGCATACTGGACCCTATTCCAACTAAACTACTGAAAGAGCTGCTTCCTGTGCTTGGCCCTCCTATGTTGAACATAATAAATGGCTCTCTATCCACCGGATGTGTACCAAACTCACTGAAAGCGGCAGGAATAAAGCCTCTCTTGAAAAAGCCAAACCTTGACCCAGAAAATATAAAAAACTATCGGCCAATATCGAATTTCCCCTTCCTCTCAAACTTTTTTGAAAAAGCTGTTGCGCAGCAACTCACTGCCTTCCTGAAGACAAACCATGTATACGAAATGCTTCAGGGTGGTTTTAGACCCCATCATAGCACTGAGTCTGCACTTGTGAAGGTGGTAAATGTCCTTTTAATGGCGTCAGACTGAGGCTCTGCATCTGTCCTCGTGCTCCTAGACCTTAGTGCTGCTTTTGATACCATCGATCACCACATTCTTTTGGAGAGATTGGAAACCCAAATTGGTCTACACGGACAAGTTCTGACCTGCTTTAAATCTTATCTGTCGGAAAGATATCAGTTTGTCTCTGTGAATGGTTTGTCCTCTGACAAATCAACTGTAAATTTCGGTGTTCCTCAAGGTTCCTTTTTAGGACTACTATTGTTTTCACTATACAGTGGGGCAAAAACAGTATTTAGTCAGCCACCAATTGTGCAAGTTCTCCCACTGAAAAAAGATGAGAGGCCTGTAATTTTTATCATAGGTACACTTCAACTATGACAGACAAAATGAGGAAGAAAAATCCAGAAAATCACATTAGGATTTTTAATGAATTTATTTGCAAATTATGGTGAAAAATAAGTATTTGTTCACCTAAAAACAAGCTAGATTTCTGGCTGTCACAGACCTGTAACTTCTTCTTTAAGAGGCTCCTCTGTCCTCCACTCGTTACCTGTATTAATGGCACCTGTTTGAACTTGTTATCAGTATAAAAGACACCTGTCCACAACCTCAAACAGTCACACTCCAAACTCCACTATGGCCAAGACCAAAGAGCTGTCAAAGGACACCAGAAACAAAATTGTAGACCTGCACCAGGCTGGGAAGACTGAACCTGCAATAGGTAAGCAGCTTGGTTTGAGAAATCAACTGTGGGAGCAATTATTAGGAAATGGAAGACATACAAGACCACTGATAATCTCCCTCGATCTGGGACTCCACGCAAGATCTCACCCCGTGGGGTCAAAATGATCACGGTGAGCAAAAATCCCAGAACCACACGGGGGGACCTAGTGAATGACCTGCAGAGAGCTGGGACCAAAGTAACAAAGCCTACCATCAGTAACACACTACGCCGCCAGGGACTCAAATCCTGCAGTGCCAGACGTGTCCCCCTGCTTAAAGCCAGTACATGTCCAGGCCCATCTGAAGTTTGCTAGAGAGCATTTGGGTGATCCAGTAGAAGATTGGGAGAATGTCATATGGTCAGATGAAACCAAAATATAAATTTTTGGTTAAAAACTCAACTCATTGTGTTTGGAGGACAAAGAATGCTGAGTTGCATCCAAAGAACACCATACCTACTGTGAAGCATGGGGGTGGAAACATCATGCTTACGGGCTGTTTTCTGCAAAGGGACCAGGATGACTGATCCGTGTAAACGAAAGAATGAATGGGGCCATGTATCGTGAGATTTTGAGTGAGAACCTCCTTCCATCAGCAAGGGCATTGAAGATGAAATGTGGCTGGGTCTTTCAGAATGACAATGATCCCAAACACACCGCCCGGGCAACGAAGCATTTCAAGGTCCTGGAGTAGCTACTAGAACTAACGCGTTAGCAAACTACAATCATGTAGTACAGTGTAGTCAGCAGAAATCACTTTAGCAGTTACACCGGCGGCCCCTTGTGGCAATAAATGAATCAAACCAAAAGCTTACATTGACTTGGAAAAGTTCCATTGTTGGAAAGCCATAGCCAGCTAGCAAACATAGCATCCCTCTCTGTTTGACCCAGGTGTTTGAGTAGGCTAAACTAGCTAGCTGCATTTGACACTAGCTAAGAAAGTGAAATATATATATACTACTAAATATAGCTTGCTCTCTCTATTGCTCTCGTTCATACTTCTCCTTAATTTTGGAAGAAATGAATTTGTTCAACTGCTCAGCTATTGTCTTTCTCTCTCTTTGAGTCAACTACTCACCACATTTTATGCAGTACCGTGCTAACTAGCTGTATCTTATGCTTTCAGTACTAGATTCATTCTCTGATCCTTTGATCGTGTGGACAACATCTCAACATGTCATAACATGATGCAGCCACCACCATGCTTGGCAATATGAGAGTGGTACTTGATGATGTGTTGTGTTGGATTTGCACCAAACATACTGTAAAACTTCAATTAAAACCCAAGTCTTAAATAGCTGACTGCCCTTTTAATAGCCAAGCAATGGCACACATTTCAGCAAATAAATGCCTCTTTCAAATTAACACTGGATCTACATACATTTTTTACGAGGTTACCATGAATTACCATTTATTGTTTACAAATTTAATGTGTGATTTGTTAAATTAAATAATTCAGTAATGACTCGAAAAATGATGACAAATCATCTGTTTTTATCACCAGTAAGAAACTGCTAGCCATTGGCTATAACAGCTGAGAAATGCGGGTGAGAACGATGGTGAGGAGAATAATTATTGTCAAGGAAAAGTAAACATTTTTAGAGGCATAGTAAGGCAAAAAAAAGTGTGACACAGTGTGTAAATGATAACAGTGCAGGAAATGAAGAAATTGATTAAAATGCTGGAAGTAAATGCTGAAATTAAACAATTAACTATGCAAATGAGGAAATAGAACCCTGGCTCAAATAGAAACATGTCACTAATCAGCACCTTTTTGTATTCAGTGATTTAAGCAAATAAACACCCAGGCTATTCATATAAGTTTTACAGTAATGCTTTGTATTCAGGACATAAAGTTAATTTCTTTGTCACATTTTTTGCAGTTTTACTTTACTGCCTTTATACAGCCTCCCATCTGCAATGTCTTGTTGAGTAACTACAATGTTGTTGATCCATCCTCCGTTTTCTCCTATCACAACCGTTAAACTCTGTAATTGTTTTGAAGTCACCATTGGCCTCCTCTCCAGCAACTGAGTTAGGAAGGACACGTGTATATTTGTATTGACTGAGTATATTGATACACCATCCAAAGGGTAATTAATAACTTCACCATGCTCAAAGGGATATCCATGCAACTTATTATGTGACTTGTTCAGCAAAGCTTGACTCTTGAATTTATTTAGGCTTGCCATGACAAAGGAGTTGAATACTTATTGACATGAGATATTTCAGCTTTTAACTCATTTGTAAAATGTCTAAGAACATAATTCCACTTTGACATTATGGGGTATTGTGTGTAGGCCAGTGAAATCAAATCTCAATTTAATTCATTTTAAATTCAGGCTGTAACCCAACACAAAAAAAGTAAAGGGAAAAAGTGGAAAAATTCAAGTGGTGTAAATACTGCTCCCAATTTGCAAGAAGCCTCCCAAGCATGCTTTCAGTCCCTGACCAGGTTTCAATTCAACCGTTGCATGCAGATGAATTACCTGACACATTAAAAAAACTCACGACAAGCCTGATGGGAAACAGCAAATTTGTCTGTAAAATGTCCCAATGTCGAGAAAACAAGTGTGGATAATGTTTTGCTCTGTGAAATAGATTATGCGACAATTTCTGTGTAAATCTAGTGTATCAAATACTTGTTCTCCCCACTGTACATATAAATATATGGATGAGCGATGGCCGAACAGCATAGGCAGGATGCAGTAGATGGTATAGTGTACTGTATATACATATGAGATGAGTAATGTAGGGTAAGTAAACATTATAAAAAGTGTCATGTTTTAAGTGATTAGTGATACATTTATTACATCCCAATTTTAATGATTAAAGTGGCTAGAGATTTGAGTCAGTATGTTGGCAGCAGCCACACAATGTTAGTGATGGCTGTTTAACAGTCTGATGGCTTTGAGATAGAAGCTATTTTTCAGTCTGTCGGTTCCAGCTTTGATGCACCTGTACTGTCCTCGCCTTCTGTATGATAGTGGGGTGAACAGGTAGTGTCAAAGGGTGGTTGTTATCCTTGATGATCTTTTTAGCCTTCCTGTGACATCAGGTGGTGTAGGTGTTTTGTAGGGCAGGTAGTTTGCTTCCGGTGATGCGCTGTGTAGACCTCACTACCTTCTGGAGAGCCTTGGGTTTGTGGGCAGAGTATTTGCCGTACCAGGCGGTGATACAGCCCGAAAGGATGCTCTCGATTGTGCATCTGTAAAAGTTTTGTTATTGTTTTTGGTGAGAAGACAAATTTCTTCAGCCTCCTGAGGTTGAAGAGGCGCTGTTGCGCCTTCTTCACCAGGCTGTCTGTGTGGGTGAACCATTTCAGTTTGTCCGTGATGTGTACGCCGACGAACTTAAAATTTTCCACCTTCTTCACTATAGTCCCGTCGATGTGGATAAGGGGGTGCTCCCTCTGCTGTTTCCTGAACTCCACAATCATCTCCTTTGTTTTGTTGATGTTGAGTGTGAGGTTGTTTTCCTGACACCACACTTCGAGGGCCCTCACTTCCTCCCTGTAGGCTCGTTGTTGTTGGTAATCAAGCCTACCACTGTAGTGTTGTCTGCAAACTTGATGATTGAGTTGGAGGCGTGCATGGCCACGCAGTCATGGGTGAACAGGGAGTACAGGAGAGGGCTGAGAACGCACCCTTGTGGGGCCCCAGTGTTGAGGATCAGCGGAGTGGAGATGTTATTTCCTACCCTCACCACCTGGGGGCGGCCCGTCAGAAAATCCAGGACCCTGTTGCACAGGGCGGGGTCGAGACCCAGGGTCTTGAGCTTAATGACAAGTTTGGAGGACACTATGGTGTTAAAACGTCTTAGGGATTAAATCCCGTTAACGGGATCGATTTGACAACAGCCAGTGAAATTGCAGGGCGCCAAATTCAAACAACAGAAATCTCATAATTAAAATTCCTCAAACATACAAGTATTATTTATACACCATTTTAAAAGTGAACTTCTTGTTAATCCAACCACAGTGTCTGATTTTTAAAAGTCTTTACGGTGAAAGAATACCATGCGATTATGTTAGGTCAGCGCCTAGTCACAAAACAATTACAGCCATTTTTCAGCCAAAGAAGGAGTCACAAAAAGCAGAAATAAAGATAAAAGTAATCAATAACCTTTGATGATCTTCATCTGATGGCACTCATAGGACTTCATGTTACACAATACATGTATGTTTTGTTCGATAAAGTTCATATTTATATCCAAAAATCTCAGTTTACATTGGCGCGTTATGTTGCCTCCAAAACATACGGTGAATTTGCAGAGAGCCACATCAGTTTACAGAAATACTCATCATTAAAACCTCTTACGTATTGTGGTTCCTGTACAGGAACCAAAATCAGCGGAAATGTCAGAGCGTACTCGATAAAACTCAAACTTTCATTAAAACACACATGCAAGGTACTCAATTAAAGCTATACTCGTTGTGAAACTAGCCAACATGTCAAATTTGTAAAATGCTTTTCGGCGAAAGCATGAGAAGCTATTATCTGATAGCATGCACCCCCCGAAATACCTGAACGAGACCTAAACAAAAGATTTAGCGGTAGCCGGCGCTACACAAAACGCAGAAATAAAATATAAAACATTCATTACCTTTGACGAGCTTCTTTGTTGGCACTCCTATATGTCCCATAAACATCACAATTGGGTCTTTTTCCCGATTAAATCCGTCATTGTATACCTAAAATGTCAATTTATGAAGGCCGGTCTGATCCAGGAAAATTCACCTTTACAAGACGCAGCGTCACTTTTTAAAATTAAAAAAGTTGCCTAACTTTTACAAATCACTTCAAACTACTTTTGTAAACCATCTTTTGGTATTAATAAACGTTAATAATCGATCAAATTGATCACGGGGCGTTCTGTATTCGATAGTAGCAAGTCTTGAAATCTTCGTCCATTTTTTCACTTCCATAACTTCCTCCGGTGCACCCCAAGACAGGAAGTGCCTATACGTCATCTAACCAAGGATAAACCAGCAATGAAATGCCAGTACTGGCGACATCGTGCGGAAGCTGTAGGCATTGTAAACGGAACCTCATCTATTTTCTATCGCCTTAGACAATACATTGACTGGCGGATGAATATTTTTTTTGTGTTTTTGGTGAACAGTTTTCCCAGGGATTTTTACTCCTGAACACGTTCTGTTATAGCCACATACATGATTTAACCAGTTTTAGCGACTTCAGAGTGTTTTCTATACACACATACTTATCATATGCATATACTATATTCCTGGCATGAGTAGCAGGATGTTGAAAAGTTGTGCGAGTTTTAACAAAAATTTGCGAAAAGCTGCTAAAATTCGCATCATCCTTAACAGGGTATTGATGAAAGATACAAGTGTTATACATAGGATTAAAGAGGAGCTTCTCCTTAATTCAACCACTGTGTCAGATTTTTAAAAATCTTTACGGCGAAAGCACACCATGCGATAATCTGAGAACGGCGCTCAGCCACCAAAACAAGCCATACAGATACCCGCCAAGTTGTGGAGTCAACATAAGTCAGAAATAGCTTTATAAATATTCACTTGCCTTTGATGATCTTCATCAGAATGCACACACAGGAATCCCAGTTCCACAATAAATGTTTGTTTTGTTCGATAAAGTTAATCTTTATGTCCAAATACCTCCTTTTTGTTCGCGCGTTTAATTCACTAATCCAAATGCACAAAGCGCGGGCAATAAGTCCAGATGAAAGTCAAAAAAGTTCCATTTAAGGTCGTAGAAATATGTTAAACGATGTATATAATCAATCTTTAGGATGTTTTTATCATAAATATTCAATAATATTCCAACAGGACAATCATTAGAAAGGAAAGAGAACGACCATCGCACTCACGGCCATGCTCGAGACACAACTAATGGCTTTCAGGCTGACCACTTGTTGAAACAGCTCTTACTCGATCCCCTTTCACAATAGAAGCCTGAAACAACTTTCTAAAGACTGTTGACATCTACTGGAAGCCTTAGGAAGTGCAATCTGACCCCATTTACACTGGATATTGGATAAGCAATCACTTGAAAAACTACAAACCTCAGATTTCCCACTTCCTGGTTCGATTTCTCTCGGGTATTTGCCTGCCATATGAGTTCTGTTATACTCACAGACATCATTCAAACAGTTTTAGAAACGGAGTGTTTTCTATCCAAATATGCTAATAATATGCACATCCTAGCTTCTGGGCATGAGTAGCAGGCAGTTTACTCTGGGCACGCTTTTCATCCGGATGTGAAAATACTGCCCCCTATCCCAAAGAAATTAAATGCTGAGCTGTAGTCGATGAACAGCATTCTTACATAGGTATTCCTCTTGTCCAGATGGGTTAGGGCAGTGTGATTGTGATTGCGTCGTCTGTGGACCTATTGGGGTGGTTATCAAATTGGAGTGGGTCTAGGGTGTCAGGTAGGGTGGAGGTGATATGATTCTTGGCCAGTCTCTCAAAGCACTTCATAATGACGGAAGTGAGTGCAACAGGGCGATAGTAGTTTAGCTCAGTTACCTTAGCTTTCTTGGGAACATGAACAATGTAAGAAATACAGGAACAGTGTAAGAAATAATACATGAAAATAAAAATAAAATACTGCATAGTTTCATAAGAACGTGAAGTGAGGCAGCCATCTCTGTTGGCGCCGGATGTACTTTTATGAAGTAACAGGTATACAGAGATGACCAGTTTACAGAGGAGTATAGAGAGCAGTGATGTGATGTGTCCTATAAGGAGCATTGGTGGCAAATCTGATGGCCGAATGGTAAAGAACATCTAGCCGCTCGAGAACACGCTTACCTGCCGATCTGTAAATTACAGCTCCATAATCTAGCATTGGTAGGATGGGCATCTGAATAAGGGTTCGTTTGGCAGGTGGGGTGACAGAGGAGTGACTACGATAGAGGAAACCTAGTCTAGATGTAACCTTAGCCTGCAGCTTTAATATGAGCTGAGTGAAGGACAGTGTACCGTCTAGCCATACTCCCAAGTACTTGTATGATGTTCCTACCTCAACCTCTAAACCCTCAGAGGTAGTAATCACACTGGTGGGGATAGGCGTGTTTTTCTTACCAAACCACATTACCTTTATTTTGGAGGTGTTCAGAACAAGGTTAAGGGCAGAGAAAGCTTGTTGAACACTAAGAAAGCTTTGTTGTAGAGCTTATAAAACAAAATCTACACACATTACCCAATAATGACAAAGCAAAAACAGTTTTTTAGCCTTAATGATGACTAGTCTCTCAGTCTCTGCCGCTGAAAAACATCCCCACAGCATGATGCTGCCACCACCATGCTTCACCGTAGGGATGGTGCCAGGTTTCCTCCAGATGTGACACTTGAGTTATAAAATAGTTATATCTTGGTTTCATCAGACCAGAGAATCATGTTTCTCATAGACTGAGTGTCTTTAGGTGCCTTTTGGCAAACTCCAAGCGGGCTGTCATGTGCCTTTTACTAAGGAGTGGCTTCCATCTGGCCACTCTACCATAAAGACATGATTGGTGCAGTGCTGCAGAGATGGTTGTCCTTCTGGAAGATTTTACCATCTCCACAGAGGAACTCTAAAGCTCTGTCAGAGTGAACACTGGGTTCTTAGTCACCTCCCTGACCCTTCTCCCCCGATTGCTCAGTTTGGCCGGGCGGCCAGCTCTAGGAAGAGACTTGGTGGTTCCAAACTTCTTCCATTTAAGAAGGATGGAGGCCACTGTGTTCTTGGGGACTTCAATGCTACAGATATGTTTTGGTACCCTTCCCCAGATTTGTGCCTCGACACAATCCTGTCTCAGAGCCCTACAAACAATTATTTTGACCTCATGGCTTGGTTTTTGCTCTGACACGCACTGTCAACTGTGGGACCTTATATAGACAGGTGTGTGTCTTTCCAAATCATGTCGAATCAATTTAATTTACCACAGGCAGACTCCAGTCAAGGTGTAGAAACATCTCAGGGTTGATCAATGGAAACAGGATGCACCTGAGCTCATTTTTGAGTCTCATAGCAAAGGGTCTGAATACTTATGTAAATAAGGTATTTACATTTTGAAAAACATGTTTTCGCTTTGACATTATGGGTATAGATTGCTGAGGAAGCCTGACTTAATTACATGGTGAATAAAGAGCCACACCATGTGCTCCTTGTCAGTAACAAGGATCGTCTGAGTGGACTTATTTCTCATTTGCCTGAACGAGAGCCAGCCTGAGTATGCTTGTGCCGAGCCTTTCGCCAAATGGAATTCTTGAGGTGGAGTAACTCTGCCAGATCACTGTCGAACTAGCGGCTGAACCTTTTTTAAATTCTCGTTTTCTTTATGGGGAGGTGTTTGTTAACAATACCACTGAAAATATCAAAAAAGAAAGTCCAAGTGTTTTTGACAGAGGGGATTAAGTTGATTCTATATCAGTTTACAGAGGCCAAGTCAAGAAGGAAGGCTTTCTCATTAAAGTTTTTTAGTAAATGTCTATGACAAATTAGGACAGGTCATTTCACTGAGCAGGCATTATGAACACAGGCTGTAAAACAATGATCACTAAGGTCATTATAGAAAACACCAGACAGATACCTATCAGGATTATTTATGAGGATAACATCAAGGAGAGTAGCCTTTTCTGGGTCATTCTTTTCTGAGTCATATCTTGTGGGATTTGTAATAATCTGAGAAAGATTCAGGGAGTCCCATTGCTTTAAAACTTGGTCAGGTGGTTTAAGCATATCCCAGTTTAGATACACTAAATCGGAATTTGTCCTACTAGGTTAAGGGGCCAGGAGAGCGCTTAGGGCAGGTAGGGTACAGGCCGGTGCTGATGGAGGACGATAGCACCCAGCAACATTCAACAAAGAGCTATTTAAAAGTTTAATGCTTAAAACCAGCCAGTCAAATTGTTTGGGGACAGACTTGGAGAAAACCGAGTACTGAAGGTGATCCATGGTAAAGATTGCCACTCCACCACCTTTGGAAGATCTGTCTTGCCGAAAAAGGTTATGACAAGAAAGGTTAAGATATCAGAGCACAAGTCAAAATTGGGGGCTAGCAACAGTAGATAGGCCAGTGTGTACATGCACATTTCCAGATATAATCAGCAGTAATACAATCAAGGCACAGCAGAGGACAGGGCGAGCTCTGCAGTGTTGATTTTTTTAATGACATTTGAATGTGCATCAGATGGCAACAAGATCATTTTGTACAGCAATTTCATCAGAGAAGATGATACAAAACTGGCTATAGGTGGTTATAATAGGATGGGAGGCCAAGAGTCTGTGTAACCAATAGAGAGTCCAGAGTGTGGGAACAAACATACGCTGTCCCATGGTTGGGTAAACAAGCAAGTTCATATACATATTATCTTCTTCTTCATTGGTTGATTTCTCCCAACTCAAAGGAATCCCCACCCAGTTGACTGCTTTAAAATAGTGGAAGCCCTCAATGTCAATGTTCCTGTTAAAACTGGTTATATCCATGATTAATTCTCTATCTATCTCTATGTTTGTATCACCAGGGCAAGTGAGCTATTTTTAGCACAAGGCCAACCATAAAGCAACCCTGGGTTGAATCAAAGCCCTGCATGTGAATTAAGCTGTTTCCAGAGAACGCAGTGGTTGGTCTCTTGTCTCGCACACACAGGCAGCCATCTGCAGTCTGAATGGACCTCATTGACAGAGAAGAGGAGAGGAGAGGAGAGCAGAGCACTTCAGAGGCTTAAGTTAAACCTACGGCTGTCGTCTCACAGCCTGGCACCCAATAAAGATGGAGTATAAGCACATTGATTACCAGAGTGTATTATTGCTCACAAAATTCCATCATCTTACCGGGGCTCTCTAACTAGCTAAATGTAAGCTGTTTCCTTCTACAGAACAGTAGGTTATGAAGAGTATGAGTCAACTCCCTCCTTTGTGGCAGCAGCTAAACATGTTCCCTGCCACTGGCCACACATCACATGCACGACTGTGTATACACACACACACTCACACACACACACACACACACACACACACACACACACACACACACACACACACACACACACACACACACACACACACACACACACACACACACAGCCTCCCTGCCAACGTGAAGTGTGCTGTGAGTGTGTCCACCCTGCTCGCTTGCACTCTCAACCGACCAGCTCTTTCATTGTGTCAAGAGCCACTCGCTGGTGACTCAAGCTGCCCATTGATGATGTAAGTGGGCACATGGACGGGTGCCACCGTCTAGCTACAGTAATCAAATGTCTCAGACATGACTAATTTCAAAGAAAGGGTCACATTAATTTAAATTCCAGTCAATTAAGCTATCGAAATCAAATTGGGCATGGAATTACAGTAAAGAAATGCATGAGGCCAATTAGTCATTTTGCAATGAGCATCTTCAGTTGATCTTGCAAACTTGTGTGTGTGCACGTGTGTGTGACTATGGTGTGTGTGTTCCACAGGGTTGTTCAGGCAGGCTGCATGGTCTCTCCCCAGAGCCTAAAATAGCATCAAAGCCCTGGCATGGGTTAAACCCCCCTGGATGACTGACTGCTGCTCCATGACCAAAGTGACAGCAGTTACATCTCACTGGAACTCACATACACACACACATGCAGACACACATACAGGCATACACACATAGACAAACACACACACACACACATACACACAGGTAGGGCTGTGGCAGTCATGACATTTTGTCAGATGGTTATTGTCCTGCAAAAGACTGTTAATGAACATAAACATGTTTAGCATCTCCATGCTCCACTCATACAAGCTGCATACAAGCCTCTAATACATGCTTTTGGAACATTTAAAAAAAAGTAGAATGAATCAATTGAACATACACCACCATAATAAATTCATTATTTATTTTAGCCAGGTCTAAAGAAACATTATGTTATGAAGAAAATGTATTTCAGATGAACAGAATATGAGTTGGCCTACTATATTTGGCTATGCGCCATGCCATAGGCTGTAGGCTTCTTCATTTAGCAGACAAGATTTGCTTATAAATCCTGTGCCATTATTTTATATTATAGGATTTTATAGTAAGAAGAATATAATTGAACAAAATAAAATCTAATGGATATTTTTTCCCATTCCGGAGCGAGTGTGCGCATATGACGTGGCTGTGTTGAGCGTAAAAGTTATATTTTGAAACAGGTCCGATAAACTAGATTTAGAGTTATTTGGCAACTTTAGTTGTAAATGATACAAACCTTATAATGTCTTAGAAATTAAAATAGTATATATATGGGCTGCATGATGCGACTATAGGCAATTGATGACTTGAGAAAGTCGCAAAAAAAAAAGCTTGCGCTCTGTTCCGTGCAGCCTGTTCTCTAATCAAGTGATTATATTTTCACCCATCTTCAGTTTAATCTTGTCTTTACTAATATGTCAAATTCGTTTTGATTTAGAATGTCCCATTATCAGATGGGCAACAACAGGAGCGAGACATCAAAGACATGTCATCCATATGCACTGGAATAGCGAATAGAGGCCACTTTCCCGCCCTACGTTTTTCACTCATGTTGGGTAGGCTACTCTGGTAATTTCGCTGAGCCACAGGTGATACTCTGCCCAAACTCTGTATGCCATGGCCTCTCTAACCCCGTTCCTGCAGCTACCCAGTGCTTGATTTGGGAAACCCATTGAAATCGGTTCGAGAACATCGATAGTAACATGTTTTCATAAGTAAACATATTTAATGAAACTGGTGACAGCCCCTCTCTGCGTGCTGGAGAAATGAATAGAGGAGAGATGAGAGGAGAAGCAAACACAGTGGTGAGATATTCTGTAGCTAAATGCAATGTGTCAGTCTATTAATTATGAAAATTAACCTATTACTAGGTTATTCAAAATCGAAAACAAATGCACTATCTTGTATGCTAAATCTGAATTAGTTTAATTTAAGTTAGACCAATTATGTACCAAAGATATGTTGAGTCAGTATTTTTGCATGTTTTTCATGAAAGTATTCAGACCCTTTGACTTTTTCCACATGTTCTTGCATTACAGCCTTATTCTAAAATTGATTAAATAATTATTTTTCCTCATCAATCTACCGACAATAGCCCATAATGACAAACCGAAAACATGTTTTTAGAAATTGTAGCTAACTTATTAAAAATAAGAAACATAAATACCTAAGTATTCAGACCCTTTGCTATGAGACTCGAAATTTAGCTCAGTTGCATCCTGCTTCCATTGATCATCCTTGAGATGTTTCTACAACTTGATTGGAGTCCACCTGTGGTAAATTCAATTGATTTGACATGATTTGGAAAGACACACACCTGTCTACACAAGGTACCACAGTTGACAGTGCATGTCAGAGCAAAAACCAAGTCATGAGGTCGAAGGAGTTGTCCGTAGAGCTCCGAGACAGGATTGTGTCGAGGCACAGAGGGTAGCAAAACATTTCTGCAGTGTTGAAGGTCCCCAAGAACACAGTGGCCTCCATTATTCTTAAATGGAAGAAGTTTAGAACCACCAAGAGTCTTCCTAGAGCTGGCCGCCCAGCCAAACTGAGCAATCGGAGGAGAAGGGCCTTGGTCAGGGAGGTGACCAAAAACCCGATAGTCCCTCTGTGGAGATGGGAGAACCTTCCAGAAGGACAACCATCTTTGCCGCACTCCACCAATCAGGCCTTTATGGTAAAGTGGCCAGAAGGAAGCCACTCCTCAGTAAAAGGCACATGACAGCCTGCTTGAAGTTTGCCATAAGTCACCTTAAGGACTCTCAGACCATGAGAAACAAGATTCTCTGGTCTGATGAAATCAAGATTGAACTCTTTGGCCTGAATGCCAAGTGTCACTTCTGCAGGAAACCTGGCACCATCCTTATGGTGAAGTATGGTGGTGGCATGTAGGGATGTTTTCAGCGGCAGGGAATGGGAGACTAGTCAGGATCAAGGGGAAGATGAACGGAGCAAAGTACAGAGAGATCCTTGATGAGAACCTGCTCCATAACACTCAGGACCTCAGACTGGGGTGAAGGTTCGCCTTCCAACAGGCCAATGACCCTAAGCACACAGCCAAGACAATGCAGGAGTGGCTTCGGGACAAGTCTCTGAATTTCCTTGAGTGGCCCAGCCAGAGCCCGGACTTGAACCTGATCGAATATCTCTGGAGATACCGGAAAATAGCTGTTCAGGGACGCTCTCATCCAACCTGACAGAGCTTGAGAGGATCTGCAGAGAAGAATGGGAGAAACTCCCCAAATAAAGGTGTGCCAACCTTTAATTCAAGATTCAAGGCTGTATAATCGCTGCGACAGGTGCTTCAACAAAGGGTCTGAATACTTATGTAAATGTGCTATTTTAAATAGTGTTTTTGTTTTTTTATACATTTGAAAAAAATGTTAAACCTGTTTTTTGCTTTGGGGTATTTTGTGTAGATTGATGGGGGGGGGGGACAATACAATTCCTGTTAGAATAAGGCTGTAACGTAACAAAACGTGGAAGAAGTCAAGGGGTCAAAGTTGCTTCCAGAGGCAGTTTGGAACTTTGTAGTGAGTGTTGCAACCAAGGACAGGTGATTTTTATGCGCTACGCGCTTCAGTACACGCCGATCTCATTCTGTGAGCTCGTGTAGCCTATCACTTCGCAGCTAAGCCCATGTTGCTCCTATACATTTCCACTTCACAATAACAGCACTTACAGTTGTCCGGAGCAGCTCTAGCAGGGCAGAAATTTGACAAACTGACTTGTTGAAAAGGTGGCATCCTATGACGGTGCCACGTTGAAAGTCACTGAGCTCTTCAGTAAGGCCATTCTACTGGATAAGCTCTAATATGGATATGGAGTTTCAAATTAATCATCACCTTAGAAAGCGGAGTTCATTTTGTTGTGTAAGGCTTTGAAACAACATCCACAATGACCATGTTTTGCACTCAGTTTCAACCTAATGTTGAACTTTTTTCTTCAAATTGATGAATCACAGTGAGGTGAGTTTTAAAAGCACGTACTGTTTTGATGATGTGTTTGATGTGATTTTCGATTGCATTTGTATTTATATCAGAGTGGTTAGAGGTACAATAGAGCCCTGAGTACCAGGCCATTAGAACCTGATGATCATTAGCAAGTTAGGTAGGCTACTACTAATTCATGTCCAGAGTGCATAAGAGGAGGTTACCGTGACTCAAAGGCCATGTAGAATTTTACTGCGGTCATGACTCATGACTGCTGGCGTGGCGGTAATATGGTCACCGCAACCGCCCTACACACACGTTTTCTGTTTCACCTTATTCTACATGCATGCACACATTGACAATCTCACTTTCATTCACACGCATGTATTCTGAAGGGTTCTCTGAGATGCTATACACAGGGAAGCATTTATGCCATACATACACAAATATAAAATGCACTAAGATACGCTGTCCTGGCCTGCCTCTGTCCATCCACACCTCCCCCCCAGTACTGCTATCAGAAACCAGGTGGATCCTAGTTCTGTAATAAACACCTCCGTATGACACCCCGCCTTTGTCTTATTTGCGACTTCATCCACGATCGTGATCAATGTCTATCCCATCACCAAGACAACACGCCGCCACCCCCGCTCCTCCTCTCCCTCCCTCATTCCTCTCCCTTCCCCTCTTGCACAGTACCTCAACCTTTCTCACTTGTTGTGCGCTGACCTTGCAAAAAAAAGCATGACATTCTTTCTGTTTTAATTATTAATGTGTGGTGGGCGAGTTTCCTCCCTCAGCTCTGCAGTGAGCTGCTGGCTCCAGTATGTAGAGTCAGGAAAACAGCATCTCTGGATGAAGGGGTGGAATGGTGCATGGTGTCCTTCTATAAAGGGGCTATGGAAAGTTCTAGGATCTAGATTGTTCAGGAACGGTCTGAGGTCACATGGAGGGATGGGGGGTTCTCAATCAAGTCTCTATAAGAGGAGGAAGTTTATGGGTAACATCTAATGAAAACAGTGTATAAGCGCATTGACTCCCAGAGTGTATAATTGCTCACAAAATTACATAGGGCTCTCTAACTAGCAAAATGTGAGCTGATTCCTCCTACAGGACAGTAGGTTATGTAGAGTATGAGTCAACTCCCTCTGTGGCAGCAGCTATACATGTTCCCTGCCACGTCTCAGAGAAGCGTGAATTTAAACTCCTTAGACAGTTTGCCATTAGGCTGACAAATGTAGGATTTAACTTGAGGAGAGATCCTTTAAAGTCAGTTTGGGGCGGATAGATAGCGATTAGGCCTCTTTCTGCTGCGTGGCAGGAGATACGAGGCGGTGGCAGAAAATGCTGACACTCCAGCCGAATCGAAGTGTCACGCCTCTGATTACAAAGTCTGTAAGTTCATTATCCCGCATACCATCAGGAAACATGCTGAGGGCCCTGAAGCTCTCTCTCCCTCTCTCTCACCAGCTTCCCTCTCTCACTATCTTCCCTCTCTCTCTATCAGTGTGCAGACAGGCTACAAGCTGATGAAAAACTGGGGAGAGCATGGCCATCTTTAGACACTCCAATCCCCTTAATATGTTGGGTTTAGTGCAGGCAGGCTAACAGGCAGACAGGCACTTACTGCTAAAGCTACACTACAGTTGTATAGGAAGGGAAAGATCTGGCTGTATGTGGAGAATTGTGAGACCCGCTGGCTTTCTGTGGCCTAAACATTTAGACGCCTACAGTTGAAGTCAGATCAGTTTTTCACAATTCCCGACATTTAACAGTAGTGAAAATTCCCTGTCTTAGGTCAGTTAGGAACACCACTTTATTTTAAGAATGTGAAATGTCAGACTAATAGTAGAGGGAATTAATTATTTCAGCTTTTATTTCTTTCATCACATTCCCAGTGAGTCAGAAGTTTACATACATTCAATTAGTATTTTGTAGCATTGCGTTATAATTGTTTAACGTAGGTCAAACGTTTCAGGTAGCCTTCCACAAGCTTCCCACAATATGTTGGATGAATTTTGGCCCATTCCTCCTGACAGAGCTGGTGTAACTGAGTCAGGTTTGTAGGCCTCCTTGCTCGCACATGCTTTTTCAGTTCTGCCCACAGATTTTCTATGGGATTGAGGTCAGGGCTTTGTGATGGCCACTCCAATACCTTGACTTTGAAAATGTCCTTAAGCCAATGTCCTTTGCCACAACTTTGGAAGTATGATTGAGGTCATTGTCCATTTAGAAGACCCATTTGCGACCAAGCTTTAACTTCCTGACTGATGTCTTAAAATGTTGCTTCAATATATCTACATCATTTTCTTTTCCTCATTGATGCCATCTATTTTGTGAAGTGCACCAGAAAGTACAATCTTTGTCCCCATGTGCAGTCACAAACCGTAGTCTGGCTTTTTATGGCGGTTTTAGAGCAGTGGCTTCTTCCTTGGTGAGCAGCCTTTCAGGTTATGTCGATATAGGACTTGTTTTACTGTGGATATAGATACTTTTGTAACTGTTTCCTCCAGCATCTTCACAAGGTCCTTTGCTGTTGTTCTGGGATTGATTTGCACTTTTCGCACCAAAGTATGTTAATCTCTAGGAGACAGAACGCGTCTCCTTCCTGAGCGGTATGACGGCTGCGTTGTCCCATAGTTTTTATACTTGCGTATACTATTGTTTGTACAGATGAACGTGGTACCTTCAGGCGTTTGGAAATTGCTCCCAGGGATGAACCAAAATTGTGGAGGTCTACAATCTTTTTTCTGAGGTCTTGGCTGATTTCTTTTGATTTTCCCATGATGTCAAGCAAAGAGGCACTGAGTTTGAAGTTAGGCCTTGAAATACATCCACAGGTACACCTCCAATTGACTCAAATTATGTCAATTAGCCTATCAGAAGCTTCTAAAACCATGACATAATTTCCCCAAGCTGTTTAAAGGCACAGTCAACATAGTGTATGTAAACTTCTTAAGCAGTGCTGACTGAGAGATGTTCAGGTCTCCTCCTGCTCTCCACCCACAGTGCTCTCTCCACCCACAGAGTAAAACTAATCACATTAGTCAGTTACATGAGGCCTAGGCACTATCTATCTATCTATCTATCTATCTATCTATCTATCTATCTATCTATCTATCTATCTATCTATCTATCTATCTATCTATCTATCTATCTATCTATCTATCTATCTATCTATCTATCTATCTATCTATCTATCTATCTATCTATCTATCTATCTATCTATCTATCTATCTATCTATCGATCGAAACAAGAAAATAATAATCCAGATGCGGCGCTCCTAGTGGCTGGGGAGTTTAATGCAGAGAAACTTAAATCCATTTTACCTAATTTCTACCAGCATGTTACATGTGCAACCAGAGGGAAAGAACTAGACCACCTTTACTCCACACAAAGAGATGTGTACAAAGCTCTCCTCTCACCCTCCATTTGGCAAATCTGACCATAACTTTATCTTCCTGATTCCTGCTTACAAGCAAAAACTAAAGTAGGAAGTACCAGTGACTTGCTCAATACGGAAGTGGTCAGATAACGCAGATGCTAAGCTTCAGGATTGTTTTGCTAGCACAGACTGGAATATGTTCTGGGATTCTTCCGATGGCATTGAGGAGTCCACCACATCAGTCACTGGCTTCATCAATAAGTGTATTGATGACTTCGTCCCCACAATAACCGTACATACCCCAACCAGAAGCCATGGATTACAAGCAACATCCACACTAAGCTAAAGGGTAGATCTGCAGCTTTCAAGTAGTGGAACTCTAACACGGACACTTATAAGAAATTCCGCTATGCCCTCGGACAGACCATCAAACAGGCAAAGCGTCAATACAGGACTAAAATTGAATCCTACTATACTGGTTCTGATCGTCGGATGTGTCAGGGCTTGTAAACTATTACGGACTACAAGAGAAGCGCAGCTATGATGCAGTACAATGTTTCAACATGTTTCAAGCAGACCACCATAGTCCCTGTGCCCAAGAACACCAAGGTAACCTGCCTAAATGACAACCAACCCGTAGTACACGTCTGTAGCCATGAAGTGCTCCAAAAGGCTGGTCATGGCTCACATCAACACCATTATCCCAGAAACCCTAGACGAACTCCAATATGCATACCACCCCAACAGATCCACAGATGATGCAATCTCTATTGCACTCCACACTGCCCTTTCCCACCTGGAAAAAAGGAACGCATACGTGAGAATGCTAGTCATTGACTACAGCTCAGCGTTCCACACCATAGTACCCTCAAAGCTTATCACTAAGCTAAGGATCCTGGGACTAAACACCTTCCTCTGCAACTAGAACCTGGACTTAGTCCCCTCCTACTCACTTTTCATCCATGACTGCATGGCCAAGCACGACTCCAACGCCATCATTAAGTTTGCCGACGACAAAACAGTGGTAGGCCTGATCACTGACAACGATGAGACAGCCTATAGGGAGGAGATGGCAGTGTGGTGCCAGGATGACAACCTCTCCCTCAACATGATTAAGACAAAGAAGATGATCGTGGACTACAGGAAAAGGAGGGCCGAGCATGGCCCCATTCTCATCGACAGGGCTGCAGTAGAGCAGGTTGAGAGCTTCAAGTTCTTTGGTGTACACATTACCAACAAACTATCATGGTCAAAACACACTAAGACAGTCATGAAGAGGGCACGACAACGTCTATTCCCCCTCAGGAGACGGAAAAGATTTGGCATGGGTCCTCAAAACCTCAAAAAGTTATACAGCTGCACCATTGACAGCATCCTGACTGGCTTCATCACTGCCTTGTATGGCAACTGCTCAAATTCCGACTGCAAAGCACTACAGAGGGTAATGTGTATGGCCCAGTAAATCACCGGGGCCAAGCTTCCTGCCATCCAGGACCTCTGAACCAGGCGGTGTCAGAGGAAGGTCCTAAAACTTGTCAATGTCTCCAGCCACCCTAGTCATAGACTATTCTTTCTGCTACCGCACGGCAAACGGTACCGGAGCACCAAGTCTAGGTCCAAAAGGCTTCTTAACAGCTTCTCTCAATGAACTTCACATGGAATGCTGTTCCAACAGTCTTGAAGGAGTTCCCACATATGCTGAGCACTTGTTGGCTGCTTTTCCTTCACTCTGCAGTCCGACTCATCCCAAACCATCTCAATTTGGTTGAGGTCAGGGGACTGTGGAGGCCAGGTCATCTGATGCAGCATACCATCACTCTCCTCCTTGGTCAAATAGCCCTTACACAGCCTGGTGGGGTGTTGGGTCATTGTCCTGTTGAAAAACAAATTAAAGTACCACTAAGCCCAAACCAGATAGGATGGCATATCGCTGCAGAATGCTGTGGTAGCCATGCTGGTTAAGTCAGACAGTGTCACCAGAAATGCATCCCCACACCATAATACCTCCTCCTCCATGTTTTACGGTGGGAAATACACATGCAGAGATCATCCGTTCACCCACACCGTGTCTCACAAAGACACGGCGGTTGGATCCAAAAATCTCCAATTTGGACTCCAGACCAAATTACACATTTCCGCCGGTGTAATGTCCATTGCTTGTGTTTCTTGGCGCAAGCAAGTCTCTTCTTCTTATTGGTGTCCTTTAGTATTGGTTTCTTTGCAGCAATTTAACCATGAAGGCCTGATTCACACAGTCTCCTCTGAACAGTTGATGTTGAGATGTGTCTGCTACTTGAACTCCATGAAGCATTTATTTGAGTCTGGTGACTCTAATGAACTTATCCTCTGCAGCAGAGGTAACTCTGGGTCTTCCATTCCTCTGGTGGTCCTCATGAGAGTCAGTTTCATCATAGCGCTTGATGGTACTTGCGACTGCACTTGAAGAGAATTTCAAAGCTCTTGAAATTTTCCGGATTGACTGACCTTCATGTCTTAAAGTAATGATGGATTGTCGTTTCTCTTTGCTTATTTGAGCTGTTCTTGCCATAATATGGGCTTGGTCTTTTACCAAATAGAGCTATCTTCTGTATAACCTCCTACCTTGTCCCCAACACAACTGAATGGCTCAAACGCATTAACTTCTCTAGGGTATGCGGCAGCATTCGGAATTTTGGATGAAAAGCATGCCCAAATTAAACGGCCTGCTACTCGGGCCCAGAAGATATGATATGCATACTGGTAGATTTGGATAGAGAACACTCTAAAGTTTCCAAAACTGTTAAAATACTATCTGTGAGTATGACATAACTGATTTGACAGGCAAAAACCTGAGAATTGTTTTGGGGTTTTGTAGTTTTCTATTCAATGCCATTACAGTATCCATTGACTTAGGACTCAATTTGCAGTTCTTATGCCTTCCACTAGATGTCAACAGTCTTTTGAAATTGTTTCAGGCTTGTATTCTTATAAATGAGGGAGTAAGACCAATCTGAATGAGTGGACCCTGACGTGTCACAGAGCTTTTTCATGCGCATTCCCGAGAGAGTGCATTTCTTGTTTACCTTTTATATTGACGACGTTATTGTCTGGTTGAAATATTATAGATCATTTGGGCTAAAAACAACCTGAGGATTGAATATAAACATCGTTTGACATGTTTCTATGAACTTTATGGATACAATTTGGATTTTTTGTCTGCCTGTTTTGACCTTGTTTGAGCCTGTGGATTACTGAAGAAAACGCGCGAACAAAACTGAGGTTTTTGGATATAAAGAGACTTTATCGAACAAAAGGAACATTTATTGAGTAAATGAATGTCTTCTGAGTGCATCCATATGAAGATCATCAAAGGTAAGAGATTAATTTTATCTCTATTTCTGAGTTTTGTAACGCTTCTGCTTGGCTGGTTACTGTTTGTAATAACTTGTCAACTGGGCTATGTTCTCAAATAATCGTAAGCTATGCTTTCGCCGTAAAGCATTTTTAAAATCTGACACAGTGGTAGGATTCACAAGAAGTTAAACCTATGTAAAATATGTTTTGTTTTCATCATTTTTATAATGAGTATTTCTGTATTTGAATTTGGTGCTCTGCAATCTCACTTTTCAAGCAACTTTTTTCAAATCATCATTAGAGTCAATGTATTGAAAATCTAAACATATATTCCAACGTTTGTAGAACAACTAAAGTTAAATTAATAACTCTAAATTAAGCAAATAGGAGTACCTATTTCTTTGTTAAGCGCTCAACACAGAACAGCCGTATGTGCGCACTACCTCAAATCATTTTGAGAAAATATTTATATTTTATTCAGCTTTGTTCAACTGTATTCTTCATACTATAACATAATATAAAATCATTCTAAGCAAGTTTTGTCTGCTAAATTAACGAATATAGGCCACAGCCATTTGTCATAGCCAGATCAGGACCTAACATAAGGACAACTCAGAGTATGCTATTCTGTTCTTCTGAAATAGACTACATCTTCTTCACATCATGCTTTTGTAGACCTGTCTAAAATAAATAATGGATTTATTGTGAAGGTGTAGGCTATACTACATGGATGTATTAGACTTTTTTTAAATGTAGATGTTCCAAAGATCTGCATCAGTAGAAGAAGATGCTAAATGTGTTTATGTTAATTAACACACAATTACAGTGAGACTGACAGTTATATGTTTGACAATCACCGGCTGACAGAATTTGACTGCCACACCCCTAGTTGAGAGTGATCAGCCAATGATCAAAGTGCATTGTCTTCTTCAAATTGGGTAAAAGCAAAGACTAAGGTAATATCCAGGAGCCAAGACCAAGATGTATACCATGACATTGGTCCAGGACAAGAGAGTATGGTACAATATAGGGAAGTACAGTAGAGCATAGTAGAGTAGAGCACAGTAAAGTACAGGACAGTTGAGTAGGGTACAGTATAGTGGAGCACAGTACAGCAGAACACAGTATAGTACTGTAGAGTAGAGCATAGTACAGTTGAGTATAGTGCAGTATAGCCCATTATAGACATCTATGTTTTGGCCAAATAGATGTCAATGTTTTGAATCTTGGAAGGTAGGAGCCTGAAGTTTGCACCTGTCCACTGCCCACATAATGGCCTTCTGTATCTCTGTTCATAGAGCATGGACACATGCGACTTTAAAATGGAGATAGTGCTGTCATAATGGCACAGCTACAAAGATGAGACCTCTGTAACTCTTGTTTCGTCAATTGTTTTGTTTGTGAACGTTTCGGTTTGGACAATTTTGACTTATTTTGGGCAAGCCAAAGGTAATATCCATGAGCCAAAACCATCTTTGCAGCACCCCACCAATAAGGCCTTTACGGTAGAGTAGCCAGACGGAAGCCACTCCTCGGTAAAAGGCACATGACAACTCGCTTGGAGTTTGCCAAAAAGCGTCCAAAGGACTCTCAGACCATGAGAAACAAGATTCTCTTGTCTGATGAAGCCAAGATTGAACTCTTTGGCCTGAATGCCAAGCATCACATCTGGAGGAAACCTAGCATCATCCATGTGGTGAAGAATGGTGGTGGCAGCTTCATACTGTGGAGATCTTTTTCAGCGGGAAAGATGAACAGAGCAAAATACAGAGAGATCCTTGATGAAAACCTGCTCCAGAGCGCTCAGGACCTCAGACTGGGGCGAAGGTTCAACTTCCAACAGGACAATGACCCTAAGCACACAGCCAAGACAACGCAGGAGTGGCTTTGGGACACGTCTGTCCTTGAGTTGCCCAACCAGAGCCCAAACATGAACCCGATCGAACATCTCTGGAGAGACCTGAAAAAAGCTGTGATGATCCCCATCCAACCTGACAGATCTTGAGAGGATCTGCAGAAAAGAATGGGATAAACTCCACAAATACAGGTGTGCCAAGTTTGTAGCATCATACCGAAGAAGACTCGAGGCTGTAATCACTGCCAACGGTGGTTCAACAAAGTACTAGGTAAAGGGTCTGAATACTTATGTAAATGTGATATTTCCAATTGTTTTATTTTTATACATTTGCAAAAATTTGTCATTACGGTGTATTGTGTGTAGGTTGATGAGGGGGAAAAACAATTGAATACATTTTAGAATAAGGCTGTATGTTACAATGTGGAAACAGTCAAGGGGTCTGAATACTTTCTGAATACACCGTATATAAAACACAGGAACTGCACAAAAAAGTTATAAAAATCAGGGTTTGGGACAGCCACCTCTCAATATAAATAAGTATATAAACAATGACCTTTTACTATATTATTGCCTTAGATTTAATTAGAAACGTTTGGAGACATAACTGTTTATTTTCTTTGGGGGTAAACATGCTTTGTCGTCTCCCTGCAGGTCTCCCATCCTTCTACATTTTTTTTAGGTCACCAGCCTCCACTGACACACACACGGGCACATACACACGCACACACACCCACATTGAATTCCCACACACACATACTTTTCCCCTTCCCACAGTCCCCAATTACTTAGACAGTTATGTTCAATCTCTTTATTATCGCCAACATTGTCATCCTAATTAATATAACTGTCATCGCTCATAAACGCAGATGATTTCTGTAGCCTGTGCGTCTCAGTGGGTGCCGGGGTTGAGGTGCTAGGAGTATTATGTGCGTCAGCAATAGTCAGGCTAAAACAAAGTGCCATCCGTCAGTGCTGCTCAGCCAGGCTTCAATAGTCATAATAATAGGGTTAGAATAAATGGGCCATGATTTTAGAGCAGGGCAAAATGAGGGTACGCCAGCCTAAACAGAGCCATGTACAATCCAATAACCAGGCATCTGCAAACTGCAGCACAGAGCAGACACACGGAATGTTGTCCGGTGCACGGCCTCACCATAATCAAGATGGATATTATACACACAGGGGAGGAAAGGAGAGGAGATGGTTAGGGAGTCTGAGGGCAGACGCATAATGAAGGACTCAGAGGATTTGTAAGAGTTAGGCAGTTAGGCCATAGGGGCATAGAGATGGTTGTTATCTCACTACAGTGAGGAGTATGTACTGTATATAGAGAGAGATACACTAGATGAACCCCTCCACCTGCATCCTAAATGACATGATTTATCAATAAATGGAGAAAAAAATTGTTCACTTAAATATCAATATCAGAATAATTGTTACGGATACAAGTATCCTGTGTGTGTATCCTGCGTGTGTTTCTTTTCTCTCCTTCTCCCCTCACAGGTGAACATCATCACTCCCCAATCAGTCAACAATCAATCATCAATCAGAAGACACACCTCCTCCTGTTTCCTACCCTATCACAGTTCCTTTCCCTTGGTTTAAAAACCCCATCAGTTGTTTGCTCTGGAGCTCAATCTCTCTGTAAATGCCATGTATGTAGATCTCTGTGTTTCACTCTCTCTTTGTGTCGTAACCTCTCTTTTGTTTGAGCACCTCCAAATCACTTTGTCATCTCTTGTGAGTATTGTTTTTGGTTATGGTGTTTGTTTGATTGCTGGTGGGAAAAGGGGAAACCAAGACAAGTCGCCCATGGGCATACACTACCCATAGGTAGACTTTGTTAAAACCACTAGTTAGAACTGGGTGGACCACCCACTGTATTTTTGGTTAGTTAGGTAGCTGTTAAAATAGTCTAGCTTAGGGGTGTTTTGGATGCTTATTTTTTTCTTTCCTTGGGTCCAGCTCAGCCCCTTTTCCTGCTCCCCCCATTACCGCGTGGTTTACAATAAACCCTGAGTTTGACGGTATAATTTCAGTTATCGTGGTTATTTTGTTCACACTTTGTCACAATTATAATTTGCATGAGTTATGTTACGGGTCTCATTACCATCCCCCCCCCCCTAGACTGTCGGGCCAAAAGGGATTCGTAACAATAATGCTGTCTGTCAAATGTGACCAACTGCCTTGATTTGGTCTCAAAATTTGAAATTGTGTTTTTTACATTGGATAAGTAGACACATGGTATGTCATACACTGTTGAGGATCAATGGGAAAGTAATTATGCTTTGAAAGTGAATTAACTTGTAACCCCACTTTTGAGAAAATGGCCCATGAATGCTTTGGTACACCTACTGGAGAGCTCTTCTTTCATTCAGCATCATTCACACCCTCTTAAGCCTTAGTCCCACCCATCTCTTTAAGGATTCACATATGAGGCCATGTGGTAAACACACGCTATATCAAATAAAATCCAAAAGTTTATTTGTCACATCCAAACTCATCTCCCGGCATGTCCAGCCCATACATTATCTCAGCCAATCACGGCTAGTGGGAAGGTTGCTGTGTTTTTCCATGGCTTAACGAACTAGGCTCGTAATTTAACCATTTGTTTTGTATTTACGGATGGAATACACGTTTGTTTTTAAGGCACATGAAAGTTCACATGTTCCAGAAGGCATTTCTGCCCAAAAAACGCTTAACTTTTAAGTTCAAATGCTGGCCTGTGAATTAGTGACAGGCGACATACGCCTAGTTTCCTAAAACAAGTCATAAATGCATACAGTAGCTGGTAGATCGAGAGGGAAGAGTAACGTCTGTGTTAGACAGGAAATAGGACATGCTACTACTTCCAAGCCTTCACAGAGGATGATGAAATATTAAAATGTGATCCCTGTCAGCGTTAGGTATACACATTAGGTTAAGCCTGGGTATAGCTGCGGTGTCTGTCTAGCCATTCCAGTCAAGTAGAACAACATTAAGAGGAGTCACCCTGGGAAGGACTGTTCTCTGGCCTTCCTGTGTGTGTGTGTGTGTGTGTTGTGAACTGTGTTTACAGAGACACAAGCCCAGGGGCATAGCAGGCACAAGGCCTGGGAGAGGAAAGTATAGGAGGAGAGTGAGATTTTACAGCTCAGGATTGAGACAGAGGGGTGTCTTTCCCTCCACTGCCCTCATCACTCCCTCCCCCCTCTGTCTCTCTCTGCCCCCTGCCTAGCTGGCTGGCAAGGGAGCAGCCGTTCACAGTGCGGGTCTCAGCATGTGCGCAGACATGCACTGCAGTGTCCTTGCTAGCAATACCCCCACACCCACCATGTCCAGAAGAGCGGTGAGTGATAGACTAGAGAAACACCAGGGGACCCCTATTCTTCAGGACAATATAAGCAGAATCCACCTCCCTCCATTGGTTTTCAATTGGCACAGAGTTTAGCACTCCTCTGTTATTTAACATGGCCTTTTTTTATTGATTTATCAATTTACAATATGACAAACCATGGCATATGCCTTTGGTACGGCACATCCATGTGTAGTATTGCCTAATACTGGAGTTTGGGAGAGGGACAGCGATAATCCCGTTGTGAAACAATATGCTAGTATTCCTTTTGTTTCCAGTGGAGTTAAGCTCTGCCACAATTGAAGAGAGTAGATCAAATGTATTTGGGTTCAATCCAATATTGTTTTGCTGCTCTCTTTTAATTACATTACAGCATCTGTATTGTATTGAGAATGATAATCTGCCCCAGTTTAGGAGACTGGTGTCATGGCAAACCAATGTGCTATATGAGAAGCTAACTGTCTCGCTAAGATGATTATCGCAGATGTATGTGCTCCCGAGTGGCGCAGCGGTCTAAGGCACTGCATCTCAGTGCTAGAGGCGTCACTACAGACCATAGTTTAATTCCAGGCTGTATCACAACCGGCCGTGATTGGGAGTCCCATAGGGCTGCGCACAATTGTCCCAGCATTGTGCGGGTTAGGGTTTGGCCGGGGTAGGCCGTCATTGTAAATAAGAAGTTGTTCTTATCTGACTTGCCCAGTTAAATCAAAATTAAATAAATAGATACAGTAGGCCTACCAACAATTTCAGCTCCTTAATTGTGAGTGAATAGGCAGGGAAATCCAGAATCCTCCAACCTGTATTTCTGGAAAACCAGGCAATCTTGGGAAAGTTACTGGAATTTTGCAACCCTATGCCTCACGCTACTGAAACAGAAAATAAGGTCCTGCTCCTATAGACCGTTCCGGCTTACGCAAGTCGAGGCTTGTGCATGGCTACTTACTTATAACAAATTGTAACCAGGCAGTCTGCATATGTTAGCATTTTATCTTGGTTTAATCTGTACACTCCCAGTTCTACAGTAAGGGAAGAAGCCATCAAGTATGGAGAGGGGACTATATTGTACTGTAAATCATTGTGCCGCAATACAATTTGTTTCCATGACATCTCCTGTCTTTGACGATGCTGTAGCTCCCTATTTAAAAAAAAAAAAAAAAAAAAAAAAAAAAATGTTTTTATTCAGGAGCATATAAAGAACATGTACCATACATACACAGCATTCACGTGTTTTGTAATTACATTCACGTGTTTTGTAATTACATTCACGTGTTTTGTAATTACATTCACGTGTTTTGTAATTACATTCACGTGTTTTGTAATTACATTCACGTGTTTTGTCTCTATAGAGCAAATATTTCAAGAGTCTGAATAAGAATACAGTTTGGATAAAGCCACAGAAAAAAAGAAGAAAATCAAATGTACGGAATAAGACTAGTACGATATGTCAGGAACTCTGACGAGACACCTTCATACCTGTGCTGTCTATGTTGACAGATTGATGTCATTCTCTCCATGTCAGCAAGTTCCCCGCATAGAGACCTAACCACATATCTTTTGAGGGTGCGTGTTCATTTTTCCAGAATTGTGTTACACATTTCCTTGCTGCTGCTTAAAGATAATCTATCAATTTAAGTGTAGAGGAGTGCATCCACAGGAACAATGCCTATTTGTCCACACTGCCTCCAACACTTAGGTAGCTCCCTATTAGTGCAGAGGAGTAGTGCAGACAGAGGAGTTTGTGGTTGTGGATCGCAATTGTGTTCATAGAATGTGATCATGGAATAATATCTGTTATTTCAGTTGGGCTTGTACGTGTTGAAGGGAATCTGTGGTTTTATAGACATTGGTATAGGTGCATACAGTAGGTGCATTATAAATAATTCATCGTGTTTGGGAATGGGGGACTCACTCCCTTTGTCCAAAAATAACCCTAAAAGTGTCTATTGACGCACCAATGCGTCAATCCAAGTAACATGATAAATAAGAATCCCATCAAAATCCGTCAGTTTAAGCTAGAAATATCAGTAATGGGCTGTGTCTCAATCCACCACATCCGTTTATGTCGGCCTTCTGCATCTGCAGTGGAAGGTGGCTGAGCTACAGCGGGGTTTGTCAGACCATGAGACATCCCCAAAATGTGTTCCTTGTTCTTCAGGATGCTCTCTGCACTTTTAACGGACCTCTGAGACAATCACAGTGCAGGTGCATTTATACGGAGACTTGATTACACACAGGTGGATTGTATTTATCATCATTAGTCATTTAGGTCAACATTGGATCATTCAGAGATCCTCACTGAACTTCTGGAGAGAGTTTGCTGCACTGAAAGTAAAGTGGCTGAATAATTTTGCACGCCCAATTTTTCAGTTTTTGATTTGTTAAAAAAGTTTGAAATATCCAATAAATGTCATTCCACTTCATGATTGTGTCCCACTTGTTGATTCTTCACAAAAAAAATAGTTTTATATCTTTATGTTTGAAGCCTGAAATGTGGCAAAAGGTCGCAAAGTTCAAGGGGGCCGAATACTTTCGCAAGGCACTGTATATATAGTGGAAACGCATTCTCTGGACTGATGAATCATGCTTCCCCATCTGGCAGGCCGACGGACTAATCTGGGTTTGATGGATGCCAGGAGAACGCTACCTGCCCCAATGCATAGTGCCAACTGTAAATTTTGGTGGAGGAGGAATAAATAAAAAAAACAGACACACACACTGTGTGGTGATGTGGGCTGTGACTAAAATATCAGGGTGGATGTTTGTCCCAGTCTGCAACTGTTACAAAATAACACAGTAATTCAAGTAATATCAAAACTGTTATATCCTTCCAAGCCACTAATCACACAAGTATGAAGCTGTCTGTGGCGATAATGGGAGAATCTTGACTGCTTCTTTCACAGGTATGCTGCCACAATAATGAAACCAAAATCCTTGTTTCGCAACATCATTCTTTCTAAACACCAAAAATTAGGGGGAGAAATGATGGTAACTTTCAATCCTCTTGTTTTTATCAATCCGAAAACCTACTCAACTCAAATCATTCTAAAATAACAATTTCATACAACTCATAATAATAATTGTGTCCAACTCAAAAGAATATGTTTATCAAATAGATATATAATTTATATGATCATAAGTTTAGAGCATTGCTGTCTAACACTAGGTCAACTAATTCATAAAAATATCCCCAAATTCATAAAGGATAGTTTTTTTTTTTACTGGTCAGATTATTCTGTGTCATTTGAATTGTAATTATGTTTTTTTGTTTTTACATTCAGCTGAATGTTGACTTTTAGAAATGATGCCACTTGTATCCAGTGACGACCCGTCATTCAGGGCAGGTGGGGCAGAGCCACAACTGATTTGAGCCCCATGTGTTTAGCAGCATGTTTTGCATGTTATTTTGGCATTTATACGTGTCACATATCAGTTTGCAAACAATGTAAAAATATATATACATAATTGAGTTAATTAAGTCGCATACAAACATGGTCTCTTTTTTGTTTTCTTGAGTTAGGCATTTCCAAAATGCAGGTGTTTCAGCCTAACTCAGTGCTTTCTGTGATGGTGTATCACTAGCCACTTTAAACTATGCCACTTTGTTTACATACTCATCTCATATTTATATACTGTACTCGATACCATCTACTGTATCTTGCCTATGCCGCTCTGTACCATCACTCATTCATATATCTTTATGTACATATTCTTTATCCCTTTACACTTGTGTGTATAAGGTAGTAGTTTTGGAAGTGTTAGTTAGATTACTCGTTGGTTATTACTGCATTGTCGGAACTAGAAGCACAAGCATTTCGCTACACTAGCATTAACATCTGCTAACCATGTGTATGTGACATAACATTTGATTTGATTTACACAACAAGTTGTAAATCGCAAATTCAACAATGAGTGGTTTGTAAGGAATCAATGGCTAACTGCAGGCATTGCAAAGCAATCATTAGCCTGCTATTCAGTGGGGTGGCTGTGTGTCCCAAGTCTAAGATTAAGGGTCTCTCTTCCTAGGTTAAAATTATAAACATTCCACATTGGACATGCTGTCAATGAAGCATGATTTGTACCACGCTCAAAACAACTGTTAACTCGGAACTGCAATATCTGACTTTAGTGAGTTCAAGACAACTGGAACTACGACCTCATCATGATTCAACCTTTTTTTCCCCCCCGAGTTCCCAAATGATGTAATATGCCAGGGAGATATGTATACTGTAGCTAAGAGAGTAATACTAAGTGTATGTTGTGTAGTAAGCTGATAGTAGCCCATGTGCTTCACCCTAATAATTTGGTATATTTTCACCCCTTAATTTCACCTACTGTTCTGACTTGGTGGTGCACATGTAGCCTATAACCTGTTTTTGAGAAATGTAATAATTTAATATTGTAAGAGCTTCCATTGTCTGCTTATACGCTCCCTTTATTTATCATACGGTTCTGAGTTGGTGTACAGGGAGAACACTGTAAGAACAGCCCATGTTCTGAATTCTGTTGCTGTACATTTCAAAAGTGCTGAACAAATAGTTATAGGCCGACAGAACATATGTCACATTTCATTCAAATAATATAATGATGGCAATATGTGTGCATTTTTTATGTTGGACTTGGGAAGTTCTTAGAGCTGATAGTATAGCTTATCAGAATCCCTCTCATTTCCTATTTATTCAAAGCCCTTCAGGGAATGTATTGAAATACTGATATAAAGATATAAGCATTGATTTATGGGCGTTTCATTTCCCTCCAGATATGTCTATGAAATAAAACTGAATTATTTATAAGGACCATTTTAATTGAATCCGTATTGAACTCATATGTTATGGACACTCTTTTACAATTTAGGAAATCACTCAATGTGCTATTTAGATTTATTCCGAACCAAGTCTTGATCATATTGTTTTACCTTTATTTCTATGGTAATGTGGAGAGTGGAGCATGAGGGTGAATTGGTTTTTCGCATTACAGCAGAAATATCCAGCGGATAAGGATACAAGGGGAACGGCAGGACACTGCAGAAATGTACTTCTGTGGGAATCCAGAAACAAACAAGCTATTTCTCAGTGCTGATGTCAGTGAGGTGACTCCAATCATGTTAGTATGGTGGGGTGCAGGCCAGAATGTACACATTTACTATTTTGACTAATCTGGGCTCCTGAAATAGGGGTGGGGAATAAAGCAGCGTGACGAGTGGAGAACAAACAGTACAGATTTCCCCAAATCCATGTTGCTAATGGAAAGAGCCAGCTTAGGGTTCTAAAGACTCCTGTTCCATCCGTCCCGCTTTAATCTTCCACAGGTACACACACACACACACACACACACACACAGGGCTGAGGAGTGATTTGATTACAAAAACTGTAGCTGTAATCATTTACATTACCAGCAAATATTGTAATCGGGTTTACCGATACTGTAGAAAAGCTACATGATTACTTCTTGGACTACTTTTACATTCAGAAAGAATATTTGCAAAACAAAAAAACTATTTCACCTTTCAGTTTTCTCAATGACATTCTGTTCAGCATTGAAAACAGGAGCAAGTTTAAATTTGCTCCACCTGAGCGAGTCTAACCAAGTCAGAGACCCCTAAGATGACACACCAAATGCATTTGATAGATCCTTTTTGTCTTCTTCTGTCACGACTTCTGCCAAAGTCGATGCCTCTCCTTGGTCAGGCGGTGCTCGGCGGTCGACGTCGCCGGTCTTCTAGCCATCGCCGATCCATTTTTCATTTTGTATTGTTAATTTTATTTTGTTTTCTCTTTGCCGTGTGCTTTTGGTTCGCCTAAATAAAAGGCTCCGTTGGCTACCCAATATCTGCTCTCCTGCACCTGAATCCCTTACAGCAATTTACGCATACCTGACATCCAAACGTAGAAAGTAATCAGATGAGTTACTGAGTTTGGCTAATCGAAAGTTATGTTACTGATTACAATTTTGGGTAGGTAACTAGTAACTGTAATGGATTACATTTAGAATGTAACCTACCCTACCTTGCACACATGCAAGCGCGCGCACACACACGTTTATAAAAGATTGAGACTATAAACAGATATTTGGACAGGGGATGGGCATCAAATACATTTCTAATCAATGCAAGTCATTTGAATCCCCTTGTCTAATAAATTAGAAAAACATTGTGTTATCGTGATTATGTTAGATCCAATCCTTCGAGAGTACACAGACTTAAATGATGAGTGCAGGCTTATGAAGCATGAAAAACATTCTCATGAGCAGCCTATTACTGTATTATCAGCTGTTTTTCAATGCTGTCACCCGTGTAAAGCAACTGAAACATGGATTAAACAGTTAGGGTTCAGACTCGTGTCTCTGTTGAACGCCCCCTGGCAGGAGGGAGTGAGGAGACAGCTGTCAAGAAACAACGAGAAGGAGAAGAAAAACAAACTGGCCACAGCTGAGCTCAGGCTTTGATGAAGACACAAGTAATCAAAGTGACGTGAGAGGGCCTATCCTGAACTGTGAAAGGCGGCGGCGCCAGGCTGGTATTTCTGCAGGTCTGGTCTCCCCCCGTCGTCGACGATACCGTTGGCGAGCGTGCCACCTCACCAGACGGATGTCACAGTGGCTCCGTCATGGCCCAGTCACTCAATCTTGAGTCAGCTAACATGGGGGTTGGTGGTGGTGTGATGAATGGGGCCATCGGATCCCCCATCACAGTCCCCATTTCCTGTCACACCCAAGCCCTTTCCCTGGGACTGCAGCCAGCTTCAGAAAAGAAACCAGCTCACTGTGTATTGGAATGAAACCCAGTTGAAACACAGTTCAGTTTAATGCACTGCTTTTCTCCTGCTCAGATCTACAGTTGTAAATATGCTAGGTGTAAGCACGAGACAGGAGTGATACTCTCCATGGCGGAATAAGGAGGAATGTCTATGAGTACAGTATACAGAGATGTGATGAATGCCAGATTGCATTCATATTGCTTATCAAATATAAATTGCATACAGTATATTATACAATGCTTTTCACTAGGTTGCAAAGCACATAAGGATATCACAACTGCGCCTTCACTGTGTATATGATTTTCGACTGTTAAACTTTTGGGAGCAAGATAAAAATCAACTAAAATGTTTCATGGGGTTAGCTGTGTTAGGGAGTGTAATGGAGGATGCTGAGAGAGGAACGACTGATTAGTGTTTCCCCTTAAGTGTTTAATTAAAGGCATCTATGCCATGGGCCCCAGACAGTGTGAGAACAGTTCCGGGGAGTCGTTTAAGACGTAACACCCTGCCTCACACTCCCCAGAGATAGGCCTCATTTTTCAGGTGTCTCTTTTTTGTTTCTCCGCCCTTGACAAAACTGAAACAGTGGACTTATGAAACGAGACTGACTCGGAAAGTCAAGTCTGTTGATTGTAGTGATCAGTCCTTTGGGTTTACTTTCATGGTGGTGACAGAGAGGAGAGTGACAGTGAGTGGTACTTTGCCTGGCAGGAGGTATGTGGCTGTTGAGGCCGGAGGGGCCTGGAAGGAGCCATGGAGGGGTCACCAAACAGACTCATCCAAACTGTGTCAGCAAAGGGAGCCTCTGAGGTGAAGAGGCATTTTGAGGTGATGGGAAGGACAAAAAGGAGGAGTTGGGGCAGAGACAGGGCCAAGTCCTTAACAAATACAGTGCATTCTGAAAGTATTCAGACCCCTTGACTTTTTCCACATTTCGTTACGTTACAGCCTTATTCTAAAATGTATTAAATACAAGTGTTTCCTCATCAACCTACACACAATACAACATAAGGACAAAGCAAAAATAGGTTTTTAGAAATGTTTGCAAAAAATACAAAATAAATACCTTATTTACATAAGTATTCAGACCCTTTGCTATTAGACTCAAAATATTGCTCAGGTTCATCCTGTTTCCATTGATCATCATTGTGATGTTTCTAGAACTTGATTGGAGTCCACCTGTGGTAAATTAAATTGATTGGACATGATTTGGAAAGGCACACACCTGTCTATATAAGGTCCCAAGGTTGACAGTGCATGTCAGAGCAAAAACCAAGCCATGAGGTCGAAGGAATTGTCCGTCGAGCTCTGAGACAGAATCTGGGGAAGGGTTCCAATTTTTTTGCAGCATTGAATGTCTCCAAGAACATATTGGCCTCCATCATTCTTAAATGGAAGAAGTTTAGAACCACCAAGACTCTTCCCAGAGATGGCCGCCCAGCCAAACTGAGCAATCTGGGGAGAAGGGCCTTGGTCAGGGAGGTGACCAAGAACCCGATGGACACTCTGACAGAGCTCCACAGTTCCTCTGTGGAGATGGGAGAACCTTCCAGAAGGACAACCATCTCTGCATTATTTCACCAATCAAGCCTTTATGGTAGAGTGGCCAGACGGAAGCCACTCCTAAGTAAAAGGCACATAGCAGCCCACTTGGAGTTTGCCAAAAGGCACCTAAAGACTTTCAGACCATGAGAAACAAGATTCTCTGGTCTGATGATGATTGAACACTTTGGCCTGAATGCCATGCGTCAGTTTGGAAGAAATCTGGCACCATCCCTACGGTGAGGCATGGTGGTGACAGCATCATGCTGTGGGGAGGTTTTTCAGCGGCAGGGACTGGGAGACTAGTCAGGATCGAGGGAAAGATGAACGGAGAAAAGTACAGAAAGATCCTTTATGAAACCCTGCTCCAGAGCACTCAGGACCTCAGACTGGGGTGAAGGTTCACCTTCCAACAGGACAACAACCCTAAGCACACAGCCAAGACAGCATAGGAGTTGCTTCGGGACAAGTCTCTGAATGTCCTTGAGTGTCCCAGCCACAGCCCAGACTTGAACCCGATCGAACATCTCTGGAGAGACCTGAAAATAGCTGTGCAGCGACGCTCCCCATCGAAACCTGCAGAGCTTGAGAGGATCTGCAGAGAAGTATGGGAGAAACTCACCAAATACAGGTGTGCCAACCATGTAGTGTTATACCCAAGAAGATTCGAGGCTGTAAAATCTGCCAAAGATGCTTCAACAAAGTACTGAGTAAAGGGTCTGAATACTTATGTAAATGTTTTTATTCATTTTTTTTATTTTTAATACATTTGCTAAAATTGATAACCTGTTTTTGCTTTGTCATTATGGGGTATTTTGTGTAGATGGATGAGGGGGAAAAAACGATGTAATCCATTTTAGAATAAGGCTGTAACGTAACAAAATTTGAAAAAAGTCAAGGGGTCTAAATACTTTCTAAATGCACGTTACACAAGTCACATGAAACTAAATACTTACTGGGTTTTTAGTAAGACATAAGAGGAATGTAAATAACACTTCAAATGTGAAATATACCAACATTTAACAGCATAAAAGGAATGAAATCCATGCAGTGCTCCGGAAGATAGAAATCAGCAGGCTGAACCTAGTACTTTGCTGAGTACGTTTAATAATGCATTGGGACATCAGCAAACGTTTTTGGGATGCAAGTTTCTACTTTCTTCCTGCAGTAGTAAACACTGCATGATTTATCAAAGGCATGAAACAGCTTGTAAAACTGCTGCAGGTTGCAGGGAGCACAATGAATAAGGCCACTTTGTAGGTCTGTGTAAAATAGTACAGTACACTGTATACTGGGTGAGGTCATCATCTCTCAAAGAGAGGGTCTGGTGGATGAAGTCACGTCTGTCTGAGAGATGTCTGGAGACAGTTTCACATGTGTGCTCTCTCTCTTTCTCTCTCTGCTCTCTCTTTCTCTCTCTCTCTGCTCTCTCTCTGCGCTCTCTCTGCGTTCTCTCTGCTCTCTCTCTTTTTCTCTGCTTGCGCTCTCGCGCTCTGCTCTGTCTAGGCTTGTTCCCTCTTTCTCTCTCCCCCTCTGTCTACCATCGCCTGTCTCCACCCACTCTCATTCTCTTCTATCTTTTATTCCCCCCCTCTCTCTCTAACTCACTTATTTTCCTCAATCTTTCCTTTGTTTCCCGCTTGTTCTCTTTTATTCATAATGTCCAGACCAGAGTAGGGTATATGTGATGTAACGCAGATACAGTTATGAATGTTTGAGCAGAAATGTCACACTCTCTTTCAGTCATGTATGCACATGGAGCAGTGCATTGGAGATTTTCTCTCTTTCTGGCAATGGTATCAGATTACTCTTCAATGAAAAATCTTCAACTATATGATGAAAATATTAACCAAGTTGATTCATTTCCTAATTTTCCAGCCACACCCATAGCATGTTATTATTTATAGCAATCCAGAGAAATACATCACAAACATAATTGGCATGTACGTAAAGCATTAAACATTATGGGAATCCCTAAGAATCTACATGTTTTTAAAATGGCAACATTGTTCCAACTTTGCATCCCATTTGCGCATGTTTGAATCCATGTGGGTTTTATAGCGTGTTAATTAATGAAGAAACAGAATGCATAGACTGGAGCTTGGAGCTGCATTTATGAAACTGTGTGAATAGGTTATCTGGGAGGGAGGAGGAGAGAGAGAATAGGAGAGAAAAATGGGTAAAGAGAGAGAGATGAGTCAGAGCAGTGATGATGGCACAGTCCAGATGTGTGATCTCTCCCGAGGGGATCCCCGAGTGGGCTCGGATTAATCGTTTGTAAAAAAAGAAAACATCATTCAAAAAGTTCCCTCTCGCACAGGCAATCAATGATCGCGGCAGCGTTGATGGATAAATCTGAATGGAAACCTCTCGTACCCGCGCAAGCACACCATTCCTATCACCCTCCCCCATTTAACAGCACAATAACACATATTTGCTACAGGGTACATTTGATAGCCCCATGCCTCTTAAATGCATCCCACATCAATTTCATGTGCATTTCATGTGGGATAGACTGCTGCTTGTGATTTGATTGGCTCATGAATCACACGTCTAAACGGAATCCGATGGGAGGGGAAGGAGATGATTGGCCCTTATACTGTCCCGTGTGCCAATGGCCGTAAGTAGAGGTGGAGATGGCCTCCCTGAAAGCAGCTATATAGCCATGCTCGTTAATTCAGGGTTGGGATGACGGGGTAGTGGGTGGTTAGTTATGAGTGAGCATATGGTTGGTATGAACAACCGAAAGGTTTTGTTCTATTTTCCTCCTAGACCCATGTGGAAGGGAACATGGGGGACCATGCACAGATGCAGGGCTGGGATTGGACGGCAGCTGCTGTGGGTTCTCCAAGGTCCCAGTATGTCCTGGGTAAATGTTCTTTCCAATTTTCTCCTAAGCCCGTACAGGAGTCGTGATTGGCTCCCACTGACCAAGGCCCCATAGGAGATGAATGATGTACTGATGGATGCTGTGTGACTGTATGACTTTTAGAGAAATGAAATAGGCCCAGGTCAGTCACTCCCAGTAATGACCTGCTGGATCATAAAGCAGGACTGATGTCCATAAGCAGCTCCTTTCTTCGTAGCTACATATCAAGCCTATATGTATGGAGGAAATAGAAATGTCCCTCATCATTCGATCAGACAGACCCTTGGTTGTATTCATGATGATATGCAGTGGAATATTGTGTTCCTTTCATCTTGTGGTTGGATGAACATTATGAGCAATATTGATGTTATTTACTATAAAACATATTATATATATATATATATACGACATTCATTACCTCGATGTGATGTGTAAATTAACGTAATAGAACTTGGATTCGTTCGCTTGAAGACCTTAAGCAGATATCGAGTGGATGTGACGCTGGTAAACATATATCAGTGTCAGAGTGAAATTGACATAATTCTCTCACATGGACAGAGCAACATTTGTAGCAAATAATTACAAATCACATCTTGCACATGAAAGCAGAGACACACACACACACACACACACACACAGAGTCAACACAGCACCACCATGGCTGCTGTGCAGAGGACATCCCCCAGTCTGTTTTGGCTGGCTAGGAGAAGACTGCAGCTGTTCCCTGGCGTCATGTGACCATGAATCTAAAACTGCACAAGCTCATTTTCAATATCATTGCTGGATGAACTGAGGTTCAGGGACTGTCAAGGTGTTGAAAGGATAATAGCCATGATGCCCATAATAATTCTACTGTTTATTCTCAATATATTGTGACCTTATTTTTTTGCATCGTTTTTGTTGAAGCTGTGTGACAGTTTCAATGGGCGAGGGCCAGCACACTTAATATTGTTATTGATTTTAACCTTGGCACGTGCTAAATATACATTCTGATTGATTAACATTGTGGGCTGCAATTTGGTGGCCTGCTATTTGGGACTGAATATAAATCAGGTGTTGTCTGAAGAAGTGTCAATTCAGCAGGTACGGGGCCATCTGTTCTGTTTGTCACTGGTTGCCTGGTTGCTGTATTGATCCCAGCTGAATACCATTAAGCCGTTTCTTAAAGGGTTTTACCACATCAGGAGCATTCACCTGGGCTGGGCGCGCCCTCCCTCCTGCTCCTCATCCTCCCATAGGCTGTCCCCTCTCCCGCGATGCACTGTGTGTGACGCCAACCCCTAGAGTTCCTCGAATGACAGTATACTTGGTGCCTCTGTCAAGAGAATATTCTACTGTACAGTCATAAGAGCTGATGTCAGTGTGTGACAGCTGAACCGGCACATCATGGGGGTCCAAACAGAGTTAATGTTATGTCATATGACAGAGAAGGAAACGGCATCGGGAAGCACAATCAACACTCCCCCATGCCGGCTAGTGTGTGTGTATGTGTGTGTGTGTGTGTGTGTGTGTGTGTGTGTGTCTGTGTGTATATGTGTGTCTGTGTGATAAGCTTGCCTGCCTCCTCACAAATTTACACTGCCAGAAACTTAGAGCCTGAGGACATTGGACGACACTTCAGACTGGTCTCATAGACTAGAACGTAATATAGTAAACGGAAATCCAGGACACTCAAATTTGTATGATATATAATGTTTGGTATGGTTACATAAGTTAGAAGGTTACTTATGGCAAAAACGAAAGGAGGGTGGTTGGTCGTAACGTGAACGTCTGGCAGCCCAACAGTTGCATGTTCAAATTTCATCACGGACAACTTCAGCATTTTAGCTAATTAGCAACTACTTACTACTTTTTAGCTACTTTGCTACTACTTAGCATCTTAGCTAACCCTTCCCCTAACCTTAACCCTTTTAGCAATTTTGCTACTACTTAGCATGTTAGCTAACCCTTCCCCTAACCTTAACCCTTTTAGCAACTTTGCTACTACTTGTCATGTTAGCTAACCCTTCCCCTAACCTTAACCCTTTTAGCAATTTTGCTACTACTTAGCATGTTAGCTAACCCTTCCCCTAACCTTAACCCTTTTAGCAACTTTGCTACTACTTGTCATGTTAGCTAGAGGTAAAGTGACTTGCAGGCAGCGTATGTGGTAAGTGTGAATGTGTGTGTCTGTGGCGTCAGTATGAATGTGTGTGTCTGTGGCGTCAGTATGAATGTGTGTGTCTGTGGCGTCAGTATGAATGTGTGTGTCTGTGGCGTCAGTATGTATGTGTGTGTCTGTGGAGTCAGTATGAATGTGTGTGTCTGTGGCGTCAGTATGTATGCGTGTGTCTGTGGCGTCAGTATGAATGCGTGTGTCTGTGGCGTCAGTGTGAATGTGTGTGCATGTTATATGTGTGTTGGGGTATCAGTGTGAGTGTGTGGGTAGAGTCAGTGTGTGGGTAGAGTCAAGTGTGTGTGGGTAGAGTCCAGTGTGTGTGGGTAGAGTCCAGTGTGTGTGGGTAGAGTCAGTGTGTGTGGGTAGAGTTCAGTGTGTGTGGGTAGAGTTCAGTGTGTGTGGGTAGAGTTCAGTGTGTGTGGGTAGAGTCCAGTGTGTGTGGGTAGAGTCAGTGTGTGGGTAGAGTCCAGTGTGTGTGGGTAGAGTCCAGTGTGTGTGGGTAGAGTCCAGTGTGTGTGGGTAGAGTCCAGTGTGTGTGTGGGTAGAGTCCAGTGTGTGTGTGGGTAGAGTCCAGTGTGTGTGTGGGTAGAGTCCAGTGTGTGTGGGTGGGTAGAGTCCAGTGTGTGTGTGGGTAGAGTCCTGTGTGTGTGTGGGTAGAGTCCAGTGTGTGTGTGTGGGTAGAGTCCAGTGTGAGTCAGTGCAGGAGAGTTAGTGCAAAAAAGGGTTAATGCCGGTTGTCCGGGTATCCATTTGATTAGCTATTTAGAAGTCTTGTTTAAAGGTCTTACGGCTTGGGGGTAGAAGCTGTTCAGGGTCCTGTTGGTTCAAGACTTGGTGCATAATGATGGTGTTGGAGTCGTGCACGGCCATACAGTTGTGGGTGAACAGGGAGTGTGTGTGTGTGTGTGTGTGTGTGTGTGTGTGTGTGTGTGTGTGTGTGTGATGCACTGACGCTAATAGAGGATTAATTAACGCCTCCTCTCCGACCTCAGCATAAGGTTCTACAACACAGTCTCTCAACAAGGCAGACTACTGAGACACAGGGAACGGAAGGATGGATCTGTGGGTGTCTGTCTGTGTTAATTCATCTAGGGAGAATGTAGTAGTCACACTGTGTGTTGTAAGAGTATCTGAGGTCTTTGCCCACAGGCCACCTTTACGGATAATGCTACCATCTGCATCATCTGGCTGTGCTTCCAAAAGATCCTAATGTTATAAATCATAATACTGATTTTAGAGTTTGTAAAACATCTCATCTGTTTAGTTTTTTATACAACATACACAGTATTCCTATTCTGGTAGATGGCAGAATTTCAATCTGACCATATTATCTGGCATATTGAAGAGGAAACATACACACTCTTCCTATCATTGTGAAGCGGAATTCACCAAGCGTTGGATTGTTCACCAACTAATAGTGAGCTGGGTTTAGACCGGTGTGAGACAGGTTAGTTTTTCCCTACTGGCGATGTGTTGTTGCAATAGTAATCCTGCTCTACTTTACAGGGACTATTTTCCTTTTCATTCTCAGTGATAATGATCTCCCGGGAATGGAAGGAAAAATGTCATACATGTATGTTTTCTATGACTACCAAATATATTCTGGATCGTATGGAGTAGCTGTTTGCTGCTGGGTTTGATTTCCAATGCTCAACACGGTGAGATTGTAAAACATGTTGTAGCTGGCAATCAAAGCGCTTGATTCACACCAAAGGAGTGTCACATCAAAGAGAGAGAGAGAGAGCAAGGGATGGAGAGAGAACGAGGGAGCGAGAGAGATAACTGCAGAGGGAACTGCAGAGGGAAAACCGAGATAGATGAGATAGATGAGACAGCTATCAGGTTCAAACAGAGTCCAGGGGTAAATGGAAGTGAACTAGACCAACTCACTGAGTGGGTTAAGCAGCATAGCAGGTACATTCCACATAATTATATTTTATCCTCGATGTAAATGATAACTGTAATGTGTACAGTACCTTTTCCACCCCATGTCGCCCTGTGATAAGGCCAGGGGTTTTAGCAACCTTTTCCCAAAACACTTCCTGAATTGGTGGAGTAGAAATGGAAGTCCCGCCACGCTTGAGTGAGACAAGTGTTTTAAGGGCGGTGTTAGAGAAATCTGTAGCGTGTTGGTGGTCTTGGCTGGCGATTAGATCCTTAGCATTCTCTCTATACATCTCTCTCTCCCTCTCTATTTCTCCCTTCCTCTCTCTCTCTATTTTCCTTTCCTCTCTCTCTCTCTCTCGCTCTCTCTCACCCTCTCTCTCTCTATTTCTCCCTTTCTCTCTCTCTCTCTCTCTCTCTCTCTCTCGCTCTCTCTCTCTCTCTCTCTCTCTATTTCTCTATTTCTCCCTTCCCCTCTCTCTCTCTCTCTCCTCTCTATTTATCTCTCTCTCTCTCTTCTCTCTCTCTCTCTCTCTCTCTCTCTCTCTCTCTCTCTCTCTCTCTCTCTCTCTCTCTCTCTCTCTCTCTCTCTCTCTCTCTCTCTCTCTCTCTCTCTCTCTCTCTCTCTCTCTCTCTCTCTCTCTCTCTCTCTCTCTCTCTCTCTCTCTCTCTCTCTCTCTCTCTCTCTCTCTTCATCCCTGCTCCTGCACTTATCCTGTTAGACAGGGAGCACCTATGTCGCTGATTAAGTCTCGGTCGCCACTGATTTTTATTGGCTGCCAAATGGTGCATAACTTAAACATTTATCATGGTCGATCGGCTATGCAGCGAGGGGTGTCTGCTTTACCTACCACCAGGGAGAAACGGGAGAGGAGAGGAGAGGAGAGGAGAGGAGGGAGAGGAGAGGAGAGGAGGAGAGGAGGAGAGGGAGGAGGAGGAGGAGAGGAGGAGGAGAGGAGAGGAGAGGAGAGGAGAGGAGAGGAGAGGAGAGGAGAGGAGAGGAGAGGAGAGGAGAGGAGGAGGAGAGGAGAGAGGAGAGGAGAGTTGGGTTGGTACAAGCTGCAGGAGGGGAGTCAGCATGGACGGGGCTTCCAGGGCCCAAAATGAAAGATGGCACAAAAGGGAAACCGTTAAAGGCTTTACCGCAGTGTGGGCCTGGTGCTGCTCGCTCTGTGTCAATGACTAACTGCTCTCTGAGGCAAAGTTGGTGTATTGCAGTATAACAGCACAGGCTGGCATTTGCATGCTGTGTACTACTCAGTGTAGCGTGTATTAGTTCACTGAGAATTGAGGACATTGCTGGAGAATAATAAAATGTGAATTACTCTTGATTCACCGGAATATAACCTGCAATGATAATGTTATCTGATCATTTTGAGGATTTGGGGTTGTAATGTTGTTCTGCCTGGTGAAGGAACAGCCTGTCCCACAGTGAACCAACCTTAGGGTGGCAAATCTAATCTAATCCACACAATGTTCATGATCCAAAAGTGATATTAAAAATTGGAATCAGGAATGAATCTGGCAGCACCTTGCGTGCTTCTGTCCTGTTAGCGCTGATTGTTACTGTAGCTGTGGCATGGCTCACTAAACCAAATCCCTCTGTATGGGGCCTGGCTGTCACATGTCCCGCCACCATGTCCCTTTATCTGTCTCCTTACTTGGAAGGTTTCATTAGGTAGGAGGAAGTTGTCTGAGGATAGCCTGGCTGCACTTAGATCACACTGGCCCCGCCTACATGATGTTAAACATATCCGCTCACATGAAACGTTTAGTACACGGACAAGTGATGAGCAGAGCAGGGGAACATCATCTTGATTCTCCTGAGAGGCAGACCAGGAGCCAAACCAACTTGTCATATTGTAAATGCATATCTGCATCGTCTTCCACTGAAAACAATTAGGTGCCATTTCTCCCTATGCCATGTGGTTGCATATGTGCTATGGTAACCAAGCTAATTTCATAGCTAATGGCTCAAAAGTCAGTGATTTCTTCTGTTTTGCTTTCCCCCTTTCATGCAGTAATCTGTGCAAAAAGAAGAATTAAAGTTCTATACTATCCTGAAGCAAGTCTTCTCCTTTTAGGTTGTTAAGAGGAGAGAAAATGGGTAGACATGGTTCTTGGGGTAGTCGGGCTACTTTTCTGCTCGGTAGGAATTGCTGTTGTTTAGTCCTTACCAGCAAAGTGCACATGAATATATATATTTTTTAAGTGCATATGATTTTCTCAGTCAGTTTAGATTTTTGTGTCAGACTGTTCTGTGTTCAACCTTGCCCAACTTCTTAACAGAGGAAAGACTGTTTTTCTGTCTGATGTAAGGTCACAGGCAGCCATGGAGGCTCATAAATAAAGAAGTTACAGCACAACCATGTTCATCACAGCTGCCACCTTGGTCCTTCTCTTGTCAACCAATTGGCCAGGAAACTAACCTTATCTACTGCCAGGTTTATTACATTCTTCTTTGGCATTGATGAAGATCGGAGAGCCTTGAAATCATCCCGCCTTACTACCACCAACACGTCTCTTGTTCCACTAGGGGCTACAAAACTCTAGACCCCTTTAATTCTACCCACAGATATGTATACATGGCCCTTCCTCGTCCTCCCTTCGGCAAATCTCACCATGACTCCGTTCTCCTGCTTCCTGTTTACAAACAAAAGCTCAAACAGGAAGTACCAGTGATGCGCTCAACTCGGAAGTGGTCAGATGAAGGCTACAAGACTGTTTTGATAGTGCAAACTGGGATAGGTTCTGGGATTCATCCAATAGCATTGAGGAGTTTACCACAACAGTCACGGGCTTCATCAATAAGTGCATAGAGATGTCATCCCAACAGTTAGTATAAGAATGTATCCCAACCAAAAACCATGGATAACAGGCAATTTTCGCACTGGGCTAAAGGCTAGAGCTACCGCTTACAACGAACGGGACAAGGACATGGACGCATACAAGAAAGCCCGCTACAATCTCCGATGAGACATCAAACATGCAAATGGACAATATAGGAGGAAGGTGGAATCCTATTACACCGGCTCTGACGCTCGGAGTATGGGGGAGGGCAAAGGTTTTCCCTTTGTAACGGATTACAAACAGCCATGAGTTGCCCCGCAATGCAGAACTCCCAAACGAGCAAAATACCTTTTATGCTCGCTTCGAGGATTTGTGTGAAAGACCCTGTTTTTCCAGATGACTGAGTGATCTTGCTCACCGTGGCCGATGTGAACAAAACCTTTTAAACAGGTTAACAATCGTTTAAACAGGTTAACAATCTGACAGAATACCAGGGCACGTTCTCAAAGCATCTGCCCTTGACCACAAATCACGACAGAGGGTGGTGGAACAGCCCAGTACTTCACCATCCAGGACCTCTATACCAGGCGGTGTCAGAGGAAGGCCACAGAAATGGCCATATACTCTGCTACCGTCCGACAATCAATACCAGACCACCAGCTCTCGGAACAACGGCCTCAGAGACAGCTTCTTTCCCCCAAGAAATAAGACTGCTAAATGGACAATTATGGGTACCTGGACTATCTGCACTGACCCTACACACCCTCACTAGACTATACATGCCCACCATACACACTCACTAGTCTATAAATGCCCACCATATACACACTCACTAGACAATAAATGCCCACCATATACACACTCACAAGACTATAAATGCCCACCATATACACCCTCACTAGACTATAAATGCCCACCATATACACACTCACTAGACTATAAATGCCCACCATATACACCCTCACTAGACTATAAATGCCCACCCTACACACCCTCACTAGACTAAAAATGCCCACCCTACACACCCTCACTAGACTATAAATGCCCACCCTACACACCCTCACTAGACTATAAATGCCCACCCTACACACCCTCACTAGACTATAAATGCCCACCCTACACACCCTCACTAGACTATAAATGCCCACCCTACACACCCTCACTAGACTATAAATGCCCACCCTCACACACCCTATACACTCACTAGACTATAAATGCCCACCCTACACACCCTCACTAGACTACTAGACTATAAATGCACACCATATACACCCTCACTAGACTATAAATGCCCACCATATACACCCTCACTAGACTATAAATGCCCACCCTACACACCCTCACTAGACTATAAATGCCCACCATATACACCCTCACTAGACTGTAAATGCCCACCATATACACACTCACTAGACTATAAATGCCCACCCTACACACCCTCACTAGACTAAAAATGCCCACCATATACACACTCACTAGACTATAAATGCCCACCCTACACACCCTCACTAGACTATAAATGCCCACCCTACACACCCTCACCAGACTATAAATGCCCACCCTACACACCCTCACTAGACTAAAAATGCCCACCCTACACACCCTCACTAGACTAAAAATGGCCACCATATTGTCACGCCCTGATCTTAGTATTTTGTGTTTTCTTTATTATTTTGGTCAGGCCAGGGTGTGACATGGGTTTATTGTGGTGTGTTTTGTCTTGGGGTTTTGTTAGGGTGAGTGATTGTTCCTGTCTTTGTGTTTGTTGTCACCAGATAGGCTGTTTAGGTTTTCTCACATTTATTGTTTTTGTTAGTTTATTCATGTATAGTTTTCTGCATTAAAAAACATGAATAACAATCACGCTGCATTTTGGTCCGCCTCTACTTTACATAAAGAAAACCGTTACACATATACACACTCACTAGACTATAAATGCCCACCATATACACACTCACTAGACTATAAATGCCCACCATACACACACTCACTAGACTATAAATGCCCACCATATACACACTCACTAGACTATAAATGCCCACCCTACACACACTCACTAGACTATAAATGCCCACCATATACACACTCACTAGACTATAAATGCCCACCATATACACCCTCACTAGACTATAAATGCCCACCATATACACCCTCACTAGACTATAAATGCCCACCATATACACCCTCACTAGACTATAAATGCCCACCATATACACACTCACTAGACTATAAATGCCCACCCTACACACACTCACTAGACTATAAATGCCCACCCTACACACACTCACTAGACTATAAATGCCCACCCTACACACCCTCACTAGACTATAAATGCCCACCCTACACACCCTCACTAGACTATAAATGCCCACCATATACACCCTCACTAGACTATAAATGCCCACCATATACACCCTCACTAGACTATAAATGCCCACCCTACACACCCTCACTAGACTATAAATGCCCACCATATACACCCTCACTAGACTGTAAATGCCCACCATATACACACTCACTAGACTATAAATGCCCACGATATACACACTCACTAGACTATAAATGCCCACCATATACACACTCACTAGACTATAAATGCCCACCATATACACACTCACTAGACTATAAATGCCCACCCTACATACCCTCACTAGACTATAAATGCCCACCATATACACACTCACTAGACTATAAATGCCCACCAGATACACTCACAAGACTATAAATGCCCACCCTACACATACTCACTAGACTATAAATGCCCACCATATACACACTCACTAGACTATAAATGCCCAACATATACACCCTCACCAGACTATAAATGCCCACCATATACACACTCACTAGACTATAAATGCCCACCATATACACACTCACTAGACTATAAATGCCCACCATATACACACTCACTAGACTATAAATGCCCACCATATACACTCACAAGACTATAAATGCCCACCCTACACACACTCACTAGACTATAAATGCCCACCATATACACCCTCACTAGACTATAAATGCCCACCATATACACACTCACTAGACTATAAATGCCCACCCTACAAATCCTCACTAGACTAAAAATGCCCACCCTACACACCCTCACTAGACTAAAAATGCCCACCATATACACACTCACTAGACTATAAATGCCCACCATATACACCCTCACTAGACTATAAATGCCCACCATACACACACTCACTAGACTATAAATGCCCACCATATACACCCTCACTAGACTATAAATGCCCACCATATACACACTCACTAGACTATAAATGCCCACCATATACACACTCACTAGACTATAAATGCCCACCATATACACCCTCACTAGACTATAAATGCCCACCCTACACACCCTCACTAGACTATAAATGCCCACCATATACACCCTCACTAGACTATAAATGCCCACCCTACACACCCTCACTAGACTATAAATGCCCACCCTACACACCCTCACTAGACTATAAATGCCCACCCTACACACCCTCACTAGACTATAAATGCCCACCATATACACACTCACTAGACTATAAATGCCCACCATATACACCCTCACTAGACTATAAATGCCCACCATATACACCCTCACTAGACTATAAATGCCCACCATATACACACTCACTAGACTATAAATAACCACCATATACACCCTCACTAGACTATAAATGCCCACCATATACACACTCACTAGACTGTAAATGCCCACCATACACACACTCACTAGACTATAAATGCCCACCACATACACCCTCACTAGACTATAAATGCCCACCACATACACCCTCACTAGACTATAAATGCCCACCATATACACACTCACTAGACTATAAATGCCCACCATATACACACTCACTAGACTATAAATGCCCACCCTACACACTCACACTACCCACCCTAGACTCACTACTAAAATGCCCACCCTACACACCCTCACTAGACTATAAATGCCCACCCTACACACCCTCACTAGACTATAAATGCCCACCCTACACACCCTCACTAGACTAAAAATGCCCACCATATACACACTCACTAGACTATAAATGCCCACCATATACACCCTCACTCAGACTATAAATGCCCACCATATACACCCTCACTAGACTATAAATGCCCACCCTACACACCCCTACTCACTAGACTATAAATGCCCACCCTACACACCCTCACTAGACTATAAATGCCCACCCTACACACCCTCACTAGACTAAAAATGCCCACCATATACACACTCACTAGACTATAAATGCCCACCATATACACCCTCACTAGACTATAAATGCCCACCATATACACCCTCACTAGACTATAAATGCCCACCATATACACACTCACTAGACTATAAATGCCCACCATATACACCCTCACTAGACTATAAATGCCCACCATATACACACTCACTAGACTATAAATGCCCACCATACACACACTCACTAGACTATAAATGCCCACCACATACACCCTCACTAGACTATAAATGCCCACCCTACACACCCTCACTAGACTATAAATGCCCACCATATACACACTCACTAGACTATAAATGCCCACCATATACACCCTCACTAGACTATAAATGCCCACCCTACACACCCTCACTAGACTATAAATGCCCACCCTCACACACCCTCACTAGACTATAAATGCCCACCCTACACACCCTCACTAGACTAAAAATGCCCACCATATACACACTCACTAGACTATAAATGCCCACCATATACACCCTCACTAGACTATAAATGCCCACCACTATATAAATGCACCATATACTCACTAGACTATAAATGCCCACCATATACACACTCACTAGACTATAAATAACCACCATATACACCCTCATATAAATGCCCAATACACCACTAGACTATAAATGCCCACCATACACACACTCACTAGACTATAAATGCCCACCATATACACACTCACTAGACTATAAATGCCCACCATATACACCTCACTAGACTATAAATGCCCACCACATACACCCTCACTAGACTATAAATGCCCACCACATACACCCTCACTAGACTATAAATGCCCACCCTACACACCCTCACTAGACTATAAATGCCCACCATATACACACTCACTAGACTATAAATGCCCACCATATACACACTCACTAGACTATAAATGCCCACCCTACACACCCTCAGTAGACTATAAATGCCCACCCTACACACCCTCACTAGACTATAAATGCCCACCCTACACACCCTCACTAGACTAAAATGCCCCCACCCTATACACCCTCACTAGACTATAAATGCCCAGCCTACACACCCTCACTAGACTATAAATGCCCACCCTACACACCCTCACTAGACTATAAATGCCCACCCTACACACCCTCACTAGACTAAAAATGCCCACCATATACACACTCACTAGACTATAAATGCCCACCCTACACACCCTCACTAGACTATAAATGCCCACCATATACACACTCACTAGACTATAAATGCCCACCATATACACCCTCACTAGACTATAAATGCCCACCCTACACACCCTCACTAGACTATAAATGCCCACCATATACACCCTCACTAGACTATAAATGCCCACCATATACACACTCACTAGACTATAAATGCCCACCATATACACCCTCACTAGACTATAAATGCCCACCATATACACACTCACTAGACTATAAATGCCCACCCTACACACACTCACGAGACTAAAAATGCCCACCCTACACACCCTCACGAGACTAAAAATGCCCACCATATACACACTCACTAGACTATAAATGCCATCCATATACACCCCACCATCACTAGACTATAAATGCCCACCATATACATACTCACTAGACTATAAATGCCCACCATATACACCCTCACTACACTATAAATGCCCACCCTACACACCCTCACTAGACTATAAATGCCCAGCCTACACACCCTCACTAGACTATAAATGCCCACCCTACACACCCTCACTAGACTATAAATGCCCACCCTACACACCCTCACTGGACTAAAATGCCCACCCTACACACCCTCACTAGACTAAAATGCCCACCATATACACACTCACTAGACTATAAATGCCCACCATATACACCCTCACTAGACTATAAATGCCCACCATACCATAAATGCATACTCACTAGACTATAAATGCCCACCATATACACCCTCACTACACTATAAATGCCCACCCTACACACCCTCACTAGACTATAAATGCCCACCTACACACCCTCACTAGACTATAAATGCCCACCCTACACACCCTCACTAGACTATAAATGCCCACCCTACACACCCTCACTAGACTAAAAATGCCCACCATATACACACTCACTAGACTAAAAATGCCCACCCTACACACCCTCACTAGACTATAAATGCCCACCCTACACACCCTCACTAGACTATAAATGCCCACCCTACACACCCTCACTAGACTAAAAATGCCCACCCTACACACCCTCACTAGACTATAAAATGCCCACCCTACACACCCTCACTAGACTAAAAATGCCCACCATATACACCCTCACTAGACTATAAATGCCCACCCTACACACCCTCACTAGACTAAAATGCCCACCATATACACCCTCACTAGACTATAAATGCCCACCCTACACACCCTCACTAGACTATAAATGCCCACCCTATAAATGCCCACACACCCTCACTAGACTAAAAATGCCCACCATATTGTCACGCCCTGGTCTTAGTATTTTGTGTTTTCTTTATTATTTTGGTCAGGCAGGGTGTGACATGGGTTTATTGTGGTGTGTTTTGTCTTGGGGTTTTGTTATGGTGAGTGATTGTTCCTGTCTTTGTGTTTGTTGTCACCAGATAGGCTGTTTAGGTTTTCTCACATTTATTGTTTTTGTTAGTTTATTCATGTATAGTTTTCTTCATTAAAAAACATGAATAACAATCACGCTGCATTTTGGTCCGCCTCTACTTTACATAAAGAACCGTTACACATATACACACTCACTAGACTATAAATGCCCACCATATACACACTCACTAGACTATAAATGCCCACCATATACACACTCACCTATATACCACACACTCACTAGACTATAAATGCCCACCATATACACACTCACTGGACTATAAATGCCCACCCTATACACACTCACTAGACTATAAATGCCCACCATATACACACTCACTAGACTATAAATGCCCACCATATACACCCTCACTAGACTATAAATGCCCACCATATACACACTCACTAGACTATAAATGCCCACCATATACACACTCACTAGACCATATACCACACCCTCACTAGACTATAAATGCCCACCCTACACACCCTCACTAGACTATAAATGCCCACCATATACACCCTCACTAGACTATAAATGCCCACCCTACACACCCTCACTGGACTATAAATGCCCACCCTACACACCCTCACTAGACTAAAAATGCCCACCCTACACACCCTCACCAGACTATAAATGCCCACCCTACACACCCTCACTAGACTATAAATGCCCACCCTACCACCCTACACATCCTCCCTAGACTATAAATGCCCACCCTACACACCCTCACTAGACTATAAATGCCCACCCTACACACCCTCACAAGACTATAAATGCCCACCCTACACACCCTCACTAGACTATAAATGCCCACCCTACACACACTCACTAGACTATAAATGCCCACCATACACACCCTCACTAGACTATAAATGCCCACCATATACACCCTCACTAGACTGTAAATGCCCACCATATACACACTCACAAGACTGTAAATGCCCACCATATACACCCTCACTAGACTATAAATGGCCACCCTACACACCCTCACTAGACTATAAATGCCCACCCTACACACCCTCACTAGACTATAAATGCCCACCCTACACACCCTCACTAGACTATAAATGCCCACCCTACACACCCTCACTAGACTATAAATGCCCACCCTACACACACTCACTAGACTATAAATGCCCACCCTACACACCCTCACTAGACTAAAAATGCCCACCCTACACACCCTCACTAGACTAAAAATGCCCACCATATACACCCTCACTAGACTATAAATGCCCACCATATACACCCTCACTAGACTATAAATGCCCACCATATACACCCTCACTAGACTATAAATGCCCACCCTACACACCCTCACTAGACTATAAATGCCCACCTACACACCCTCACTAGACTATAAATGCCCACCCTACACACCCTCACTGGACTATAAATGCCCACCCACTACCCACCCTACACACCCTCACTAGACTAAAAATGCCCACCATATACACACTCACTAGACTAAAATGCCCACCCTACACACCCTCACTAGACTATAAATGCCCACCCTACACACCCTCACTAGACTATAAATGCCCACCCTACACACCCTCACTAGACTAAAAATGCCCACCCTACACACCCTCACTAGACTATAAATGCCCACCCTACACACCCTCACTAGACTAAAAATGCCCACCATATACACCCTCACTGGACTATAAATGCCCACCCTACACACCCTCACTGACTAAAAATGCCCACCATATACACACTCACTGGACTATAAATGCCCACCCAATACACTCACAAGACTAAAAATGCCCACCATATACACCCTCACTAGACTATAAATGCCCACCCTACACATACTCACTAGACTATAAATGCCCACCATATACACCCTCACTAGACTATAAATGCCCACCATATACACTCACAAGACTATAAATGCCGACCATATACACACTCACTAGACTATAAATGCCCACCATATACACACTCACTAAACTATAAATGCCCACCATATACACACTAACTAGGCTATAAATGCCCACCATATACACACTCACTAGACTATAAATGCCCACCATATACACTCACAAGACTATAAATGCCCACCCTACACATACTCACTAGACTATAAATGCCCACCATATACACACTCACTAGACTATAAATGCCCACCATATACACACTCACTAGACTATAAATGCCCACCATATACACACTCACTAGACTATAAATGCCCACCATATACACACTCACTAGACTATAAATGCCCACCATATACACACTCACTAGACTATAAATGCCCACCATATACACTCACAAGACTATAAATGCCCACCCTACACATACTCACTAGACTACAAATGCCCACCATATACAGACTCACTAGACTATAAATGCCCACCATATACACACTCACTAGACTATAAATGCCCACCATATACACACTCACTAGACTATAAATGCCCACCATATACACACTCACTAGACTATAAATGCCCACCCTACACACCCTCACTAGACTAAAAATGCCCACCATATACACACTCACTAGACTATAAATGCCCACCCTACACACCCTCACTAGACTATAAATGCCCACCCTACACACCCTCACTAGACTATAAATGCCCACCCTACACACCCTCACTAGACTAAAAATGCCCACCCTACACACCCTCACTAGACTAAAAATGCCCACCATATTGTCACGCCCTGGTCTTAGTATTTTGTGGTCAGGCCAGGGTGTGACATGGGTTTATTGTGGTGTGTTTTGTCTTGGGGTTTTGTTAGGGTGAGTGATTGTTCCTGTCTTTGTGTTTGTTGTCACCAGATAGGCTGTTTAGGTTTTCTCACATTTATTGTTTTTGTTAGTTTATTCATGTATAGTTTTCTGCATTAAAAAACATGAATAACAATCACGCTGCATTTTGGTCCGCCTCTACTTTACATAAAGAAAACCGTTACACATATACACACTCACTAGACTATAAATGCCCACCATATACACCCTCACTAGACTATAAATGCCCACCATACACACACTCACTGACTATAAATGCCCACCATATACACTCACAAGACTATAAATGCCCACCATATACACACTCACTAGACTATAAATGCCCACCATATACACACTCACTAGACTATAAATGCCCACCCTACACACCCTCACTAGACTATAAATGCCCACCATATACACACTCACTCACTGGACTATAAATGCCCACCCTACACACACTCACTAGACTATAAATGCCCACCATATACACACTCACTGGACTATAAATGCCCAGCCTACACACACCCTCACTAGACTATAAATGCCCACCCTACACACCCTCACTAGACTATAAATGCCCACCATATACACACCTCACTAGACTAAAAAAAATGCCCACCATATACACACTCACTAGACTATAAATGCCCACCATATACACTACTCACAAGACTATAAATGCCCACCATACACATACTCACTAGACTATAAATGCCCACCATATACACACTCACTGGACTATAAATGCCCACCATATACACCCTCACTAGACTATAAATAAATCCACCCTACACACCCTCACTAGACTATAAATGCCCACCATATACACACTCACTAGACTATAAATGCCCACCCTACACACCCTCACTAGACTATAAATGCCCACCCTACACACCCTCACTAGACTATAAATGCCCACCATATACACACTCACTAGACTATAAATGCCCACCCTACACACCCTCACTAGACTATAAATGCCCACCCTACACACCCTCACTAGACTATAAATGCCCACCCTACACACCCTCACTAGACTAAAAATGCCCACCCTACACACCCTCACTAGACTAAAATGCCCACCATATACACACTCACTAGACTATAAATGCCCACCCTACACACCCTCACTAGACTATAAATGCCCACCCTACACACCCTCACTAGACTATAAATGCCCACCCTACACACCCTCACTAGACTAAAAATGCCCACCATATACACCTCACTAGACTATAAATGCCCACCCTACACACCCTCACTAGACTAAAAATGCCCACCATATTGTCACGCCCTGGTCTTAGTATTTTGTGTTTTCTTTATTATTTTGGTCAGGCCAGGGTGTGACATGGGTTTATTGTGGTGTGTTTTGTCTTGGGGTTTTGTTATGGTGAGTGATTGTTCCTGTCTTTGTGTTTGTTGTCACCAGATAGGCTGTTTAGGTTTTCTCACATTTATTGTTTTTGTTAGTTTATTCATGTATAGTTTTCTTCATTAAAAAACATGAATAACAATCACGCTGCATTTTGGTCCGCCTCTACTTTACATAAAGAAAACCGTTACACATATACACACTCACTAGACTATAAATGCCCACCATATACACACTCACTAGACTATAAATGCCCACCATATACACACTCACTAGACTATAAATGCCCACCATATACACCCTCACTAGACTATAAATGCCCACCATATACACACTCACTAGACTATAAATGCCCACCCACACTCACTAGACTACACTCACTCACTAGACTATAAATGCCCACCCTACACACACTCACTAGACTATAAATTCCCACCATATACACACTCACTAGTCTATAAATGCCCACCATATACACACTCACTAGTCTATAAATGCCCACCATATACACACTCACTAGTCTATAAATGCCCACCATATACACACTCACTAGACTATAAATGCCCACCCTACACACCCTCACTAGACTATAAATGCCCACCATATACACACTCACAAGACTATATATGCCCACCATATACACACTCACTAGACCATAAATGCCCACCCTATACACTCACAAGACTATAAATGCCTACCATATACACACTCACTAGACTATAAATGCCCACCATATACACACTCACTAGACTATAAATGCCCACCATATACACACTCACTAGACTATAAATGCCCACCATATACACACTCACTAGACTATAAATGCCCACCATATACACTCACAAGACTATAAATGCCCACCCTACACATACTCACTAGACTATAAATGCCCACCATATACACCCTCACTAGACTATAAATGCCCACCATATACACACTCACTAGACTATAAATGCCCACCATATACACACTCACTAGACTATAAATGCCCACCATATACACTCACAAGACTATAAATGCCCACCCTACACATACTCACTAGACTATAAATGCCCACCATATACACACTCACTAGACTATAAATGCCCACCATATACACACTCACTAGACTATAAATGCCCACCATATACACACTCACAAGACTATATATGCCCACCATATACACACTCACTAGACTATAAATGCCCACCCTATACACTCACAAGACTATAAATGCCTACCATATACACACTCACTAGACTATAAATGCCCACCATATACACACTCACTAGACTATAAATGCCCACCATATACACACTAACTAGGCTATAAATGCCCACCATATACACACTCACTAGACTATAAATGCCCACCATATACACTCACAAGACTATAAATGCCCACCCTACACATACTCACTAGACTATAAATGCCCACCATATACACCCTCACTAGACTATAAATGCCCACCATATACACACTCACTAGACTATAAATGCCCACCATATACACACTCACTAGACTATAAATGCCCACCATATACACTCACAAGACTATAAATGCCCACCCTACACATACTCACTAGACTATAAATGCCCACCATATACACACTCACTAGACTATAAATGCCCACCATATACACACTCACTAGACTATAAATGCCCACCATATACACACTCACTAGACTATAAATGCCCACCATATACACACTCACTAGACTATAAATGCCCACCATATACACACTCACTAGACTATAAATGCCCACCCTACACACCCTCACTATACTATAAATGCCCACCATATACACATTCACTCACACACACTTACATTGACACTCCCACACAAAACCCACACACATTCACATGCACTACATACATACAACACACCCACACGCATACTGACACAACACAAGCACACACACGTGCACACTACACACACACACACACATGCACACACACTCACCACACACACTTTTACACTCATCATTTGCTTCTGTTTCTCTGTTCTTTATTTTACTCTTATTATTATCTATCCTGATGCCTAATCACTTTACCCTGCCTCCAAGTACATATCTACCTCTAAGACCTTATTATTATCTATCCTGATGCCTAGTCACTTTACCCTGCCTCCAAGTACATATCTACCTCTAATACCTTATTATTATCTATCCTGATGCCTAGTCACTTTACCCTGCCTTCATGTACATATCTACCTTAAATATCTCATACCTCTGCACATTACTCTGGTACTGGTATTCCCTGTATACAGCCTCGCATTGATCTGGTACTGGTACACCCTGTATATAGCTCCACATTGATCTGGTACTGGTACTCCCTGTACATAGCTCCACGTTGATCTGGTACTGGTACTCCCTGTATATAGCTCCACATTGATCTGGTACTGGTACTCCCTGTATATAGCTCCACGTTGATCTGGTACTGGTACTCCCTGTATATAGCTCCACATTGATCTGGTACTGGTACACCCTGTATATAGCTCCACATTGATCTGGTACTGGTACTCCCTGTATATAGCTCCACATTGATCTGGTACTGGTACTCCCTGTATATAGCTCCACATTGATCTGGTACTGGTACTCCCTGTATATAGCTCCACATTGATCTGGTACTGGTACTCCCTGTATATAGCTCCACATTGATCTGGTACTGGTACACCCTGTATACAGCCTCACATTGATCTGGTACTGGTACTCCCTGTATATAGCACCACATTGATCTGGTACTGGTACTCCCTGTATATAGCTCCACATTGATCTGGTACTGCTCCCTGTATATAACACCACATTGATCTGGTACTGGTACTCCCTGTATATAGCTCCACATTGATCTGGTACTGGTACTCCCTGTATATAGCTCCACATTGATCTGGTACTGGTACTCCTGTATATAGCTCCACATTGATCTGGTACTGGTACTCCCTGTATACAGCCTCACATTGATCTGGTACTGGTACACCCTGTATATAGCTCCACATTGATCTGGTACTGGTACTCCTGTATATAGCTCCACATTGATCTGGTACTGGTACTCCTGTATATAGCTCCACATTGATCTGGTACTGGTACTCCTGTATATAGCTCCACATTGATCTGGTACTGCTACTCCCTGTATATAGCTCCACATTGATCTGGTACTGGTACTCCCTGTATATAGCTCCACATTGATCTGGTACTGGTACTCCCTGTATATAGCTCCACATTGATCTGGTACTGGTACTCCCTGTATATAGCTCCACATTGATCTGGTACTGGTACTCCCTGTATAATGCTCCACATTGATCTGGTACTGGTACTCCCTGTATATAGCTCCACATTGATCTGGTACTGGTACTCCCTGTATATAGCTCCACATTGATCTGGTACTGGTACTCCCTGTATATAGCCCCATTCGTGTCTATTTTATTTTATTATTTTTGAACTCTGCATCATTTGGAAGGACTTGTAAGTAAGCATGTCATGGTATAGTCTACACCAGTTGTATTTGGCGCATGTGACAAATTAAATGACATTTGATGTATTCCTATCAAAGCCCAGACCAATGAATACAGTATACTGTATCTGTATTGATGTACTGTATGTTAACAAGGCACTTGATGCAATGTCCCTCACTATGGTTGCGCAGTGCATCAAATATATCTGACAAATAGTTTTCTCTCATGGGACTCGCTCACCAACCAGAAATAATACACTGCTGGTATCCCACTTCGTAAACCACCGTCTGTCTCCCAGTGGTCTTGCCAACGGTCTATGACCTGGAACTGAACTGTCATTGGATTAAACCAGGGTCAAGGAGGAATGATTTCTTTAGTATTAGGCTTATTAATGCATAATGCATGAATACATTGGTCAATTATAAGCAACAGTAATTAATGAATTGACTGAAATATAATTCCTTATAATTAAATGTGATGGTCTTGGACCGTCTCCCAAGGTGACCCTCTCACCCTTTCAAATGTGCAAGACATATGCACACACAATATTCATGTCGTATTTATTTGTCTTTCCCACTTGTATAGTATCTAGAAGAATTTACAGCTGTGCTGATGATAAGGTGTAAGAGTGCTTCTGCAGAATTTCAGTTGTGAGCCCGTGTCATACAACGTTGATGTTGTTTGGATCTTCTTCCACATAAAAAACCTCTTTGGATGTAGCACATGACTTCATATTTCTAGACAGCAAGTAGAGAAAATTAAGACTCAGCATTTGAAAAAGAACCAGCTCTGAGTTTTTTCTACATGGCTGTCTTAAAGATGAACTTCTCCTGTAGAGGAAAGAAGGATAACAAGGAGAGTCGGGACATAAGAGAACAAAATGACAGCACACCCTTAGCAAATATATTCTCCTCTTGGTGAGAAAATGGATTTAATTCACAGTATGTCTTTCAAAGTCATTCCGCTTTACAGTACATATATACGGAACCAGCGCATTAAATAAAAAACGTCAAGGGTTGGAGGCTTGGTTTGGTTTGTTGTTGAGAAAAAGAGTATTGATTATTTTATGGTAACCAGTGCATTTTTTTTACCGGCAAAGCCTTATTAAAGTGTTGAACAGGAAGGATGAAATTACACTGACGCAGGAATGGATGGTAATAAAATGAGCTTGATATTTTATGAGGACAGGGCACTGACCACCTCTCCTCTCTCCCGGACCATAACAGTCTCAGGGAGATGATTCTCTTTAATTCAGAGGTGTTTCTCTAGACAAAGACTGAGAGATTAAGGGCTAAAATGGTCCCCTAAAATTCCCTCCCTGTATATTTAAGCACCTGCAATCAGCTGAAATGTCTGGTTTTCCTGAGCATTTGTCCTGGATCCTTGAAATAGCTGCAGTCCTTGCTCAGATGTATCTACTGTTGTCAAGAGTGGGGGCTGAAGCGAGCACAAGATAAATGGCATAGAACTGGGAGAGTCGCTTACATCTGTCGCTATCTCCAGCTATCTCTCTGGTCAGAAGCCCTCTTCCTTTTTAGCCTGTCTCTAGCGAGCTGAGCACAGAGGAAATAAAGAGCAGCACAGGTACAACGTAATATTAAACCAAGCCTCCCAACGCTCACATGGAAAATGCAACACAGCATGCATAATTGCATTCATACATAACCCAATAATTTGGGCATTTTAGAAGCAGCCGTGAAATTACCAGGATGAATATTGCAGGGAAACCACAAGCACAGCATCAGAGCAAGTGGCTCTTTAGTAAATGTACAGTAAATATACAGTAATATACAGTGAAAATATAGTCTTTGTTTGTAGGATCCCTTACACAACAGCCTTGTATAATAACTGGGAATTCTCAATGAAAGAAAACCCAAGAGATTTACAAGCGTTGAAAACAACTGTGTGGAATTGGACAGGATGGCCTGTACAGTCATTTGGTCAGTAAACATTTTCAGAGATAGGGAAGGGAGAGACAAATAGAGAGAGAAATAGAGAGGAGAGAGGCCAAGTAGGTAAACTGCACTTTTCTTGAGTTACAGACAATTTTCACGTCCCTGCTGAGTTTGAGATGGATGTGTCATTGTGCGCTACTCTTCGATTTCTCTGGGCTTTGCCAAGTCATCCTGGCAGAGGCAGAGTCTTGCATCCTACCATCCCTCAGATCATCCTGGATGGTCAGCCTGGAATCCTCCTCTCTCTCTCTGTTTCTCTCCCCCCTCCCTCTCTCTCTCTGGAGTGTGGGCGTACAGTTCAGCACTTTCCCTTTTTTCTCTTTCTCTTTTTCTTGGTGACCTTCATGAGGCTCACACGACCTTCCCTTCAGCCAGAGCCGCTCCTTTGCTCACTTCCTTGAAAAGAGGGAAGAAGGGGTGGACAAAAAAAGTCCTCTATCAATGAAGATCAGGTTTTAATCATCCCTGTTCTGTACGGTGTGTCTGTCCAATAGCTTCCTGGTCAAGGTCACAAAGTCAGTAACAGTATAGCAGCCATGTGAACAGTCATGGTCAGGTCAGCTATGACTGGGAAGGGACAGTACATGAATGTTAGAATGCATTTCACATTACGGCTGCGTCTGGTCAATGTTATGGGACATGCAGTATTGATGTTTGTCATGGAAGCATCATCCCTATTGAAATGCATTACAGCACACCCACATGTTAACAGACACTGACAACATCAAAGGAAGAGCTCATAGGGGTTTTCTCATGGGATGGAACGACATAGGCTTGTGTGTGTGGCAAACATTGCCATTTTCACTGAACCAAGCCATGGTTAGACAGGGCAGCTATAGGATCCTTCTAACATTCCAGTTCAGCTTTCAGACAGAAAAGTATTGCACCTCACACATTTCTGGTGTACATGAATCCCACTTTTATTTTTCGACAGAAAAGGGTGTTTTTTTTCTGGTTCATTTTGGTTACATTGAAAACCATTCTGTGAAAAAACCCTAGCACCTGAGCAGATACTTATTGCCCATCCTTAGTTTGTTAAAAAGGTCAATTTGTGCTATTTGAGTTGAGATCAATTATGATTGTGGAGAAACATTTTCTTCCAGTATATAAAAAAGACTAGCACTTTATTCATTTCCCAGTCATTTGCCAAATAGAAAGGGAGCTAGAGACAAATGTAATATATCCATTTAAATCACAAGTTAAAGCAAAAAATAGGGCGGCGTTTAGCATAATTCAAGCAGGGAATTAGCTTTCATGATGAATAATATTATATATTTCTTTATTTCTATGTATACATATATATATATATGTCTATGTACAAGTATGGCACTTAATTACACGAAAGCAAGAAAACACTTTTCACAAATGAAAGCAGTGGGCGCTTTGGTGTATTATAAATTAAGGAAGTCACAGACGTTAGCGTTTGCAGCAAATCCACCAGATACTGTTTTGCAAGTCAGCTATATAGCAATGGAATGATTACATACGTTAAGGTCAGTGGTGCGAACACAGGCAACAAAAATATGAATGATGCTAATGTATTTCAACTAGGTCGATCCATAGTCAAAATATATTTATATATTTAGGCATATGCCTATATAAATCTGGAGAATATTTCCCCTCCAAAATATAGTCAGCCGGTGTATTGTATCGCTTAAATAGATCGGTGTCAACAATCGGTTGAATTATTATTTTTAAACACTGTCACGCATCGGGTTAGGTTTGGCTCCCGGGTGTTCACCTCTTAGTGCAATTTTAATATACCCTACTCTCTTCAAGTACAGTAGATCAGCCCACAAAGAGTAAATGCGTGAACACGTCGACATGATCTCTATTTAGCGCTTTACATAGTATAAACGTTACTAAAAAGTTGCATCAGTGCAATGTAATAAATAAATTAACAAACGTGTAATCCACGCTTGCCATTGGAGTCCTTAAAAGATAAACAAATAAAAAATCGGCCCACGCTTTTAAGTCATGAAACGGATGTGGCGTTGGGAGCTGTCATCATCCAGTGCTCATCTTGGTTCAATCTTTACACATCGCACATTGTCCCATCGGGAACTCTCTCCATGTGCTACACATAAGCAGAGTCACTGGATTGAGTGCGACCGAAATTAGGCACACTCATTCTAGGCAAGTCCTTATTTCTGATTTCATAAATGGACTTCCGCCTCGCCTGAACTCCTCGCACTGCCGTTTTGATTTTCTTCCACCCCAAATGATTGAGTTCTGCCAGATTCAGCAACACACAAAACCCACTGACCGCGAACATGAAGACTAGAAACACGGTCTTCTCTGTTGGTCTGGAAACATAACACTCTACATCTTTTATGCAGGGGTAACGATCACACTCGTACACCGATGGGACATTGAATCCGTACAAGAAATATTGACCCACTAAAAACCCTATTTCCAGCGCGTTTCTGAAAACCACTTGAATTATGTAAAATCTCGAGATACCCTCTTGTCGACTCTTTTTAGACTTTCCAGTAGTTCTCATGGCTGAATTGGGGATATCTTTGACTTCCAAACAGTCGGGTTCGGCTTCTTTGGTGGAGTTCTCTGTGTTCTGAAGTACTCCATTCACAATGGTGTTTTTAATCTTTTTGCTGTCGTCTCGTTTCATTGAATCTTGATCCTTATCCAGTGTCAGAAAGACGGTGGAGTACCGTCGCTCCTTCTGTTTCGCCGACTGATGCACCGAGTATGTGATAAAACAAAGACTCGGGGTGCAAACCATTATGATCTGGAAAACCCAAAATCTAATGTGTGAAATTGGGAATGCCTTGTCGTAGCAAGCCTGGTTGCAGCCTGGTTGTAAGGTATTACAAACAAACATGGTTTGCTCGTCATCATATACTGTCTCTCCAACTATTGCTACGATTAGAATCCGGAAGATCACCACCACAGTTAGTAGGATCCTAAAAACAAACAAACAAACAATGTATGAGTATAGAGTCAGTAAATTATGTTAATTCTGTGAAAATGGCTGGAGATTGAGTACAGAGTCTCTAAACAGGCGCGTGTTTGGGAGCTGTCCAGTGCTGAAACGAACGCTCTTTGCTGGGATCACGATCTGCTCGCTCTTAGCACGGGGGTTGGTCCGGATGCTATGTGTATTATGCTTTTATAATTTATGTCAGTGCGCCATTGTTATATATTTCTGTGTACTCTGAAGTATTTACTCATTGATATTCATCTGTATTGTGTTTTGAAATGTTTTGCAAGCGTTTGTTTGGTAAAGTAAGCGTAACAGGCAATAGCGCCCAGTCTCTGCTTCTCAGTTAGTGCATGGCACAGCCACCTATCTAGCCCCAACAACAGCCATTAAAACATGCATACCTAGTTATTGCAAATCCAGTTGACATTTTGCTCTTACCTTCCTATCATAGTAGAGTGCTGCTGGACAGCAGCCTCCAGGAGCCTCTCTAGTATGGTCCATTCCCCCATTATTGTTCATCCGGAGGAGGCGAGAGCCCACGGCACTCTGTACGAACCTCTGCCGAATATGTGGAAAATATTTCCCCGGGTTTTTGGTCGTTATCACTCTCCAGAGGCTCCGAGGTTATCTGGCAAATGCATTGATCACAAGCCCGCAGCTGTCCCGCCCTCCTCTCTCCAGCGCTGTGCAATATTGGTCTGTGCTTCTGCCCAAGCGCTGGTATGACGCTGCCACACTTTCTCGTTGTCTTGTGGGGCTGAAGGGCTGATTACTATAAGCCCTCCTATTTTCGATCTTCAGATCAGGTTGATGGGTCGCGCACTGTGTCTGGATGGAGGGTGGTTGGATTTAATGTCTTGCCAGCATTAATCCGCCTTTAAGTAGTCCCCTCCCTACGTCACGCGCAGACAGGTTGGTGGAGCTCCGCCAAAATACCAGGATTTCTCATTTTCAATATTCGACGAATGGAACCCAGGGACAGCGCGCAAGATTAATCTGTGATAACACGATTGGTGATAACCTCAATGCACTTTGTGCGTTTCCAGTTTATAACACATCAAAATTACTGAGCCAGATCGAATTGTGTCAGGTTGCGCGCGCTCAGTGTGACAGAGGTAGAGTTGTGAATGTGCCGTGTCCTAAAACCGCAGGTCAAGACATGGCGTCCAGATATTCAGAGCCACTTTTTCGGAGCCACTTTTAAGGCAGATAGGCCTACCTGTTGCTTTTTAAAAAACTGTAATCGTGACAGTCTCAGTGCTCCTAGTAACCCAGTGGGCATAAAACGTGATAAAGACGTATTTTACTGGTTGAAATCTGGTCGGGACTTCTTATAACCAGATCACAACCAGAAATCATTAAAATATGTATTGTTTTGGTTGATATCTATTTTTTGGTTGAAATTGAAATACTGACCAGTTATCTAAATGCTACTCAATTAATAGACACCAGTCTATATAAACATTTGCATAGTGTTTGTGGGTCATGCACACATTGCATATAAGACACAAGAACCATTACGATTATACATTTGGGTAATGCTCTTTTTTCAGCTGGTTTTGCATGATTCCGCTTTGAATACTTGGCAAACAACAGCTGGCAGCACTCACCAAAGCGGGTTATGGTCTGGTTGGCATACTGTACCCAGTCAACACTCTGGGCTTGGGCCTATTCTGTTTGAGATTCTGGGGACTCAGCATGAACTTGGACTTGGAGGATTCATACTATCCAGAGCCTTGCAGAATCATATTACTATGGGCTACGACTAATGGTACTCGGTCCGAGTCCTCTTCACTTTTTCCACCCAGATTCACTTTTTCAGGATTAGGGCAAGGTTTTTATTCTGCAGGTGATGAAATGCCCATTTTTAAAAACTAAGAATTGTGATATGTCACCTCCAATTCATAGAATCTACTAGGTCATTAAAGCTCAAATTGAAATAATGGTTATTTAATGAATGATATCTGGTGTGTGCTGTGTGTGTTGGATTCTAATAATACTATTTTGTTGATATTAATTGCACTGTTTATTGTGTTGCACATTTTCTTCTGTTCCACTGAATGCAATTTTAATGTTCTATTATGACTAACTACAGTTCTTTCCAGAATTTATCAAATAAAATGTAAGTCTATTTTATTTCAATATCCTACTACAACCCACTAGGATTTACAACAATTATTGCACCTGAATTTGACCCTTTTAATGTATTTATTTTATTTTACCCTGAGAATATGACATTTATATATTTTCCCTTAAAGCTTTTAAGTAATTAACATAGTGCCTGCAGTCATTTTATAAACATTTCAGTAGCTTAATAAGGAGGTAGGCATAACAGTTCCAGCTAAAACTTGGATTAGAATCTGTGCCTCAAACAGCAATAGATCTCTGCGTGCAGGCACTGCTTGCATATGGCACATTGGGACAAAGAGCCCGCTAGGCTACACAACAACAGTGCTGGAGAACAACAAAAAAGATTTGACTGCTACGTGGTAGTCCCTGTTCTCCTGCATTCATGTTTTATTTTTGTAAGTAAAGCAGTGGTTTGTTGGGGAGAAGAATGTCAAGGAAGTTTTTGGTAGCTAGCTAGCTGGCTATTGTTAATGTTAGCACCCTGGCTAATCTTCCATTGTCATGGTAAGTTTACATTTTTACCTGTTGTAGCTAGCAAAAGTTTTGACATTTTGATATCAGTTTAGTTCATGACAGTACATGTGTGTATGTCTGTTCTCTCTGTCTCGCTCTGTGTGTGTGTGAGAGAGACATTATGAGCTAGTCTAATTCTTGAAACTTGTACCCCCAATATGGATATGAAGGTTTTCTCCATTCATCAGGGATCCTTGTATTGTGTGTATTTGAGATTTGACCATATGATACATTTAGCCTATCCCTGCTCTCCCTCACCCATTCTAACTTTACAACTCTCAACTGCCTTTTTCAATTCTTGATTCTCTTTTTTGCAGGAATCTTCTAGCTTGGATGGCAGGATGGAGGAGGGAACAAAGGGAAGGTGGCAGGATGGAGGAGGGAACAAAGGGAAGGTGTCAGGATGAAGGAGGGAACAAAGGGAAGGTGGCAGGATGGAGGAGGGAACAAAGGGAAGGTGGCAGGATGGAGGAGGGAACAAAGGGAAGGTGGCAGGATGGAGGAGGGAACAAAGGGAAGGTGGCAGGATGGAGGAGGGAACAAAGGGAAGGTGGCAGGATTGAGGAGGGAACAAAGGGAAGGTGGCAGGATGGAGGAGGGAACAAAGGGAAGGTGGCAGGATGGAGGAGGGAACAAAGGGAAGGTGGCAGGATGGAGGAGGGAACAAAGGGAAGGTGGCAGGATGGAGGAGGGAACAAAGGGAAGGTGGCAGAATGGAGGAGGGATCAAAGGGAAGGTGACAGGATGGAGGAGGGAACAAAGGGAAGATGGCAGGATGGAGGAGGGAACAAAGGGAAGGTGGCAGGATGGAGGAGGGAACAAAGGGAAGGTGGCAGGATGGAGGAGGGAAGAAAGGGAAGGTGGCAGGATGGAGGAGGGAACAAAGGGAAGGAGTACAAGTTATCCAGCTGGCTGACTAAGAAATGTAAATAGCCTGTAAATAGCCTCTCTCTCCGTATGTCTTCCTGACTGCTAGGTTGCTGAGGGGCAACATAGTCAATGTACTTGCTAGGCTAAGTCTAACTTCTTGAAGACCTTAGGTAATGGTCAATGATGATTCATCTCGGTCTTTAGAGTACTGGAAACATGTAAATGTCCTGATGCATGGCCTCTACAGCAGTGCTTGGCCACCCACTCAGTTACCAGTGACCTATTCTGCCACATCCCAGGGAAAGGAACGCGCAGAACCACAACTCCTTAAATCCATAGTCAAGTTTGATCTCTGATCTTCAATGTGTTCTGATTCCTACTAGCCAGCTTTGTAAGAGTTAGGTTTGTACTAGTTATGCTGATGATCATTCGTTTTTTCTCTGCATCAGGTCTCACTGAAACTGGATTCCCCAAGAGACATGCTATTCAGCTGCCCATAGTGGCTGATCATACACTCTTAGCAAAAAAAGGTGCTATCTAGAATGTAAACCAGTTCATTGTCTGTCCCCATAGGATTACCCCTTGAAGAACCCTTTTTGGTCAAATATAGAACCCTTTTTGATTCCAGGTAAAACTTTCTACAGAGGGTTCTATATGGAACCAAAAATGGTTCTCTTATGGGGACAGCCGAAGAACCGCTTTGGAACTCTTTACTAAGAGTGTAGTGTAAATAGATCCAAATAAAATAACACTGCTTCTAATAATATACAGTAAGTTTGTAAAGCAAATAATATCTTATTTTAACTCACCTTTTTTTTTTAGGTGTAAAACCCTTGTGTCCTGGTTCAACAGACATGTCCCTTGGTGAGTCATGTAAAGTTTCTCCCACTTCTCTCTTGCTCATCCTCCCTGTCACTCAATCAAACTCACACGTGTGCTCAGGTGCAGCCGATGAACCTCTTTAGGTTGCAGAGAAGAGGAAGAGATTTGCCATTTCCATTTCTAATGTTTGTTGCAGGAATTACATTTTTTTCTTCTTTTTAATGCCTCTTTACACATAATTACATTTTTGCATGTACCTTTCTTGGGGGAATCCTTGTCCCGAACAATGTCCTAAGGATTATAGTGCGGTGTGTTTATACAGAACCTTTGAATATTATAACATTAGGATTAGGATTAAGCAAAACTTTACCATTTAGAGATTGTTGTCATTATTGTCATTTGAGCTGTTCTTGCCATAATATGGACTTGGTCTTTTACCAAATAGGGCTCTCTTCTGTATAGCACCCCTACCTTCTTGTCACAACACAACTCATTGTCTCAAATGCATTAAGAAGGAAATATATTATTCAAATTAACTTTAAACAAGGGACAGCTGTTAATTTAAATGCATTCCAGGTGACTACCTCATGAAGCTGGTTGAGAGAATGCCAAGAGTGTGCAAAGCTGTCATCAAGGCAAAGGTTGGCTACTTTGAAGAATCTCAAATATAAAATATATTTTGATTTGTTTAACTCTTTTTGTGGTCACTACATGATTCCATGTGTTTTATTTCATAGCTTTGATGTCTTCACTATTATTCTACAATGTTGAAAATAGTCAAAATAAAGAAAAACCCTTGAATGAGTAGGTCTGTCCAAACGTTTGACTGGTACTGTGTGCATATGAGCAAGTTGCTCCTTTTTGAAGACATCTAAGCTATAACTGCCACAATCTTCTTCAACTAGTACCATGGAAAATCATTGAAAATACCTTTAGCCAGCTGAGTTCACAAAGTTTCTTCACGAATGTCCTTTTCAAAAAAAAAATGTAATCTCAAATGTATAAAGTTGTAATTTGCTGATTCTCTTCACTGAGATCTGACCCATCACACCACTCTTATTAATCATTAATAAAATAAAACAATCAGACTTTATATAAACTGTGTCCCAGTCTTTCTATAAATGTCATGTCTGTGGGTGAATTATGAAACAATGACTGTTTGCAGATGTGCAACAATTGTGATGTAGATTTGTTTTTGCCATTGCTTGATCTATTTTAAATGTAAGAATATTTTGCAGTACTGTATATTTACATAAATATTAAATATAAAATACAAATATTAATATTATTTCCCCCCAAATGTCATGCATTACAATGCAGGATAGGCCTATGCCCAACAATAAGTGAATTGTTTAATGAGGCTACTAAAATGCCTCATGAATGCTCTGTAAAATATTTAGATTTTGACCCTTGCTGTGGAAGAGAACCGATATTTACACACAGAATGTACCTTTGCAGATTGAATCTATTACCTGATCTAAGGTGCATGGATTAGTGTGAGGGATCATGGGACTCTGTTTTTATCCAATGAACAGGCATGTTTAATGGATCAGCAGATGCCTTAGCTCTCCCTGCTGTAATCTTTCATAACGTGAAATCTTTTATAACCTTCCAATGAATCATCACGTGATGTGATAGACAAGAAGGCGTGTGTGTGTGTGTGTGTGTGTAAGTAAGAGAGGGGAGGCAGAAGGGAAGCTCAGCACATGATCTTGAATAATAGAGACATAGGTGGCTTTGAGGTCATCAGGAATGCAAACACTGCATACCAATACACAAGTCACAACGTCCATGAAACACAAGGAAAAAGCACACCAATCCAAGTCCTTAATTTATGCAGTGTCAATTTCTGTCTTTTCTTTGATGCTTTTGATTTACATGTATGCTCCCCGCTGGCTCACCTGTACAGAACAAGGTATTTTACAGTGCCATTCCTGACACCTTTGTCATTGAAGAGTCATATAGGCCTATAGGTTTAAGCAATAAGCGATTGTGATTAAGGAACATGCTCTCCATACATGATTTATAAGTGACCTCTAAAACATATAGGCTATCCTTATAAGGATAATTGAAGTGTATCTATCGCAAGCCATAATGAGACACAAAAAGGTGTGTTGCAAGTCCCGGGTCTCGTTTATTTATGAACCTATACATATCCACATATAAATTGCACTTGAGTGTAAACAAACTGGTCAATGACAACAATACATGAAAGGCTGCCTGGGCCTGAGCCTGGGCTGTAAGTTACGTTGAGCGCAGACGGAGCAGAGGTAACTGTGGGGCGGAGGAGAAGCTGGATGAGGGGCCATGATGATTAGAAGCACTTCCGGTGCACGATGGAGGGGCCAGCCTCGTCATATTCCTGCTTGCTGATCCACATCTGCTGGAAGGTGGAGAGGGAGGCCAGGATGGATCCGCCGATCCACACAGAATACTTCCTCTCAGGGGGAGCGATGATCTACAAACAAGTGATACTGCCATTGGTTAGTGGCCTAATAGCAAGGTGTTTTATAAAGTGAAAAACATTTTCTGTTCTTATGTGCATAATAGACCATTCTCTCAAATGGGCAGGAAAATAGCTGACTTTGTTACATTTTTGGGTTTCAAAGTTTTGTGCCCCATAGCACTAATCCGTTTAGGAAATACATTGCAATAGAACATTGAAAATAAAGAACAATCCTAAAACCGCATGCCTAAATCAACATTACCTTAATCTTCATGGTGCTAGGGGCCAAAGCTGTGATCTCCTTCTGCATACGGTCAGCAATTCCAGGGTACATGGTGGTACCACCAGACAGAACGTTGTTGGCATACAGGTCCTTACGGATGTCGATGTCACACTTCATGATGCTGTTGTAGGTAGTTTCGTGAATGCCAGCAGATTCCATACCTGTTTACCAAAGGACAATGATGTTATCAGTCTTGTCCATCGCTGCAATTCCTTTACGGACTTACGAGAGGCCAAGGTCGAGAGTCATATGTCCCCCGAAACACGTCCCTGCCAAGCCGCACTGCTTCTTTACACACTGCTCGCTTAACCCGGAAGCCAGCTGCACCAATGTGTCAGAGGAAACACCGTCCAGCTGGCAATCAAAGTCAGCTTGCAGGTGTCAGGTTCGCCACAAGGAGTCACTAGAGCGTGATGGGACAAGGAAATCTCAGCCAGCCAAACCCTCCTCTAACCCAAACGACACTGGGTCAATTGTGCGCCGCCTCATGGGCCTCCCGGTCATGGCCGGCTGTGACACAGCCTGGGATCGAACCCGGGTCTGTAGTGATGCCTCAATGACGTTATCTTTCCATCTAAGCCAGCCCTTTCTGGAGAAATAGGCTATACTTGTTATGACCCTTAACTATGAAAATATAGTAGTTGGGCAGTTGACCTCTAGAGCGTTGGCTGTGAACAGGTGCTGAAATGGACAGCTCCTCAGCACCAGCTGCAAGCTCTTGTTATGGTAGGTATTTCAACAAGCATTCACAGCTCATGCTTCACATGCTGGGGTTGTATTTCAAAAGCAGCATCAATAAGTTAGTCAGCTAAACCAACAAACTTTATATTAACACACAGAAAAACCTTTGATTTAAATATAATACAAATATGAATGAAAGCTCAAACTGAATATTGGTTTAGTCAAGCCTATCTGGATATCAGGATAATTAATTAATTCTGCTTTGTGAAAATACCCGCAGGCATATGCTCTGTTACCCTACATCACATAGATGACTTTAACGAAGTCTAAACTAATCCGCAGCAGTCGTATACGTTACTACACAATGATTATCTCAATTTAAGATAACCGTGTGCAATATAACAACGGCTGGGGAGATCAGTAATACGCACCAATGAAGGAGGGCTGGAAGAGAGTCTCGGGACAACGGAACCTCTCGTTACCGATGGTGATGACCTGTCCGTCGGGCAACTCGTAACTCTTCTCCAGGGATGAGGAGGAGGCAGCGGTGGCCATCTCGTTCTCGAAGTCTAGAGCCACGTAGCACAGCTTCTCCTTGATGTCACGAACTATCTCACGCTCAGCTGTTGGGTTTCAAGTGATGCATTTGATTGTTACTGGAAAATATATGTGGCACTTCATTTTACTTTTGTGATTTTGTTTAACAAAAAAATTTACCCCTTTTTCTCCCCAATTTTGTGGTATCCAACTGGTACGGACTCGGGAGAGGCGAAGGTCGAGAGCCCAACCAAGCCGCACTGCTTCTTGACACAATGCCCACATAACCCGGAAGCCAGCCGCAACAATGTATCGGAGGAAAACCCATACACCTGGAGACTGTGTCAGCGGGCACAGAGCCCGGCCCGACACAGGAGTCGCTAGTGTGCGATGCGACAAGGACATCCCTGCCAGCCAAATCCTACCCTAACCTGGACGACACTGGGCCAATTGTGCACCGCCCCATGGGTCTCCTGGTCGCGTCCGGCTGCGACAGATCCTGGACTCGAACCCAGAATCTCTAGTGGCACAGACCACTGCACCACTTGGGAGGCCCCAATGGCATATCGTTTTTTTGCCAAATATCATGCTTTTTGTCATTCCTCATGCGGTTAATATTGCCCATGTCCGGTGCGTACCAGTAGTTACGAAAGAGTAGCCACGCTCGGTCAGGATCTTCATAAGGTAGTCTGTGAGGTCGCGACCGGCCAGATCCAGACGCATGATGGCATGGGGCAGAGCATAACCCTCATAGATGGGCACGTTGTGGGTCACGCCATCACCAGAGTCCAGGACAATACCTGAAAAAGTGTGGTGATACATGTTAGCATTGAACAAGACCTTTCAGGAGGTCATGGCTGAAGACTACTTATCTATCCATCATACCTGTGGTACGTCCAGATGCGTAAAGGGACAGCACCGCCTGGATGGCCACGTACATGGCGGGGACGTTGAAGGTCTCAAACATGATCTGGGTCATCTTCTCTCTGTTGGCTTTGGGGTTGAGGGGAGCCTCTGTCAGCAGAGTGGGGTGCTCCTCAGGTGCCACGCGCAACTCGTTGTAGAAGGTGTGATGCCAGATCTTCTCCATGTCGTCCCAGTTGGTGATGATGCCATGCTCAATGGGGTACTTCAGGGTCAGGATACCCCTCTTGCTCTGGGCCTCGTCACCAACGTAGGAATCTTTCTGACCCATACCGACCATGACGCCCTGAGAAGACGCAAGGATAGGTCTGAATCAATGTGGCGTATGAGTATGATAGCCTATCATATGGCCTCTGAGTGGAATTTACACATGGCTCTCCAAGGTTCCAACGTGATGTGATTTTACAGACAATAATAACCTAACCACTTTTTATTGACTCTATTTATTTGATTTTCACACAGCAGCTTTAGGTGAAGTACTCTACCTGGTGACGTGGGCGACCCACAATGGATGGGAAGACAGCGCGCGGTGCATCATCTCCGGCGAAGCCAGCCTTTACCAGGCCAGAGCCGTTGTCACACACCAAAGCGGTCGTCTCCTCGTCGTCGCACATGGTGTCAGCTTTGACTGTAACAGTAAAATAATATGGTCATTTTGCACACGATTTTAAGCTTGGACTATGTGGCACAATCAATGCACCATGCTCCAATCAACTGAGCTATGAATTATGCATATACGGCAACTGAAATGAAAGTGTTAATGCTAGGCTATATATGGGCATTATATTTTAGAACAATGTTTACTGCAGGTTTGTTAGTTGAATCACATCAGTTGAAATAAGGGGTGGATGCAACTATCATATACTGATTTGACATGATTTACTCTTCAGTCAATCCATTTTATAGAGGACCCTAGTTTAGCAAGTATTTGTGGTTGTAATTCCGAATGTTAATGGTTAGTGACTTTTTGTACAAATGCTTCATGCCAACCAATTTTGACTTATTTTGACTTGTTAATGCAGCTCACATTGTGGTAATGTAGTAGCCTACTACTACATCAGAATGTGTTACTTGGCACACCATGTCCCCATCGATTATCCACGGTCTGTATACAATAACCACGTGTCAAACGCGAGACAATAACAATTGAAAAATAAAAATGTGTGCGGCCCGAAAAACGTAGAATTAGTGTACGGTGAAAAATGTGTATCTTTGACGCAGTTCCAGTGACGGGATGCCAGTTGGTTAGTTGCGGACGAGAGCATTCCATTCAGAATCTTTCCAGTCGGGTTAGCATAATTGTAGTCCTCCGAGGTAATTCCAAAACACGTGTAATTTCTCACTCATGACTCAAGAGGAAGAGCTGATGAAACTAGCGCTACTCACCAGATCAGCACCGTGCGCTGGACCTTGAGGGTACAACCAGGGGCAAGGAGCTGTGAGGACGCGACAGTTTATACTCTGACAGTGTGCGCTACCTTCTCCTTATTTGGTAGCCCTCGCACCATTGACAAGCGCGTGCCCATTCATGGAATGGTGAGGAGAGGGGAGTCCCGCACGCGGCATCTTTGCCCGACGCCCATGTAGGGAGGAAGATGAGGGCAGCTAGACAATGCGGGTCAGCCAAACAATAGGCTACAGCAGAGGAGGCTAGTGAGATGAGCTATGGGAGGACAGGCTAATTGTAAAGGCTGGAATGGAATTAATCGAAAAGTATCAAACATATGGAAACCACATGTTTGACTCTGTTCCAATAATTTCATTCCAGCCATTACAATGAGCCTGACCTCCTATAGCTCCTCCCACCAGCCTCCACTGGGCTACTCACAACTCTGTTTCCAACAGATGTCAAATACCAGGTTAAAGTACAACGACTGAAATAAACCGCCTGTCAATTAAAGACTGTGAAGTCATTGATTCCTTAATGTTAAAATGACATCTTAGTTGACATCTTGATGCTGCAAGTTCCCAGAACATTGTTCCATTGATCCTATTCTCTGGGAAATTAAGCAGATTCTAGCATTGATTCATTGATTGGTTGATTGATTATAATGATAACATGTTTAATTCCAGGTGGTACATGGATAGGCTACTAGTTCGATTGTACATCGAATTTACAGAGGCCTATGGCAAATGCCAAGAAGCTTGTTATAGGTCACAGTAGTAACAATTCCCAGACAATAGACATTAAGATGGGATGAAACAGTGGAGTAGCATATGGGGAGACCACTTGTGCCACACAGCTGGCTACAGCAGCTGTTTTCCATGATTAAGAATAGAAATTCCAAACCCCACCATTCTGGATTCTCTTTAAGCAGAGGGAGAGGTCAGTCATTGAGGCAGTGTGAAGCAGCAGCACAAAATTGAAGTTGTGAAATAAATGATTCAGTTGAACCTGTTTTCTTTGTATAGGCCTACGTGGCCTGTTTAGTTCATGTCTGTTTCCAAGAAGAAATTGATATTTCAATTGTGGAACTCATACATTTGGGTGCTTGGATTTGCATAAATCAATAACCATTGCAATAACCATAATGCATTATTTATTGTTATTGAGTAAATCATTTTCTAAAATAGGCATTTCGATTATTATTGATAGCTGTGATATAATGGCTATATGCCAACAGCATTTGCATAATTCTGTACTCATTCCGTCTGCAATTTCAATAATGTAATTTATATTTAATGGTAGCAAATAAGTTTGGGATGCCTTTGAATTGACAATTACACTTCAGAACAGAAGAAATACGTGTTCCTTTCATGACCACCAGTTTGTGTGTGGTGAACTATTATTTCAGATGTTGTTAAAAGGACAAGACATTACAGATTTCAGATGACACTGCCTGTGCTCTTGAAACAGAGAAAGAACAAGTTGGTCTAAAATAACACTGGCTGAGAGCATTGGAGGGGTCAACCACAAGGAAGAAACACAAAAGGGCACAACTAGCCATGAATCATATGCTGCTGTCACCCTACCCCAAGCCATAGCCCTCTTGTTGTTACTCTTTGTTTTTACATTACGTAATGAATGCTGGCCTAGGCCTGCTTTCCTCATCATTCTGCCCCTGTTTTCAAATATTGTTGTCTTGCTATGAACATATGAACCCCTGTTCAGTTTGGCTAAACTGAATTATTATCCTAGTCTGAAAAATAATTTCTGAGTGGAGAAGGGTATGATAACACACAACATGTCGGGAGGATGGCAGTGCCAGAGTGAGGGGAAGAGACACTTTGGAAGCTGCTCAAATATTCACATACTGAGATTGTCACATTAGCAGTAGTCATTGAGGGTAAATAAACATGACACTATCATATTTCCTGTGCCGTCTCCTTAATCACACACCCTGAAGGAGAAACAATAAAAAAATTAGGACTGAAACCACAATCATAGGGGCAAAACTGTTGAGCAAAAGTGAGTCTATTTGATTTCCATTGGGAATTACTACTAATAATAAACAAATGTAAAGGCCCCAATTCACACCCCTGAAGGACACCTTTTGCGTAATGCTTTAAATGTGCTTTCACAATAGATTGAGCAAGATTGGTTTCATAAGATGCAACTCACCGTGTTTCAGTTTTTAACAGTTAATCAAAACTGGTTCAATGCATATGCTATGAAAGCATTTAGTCCTTTCCCACACAACTCTGAACTGAGAAGCAACTGGATTGTCTTGGACATGTTTTTGCTTCAGGCCTTCTAACTTGGAGAAGGTACTGGGTGCACCATGGTCTTTGGGCTGCTATGAACAACACACACTGGATGATTCCAACACATTGTCACATGTGGAAATGAAATCAATGAATGTGTTTAAAAGCGTAGATAAGCGGAGCACTGAACAGAATAAGTAACTGATGAGCTTTTTTTTACCAGGGTAATATTTGCATAAAATGAATAAATAATGTTTTGATGTTATGATCTTGGATAGATAGAACGATAAACAGATCCTCACCCCAAGTGCAGTCCACCAAAACAAGCCTATTTATTAAATATGAAAGAACTGGCATGCCTACAACAGCATCCATATTCATCAAGTAATAGAAAAGCAGGTTGACAAGGAAAAGCTAATCGGGAATAAGACCAAGAATGTATTGTATAATTCTGAACTAATTTCCAGACAGCGTGTTCAAAGCTTCATACTTTGTAAACATTCACCATCTTAAATTAAACCTATAGTTTACATACAGTTAATGCTTACATAATGTATATTCTGCTCGTATTATAATTAAGAAATAAGGCCTGAGGAGGTGTGGCATATGGCTAATATACCATGGCTAAGGGCTATTCTTATGGTGGTGTATCAGACCATGTGGTATGACCATTTTAAAATTTTTCTAATTACTTTGGTAACCAGTTTATAATAGCAATAAGGCACCTCGGGGGCTTGTGGTATATGGCCAATATACCACGGCTAAGGGCTGTAATCAGGCACCCTGTGTTGCGTTGTGACAGCTTTCAGCCAATCAGCATTCGGGGCTCAAACCTCCGGGTATACAGTTGAAGTCGGAAGTTTACATACACTTAGGTTGGAGTCATTAAAACTCGTTTTTCAACCACTCCACAAATAAGTATAAACACCATGAGACCATACAGCCATCATACCGCTCAGGAAGGAGACACATTCTGTCTCCTAGAGATGAACTTACTTTGGTGGAAAAGCGCAAATCAATCCCAGAACAACAGCAAAGGACCTTGTGAAGATGCTGGAGGAAACAGGTACGGTTCCAATATCCACATAACCTGAAAGGCTGCTCAGCCTGGAAGAAGCCACTGCTCCAAAACCTCCATAAAAAAGCCAGACTACGGTTTGCAACTGCACATGGGGACAAAGATTGTACTTTTTGGAGAAATGTCCTCTTGTCTGATGAAACAAAAATAGAACTGTTTGGTCATAATGACCATCATTATGTTTGGAAGAAAAAGAGGGACGCTTGCAAGCCGAAGAACACCATCCCAACGGTGAAGCACGGGGGTGGCAGCATCATGTTATGGGGGTGCTTTGCTGCAGGAGGGACTGGTGCACTTCCCAAAATAGATGGCATCATGAGGATGGAAAATTATGTGAATATATTGAAGCAACATCTCAAGACATCAGTCAGGAAGTTAAAGTTTGCTCACAAATGGGTCTTCCAAATGGACAATGACCCCAAGCATACTTCCAAAGTTGTGTCAAAATGTCTTAAGGACAACAAAGTCAAGGTATTGGAGTGGCCATCACAAAGCCCTGACCTCAATCCTATAGAAAATGTGTGGGCAGAACTGAAAAAGCACGTGCGAGCAAGGAGGCCTACAAACCTGACTCAGTTACACCAGCTCCGTCAGGAGGAATGGGCCAAAATTCACCCAACGTATTGTGGGAAGCTTGTGGAAGGCTACCCTTAACGTTTGACCCAAGTTAAACAATTTAAAGACAATGCTAGCAAATACTAATTGAGTGTATGTAAACTTCTGAATCCCCTGGGAATGTGATGAACGAAATAAAAGCTGAAATAAATAATTTTCTAGTATTATTCTGACATTTCACATTCTTATTATAAAGTGGTGATCCTAACTGACCTAAGACAGGGAATTTTTACATGGATTAAATGTCAGGAATTGTGAAAAACTGAGTTTAAATGTATTTGGCTAAGGTGTATGTAAACTTCCGACTTCAACTGTATAATTAAGCAATAAGGCCCGAGGAGGTGTGGTAATGGCTAATATACCACAGCTTCGGGCTATTCTTATCCACAACACAATGCGGAGTGCTTGGCCATATATCACAAACCCCAGAGATGCCTTACTGCTATTATGAACTGGTTACCAACGTAATTATAGCAGTAAAAATAAATATTTTGTCATACCCATGGTATACGGTCTGATATACCATGGCTGTCAGCCAATCAGCATTCAGGGCTCGAACCAGGACTCAAGCCCTGAATGCTGATTGGCTGACAGCTGTGGTATGCCACAGGTATGACAAGACATGTAATTTTACTGCTTTGATTTAATGCTGTAACTCAAGGGTTTGTGGTATATGGCCAATATACCACAGCTAAGGGCTGTATCCAGGCATTTCACATTGCGTCGTGCATAAGAAACCTTAGCTGTGGTATAAGGCCTCCTCATGCCTTAATGCTTAATTATTACACATTAATAACACACAGGTTCACAAGATACATTACTACAGTATAAAGACGACCATCAGCACAAGCAAACCCCATTTGCGATGAGTTTGTGAGCTCGTTTACGTACTGCACCGACACAGTTTAGAGTACCACTCTCCTCTCCCTTTGAAAGGTGGCCAACTTTGACATTCCCTGAGTTAACAGTACAGGAGTATCCCTGTATTTGTGTGTGTGTGAGAGGGTGAAATTACAAAGCAGTATGGGGTTAATTGGATGCTGAGACACATATATCCTTTCTCTGAGCCACCTAGGTTTCCTCCCAGCGAGGCACGCCGGTCTTTTTCCATCCCCAATCTCACACCCCCCAAAAAATATTCACCAGCCCAGCCGAATCTCTTCCCTCTCTCTCCTTTATCTTTCTCTCAGCTTCTCTCTCTTTCTCGCTCTTCCTCCCTCCTTTTTCTCTTCCATCTCCCCTCTCTGTCTTCCCCTTTCCTATCTTTCTCTCTCCTTTGCTCTCTACCCCGCCTCCTTCTCTCTCGCTTCCTCTCACATGCAGCCTCTCAGCACGACGCTGTCAGCTTGCCTTGGCTGCTCCAGCCAACCAAGCCTCATCCCCTGCCAAGACTTCTGGGAGATGGAAAAAAGACAAACTTAAAATCAGGCGGTTTTTGGCAAGTTGTTTTCTGCCCCCAGGACTTTTGGGAGAAAAAAAATCAACCCAACTAGGTCTCATATGGCACCCGCATAAATATTTCACAAACATTTTGGGAAGCATCCATCTTTTTTCAAAGGAATTTTTGCAAAGATTATAATTCCCCATATAAAAAGCATTAGAGAATTATTGTCACAATGTGTATCAGTCAAAAGTGAGAGCGAGAAAAAGAGTTTAAATAGTGCTTTGGAAAAAATACACCTTTTTCATGAATTACATTTGAATAGTTTAATCTACAAATGCATATAGCTCCCCTGGTTTTGGTAATGGCAAAGGCTACACTCAGCAGGAGTGTTTTGGTTAAATCCTATTAGGGATTTTAAAGTATTGGAACCTATGCTATATTTTGAAGTTGATGACATGGCATTGTGTCAAGATGGAGAAGAATTTTAAGGAGACAAAAACTATAAAGGTACTTCATCTAGCACAATAGAGGAATTTACCAAGAATTTGTTTTACTCATGCCAGCATAACCCACTGTTTCAATTGGACTTTCATAGCTCTGCAATTCATTTAAATGCATCATCCTTCAGTGTGCATTTACTCTGGCTTTTATTCTTGAAGGTTGAGTTGTCCATGATGAATGGTTTAAGCATGAAGCAGGTTTCGCAAAAGTCAACTTCCTGATAGATGTGCTTGAAAAGTTGGAATGTTCCACTCTCTTTCTCCCCTCTGACCTTGTGTTCTCTGTGCATTTCCTTTGAACTGGAGATATTTTTCAAGTTTCATCTCTTCAATGTCCCAATTGCATGAGAGTACGAAGGGATGAAAGGATGGCATCTTTCAATGGCTTGCTGAACTATGGTGCCAGAATGGGCTTTTTTAAGCAAAAGTCAAGGTGATGCTGACTTTCACTGAGAGAAGGAACTTCGTCTGTTCTATAAGGACAGATCCAAATCACATAGTTTGAGAAAAAATAAAGACCATTGAAAGGTGACATAAGGTAATCCTTCCTGAGAATTTGAATTCGCCAATACGCAATTAAAAATGTCAACCTATCATAGTTTAGAGAGGTAATGCTTATTCTTACATCTTATCCTCAGTTACTGAATTCTGCAATTTCTGCATTTCACGTTAAGGGTCGAAGTTGAACTTTTATGATTGCTGATAGACCCATACATCTCAGCACTTCATTGAGGGACAGCCTAGAGTATCTGACATTCACAGTGCATCCAAATATGTTACAGGACTTCATCCTGATTTCCATCTGTTCACATCATCTAACAAGTTCAAACCAAAACCTTCCCTATAAGCAAAGAAACGCTGATGAGTTGCAATTTAAATCTTCCACTTCAGTCTGAAAATGTTTCTGAGGATTGAGAATGCAGACATATTCCTATGTAAAATAGAGGCAGGCAGACATTTTGTTTTCGGTCTAATGACAATTCGATCAAGAAACACTATGTAAGTTCAAAATAATTGTATCACTTTATAAGTTTAAATTCATAACTGCTCTATTGTTAAAGTTAAGCTGTAGAACATTCTTCTCTGCCCTGTGCAGGATGTCATCATGAATTAAAATCAGCAAATTCAGGCTATGAATACAAAGTATCTGTATTTCAAGTTGTAGAATAGACAAACCCAAACAAAAAGAACATCCACTGTTAATAACACTTTTATAGAGCGAGCATAATCATTGTGTTAAATGTTTGGGAAGTGAAGTTTTGGCTTTGAACTTATATTAACACCTGAATAACGTGACAAGACGAACAATAACACATTGGCCTTTGGCATGAACAGTAACTCTTCCTCTGTGAAGGAAACGTTTGTTTCCACGGTGACACGACCAGAACCAGCAGTCAGGACCAGGACCGGTCTCAGCACACTGCCTTGCCGTGTTTCATGTTCTGGGCACAGGTCCGACCCAGGTTGGCCCCCTCCAGGAGCAGGTCTGACAGGCGGTCCAGGCCCACGCAGGTGGTCAGGGGGGTGACGAGGCCATAGAGCCCCCCGAGTAAGATACTGAGGGGCCAGCCTATGATCAGTAAAATCACCAGCCACACAATGCTCCAGAAACACGACCCGCAACTGGCCATCCTAGTCTGGGAGAAAGAGAAGAAGAGAAGGGGTAAAAGATTTACGTTTTTCATTCCGTTAACAAATCAATCACGAATATAAAACATTAGGCAACCTGCATCATACAAAGATGGAATTTGCAGAGTTGACAAGAATGAAGAAATTGTGAGCCAATATTGTGTCTATTGTATTGATTTCTCATCAAAAGAATAAGGAAACAATAGTGTTTATTTTGAAAGAGCTGTTCCACTCCCCATGTGATCAAAAACGATTAATATCCCTTCAGATGATTAGATTTGCATAATCCCATCTATACATCACCCATACAAATATCAATGGCTCCCAGACTTCAGATTAGATACCCAGTGTATCGGGTCCTATCTATGGTGATTTAATCAGAGGATATACACTCTGTGACACTCCCATCTGTAATTGGAGTTGATCAGATTGAATGCGCCGGCCCAGTTGATGTGGATGTACTTGACACTCCCCGCTACCACCACGGTCCCTACCCGCTGGGGTCAACAGGGAGTCTACGCCTACCCTACAGAAGATTTAGTGGACCTGACACTGCTCAAAGTGGCAGTGAACAGCAAGCACTAAGGATTAATTTGCAGTCAGTGTATATAACACTCATTGGTCTTTAACCGCAGACGCAAAAAGTTTAAAATTTTATTCAATCTGTGGTCGTATCTAAAAGAAAATCTTCCAAGAGCTCAGTAGCTGAAGTAGGAACTGTTAGACTGACTTGTTCAAAAGCCAACGATCAGATCCATTAGCAAGGCTATTTCAGTTTTCTGAGGTATTGTACACTTTCCTCCCCACTTCCTCGTCTGTTCTGTGTAATATCCTGTTTTAGCGAGACAGACCGTGTGATGAGATCAGCTGCACTGGTTAATCTCGAGGTTGTCTCGTGCTTCAGGGAATGCCCTTTACAGTGCATTAAAAACATGAGACAATATTAGCATTCCAAAAAACACCCCTTTTCCCAGGATTCATTGCCTATTTCAACCATTTAGGATAAAATGAGCAATAAAAAGTTGCTTTCATATTTTTAAGCAATATGAAAACATTTAACCTGAAGAACATCCTGAGAACAGAAAAGTACACAGCATCAAATCATATCTAACAGTTTACTGATCTACCTTTTTGACTTTTAAATTCACCGTCTACAAAGACCCTTAAAAGACGTAGAGAAGTGCAGTCACAGTACTTCCTCTGCACACAGACAAATGCATACAGCACTGTTATACTGCATGCAGTTAGTGACACATCAACCAATGGCAGTTAACGGTTAACAAGTAGAAAGCCATTGAACACTGAGAAGTAGAGCTATGTAAAGCCATATTGTGGATAGTACCTGTGGAGTGAGTATAAAAGACATGTTCACCTTCAGATGTGGGAAGTTTGAGAGTTCTTTGAGAAAGTGCGAGTCTGTTTTTCCTCCTTGCCTGTGGAATGGATATCCCCTCAGTCTCAGTTTAGTTCCTGCTTGGAGCTGCCAAAGTCAAGTCAGTCTGTATGAGTGGCCTCTTCCTCCCAGTTAACGCTAATTTACTGCAACAAGGTAGGCTCTGCTAGGGGAAACGGAGTGCCAGGGAGGACAGCTGGAGATAAAGATAATTGGTTTTCTAGAGGGAGGCTATGACACAATGTGTGCATTCATGGACCAGTTGCTCAATTAAAAAAAACATGGTTGTTGTGGGTTTAAAAAGGTTGTTGCACTGCACATGCAGAATCAATGCAGAGAAGAATCTGGGAATTTATGGGACAAGTCTAGTTGTAAGGGGATATTTATCATACAAATAATTGAATTATTTAACCCTGTAATTGTTTATGGATTGTGATTTAAACTGTGTACAAAACATTAGGAACACCTTCCAAATATTGAGCACCCCTTTTGCCCTCAGAACAGCCTCATTAAATCGGGACATGGACTATAAAGTGTCAAAAGCGTTCCACAGGGATGCTGGCCCTTGTTGACGCTAATGCTTCCCACATTTGTGTCATGTTGGCTGGATGTCCTTTGGGTAGTGGACCATTCTTGATACACATGGGAAACTGTTGACCGTGAAAGACCCAGCAGTGTTGCAGTTCTTGACACACTCAAACCGGTGCGCCTGGCACCATACCCTGTTCGCCTGGCCCTGTCTCAGGATGGTGAGTTGGTGGTTGAAGATATCCCTCTAGTGGTGTGGGGGCTGTGCTTTGGCAAAGTGGGTGAGGTTATATCCTTCCTGTTTGGCCCTGTCCGGGGGTGTCCTCGGATGGGTCCACAGTGTCTCCTGACCCCTCCTATCTCAGCCTCCAGTATTTATGCTGCAGTAGTTTGTGTCGGGGGGCTAGGGTCAGTTTGTTATATCTGGAGTACTTCTCCTGTCCTATTCGGTGTCCTGTGTGAATCTAAGTGTGCGTTCTCTAATTCTCTCCTTCTCTCTCTCGGAGGACCTGAGCCCTAGGACCATGCCCCAGGATTACCTGACATGATGACTCCTTGCTGTCCCCAGTCCACCTGGCCGTGCTGCTGCTCCAGTTTCAACTGTTCTGCCTTCTTATTATTCGAACATGCTGATCATTTATGAACATTTGAACATCTTGGCCATGTTCTGTTATAATCTCCACCCGGCACAGCCAGAAGAGGACTGGCCACCCCACATAGCCTGGTTCCTCTCTAGGTTTCTTCCTAGGTTTTGGCCTTTCTAGGGAGTTTTTCCTAGCCACCGTGCTTCTACACCTGCATTGCTTGCGGTTTGGGGTTTTAGGCTGGGTTTCTGTACAGCACTTTGAGATATCAGCTGATGTACGAAGGGCTATATAAATAAATTTGATTTGATTCAAAAGGCACAATTTTTTTGTCTTGCCCATTCACCTTCTGAATGGCACACATACACAATCCATGTCTCAAGGCTTAAAAATCCTTCTTTAACTGGTCTCCTCTTCATCTACACTGATTGAAGTAGATTTAACAAGCGAGATCAATAAGGGATCATAGACTGACCAGGTGAAAGCTGTCATGGAAAGAGCAGGTGTTCCTAATGTTTTGCGCACTCAGTGTATAACTGACACATAAGAGATATCTATTCTAGGCTGACTAGAGTACATCTGCTTTGATGTCGCAGAGGCTTTGAAATCAAACATTAACATGTTTTGAATGTCTAAACAGCCTTTGAAGAGGACACCTGTACACTGAAACAAAACTGTATAATCGGGTTACATACATTGCTCTCAATGATAACCATTTCCCTGAATCTAAGCAATACGGGTTCTCTAGCTTGGCTGCGTTCAGGTCGGTTGAATCACGACTGTACTGTGACTTGAGCAGCTATGGATGCGAGCTCTCCTCTCAGACAGTGGGGGTGTTGCTTGGGGAGAGGGTTACAGGCTAGCCTGACGTATGTAACAGCTAGTTAACCTCTGGTGCATGATAACGTCTAAATTCCAAGTCTGTGTTATGTTGTGAGCCTGCAGGCTGTGGCCTCTTTACACTACCAGGACCAATGAGGCTAGAACTAGGGATTCAGGGAAGGGTAGGCTCTAATCCACCACCAACATCTCAGTGAACTGTCTGCCACTGTGACCATTTGTTTCCAAATACGGATATGGACACTGATGATTTGAGTGGAGTTGTGAGTGATACAGTATGTCTGATGTACCGGCTTCTCTCCCCCCATGGCTTCATGTGCACGGTGACTGACCTATAAATCCAGCTTAGTGGCAGCTTGTCCAGACGCTATTGGGCGAGCCAATCAGATTGACAGGTGACAGTGACGCTGTCTGAGGGCGGGGCAGAACGGGAGTGTGTAGACTGGAAGAGTAACATGATAGGGAGATTTGAAATAGGATGGCTGGGTGTCTACAAATGTAGAAAATTAAAAACTCAAGACTGCATTCACATTGAGAATTATTTTAATACAAAAGTACAGATTACAAAACAGACCATTTCGGAAAATCAAATTAAACATTATCCTCAAGGCTTCTCAAGACATCTTCACGGCTTCAGTAGAAAAATAATTCTAAAACAGGATAATCATTTTAGCTCCAAGCTCTTTTCTAAGGGACAGTCCAGTTCTGGCCCCATCTATGGGCAGATAAAGCAGTGCAGAGGCCCACAGAGAAGCCCCACCTTAAGGTGCTTCCGCTTCGTCACTCTCCTCTCCATCACTGTCGCTATCTCGGCCAGGGTGCTCTGGCATTTTGGGGTGCTCCTCTTGCACCTTCTCTGGTGTCTCCTGTGGGGTCTTCTCTGTGCCGGCCTCCCCGGAGGGCTCCTGCTCCATCGGTGTCTCTTCCTGGTTCTCCACTTCAACTGGCGTATCTTCCTTGTTCTCCACTTCAACTGGGGTCTCTTCCTGGTTCTCCACTTCAACTGGGGGCTCGGATTGGTCCTCCTCTGCCTGTGTCTGCCGAGGGGGAGGCAGGAGCTTCTGCTGTTGCTGGGCATGGAAGAGAACACAGGGAAAGAGAGGAAGGTGAGGAATGTGGGTGTATGGGTGTCACCATATAATTCCTACATTTATGAAAATGTTCATCATATCTTGAATTCATGACAAAATGTCTCGTAGACAAGATGCTAACAGATTTTCCATGCTGTACAAAGAATTTCTATCACTGCTCGTCCCATCCCCCCCTCTCCCCATTTCCTCCTGTCTCTATCGCTTTTGCTCTCATTCCTTCCTTCCCTTGCGCTCTCTGGTTGAGGACAGAATCCATGCACATGCCTTAGGGACAGGTTAGGGAGGGGCACATGTCTCCCTGTTATGTTCGGAAAACAAAAGTTCCCTCTCCACTGCAGCCCTGCCACTTTAGGCGGGGGATGAGAGAGGGGTGGGGTAGCTTAGCGTCACCCGTTATCATCCCTCCCCCCTCCTTTATCTTCCACTCCCCACGGTGTCAAACAAAAGAATGCACTGCTCTTTTAATTAAAACTCATTCTGGTTCCCTCATCTAAAATGTTAGGCTCGTGGCCTGTTAAGGCTCGGCATGCAGAACTAAAACAATTCTCTTACATCTGACCTATTTCCACCACTGCATTAAAGTTTTACAAAATACAGAACCTAAAAACAGATGAGGGATAATGATACTGAAGACCTGGATGAATTACTGTAAGAGGTTGTATTGGAGCAGGTGTGTTTGTGAGAACCAGTGGTCTCAGGTGTGGGTAAATAAACTGATAGGTGACATTGGGGAGCTAGCCTAGCCTTTCATAGCTGGACTATTAGCCTGTACTCAGTCTGTAATTGGGGAGCTAGCATTTCACTGTTGGACTATTAGCCTGTACTCAGTCTGTGCTTGAGGAGCTAGCCTAGCATTTCATTGTTGGACTATTAGCCTGTACTCAGTCTGTAATTGGGGAGCTAGCATTTCACTGTTGGACTATTAGCCTGTACTCAGTCTGTGCTTGAGGAGCTAGCCTAGCATTTCATTGTTGGACTATTAAGCTGTACTCAGTCTAATTGGAGAGCTAGCCTAGCCTTTCATAGCTGGACTATTAGCCTGTACTCAGTCTGTAATTGGGGAGCTAGCCTTTCATAGCTGGACTATTAGCCTGTACTCAGTCTGTAATTGGGGAGCTAGCCTCGTCTTTCCAATTGCTGGTGTACTATGGTAGTTACCCGTCTGTCTGTACTGCTGGGTGTAGTGAGGTCACCAGTTACCTGTCTGTATTTCTGGGTGTAGCGGGGTCAATAGTTACCTGTCTGTACTGCTGGGTGTAGCGGGGTCAATAGTTACCTGTCTGTACTGCTGGGTGTAGCGGGGTCAGGAGTTACCTGTCTGTACTGCTGGGTGTAGCGGGGTCAGTAGTTACCTGTCTGTACTGCTGGGTGTAGCGGGGTCAGTAGTTACCTGTCTGTACTGCTGGGTGTAGCACCAGTTACCAGTCTGGCTGGGTGTAGCAGTAGTTACCTGTCTGTACTGCTGGGTGCGGGGTCAGTAGTTACCTGTCTGTACTGGGGTGTAGCGGGGTCAGTAGTTACCTGTCTGTACTGCTGGGTGTAGCTGCCTGTCTGTACTGCTGGGTGTAGCGGGGTCAGTAGTTACCTGTCTGTACTGCTGGGTGTAGCGGGGTCAGTAGTTACCTGTCTGTACTGCTGGGTGCTCTGGATCATGTGTATGTACATGTTGTACACCAGGTTGGCCATCTCCGGCATGTTCTTGATCGCCTGGTCGGGCTGAGACGAACGAGGCTCTCTCTGGAGGGAGAGATGGTTTACCGTTTATTCATTTCTCCCTTCAGTCCTCTTCAAATCGATTAGTTTAGACCACTTACTATTAATGCGCCTACGGTGTGAGTGAGGGAGATACCAAGCGGGAGTGAGAGGCAGAGAAAGGGAATATGCAAATAGGAAGAGAGCCTGGTGGGTGAGTTGAATATTCTCTCAGCTGCATTAATGCCCCCTAAACATAGTACTACGCTGGCACTGCAGCGGTCCACTGAGCTGTGTGTGTGTGTGTGTGTGGTGGGAGCAGGGAGCTGCCGCATTGCAAAATAAGACTGCCCACTAGGCACAGATGTCAAGTCAACATCTATTCCACATTGATTCAACCAGTGGGCGCGCAGTAAAGTCTGTGGGTGAGCTGAGCTTAAAATGTTTCCCCTTAAAATGAGGAGAAATGAGGATGAGGAGAAAGTGGAGCGTCCGGGACTGGACTCTTTCTGACAGATCAAGGGGGGCACATGTGGGCACCTAGAAGAACTGTCCCCCCGGGAACTGGAGCTCTTGTGCCAGTGTGGGGGTTAATAACAGACTGTCCCCCCGTCGGTCACAGTCGTCCTTTACCTGAATGGTGTTAACTGACTGGGCCGGTGGGTAAGAGGCTGGATAGAACGAGGTGGGGGGGGGTCACTCCATCCATTGAGAATTCAGACAGGCAGGATTAGGCTGCAGTGGGGATGAAGAGGCATGTACTATGCAGGAGCTGGAGAGGGTGCTGCATAGAAATGTCTGTGTGTGAGAAAGTGTTTGACTCAAAGTGTTCTGCGTGTAGTTGTGCCTGAGTGTGCATGAACACATATTCAAACTTGCGTGTGTGTATTCATTTGTCTCTGTGTGTGATTGTGCAAGTGTTAGTGTGTGTACTCACAGGCTGTCCCTGGGTGTAATATTCATTGGGTCTGATGTGGAGCTTCATGGGTCTGGCAGTGAGCTGGTTGAAGGCAGGAGTCAGTTCAAAGCAGTTCTGGAACAGACTGACCCGTCCAAAGATGTAGAGGCCAAGTCTGGACCTGGACATGGCTACTACCAACCGTCTCACATCCCTGTGGAGAGAGGGAGGGGGTGAGAGAGAAATGACATTTTAAACCACTTGGCGCAGTTAGCCTATACATCACAAGCTTATACACAGCCCTTCCACTCCCAAAGCAAGTGGGTGAGAAAAATATTGGAAAGGAGCGAAAGGGACAGATGAGAGAGGAGGAGTAGAGAGTCTTTAAAGAAAGATAAAGGCGGCAAAAGTGAGGATAAATACAAAAATATAGACGGAGGAGCGGATGGCGAGAGGAGAAAAAACAGAGGGCAAGGAACGAGAAGGAGAGAAAAGACAGCGAGAGGAGCGACAGACAAAAGAAAGGGGCAGAGGGGCGAGGAGATGGGCTACTTTCTTTCCAGCCAGTGGAATTAAAGGATTAGCAGGAGGGAGAGGGGAGTCTGGAATCTTCTCCGTTTCCCTGGCTGTAATACAGCCGTGCCGTAGTGGCGTGTTTAATAAAATATTGTTTACAGGCTGCTATAGTCTGCTAGTCCTGGTCCCCAGGGAGGAGCCAGTGACATTATGGGATAGATAGATGTATGATATATGCCTCATTTATCTAAGCAGCCATGATAAGACAGCGCACATTAGCAGCACAATATCTCATTCTAAATGTCAACTTCTGGACTATATGGGTAAAAGCAGGAAACCAACTTGTCACAATGGGCTGCTGGTTAACAATTATGTTACAACAGCAGGCTTATCTATTGTATTCAGACCATAGCGAGGCAGTAGTTCAACCAAGACAACGGCAGGTAGTTCCAGTCCAAGTTCCAGGTAGAAATACCAAATGACTGTATAACAGCTGACTAATACCTTCTCCAGCTCCACTAAGACTGATTCTGTCAACATGGGCTGAGGTGAAGGCTTTTGCGTGGGAAGGGAGGAGATTTTTCTGGCTTATTCAAGGAGCTCTGGTGGAATTCGAAAACAATCTTTGTCTCCGTGTGCAAAAGCTCTACACACAAAACGTACATTCATAAGCAGACAAGACGTGGAATGAACACAAGTAGACCACGAGATGAATCTACACTTGTGTGTTTGTATGGTGTGCTGTGTTAAACTGTGTGTCTGCGTGTGCGTGAGCGTACTAGTGTTTGTGTGTAGTAATCTCTTTAGTTAACAAGGCAACAACAAGTCACAAGAATGTGGACCATGGAAAAGCTACCTAAAAACACATCACTGCCACAGAAACAAACCACAAGAGCAGCCCTCCAATCAGCAAAGAGCCTGACAAGAGAGGAGCCAATCAGAAGCAGTCTTCACCTGGGGAAACAGCTCTGTGTGCAGGGGTAGGGGACGCCCACCTGGGTGGTTCCTTGACATAAGTGCCTGTGGAGGTGTGTCAGTCTCCCTGCACGTCAACTCTCTGGTGTTTGTGTGTGTGTGTGTGTTTCTGTGAACATGTGTGTATACCTGCACATGTGTGCTGTTGTGCGCCTGTCAGAGTGTGTCTGCGTCTGACCCGGTGTGTGTGTGTGTCCCAGTACATGCGTGTGTGTGATCCTGTCACAGTGCGTCTGTATGTATGTGTCCCTCCCAGTGTGTCTCTCAGTGGGAGGGCTTCTCCTAGACTGTCAGATCGAGGGGTCAGCTTGTCATATGGTCAGTTGCGTGGCAGCGGGTTGCTATGAGCAGAGTGAAGCGAGGCAATACCGCAGCGTGGGAGAGACAGCAGGGAATTTCCCATGAATCACTGCTTTCCCACCCATTCAGAAAGGCCACCAAAATATGAATTAAGTTATTAGCACAGTCACAGAGATCCTCTCTAGCTTGATGTATTTCTATATTCAAAACAGACAAGTAGGCAATGTTGTTATTGAAGTGGTCGTTTGAGAATTCATAAGGCCATGTTCAACAGTGGTTTAATGTCTATCATAGTATAAAGTACAGTTTGCCATTCAAAAAGAACACTTGCAATGTCACATTTATGAAACGCTCATGTCTTGCAGTTACAATATAGCATTTCCTCTCCCCTTCAGTAAATAACTAACTCTTGGCCATAATAGAGGTGTTTTAAAACCCACTCCACATATAAAAAGAGACAGAAGTGTGTAATCTCCTGTGTGAGACAAGACTAAACGGGAGATAGGAGAGACGAGTGCAAGCCTGGGTGCCGACAACATGATAAACTGGAGACTCTCCCTGGCCCACACGCACCACTTCATCACCAGCCCATCAATCTGCCCCTTTATCAGACACACAGAGAAAGGGAGTTTAAGTGTTTTTTTGGCCCTGCATTTATACACCTGCTGCTAAACTAGAAGAGGCGTCAAAAGAGAGGATGGCTTATTCATCCAGCCAAAGCTTCATTTGGAGACTTCAATTTCTGTCGGCCGTGTCGCGGCTCCAATGGGGTAGGCCTTCATCCATAAAAACACATTAAACCAGCACACCCGCCACTATATATCACAAGCAGAGGGAGAGTATGTGTGCGCGTGGCCTGGTACAGAGAGCTAAAATACTATGGCAATGTTTTGCCTGGTGTTTAATACGCAGCGTATTAAGGAAGAGGGGCTCGTCGGTATCTCACAGCAGCCTGGAAATGAAAGGTCTTTTCACTCAGTATCAATTCAGAGAGAGCGAGGAGGACAGGGGGAGGGAGAGAGAGAAAGGAAGAGAGGGAGAGAAAGAAACAGTAAGAGAAAAAGAGTAAAAGTAGAGTAAAAGTAGTGAAAAGGGAAGCAAAAGAGTAAGAGAGGGACAGAGACAGGGAGACCGACAAAGATGGTAAGAAAGAAAGAGTTTGAGATAAAGGGCAGAAAAAGACAACTTAACACAGGCGAGTGGTTACCAACAGGGCTCTCTGAACCTGTAATAGGCTGTTTTACAAAAAGCCTTTGATGGTAAAGCTGCTCTTTGTTCGATACTCTCACCCCAATCATCTTTACACAATGCTGCAGCTGTACTTAACAAAAAAATGGTTAGTGCGGCTGCACGCTCTCCTTTCTTTTACCTCCTCAAAAGCTGACTTTATCCACCCTGTGCGTGACATGAGAAATAAGTCTGCAAAGACCTAACCAACTTTCAGAAAACTCCACATTTATTCATACCAAGAGACTCTTTAAAAAATCGAACTTAAAAAAAGACATTTAAAAAAGCTGCTCTGGGGGGTGACTGGTGTGGTGGATTTCTGCTTGTGTTAAAGTGTGTGTGTGTGTGTGTTGTGTGGTAAAGTGACTGGTGTGGTGGATTTCTGCTTGTGTTAAAGTGTGTGTGTGTTGTGTGGTAAAGTGCCTACCTCAGATGTCCCACAGCTCTGGTGCGGACCAGTGACAGGATGATGTAGTCATTCTGCTGACCCTGAAACCTGTCCACAGTCGTCACCTAAAGAGGAACACACACATCCATTATTTAACACAGACGTCTTTAAATCAGGCCAATACCGGCAAGGCCGCGGGCCCGATGGTATTCCAGGGTGCGTTCTCTGAACAGCTGGCAGGTTTATCCACGGTAATTTTCAACCTCCACTTGTCCCAGTCTGTAATCCCCGCGTTTTAAGATGTCCACCATCATGCCTATTCCCAAGAACTCTAAGGCTTCATGCCACAATGACTACTGCCTTGTAGAACTCACATCTGTAATCATGAAGTGCTTTGAAAGGCTGGTTATGGCACACTTCAACTCCATCATCCCAGACACACTAGACCCAGTCCAATTTGCATACCGCCCCAGCAGATCCATAGGCGACCCAATCTCAATTGCACTCCACACTGCCCTCACTCACCTAGATAAGAGGAATGCCTATGTGAGAATGCTGTTCATTGACTACAGCTCAGCATTCAACTCCAAGCTCGTCACCAAGCTTAGGACCGAACACCTGCAACTGGAACCTGGAATTCCTGACGGGCCAACCCCAGGTGGTGTGGGTAGGCAACATCAACTCCACCACGCTGACCCACAACACGGGGGCCCCACAGGGGTGTGTGCTAGTCCCCTCCTGTACAGCCACAACTGGTATGGCAATAACACCGCCCTGGATCGCATGGTGCTACACCGGGTGGTGTGAATAGCCCAGTACATCACTGGGCCAAGCTCCTTGCTAGGAAAGACCTCTATATACCAGGTGGTGTGAAAGGAAGAAACCGGAAAATCATTAAAGACTCCAACCACCCAAGCCATGGACTGTTCTCTCTCTGCTTCCACATGGCAAGCGGTACCGGTGCATCAAGTCTGACACTAACAGGCGCCTGAACAGCTTCTATCCCCATGCCATAAGACCACTAAATAGCCATCTAACAAAAATGGCTACACAGACTGAGTTGACCTTTCTATTGTATTCTTATTTATGTCTCTATGCACAGTCACAGGGCCCTACACACTAAGCACACAGATACTCCAACACAGATACAAAACACTCACTCCATAATTTCCTCATTCACACATAATATGCACATACATTTATACTGACTCTACACACCCACTCACATACAATCATCATCATATACACTGCTGCTGCCCTGTTTATCATATATCCTGATGCCTAGTCACCTTACCCAATACATATCTACCGCTATCGATCCAGTACCCCCCCCCCCTGCACATTGTAAATATGGTACTGGAACTGACCCTGTATGCTTACTTTATAATGTTCTTATTTCTTATGTTTATTAGTGAATATGAGTGCATGTGTGTGTTGAGGATGGCTGGATTTAGTTCAGATGTTTACGAGCGAGTGTGAGAGCTGAGCTCCCTTCCTAAAAATCCAGAGAGCAGCGGATCTTCTTACGGAGGCGGGAATGCTATGTGTTGTTCCTGCTGTAATCATGCTGGGCCACATGGAGGGGCAGGGGGGTGTAATACGGTTTAGAGGGGCCCAGCCCAGGGTATTTACCTACAGTACCCAGGCTGCTTACCTGGCCCTCACAGACTCAGGGTGACAACACACACACAATTTATGGCTGTTATAGGAGGAAAATAGCCAGGATTTCTGAAGCCGAGGAATCGCGTGTCAGGCGAGTTGCTTTATCCCCGGCAATCCTGTCGTTATAAGAAGTACATTTCAAAGAATTCATTTTCCTTGCAGTGAGGAAACAAGCTGATTTTGGGAGGCTTTATTGTCAGCCTTATGCAATAGTGTTGCATACAGTATCTAATAGGTTGAGCTGTTCACTAAAGTAGTTAATGCCGACTTCAGTTGATATAGCTAGACCCAGGCTGTCTCGATCAAACACCTCATCCATCAACCTACACTTTGCGCATTGCAGACAGTTCAAGGCCTTACCAGTGAACCATTCATGTTGACTGGAAGGGTCTAGGTGGTGAAGAATGTCAGATGGGTATCTCAGTAGCAAGAGACTGGCCTCTTCCATTCTCCTGAGTGGATCAATACACCAGAGAGAAGAGAAGAGCCGTTGAGCTTCAGAACAGCAACAGCGTTAAATAAATCATCCTATCGTAGCCTTTTCTTTTGGTCGAATGCACTATTCATTGACTTGGGAGTCCCACAAGCCAAATCCCCTCCGAGTCCCCTTATGGGAGAAAGGAAGGCCAGGGAGAGAGGGAGGTAGAAAAACCAGGAAGTGGACCAATATTTATTTAAATCTCCCTGTCGCTATAAAGAACAGGTGCAGCACCAGAAGCAACCATGTCACATTTACAACAGCGTGAGACTTCGAGATGTGTCTGTTCAGACACTAAGGCCAGTTGCTCTCAGGACCTCCCACCTGCGTACCGGCCTACTGTTACCCCACAACACCCACCCACCCACCCAATGGCATAGCCTAGTGGAAACTGAAGGGGGAAAATATGCTGTGCAATTTCAGCCAAAATGCTTCACCATATTTTCCAGCGCAGAGTAAAGGCTGAAACCTTTTATTTTTAGCTCTGGGAGAGAGAGCGAGAGAGAGAGGGGGCTAGATAGATATCCCGGGGGCTTTTGCATTGTGTTAAGTTATTTATGTGAAATCTTCCAGGGAGGGAATCACAAAGGTCATGACTTCACGGCAAGCAGCCAGGCACACATCCAAGGGTAGTGGAATCTGTTCTAGGGTGTACACACACACACACACACACACTAGAATCCCTGACAGAAGACACCCGACCAGAAAGAAAAGACACTAGCTCTCTTTCTCATCACTGTCATTCTGAATCTCAGCAGATGGTCACCTGATTCAAATATTCATTATTGTATCTCTGGTCTCGCTCTGCTCTCCCAGTCTTCCCTCTTGTTCATGTGCCTGTAGGTAGCGACTGAAGACCGTAAGCAGGAAATTCCACGGTAACAGGGTGACACAGACTCATACAACTTATATGTACAAGGACTACTTTAACAATTCCCACAGAACATTTGACCAAAAAATACATTTACTTGAACAGTGCAGATGCAAAGTTTGGTAACAGAATGATGACAAATTATCATTGTTAAAAAACTTTGCAACTGTACTGTTCTTCAAGTAGATGCTTTTTTGTTGTACATTGTTCTGTGGAAATGGTTAAAAGTAGTTCTTGTACATATAGTTGTATGGTTGATTAATTAAGCAACCAATGTTTTTTGTTTGACATACATTTTAAAGCGAAAAATCGGACTCTCCGTGAAACTATTTCCGGGGAATTGCCCATGCCGAATTGTCCCATCTTACACTTGGTTGAGTGTTCCCAGGGCTATGCTGGGGGTAATGAGAGGTCAGCGACACACACAGAGGTGGCAGTGGTAGAGAATTATAATCTCTCTATGACACCGTCGTCCAAACTCTGAGTCCATCTGTATGAGTGTCCCTGTGTGTAGCAGAGCCCTAGCACTGCCTTCAGAAAATGAACCCACCGGGAGAGAAGGGGAGTGCAGGCTCCTAACATCCATCCTTCCCTCCACAGCGTCGCAGTGAATAACTAGGTGGACTGATTAACCTTATCGTTTGTGTTACGTGTTCTATCAATGTCAATCTAAATTAGCCCTGACCTGCCTATGGATGTGTGTATGAGTGTGATCGCTCCAAATCGAGTTTGCATTAATGTGATTGTGTGCATTAATCAAATGACCCCGTCACCCAGTTAAAGTAGCAGGTTAAACACAGCAAACGGCTTTAGTGTTCATAAAAATATCTATTCGTCACCCTTCTAAAGTCAGAGTTAAGCCGGTGTAGGCAGTCAATGTAAATAATCATTTGTACTCAAGTGACTCGCCTAGCTTAAATATTTTATTTAAAAATAAATATACATTTAAGAGAGCACTTTACCATTTCCCCAGTAACTACAACAAGTCCTTAAAAATGCATAGTATGCTAAAAATGTGAGATATGTTAAATTTGCTCCTGATGCATATGTATGTGAACAGCTCCTAAGGCTCACTGTACTGTGATCCACAGTGGAATACACAACTATTCAAACCCAGGGTCTTGAGGTGCGTAGCACAACAATGCTGATGTTCATCATTCACCTCTAACAAGGGATGGCTTCAGCGTGCCTTCATGTGCCTTTTACTGAGGGGCTTCCATTGGCCACGCTACCATAAAGGCCTGATTGATGGAGTGCTGCAGACATGGTTGTCCTTCTGGAAAATTTTTGAAAAAACTGTTTTCGCTTTGTCATTATGGAGTAAGTGTGTGTAGATCGATAAGGATTTTTATTTATTTAGTCCATTTTAGAAGAAGGTTTTAACGTAACAAAATGTAGAGAAGGTCAAGAGGTATGAATACTTTCCAAATGCACTGTATGTGTCCAAATCTGTGATGCTTTACCCTCATGGGCTGTCCAAAGAATGGGTTTCTGTGTGTTTACATGGTTTGGTGTGCGTGTCCGGGTTTCCGTTAGCCGGTAAAAGCCGTTTTTTGGCCAATCTTTTTCTCAAGCTGATAAATGAAATAGGGAAATTGGCAATCCCATTGCAAAATAATGCTTTTTAGCCTATTAATTGATGAAAATACCAGTCGATGAATACAGCACATGCTCATCGGTCTATAGGTACACTTACATAATTTTGTGGAATTAAATTGCTGTGTATTTTCGGTAGTCGTTATGATTCTTATTCATCGCACACGCACAGCATACAGATACAGAGCCTAGTTAGAGGGGAAAGTCTGTCAGACAGCGTGAGAGCTGCTGCTACAGCTCCTGTTGTTGCTGGAGTGAAACATATGTGCTTTTATAGGCTCAATCATTAAGGAACAATTCTAAATGCAATCGCGTGTTAAAATTGTTTTGATGGCCACGATAAAAAATAGCTACTATTTTATTTTTCAAACTGGTAATTGAAGCGCGCTTCCCATTCAAGTGCGTAGCCAACGGTAGGCATACATCAGCGCGTCACACGACTTTGCAATGAGCTGGGGGCGGTACGCATTTTGAAAACATACCTAATTGTGTGAAATCTGAATACTTCACTTAATATTTTGTCTTACCTTGCTTCAAAGTAGCCTAGTCAAAATCAGTTTCTATAAATGTGGAGGCAATTACTCTTTAAAGAGGTCCATATGCCATTGAAAAAATTTGCCTATTTCTCTCATGTTCTATTGTATTCAAAACAACTTTGCTTCATTGTTCAGGAGCCAAAGGAACAATCCCATTCATATTAGCAACCCATGCTAGTTGCTGCATCTTTAGATGGCCCATCTATCAAGATTGATAAGGGATAATTTCATCTCTGAAACATGAAACTGCTGGCATGTGCAGTTCACTTTTGACAACGGTGTTCTCCCGCTAATTGCATTATTGAACTTACATTTGCGCGTAGTCTACTTCCTTGTGCGCATTGCTTAGTTTATAATGTGAAGAAATAGTTGATCAACATTTGAAGTTAATGTTCTGATCCGTTGCATCAGCCTCGTTCATTTTTTATGTGTTTTTTTTCCCCCAAATGTATTGTATGAATTTGGGATCTATCGTCCCACAACTGACCCAGAATCTGTTTGGAATAGGCCATTTCTTTCTCGCACGGACAAGCTGACCAATAGAATAGGTCAACTTCTCTACTATGGGGGATAGTAGATAGACATAGGATAGTGATTTTGTTATTTGTTCCTCATCTTGTCTGAGGAAAAGTAAATGTGGACAGTTATTCTAACATCTTCAAAGTTTCCTCTGAGTTGCATGTTCTGTTAAGATGAATTACCATAATCTAAATGTGATTTGTCATTCTGCGCACATATAAATATATGAGACCTTACCTTGTTGGGCTGTCCAAAGAAGGGGTTCCCAGCACAGCGCTGGTTGATGACGTCTCTGATGAGGTGTTTCTGTCCATTGTAGGTGGTGAGGATGCTGATCCTGTCGGCAGGGTAACCCAACAGACGCATGTACATGAACAGAGCCACACAGTACTCTGCCTCACCGAGATTCTAGAGGGAGGGAGGGCAGGTTAGATAACACGTTTTGCACACAGAGGAAATTAAACAAAATACTATTACAAATACAAAAAAACAATTTCCTAGCATATGAGAATGTGTTCCCCCTACTCGTTTTAAATGGGCCTATATTACATAGGGGAGAAAGTGAGATGATTACAAAAGTGTTCATGTTCGCAATACAAATTTATTTCCACACTAAAGTCAAACTCTTTTAGTACCCAGAGAGCATCCGTCCTTTAGGGTAATGTAAACCATTGTGTGTGTATATTAAATCTGTGCCCAAGCGGTGGTTGGTGTGACACACAGAGTGGGGTCTGAGAGGCATCTCTTCCCCCTTCCCCTCCTCTGCTAGACAGCTAGCCATGGAATCTCATCAAAACAATGTACCTTGTTTCTGTTTCCCCTGACCTGGATGGACTGATATGGAGCCCGTTAATATGACTAAGGCCAGGAGATTTTCCTAACTGTGTGATCTGACCAGGAAATACTCTGGGCCCCAGTTTGAAGCCCAGAGACACTCCCTAGGATACAGACATGCAATAAGGCACACATATCCACCCATCAGCGCAGACATCAGTGTGTGTGTGTGCTTGCGTGTGGTGTATCCAGTAGTTGTGCCCGTCTGTCTCATGTCACTGCTTAATACAAATGTGATCTAATGTGCCCAAACTCCAGATATCTCAGTAACCATGGCAACAGCTGCCTCTGCCCATCGCCTCAGTTTGAGTGTAACGGCCCAGGACTGGCATGTGGCTGAAAGCAAGGAAGATGGGAAGGAAAGAGGGAAAGAAAAAGGGAGGGAAAGAGTATGTTGCTGTGGCACACTCCTCTGCCCCTTAACACTAAAACCGCTGGGCCTCGAGGGCCCCACCTCTACAAGCTAATGAGCAGTCATTCTGACTGCAACATTCTAACAGTGTAATTAATACATTTCATATACGCTATCGCAAAAAAAATAATTTAGTTGTGTTTATGAAGGTCTAAGGCGCGGTCAGCAAGGCACGTGGTCAGCAAGACACGCGGTCAATCGATGAAAACAGCAGTAGTCTAAACATCTTTTAAAGCACCAAGTGTGCTTGATAGTGAAAATCAGCACAAAAGCTGATTTATAATGGCATTATAATAAATATTAGTGTCAATATGACAGCAGCCAAAAATAGTCGTATACATCAGATACCGTGGCGAATTTGTCTGTCATCAAAATGGAGGTAACGCATAATCTCTGAAGCGATCCTGTGACATGGTTTCTCTAAAAGAAAAGTATCCCATACATGTCTGAACAAAAGCTCTCCATGTCCACGCTCTTCCCACCGAATGCTCCACGGACATACAGGATGGAAATGAATGCTTCCCAGCTCATCAACAGACAGGGTCTCCGTGCTTAAACACAGTAACGTTTCTGAATGCTGTAACATGGCCATGTTCACAACAATGAAAGCTGGTGAGGGCATTGCTGATGTATTTTGTTGAGATGAAGGGCCTGCTGTCTCAGTGATGACATTTTGTGCTGATAAATTGTCACGTAGCATTGTCACTGGCTTGTTCCATCTAGAAATGGTGCAGTCCTTTCCTCTCTCCTGTCTCACCGTTTCATTTGGTAGCGGCACGGGCACTTGCTCAGTGTGCACTGTTGTAGGCCTCGGAGCTGTAGGTTAATCAGGAGAATAACCAGAAATGTCATGATTCATTTCTTCCTCTCCAGAGTTCTCATTCAGATCTTATAGCAGTGCAAACGCAGCATGTGCATCCATTCATCGTGGTCTTGGTGGGTAATTTACAATGGCAAGCTCTCACTGTGTACGCCAAGTAGACTGATAAAACTGCTTTGGGTTTGGTGGAAAGATAAACATTTCAAATATACCAATACAATGGCCCACTCTGTTCTTCATGACAACTGGTGATTACATCATTTTGCATTGTTCCCTTCCCTTCACTCATCAACTCACCCATTCTCCCTCATCATACTTTACGTCATTTCATTGGTTCTTATGCGTGTGAAATTAGTTTCGGTATAGTTTAGGTTCAGTTGAGGCAATTATCTGAGTGATTATCAACTGGGCACGGCCCATTACACTGTCGGGAGAAGGAGCGAACCAGACCCAACTGTCAGGAAGATGAGCAATGGGGGGGAAAACCCATTTTAAAAAAAAGACATGCCACCATAAAACTGGTTATAACTCCAGTTCCGTTAGTGATATTAAGATTCTACCAGCAGCAGCATGTTACAGTATATAGACGTATTTAGGAAAAGCCCGGGAGGGAGGCATGACTTTAAAAATGGCAGATTCATATGTTTTTTAATTCATGAGCAGTCAAAATTACTGCCTTAGCGGTTCTAGCATTTAGGAAAATTAAAGAGTTAAAAGGTCCTCAGTTGAACTACTGTAGAATCAGGGCTGAGTGAAAGACACTGAGAATGTAACGTACTGGTAAATACACAGACATGCTAAAGTAATCCATCTAATGTTAACCTTTTCCAATGACCAGTGACTTCAATCTTCTCTAGCTCCCATCAGTGATCTATTGAATAATGAAGTGAGGCTAAAACCATATACAGTGTAGTCCAGTGGTTCCCAACCTGGGGTACATGTACATTAATAAGGGGAAGCATTTTCATTTTATGGCCCATTGCAAGTGTGTGTACAGAGCAGGGGCACTCACAATGATCTTGAGGGGTTGCAGTATTAACGTAAAATGTACTTTAGCAAATGAGCCATGCCAAAGAGACAGGGGGATAGATCGCTTTTGGCTAGGTCTCCTGTTGCTAGTGCCCAATGGAGTGCCTTGAGCTGGAGTGTGTGATGGGGGAAGGGGGATGTTTGAACAGCTGTGACAGGCATTCACCACACTTTTGGACACTATTGCCTCTCCAGAGTCCAATTCACCCCTCTGATCTCTTGATGTGTGTGTATATATGTGGTGGGGGCCACTACCCCTCTGGTCTCAGGACAAGAGTGCTTAAGGGGGGGTGAGTATTTATGAGATGTGCTACATTTCCTTGAGGCACCTAAAAGTGGCAATAGGAAAACAGAGAGGAGAGGAGCTCATGTGACACACACACACACAGAGACAGACCGAGAGACACATGGTCCTCATTTAACCAACAATGGGCAGATTCAGCACACACACACATACCAGGGTTTCCCTTAGCCAGTAATAGCCGGTTTTTGCCCCACCCCCCCTAAAAAATATGAAAAGCCGATAAATCTAATTGCCGCAGGCCACTTGTCCTGGAGAAGAAGAAACCAATCCCATTGTGAAATAATGCGTTTTAGCCTATTCATTGACGGAAATACCAGTTGATGGAAAAACATTTGACCGGTCATGCTGATCGGTCTACAGGTTCATTTGCATAATTAAATTGCCTAGTGCATTTTTGTTAGTCGTGATGCACCTTTTCACGTGCACAGCATACAGATACAGCTCTGTCATGTAGCTGCTGATACAGCTACTCAAACAGCCTGTTCGTGGCTGCTGGAGTGAACCAAGCTTGACCAACACAATCACGTGTTAAAAACAGTTTAGAGATGGCCACGATTAAAAAGAGATACTATTTTATTTCGCATCTGGTAATTGAAGCGTGCTTCCCATTCGCCATTTAAGTACATAGGCAAATACGCTTCAGCGCTTCACACACCACTTGGCAATGAGCTGGAGGGAGTATGCATTTCAAAAACATATACTTCATTTCTTAAAACCGGAACGTTTTACTTCATATGAGGCAAGTCTTACCTCGCTTCAAAGTAGCCTCGGCAAAATCCCACCATAGAAACGTGGAGGCAATTCTTTAATAGACATCCATATACCACTGAAACCAGAAGCTTATTTCTCGCATGTTCTATTGGTTTTCAAATCAACATTCTGTCATTGTCCAGTAATGTAAGACTACATCTTTAGATCTCTCCTCTTCCTAGATTTCTAACAGCTATTTTCTTATCAGTCACATGAAACTGCTAACATCGGAGGTGCCCTTTTGACAAAGTGTTTTCCTGCTCATGGCATTAGGGAATGAACATTTGTGCCTAGCCTACTGCTTGTGTGCGTTGGTACGCTTATAATGTGAAGAAATGATCGTTTATCAACATTTTAACCTAAACGTTCTGCTCTGTTGCATCAGCCTCATTGATTTTTAAGTTGTTTTTGTTGTTAATGTATTGGTTGTATGAATTTGGGATCTATCGTCCCACAACTGTCCCAGAGTCTGTTTGGAACAGGCCATTTCCTTCTAGCACAGAACGACAAGCTGACCAATAGAATACTATGAGGGAAAGTAGATTAATGAACAGCAAAATCAATCATCTTTCTGACTAAGGAAA